>NC_046326.1:39743685-41058185 GCF_009819535.1 Lacerta agilis
CACTTCTGGGATCACCAGGCTTGCACTGTTTTGGTGTAGTCAAATGAAGAGTTGATTTTGCCAACACTGGTGTTGACTCCGGTTCCTGACATTATACCACCATTGTGTGCCCCGGGGGCATGAGCAGAAGGATCCCTTAAACTGCTAATGCCAACCTTTGGGTAGACTGCTGGCTTCCTGGGCTCAATGAGCTGGGCACTTTATAAGCAGAATGGGGGCCAGCTGCAGGGATTTTTGCAGGGGGGGGGGATATTGGGCAAGTGAGATCCCCACCACCGCCCTTCCCCAGACCCATTCGCTTGCATTTTCTTTCTCTGGGCCCGCTCCACAGGGAGAGCACAAGAAGGAGGAAGCAGAGGTTGGCGGGGCAGACCCCTCTTCACCCAGATGGATCAGCCCCCCCCCCCCGACAGCAGTGGGGCATGGGCTTTAGCAGGAGCCTGACAATGAACACCCCTGGCGCCAGCTCTGAGGATAAAGCAAGAAGAAAGCGAGTCTCCTGAAATTCCACGCTACAGACAAAAACAGCCAATGCATGGCTCAAAGGAAGGGGACTTAATCTTGTGCAGCTACAGCCACGCCAAAGTGCCCCAAACTGAGCTGCCTCACCAGCACCTGTTTTCCTTTTCATATGTGACAACCCAAGTTTCTAGGTCTCATTGTGGGAGAAAGACCATATAACACCGGCCCTGAGAGACCTACATTGGCTCCCGGCACGTTTCTGAGCACCATTTAATGTCTTGGTGCTGACCTTTAAAGCCCTAAACGGCCTCAGCCTGGTATACCTGAAGGAGCGTCTCCACCCCCATCGTTCAGCCCGGACACTGAGGTCCAGCTCCAAGGAGGGCCTTCTGGCGGTTCCCTCCCTGCGAGAAGTGAGGTTACAGGAAACCGGGCAGAGGGCCTTCTCGGTGGTGGCGCCTGCCCTGTGGAATGGCCCTCCCATCAGATGTCAAGGAAATAAACAACTAAGTGGTACCTCTGGTTGCGAATGAGATCCGTTCCAGAGGTCCGGCTGCATCCCGAGGAATTCACAACCAGAGGATCGTTTCTGCGCATGCACGGTTGAAACCTGGTAAAATACTTCCGGGTTTGCCAGGTTCACATTCCAAAGTTTACGTATCCAGAGGGATATGTAAACGGAGATACGACTGTATCTGACTTTAAGAAGACATCTGAAGGCAGCCCTGTTTAGGGAAATTTTGAATGTTTTGATGTTTTATTCTGCTTTTAATCTGTTGGGAGCCGCTAAGAGTGGCTGGGGAAATGCAGCCGGATGGACAGGGTATAAAAATATTATTATTACTACTACTACTACAAGAAGAAGAGTTTGGATTTGATATCCCGCTTTATCACTACCCGAAGGAGTCTCAAAGTGGCTAACATTCTCCTTTCCCTTCTTCCTCCCCCACAACAAACACTCTGTGAGGTGAGTGGGGCTGAGAGACTTCAAAGAAGTGTGACTAGCCCAAGGTCACCCAGCAGCTGCATGTGGAGGAGCGGGGAAGCGAACCCGGTTCCCCAGATTATGAGTCTACCGCTCTTAACCATTACACCACACTGGCAGCAGGTAGCAGGATGGTTCAGTGAGTAAAGAGGATGTATACATTCTGCATAATGCCCCCCACCGGACTCTGCTCTGTGGCTTTGTTTTGAGCCAGTGCAAAGGCCGGGAGGCTCTGGGTTCTAAAAACCCACTGGGCAGGGCAAAGGTGCAGTTGGCTGCTGCCAGACCCACTGACCACACCCACGACGTTAAGACATTTGTGAACGCAAGTGGGATACAAGAACCCACAGAAAGAAACCAAGCCGCATCTGCCCGTCGCCACTCTGCTTTCGCTTAAACCTCCTAAGAACTTTCTTGGCCAGACTACAAAGCCACCACGCGGATCTTCTTACAGATGAGATACAATGCAGCTGAAACAAAACCCTTTCACCCTCACACCTGCCAAAGACGGCCGGGGGGGGGGGGGCGGACACAGACCAAACCACCCAATGAGAAAGCAAAAAATGGGTTTCCATACGCTCACTTCCCCGGAATGGATTTAAGGTGATCGATGTGCCTCCCCAAAATAGAATCTGCTGATTAAGGACCACGTTTTCCTTTGGAAAGCAACACATCTATGTGCCAAAACGTTTCTGAGAGAGAGAGAGAGAGAGAGAGAGAGAGAGAGAGAGAGAGAGAGATTTGGCGGAGGGCAAGAGAAAGGGTCCTGGTGCCCTTGTTTTTCAATTTGACCCTTTTACATGGCTTTGTACGTTTTGTGGTATTTAATGCATTGTGACTTTCCATTATTTTCACTGATTGTAGTTCAGCAATTCTTTGTTGTAATTCTTAAGTGTAAAACAGTTTAATTATTATTTGCTGACATTTAATTTTACGGTTTGCTATTGCATTTCAACGGATTACACATTATTCAATATGTTGTTCATTTTAAAGTAATGTTTTTATTGTGACTTTTGTGTATGGGGTCAGATAATGTTATTAGGTGCGTGATTTGTCTCTCTGTTTTGTTGTTTCTTCCGTTTGTAAACTGCCTTGTGTATGGTATAATATAGAGAGGTGGGATACAAATTAAAAGTGGAAACGGAAAAAGTGAAAGGAAAAGGGTCGGGGGTTTCCAGACCAAGGGCCAAATATGGGCCCTTTGCCCCTCTCCACCTGGCCCTCGGGACTCTCCCCAGGCCACACACACCCTCCTCCAGCCTCACTCCTTGCACACTCTCCTTGCATGTTTTTGCCTGGCAGAAATGTGTTCTCGGACTCCGATAATGCCTCTTGCTTAGCTGCATGGAGGGCTGAGAGTGGTTACAGAAATCAGCCTCCTGTTCAAAGGCAAAATGCTAATTCATTGATCCACCCTCTTTTTCCTCTGGTCCTGCCCACCAACAGTATGTGGTCCTTGGAAGGTTGGTCAGATGAAAAGCTGTGCCCTCCTCTGACCCACAGCCAGCCTCTCTGGGCAGCCAAGGAGACTCCTCAAGAAGCCTGCAGTTGGCACAGAGCTCAAGGCAGGTTCCCAAGAATGGTCCTTTCCACGCAGCTTTGCAGGCCAATAAACTTATCCCAGCCTGGCCTGCCCCGCAGGCTTGTTGGCAGGATAAAACTAGCGGTGGCGGAAACCTACACAGAGGAAGGGAGATAGATAGGGGATAAATAAATGCACGACATTTTATAGCAAGCCTATCCAGTTATCTGAAAAGTCAAGGAGGCAGATGAGGAATGCCTTCTCCGAAGGAGCGCAGAAGAGGCAAACTACACCAGCGCTTTAGTACAGGAGTCTCCAACTAAGCTTCAGGAAGAACTTTCTGACAGCAAGAGCTGTTTGACAGTGGCACGGTCTCCCTCGGAAGGTTGTGCGCTCTCTCAATGTTGGAAGTGTAAACGGATGGATGGTACCTTTTATCATATGTGGTGGACATGCCCAAAGGTAAAGGACTTCTGGGGAAAAATTTACAATGAACTTAAAAAAGTGTTGAAAAACACATTTGTTAAGAAACCAGAGGCCTTTCTGTTGGGTATAACTAACCAGGAGATTCCCAACAAAGACAGAACATTTTTTATGTATGCCACAAAAGCTGCTAGGATTTTAATTGCTAAGAGATGGAAAATTGATGAGCTACCAACAGTCGAAGAATGGCAAATGAAAATGATTGATTATATGGAACTCGCAGAACTGACCGCGAAACGCCGAGACCAGAGGGAAGAGAAGGTGCAAGAAGATTGGAAGAAATTTAAAGACTATTTGAAAAAACGTGAAAAGATAGAGATCTGAATTGAAATCAGTTGATATAATAGCCGATAGCAATAAAATGTTAGTTTAAAATAGGATATAAGAAGGTAGAATTGTATTTAAGGATATTTTTGGGTTTAGAATGAATTAATAAATATAAGATAATAGATAAGAAGTATGAATAGTTGTTAAAGAAGAATTTAAAGCTGTTACAAAGTTACTACAGTATATTCGAAATGAACACAGAAGAGGGGATGTGAGGAAGTCCACTAAATAAGAGTTGAATAAGTTAAGAATAATTATTGTTTCAGTTTTTGTTGTAGTTTTGTATTTTTCTTTCTTTTTTCTCTTTGTGTTTTGTTGCTTTGTTTTTGTATTTTTGTATGGTGTATGTTTGCAGTATTTGTTTTTCTCATGTTTTTATTCTAAAACTTAATAAATTCCTTTATAAAAAAAAAGGAAGGTTGTGAGCTCTCCTTCCTTGGAGGTTCTTAACATTGTATGGCCATTTGCCATCGCTGCTTTACCCGAGAGTCCTGCATTGCAAGGGGGGGCTGGACTAGATGAGCCTCGGGGTCCCTCCCAACTCTACAATTCTATGATTCTACAGGAATAGGGATTGAGAGGCAGTGTGGTGCAGTGGTTAAGGTTTCAGACTAGGAGGGCAGGAAAGAGGCCACCGTTCGCACATCTCCATTCGGCCATGAAGCTTGCTGGGTGACCTTGGGCCAGGCACTTCCAGCGTTGCCTACCTCGCAGGGTTATTAGTGAGGATTAGTGAGTGCCTTTGGAGGAGGGGAATGCAACACGACTCCATAAAACCTGGTGGCCGTCTTGTTGCGGCTTCTCGACCTAAAGCTTTCCACACGGGTCCTTATTATCGAAGGCAACGAGGCGTTCCAAAATCCCCATCATAAGAGACGCCCGGTCCACACAGGAACATCGCAGAAGACCAAGCCCAAGGCTGACTCAGCCCAGAATCCCAGGGCCAACCCCGATGCCTCTGGGAAGCCCACAAGCAGGACGGACAGGCAACTGCCCCTTCTCCCCCGCTCGCAAGCCCTGGGGTCCGGCGCTCCCAAGGCGTACCTTGGAAATGAGTTCGTCGTGGTTTGCCAGGTGGGCTCGGCAGTGGATGCAGCTGTAGGTTCTGTGGCACGAAGGCAGGTAAGCTTGGAACGTCTTGGACCGTGTCATCTTCACCATTGGAGCCACGGAGCGCTGGGTGAACTCGGGGGTGGCCCACGAGGCGCTCCCACAAGACGGGTCGCAGGGGAAACACTGGAACACGCAGGTGAAGGCCGTGGCTTGGCAGGGGGCGGGTGTGGGGCGGGCTCCACACGCTGGCGAGGGCTTCGGGGGAAGAGAACCTGGCGCAGGGGCCGGTCGACCACCTGCTCGGACCTGCGGAAGGCAGAAGAAGAAAGAACGAGGAAGTGAAACAAAGGGTTTAAACAGATAAAAAGCCGCAGAGGCAGACAGACACCTGAAATTTCTCGGGTTCCAGTTCTGAAGGAGCAACCCTGATACTTTTCCAAGCATAAAGTTGAATTCAAACCTGGGTTTGCATGCATACACCCCGAAATCTCTAAAGTTCCCGTTCTGAATGAGAAACACCAGGTTTTCCCCAATAATAAAATTAAATTTAAGCCTGGGCTTACACACACACACAAATGCACACACACGCAGAAACATCTATAATAGCTCAAGTTCGAGTTGTGAATGACGAACTTCTGTTTGCAGATGCACACACACCTAAAACCTCTCAAGTTTTTTTCTTGCATGAGCAGCAGCCCCAATCATTTTGCAACGGGGAAACAAATAAATTAAAAATCTGTCCCAGTTCACACATCAACACACACCTGGAATCTGTCAACTCCCAGTCCCCAATTATTTGCCAAGAAGAAAATGCAATTTGAAATATGCCCGGGTTTTTCCCTGAGCTCCTAGAAACGGCTTTCATTCGGCACAACCTTAGGTGGGTTTACTCAGAAGTTAGTCCGAGCAAAGCCAATGAAAAATTTAGCAAGCATGCCGACATCTCCAATACCAGATCTCTCGAAAGGTGTCTTCGGTGGAGATGCAAACACTAGAAATTTCCTTTAAAAAAGAAAATAGCTTCTCCAGAAACATAGTTGTGCTTTCACAACACAGAACACAAAACAGGTTAGGCCTGTTTGCTTCCTGACCGGTTTTCAAGTTTCTAGCCCTCTGTCTCTTTATTTTTAAATCAATAAAATGAAGCCCCCAGGGGTGCATTTGTGGGGCTAAAACTGCCAGTTTTTACAGTGCAGTCTTATCTATATGCTGACTCAGAAATAAGCTCCATTAAGCTCAATGGGACTTAAATCCCAGGGAAAGTGTACACAGGATTTGTAGTCTTAGCACCTAAGTATCTCAAGTATGGGGAAGGGGTTGCCTGCAGCTCAACCGAGAGAGCACTTGCTTTGCATGCAGAAGGTCCCAGGGTTTGATCTCTGGTATCTCCAGGCAGGGGCGTCGCTGGGGAGGGGCGGTGGGGGCGGGACGCCCCCAGTGACAGGGTGAGCAGCGGCGGGTGGGGGTGTCAAGCGGCGGCCCCTCCCGCCACTCCCACGCGCCGCCGCTCCCTCCGTCACCCCCGGAGCAGCAGCACATGGATGGGGTGCTTCTGCCGCTTTTTTTCAGCGGGGGGGGGCGACCCGCGAGGGGGGTTGTCACCCCCTCCTCGCTGGTCACCCCCCCCCCCCGAAAAAACCCCGGGGGGGGGGGGGCGGGGAAAGCCTGGAAAGGAAGCAGAGCAGGCGTGTTTAAGCGCCGCTCTGCTTCTTTTTCCGCTTTCCGCCGCTTTTTTCGGCGGGGGGGGGGGCCGACCAGCGAGGTGGGGGTCACCCTTGTCACTCCCTCCTCGCTGGTCACCCCCCCCGCCCAAAAAACCGGGGGGGGGGGGGGGGGGCCAAAGCCTGGAAAGGAAGCAGAGCAGGCGTGTTTAAGCGCCGCTCTGCTTCTTTTTCCGCTTTCCGCCGCTTTTTTCGGCGGGGGGGGGGCCGACCAGCGAGGTGGGGGTCACCCTTGTCACTCCCTCCTCGCTGGTCACCCCCCCCGCCGAAAAAACCGCGGGGGGGGGCGGGGAAAGCCTGGAAAGGAAGCAGAGCAGGCGTGTTTAAGCGCCGCTCTGCTTCTTTTTCCGCTTTCCGCCGCTTTTTTTCGGCGGGGGGGGGGCGACCAGCAAGGTGGGGGTCACCCGTCACCCCCTCCTCGCTGGTCACCACCACCCCCCCGCCGAAAAAAAGCCTCGGAAAGGGGGAAATCCCCCCTTTCTGTATACACGTGCGTCGTGACGTCATGATGACGTCACGGCGCGCGCGTCGTGCCCCTCCCCCAGGGGGTGCCTCTGCGCTGCCGCCGCCCCCAGCAGCGCAGAGGCTAGCGACGCCACTGTCTCCAGGTAGGGCTGGGAGGCACGCCTGCCTGCCTGAAACCTTGGAGGGAGGCTGCCAGTCAGTGCAGACAATACTGGGCTAAATGGACCAGAGGTCTGATTCGGTATAAGGCTGGTTGCTATGTTCTCAATAGAGGCCCAGGTCACCTCCCAGTCAGGGAGGGCAGTGGGGGGGGGGAACCTGCAGCTTTCCAGATGCTGATGAACTCCCACCAGCCTCAGGCAGCATGGTCAGTGGTTAGAGACGATGGGAATCCAACATCATCTGGGGCAGTGTTTCTCAACATTCTTAGCTCCCCTTTTAGCTAAAAAATCCCACGCTTCCCCTTCAAACATGGCTCGCCCGATTATTTTATTTGCATCAAAATTTTGGGACTTTCACATTTTTTAACTTAGGCTTCTGGTGTTTTTTTTAAAAACACTCATTCGCCCCCTCCCCATATCTTCATAAGCACCCCACCCCGGGGAAAGGCATACCCTCCTAGTTGAGAAACACTGATTGGGAGGGGTGTCACAGGTTCCTACCTTAGGGTCACAGACCCTCCCCCAATTCAAAATATATTCATCATCATGTCCAGGCATGAAACTTAGCCCTCCAGATGTTTTTGGGACTACAATTCCCATCATCCCTGACTACTGGTCCTGTTAGCTAGAGATGATGGGAGTTGTAGTCTGGAGGACCGAGTTTGGGGATGCCTGATCATGTCTCTAGTCCTTTTAGTTATAGAGGTGGTCAACGGACAGGGTAATTGTCAAGCAACTGCTTTTACTTACTGAATAAATTGCCATATATTTGTGGGGCTAGAACTCCCACCAGAGTTGCCTGGGGCTGATGGGAATTGTGGTTCCAAACATCTAGAAGGTGCCAGGCTGGTCAATATGGTTTACAACCGTATACTGTCAGCGACTGGGGATGGTAGCAGTTGAAAAAATATTGAACTAAACAGGTCCTTTGCATGTTTACTCAGAAGTAGGAAGTTAATCCTACTGTGTTCTACAGGACCTACTTAGCAAGTGTGTGCTGTTATTTTTAGTGACTTAAACGGTGCTTATATTTATGAAAGGCAGATTCTTTAAAATATATATACAGGTACCTTTTTAAAAAAAAAAAAACCCTTCAAGCAGCAAGATGCACCATTTTCATATAGATATAGATAGATATATAGTTTGGGGCATATGCTGATTTGATGCAGGTTTCAAATATATTAAAAACTCAAAAACTGAGAGCGGCAAGGAGACCCCTATTCCCTTCACAAAGCTACAATTCCTAGAGTTCCCTGGGAAGGTGGAGCATTAAATGAAATAGCTCACAGCTCTTGTAAGGCCAGCGTCGCAGGGGGTTGGACTAGATGACTCTTGGGAGTCCCTGCCAACTTTGCGGTTCTAACGTCAGACACTCCAAAATGTCCCTAGCTGACGGTTTTCTCCCCAGCCAGCCACCGAGGATCCCTGCTCCGCTCTGCCCCAGAGGGCAATGACAGGCACAAACGCCTCACTTGTCTCGTAAACTGCTGAGCAAGGGCCCTCTGCCATCACCATCGCAGTAAACTCAGCGCTTTTAAGCCTAAAAGAGAGAGAGAGAGAGAGAGAAAGGGGATGCAACACTTTGCAGAACTGCCAACTGAGCAGATCGGCTTTACAGCAGGGGGGGAAAAGGGGGGGGAGCCCTCAAGATGCTCTGAGCTTGCCTGCCGCTCGCCAAACCTCTCTGATTCCAGATTACGGAAGGTGAGGCAGGAGATGGGGGTACATATGCACATGTGGGCTACAAGCCACAATGGCAGAGTTCAGCCTCCACTGTTGGGAGGCAGCAGCTGCTGGGAATTAGAAGTGGAGGGACTTTTCTGGCACTCTGTTCCTGCTTTTTTGGGCTTGGCATTGGGGCATCTGGTTTATTTGTTTACTAGCAGGGAGTTCCCAGCACCGCCTAGGAATTCAAGGAAACCCAAAAACATTGTTTTTTTTTTTATATGGATAGTGCCTTTGTGAGCTTTAGGGCACAACCAGCCCAGGGCTCCTACCTGACCCAGCCCCAAATCCATTTGTGCCTGTGTGCTAATGTCCACTTAAGGTTGACTGGTCCACCATCTTGATTCAACATGGCGTCTGGTTTCCAAACACAGATGAAGACTGCTTCCCCTCGTGCCACGTTGGGAGAGAACCATGAGGACCGGGAGAGTTGTTCTGTTTCAGTGGAAGAGCCTCAGCTATCCCCAGGCTCAATCCCCAGCAGGATGGAGAAAGACCTGCTTGGCTGGAGAGCTGCTGCCAGTCAGTGTAGGCAATACTGAGCTTGACGGACTCAGGATTAAGGTAGATTCCGGAGAAAACGGGCTGCCAATTTGTGGATCCTAATCCAACTTCCTGCTGTGTAAAGCAGTGTTTTTCAACCTTTTTTGGGCAAGGGCACACTTGTTTTATGAAAAAAATCACGAGGCACACCACCATTAGAAAATGTTAAAAAATTTAACTCTGTGCCTATATTGACTATATATAAAGTAATTCTCTTGAATAGGAATCAAATAAACACAATTTTTCCCACGGCACACCAGGCAACATCTCGCGGCACACTAGTGTGCCGCGGAACAGTGGTTGAAAAACACTGGTGTAAAGAGCCGGTGTGAATATGCCCACACGTGGCCATTGTTGATCGCATAAAAATATATTTAAAAAACCAGTTTCAGCCTCCCACGGCCCTGTCTTTTATGCTTCGACCAGCTTCTGGCTGGATGGAAAAGGCCTTTTTGAGCTATTTAAGGCCCAGAGCCTTCTGTTTCCATTCCTGATGGGAGGGCTGCCGGAGTATTTCAATATTAGGGAGTGTTTGACTTCCGCTCCCTGCTCCTTAAATAGGGGCTTCCCTCAAATCAGTGGTTTAAAGCTGCACCCTCTCTTTGTTGGGAAGGAGTTTCTGTTTTTGGAGGGAGCTTTTGCCTGGGTGGCAAAGGTCTGCTCTGACAAACGTGCCCTTTCCCTCTCAATTTATTCATTCTCTCTCTCTCTCCCTCTCTCTCTCTCCCTCTCTCCCTCTCCCTCTCTCTCTCTCTCTCTCTCTCTCTCTCACACACACACACACACACACACAAGAAAAGGCTTCCCCTGCCACTCTCAGCCAATCAGCTGGCTATTATGGCCAGAAGAGCCAGCCAGTATGAGATCAGTTGGCAAACCCTACTGTGCTCTAGATAAGTGTAAACCTGCTGACCAAGTGTGAATGATTGTGACCAGCTGGAATGTGTCCTTGAACTGTGATAGTGTCTCTTGCTTGTCTGGATGGCGGCCAGAGAGCGGCTTGCTTGAGTGTGTGTGTGTAGCCTACTGTCAAAAAGTGAAAACCTGGACACAACAAAGTTGTTAGAGCTACACTTCCGACACGAGCTGTGATACGCCAGGATTTCTCCGGACGTTTCAGCGATTCCCGCCCGGACACTGTTTATGGTGACAGAATCCCGACTATGCCTGGGAAATTCTGGTCATATGGCAACCCTGCCTACTGTATGAAAAAGCCACAAAATTCACAAAGGGAAAGGAGCATGGCCCACCTTACCTTATCCTGTAAGAATCTACAAATCATAGGCCAGATCATTTGCCCACTGAGCCCAATATTGCCTGCTATGACTGGCAGCAGCTCTAGGGTTCATTTTAACTGGAAATTTGAGGCAAAGCATACGTTCTATTCACTGAGCAATGGTCTCTTCCCCATATATACACAACTCATTTCCGAGTATGCAGCGGCTATGCCTTCTTGTTGGACATTCTGCACTCTGTGTATGCTCAGGGGCAAATTCCTCTCTTACTACTGCTTGATGTGCCTTTTAAACGTCTAGACTGCAATCATCTCACAAGGTCCGACTCAGGTGCCAACCCCCTGGGGCCCTGGGTGTCTGAGCACCCACAAAATTCCCCATGAAAGGGCTGGGCACCCACAAATTTCCGTGCCAGGGCCATGCACACTGCATGATACCCAAGGCCCCAGGGCACCAATGGACACAGGACCAAGCTGAGGTCTGGCAAGGAGGCCAGAGAAGAACAATGCATTTTTTTCCTGTTTAGAATTTTTTATTTTCTTTTATTTGTTTCCTGCATTTCGTCCAAGGAGGTCCTCCCCTCCCACTTGATATGAGCAGCTTGGTAATGCCAGGAGCCTCTACCCCACTTTCAGAGGGAGCTGATGTCTGTACCTGACCCACACATGACCGGGGGTGGGGGGGAGAGAACAACCTCTAAATGGAGGGAGGGTGGGCAGGCAGGGAGCAGCCTCTGGCCTGCAGGCCAATTGAGGCCCGCAAGATGTTGTTTCAAAACCCATATCCACCTTCCACTCAGCTGGCATCGCTCTGATGGGGGCAACATTAGCTAATGGATGCAGGTTCAGGGTTGGATCCTGTGCTACCTGCAGAACAGGTGACGTGGCTGTCTGAAAGCTGCTTTCCACCCAGCCCCGGGCTGCTCTTCAAAACTCAGTTTCCCAGAGGTTTAAAAAAACAGCGCTGGACCTTTTGCAAAGGGGCTTTCAAACAGGCCCTTGCTGCTCTTTGACGTCCTGAAGGTCGGGGCTACAAAGCGCAGCCGCATCTGATGTCACATTGAGGGCAGGTGGGCAGGTAAGGACCTGACCTCCTGGGCAGAAAAGTTCCCTGCCCCTGCTCTAGACTTGCTAAAGCAAAATTTAAAAACCCCAATCCTTAAAAAATTAACATCCCACAAACGTCTTCCACCAAAAGCTCCATCCCTTCCTCACTGCAGTTTTCATTTCGCCAGCCCCTCTCTTGAAGAAACGAGGCACTTTTCACACATTTGTGCAGCCAGGGACCCCAGTGAGAGATGCTGGCTGAATCGTGACTCACTCCAGTGTCGCACATCACTCTGCTGTGCCTTTTTATGGTGAGAGGGTGAGACAGAAGCTGTATCCTACTTTCCCATTAAATATATATATATATTCCACAAACCTAGGAGGCTGCCTTATGCTGAGTCACACCATCGATCCATCAAGCTCAGTATTGTCGACACTGACTAGCAGCGTCACTCCAGATTTTCAGGAAGCGGGTATTTCACAGCCCAACCAGGAGATGCCATTTGACACTGAACCTTGGACTTTCTAGATACAAAGCAGATGTTCTCCCCCACCCCCCACCCCTGAGCTAGGGCTTTGGAAAGGAGAGCATGTTGTAGGTTAGGAAACATCACATTATTTGTGGTTGCAGAGACACAAACTTTATTTTTCTATTTCCCATGTGCCAAATAAGCAACGGAACTTCAACTTGAGTCGTGGCCACGGAATAGATCGGAGATCCTTTCAACTGGAAATCTAGAACTGAAGAGGTGGAATTCTTACCAGCACCACTCTTCTTTTGAAAGCTGAAGACATATACTTGGGAAACTAATTCAGCTCTAGGGCCGGCACCCAGTGATGGGCAACCTTCCAAGGGCCACATGCCACAGGTGGGCGGGACCAAAGGCAAAAGTGGGCGGAGCAACGGATGCGAATTTTTTACATCTTTGGCTAGTCACATATTTGGGCATTATCAGAATGAACAGGCGCACTCCAGCCAGGGGGTAAACAATGAAGGTGTAGAACTGGGCTGGTGAGTGTCCAGAGGGCCACATAGAGAAGCTTGGGGTCCGCATTTGTCCCACTGGCCGAGCCCTGCCGTAACACAACCAGGTAATAGACTGAAACCACAACCCCATGTTTGCCTGGGTTGTTGGCATCTATCTGTCTTGCAAGACAAACCGTTGCAGAGTTACACCGCCTGCTGTGGCTGTAGAGACCGATATGGGAGAGACATGTTTTGTTGCAGTTGGGGCAGAAGAAGGCGTCCGGTTGTGCTGCTGGCAGGAGATGCACCACGGCGTTTCTTCTCTCTGCGCTCCTCCCAGAGGGCATTCCTCCTCTGGTCACTGTTTTGGATGCGCAAACTGACTATCTATCCTTCAAGCACTGTGTTCGGGTTCCTCTCAGAAGCCGTTCCCACACAGCAAGGTTGATGTTGTCAGCCTTCGTGTCACGTCTGCCGACATCTTTGTAATGCAGGGTTGGTCTGCCACCAGGCCTGGCGCCCGAAGCCAGCTCACCGGAGAGCATGTCCTGCCATCTTCCATTCTGTGAACATGACCAAGCCAGCGTAGACGTCGCTGAGACAGGACTGCATACATGCTAGGAATGTGGGGCTTGGGAGAGCACATATTTATTTGAGACACTGCCCTGGGTAGCACAGCAACCTTTAGGCTCCATCTACATTTTAAAGCCGCCACATACGACTTCAAACTGTCATGGTTTCCCCCAAAGCACCTTGGGAACCGTAGCTTCCCTGGGAAGTGGGACTCATTGCTACACAGCTCTGGAAATTGTAGCTCTGCGAGGTTTCTCCTAATGCCTTTCAGCACCCTTAACAAACTAGAGTTCCCAAGATTCTCTCTTCTTCTTTTTGCAGGGAAAGGAATACTTGACTGTTTATAAAGTGGTGTAATACTGCTTCAACTGTAAGGTGCAGATGGCGCCCGAAAGTAGGCCGGATCCATTCCCCACCCACCCCCTCCAGGCAGGATCTCTCTCCCCGCTTCGCCAAACAGCAGTTTCAGTGTTGGGTTGCAACCAGCTTCCCCGCCCACCATCAGGATTGGCACGAATCCCATGGTGGCAGAGCAGAGGGCAGGGCAGCCCTCAAGCCTGCAGAACTGAGAGAGTCGTGAGCGCCTTTCCGAAAGGAGAAATGTTTATTTCTTACCCTTGCATTGCAGAGGGGCTGGACTAGATGACCCCCCTGGGTCCCTTCCAAGCCTACAGTGCTGTGCATATAAAAATAAATGTCCATTTGCCCTTGCTTTTTCTGGATCGTGCCACATAATCGCCACCTCCTGGCATTGCTCCATGTGGAGCAACAGATGTTTTGCTGAGCACATTTTGGCAGCCGGCCAAGAGCTGCTCGAACAAATATATTCTCTTGCTTGCTCTCTCTCTCTCTCCCCCTCCCCACCTCCTGCCACGCCGCTTCTCTTCCAAATGATCGAGTTCAAACAGCTAATTGGAGCTTAGCAGGTCAGCAACGCAAGAACGCAGCATCTCCAGAACGTGTGTGCGCATCTTCACCCTCCGGAGTGGCGATCAGAGCTTTTCCAAAGCATTGGTGGCAAAATTATTATTTTAAATGAGGATGTGTGCCAGTCTTGCACTGCTAAAGGTGTAGGTTGACTGCAGCCTTCGGCAGCCTGAGCTACAGCCCCCATCTTCCCCAGCCAGCGCTGCTTCCAAAACACCTGGAAGGGCATCCGATGGCCAAAGGTTGAGCATTAAAGGGGTGGCTGACTCGCAGTTCCCCAGAGGCTGCCAAAATGCAAATCCCGCCATCCCTGATCCCTGGCAGGGACCGGTATCAAGCTCAACAGCGGCTGGGCCAGGCACGGGCTTAGCAGTGTCAGAAACTCCAGATATATGAGCTAATAGCCAAAAGGTGATTAGCAACAGTGCAACAACCCTCCCAGGACGCGGCGTTATTTGGGGAGTCCCCTACACCAGAGGCGTTGAGTGTTTGTGGCCAATAACAGCAATTTCTCTCTCTCTCTCCCATGTGATAAATGCTTAAAAAAAAAAAAGATACGAGAAAATATGTCCAAGGCAATGGGTGTTCCGCATGGGGGGGACCGTAACGAAATGGTTACCAGCTTTAGAGAGCTTTCACCATTGGCTGGCTTTGCGGGATTTGGGGATGTAGCAAGCCGATGCGCAGAGGCATATATGTACCTGTTGTTGTCCCGAGTCATCCCTTGGCAGATCACAGAGAAATACAATGAGTGATCATTATTCTGCCAAGAACTCGTCAATACAAAAAAGGAAGAAACCTTGCAATTATATTAATCAAGCTCCTCAGCTGGGCAAAATAGATGCTTTGCACAAAGAGACTTTTTCAGAATAAATATCTATCTATCTGACAAGGCTGAGGAGCTTGATTAATATAATTGAAAGGTTTTTCCACGATAGTCTACCTGGTGACTCCCAGTTTTTTGCTTAACTACTGTTACGGAAAAATCCCAAGTGTGCTTGTCCACCTGGCCCTATGAGAGAAGCCCACGGGTTCTGCGGAGATCAAGGAGGAAGCCAGCCAGGAGCAAAGTAAAGCAAAGAAGCTTTATTGCGCAACAGGAGCAGCCAAGACTGTTCAACGGGGAAAGGGGTGACATGGACTTTTAAAACTTCACAAAACATCCCAGAATACCCTTCAGGAACGTCATCATCACATGGGGAAAACGTCAGGTGATTGACAGGAGGAAGGGGGGGTTTTCAGGATCTGCATATGGGGAAAACAAGTTTAGCATAACGATCAAGGTGGCAGGAACAGGTAAATGGTTTAAGGGTGGGTACAATACACATAGAGAGTTTCCACTGGGGAAGAACAATAGGGGATCCTTGGGAGGATGTCTGCTACTATGGTAACTGATGGATGGGGATTGAGTGGATTATTGGGAGGGGTGCATTTCCTGGATGAGGACGTGACTGCCTGCTGAAAGGATTATGAAGGTCATCGACACAAAGTCCAAAAATTATATATGTTCAAGAAAGTGTACTTCTGATGGTCGGAGGATGGCGGGAACCGAGGGGATGGAGAGTCCATCTCCTGAGGAGAAGATAGACACTCGAACTGAGCAGATTGGACACTGCGTTCAGGAGTTACGGATTTTACAATAATAAACATTTCGAGCTGTCAAAAACAGGCCACCCAGTCTTTAAATTGTCCATTTGATACATTGTTGCAAGTTATAATTAATAGTTTCCCCAACTGGATACATTTTGGTTTCGATTCCATTGTTCTCCCAGCAGGGAGCCTGTCAATACCCACTTAGCGTTCAGCCAAGCGTGAAGGTGATGATTGAATCATAGTATCTGAGCTGAACGTTCCATTTTGCAGGCTGAGCTGGATGCATGCTCCTGATTGGCGGGCCTGCCGTTCATTGAGAAAATGGTGTGTAGCGAAGCGCTTCTGACAGGTGAAGCGGTACGGGTTTTTAGGCTTTATGTACAGCCTTTTGAAGGGGTTTTTGGGGAAAATCAGTGTGCTGCTTGTGAGACCGTGTGGGGAAACATGTGGAGGGGTTTTCGGGGCCCAGGGGAAGTGTCCTAAAGGCGATCCGGTGAGTCCCGGCTGGCCGCCTTGTCAGCAGGCCTCCGGGAAGAGCGCTCCCCCTGCCGGTTTCCCTATCATATCCCCCATTCGGAGAGAGGGTTGCGGCCCGTTCCGGAGGAACAGCAACCCCTTCTCTCCGCACCTTCACAGTTCGGTGATCTGATATTCCCCTTCCCCCAGGTGCCGCATCTGTACGTATTCAGGGAAGGGAATGGCGGTACGGGAATAGGCTCTAAGGGGAAATATAGCGTTAGGGGCTTTCCGGGAGGGACAACGAAGCAAAGAACAACACGGTCCCCAGCAGTGAGCAACACAACAAAAGGTCACAATGCATACGGTAACGACTAAAACAATCACAACTAGTCCCTTCAGGAGTTGCTTCGCCCAGCCCAGGTCAGGCAACCAACCCCACAGGTCGAGCCCCGACAGTCCTTCATGCTGGATGTCACGCAGGGTCCCAGCAAGTCTATGTATGTTGTTTAGGTGTCCCGTTATGTTTAGGGTTTGGTCGGTTACATACGTACAGCACTCTGAACCAATCAGAGCACAAGTCCCGCCCTCTGACGACAGTAAAAAATCGGTAGCAATCCGGTTTTGGATCGATAATTGTCGTACCTGGGAGAGCTCAGTGGTTAGAGCATCGGTGACCTGTTCGGTTTCTCGCATGAATTTGAGGAGGATGTCCGTGAGTTTCAAGATGTCAACGTGATTGGAACCCGCTCCGTAGGCAGGGAACAATGCTCTCCCCCACGTCTCTCCGTTAGCGGCAACATCGGAGAGGTCCGAGAGAGCCTGTTCCTCTCTTTTGTTCCTTTGTCTCCCGGTAGGCAGGTCATGGGTGACTCGGATGCCCGGGACAATATATCCGATATAACAGGAGCCAGACATGTGGGGGCTGACCCACCGGTACCCGCGGTGAGCACAGATCCACCACAGGCCCGCGAGGTAGGACTCCATCCGGCCTGAGGCAAAACTTTGCAAGAGAGCGGGGTTCGGCTTTCCCACGGGTCCAACAACGGTAGTCCAAGCGGCGGAGAGGTCGGAGGCAGTCTGCGTGCCTCTCGGGCTGGTGATGATAACTTGCCCTGTCTCACGGAGTTCCAGGTTGATGTCGCACACACTGACCCCCACGTTAGGTCCTTGTCCAGTGAAGCGGCGGCAAAGGGGGCCCCTGGTTGGACCTGTCAAGTACAGGTATTGGTGGGTGAGATTCAAGGCTGTTAGGTTCCATGAGGCAACGTCCCCTGACCGGAACTGTTCCAGGGTGACGGCCACCGGGACCAGAGGTAGCCCTTGTCTCATATGGGTTGGAGCATGAGCACAGATCCAACAGTCCCGAGTAGTGGTCTCCTTTGCCACCTTGCTGAGGAGTTGGATGAAAGAGTTCTGCTCCCAGGAAGAGAGGAGGTCCGGTTCTATGCCAGACTGGTTCAGTCCTAATCGTCGGGGAGCGGTGCCTATCGGGTGAAGGGGGTCAGTGGAATTAAGGAGGCTGACGCTGGAGGCAATGCCTCCACATCTCATGGGTCCTGTATGATCCCAAGCAGGAGGATGGGAAGGGGCTACTGGGTGATGCCACCCTTCTAAATACTCTCTCCCCTTCCAGTTTCCCGTAAGTCCAAGGTCCCAGAGGCAACAAAACCTCCTGAGACATACGCCTTGCAACTGGGATCTATGGGGTCCCGGAACCATACGGAGGCATTGAAATCCAAAGAGGAGACTCTCAGAGGGTTGGTGGGTGTCCGTGTAGGCGTGTGAGGCTCCACCATGCGCCACCTCAGTCCAGTTAGGGAGCCTGGTAACTTCCCCTCGTTCGTAGAGGAGGTAGGACCCATTTATGCATTGCAAACGGTAATGCCCATGGTCCAAGGCAAGGACAGCGGCTCCAATGCGATGGAAGTATTGGGTACGGATAAAGAGTTCCCAATACTGAGAGTCAGAGAGTTGGGGTACTGCAGAGTGACGCAAGAGGGTCCGGGACTCAGGAACACAAAAGTCAAAGTCCCCCATTCGATCCCGGTTGTCCCTACCCCCTAGGTCAACAGCATGGAAGTCCAGGTAACGGTAGTCGGTGTGCAAGTGCACGCAGTAGTTGGCTGCGAAGGTGACAGTCGCAGCAGTTAGAACAAGGGTTAGAGTCCGGGGAGAGCAGAGAAATTGGGGCGGCATGGTGGAAGTTAAAGGTGGAGCTGTCAGATAGCTGTCAGCTGTCAACGAGCTGTCAGAAGGCGAGGCGAGCTGTCAACGAGCTGTCAACGAGCTGTCAGAAGGCGAGGCGAAGCGAAGGACGAGCTGTCAGCGAGCTGTCAGAAGGCGAGGCGAAGCGAAGGACGAGCTGTCAGCGAGCTGTCAGAAGGCGAGGCGAGCTGTCAACGAGCTGTCAACGAGCTGTCAGAAGGCGAGGCGAAGCGAAGGACGAGCTGTCAGCGAGCTGTCAGAAGGCGAGGCGAGCTGTCAACGAGCTGTCAACGAGCTGTCAGAAGGCGAGGCGAAGCGAAGGACGAGCTGTCAGCGAGCTGTCAGAAGGCGAGGCGAGCTGTCAACGAGCTGTCAACGAGCTGTCAGAAGGCGAGGCGAAGCGAAGGACGAGCTGTCAGCGAGCTGTCAGAAGGCGAGGCGAGCTGTCAACGAGCTGTCAACGAGCTGTCAGAAGGCGAGGCGAAGCGAAGGACGAGCTGTCAGCGAGCTGTCAGAAGGCGAGGCGAGCTGTCAACGAGCTGTCAGAAGGCGAGGCGAGCTGTCAACGAGCTGTCAGTCGCGTTTCAGGCGTAGTTTAATACCGGTGTTGCCGGGAACGATCTCGGAGGTCCAGATGGCGCCCGGTCCGGTCTGTTGGACCCGATCCTGGTCCCGATCCTGATCCGGTGGTGGGGCGATGTGTTCTCCGTCCTCGTCGTCTATATAGGAGGCTGCAGTGGGAGGTGGGTTATCAAAAGTATAATCCTCCCCCCCGCTTTCCTGTGTCTCCTGTGGCGGTTGTGTGGCCTTGCACCTGGTATGGTGAAGCCAGGCATTTTTCTCCCCCACTTTTAGAGCTGTGAGTGAGACGAGGAGGACCTGATATGGACCCTCCCAGGCTGGCTGCAGTGGGAGTTTCTGGTAGACCTTCACTAACACCCAGTCTCCTGGTTGGAATGAGTGAACGGGGGCATCTGCTGGCAGGTTCTGGCCTTCTATGGCCGCATATTTATGAAGGCTGCGCAGCTGTTTCTGCAGTTGTATCACATAGCTGGTAAGTTCAGCTTCCCCAATGTCCAATTCTGATAAGGGGAACTGGGTGTTATAGATAGGAGGGGGTCGTCCGAAGAGAAGTTCAAAGGGGGAGAGTTTTAGGGGTCCAGTGGGGGCGCTCCTGATGTTGTGAAGGACTATTGGCAGTGCATTGACCCACTTCAAACCAGTGGAGCTACAGATTTTCCCCAATTGGACCTTTATTTCCTGATTCATGCGTTCGACTTGCCCTGAGGAAGCGGGGTGGTAGGGGGTGTGCAGTTCCCACTTAATGCCAAGAGCAGATGCCACATGCTGGACCACAGCCGCTGTGAAGTGGCTCCCCCTGTCAGAGTCTAACTTGCGTGGGATTCCAAATCGTGGAATGATCTCATGGAGTAGGGCTCTGGCCACAACCGAGGCTGTAGCCCTTTTAGCAGGAAAGCCCTCAGTCCATGAGGAGAATTTGTCGATTATAACCAGAACATGATGAAAGCCCTGACACGGGGGAAGATCAATAAAGTCCAATTGTAAGTTTTCAAAGGGGACAAAAGCCCATGGTCTAGCCCCTGGTGGCCGCCTGGGCTCACGTTTAGGGTTATAATTTTGGCAAGTGACACAGTTCTTAGTAGCAGCGGCTGCTGCCGTGGCTGTCCCAGGGGCATACCAGGATCTTTGAACAAAGTCTATCAGCTTCCCTTTGCCCCAGTGGGTTTGTTGGTGGAGGACTCTGACAAACTTAGGGGTCCAAGCCCTGGGCATGACGACTCTCCCATCTGGAAGAGTCCATACGCCATTGACCTTTGTCGCACCAATGGTAGTCCACGAGGATTGCTCCTCTTCAGGGGCAGTCCTATACATTAGATCAAAGTCGAAGTCTGCAGGTATTTGAATGCATTGGAAGTCTGCCCCCTCCCGTGGGGTTTGCAAGGCTGCCATTTGGGCGGCGCGATCCGCCCTCCTATTGCCCTTTGAGACCGGGTCCCTCCCTTTGGTGTGGGCCTTACAGTGGACGACAGCGATGGAGGCCGGTAGGTGAATTGCAGACAGCAGTCTTTCCACTAGGGCGGCGTGGGAAATTTGCGATCCTGCAGCCGTTAGGAAGCCCCTTTGGAGCCATATCTGCCCCGTAGTGTGGACCAGACCGAAGCAATATTTGCTGTCGGTGTATATGGTGGTGCGCTTTCCTTCGCTAAGTTCACAGGCTCTGATGAGGGCTACTAGTTCGGCCGCCTGAGCACTGTACTGGGCATGTATGGGACCCGCTTCTAATACTTCGAAATCAGATGCTACCGCATATCCAGTCTTTCTCTCTCCATTCACTATCTTAGAGCTGCCATCTGTGTATAATATAAGATCTGGGTTCTCCAGGGGGAGGTGATCCAAATCCTCTCTAGGTTTTTCAGTTTGTCTGACAATTTGAGCGCAATCGTGATGGGGGGTGCCATCTTCCGGCAGTGGAAGTAGGGTCGCCGGGTTCAAGGAGTTTACTCTCTTGATGACTACGTTTGAGGGAGCCAATAGGAGGGCTTCGTAGCGGTTTAGACGCGGATTGGAAAAATGGTGGGTGCCTTTCATAGATAGGAGGGTGGAGACTGCATGGGGCACATGGATGGTAATTTCATGCCCCAGTACTGTCTCCTGCGCTTTCTGGAGGAGGATTGCTGCAGCGGCTATGGCCCTAAGGCAGCTTACGGCTCCTTTGGCGGTGTTATCGAGCTGCAGACTGTAGTAAGCCACTGGCCTCTGCCGGTCCCGAAAGGATTGAGTTAGGACTCCCGAGGCCACCCCCATCTGTTCGTGGACGTATAGATTGAATGGGATGCGGTAATCTGGGAGGCCTAAAGCGGGGGTGGAACGTAATTCCCTCTTCAGGCGCTCAAAGCAGGCAAAAGCCTCCTCGCTCCATATTAACTTATCGGGGTGGTCCTGGCGGGTCATGGCCGACAGGGGCTTCGTTATTTCGCTGTAGGCGGCGACCCATTCTCTACAGAACCCAGCCATCCCGAGTAGCCCACGCAATTGTCGTTTAGTCTGAGGTAGGGGTATTTTCGTGACTGCATCTATTCTGTCGGTTGCCAGGCTCCGGGTGCCCACCCCTAGGACGTGTCCAAGATATCTGACCTCCTGCTTGCAGAATTGTAGCTTTTTGGGGGAAACTTTGTGTCCTTTGTAGGCTAGGGCGACAAGGAGGTGTTTGGTGTCCAATTTGCATGCCTCCTCGCTATTAGAACAAATCAATATATCATCAACGTAAAGCAGATACTTAGATCCAGCAGGCAGTACTACATCCTGTAGATCTTGGTGCAAGATGGCAGAGAAGATGGCCGGCGATTCCACATACCCCTGGGGTAGCCTGGTCCAAGTGAGCTGGCCGGGTCCCCAGGTGAAGGCAAAGAGGAATTGACTTTCAGGGGCCAGGGGTATGCTGAAAAATGCAGAACATAAATCTGCAGCGCTGTACCAGGAGGTGCCCGGTGGTATTGCATTTAGTAGGGAGTTTGGGTTCCCCACCACCGGGTGGCGCGGCACCACGAATTGGTTAACTAATCTCAAGTCCTGTACAAAACGGTAACGGGTTGGTGCGCCCTCTGTAGCGGCCTTCTTAATGGGGAGGACTGGCGTGTTGCACGGGGAGGCGCAAGGTACTAAAATTCCCTGTTGTAGGAAATCCTCTATCATGGGTGTAAGTCCCTGTATTGCAGCCTGTGGCAGTGGGTACTGCTTAGTACAAGGGTATGGGAGATCTGCTCTATAGGTGATCTTGACAGGCACAGCGGATTTTAAAAGCCCTACAGAGGTGGATTCTGTCCCCCATAGCCAAGGGGGTAGTTCCAATTCAAGGTCCAAGGGGAGATCTGGGAACTGACGCTCCTGGACTGCTTCTTGTACAAGTCCCTGGAATGCAGGTACAGATTCCTCAGGCATGTGCAGATATATGCCGTCCTGTGAGCATTTAATAGTCGCTCTCAGCTTGCAAAGTAGGTCCCTCCCCAAGAGATTCACTGGGCTGCTGGTTAGCAAGAAGGTATGTTCCGCTAATAGGGGTCCCAGGGTGACCTTGGCTGGCTGTGAGAGCGGGCAGGTGCGGGGTATCCCATCCAGTCCCATGACTTTCTTGGTTTCCTGCCCAGGTTCCAGATGGCTGTTGGCCAAGGTGGAATAGGTCGCTCCGGTGTCGAGAAGGCACTCATAAGGGTGCCCATCGATCTCAATGGTGCAGATGGGATCTTCCGGAGAGAGCGCTAGGACTGGGCAAATGGAGTGGGTCTGGTTGGGATCCCCGGCTGGTTGTCAATACTGATTTGCTCCATGCGGCTGGGGAGGTAGAGTGGCCGGTGGTGCTGCAGGATTCTGGACCCCACTCTGGTGAATCGGGGGGCGCATATTGGACTGGGATGCCTGCGGTGGTCTGGAAGGTGGTTGGGGCCACTGTCCTTGAGTCGCTGGGGTTTGGTTCCCAAACCCTGGGGCAGCCTGTTGGTTAGGTAGGTAGGGCGCATAGCTCGTTCCTCTATGGTGGGGAGGCCTGTTCTCTTGTGTCCAATTAGTTACTGGATTAAGATATGGACAAAATTTGCGTATGTGCCCTTCCTCCTGGCAATGGAAGCAGCCCCCTCCTGTATAGCCCCAGGGTCGGTTTGTGACTTGTGGCCCCCTTCCTCTTCCTCGTCCTCTTCCCCTGCTTTGATACTGAGCCGGTTCCATGCTGAGGGCGAGCACATGGTCGTCCTCTGACCTTGGTTCTCTCCTTTTCTTCTCATCCCTAGTGTTGAAGATGGTTTTTGCGATGGAGAGGATTTCACTGAAACTCTTTCCATCGTATCCTATCTGGAGGCTTAAAGCCTTTCTTATGTCCGGGCTGGATTGATCCTTAAAGAATCCTTTCACTATCACTGAGTGCTGAGGATTGTCGGGGTCTATCCCGCCCCAGGTCTTTATCGCCGATACCAGCCTAGTATAATAATCTGAGGGGTGCTCATTAGGTCCTTGTAGAACCGACTGGACTTTAGTCCAATTCACGGTGCGCTGGCCAGCCGCTTTAATCCCATCTAGGATGGCTTTCTTGAAGATTTTTAGGTGCCACATGCCGCCAGGGGTGTTGTAGTCCCAAGCAGGCTCCGGCTCAATCCTAAGATTTTGGGCTGTCAGCGGTTCAATACCGTCGGGTTTGTCTTGCTGGTAGTTTTCAAGCTCTAGTGCTTCTCCTGCCTTGGCTAAGATATCTGCCTTCTCCGCCTCATTAAAGAGGGCATTAAGGAGAACATGCGTGTCAGCCCAAGTCGGATGGTGTGTGGAGAAGATAGCGCTTATTTGGCGATAACATTTATCAGGGCTATCTCTTAGAGACGGCATCTGGCTTGCCCAGGCCACCAGGTCCGCTGTATGAAACGGTTGGTGGGTGTAAATCATACGGGGTGGGCCATCTGGTTCCGCCGGTGGTATGGGCAGTGCTCTCAAGGGCATCTGTATCTCTGGCTCCCCACTAGGCTTAGATGCGCTGGGGCCCGCGCCTGATGATGGTGGCGGTTGCTTCCCAGATGTGCTGGGGCCCGCGCCTGATGATGGTGGCGGTTGCTTCCCTTTTGTTTTATTCCCGCTACGGAGAGCCATCCCCTCCTCCCCCTCCGACTCCTCGTCCTCTGAGCTTGTCCCGAGGTCTGAGACGGGTGCCGTTGCGCCCTGGTAGTAGAAGGGGATTAAGGTCCGATCTATGAGTTCTTCATTTGAACGTTCCTCGTAAGGGGGAGGGAGCGACTGGGCTGGTTTTTTGGCGCCTCTTCTCGCTGGGCTGCCGGTTAGGCTTGATGATGGGAAGTTGCAGCGATGGGGCAGTCTGCAGGGAGCACAGAACCTGCTGGACTGCCTCAAAGGCAGCCAGGTATTCTAGCTGGCGGGGTTTTTCTTCTAATAAGTACTTCTTCAGAGAATTGAGTCGGTCTTTATTGAAAGACCCATCCGTTGGCCAGCGGAGCTCGGGTTTTAAGGTGGCAGTAGCATTTGGCCATAGATTCCTGCAGAGGTCTCCTAACTTCTGCTTGGATAGTAGTTCGTGCCCTGGTATTTGCTTCCAGTGGGCTAAGACGAACTCAAGGGGGGAGTCGGGGTCCAGCTGAGAAACGGAAGGCTTCCGTGAAGCTTTCCTCTCAGAGGGAGCCCGCTCATGCTTCGAAGCTTTAGTTCCCATCTCGCGACTTCGGGGTTCGGGTTCCTAAGAACGGGAAAAAAGGGTAGGGGTTCGGGTTTCTTAATTGGATATCCTTAGTCCTTCCTTTCCTATTCCTAACACTCAACTTCAACTCTGGCGCCTATTTCTTCCACCGTCGGGGTTCCTTCCCCAGACCTTTTCCCTTCCAAACAATCAGGGGTTTCCTCACCACTCTGCCTTGTCTTGCCCCTCAGGCCAAGCTCTCCCTCCTGGCAACCTCCTACCTGACGTTACAACTTGAGAGAGAGGGCCCTACTGGACGCCCACTTAGCGTGGTGCCAGATCAGGTAGCCTCTGGATAGAGTTTTCGTTCCGGAATACCCCCCTTGCGTTTGGAAGCGGGTTCACACGCGACAAGCGCGTACACGTGTCCCGACCAGTGCGGCTAGGGTAACGATAGAAAGGAAGTCCCCCTGCCCCTCGGCTGGTAGGTCACCCGTTTGCGGGGAGGTGGTTGTTTAGGCCGTCCTCCCCGTCTTATTTCTCGGGTTCCACACCAATGAGGAAGACAGAAGTACGAAGAAGAACTCTGGCCCCTTGCGTTCGATAGGGTACCCACAGCGGTGAGGTGGTTGTTTAGGCCGTCCTCCCCGTCTTACGTTCGAGTCCCGTCTCGGTGCGGCTGACCAGAGGTTTAAGGGAAAGAAATAGAGCTCAGGACTCCCCTGTCGAGTTGAGCATGGGTCCACGCGTTGGACCAAGAGAAAGGCAAGAAATAACGATAGGTAAGAGGGCAGAGAATTGGTTGCCAGGAGTCACCACCCCTCTCCCACCGATGCACGGGGATTTAACCTATACTCACGTCTCTGGTCCTGTGATCCCGGGATCAAGAAGGTAGCCGGCGAGCTTTCCCTTTGCTCCCTGGTTGGTCCCTCGGAGACTTGCAATTACCGCCCGGAGGATGGCCGGAGGTCCGGAAAAACTTCCCAGGCAAAAGGGCCCGGTGCCGGCTGAAGGTTTTGGGGTCCCGCGGCCAGCCACACGGGAGCACCGCAAGACTCCCGGGTTTCGGCACCAGCTGTTACGGAAAAATCCCAAGTGTGCTTGTCCACCTGGCCCTATGAGAGAAGCCCACGGGTTCTGCGGAGATCAAGGAGGAAGCCAGCCAGGAGCAAAGTAAAGCAAAGAAGCTTTATTGCGCAACAGGAGCAGCCAAGACTGTTCAACGGGGAAAGGGGTGACATGGACTTTTAAAACTTCACAAAACATCCCAGAATACCCTTCAGGAACGTCATCATCACATGGGGAAAACGTCAGGTGATTGACAGGAGGAAGGGGGGGTTTTCAGGATCTGCATATGGGGAAAACAAGTTTAGCATAACGATCAAGGTGGCAGGAACAGGTAAATGGTTTAAGGGTGGGTACAATACACATAGAGAGTTTCCACTGGGGAAGAACAATAGGGGATCCTTGGGAGGATGTCTGCTACTATGGTAACTGATGGATGGGGATTGAGTGGATTATTGGGAGGGGTGCATTTCCTGGATGAGGACGTGACTGCCTGCTGAAAGGATTATGAAGGTCATCGACACAAAGTCCAAAAATTATATATGTTCAAGAAAGTGTACTTCTGATGGTCGGAGGATGGCGGGAACCGAGGGGATGGAGAGTCCATCTCCTGAGGAGAAGATAGACACTCGAACTGAGCAGATTGGACACTGCGTTCAGGAGTTACTGATTTTACAATAATAAACATTTCGAGCTGTCAAAAACAGGCCACCCAGTCTTTAAATTGTCCATTTGATACATTGTTGCAAGTTATAATTAATAGTTTCCCCAACTGGATACATTTTGGTTTCGATTCCATTGTTCTCCCAGCAGGGAGCCTGTCAATACCCACTTAGCGTTCAGCCAAGCGTGAAGGTGATGATTGAATCATAGTATCTGAGCTGAACGTTCCATTTTGCAGGCTGAGCTGGATGCATGCTCCTGATTGGCGGGCCTGCCGTTCATTGAGAAAATGGTGTGTAGCGAAGCGCTTCTGACAGGTGAAGCGGTACGGGTTTTTAGGCTTTATGTACAGCCTTTTGAAGGGGTTTTTGGGGAAAATCAGTGTGCTGCTTGTGAGACCGTGTGGGGAAACATGTGGAGGGGTTTTCGGGGCCCAGGGGAAGTGTCCTAAAGGCGATCCGGTGAGTCCCGGCTGGCCGCCTTGTCAGCAGGCCTCCGGGAAGAGCGCTCCCCCTGCCGGTTTCCCTATCACTACGTTACATTCCTGGTCAAACAACATTTTACAGGATTCATCTCATCCTGGATATAGTCTGTTTGCATGGTTGCCTTCGGGCAAGAGATACAGAACTATTAAATCAAGAACAAATAGACTAAAAAACAGTTTTTATCCAAGAGCTACCGGTAGAACTATTTTAAATGCTGTAACCAAATGATATGATCTTTGGGGAGTCGTGATGGATGGTATGTATGTGTATGTGTGGTTGCAAATGTATAAATGCGTATATGTGGCTGTAAATGTGGGGTGGCATTGAATTTCGTTGTACTGCGTACAATGACAATAAAGTATCTATCTATCTATCTAGCCAGTGTGGTGTAGTGGTTAAGAGCGGTAGACTTGTAATCTGGGGAACCGGGTTCGTGTCTCCACTCCTCCACATGCAGCTGCTGGGTGACCTTGGGCTAGTCACACTTCTCTGAAGTCTCTCAGCCCCACTCACCTCACAGAGTGTTTTGTTGGGGAGGAAGGGAAAGGAGAATGTGAGCCGCTTTGAGACTCCTTCGGGTAGTGAAAAGTGGGATATCAAATCCAAACTCTTCTTCTTCTTCTTCTTTATCTATCTATCTATCTATCTATCTATCTATCTATCTATCGGGCAGAGGTGGCTGGGGGCTGATGGGAATTGGGAATCCAACAAGTTTTGGGGGAAATCTTTCTCTCTCAAAACACCAGAACCCAAACAGGGCCATCCAGTGGAGCTGCATGTTTGACGGTTCAGGACGAACAAAAGGAAGTGCTCAACAAACAGCTAAACTGTGGAACTCACTGCTGCAGGAGCCAGTGATGGCAACCACCTTGGATAGCTTTAAAAGAGGACTGGACAAGTTCATGGAGGAGAAAGGCTATCAGTGGCTACTAGCCACGATTGCTCTGCCTCCACGGCTGGAGGTAGTAACAAGACCCTCCAAGTGTCCCTATTTTCCAGGGACAGTCCCGGATTTACAGAAACCATCATGGTTTCTGATTTGATCCCAGAATGTCCCAGGTTTTCTTTAGGACGTCTCTATTTTCATCAGAAAAATGTTGGAAGGTATGGAATTATGCGACCCCTGAGCCAAGGAGATAAGTAACTATACAACATTTAGAATACATCTGAAGGAAGCACTGTATAAGTAAGGTTTTTTTTTTAATGTTTAATGTTTTATTATGTTTTTATATGTGTTGGAAGCCACCCAGAGTGGCTGGGGCAAGTCAGGCAGATGGGCAGGGTACAAATAATGAAATTATTATAATGGAATAGGACATCCTTATTTTTCATCAGAGAAATGTTGGAGGGTATGCAGCAATGCTTCTGAATACCAGTCGCTGGAAAGAGAAGGAAGGGGAGAGTTGCTCTTCTGCTAAGATCCTGTTTGCGGGTTTCCCACTCTAAACCACAGAGCCTAGGGCTTGCCGATCAGAAGGTTGGCTGTTCGAATCCCCACGACGGGGTGAGCTCCCGTTGCTCGGTCCCTGCTCCTGCCCACCTAGCAGTTTGAAAGCACGTCAAAGTGCAATTAGATAAATAGGTACCGCTCCGGCGGGAAGGTAAACGGCATTTCCATGTGCTGCTCTGGTTCGCCAGAAGCGGCTTAGCCATGCTGTCCACATGTCCCGGAAGCTGTCTGTGCACAAATGCCGGATCCCTCGGCCTATAGAGCGAGATGAGCGCGCAACCCCAGAGTCGTCCGCGACTGGACCTAACGGTCAAGGGTACCTTTACCTTTTATATAACATACACAACCCCTAACCTGGCAGGGGTACAGTTAAGAGTTGCCACCTTTTTAAACTGTTTCTGCTTCTATGCCATAGGTCCATATTTCCCAGGTATTGATGGAAGTGATATATGGGGGAATTTCCGAAAGGCAGCACTTCGTCCTGGATCAGAGGTCAGCAATCTTTTTCGGCAGGGGGCCGGGTCCACTGTCCCTCAGACCTTGTGGGGGGGCAGGACTATATTTTGAAAAATAAAAATAAAAATCAACGAATTCCTATGCCCCACAAATAACCCAGAGATGCATTTAAAATAAAAGGATGCATTCTACTCATGTAAAAACACGGACCGTCCACGGGCCAGATTTAGAAGGCAATTGGACTGGATCCGGCCCCTGGGCCTTAGTTTGCCTACCCATGTCCTAGATCTTAGGCAAGTCAATTGAAAAATCACGGGGTGGGTTTTTTGTGTGTGTTTTTGGAGTTTGTCTGAAAAGATACTCTGCAATATGTTTTCCGGGTTTCCCTAAGAAAAATGCTCCACAATTTTGGGGGTTTCCTATATCTCAACCCTACTTTTTAACAGCCCCCATCAGCAGATGATCCTGTGTTGTGAAAAGCTACAGTTTTCTGGCAAAGTGGCAATCTGAGGATCAGTCCAGGAAGAAATGCACCCTGCATGTTTTCTGCACCATCGAACGGACAATCCATTTCCCTTCCCTTAAACCTGAAGGTTCTCATTTCTCAAAGCTCTTTTTGCTTTGATCCAACATATGCTGGTCATAAAAAACTTGGGCTGCATTATCTATCCAAAGAAAGGCAACCTTAAGCCATTAAAGAGGCCACTCTTTAAATTAAGGTCACTCTTTGAGGTAGGCCGAAAAACCTTCAGCTACAAGGAGCAGGTTGTCTGTAACCACAGAGGCTCAGATCTGGTAGAGATTAACCATTGATTACTCCTTCATTAACCTCTCTTTTTAAAAAAACAAAACCAAACAAGGCAACGTGAATTGCAAGAGCTTAGATCAATATATGTATATTGAAACACACACACACCTCTAGTAAATTATGTCACCAAAAGACAGGTCTAAAACTAGGTTGTAAAGTTACTTGACAGTGTTTTAAAAGCAGTCACTGGGGTGTGGCATATACCCATTTACAGCCACAAAAAGCAAATGGTTATCCAACCACCAACCAGAGGACCTCCTTTGTTTACTCCTAAGACAGCCTGCCCCAACATGGCAACCTCCAGAGGTTTTAGCCTACAACTCTCAAAAGCCCCACTGGGACTGAACCATTGTTTGTTGTTGGCTTATGAACCCTGACTTGTTTTAACTATGGTTTGCAGTTGTGTGTGAACCCCACCACCCCTTCCTTAACCATGGTTTGTTTGGAGCAGCCCAGATGCTCCCCAAATTACAAAGCTGGCAAAAAAGCCATGGTTTGTCGGACTGTCTGTGGGACAACTCATGGTTTCTTAAGCAAACCATAGCATAGCAGTGGCGTTGAAGGAGCTGGTGGCATGCAGAGAAGAGAAGGTTGAAATGAATGCACCAAGCAGTATTCAAATGTCTGACGGGTTGTAACACAGAAGAGGGACTTGTTCTCCTATTCTGGCTAAGCGTCAGGAGAAGCTTCCTAATGGTACAAGCTATGTGACAGAGGAACAGGCAGCCTCAAGGAGGTGGTAGGCTCTCCTTTGCAACGGAGGCTGGAGGAGGGAGGCCATTTGGCAGAGACTAGGTAAGCTCAAGGTTACCAGAGCATGGGCCACCACCGAAGCCAGGCTATCCCCATTCAGATTGGGGTGAGAGAGAGAGAGAGAGAGAGAGTTCAGCTAGGTGCGTAGATCATGTGTTTAACTGAGGAACCCAACCCTCTTGGCAGCAGTACCTGGTGCCCATTAGGACTTGTAGGGTAGAAGGCAGGGAGGCCAACAGCAGGTGGCGCCAGAGCCAATGACCAAGGAAGCAAGTAAGAAGACCCAACAGTGCTTTTTGGGGGGTGGGAGTCAAGGTTGGTGGAGCAATGCACAGCCTGTCCTACTACTAGACCAGGCCCCCCATGATTCAGATAAACAACAATAGGGACAGCAATCTTTAACAGATCTCCAAATAGAACAATGGAAGGACATTGACCTTCATCTGCATCCTTCAGACACCTGAAAAGGCAGGTGAAACAACATCACTTTTCCTAGGATTGGGCGGTGGGGTGGATATTAAATTATTAAACTATAATTAATAATAATAATGATAATAATAATAATAATAATAATAATAATAATAATAATAATAATAATAATAAATATATGCAGGGAACCAACTCTGTATTGCTTTGTGTCCAAGCCACTCACTCGCTGCTGCTGCGGCCATCCATTTCCAATTTATTTTATGTTTTGCCCCACGAGCTCGATATATATTTAGCCCATTCAGTTTAAGGCTTGGCATATCATGTTACCAACAGAGAGACTGCTGAGCTGGTTTTCCACCCCCACCCGCCTCATTTAAATGTAAAGAGAAAACAGATCCCCTTTTGTCTTCTAAATCAGTTCAGCTTGCAATTTTCCCTCTCTCTCTTTTCTCGCCCTGCAGACCAAATCACTGGTTGTTTTATATTTTCCTGCCTGCCTGCCTGGCTCAGTTTCTCACTCTCCCACCTCTGGCATCCCAACTCCAGTATATCTGTCTGCATCTGTCTGCAACCATTATCTGATCGGTAGGGGGGCCCAGGAGCCAGGAAACTGACCTGCCTACAGGAGGCAGCCGCCCTGCTCTGGTGTCACTGGGAGCACAGATTTGCTTTATTTTTCTGCTCGCAGGCAATAACTCCTGCCTGGGATGCCAGAACCAGGAAAGGAGGTGTCTGCTTCTGCTGTTCTTAGAAAGATGAGCTTGATACCTGGGGGAAACGGGCACAGTAAGGACCCAACAACTTCAGCCTGTCCCTGTCTGCCTTGCAAGCAGTTCACAGGGCACCTTCTGGACACCTTCCTCTTCCTCCTGAATCTCAAGTGTTGCCCCTGAAGAACTCAGGATGGAGACAAAACTATAATCTGTTGGCCCTGTGTCTCTGGCTCTGCCTACCACTGAGCTCTCTGTACTAACATGCACCCAGAGGCATACCCAGGGGTCGGTGAAACCAGCCTCCATTGGGAGCGCAGGCCAGGGGTGGGGGAAGAAAAATCACCTATCAATGGGGTGTAAGATGTCAGTGTTGGAAACTCAGATATACAGTGGTACCTCGGTCGTCGAACGTCTCCATTGACAAACGTTTCGGAGCTCGAACGCCATAAACCCAGAAGTAAACGCTTCCGTTTTCGAACGTGCCTCGGATGTCGAACAGCTTCCGCTTAGGTACCACTGTATTTTTCTCAATTTTCTCTGTAAATTTGCAGGCCGCCCTTTGCCTCCTCGGTTTTCGAACGTTTCAGAAGTCGAACGGCCTTCCGGAACGGATTACGTTCGAAAACCACTGTATAAAAGCTAATTGCCAAATGGAAACCTTAAACCCAGGTTGCAGCTGCCATGATGGAAGGTCTAGGCCCCCCCCCCCGCCTGAGTGAAATTTATGTAGTAGTATTCATTACATTTCTATACTGCTTTATATTTTAAAGGGAAAAAAATCTCAAAGCGGTTGACAACACCTTGAAACATCAAATAAAACAATCCAGAATAAAACGAATTCAAGCTTCAAGGAAAACATTTCAGATCCTTCTCTAAGTGACCATTATTACCTTTCTGCAATAGGTTAGTTGACCCTCCGGTTTTAATTTTTTTACACAGTTTTTATTATGTGTATGGCATGCATGAATGTTATAAAGCAGGGGTCCCCAAACTAAGGCCTGGGGGCTGGATGCGGCCCAATCGCCTTCTAAATCCAGCCCGCGGACAGTCTGGGAATCAGCGCCTTTTTACATGAGTAGAATGTGTCCTTTTATTTAAAATGCATCTCTGGGTTATTTGTGGGGCCTGCCTGGTGTTTTTACATGAGTAGAATGTGTCCTTTTATTTAAAATGCATCTCTGGGTTATTTGTGGGGCCTCCCTGGTGTTTTTACATGAGTAGAATGTGTGCTTTTATTTAAAATGCATCTCTGGGTTATTTGTGGGGCCTGCCTGGTGTTTTTACATGAGTAGAATGTGTGTTTTTATTTAAAATGCATCTCTGGGTTATTTGTGGGGCCTGCCTGGTGTTTTTACATGAGTAGAATGTGTCCTTTTATTTAAAATGCATCTCTGTGTTATTTGTGGGGCATAGGAATCCGTTCATATTTTTTTTTCAAAATATAGTCTGGCCCCCCACAAGGTCTGAGGGACGGTGGACCGGCCCCCTGCTGAAAAAGTTTGCTGACCCCTGTTATAAACCACTTTTTCGTGATGGATGGCAGTATACAATATTTTGATAAACAACACAGATGAAAGTCATAGGCTGAACCAAAGGATTGTGTAGTCTAGTCTAGCAACCTTTTCCCACCTGCATAACATCGGGAAGATGGCTTGCCAGGAAACTCCTCTGCCCTCCTCCTTCAAACCTTGCCCTCAAGAAGCTCTGCTGACTCAGCGTCTTTGATTTCATGCTGAAGAGGATGCCGCCTGCACTCCCTTTTCCCCTGCAGTCATGAGGACTAGATACTTTGCGACTTGTTTTTTCTTCTTCTTCTAACAGGATAACTTTACCCTTGATCCAGCGTGCTCCAATGTACACCCAAAGTCCCGGTGTTTTGGGGACAAACACACCGCCCACTTGTTGAGCCTAGAAACGGCAGTCACAAATTTAGTTGGGGTGGGAAAAAGTAGACTACCGGTAATTAAGGCTCGCTAAATGACTTTGGATACTGTCATGTGGAAGGTGTGGGTGAGCTAAATATTATCATTACCATCCTGTTTCCTGTCTGCTTTGGTGACACGGCAGCCAAGGTTACACCTGCCCTTTCCTTTCCATGGACACTTAACAAAACACAAGAATTATGTTTGGGATAGCCGGCACGCAGAACGCCTGATCCCAGGAAAAGGCTATATAATCGGGGTTTATCCTAGAAAGTGCTGTGCGTGCATTCCCCGCCCCCAGTAATAAATGATATAAAGAACAATAATTATCCATGATATATTATGTAGGCTTCTTGGCCTTGAAGGCAGCCTAACAGGTTAAGTCTGCGAAGGTTAATCACATGGTTCCAGTATTCAAGCAAGTCAGCTGATTGGTACAAGCCGTTCCCCTGACTAATCTGAGCATCGGATTCAAAATACATATTTTAATGTATTAAACGCTGGGTCAATGGTAAAGTAATACTGTCTCCGTTAAAAGAAGGAGAAAAACCAGTCGCAAAGTGTCTAGTCCTCATGACTGCAGGGGGAAAAGTAACACAGGTGGCATCCTCTTGAGCACGCCTATATAGTGTCTATATAGAAACTTAAGATGGATGGGAAGCACAAACTTTTTTTTTTTTAAGTATTAAATCTTTACTCTCACTCAAGAAAATCCCTCTAGCTCTTAGGACTTCTTTCCTCTCCGCAGACCACTTGAAAATCACAGATGGTCTGCAGCAGTTCACGTAATGTTTCTGCCTGTTGCAAACTACAGCTCCCATCATCCCTGACTACTGGTCCTGTTAGCTAGGGATGATGGGAGTTGTAGTCCCAAAACATCTGGAGGGCCGAGTTTGCCTATGCCTGCCATACACTTTCAAGATTGTCAGAATTCAGAGCAGGATCTGGGGTGGGATGAAGAGACAGGTGGGTTTTCCACCTTGACTAGCAAAAGAACACATTAGGAAGAACGGTCACATATGCAAATTAAACTAATTTGCTCCTATGATCCACAGAGGCCACATAATTCACCTGATTTGACTCCTGCGCCCCGGCACAGGGCATAGCATAAATACCTCTGAGCATGTACAAAATGCTTCCCCCTTACCACAAAATAATTCAACAGCCTGGAATTTGGGGGTGGGGTGTGGAAGGCAAGAGCTCAAAATCCCAGCAAGAGCTCAAAATCCCAGCCTCTGTGCAGATTTAAATCCTGGAGTCTTTCTCTACCATGAATCTCCCCCCCCCCCCCAAGAAAACACAAGTTGAAGCAGATCAGTTTGTCAGGAAAGAGAAAGATGGAGCAAGTCTGTTCAGGGTCAAGTTCAATATAAAATATTCTGGATGCCTTGCTACCTGCATAATAATGAACTTAGAGGTCTGATAAATTTAAGTTTTCAGTTTCCTGAACACCACAATCACCGGGACTTTCCAGATACCTGCTCAATCCATTCAGGTCTATCACAGGCTGTGCATTATTGATATTACGTTACTGATACACAGACACTCAGAAATAAAGAAGGGGCTTCCTGGAGGAGAGGACAAGATGACAAACGCTTGCAAAGCCCTTGCAACAAAACAGCCATCAAGCTCACTTAAGCAAATTTAGCAGCCATAAACATTTTGTGAAATAAATAAAAATATGAATCTGTCTGCTGGTTGAGATCGGTATCAAAGGCCCTGGTATCCCCTACACAAGATGAGACAGGCATGACCTTCTTAGTGTTGGCACCAAGACCATAGAGTTATCTTATCCAGGGAGATCTGCCAAGCCCCTTTTATTTTAGTCTCCAGCCAGCTGCTGAATGAATACCTATCTATTAACATATGTTTGATTTTAGGATTTATCAGCCTGCAGTTCCCTGCTTTTAATGCTGGGCGCTCTTTTAAAACCACTTAACTTTCATTGCTATTTTACAAGCATTTTGTATCAAGTGTTTATATTTATGGTTCCTGTCTTACTGTGCATTCAAAGCTTTGCAAACTGCTGGTTGTGCATTTCCCCCCCCAAAAGGAGAATAACTCCATCCTTAGCAATCATTCATGAAATAATCATCAGTGTCTAGAACTCTTCTCTCCAACATGCTAGCTTTCTAAGTGCAGGGATTATTTTTAAATTGACCGGGAGGAGGAAACATTTAATGCTGTCATTCATTATCTACTGTCTGAAATGGATCAGCCCAGGAACTGGTGAACACACCCCATCTTTTATTTGTGAGAATAAGGGAATATCAATTCCCATCCATAACTTTCCTGCACTGCAGGGGGTTGGACTAGATGATCCTTGGGGGTCCCTTCCAACTTTACAGTTATATGATTCCATTGACCAGCTATTAGCAACTCCCAAATTACAGCAATGGTTTGGGGGGGGGGCGGGTACTACTGAAAGAGAGAACCAAAAAAAGGGCGCTTATGTGGAAGAGATGAAATTACTTTTTGATGCACTGTTAGTGGGACAGACTGTGTTACACGTAAACCACACTGTAACCTCATTAGCCCATATAGCTAAGCCTCTGCAGCAGAGATCCCGATTAAATTCAAGTGATCACGGCCTGATGGTTCCCTCCCTCTCCCGGCCACCCCCAGTGGTTGCAGCACAACCCAAGTTTTTATCTTCGCACTCACTGCAAAATCACTGTTGTATCATTCATTGAGTCGTAGCTGGCATAGATGCCGTTGATCTGTGGAACTCCCTGACCCTAGGTATGCCAGGAAGAAGAAGGGTGGTTGTGGTGGTTTGGGGAAGAACCGTAACACTAACACCACGTGGGCCGGGGGGGGGGGAGAGGAGAACTTTTGTAAGGAGGAGATCATGCTTTCAAATAGATTTAATGGTGAGCGAAATCACCTCCATAAAAGTCGAATTGAGTCAAATCGTACTGATTATCAGCAATAATCGATGACAAGAATAAGCAGTTTAATGAAGGAGATCACTGCCAGAACATTTGAGCTGTCAAATGATAAATTAATTTGTTGGCACTCGAGAGACAATGGAGTGTGCCTCTGGGGGGTGAAGTCAAACTGCTGTGTTGGCAGCACTGAAATGACATCTGTGGGGCACAAGCCTGGGCAGCGTGTATGGAGGTCCTGGGCTGCCCAGATGACAAGACCCCTCTCTCAGCCTCGCTTGGTTGTTGTTTGTTGTTGTTCAGTCGTGTCCGACTTTTCATGACCCCATGGACCAGAGCACGCCAGGCACCCCTATCCTCCACTGCCTCCCGCAGTTTGGCCAAACTCATGCCAGTCGCTTTGAGAACACTGTCCAACCATCTCATCCTCTGTCGTCCCCTTCTCCTTGTGCCCTCCATCTTTCCTAACATCAGGGTGTTTTCTCTTCTCATGAGGTGGCCAAAGTACTGGAGCCTCAACTTCAGGATCTGCCCTTCTAGTGAGCACTCAGGCTTGATTTCCTTAAGAATGGATAGGTTTGATCTTCTTGCAGTCCATGGGACTCTCAAGAATCTCCTCCAGTACCATAATTCAAAAGCATCAATTCTTCGGCGATCAGCCTTCTTGATGGTCCAGCTCTCACTTCCGTACATTACTACTGGGAAAACCATAGCTTTAACTATACGGACCTTTGTCGGCAAGGTGATGTCTCTGCTTTTCAAGATGCTGTCTAGGTTTGTCATTGCTTTCCTCCCAAGAAGCAGGGGTCTTTTAATTTTGTGACTGCTGTCACCATCTGCAGTGATCATGGAGCCCAAGAAAGTAAAATCTCTCATTGCCTCGCTGAAGAGCACCAGCTTGGCTGCAGGAGTTGCTGGAAGGAAGCGAACAAGGTGCCATCTAACCATCTTAGGGACTCCACACCGGATTTTTGTAGCGTTTACTCCTTAGCCTTTTCTGCTCCCAAAAGCAGAAGGGTAGGATAAATATTAATGGATTTGAGTCTACTCAGAGACCCACTAGAATTAACACACCTAAGTTAGCCATGCTTATAAATTTCAACAGGTATACTCTGAGCAAGGCTAACATTAGAGAAAACCCACAAATGATTTAAGATAATCCGCTTCCTAAAACTTGGGTCATCAAGCAAAGGCACAAAGGATGGTAACAATATGCTGAAACAGATTTAATTCAGGAAACCGTTATCATAAAATCTGACCTGTCAGATAATAACGACAGCACATAATAATAATTACGTTAAGTCAAAGTAATAAAGCACCCTCCATTCCCCCCCCCCTACAGCTTTGCCAAATCATTCGAATTCGGGAACGCCAAGAGCTTTGGCAGCAAAAACAACTACTACAACACGCTTTTGCAACCCTACACATGTCTACTCAGAAGTAAGTCCCATCGAGTTCACTGGGAATTACCCCCAAAGGAGGGGGATACTGGATTGCAGTCTAAAAAAGGACTTTCTAGACAATCTATATTTAGCGATTATCCAGCATAGATTAAGCAGTTTTAAATATGTTATTCATTTTATTGTCATAAATCTGCCTCCAGCCCATAAAGAAAACCCCACCTACAAGAGGAAAGGTTCCCCCCCCCAAAAAAAATTGTAAAAGCCAGACATGCATTTGGAAAATAAAAATAAAAATTGCTGTAAGGGATTTGATTTGATTTATTTTATAAAACAAGTTTCAGAGTTTACAGGGGAAAAAGTTGTATCCACCACTGAATAGGAACACTATAGGGGGGAAATGTTTTCGAAGATGTGTTTCCCCCCCCCCCCAAGTGCAGAGCAGCCAGCAATTGGAAACATCACTCAGGGAACGGTAAAAGCCAGGACAATAAAGGGATAATATTAAAGGAGAGTTATGTGGCATAGAAAGTCAACTATAGAAAGACTGTCCAAGAGATGGAGGGCCAGATCCCCACTCAGCCATGAAGCTAAGCAGATGACCTGGGGCTGCTTCCTGTCTTGCTTATTTATTGCATTTATATATGGTTCACACCCTCCTGGCAAATGGAGGGGGAAGAAATGGAGGCAGTGAGAGATTTCACTTCCTTGGGTTCCATGATCACTGCAGATGGTGACAGCAGCCACGAAATTAGAAGACGCCTGCTTCTTGGGAGAAAAGCAATGACAAACCTAGACAGCATCTTAAAAAGCAGAGACATCACCTTGCCGACAAAGGTCCGTATAGTTAAAACTATGGTTTTCCCAGTAGTAATGTACGGAAGTGAGAGCTGGACCATAAAGAAGGCTGATCGCCGAAGAATTGATGCTTTTGAATTATGGTGCTGGAGGAGACTCTTGAGAGTCCCATGGACTGCAAGAAGATCAAACCTATCCATCCTTAAAGAAATCAGCCCTGAGTGCTCACTAGAAGGACAGATCCTGAAGTTGAGGCTCCAGTACTTTGGCCACCTCATGAGAAGAGAAGAATCCCTGGAAAAGACCCTGATGTTGGGAAAGATGGAGGGCACAAGGAGAAGGGGACGACAGAGGATGAGATGGTTGGACAGTGTTCTCGAAGCTACTAACATGAGTTTGGCCAAACTGCGAGAGGCAGTGAAGGATAGGCGTGCCTGGCGTGCTCTGGTCCATGGGGTCACGAAGAGTCGGACACGACTGAATGACTGAACAACAATGGTTCACACACACCCGTCCTCAGTTAATCCCTAGAACGACCCTGTGAGGTAGGTTACGAGTCTGTGACTGCTCTAAGGTCACCCAGTGAGCATCACAACTGAGTGTGGATACCACACCAGCTTCCTAAAGTTCTTCTGCTATGGGGCAGCTCTATAAATTAAATAGGCAAATCAACCTGGGGAAAGCAAAATGGTCACTTAAAGAGAAGGATCCGAAATATTTTCCTTGAAGCTTGTGTCTTGTTTTATTCTGGACTGTTCTACCGGTATTTGATGTTTTAAATAAGGTGTTGTAAACGGCTTTGAGATTTTTCTCTCTTTAAAATATAAGGTGGTGCAGAAATGAAATGAATGAATAATAATATCCTTTGCAAAAAAAAATAAATTGTGGCTAGGCATTCCCTTGTGGCGACCACAACTTAGGTTTAAGGTGCCGTTTGGCGATTAACTTATATATCTGCATTTCAAGCACTGCCTCCCCCCACTTACAACTGGCATGTGGTACCCAAAAGATCACCTCCCACCAGGAAATGCAGCCCCTCCATGCTTACCAACCTCAATGCAAACTTTTCTGAGATTTTTACAGAAAGATTTAAGATCATATCGCGGAAGAATATCCCACCCAGATGTTAACTTTGTAAAATAGAGTGAGACTCCAGCCCCAAATGTATGGGGCTAGGATGAAGTGACAAAAAAAAACCCCACTTTGCACGTGCTCTTGTTACTCTTCCACAAACCACAACGCCTGCATCTGGCATCTGCAGGTACGTTGGCTCAAAGCAAGACACCCTTCTTGCCCTGCTGCCCGGTCTTGGGTGCAAACCGTGCCAAGATTGCAGTGTCAACCTCCCAACAGCTGCCGACCCTTTTCTGCTGCTCACGCCACCCACCCTGGGCCAGGATCCTCATCAGCCTGATGAGCTAATTAATTAAATGGGTCGCCAGGGACAGCGAGCAAAGCAATCTGGAGCCAAAAGAGACGCAGGATCTGCAGGTAGGAAGACTGCTGCCTCAGCCTCGATGCAAGAGTAACCCAGGCCCTAGCCAACTGTCTCCAGTGCTGCCCTGGGGTTGTTAGACAAGTTCATCCCCCACCCCCACCTTGACAAAGACTCAAGAGCACAGTGATTCGCACACGACACCTGGATAAGGAACAGGAAAGATGCTTTCAGCCAGGGTTGGGGCATCTTTTTCAGCCAGAGGGCCACATTCTAATACTCTGGGGGGCCACATTCCACATTGCCCCATTCAAGCAAGCAATAAGATATCTGGTGTGTAATAAGTGTGCCAGACTAGGACCTAGGAGACCAGGGTTCAAATTCCAGCTTCAGGCATGAAGGAGACATTGAGCTAGTCCAAATCTTCCTCACAGGGTTGTTGTGAGGACCAAATCTGTTGGGGGGGGGGAACCATGTAAGCCACCTTGAGCTAACTGGAGGAAAGGTGAGATAGAAATAATAAGCATAGAGCTGCCTTGAGTCCCATCAAACAAAAGGTGGAGCATAACTAAATATTACACGTCAGGGACAGACTTCCAGCCTGCCAGAGACACTCACAAGGGGTGTGAAAGCAATGCTAGGGAGGGCTGTGGGCTGGCGAGGGTGCCAAGAACCAGACACAGAGGCCTGGGAGATTCTCCAAGCATGGCTTTTGTTCTTTTAAGAAAGTAAGAACGGCGGTGTCAGGTCAAGGATTTTAAATCCACCCAGCCCAGCAATCTGCTTCCAATGGAGGACAGCTCAAGGCTACCCGAGAAATCACATGCAGGGAATGAAAAAAAAAAACGCCACCCCTGCCTGCAAGTCCAGATTGCAAGCCAGGAAGCTCGCCCCCCCCCCTCAAGAGCACATGTCAGACCCCCAATGCACTAGGGGGGCTGAGGCAAGGCCCATCCTTACCCACAAGCCGAGGCCACTTGCTCCACAATCTTCACGGGCCTACTACTGGAGATTAGCAAGGAGGAAGTGGCAGGATCTTGAAATGGCAGGTTAATGCACATTAAGGAGGACATGTTCCCTCACCTCACTTCTTGCAATGATAATTCTTGGTGGGGGTTTTTGGTGGTGGTGGTGGGGGGCTTGCACACAGGGGATCATTTAAATCAGAGGCCAGTAGGAGCCAGCCCACAGGCCAGATGAGGCCCACAGACTCCCCCCTCCTCACCCCTAGACTCTAACCAGTCTTGGAAAAAGCCTTCCGGTGAAACAAACAGGAGCTTGTTCTCAAGCCTAACTTCAGGAGGCAGGGAGCTGTTATAGGGGGTGGGAGTGTTGCAGCTGGAAAGGGGTAACTCTGCCCTCTATGTATTGCGACACCTGTGTGTATCTCTGGTCATATCCATTTAAAGGACACTGCTTCCCCCAGAGGATCCTGGGAAATTTAGATTCCCCCATTATGGGTCTATAATTCCCAGCACCTGCAGTTCCCAGGATTATTGGGGGGGACGGACACAGACACGTGCATCAAATGCACAGTGTGGAGGACCCCTAACATGTATGCCTGACTGTGTGTGTCTAGGGCCACTATACCTGAAAAGCACTGTCTTTCCCCTCAAAGAATTCTGGGTACCCCTTGACAAACTACATTGCCCAGAATTCTTTGAGGGGAGGGAGAAATGTGCTTTGAATGTGCTTTAAAGGTACAGTGTGTGTCCGTGTGCGGCCCTATCCACTTTCAAATTCGACCCTGCCCATCATTTGGGCCCCACCCACTGCTGGAACAACAACTACTACAACAACAACAAATTATACACCACCCTTCACCACAAGATCCCAGGTTCACAAGGTAGAAGGTTCCCCATCCCCTATTTAAAAAGCAAACCCCCAACCAAGTCTGAAGTGGTACAGCCCATGTGAGGGGTAGTCACTACAGTAACCTCAAGAAGTAGCTGGACTACAACTCCCATCATCCCTGACCATTGGGCTGAGCCAGCTGGGACTGATGAGAGTTGTAGTCCAACAAGGTTCTGCAGGGCATCTCATTAACTACTCCCCTTCCAGATGCTACCACTTCATTCTGCTGCGTCTGTAGCCCAAACTTGATGTAAAACTCAAATGCTGTATAATAGTAACCTAGTATTTGAGCTCCAAACCCCAAGAGCACCAGATCCTTGATGTGCAGTTGAATTACCACATTGAGATTCTAAAAAAAAGATTTTTTTTTAAATGAAGCAAGCTGTTATGTTTAAAAAAAACAGCTTTAAACAAACACTATGGTAGCACACTCAGGCTTGTTCAAAACTCACAACCACCCTTCAAGGTAGGCTAGGCCGAGATGCAGCCACTTGCCCAACACAATTTGAACCTGGATCCCTCTAGTCAAATTCCACCCCCCATCAGGGTGCTATTTTTATCCCAGCAGAGTTTCCACTAACCAAGCTTCCTTCTGTGGTTGCTCTGAATATATGTAAGAGCATGAAGAAGCAACCATCCTCTTTGTTACTGCAGCAAGGCCTGTTCTAAGGGCAAATCAGAGGAGTCTGTTGGCTGTTTTATTTCACTGCCTTAGGATTTCCCCCTTCTGTCTGCATCTCAGAAACCACTGCCTTCAAGACATGCACTCAGAGACAGAACATTTGCTGTCTCCCTCAGCCCCACGGGAGAGATAAAGCCAGCGACTGCATCTGCATGTTTTTTTAAAAAAGTAAAATCAAATCCCTGGGGCTTCACCAGGCTCTTAATTTCATCTGCCCTGCTGGAAGCAGAGTCTGAAATGAAGGCGGGGGCACATGGCTGTTGTGATTCTGTGCCAAAGGGGATTTATTTGCAGTACAGGGCAAAGAGAAGCAAACTTTTATGGGGATAACGTTTTTTTTAAAAAAAAAGATTAAAAATTGTGAACTTTTAAATAAGTTTGTTGTCCTCATGGAAAGTAAAGGGATGCTTGAAAAAAGATTGGCGAGTGGAGTCTCAGAAGCTAGCGATGGCAGAGTTGAGTTTCTAAGGGGAGGGGAACCAACTGCCTCCCCCCCCCCCATGATGGACAGAAGGAAAATCATGCAAAAAATGAATGCTGCTAAATGAATGGTGAAAAGAAAAAGTTGTATGGTGTACGGACATTGAAAAACCCAGCTTCTTTTGGCATAGGGTTCTGATTCCCCCCCCCCCACCTTTGCCCCCTACTTTTGGCAAACATTTGAATCCGAAACAACAGCATTTATCTTTATAAGAGCAGGATCTCTTCATACCCAGCTCTGATAAAAGTGGGGGTCCTCCTGCCCGTTGGACTGGAAGACTGTGGTCAATGCATGGAAGGGGCCATAACTCTGAGGCAGAACATCTGCCCGGCATGCAGAAGGTCCCAGGTTCATTCCTTTGCATCGCCAGGCAAGGCTGGGTGGGACAGACTCCTTGCCAGCCACTGTTGACAATACTGAGATGGATCAGAGATATGACTCAGTACAAGGCAACTTCCTATGTTCCTATTAGAATCAGTTCTGAATTCAAAGCCATGAGGACTGGGATCTTGGGGTTGTTGTTTTTTTAATTTTTAGGGAAAGAGCTGGGGCTAAGTGGATGAGCATCTGAGATAGATGGAGCAAAGGTCTGATCTATCTGTGTCCTTATCTCCTCTGCAGGGTGCAATGGGGGGGGGGTTCCCCCTCTTGTTTTAAGGACAAGATGCACAAGAGGAAAGGCACCATTCTGTTAAAACAGGGGTGGCCAGCTCCCAAGAGACTGCAATCTACTCACAGAGTTAAAAACTGGCAGTGATCTACTCCCTTTTTTGGGGTTCAGGTCAAGTTGTTGAGCTTTTTTTTTTTAGGAAGGAGGTAGACCCATTTTGGGTGGGGGGTTCTGGGAGGAAGACCCATTTTGGGTGGGGGGGTTCTGGTCAAAGTTGTTGAGTTTTTTCAGGGAGGAGGTAAAATATTGAGCTTTTTTTTAGGGGCGCCACAGTTGTTCAGCTTCTTTGGGGGGGAGCCAATGATCTACCAGTGATCTACCGCAGACGTCCAGTGATCTACCGGTAGATCGCGATCTACCTGTTGGACGTGCCTGTGTTAAAACATGGGAACACACACCCCCCTTCCTTGCACAGTAGATGAAATTTTGTACATAAAAATAGCACCTCCCTCTTTTGCTTAGTACCCTTAAGCCCTTTGCAGCACCAGACCAGAGAGCAGCAGCAGCAGCAGCAACCTTGGTAAATAAATAGAAACAGAATCACATCACGTGGGGGGTGCTGATGGGGAGAGGAGGAAGAGAGAAGGGCAGAAGTTAGCAGCTTAACTTCTGCAGGGTGTGAACAACTACACTGTGAGGATGGGTGTCAAATACCCCACCTCACAGCTTCCATCTAAATCCCTGGGTAGACTTTCCTGAATTGCAGAAAGTCTTGAAGGCTTGATTGCTTTTCTTGGCCTTACATGGAGGAAAACCTCATCCTGAGCTATTTAGTCCCATGTGATTCAAGTAGATCCACACACACACACACACACACAAACACAAACACACACACACACACACACAGAAGATGCAGGGGTGTGTGTGTGGATACAACTTACTGCTACTTCAATCCCAGCCTTGCAAAGTTCACAAGCAAGGTTTCTGTTCCACAAAATCCATTTAATCGCCTGTTTTGCCCCCACATGTCAAAGTTATTCATTTGCAGTACATCAGTGGGGGGGGGGGAGGACCAGGGGGGAAAGTACTGACTCCTGCCCCAACCATGTTCCTAGCTTGGTTACCTAGAGCTAACGTTCACTCGCCACAGGTGAGTGGGCTATTTCCGATACAGTCACAGTCTCACTTTTAGGACATAATCCATGCTAGTGTTACAATGCTGGTCAAGCTTGAAATAGAGGAGGCTTTCCCTGAAATATTGTGCCTCTGTGTCTGCGCAGAGTGCCCTGCCAAGGAATTAAGTCCACAGTCAGTTCCCGCCCCCGCACATTAGGACACACCGTCTTCCAAAAGGCACCTCTGTCCTTCCATAAACCAAACACACATAAACCAGGTGCCAATCCACCGCCAAGAAACTTTGATCCAAATACAGAGATCTGTTCCAGGGTTTCGGATCTGGGAAACAGCCAAGAATTCTGGCCAGATTGGCCACGCCACACACTGGCTCCCCTGCTCAGTCTTCCACATGTGTAAAATGGGCATAAGAGCAACCTGATACTTGATGGGTCTGAGGCAAAAGGAGAAAGGAAGCAAGGGCTGGAATGTTGTTGCAAGATGTTGCAGATACTGAAACATATTTAAAACACTGTTGCGGCTTAACGCTGAGATGGATTATTCCGGCCTAAATGCATTCACTGGACAGTTTTGTAATCGTGGACATTATAAATGGGGAAATAGGTAACCAGCCATAATTGTGAACGGCTCACCCCACAAGCTACAGAGAGAGGAAAAGAGATTTTCTCAAAAGCAGCCTCACTCGGCGTCCTCAGGACTCTGGTATATTGTGAAAGAGCAGCACCCAATTGCACCCTCTCCAATTCCTTTTCAAATTGCACAGTAGCATTGATAAATCAAGCACTGGAGATTGACGCAAACAGGAATCAAAACAGAGAAAGGCAGCCCTCTGCCCAGCCTCCACATTGATTCCATGTTGACCTGTGGAAAAGCTTAAACAGCAGCAAACAAACCATTTCAAAACCTGGAAAGAAATGAAGGGGGGGGGCTGCTAGAACTAGGCTTCTTTCAGTAAAAATTCTGCACCTCTAAACACAGCGTTGCAGAGTTGTTGTTCAGTCGTTCAGTCGTGTCCGACTCTTCGTGAGTCGGACACGACCGACGAACTACTCTGCGTTGCAGAGTAGTCGGACACGACTGACGAACTACTCTGCGTTGCAGAGTAGACCTATTTAAATTAATGGGACCATTTATACCCGGCCCTTCACCCTAAAGGTCCTTACAACAATCGAAGCACAATGTTCAAATCAGTTTACAGCAACTTATTATCACCTAAATAAGTTGGGTCTCAAACACATGCGCCTCAAGCGGAAGATATTCTGCCGCGGTCCATTGTAGTCAATGGACCTACTCTGAGCAGATCCCAGTACTAGGTGCAACACGCAGTTACTGTGAACGGCACCCAGCGAAGTTCTATTCAAGAGTAGACCCATTGAAATTAATGGGTCTGTAATAGCCAAGCTCGTTTATTTCAATGGGTCCATCCCAGTACGCCTGAAGCGGGGCACAACCTAAGGGAGTGCAAACCCCACCGGCGCCTAGGGGGGCTTACTTCCGAGTAGACTTGCCTGCCATTGCATTGTGCCCACAGAATCGGTTTTTTCCCCCCACCCAGCTTCCCAATTCAAAAAGTGGGCAGGAGAGGAAATAAATGAAAACAAGCAGAAATGGCCAGGAATCCAGGGAGCCCTACCTAGAGATGCTCTTTTTGGGGGGACAGAGAGAGAGAAAGAGAGAGAGAGAGAGAGAAAAGGAGGAGGAGGAGGAGAGCGGCAGGAGATTAAAAGCGTAATAACGCCGGGTATTAAGTAGCGACCGGAAAAGGGTAAAAGGCGGATCTAGACGGATCCTCATGAATTCATATGATTTTTTCATTCAAATGAAAAAAAACCACCATGATACTGTAGACCACATCTCAGTCTATATGTAGCATCAAAAAAATCATGCACCCACTGTTTTGTGGGGCCACAATGGTGCAAAAACTTGTTTAAAAAACACGGATCCTCATGGATCCTCATGATTTCTGCATTGGGACACCCCAAACTCACCGTCAAATCACATATCATGTCCAGGGGCACAGCCTGCACCACAAAAATCTGGGATCCATGGCTTCCTCGCGACAATATGGCGCAAAAACTTGGTTTTGAAGCACGGATCCTCATGGATCCGCACCCTTTTTGCATTGGGCCACCCCTAACTAACCGTCAAATCACACATAATGTCCAGGGGCACAGCCTGCACCACAAAAAACACGGGTCCACCGCTTCCTGGCGACACCACGGCCCAAAAACGGGGTTCTGAAGCACGGATCCTCACGGATCCGCACCCTTTTTGCACTGCGCCACATCAAACTCACCGGCAAATCACGCATCATAGCCAGGGGCACAGCTTGCACCACAAAAAACACGGATCCAACGCTTCCTGGCGACACCACGGCCCAAAAACGGGGTTCTGCACCACAAAAACATAGATCCGAGGCATGGATCCACATGAATTCATATGATTTTTATATTGAAACAAAATAAAACCACCATGATACTCTACACCAAATACTAATCTATAGGCAGGACCAAAAAAATCACGTTTCCACTATTCCGTGAGGCCGCAATGGCGCAAAAACATGGTTCTGAAGCGCGGATCCTCACGGATCCTCACCCTTTTTGCACTGCGCCACATCAAACTCAACGGCAAATGACACAACATAGCCAGGGGCACAGCCTGCACCACAAAAAACACGGATCCACCGCTTCCTGGCGACACCACGGCCCAAAAACGGGGTTCTGAAGCACGGATCCTCATGGATCCGCACCCTTTTTGCACTGCGCCACATCAAACTCACCGGCAAATCACACATCATAGCCAGGGGCACAGCTTGCACCACAAAAAACACGGATCCAACGCTTCCTGGCGACACCACGGCCCAAAAACGGGGTTCTGCACCACAAAAATATAGATCCGAGGCATGGATCCACATGAATTCATATGATTTTTATATTGAAACAAAATAAAACCACCATGATACTCTACACCAAATACTAATCTATAGGCAGGACCAAAAAAATCACGTTTCCACTATTCCGTGAGGCTGCAATGGCGCAAAAACATGGTTCTGAAGTGCGGATCCTCACGAATCCGCACCCTTTTGCACTGCGCCACATCAAACTCACCGGCAAATCACACATCATAGCCAGGGGCACAGCCTGCACCACAAAAAACACGGGTCCACCGCTTCCTGGCCGCACCACGGCCCAAAAACGGGGTTCTGAAGCGCGGATCCTCACGAATCCGCACCCTTTTGCACTGCGCCACATCAAACTCACAGGCAAATCACACATCATAGCCAGGGGCACAGCCTGCACCACAAAAAACACGGGTCCACCGCTTCCTGGCGACACCACGGCCCAAAAACGGGGTTCTGAAGCGCGGATCCTCACGAATCCGCACCCCTTTTGCACTGCGCCACATCAAACTCACAGGCAAATCACACATCATAGCCAGGGGCACAGCCTGCACCACAAAAATCACGGGTCCACCGCTTCCTGGCCGCACCACGGCCCAAAAACGGGGTTCTGAAGCGCGGATCCTCACGAATCCGCACCCTTTTTGCACTGCGCCACATCAAACTCACCGGCAAGTCACACAACATAGCCAGGGGCACAGCCTGCACCACAAAAAACACGGGTCCACCGCTTCCTGGCGACACCACGGCCAAAAAACGGGGTTCTGAAGCGCGGATCCTCACGAATCCGCACCCTTTTGCACTGCGCCACATCAAACTCAACGGCAAGTCACACATCATAGCCAGGGGCACAGCCTGCACCACAAAAAACACGGGTCCACCGCTTCCTGGCCGCACCACGGCCCAAAAACGGGGTTCTGAAGAGCGGATCCTCACGAATCCGCACCCTTTTGCACTGCGCCACATCAAACTCACCGGCAAATCACACATCATAGCCAGGGGCACAGCCTGCACCACAAAAAACACGGGTCCACCGCTTCCTGGCGACACCACGGCCCAAAAACGGGGTTCTGCACCACAAAAATATAGATCCGAGGCATGGATCCACATGAATTCATATGATTTTTATATTGAAACAAAATAAAACCACCATGATACTCTACACCAAATACTAATCTATAGGCAGGACCAAAAAAATCACGTTTCCACTATTCCGTGAGGCTGCAATGGCGCAAAAACATGGTTCTGAAGTGCGGATCCTCACGAATCCGCACCCTTTTGCACTGCGCCACATCAAACTCACCGGCAAATCACACATCATAGCCAGGGGCACAGCCTGCACCACAAAAAACACGGGTCCACCGCTTCCTGGCCGCACCACGGCCCAAAAAACGGGGTTCTGAAGCGCGGATCCTCACGAATCCGCACCCTTTTGCACTGCGCCACATCAAACTCACAGGCAAATCACACATCATAGCCAGGGGCACAGCCTGCACCACAAAAAACACGGGTCCACCGCTTCCTGGCGACACCACGGCCCAAAAACGGGGTTCTGAAGCGCGGATCCTCACGAATCCGCACCCCTTTTGCACTGCGCCACATCAAACTCACAGGCAAATCACACATCATAGCCAGGGGCACAGCCTGCACCACAAAAATCACGGGTCCACCGCTTCCTGGCCGCACCACGGCCCAAAAACGGGTTTCTGAAGCGCGGATCCTCACGAATCCGCACCCTTTTGCACTGCGCCACATCAAACTCACAGGCAAATCACACATCATAGCCAGGGGCACAGCCTGCACCACAAAAAACACGGGTCCACCGCTTCCTGGCGACACCACGGCCCAAAAATGTTTTTTTCAAGCGCGAATCCTCATGGTTTTTGCATTCTGGGACCCCAGATTCACCCTTAATTCAAATATCTTGTACATAACCACAGATCTGACCACAAAAAGCATGGATCTACTGCTTCGTGGTCCTGGCCAGATGCTGCCCTGGATATAATGGCCAATATTTAGGTCTGTGTGCTGGGATGCAGGAAATGGAGTCGGCTGAATCTCAATCCATTAAAGATGGGGGTCCAATGGCTTGGCCGGAATGATTTTGGTTCGGTTTGCCAGCTCCCAGCTCTTGATGATGCACAATAGTCACCTGTACCCGCCATCAGGAGTCTGGGTGTGATCCTGGATGCTTTTGTCTCTATGGAGGCACTGGTCACAAATGTAGCCAAACTGGCATTTTAAAATCTTTACAGGTTAGGCAATTGGTACTGTACCTGTCTCTTTCCAACCTAGCCATGGTGGTCCATGAAGCAGTCACCTGCAGTCTAGACTACTTTAACTTGCTCTACACCTGAGCTGGGGTGGGCGGAGTATAAATGTGATAGATAGATAGATAGATAGATAGATGATAGACAGACAGACAGATAGATAGATAGATACGCAGGGCTACTCTTGAGACTACTCTAGAAACTCCAAATGGTCTAAAATGCAGGTGCATGAGTTCTTACTCGGACTTTGTGGAGAGCCCACATTCAGTTGGTGGTTCATCAGCTGGATTGGCTCCAGGTGGAGTATCAAATCAGGTTCAAGGTTTTGGTGCTAACCTTTAAAGCCTAAACAGTCTGTCACCTTTCTTATCTGTGGGAATTATCTTCCAATACATCCCCCAAAGAGGGTGATGCTTATCTAACAGCAACCTACTGGTGGTCCCTGGCCCAAAACATATCCAGCTGTCCCAACCAGAGCCAGAGCCTTTTTGGTGGAACACTTTGTCTAATGAGACCAGGGCTCAGCGCAATGTATCTCAGTTATCTCACTCGCTGGGTCATCACCTTACAGTGGTGAGTGGGCTTGCACATTCCTATGGCCCTTGTGAGCGAAGCAGGGCCTCCCAAGGCGGTAAGGTCAAAGGGAAGGAGCTAGACAAAGAATGATCCAAGAAGTCCTCAACGGCAGAATAGGCGGATGTAAACAAGCGGTATGTTACAATGGCTGTGAAGGCAGATGAAGGCTGCAGCAGATAAGATCTACCAGTTTGTCATGACTACTCATGCCATTGGAACAGAGCCCTACTGCAAAGACACTGCGTTGGTCATTGTGCACTGATCTACACACCTAAAACAAATTCACGCACAGGCATCTTCCAAAAACCCAACCCAAACCCCCAAAGTCCCATGGTGATTGGCAAATGGTAACGGGGGCAGGATCATGAAATCTGGAAGCCCCTAGTCATGAACTGGCACATGGGTGGTAGATACAGATTCAGTTGTTCTGACTCAAGGAACGAGGCAGTTGAGCAGCTCTGCAGCTGTATCCATGACTGAGCAGCCCTTTTAGGATCCACTCTGCTCACCCCGAAAAGGGGGAGGGGCTAGGAAAGGTGGCCTAAACATAGTCTGCTTCCCCTTTTCCCTGTCTGGATTACTGCACCCAGTGAGGTCACCACCCAGTGGTCGTAAAAGACAATCCAACTTTGGAACATGGAACATACGGACTTTGTCAGATAATACAAATAACGAGCGTCCTGAATACAGAACTGCCATCATTGCAAGAGAGCTGCAGCGTTTTAACATCAATATTGCAGCGCTTCAAGAGATTCGAAGAGCAGGCGAGAAACAGCTGAAGGAAGAAAAAGGAGGCTACACATTCTTCTGGAAAGGTCTATCTGAACAAAAACATTGAATACATGGGATAGGCTTCGCTATCAAAAACGACCTTGTGAAGCTCCTGTCAGAAGTCCCTACCGGTATTAATGAGCGACTCTCAACCCTTCAAATAAAGCTCACCAAAAACCAACAGGCTACTATTATAAGCGCTCATGCACCAACACTGGATGCTGATGAAGACATGAAATAAATTTTTTACTCTCAGCTGGATACCATCCTATCAGAGACACCTAAGGAAGATAAAATTATCCTCCTGGGTGATTTTAATGCAAGAGTTGGGCGAGATTTCGATCTGTGGCCTGGGACTATTGGGAAAGAAGGAGTTGGCAACAGCAACCAGAACGGAATTTTACTTTTGATGATATGTGCAGCGCACAACCTTGTTATTACCAACACACTCTTTCGACAGAAAAATAAATTTAAAACTTCATGGAGGCATGAAAGTCTTCTTCACCGTCGCTATCGCCACTTGGTAGGCTTGATGTTGAGCTCTAACCAGTGTCCGGTCCAATTCAGAATGAGTTTTCTGCCACCGGCGCTCTAGCTGTCTCAGCGACCGTTTCCTCACCCTCAGCTCTGGAGAACACCATTGGGCTGTCTGGGCTCCATGCAATCGGAGAGGGCGCCTCAGAACCAGACAGCCCTGGTTAACTCCGCATTCCAGCGAGCCACCAGGAAATCAGATGAAAAGCCCTCAACATGGGATAAAGCATCCCCTACCACTCTCTGGAAACCATTTGGACCCATTAAGTGACAGGGGCGGACCATCCAAATCGGTCCCACCTCCCTGCAGAGGGGAAGGGTTGCGGAGAAGTCCAGTTGCACCAGGAAGTGATCCGACCATGGCACTTCTTTTGTTTTGCTTTTACTTAATGTCAGATCACCAGCATCCATAGAGGTGAGCACCAGATCTAAGGCATGTCCGTGACTATGAGTTGGGCCAAACTTATTCAGGGACAGCTCCATGGAGGCCATGCTTTCCACGAAGTCCCGAGCAGCCCCTTGTAAGGTCGTGTCGGCATGGATGTTAAAATCCCCTAGGACCACCAAACTAGGTGTCTCCAGGAGAACATCCGCCACGACCTGACCTGAAGCAGCTCGGGCAGGGAATCCTTGGTGCAGCGGGGAGGTCGGTACACCAAAAGGAATCCTGTACTGCCCCTATTGCCCAACTTCCAGAACATGCACTCAGAGAACTGGGTATTTCAGGTAGGACACCTGATGCAAGCTAGTGACTTCCTAAAAATCACTGCATACCCCCCCCTCCCCACCCACATGACCTGGGTTGCTGTGCATAACAGAAACCTGGTGGACAACCAGATGCTAAGACAGGCCCATCTGCTTCATCCAACCAAATCTCTGTTACACATGCCAGGTGAAGTCCTCCATCCACAATCAAGTCAGGGATGGCAGTGGTCTTATGAATCATTGTCCTAGCATTGCACAGCAGCACCTTCAGGTCGTGTGGGTTTCCCTTGTTGAGCACAAATATAACATTGAATCACAATGGTACAAAAAGCAGAGGTTGGAAGCAGAGGCGTAGCATCCAGGGGCGGCATTGCCGTGGAGGCACCCCCTGGGGGCGGGACATCATGACGCCATGACGTCATGACATCATGATGCATGCGTCAGGACCCGCCGAGCGAACGCTGGCTCCTGGGGCTTCCCTGTCTATGCTGCTTTAAAAATCCGGGCATGCGCAGTCCATCTCAGCCGGCGCTGCTGCTCCAGGGGCAACCCGCTAAGCGAGTGCTGGCTCCTGGAGCTCCCCCGTCCGTGCTGTAGCAGCACGGGTGGGGGAGCCCCACAAGCCGCCGATCTCGCAGGGCAGCCCCATAGCGGCAGTGACGGGTGGACCCCGGATGGGCCGCAGGGCAGAGTGGCTTCACTCTGCGGCTTTCTCTGGGCCACCGGCGGGGCGGGGCTGGCCCAAGTGTCACCCCTGCCCTCCCCTGGAATCTGGGGCAGACCGCCCCCCGCCGCCCGTCTCTATGCCCCTGGTTGGAAGAGACGACAAGGGCCATCCAGTCCAACCCCCTGCCAAGCAGGATACACCATCAAAGCATTCCTGACAGATGGCTGTCAAGCCTCTGCTTAAAGACCTCCAAAGAAGGAGACTCCACCACACTCCTTGGCAGCGAATTCCACTGTCGAACAGCTCTTAATGTCAGGAAGTTCTTCCTAATGTTTAGGTGGAATCTTCTTTCTTGCACTTTGAATCCATTGCCCCGTGTCCGCTTCTCTGGAGCAGCAGAAAACAGCCTTTCACCCTCCTCTATGTGACATCCTTTTATATATTTGAACATGGCTATCACATCACCCCTTAACCTTCTCTTCTCTAGGCCAGCTCCCTAAGCCGTTCCTCATAAGGCATCGTTTCCAAGCCTTTGACCATTTTGGTTGCCCTCCTCTGAACACGTTCCAGCTTGTCAGTATCCTTCTTGAACTGTGGTGCCCAGAACTGGACACAGTACTCCAGGTGAGGTCTGACCAGAGCAGAATACAATGGTACTATTACTTCCCTCCCCTTCATGGATCACTGCCTTGTCGTGGCGAAGGGGCTTGAATTACTCAGGGAAGCTATGAGCTATGCCGTGCAGGGCCACCCAAGATGGACAGGTCATAGTGGAGAGTTTGGACCAAACGTGATCCACCTGGAGGAGGAACTGGCAACCCACTCCAGTATCCCTGCCAAGAAAACTCCATGGACAAAGACAACAGGCATATAAAAGATATGACGCTGGAAGATGAGCCCCTCAGGTCGGAAGGCGTCCAACATGCTACTGGGGAAGAGCGGAGGACAAGTACAAGTAGATCCAAAGCAGATGAAGTGGCTGGGCCAAAGCCGAAAGGACACTCAGTTGCGGATATGCCTGGAAGCGAAAGGAAAGTCCAATGCTGTAAAGAAAAGTATTGCATAGGAACCTGGAATGTAAGAACCATGAACCTTGGTAAGCTGGATGTGGTCAAAAATGAGATGGCAAGAATAAACATTGACATCCTAGGCATCAGTGAACTAAAATGGACGGGAATGGGCGAATTCAGTTCAGATGACTATCATATCTACTACTGCGGGCAGGAATCCCGTAAAAGAAATGGAGTGGCCCTCATAGTCAACAAAAAAGTGGCGAAAGCTGTACTGGGATGCAATTTCAAAAATGATAGATTGATCTCGATACGAATCCAAGGCAGTCCTTTTAACATCACAGTAATCCAAGTTTATGCACCAACTTCCAGTGCTGAAGAAACTGAAATTGACCAATTCTATGAAGACTTACAACACCTTATAGAAATGACACCAAAGAAGGATGTTCTTCTCATTATAGGGGATTGGAATGCTAAAGTAGGGAGTCAAGAGATAAAAGGAACAACTGGCAAGTTTGGCCTTGGAGTTCAAAATGAAGCAGGGCAAAGGCTAATAGAGTTCTGTCAGGAGAACAAGCTGGTCATCACAAACACTCTTTTCCAACAACACAAGAGACGACTCTACACATGGACTTCACCAGATGGGCGACATCGAAATCAGATTGATTATATTCTCTGCAGCCAAAGATGGAGAAGCTCTATACACTCAGCAAAAACAAGACCTGGAGCTGACTGTGGCTCTGATCATCAGCTTCTTATAGCAAAATTCCAGCTTAAACTGAAGAAAGTAGGAAAAACCACTGGGCCAGTAAGATACAATCTAAATCAAATTCCTTATGAATACACAGTTGAAGTGAAAAACAGGTTTAAGGACTTAGATTTGGTGGATAGAGTGCCTGAAGAACTGTGGATGGAGGCTCGTAACATTATACAGGAGGCAGCAACGAAAACCATCCCAATGAAAAAGAAATGCAAGAAAGCAAAGTGGCTGTCCAATGAGGCCTTAAAAATAGCGGGGGAGAGAAGGCAAGCAAAATGCGAGGGAGATAGTGAAAGATACAGGAAATTGAATGCAGATTTCCAAAGAATAGCAAGGAGAGACAAGAGGGCCTTTCTAAACGAACAATGCAAAGAAATAGAGGAAAATAACAGAATGGGAAAAACCAGAGATCTGTTCAAGAAAATTGGAGATATGAAAGGAACATTTCGTACAAAGATTACCACAATTAAGGACAAAAGTGGAAAGGACCTAACAGAAGCAGAAGACATCAAGAAGAGGTGGCAAGAATACACAGAGGAACTATACCAGAAAGATATAGAGGTCTCATACACCCCAGGTAGTGTGGTTGCTGACCTTGAGCCAGACATCCTGGAGAGTGAAGTCAAATGGGCCTTAGAAAGCCTTGCTAACAACAAGGCCAGTGGAAGTGATGATATTCCAGCTGAACTATTTAAAATCCTAAAAGATGATGCTGTTAAGGTGCTACACTCAATATGCCAACAAGTTTGGAAAACTCAGCAGTGGCCAGAGGATTGGAGAAGATCAGTTTACATCCCAATCCCAAAGAAGGGCAGTGCCAAAGAATGCTCTAACTACCGCACAATTGCACTCATTTCACACGCTAGCAAGGTTATGCTTAAAATTCTACAAGGCAGGCTTAAGCAGTACGTGGACCGAGAACTCCCAGAAGTGCAAGCTGGATTTCGAAGGGGCAGAGGAACCAGAGACCAAATTGCAAACATGCGCTGGATTATGGAGAAAGCTAGAGAGTTCCAGAAAAACATCTACTTCTGCTTCATTGACTACGCAAAAGCATTTGACTGTGTCGACCACAGCAAACTATGGAAAGTTCTTAAAGAAATGGGAGTGCCGGATCACCTCATCTGTCTCCTGAGAAATCTCTATTTGGGACAAGAAGCTACAGTTAGAACTGGATATGGAATAACTGATTGGTTCAAAATTGGGAAAGGAGTACGACAAGGCTGTATATTGTCTCCCTGCTTATTTAACTTATATGCAGAATTCATCATGCGAAAGGCTGGGCTGGATGAATCCCAAACCGGAATTAAGATTGCCGGAAAAAATATCAACAACCTCAGATATGCTGATGATACTACCTTGATGGCAGAAAGTGAGGAGGAATTAAAGAACCTTTTAATGAGGGTGAAAGAAGAGAGCGCAAAATATGGTCTGAAGCTCAACATCAAAAAAACTAAGATCATGGCCACTGGTCCCATCACCTCCTGGCAAATAGAAGGGGAAGAAATGGAGGCAGTGAGAGATTTCACTTTCTTGGGTTCCATGATCACTGCAGATGGTGACAGCAGTCACGAAATTAGAAGACGCCTGCTTCTTGGGAGAAAAGCAATGACAAACATAGACAGCATCTCAAAAAGCAGAGACATCACCTTGCCGACAAAGGTCCGTATAGTTAAAGCTATGGTTTTCCCAGTAGTAATGTACGGAAGTGAGAGCTGGACCATCAAGAAGGCTGATCGCCGAAGAATTGATGCTTTTGAATTATGGTGCTGGAGGAGACTCTTGAGAGTCCCATGGACTGCAAGAAGATAAAACCTATCCATTCTTAAAGAAATCAGCCCTGAGTGCTCACTAGAAGGACAGATCCTGAAGTTGAGGCTCCAGTACTTGGGCCACCTCATGAGAAGAGAAGACTCCCTAGAAAAGACCCTGATGTTGGGAAAGATGGAGGGCACAAGGAGAAGGGGACGGCAGAGGATGAGATGGTTGGACAGTGTTCTCAAAGCGACTGGCATGAGTTTGGCCAAACTGCGAGAGGCAGTGAAGGATAGGCGTGCCTGGCGTGGTCTGGTCCATGGGGTCACGAAGAGTCGGACACGACTGAACGACTGAACAACAACAACAACAAGCAGATTCATATTTCTCTTCTTCTTTAATACTTCAGCATGAATTTGATCTGTTCTTGAAGACGAACCATATCTTGGTACAATATATAGTCGTACATTCTCCTCTTGGCTCTAATAAAAACGTTCCAGTGGTCACATTAACAGTGCAGGAGAGGGTATTTTTGTGATTAATGTGGTGCAACATGATTTTTGTGGTGCAGGTTGTGCCCCGGGCTATGATGTGTGATTTTCCGGTGACTTCTGGGTGGCCCAAAACAAAAAGGGTGAGGATCCATGAGGATCCGTGCTTCAGAACCAGGTTTTGGGGCCGTGGTATCACCGCGAAGCGGTGGACCCGTGTTTTTTGTGGTGCAGGCTGTGCCCCTGGCTTTGATGTGTGATTTGCCGGTGAGTTTGATGTGGCGCAGTGCAAAAAGGGTGCAGATTCGTGAGGATCCGCGCTTCAGAACCCCGTTTTTTGGCCGTGGTGTCGCCAGGAAGCGGTGGACCCGTGTTTTTTGTGGTGCAGGCTGTGCCCCTGGCTATGATGTGTGATTTGCCTGTGAGTTTAATGTGGCGCAGTGCAAAAGGGTGCGGATTCGTGAGGATCCGCGCTTCAGAACCCCGTTTTTTGGCCGTGGTGCGGCCAGGAAGCGGTGGACCCGTGTTTTTTGTGGTGCAGGCTGTGCCTCTGGCTATGATGTGTGATTTGCCGGTGAGTTTGATGTGGCGCAGTGCCAAAAGGGTGCGGATTCGTGAGGATCCGCGCTTCAGAACCCCGTTTTTTGGCCGTGGTGTCGCCAGGAAGCGGTGGACCCGTGTTTTTTGTGGTGCAGGCTGTGCCCCTGGCTATGATGTGTGATTTGCCTGTGAGTTTGATGTGGCGCAGTGCAAAAGGGTGCGGATTCGTGAGGATCCGCGCTTCAGAACCCCGTTTTTGGGCCGTGGTGTCGCCAGGAAGCGGTGGACCCGTGTTTTTTGTGGTGCAGGCTGTGCCCCTGGCTATGATGTGTGATTTGCCTGTGAGTTTGATGTGGCGCAGTGCAAAAGGGTGCGGATTCGTGAGGATCCGCGCTTCAGAACCCCGTTTTTGGGCCGTGGTGCGGCCAGGAAGCGGTGGACCCGTGATTTTTGTGGTGCAGGCTGTGCCCCTGGCTATGATGTGTGATTTGCCTGTGAGTTTGATGTGGCGCAGTGCAAAAGGGGTGCGGATTCGTGAGGATCCGCGCTTCAGAACCCCGTTTTTGGGCCGTGGTGTCGCCAGGAAGCGGTGGACCCGTGTTTTTTGTGGTGCAGGCTGTGCCCCTGGCTATGATGTGTGATTTGCCTGTGAGTTTGATGTGGCGCAGTGCAAAAGGGTGCGGATTCGTGAGGATCCGCGCTTCAGAACCCCGTTTTTGGGCCGTGGTGCGGCCAGGAAGCGGTGGACCCGTGATTTTTGTGGTGCAGGCTGTGCCCCTGGCTATGATGTGTGATTTGCCTGTGAGTTTGATGTGGCGCAGTGCCAAAAGGGTGCGGATTCGTGAGGATCCGCTCTTCAGAACCCCGTTTTTGGGCCGTGGTGCGGCCAGGAAGCGGTGGACCAGTGTTTTTTGTGGTGCAGGCTGTGCCCCTGGCTATGATGTGTGACTTGCCGTTGAGTTTGATGTGGCGCAGTGCAAAAGGGTGCGGATTCGTGAGGATCCGCGCTTCAGAACCCTGTTTTTGGGCCGTGGTGTCTCCAGGAAGCGGTGGACCCGTGTTTTTTGTGGTGCAGGCTGTACCCCTGGCTATGATGTGTGACTTGACGGTGAGTTTGATGTGGCGCAGTGCAAAAAGGGTGAGGATCCGTGAGGATCCGCGCTTCAGAACCATGTTTTTGCGCCATTGCGGCCTCACGGAATAGTGGAAACGTGATTTTTTTGGTCCTGCCTATAGATTAGTATTTGGTGTAGAGTATCATGGTGGTTTTATTTTGTTTCAATATAAAAATCATATGAATTCATGTGGATCCATGCCTCGGATCTATGTTTTTGTGGTGCAGAACCCCGTTTTTGGGCCGTGGTGTCGCCAGGAAGCGGTGGACCCGTGTTTTTTTGTGGTGCAGGCTGTGCCCCTGGCTATGATGTGTGATTTGCCGTTGAGTTTGATGTGGCGCAGTGCAAAAAGGGTGAGGATCTGTGAGGATCTGCGCTTCAGAACCATGTTTTTGCGCCATTGTGGCATCACGGAATAGTGGAAACGTGATTTTTTTGGTGCTGCCTATAGATTAGTATTTGGTGTAGAGTATCATGGTGGTTTTGTTTTGTTTCAATATAAAAATCATATGAATTCATGTGGATCCATGCCTCGGATCTATGTTTTTTGTGGTGCAGAACCCCGTTTTTGGGCCGTGGTGTCGCCAGGAAGCGGTGGACCCGTGTTTTTTGTGGTGCAGGCTGTGCCCCTTGCAATGATGTGTGATTTGCCGGTGAGTTTGATGTGGCCCAGTGCAAAAAGGGTGAGGATCCGTGAGGATCCGCGCTTCAGAACCATGTTTTTGCGCCATTGCGGCCTCACGGAATAGTGGAAACGTGATTTTTTTGGTGCTGCCTATAGATTCATATTTGGTCTAGAGTATCATGGTGGTTTTGTTTTGTTTCAATATAAAAATCATATGAATTCATGTGGATCCATGCCTCGGATCTATGTTTTTTGTGGTGCAGAACCCTGTTTTTTGGCCGTGGTGTCGCCAGGAAGCGGTGGACCCGTGTTTTTTGTGGTGCAGGCTGTACCCCTTGCTATGATGTGTGATTTGCCGGTGAATTTGGTGTGGTCCAGTGCAAAAAGGGTGAGGATCCGTGAGGATCCACGCTTCAGAACCACGTTTTTGATCCACGGTGTTGCCAGGATGCTGTGGACCCGTGTTTTTGTGGTGCAGGCTGTGCCCCTGGACATTATGTGTGATTTGACGGTGAGTTAGGGGTGGCCCAATGCAAAAAGGGTGCGGATCCGTGAGGATCCATGCTTCAAAACCAAGTTTTTGCGCCCTATTGTCGCGAGGAAGCCATGGATCCCAGATTTTTGTGGTGCAGGCTGTGCCCCTGGACATGATATGTGATTTGACGGTGAGTTTGGGGTGTCCCAATGCAGAAATCATGAGGATCCATGAGGATCCGTGTTTTTTAAACAAGTTTTTGCACCATTGTGGCCCCACAAAACAGTGGATGCATGATTTTTTTGATGCTACATATAGACTGAGATGTGGTCTACAGTATCATGGTGGTTTTTTTTCATTTGAATGAAAAAATCATATGAATTCATGAGGATCCGTCTAGATCCGCCTTTTACCCTGGACCGTAGCGACCCTTGGCGAGGCTGGAACACAGCTCCAGACAGGGCCGTCACGTCTCCTGCGGTTCGCTCGGCGCGCGCCATCCCCAGCTTCCCAGGCGATTTGGCCTCTCTGGGCGCCGATCCAGCCCCAGATCTCCCTCCTGGACTGAGGGGGGAGGGCGGCGGCGGGAAAGAGTCCGATCTGGCAAAGAAGGATCGCCCTCCCCACCCGCTTTCCCAAAATAATCCAGGGGTCCCGGAGTTCTTCATTACGCACGGTGCGGAGCGCAGAAGGAAAACAACCATCACCGTGCGCTTTTTCAAGTGCTTGGCGCGCCTCCACTCCCCGACCACCCGCTTTCTGGAGGTTGGATCCCCGCAACATATACATTTTGTTATTATAAAAAAAAGATGCACACAGATCGATCGGGACCATTCTGCACTCACCCGCACCTGCCCGGCGCTGGAGCCTCTCCAGCCTCCCGCAACGCAAGCGGCGCGCAGAAGGAGCAGGGCCCCCCTGGAGAGATCCAGCCTCCTCCAGCTCTGCAGCTCCCTCCCCTTTCCCCGAAGGCGCCCCTTATTTCCAACCCCCGCTAGCGAACCCCCCTCCCCTTTATAAAGGGCAGGCGAGGACCCTCCCCCTGCTCCTCTGATGGCCACCCGAGGGAGCCAATGGGCGCGCCCTGGCACCTAGCAACACCCAGCCGGTTGGCTGCCGGCGGCCGCAGCCCCCTTTTTTCCGAGGGGCCAATGGGAAGCGGCGGCGGGTTGGGTTCCCGGGGCTCTCCCCCCAGCTCGGAGGAAGAGGGAGCTGAGAGGCGCAGACAACAGCTGGGCGGCGAGGCAGCCAATGGGAAGCGCGGAGGCCCCGCCAGCATGGGAGGTGGGAGGGAAGATAACAAACCGAACGCAGCGCGCCTTAAAGGGGCCGCGGGGTGCAGCATCCCGGGCCAAGCCGGAGGAGCGGGGAGTGGGCTTCCTCGGAAGCAAGCCCCGTTCACCTCGATGGGGCTTGCTCCCAGGTAACGGCTTGGAATCGTGCGAGGCGCGTGTGTCCCAAGTTGCCGATCTGCAGTCCTATGGCTATGACTCAGAAGTAAATTGCATTGGATTAAATGGTGTTTATTTCCACCTCCTCTACCCACAAATTAATTGGGTTTAGGATTGTAGCCTTGGCCAGGAGAGAAGAATCAGGGGAATTCCGCTATCCGGTTGTTTACTGCAAAACAAGAACAACAAATCCCAAAGAGTCTTGTGGCACGTTGAAGGAGCACGCATTTGTTATTCCGGCCCAAGGTGTGCTAACTAGAGTCTACTTCATCCCATATATGGTGGTGATTCTCAGTTACAGGGTTGTGCACACACAATCATACTCACACATGCATAGCAGTGGAAGGAGAGTTGTATGCAGTGGGGTCAAACAGAAATCCTGTATACCTGAAGGAGCGTCTCCACCCCCATCATTCAGCCCGGACACTGAGATCCAGCGCCGAGGGCCTTCTGGCGGTTCCCTCACTGCGAGAAGCAAAACTACAGGGAACCAGGCAGAGGGCCTTCTCGGTAGTGGCGCCCGCCCTGTGGAACGCCCTCCCGTCAGAAGTCAAGGGAATAAACAACTACCTGACATTCAGAAAACACCTAAAGGCAGCCCTGTTTAGGGAAGTTTTTAATTTGTGACTCTGTATTGTATTTTGGTATTTGTTGGAGGCCGCCCAGAGTGGCTGGGGAGACCCGGCCAGATGGGCGGGGTATAAATAAATTATTATTATTATTATTATTATTATTATTATTATTATTATTATTATTATTATCCCAGAATCGCAGGTAGTGACTATTCAGATCAGATTAGAGCTACAATGTAGGCAGGAAAAGCACAGAGACTCTTTAGGGAAGCAGTTGATAGGCTACGAAATGAACCGACTTGGTAGTGCTGAGTGAATTTACAACTGCAAACCATTGTCTCTATTAAGTCCCAAATGAATTGCATTGGATGTCTCCAATATTTGCAATGCAGCAGTTTCACTCTGGAGCCTTCCTATGAAATTCCATCCTTTAAACCTGGCCATTCTAACATCAGTGGGGAATGCCCTGACACCTTGAAAAGTGCTCCTGCTACAGTAGTTTCTGAATGCTGCCATTTCGGGGGTCAGATTTATGTCCTTTTATTCTTTTGCTTATGACAGCTTTTCCAAACCTTCCATATGTTGTGGCTTACAACCTCCATCATTCTTGACCATTGGCCATGCTGACTGGGGCTGATGAAGGTTATGACCAGTTGTTGGGAATCCCAATTGGGCAGAGTGCCTAGGTCAGTCCCTGGCACCTCCAGGTAGGACTGGGAATGTCCCCTGCCTAAAACACTGCAGAGCTGCTGCCAGTCAGTGTAGATGATACTGAGCTCTGTGGACCAGATGTTTGACTCAGCAGAAGGCAGTTTCCTATGTTTGTAGCTTCCCTGTTCTCTTTCACACACAGCAATAACATCACCTCCAGGGGAGAAAAGAGAAAGAAAAACAGGCCCTCTCCAGCTCACCTTCCAGAAGGGTCTTCAGCTATTAGCTCCTATGGCAACAAATCACTTGTGCCCAGCCAACTCTTTAGTTATGCAAAGGTTCAAACAAAAGAGAATGTCCCAGACTATTTGTGTGCCAAACTATCTGTTTGAAGTGAGACACTAGCTTGACCATAAAATAATAAAATGAAATGAAACCATCCTAAAATCTTACACAGCTGTAAAAACCACAGGATTGGAAGAGACCCCCAGAGGACCTCCAGCCCAACCCCAATCCTAGAACAATTTGAATTGCATCATTTGAATTTACTTGTTAAGGCTGTGGGAGTCAGAATTGCACTTGGCTTAACCAAAGGAGGAATTGATATCTGAAGAAGTGTGCATGCACACGAAAGCTCATACCAAGAACAAACTTAGTTGGTCTCTAAGGTGCTACTGGGAGGAATTTTTTTGTTTTTTATTTTGTTTTGACAAAGGAGGAATGACAGCCAAGACGAGCGCAGAGAGAATAAACCTGCATCAGCACAACCGGATGCCTTCCTCTGCCCCAACTGCAACAAAACATGTCTCTCCCGCATCGGTTTCTACAGCCACAGCAGGCACTGTAACTCTTACAGTTTGACTTCGCCCCCCAAGGCGCGCTCCTCCACTGTCTCCCAAGACAGAAGGAAGCCAACACAACAACGTTTAGAGGTTCTATGATCAACAGCTACAGTCGTACCTTAGAAGTCGAACGGAATCCGTCCTGGAAGTCCGTTCGACTTCCAAAATGTTTGGAAACCAAGGCGTGGCTTCTGATTAGCTGCAGGAATATCCTGCAGCCAATCGGAAGCTGCAGGAGCTGCACCGGAGTTCCAAAGAACGTTCGCAAACCGGAACACTCACTTCCGGGTTTGCAATGTTCAGGAGCCAAAACGCTTGACTCCCAAGGCGTTTGGCTTCCAAGGTACAACTGTACTAGCCATGATGGCAATGCTCTGCCTTCACAGTTGGCAGAAGCCGTAATGCTTCTGAATACCAGTTGCTGGAAAATGCAGGGCAGGCAGTGGGGAGAGTGCTCTTGGGCTGCGGTCCCTCTTGAGGTTTCCCCACAAGCATCTGGTTGGCTACTGTAAAAACAGGATGCTCAATTAGCTGGGCCTTTGGTCTGATATAGCAAGCTGTTCTTACATGCTGTGCAACTCAAAAGGAGCCATCCAGCCCAGCCTATGACACTAGCATCCAGAACCTAGATAATTATATTCCCCTCTCACTGGCCTTGGGTGTAGGGCTTGCAATTCCTTGCAGATCACCTCCTCTGAACCCAAAACAGCAACTCACCAGCAACAGCAGGACGCATAACAGGTGTAATGAGAGGAGTTTATAAAATTATGCATGGCATGAAGAGAGTGGACAGAGAAAGGTTTTTCTCCCTCACTCATAGAAGACTGAGTGTTGGGAAACTCAGGACAATTAAAAGGAAGTCCTGGCTCTGCCAATAAGTGGTTCTAGCGCCACCTAGTGTTAGACTCCTTGCTTTCTGCCCTACCATACCTTTTGCAGGGGTAGGCAACCTAAGGCCCATGGGCCGGATGCAGCCCAATCACCCTCTAAATGCGGCCCCTGGGAATCAGTGTGTTTTTACATGAGTAGAATGTGTCCTTTTATTTAAAATGCATCTCTGGGTTATTTGTGGGGCATAGGAATTCGTTCATTTCCCCCCCCCCAAAAAAAAATATAGTCCGGCCCACCACATGGTCTGAGGGACGGTGGAACGGCCCACGGCTGAAAAAGGTTGCTGACCCCTGCCCTATAGGCACCACAGCTACCCAGCAAGTGCAAGGCTTCACGCATTAGTCCACAAAGGCGATGCCATAAATAAGTCTGTTGGACTGAATGGATAAGTAAGATAATGTGACCATGCAGAACTGGAAAAATTAACAGCAAAACTAAGAGGATCTAATGGCAAGGGTTTCATGGAAGAATGGGTGCCTTTTTTGGACTATTTAAAGAAATATTATAGTAGGATGAACTCATGAGCAGGATTCGAGCTATGAGCAACAGAAGTGATAAGATGAAGATGAAGAAGAAGAAGAGGAGGAGTTTGGATTTGATATCCTGCTTTATCACTAACCGAAGGAGTCTCAAAGAGGCTAACAATCTCCTTTCCCTTCTTCCTCTCCCACAACAAACACTCTGTGAGGTGAGTGGGGCTGAGAGACTTCAGAGAAGTGTGACTAGCCCAAGGTCACCCAGCAGCTGCATGTGGAGGAGCGGAGACGCGAACCCGGTTCCCCAGATTACGAGTCTACCGCTCTTAACCACTACACCACACTGGGTTATAATATTGTGGTTATGATTTAATAGATAGAAGACAGGGTGCAGCAGAAGGGGAGAAACAACTCTATGGAAAACGGGGTGGGATTTCGACAAAGACAGGAGAAAATATGAAATTGTGTTTTGATTGTATATTTTGAAAATGTTGAAACTTAATAAAACATAATGGGGGAAAATGAAATGAAATGAATCTGTTGGGACTTTGCAGGTCCCACGAGACTTTTCTATTTCTTACTGTGTTGTAGTCTGGACAAGCTCCTGCTGTTTCAAGTCTGCTGTTTCCAACCCCCGCTAGACAGATACTTTTAACATTTCATTTTTATGCTGTTTTAAAAATGTATAGCCCTTTATCTTTGTCAAAACAAAAACAAAACAAAACCTTGAGACTGACGGGTGTTTAGCACGCAATAACTGCAAGGCAGTAAACACAGCAGAAGATAAATAATTGAGCACATCACACACAGCCTTCGTCTAACTAGCACCTTCCAGGTGTTATTGGACTCCAACTCCCATCAGCCCTGATCACCATGGCTAGAGGTTAGGGATGATGGGAGTTGGAGTCCGGTGACATCTGGAGAGCCAATGCTTCACCAGCCCTGGTCTACACCGCCTGGCAGAAGTTCTTGCAGGATTTCAGGCAAGGGTTTCTCCCAGCCCTACCTGGAAGTGCCTGGGATTGAACTCGGGACCAGCTTCAGCCAGCCAATGGCCACCCGCTTTAAAACAGCTCTGATCATGGTTTGTGCAGCAAATAAATGAAGGGATCGCAATGCACACATGACCGACTGACAGCTCCCTTTGTGCCCAAATGAAGCAGGATCCTCTAGACAAGGTTTCCATGCAGAGAAAGACAACGAAGAAGAGAGAGGGGCCTGGCTCTTGTTTTGTATACAGTGCAGGATCTGCTGGGTGGTGCTGGTGAAATGCAGCCCCCCCCCTTGAGAAGACCGCTGGATGGGGGAAAGGACTGGGCGGTGTGGCAGGAGGCCGGTGACAACAGCCCTCCCCAGTCAAACGCTCTGGAAATGGGGGGGGGGGGCTGGAGGCAGGCAGGGGAGGCTTTGAAAGGGAGCAGAATGCAATGGAAGATGGGATTCCCTTCAGAGGGGGGACACACACACACACACACAGGTTTTAAACTGTTTTATTGTTGACCTTAACTATTTTTTTAAAATTTCAAATAGCTTTTTTATTGATTATTGTTTTATTCCTTTTGGAAATGGCATACAGGGTTTTTGTGCAATCAGAGAGTATATAAATTTTATGAAATAAATAAAACACACAAACTTGATTGATTGCATTTATATCCCACTTTTTTCCAAGGAGCTCAGAGTGACGTGAACATGGTTCTTATTCCCCTCCTCATTTAACCCCCTGCAACAACCCTGTGGTGTAGGTTGTTTTTGTTGTTATTATGTATTTTGTGTTTTTTTATACTGTGATTTTATGTTGTGACTGCAGGTATAGTGCAGTTAAATGAATGAATGAATGAATGAATGAATGAATGACAGAGGGATCACTTTTCTAATCCGCTGTTCCCAGTTTGCTCCATCCCTAGATTGCTTCATTTGTGATTTTTTTTTTTAATTGTGGTACCTTTTTAAAAAAAAAGCACTTTAGTCTCCCTTTCTACTTCTATATATTTTTTAAATGCAGCACACTCCTAGAGACACCACCTCCCCAAATGCAATGCATTTTAAATGCCATTTTCACTGTCCCCCCCCTTTTAAGCACCTTCCCCCAAATATGCATGTTTTTGGTGGGAGAACCGCATTGTGAAGTTTTGAGAACTGTGCATTTCAAAAAAACAAACAAACAATAGCAGTGTTTCGGTTCTAATATTTTTCTGAGACGTGCCCTTTAGGTGAGGGGCTGGTTGCATCAAAATGTGGACCGAACCAAACTTCTCCCCCATCCTTAAGCACACAAACACACACACTATTTCTAGTCAAATCAGGTTTTGGAACCAGTAACCTGTTTCCCTTGCTTATCAGAGGTGAAAGGGTGAGTGTACACACCAGTGACTTCTGGGCCAAGGGTGGTTAAGGTGGCGATTTAAAGTCATGGTTGGACTACAGCTCCCATCATCCCTGACCATTGGGCTGAGCTAGCCGGGACTGATGGGATGAGGAGTCCAACAGCAGCAGAAGAGTCACAGAGTCCTCTTTAGATTTAGACCCTGGAGAGGCACTGCTGTTCAGTGTCAACAGTAGTGAGTTAGATGGACAAATGCTTGCAAATGAAACCTCAAAGATTTGACGGGGAAAACATAGCTCCGCGATTCACATTCTACTTTTAAAATGCAGACACAGATGTATTTATTACGTAATGTTGTGCCATGCCACCACACCTGGAAGTAAGTGATTTGAAATGCATAATTGTGATAAGAATTGTGGAGGAAGAGCCTGCTGGATCAGGCCATTGGCCCACCTAGTCCAGCATCCTGTTCTCACAGTGGCCAGCCAGCAGCAAGCAGGACTTGAACACAGGAGCACTCTCCCCATTGTGGTTCCCTGCAACTGGTATTCAGAAGCATTGCTGTGGCGGCAGGGCAGAGCCATCGTGGCTAGCAGCCATTGATAGCCCCTTTCTCTACGAATTTGTCTAATCCTCTTGTGAAGCCATCCAAGTTGGTGGACGTCGCTGCGTCCTGTGGAAGTGAGTTCCGCAGTTTAACTTTGTGCTGGGTGAAGAAGTATGCAACGAAAATTAAGGGCAAAGAGCAAGCCACATTGAGGGGAAGGTCTAGCCACGTGCCCTGTTAGGTAACCTCTCAAAATGAAGGGGCTGCTTCCATGAGATCTCGCCACATGCCTACCGGCAAGTAACCTTCTTAAACATCACTGTCAGTAGCCCAAATCTGTTGGCTCTTTAAAGTTTGCAAGCACAACAGAACGTGCCAGTGAAGCAAGAAAGAACACATCTAACGCATCAACATTTCAGCTAGCCTGAGAAGATTTCAGCTAATCCTGATAACCGTTGAGATTTACCGAAGGCTTTTTGAACAGAGAGTTGTGCATGTATCATCTCTGCAAGGCACACAAGGACCCTGCAAGCCATGTCAGTGTCATCCTCACTGAGTACCTGGGAATCCATCTCCTGCTGCAGCTGACCATTGATCCGCCTGACTCAAATGTTGCCATCGCTGGCTGGCAGCAGCTCTCCAGGGAGTTTTTCCTAGCCTTACCTGGAGATGCTGGGGGTTGAGCCTAGGAACTTCTGCATGGGCTCTGCCACTCACCTGGGCTGGACGAACACTCCCCACTATAGCAGAGGCTCCGTGTGTGTCTGTACTCTGCACAAAAAACTTTACTGCGTCTTGCAGCATCCCTCCGTCAACAAGGCTTCAAGACATCACAGATATGGGGAGATGTTTTGTCTTGAGACCTGGAACGTAGTTTAGGACTTCTCCAGAGAAGGGGAAAAAACAAGAATAGCTTCATGCATGCACCCACTGAGCCTGAGGGGGCTAAAACCCAGAAGTGTAGAACAAAATCTCTTATTTCTGCATAGATCCAATTATAGTTTATTGGGAGAGGGGGTTTTCAGGCCCGGGGTATCAAATGCTGCCCTCTAGGTCTCTGTGTCTGGCGCTCAGAACTCTCCCCAGACCACACCACTCACTCAACCTGCTTTGCGCCTTGAGTATGTTTCCCTGGCTGAAATGTGTCTTTGAATTCTGGTCCTATCTTGTGCTTTCCTGGATAGGGGATCTCTCACTCTCTCTCTCTGTGTTTGCATGCAGAAACCAGTCTGCCGAAGAAGAGGAAAATTCACATTCGTTGAGTCACTCACTCTTGCCTCTGGTCTTGTGGCGCCTGGAAGCTTTCTTTGCCTTGTGAAATTTAATTCCAAGCAGGCCTTACAGAGAATCTTCTTCTGCTGTGATCTCTTGATATCAACCTTCCTTCTGCATGTTTCCCCAGGAAGAGGAACAAAAACACATCTCGGAAGACCATAGCCCTGCAGAACAGGCCTCTGGACAACTGGGATAATGTTGTTTCAACTTTTCTTTTAAAAAGTATCCTGGAGAGGCTTTTGAAAACAAAAACAAAAGAACTTTTGCATCCTGCTATTCTACCTTTCAAAATTGTCAGAAATCTCAAGGCATATGTTAAAGCCCATCCAATTAAACCATTAAAAAAAAATGTGGCAAAAAACAGCAGGGTTTCTGGAGAGGCTGGAGGAGCATCTTTGGTTTCAAACAACTTCAGCCCGCTGCATTGCAGATCCTGCATCATTCACAGGCCAGAGAGAGAGAGAGAGTGAGAGTGAGAGAGAAATACTCTCAGCTGAATTAATTCTAATGCACAAGACTATTGGAGAGTAATGGAGAAAACGCTGAGTTACTGTGTCCCCTGGTGGCAGAGAGAGGTACCACAGCTTAAACATGTCCCAGGATGTGCAAAGCCAGGGAAAATATTCACCTGCAGAGTGGAGAAGAGGTAGCTGCATCTTTCTAGTGGCATCAGGGCAAGATGGTTCACGGGTCAGAAGGGTAGGTGTGCATAGCACAGTTCAGAGCAACCTGTTGGTTTGAAGCATTAAACCAGTCTGTGGAGGTAGAGCAGATGTTATGGGAAACAGGGCTTGTTCCGTCAGCTTTGGCTATCCCTGAAATATGAAAGCTGGCCATTATAACAACTGTTAAAAAAATCGGTACCCAAGTTTGATTCCCCCTCCCTCCCCCTCCCTTTCCCCTAGTATGCAATTTATTTACTTGAAAGTTTAAATCCACATTGGCAGAGTGCTGCTTAGGAAGCAAAGAACACACAAGGAGCTAGAGGACGTTGCTGATAAATAAACCACCTCAGAATTTCCAAATTTTAGGAAACTGCACATTTAGGTGAACTCAGACTAACAATCTAAAACACAAACGTCCCTCGCATATAGGTACGACCAGACTGTACTGCTTTGGTTTGATTCCGGCTGAGCAGTCAAGTGGGCTTGAAATGACACTTTTTTTCTCTTACGTCAGTTCATAAAAGCTTTCTTCTCAGTGCTGTCTGGCGCTCAGTGGGACTGGTAGGGCAGAGGTCAGGGAAACTCCTTGCTGAGTTCTACGAAGGCAACACTGAGACTTGGAAGAGTTGACAGACAGAGCTGCCCCGTTACTGTAAGAAAGGCAGGCAAACAGATGAGGAGGGGCTGGGCTGAGGTTAGTGGGGCTCATTCGCCCTAATGGGCGACATCCACTGCCTAGAAGTGAGCATGAGAGTACATGGAGGGTTTACAGAGCAGCATAAGCAAGTACATGCTCGCTGCCCCAAGGAAATTAGCAAGGATAACCTGCAGTGTGGGGCTGGAAAAGGGGAAGGCAACAGAGCTGAGGTGGCAACGGACTTTCGGTCAAGAATGTCTACATATCATGCCTGCGATTCCCTCCCTAGGCAAGCGCCTCATGCAGGGTAGCAGGCAGGCAAGAACCACCATGTTCACTGGAAGAGGTGACGTGAAAAAGATCACTTCCCTGCTAGTCTGAAGTGGAATTAAATTGCTTTGAAGAGCCAGGCCACTAAGGTCCACAGGCATGGCCGGTTTGCAATGTCAGAGTGGTGGTGGAGCGCCCTTTCGATCTGAAAACCGTTTTCAGGTTAATGAGGGAAACTATTTCATCACAGACATGGCTCAGAGAGATGCGTTTTCTTTTTTCCCCTTTTTTTAATTCGCTGACCCAGAGACTGCTACGTCCCTCACAGTACAGTTTAAGCTAAATTTAGGAGAGGCGACACAGAAGTGTACTTCGGAATATACATGCTACAGTTTCAACTCTTACACTTTAATGGCCTTTTAAAGTCACAGTTTGTATCAAATCCATCCCAAGAATTCAGGGTGGTCTACAGTGCCGGTTTTTTGTTTTTGTTTTTAAATACCCTGTTATCCTCATAACTGCCCTGTGAGGTAGGTTAGACTGGGAGATTGTGACTGCTCTAAACTTTCCCAGCTATTTTTTATTTTAATCAAGCGGATATTTGAACCTAGGTCTATGCACTGGTTTTCCATACCTTTCTCCTGTGGCTTGCCACCCCCTTATATTTAAAACTTATTGACTTATTTTAAAGTAAGCGTGATGCTATTTTCTCCAGATGTCAGTAGGTCAGAAGACATCCTTGTGCATGGGAGCTCAGTTAACCAAAGCACACTTGCAGAGGCAAAGTTAAGACCTTTCCTTGGATCCAGCACTTGCTCCAGGAATTCTCAAACCAGACCTCTCCTGGGGAGGCAACAAGTGTTCCAACAGTGGTACAAAGTGCAGAGACCTCTTTGCACTTTGTACGCCAGTCAGTTGGAGAGGCTTTGTTTCGGGAATTTCAGCCTCTTGGTTCAAAATGTGGCATGTGCTACTAGGCTTATGACTATCGAGGCAGGTGAGCCTGGAATCTACAAGAACGATAGCTTCTTCTACATTCTGAATTCAGGCCAGGGGGGAAAAAAAGGTTGCAGCCCTTGATACCCTGAAAAGTGATGCCACATCTTACTGTCATATCTCTTCTGCTCCCACTCGGAGTCAATGACTGCAGTGCGAGCCCTTCCCAGAAATGTTTCAGGTTAAAAAATGGCAGTATGCCATGGCAGTACGTACAACAAACTGGCCAAGACATCCCTACATTGATACAAACAGCACTATTGCTAATTTTAGGGTTTGCTGTTGGTCACACACACACACACACATACACACACACACACACGCCATAAAGTAAGGCTAACTTTCATGAGTTATGCTAGAGGACTGGCCGTCATGAGTTCCCTGGCCGAGATTTGCTATGCCCAGATAGCCTGCTCAAGAGGCAGGAATGGTGCATGGAACAAACAGTGTCTGCAGTCAAACAGCGCTTGAAGCAGCCTACCGGATTTTTTTTGGGGGGGGGGGAGCAGCCATCGGGGAACAGTTCATCACCCCCTCTTCAAAGTTGTCCTCAGCAAATAAAACATGGATGTCAGACAGGGGCTTTTAGCAGAGACAAAGGTCCAGCTTGTCCATTTTTCCAGCTCTTGCTTCTTTTCCTCTTTCTGCCTCACTAAGAAAATGTGGGATGACCAGACAATTACGGCCGCGTCAGCCAGTCCACTAAGAACATTTTACACAGAGTAGGCAACAAAATAAAATTATTGTTGTTATTATTATTTTTTAAAAAGGTGTCCCGCTGGAATGTTTTCCATGTGCAAACTTGGTGGAATCTGAGCTAGCAACAAATACGGTTAAGTTACACCTACCACCTCTAGGAATCGCCCTGTTGGCAGGTCCCTCCCTAGAGACATCTCGTCGGACCAGGGTACAACACCCGCCCATCAAGCTATTTACATAACAACTATGCCACTTACATTTTAAAATAAATATAGCTGTGTGCAATCTCTAAGAGGTGTAATGACTCAAGAATGAGGTAATAAAACCCAGCTGCATCTACGTCTCATTGTCAGGTGGTTGCATGTCACTGAAAAGTCTGGGCAGGAGGGTGCCGTTGTGTTGGGGTGGCCTACTCCTGCTCCTTGGCTTGGTGCTGTCCGGGGAACGTGTTCTCTCCCCCATTCCTCCTTGAAAGAACTACCCTTCCTTGACTTTCTGCTGCGCAGGCGTGTAGGTGTGCAAAAAGTTCTTCAGCTTCGTGGGGTAATCCGTCATCACGCCCGTCGCGCCCAAATCAAACGCTCGCTGGTACTCTTTATCTTCGTTGAGGACCCAGATATACACCTGGAGGGAGAGAAGGCACACAATGGATGTGTGACTGCTAATGCCTCCCAATACAACTTTTGCGTATGGCTGCTTTTGGCTAAGCCGCAGGGGTCAGCAAACTTTTTCAGCAGGGGGCCAGTCCACTGCCCCTCAGACCTTGTGGGGGGCCAGACTAGATTTTGAAGGGGGGGGGAAATGAATGGATTCCTATGCCCCACAAAAAACCCAGAGATGCATTTTAAATAAAAGGACATGTTCTATTCATGTAAAAACACACTGATTCCCAGACTGTCCACAGGCCGGATTTAGAAGGTGATCTTAAGTTTGCCAAATGGGCTAAAGGCTCAACTGAAACTGAACCTAAGCAGGAATGCTGGCATTTGCTTACATTCATGCTTCATTAGTCTTGTCACCCACTTTTTAATTTTTATTTAACAGAATTTGTATATTGCCTGATTGTAAACCTCTAAGCGGTTCTCCCTCCCTCCCTCCCCCCTCCCCCCTCTCTCTCACACACACCCCAATAAAAGACAGTGGAAAGGAGCATTAAAAACAACTCAAATACAGTTAACATTTAGAATAAGGTAAACACACAGAGAACTGCTTTCTGCTGAGCCAGACCGATGTTCCAACTAGCTCAGTATTGTCCACACCGAGTGGATGCAGCTCTCCTGGGAGGCGACATTTCCTAGCTCCAAGGGCAGATGCTGGGGAATAAAAAAGCATGTTGATTTCTACAAGCTGGGTAGCTTGCCTGAACAAAAATGGTTTTAGCAGGAGCTGAAAAGAGTACCATGAAGGTGCCTGCCTGATGTTCTGAGCTTTGTTGACTTAATTTGTTGGAACAGACATGGCAAGCTCTTTGGGGCAGGCTCCTGCTCCTTTTGACCCTGACCATTAGGTCCAGTCGTGTCCGACTCTGGGGTTGCGGCGCTCATCTCGCGTTACTGGTGGGTAGCACGACTAAGCTGCTTCTGGCGAAGCAGTGCAGCACACGGAAACACCGTTTACTTTCCCGCCGGAGCGGTACCTATTTATCTACTTGCACTTTGACGTGCTTTTTGAACTGCTAGGTGGGCAGGAGCTGGGACCGAGCAATGGGAGCTCACCCCGTGGCAGGGATTCGAACCGCCGACCTTCTGATCAGCAAGCCCTAGGCTCTGTGGTTTAACCCGCAGCGCCACCCACACCCCACAGCGCCATTACAACACGTTTAAAGCCACCCTGCCGTCTCCAGCAAGTGGTACTCAGAAGCACTGCTGCCTCTGACTGATGAGGCAGAAGATAACAATTGCAGTTTGTAGCTGTTGAAAATACTTCTCTGTGAATTTATCCAATCCTTTTTTAAAGCCATCCGAGGTGGCCATTGCTGCCTCCCACAAGAGCAAATGCCACAGTTTAAGTATGCACTGCATAAATAAGGTGAAAGGATGGGTCGACACTGGAAACAAGACTGGGGGTCTTGCATGTGGATAGACTACAAAATACCGGTTTTGATCTAACTAAACTGGAGATGCTAAACTGTGAGATTTGGGTAGGGGGGAAGAAGACTCTCAAATGGCTTATCATCATCTGTAATACCACTTATGTTACATTTAATTGGCAATAGTTTAAATGGGGAGGGTTGGGAGCAGAGCATTAGTTCAATATCATTTTTTAAAATTACTCTTGATTCAGTGGCTGGAGCAGTACAACACCAGGCCCTCTGGTAATGACGTTCCAACTCTATACTAGCTCAGTAGTAAGAAATATCATTATTATGCAGTTCTCAATAGTGCTCTTGGCTCTCTCTGGAGCCATCTCTTGTTTTCCTGGCTTTTTGCTTCTGTCCCTTTGCCCTTAGCTTTTGGATGGGGAGGGAGGGAAGAAGAAAAAAGACTGGAGGATCAAGACAAGAGCATGAAGCTTGTCCAGAGGTGAGAAGGTCAAGCAATGCTGCCCATCCACGTTTCCCCTAAGTTGGAAAACCGCCGGCCCTGCTGTCATGAGGACCAGAAGCATAATCTCCAGCGTACAGGCATGCTCCGTGGTGGCTGTGCACACAGGTGGATCAAAGCTAATATAATGTGATCCGGAAGTCACTTGCTCAGGTACTAGGTCAGTCAGGAGGAGTTAACTATCTTTTGGCATCAGTTAAGTCACTTTCGAAGCATCAGCAGCACATCAGAAAGAGGATGTTCATACTGGCTTTCCTTAGAAGACCTCTGGCCAGCAGAGGTCAATTTTTGGGCTGCCAGGCCATGTCCCCCATGCCTACCTGCTTGTGAAGTCATCTGATGGGTGGGAAAGTGGGGTTAAATCTTGCATCAGCTGTGCACCTATTACAGGAAACAGAGGTGCACAGCCAAACTGAGCAGGATTCAATTTCTGCCAAACAGCTGATGAGCAGGGGTTAAATTATGCTCAGTTTGGCAGGATTCCATGCGGACCAGATCCAGTAAGGAAGGGGTTCGCGCAGAATCCCCTGCTAAAATGGGAGGAAAAAACTTCCTCTTATCAGCATTTTGCAAGGTGCTTTGAAGTTCCAATGTGACATCAGGTGACTGACAGGTAGAGGGCGCCACCCAGTTGCCAAATTCAGCCCTCAAGGCTGATCCCGATAGGGATCTGGCCCGAGGAGGCAAGAAGGGTCCCCACCCTGGCTACAGGTTGAGCGGAGTTGGAAGTCAATGTAGCGCTTCTGTGAACGATGCGGGATCCCACTTAACACATGCCAAGTTCTTTAATGTGTTGTTTACGTCACACTTTTCTGAGGTCAGTTGGAGATGGGAACAGAACAGAGCAGCTCCCACACAAAATTTCAGAAGATCTGTGTTACACCGTACCTGAATTCCTCGAGCAGTGAGGTGGTCAAATAATGCTTTCCTCATTAACAACCTGCAACGACAGGATAGTAAGATCACTGACATGTCTATCAAAGGCGTGATGATATATATATATATCAATATATATATTTAAAAAGCTATACCTCCCTTTCCACTAAACTAGCGCTCCAGGCATCCGACAAATTAATGCAATACAAGCTGCACTTAGACGTGGGGTTTATTGCGCTAGTTTTACTGGTCATTACGCTAGCACTTCTGTCATGTCTTCTCTAATGTTCCTTTCACACCGAGGCACCTGTTGAGTTACGCAACTGTGGCTTTTTGATCGATAAAATTGCCACGTTCTGCTAAATTTTAAATGGCGGGAAAGAACTGCATGCTGGAATTGCGTGCAGCCGGAACACTGCCCCAAATGTCAGCATGTAAAATTACAACATGAATTCTCAAGTTTATGAGGCTGCAAACAGATCCGCCCCCCCCCCCAATTAATACTGAAATGAGTACCAAGCCTCCGCTAGATTCCACTAGATTTCCTGAAGTGGCTTTTCCAATGTGTGAAAGATCACATAGAAGGTAGAAATTGACCAGTAAGAAAACAATGGGAAGACGGAATAAAGTGTTGTCTGAACGCAGTCATAATCTGATGATTTTAAAAGTATGGGTAAACAGGATGGGCTTTATTATCCACCAGGCCTCAGGTGTGTTTAAGCCCAGCTTTGTCTACTCTGACTGGAGGAGGTTCACCAGGCAAAGCAACGTCTTTCTCACACCTGCTTCTTGATCCTTCTAAGGGGGTGGAACTGAGATTCTCTGCCTGAAAAACATGTCCTTTGCCACTGAGTTTTGGCTCCTCCCCAAAGCAGCACTTTGTACATTATCAGCAGGATATGCCCCTGTGGCATGTCTGGCTGTCCCCGCTAACTGGGAGGTGGCAAGGCTAGAGAAACGAACAGGCAACCTCCTTGGGAAGGAGGGATCAGGCACCCGTACCAGAGGATGCCAAGATGCAGCAAAAAGTAAGAATAACCCATCTGTGGAGGCTAGTTGGAGGGAGACACTGAAAGGTTCAGAGATGGGTGTTCTGGGCTCACGGAAGACTTGAATATGCCTAAGCAAAGAGCCTGACCATTTGGGATATAGAGCTGCGGATCAGGGAAGCACCGTGAAGCCCAAACAGCAAGAGTAGTGGGATCAGGGGAAGAGTTGGAGATAACGTTTGAAAACAGGCCCTGAGAGGTGGTTCCTCCTTTTGAAGCGCTGCATTAGGGGAGAGGGATGAGGCTCTGCTCCAGAGGAGAATGATGGCACTAATGACAAAGGGCGGAGGAGGAAAGGTAGCCTTACGCATCAGTAAGCCATATGGTAAACCGCTGGCTTCTGGAGATCTTCTCGGATTCTTTCAACCTAAGAAGAGAAGAGAAGAACTCATGTTTACAGGACTGCCGTTTTTAACACATGCTGTTAGCAACTGGGAAAACAGAAAAGGGATCGCAATGGTCTCGGCGACAACAGCAGTCCCAGGAGGGCTCCTGTTGTTCCACACTGAGTGTAGCACAGATACTGAGCTTGTTGGGCTTCAATGCCAAGCGGCTGGAACTCAACTCAGAGCCCGAGAAAGGCCACAAGGCCATGTTGCAACACAGTTTCAACATGAAAAATGTAGGAAATTGGAATGCAAGCACCACCCTTTCAAAAACATATAGAGAAGCCCGGATCCTTTTTACTATCATCCCTGCTGGTGCAAGGAGCATACCCCTATACGGGTTTCTAGCCCCTCTCTCTCAGAAGTCAAGGGTGGATGAATGAGATTCCCCCCCCAAAAAAAAAGCTGGGGCAAACCTTCGTGTCTAGCTTCTTGCCCCTTCTGTGCTTAGCAAGAAATTAGCTTATGCAGAGTAATAACAGCAGTTCATTACTTTATGTAACTCGTAAGCAAAAAATATAGGCCTTTAAACAGTTTACAAGTATAAAAACTCAATTACTCAAGCATTAAGAATTGAATGGTGTAATTCTGTAAAAGCAACAGAAATAAATGTGAATGATTTATGCACAGATCATAAGAATTCAGCATTTCTTTTTCTTTTTAAATAAAAAAGCAACCAAAGACTTCTGAGTGACACCACAGAACAAGCGTAGGAATTTCATAAAATTCCTCTTACTTGCCTTTTCTCTAAACTAAAAAGTCCCAAACTCCACAACCTTTTCTTCGGAGTAGGCAATACTGGCCTAGAGAAGACAAACCATTTGACCTGACTTAAGGCAGCTTCCGTCTGTTTCCGCGAGAGCTTTGAGGAACCAGGTGAGCTTAGCCTCGCTGTGCTGCTAGCATCGCCGCGAAACAAGCAACTTACTTGAGAATGATGGAAGGCATAGGAATCTCCAAGAACTCCTCCAGGATGGGAAAGAAAGGCAGAAGGCCAGTATAGAACAGGCCGAGGAGGAGCAGGACACGTCGCAAGCAGAAGAGGATAGGGATGTGGGCATTCTGCAGAAATAGAGAGATAAAATAAGGCACAAACACAGCAGGTTTAATGCACAACTAAGGCCAGTTCGTTTGGCACATTTGCAACCCAGCCTTTACCACATGGCTACAAGGTGGGGGACATGTACATCATTAAAAGTATCTAGAGCATCTGAGCAGGAGTCTTAGTTTTAAATCCCCTTTCAGCCACGGATTTCAGTGGGCGATCTTGGGGCACTCACAATCTCTCAGCCCACCCTATCTCACAGGGTTGTTGTGAGTATAAAATGCAAGGGGGGGGGAGGAACAACTCTGTATCCCAAGGAAGGACAGTAGAAAAGTGTTGACAGGAGAAAGTTTATCAGGATGAAATGCTGGCCGCTTACCTCTTTGTGACACTTGTCAACTATCTCATGACTGACGTTGCCCCAAACCGTCAGATGTTCTCGCTTGTAAAGGTTCACCAACTCTGAGACCTGAGATCAATATGAACACAGAGGGGCTGCTGTTTTTTGTTTGTTTGTTTTTGGCAGTTACAATGGGGCAGAGTTTCTTTAATATTATTTCTCAGTCCTCAAAGTCACTGTATTAATTCTCTAGATCAGGGTTTCCCAAACTTGGGTCTCCAGCTTTTTACTGGACTACAACTCCCATCATCTCTAGCTAGCAGGACCAGTGGTCGGTCAATGTTCTCCCAGTTTGATGAAACACACAAATGGGCTTTTGAGAGGAACCAGACTGGGGTGGCGTGGCGTCTCACCTTTTTAATCAGTACGTCATTGTTGACTTTGATGTCTATGTTGACAGGAGTGTGTGGGAAGTCCTCAAATACCTCTTTCAGGAGAGGGATGCGCTTGTCTTCACCTTCGCAATGGCACTCTGATGGACACAAGCAGAATTAGGTTGCTGCTGGGGACACTCGCAAGCTGTCATCGCTTGTAACGGGGAGAGCTAGAGTTGTTTCACTTGTTACACGGCAACAAAGCTGATTTGGTGCTGGGTAAACATATGAAGCTGCTGTCACACCACCGCGTCCACCCAGCTCAGCATTGCCTACACTGGCTGGCAGCAACTTCCAATGACAGAAAGTTCAGGATACAGAAACCCAACAATGCCATGAACAAAAAACCCACAACATTTCAAAAGTGGTAAGGTCTTCCAAATATTACCTTTCTGGAATGTTACATCCAATCTGCAGAGGTACGGAGGGAGTTCCTATAAACAAACAAACAAACAAACAAACAAACAAGACATAGATGTGTTAACTCCACATAGATGCCAATTTAAACAAACTGATTGAGCATCATCATCATCCAGAGACAGCCTTGTTTCAACCTCTCAGACCTTACACATCAGGTGCTCTGGAAAGAAATATCTAGGGAAGAATTATCTGGAATTTATTTTTAAGTCACAGGAACAAGAGTAATCTTTGCAGAGAAAGAACGTTTGGTCTTATTGTGAAGGAAGTAAACAAGGGGGGAAATGTTATTAAACATACACAAACAAATTTGCAGATGAAGATTAGGCTAGAAATTGACTTTTAAATAGAAGAACGAATCAGTTAAAGTTACAGGTAGGTTTCCGTAGTCGAAACAAAATAAAAAAAATCCTTCCAGTAGCACTTTAGAGACTAACTAAGTTTGTTATTGGTATGAGCTTTTGGTGTGTATCTGAAGAAGTGTGCATGCAGTAACAAACCAGTAACAAACTTAGTTGGTCTCCAAGGTGCTACTGGAAGGATTTTTTAAAAAAAAAAATCAGTTAAATACAGTGCTTTTTTCGTAGAGGGAGAGCCACCGAAGCGGCATGGGGGGCTTGCTCAGCTGAGCGCTGGGAGCCCTCCGCGCCTCAGCTGAAAAGCTTAAGAGGCTGCACAACAGAAACGTCCTGAAACAAGGAGACCACTGCAGAGCATCCATGGAGGCAAAAAATACCAGTGTTACTATTATGGAGCTCCAGAAAAACATACAATCCATTTTCACCACTGAAGGAATCCCACATTTGCTTTCCCATTAAATCAGGGGTAGGGAACCTTTCGTAGCCTGAGGGCCACGTTCCTTTTAGGGAACCTTCCGAGGACCACATGCCAACTGGTGGTGCAGCCAGAGGCAAAAGTGAGCAGAGCAACTAACGCAGATCTTACTTTTGTACAGTAGGCTACTTTTCTACACACACTTTCACACACCCCTCTCTATGCTCCATCCAGAAAAGCAAGAGGCATGATCAACATTGCAGCCAGGCAAAAATATCTGAGGTGCAGAGCAAGGCCAGGGAAGGGGTATGGAGAGTTCAGAAGGCTAGACAGAGGGAGCTAGAGGGTCACATTTGAACCCTGGGCCAGAGGTTCCCCACCACTGTGCTGCATTTTATAATATCAGAGCCTGATGTGAGTTTTTCAAATGGGCGTTTCCATTACCAGCCTTCTTAGCTACTTCAGCGAGCTGCAAGCCTCAGCAGGGGAGATCTGCAGGACTGTGGATGTGACCTTCTGCACTATTTTTCTATATTCAGAATACTTAAAGCACATTAACTGTTTTCTAAGTCTTACAGACAGCCTTCTAGACCTTTTGTACTATGAGTCCCATGATTTGTATGCAAACAGCATTGGGTTTTGCCGTCAATTCAGCAGCATATAAATCATGTAAACAAACAAACAAACCGCGGACTGCAGGGAGTTGGAGTCTGATGACCTATGGAGTGCACCCGGTTGGGAAATTAAGCGGTGGAGGAGAGAAGAGGGTGCTTATTTCAACTTACCGAGTATTCGAGGTCTGATATATTGACATCGATGCCGGTCGACCGTTTCAGATTCTCGTCATGAGACACGACGACTTGCTCATCCTTCGTCAAGTGGCAGTCAAGTTCCAGCATATCGGTCCCAACGTCAACTGCACTGAAGGCAGAAAGCAAACTTGAGCTTCTTTATTTTTGCGGGGGATGTGGCAGCACGGAGAGACGTATCCCAAACCTTTAAAAAATATGCAGCTTAGGTTTCAGCCCCACTGTAGGTCCATGTTGCCTGCAGTTCTGAGGAAGAACAGAGCTCCAGCCAGACTGGAACAGGAACCCTGAGATCCCATTCAGGCCTGACAGGCAAGGGAGGCGTTTCAGGAGAGGCGAGAGAAAGAGAAGATAAATATCTCCTTTCTCTCCCTGCCCCCTTCGCTATGCTATATAGCTCTACAAGTCTTGCAGAGTGCAATGTGAGCATTCGATTGCTATATACTGCACAAGTGCTACCAGAGAGCAGGAAATGAGTCTGTCAGGGAACTGTCCCCGGCTCAGCGCAGGGTGGTGGAAGGGCTCTCGGGAGGCTACAGAGAGCCCTGGCCCCACCTGATCAGCAGCACCTCCTCTTCCAGCGGAGGAAGCAGCGAGGGCTCCAGCGGGAAGGGGCAGGCAGTTTCTGGTCTTGAGAGCAGAGGCTCTGGGGATGTTGGAGAGACCCTGCACTCCCCTCGCTCAGCGGGCGAGGAGGGAGACACGCCATTTCCGACGCCCCAAGTGCACAGAGGGGTGAAACGTAAGGAGGGGAGGCGGAGATTTCGGATACCGAAACTCTTATGTTGGGGTCATAGCCGGAAGGGGCCACTCCCGGATTCTGCGAGTGACTGATACAGACATGAACTTGTAGCTCTGCACTGTAAACAGCATGCACAATAAAACTGTTAAAAGACGGTTTGGAGTCCTGCCTGGTTACTTGCAAGCAACCATCCAGCAGACCTTACAGAGTCCTTTCCTTTCTCCTTATAAACCACAGTGCAGGGAGCTTTTCAGCCTCAAAATGTTCAACCGCAACTCTTAGGCCACCTGCACAAATTGAATGTTTAGATAGACACAGGTGGGTGATTGAGTACCGGTAATTGATGATTTGTACCCCGCCCATCTGAATGGGTTACCCCAGCCACTTTGGGAGGCTTGCAACACATATAAAACCATAATAAAACATTAAATACTAAAAAAACAAAACTTCCCTGAACAGGGAAACTGCCTCAGTTCTCTAGACATCTACATAACCCAGGGGTTGTCAGCGAGTCACCCATGGGTGCAGTGGTGCCTGCAAAGCCTCTAAGCCTCCTGCCCACTGCCCCCTCGGTCATGATGTGGTGAGGGGCGCTAACTTTTCCTCCCTCAAAAAGTACATGGAGCTGAAAGAGGAGGCTGAAAGAGTGATGTTCTTTCCCACTTCCTCTCTCACCTCCATGTTTTTTTTTTTACAGGGTCTGTTTAATTCCACTGGATCTCACTTGAGAAGGCAGAAAGAAGTGTTCGTGGGCACATGCTTCCCTTGTAGCAGGGGGCTGTTCCAGGGCTAGAGAAATAGCCAGAGGGGGTGATGCCTAGAGTACTTGCTTAAAAATTCCAGATCTGGCTGAAAATGTCATTGAGCCCTGGGTTAGTACATCATGGGACATTTTTATTTAGGCTGTGGTTCTTCTTTCTGCCACCAGGGGTCACAGTAACCTAACGTTTTATCCATTTCAGTATTCTCCAACAGTCCTGTGCATTAGGATTAATTCAGCTGAGAGTATTTCTCTCTCTGTCCGTGGCCTGTGAATGATACAGGATCTGCAATGCAGCGGGCTGATGTTGTTTGAAACCAAAGATGCTCCTCCAGCCTCTCCAGAAACACTGCTGATTCTGCCACAACGGTTTTGGTGGGTGGATTTTAACATAATGACACACACTTTGAGATTTCTGACAATTCTGAAAGGTAGAGAACAGCAGAATGCAAAAGGTTTTTTTAAGCCTCCAGGAATATATATATTTATTTTAAAGTCACTGTGCCCCACTTCTTGGCATTAGATTGCATTCTAGTGAAGGGGTGGGAGGAACTTTTTTCACACCAGCCTCAGAATTAGTAGGAAAATGTGATGCACCAACAGCTATTGACCATTTACATACTGGTTCTTCAAGGACTTGAAACAAGGGTTCTGAATGGTTCATTTCCCACTTATAAATGAGGTATACAAGATGCACTGCTTGGCGTTAGTGATCAGGAGTGCTAGATCAAGGCTAAATGCGTCCTTGCTGGGTGACCCTAAGGCAGTCAGTATCTTCCCGTTCAACCTAGCCTACCCCACAGGGCTGCTGTGAGGATGTATGGGGATAAACACCAAGCACGCCGCTCTGAGCTGCTTAGAAGGCGGGATAAAAGTGAAAGAAATAAGCTAAAATAAGGGTCGATGCGCTGGCTAGCTGGTTGAAATCAGACCCAAACACGCTTGGTATGATAGAGCCGTTTTTTAAAATGCTGACAAACCTTTCTTTTTTAAAAATGCTGCTAAACCACTCTGGTAACCAGTGTGGTGTAGTGGCTGATAAGCATCAACACTACAATGTTCTACCCACGTCAGATAAAATATGCAAACAGGGAAAACTTTGCACCCTGGAGTCTCGTCTTCATTCGAGACACTGTGTTTGTGCAAAACACCCGACTGACCAAAGTCTCCATTTCGTTTCCCACAGGCCCCAATAAAGGCACTAATGAGCTCCTGCACCGTAAAGGGAACACTGAAGCCACCCAGCCCAAGTAGACGACAGCTCCCTTGACTGTCTTGGTTGAGTGCTTAATTAAACGAAGTTGTTGTGTGATGTTAAACTCTTGCATTCGTGGCACAAGCACAACGCAATAAAGCTATGGAGGACTCTAAACGCTTATCTCGGCCGGTGGCTTCGCAGGGAGCATGTTCTGATTTGAACGAGGGCTGAAGAGCCACCAAAATTGGTTCTGTGCTGTGGAATCCCTAGAGGCAGAAAGTAATAAAGAATATTCTGCCCAGTTTCATCTGTGAGTTTCAGGGACACAGATCCAGTGACAGCAGCCTCCTTCCCCAAGGAAGAACAGACCCAAAGAAAAGGAAGCACAGTTGCCATTGCATGTGAGAAAAGTGCATGTTAAAACCACAAAGAGCCTTGTGGCACCTTAAAGGCTAACAAATTTATTATGGTGCAGTGGCTTGGGTGGTGGACTAGGACCTGGGAGACCAGGGTTGAAAATCCCCAATCTGCCACAAAGCTCAATGGGTGACCTTGGGCCAGTCACTGCATCTCAGCTGAACCTACCTCACAGGGTTGTTGTGGGGATTAAATGAGGGGGAGAAGCAGGTACGCCACCTTGAGCTTTTTTGGGGAAAGGTGGCCTGCAAATGCAATTAATACTACCAGTACTAATAAATGCATATGGCAGGAAGAGGGGATTGTAGGGCTGAGAAGGAACTGAAATGCCAAGAAGAATAGCGAACAAGTTTACCAAAAGCAAGAGAGTTGGCAAACAATTAGCAAGGCACATCCTGACACTTCATTATTTAAATAAAGCCACTCTTCACCACAATCTTTATGAAATCTGAAGAACCTCCCTCCGAGGTCTGCTTTAGCAGAGCTAAAGAAGTGAAGACGGGAAACTTTGTTGTGTTAAAACGATCACGTTTAGCTGCCATGGAGATTAGAATTGCCCGTGGCCCTTTTCAACAGCCTTGTTCAAGCTAGGAAAATTCTGACAATGCCTAGCACTTTGGAAGAAAGTGTACTGGCTGTGATAATACAACTAAGTACAAAGAAAGACTTAAAAAATCTGAATCAATTCCTGGGTTATAATCACAACTCCCTGACTAAGAATCGTGCATGTGTGGTTCCTTCTGGTTCCCCACTGAGAAATCTGTAGTAATTTGCCATTTTGCAGAGAGTAATTGGATGCGGGGGAGGGGGGAGGCAAGTCCAACATGATATTGATTCTGAAATTAATGCTGAAATCCAAAGCCCACACATTTCAAGGTAGTCTTGAAGTAATACCTAGCAACTTGAATGAATTTACTGGAGGGTGTGTAGGTTGCAAAACAGCCCCGGGACTTCTAGAAGTTAAGAGCCATGCACCTGAGCCATGAGGGATGACCAACAGGAATGTCAAGGATCCAGATGGCCCGTAAGATATCCTGGACTTAAGTTATTATGGGACTTGTAAATTAATACTGTCAAACCTCAGTTTTTGCACGTCTCAGCTGCTGAAGGTTTCGATAGCTGAACACCGAAAACCGGGAAGTGAATGCTTCCATTTTCGAACGCGCCTTGGAAGTCAAACAGCATTCGAGGCAAGTTTCTCATTCCCCCCCCCATTGAACTTGCTGCAAACCCTTTGATCCTCGCTTTTCAAATGTTTTGGAAGTCGAACGGACTTCTGGAATGGTTTACGTTCGAAAACCGAGGTTCCACTGTACAAGGACACTGAATCTGACATATGGGCAGTTAGTGCAAGTTTTTAAGCACTGGAGTTTATTTCATTTATCACATTTCCATCCTGTGTTTCCTCCAATGGTTAGGTAAAGGACCCCTGGATGGTTAAGTCTAGTCAAAGGCGACTATGCGGTGCAGCGCTAATCTTGCTTTTCAGGCCGAGGGAGATGGCGTTTGTCCACAGACAGCTTTCCAGGTCATGTGGCCAGCATGACTAAACTACTACTGGCATACGGAGGACAGTGACGAGTCCCAGAGCTCACAGAAAAGCCATTTACCTTCCTGCCGCAGTGGTACCTATTTATCTACTTGCACTGGTATGCTTTTGAACTGCCAGGTTGGCAGAAGCTGGGACAGAGCAATGGGAGCTCACCCTGTAGTGTGGATTCAAACTGCTGACGTTCTGATCGGCAAGCCCAGGAGGCTCAGTGGTTTAGACCACAGTGCCATCCACATCCCAATGAGTTCCAGGTGGCATATATACGCCTGCTGTGGCTGTAGAGACTGATATAGGAGAAACAAAACAAAAAATTCTTTCCAGTAGCACCTTAGAGACCAACTGAGTTTGTTCTTGGTATGAGCTTTCGTGTGCATGCACACGAAAGCTCATACCTAGAACAAACTCAGTTGGTCTCTAAGGTGCTACTGGAAAGAATTTTTTGTTTTGTTTCGACTATGGCAGACCAACACGGCTACCCACCTGTAACTGATATAGGAGAGACATGTTTAACTGCAGGTTTAAATGCATCCGGTTTTGCTGCTACAGGTGCACCATGGCAATTCAGGCTTAAACTTAACGCATCTGCTGAAGGGGACTATGGCCCACTAGAGCTTATGGCACTAGAGCTTATGCCATTTGCTAGCCTTCAAGCTGCCACAAGACCCACTGCGTTTCCAAATGCTTGATTTCAGTACACCTTTTTCACATGTGATAACTGAATGTGTTTGCTTTTTATGGCATCTGTTCTTCTTGGCAAAAAAGAGGTTATTGCCCCTGGAGATGTGCACCTGAGTCCCTGATCTGCATAGACGAATATTTTTTAATCACTTTGGACCTCTAGGGATTCCACATCACACAGCCAATTCTGCTGATTCTTCAGCCCTTGCTCAAATCAGGACACACACCACACCGATCTGCTGGCAGTAGTCTGTCCTCATCATCTGTCTAGTATGTGCTATAGAACATATGCAGTCTGTGTGCCCTGTGTGTTTTGCCTCTAAAAGCAATGGGATATTAGGCAACCATTAGCCCAGTACTAGGGAGAGGGCTGGTTGCCATGCAGGTCTGACTCTGCCACAATCAAGCCTGCATGGATCACTTTCCCCTGCCCCAGAGTGCCACAGACTGCGGCCACTTGTGGCATCTCTGTTGAAAGGCTGGGTGTCCTCTTACTAAAAGGTTCATTAATCCAGGGATATTGTCTATGAAATACAAGCTTTGACATTCACATATTTAATTGCAGGTGCAGATATACACCCACCCACTCTGGATTTCTTTTGTTTCAGAAGCCAAAGCTCTCAGTGGCAAATAGGAAATACATTGACCTTTATTTCTCTGTGACTCTTGCAGCAGACTGTGAGGAACATCTGATAACTTTAGCCCACTGAACAGGTGCCTCTTCTCATCGCCCTCTGCTGTAGCTTTTTCCCAATGTGTATCCATGTGACAAGGAGGCTCACATAGGAAAGCTTTTAAAGAACACGGCAAACTTTTGCACGTCATTCCCAGCCTCAAGGCCAAGAAGTAACACAAACGTATTAAACTATCTAACTTTCACAACAGTGACCTTCTGTGTTCAGGGCTTCAGCTTTGTTGAAAAGCCAGCACTGGAAGGCAGTTTTATGTTTTGGTTTGAAGGGAACAGAAACTTTTCTCCTGGGTTCTACTCTCAAATGTTATTCTTAAGCAAGCAATCTTGGGCAAGCCACAACTTGCACACCAGTATTCCTTCCATCACGTATTACTTTCCAAAATATTAAGAGAAAATCCATTGGCTGGAATTCAATTAATGTGTTCCGTCGCTGCAAAGGTTCATGTTTGTGCAACTGGTCTTCCTCTCTCCCTGCATGCCCTCTAAATCTGTTCTAAGGGTTCCTAGATTACTCTTTTTTCTTTTTTGGGGGAGGGCCATCCCACTACAGATGGAAGCTGGCCAGGAAAGCAAGAGAATCCTTTCTCTTGTCTGTTTGCTTGTGGAAGGAAGGAGACCCCTTGACAACACAGAGCCCACAAGACATCTGTCTGCCACTACAAAGTGAAAAGTTATCTGGGAAGGTAGGAGGGGAATTGAAGTGAGAAGCCTCTCCTTCTCCAGCTTAGACCTGACTCCCTGACCTGGAAAAGTCAACCCCACGTGCTGGATGGCGTCCTTTCTCAAGAGGAGTTAACAGAAGTTAACAGAAGGAAGGATGACATTATGTCCTCTGCAAACAGCAGCTCTTGTTTACACATGAAAGGAAACGCTAAAGTATTTCAGACACACAGATCCTTCAAAGGATACCGAATGCATCCAGGGAATGTAGAATGCCACCTGCAGGAAATGAGGAATGCCACCCACATCTCCGCAGCTCAGGGAAAGGTCAAATGAATAAGCCCATTGCCTAACCTGAACATTTTTATTGAGATAATTTATAAGCAAGACAAGAGCCTCCGAGGGTCTCTGCTGATTAGCTCTCAAACACTGGAACAGATTGGATTGAACCTAATCCAAGTGCTATTGTCCAAGAACAACTGGCTGTGTAAGCAGGTCATAGAATCATAGAACTGTAGAGCTGGAAGAGACCCTGAGGGTCATCTAGTCCAACCCCGTGCAATGCAGGAATCCTGCCCACAGCCATCCCTGGGTGGACTCAAACCACCAACCTTCTGGTTAACAGCCAGGCGCACTGACCCGCTGTGCCACTAGAGATGCACATGTGCCAACTGTCTGTGTAAGCAAATACTTAGGATAAAAATTGTGATACTCACTGGCGAAAGGCTGCCATGGTATTTTCCAGATTCTCTCCAGCCCCTGTAGGGGAAAAAACAGCATTTTAAAGGAAACAGTAACCACTTGGCTTATAATCATGGCTGCATGTTTTAAGAGCTGCAAGGGAGCTAGGCAAGTTTTGTGAATTCAAAAACTACTAAACAGGAACTCTTTGCATCTGTTTTGAAGATGCTGCTGTTTTAGTGGCTGGATTGTTTCATTGTGCATTTTGAGGTTTGTACTGAATGGATGTTTATATTTTAATGCTTGTGGAACAGTTCTTCATATTTTGCAAACCACAGAAAGCCTGTTTTGGCATCAAGTGGCATATAAAATAATAAAATAATATTTTAAAGACATTTCATGAATTTTATGGTTTGCTTGGCTCACCAAAAGGGAGAATAGTTCCTAGTTTCACCTCGCAGGAATATATATATAATGAAACAGGGATGCATAACACAGACTTAAAACCAGTGACAGAAATGGCGCAACTTTGAGAAAGCTGCCATTGCTAAATGGATTTAATGTTGTCAAAACTGGCCAGACATCTAAGTAGCACTTGCAACAAACTCAGTCGCCTATACTACTCTGCTCCAACAAAAAGTTCTTTGTCTTTCGTTCTTTATCCTTAAGGACCCAGTTTCACTGCACAAGTGCCAAGCTGAGAGGCATGAGTCTGAAACAGATTCTTGCCAAGGACTGCGGTGAGTGAGTGAATGTGGGTGCAAAGCTGTGTGGGGTCGATGCCAATTTAAAGCCACTTAATATGCACGGCATGCAGCAACTCAGAACTCTTACCTTCAACATCTTGAACGTACACTTTTTTGTTAATACAACATACAGCTGTGCACCAGCTGTTTTCGGTAGATATCCTAGACAAAATGTATTGTGTGCGAAACTGTCTGCAAACAGACACTGCAATGGGTTAAGGAACGGGCTTTAGCACACATTCGCCATCCCATCCTTCCTCTCCCTCTCTCAAAAAGTCTAATCTACTGAGATATCTTCCGGCGTATGTGTCAAGCATAACCACTCTTCAGAGGCACTTGAAAAGTAAAAAAAAGTACAATTTAACCATGGCCCCCTAACATTTAGAACCATAAGGAGATTCAAAGCTTATTTACCCTCACCCACTCACTAACGCATGTGCTCACTGCCCTTCCTCCTTAAGGCTACAGTTCATAGGTCACGCTCAGCTTAAACATACCAAACACCTGTTAAATCAGGAAGCAAATGCTTCAGCTCCACCTCCTCAACAGAGAAAGAGAAAATATAAGCTACGAACTCTGATGTTACCAGACACGTTCTGCAAGGAAACCCCATCGTAACAATCCCTGTTCTCATTCTTTAAACACTGGTGGCTGGTACCCACTGGGAACAACAGGGTGGAAGGTAGGGAGCTCCATATTAAGTGGCCAATTCTGGGTTTGCCACCTTCCTTCCTTCTTCCTGCTGATTCTATAAAGGCAGAACAGGGTGAGGAAGAGGAAGTCTGGGCTCATTAGAAGGAAAGGAATAAGACAGGTACCTCTCCATCATGCCTAGGTACAGATCCACACCTGCTGAATGACAGCCTGCCACATAGATGTGAAAAGCTTTGGAGAACAGGACAAAAAGATGACAACCACACCTGACACGATGTACTGCTTTTAATTCCGAAACCTTTCTATTATTAGAATGAAAGTTGTACAGACTAAAGCTTCAGACCACCCAAGGTGGGATGGGTTGGTGCGCAGGGTGGAGAGACATAAGGAAGGTGCATGCAACATGATGCCCTTCCAAATGTTGTGGACAACAACTCCCATAATCCCTGACCATTGGCCATGCCGCCTGGGGTTGATGGGAGTTCAAGTCCAAAGCCTGTGGAGGGCACCATGCTGCCTGTCCTGGGTATATGGCATGGGAACTATTTTGTTGGACAGGGGAAGTATGGATCACAGATACAGGTAGGTGCATAAAAGATTATACTGCAAAATTATTTGAATGTGCATATACCTGTTTGGTATATGAAGCTTATTAAATTTTATAAGCTGCCTTTGGAGGGTTTTGCCCTGAAAGGCCGGATATTAAGTATCTTAAATAAAAATTAATGGATTTGATGAAATGCACTCTAAACCACCTGGGTCGGGGGGAAATCTGTGTCTTCAATGCACCATCAAGGTTTCTGCTGCAACTTATTAGCATGGCCACCTGTCCGCTCAGTTATTCATCTAATTACTATGTTAACACATCTTGTTAAGTGGCTCAAGCACACATAAATATCACCACACTCAACTTCTATGGAACAGTCATGTTTTCCCCTTACTAATTACCATTTGCCATACTCACATAGTGCAATGGAGGAATTAGCAAAATTACAATGGAAAAATAAACAGAAGACTCTAAATACTTGATTGCGTAGTTACGTTTTCAGCTATATGATCTGAGCGCCAGGATTAAGCAACCATTGAATCTGAGATCTGATCCGCATTAAAACCCTTGGCTGGGTGTGGAATGAGAAGAACTTCTCTCTAATTAAAATAGGGAAATCATTACTAGAAGAGGTAATGATTGCTTCTGCCTTAGATGGCTTTTTAAAAGTGTTAGTCCATATTCAGAGACATTCTTCCTCCAATTTTCAGATGATGAGGGCAAGCAATAAGTGATCCTAGTCAACCGCTTTTGGAAGGAGAAAACTGGACTACAAAACAGCTAGACAAAACATGTACCAACCATCCAACCTATTTCTGCAAGGTAAGAGACACAACTTTGCACAGTACTTCATCTATGAGATCAGTCTCCCACAACCTTTTGTGTTCCAGATGTTGTTGAACTACAACTCCCACCACGCAGGGCTCCTCTTGGGCCTGGTTTGAAAGTTCCAGCTGGTGAAGAATTCAGGATACCAGGCTGCTGCTGGGGGTATTTGGCTGAAAACATGTGAGTGACACCATTGTTAAAGCATCTGCCCTGGCTGTCTGTCTGCTACCAAGCCAGGCTCAAGGTCTTTGTATTAATTTATAAAGTCCTGAACAACTTAGGTTCATGGTACCTCAGGGATTGGCTGAACCCCTAATATCCCAGCTTGATCACTGAGATCATCTGCAGGAGTTGGAAAGGCTCAATTGACAGCTACAAGTACCAGAGTCCTTAGTGTCATTGGTCCAGTGTTGTGGAATACTTTGCCAACAGAGATTCAGCAGGCGTTGTGTCTGCTTTTCAATACCTGCTGCAAACTTTTCTAATGCATGCATCAGGCTTACACAGGCAATTAAGAGAACTTTACCTCTTTCCATATTGGTTGGTTGGTTTTTGATTTTAACATTTTCTATGGTTTTTCACTGTGTGGTTTTATGCATACCTGTAGCAAACTGCTCTTGATTTTATTTTATCAATAGTAGTATATCATTATTTTCAGAAAGAAAGAAAATCTTCCCTGACCATTGGCCATGCAAAGTGAGGCTGATATGAAGGGACAGAGGTTGGAGAAGGATGCAATCAAGTAAGCATTACAACCACATTGTACAAGGCTGATTATACATACTAGTACATATTCAGAGAAGAGTGCAATTCTCTACATGCCCACCCTAGTTCTACCTGCAGGGCTCAGTAGTAAGCGATAAGAAACATCACTTTCTCCCAGAAACCCAGAGAAGCCTGTGCCAGTCGGGGTGTGTGCGTGTAAGAGAGAAACTGGGCTAGGTGGAAAAGAAGCACGATGCAGATTCTTTTACAGCTCAGGATTTCTTAGGTTCTTAGCAGTGTCTCTTAAGTCACTTTGTAAGAAATAAAAAGCACATGTTTGGGGAACAAACATGAACAAAGTTGGCTTTTTATTTCCACAAGTCAGAGAACTGAGTTGCATCGGCCAGCTGAGGATGGAACCTGGAATCCCACATTACAAAGTGAGTTTAAGTCAGAGGACCAGCCCAGCTTGCAGAAGATTCAGGTGCATTAGTGGCTGATCTTCTTACCTCTATCTATGTAATTTAACTCTGATGAAATGTGACCTAGATAAGTGCCAGACACTCTCAAGGCAAGCCTATACACAGTATCGCTTTGTTATCCTGGGACAGAAGGTCTTTAGAAATGGTTCCCTAGAAGGGGAAATGTAAAAGAATGACTATACCACAATATGTGCCGCATGGGGGCAAATCCTACGCAAGTCAATGAAAGTGTGCAATGAGTGGTTTTAGATCTGATCTAATTTCAACTTGGCATCTTAAACCAACTCTCAACAACCCAATGTGGAAGAGAGCCACCACTACTGTACTTATCTATGACCTGTATCTTGAGCAAATGGAGCAGCCTTATGGTTCAACATGAACAGGGTGCAAAGAGCTTACTGGATCCACTACTTCAAAACACAGATACATGTAGATGCCCAATAGGGCTAATATAGATGGTTGCCAGTTCAAGGCCCAACCCAGGCCCAATTCAAGGTGCTCACATTAGTGTTTAAAGCTTTAAATGACTTAGGCCCCAAATATTTGAAAGACTGCCTCTTTCCCAACAGACCCTCTTGGACATTAACATCAGCAGATCTTGGTTGTCCAATCACCCTCAGAAGTTTGGAATGGCGGTGGCCCAGAAGACGCAACTCCTACACTGTGGAATTCCCTTCCCACAGAGGTGCGCCTGGCATCTTCAGTTTCTGCTGTATTCTGAAGACACACTTCTTTACACTGGCCTTTGACATCTAAGATATATATTTTTAGGACCCACCCTCTACGCCTGTTAAGTGCAATTTGTTTGGAAGTCTTTTTAATTTTATATATTACTGACTTTTTGATCACTTGTAACCTGCTGTGGGACCTGATAGTAAAGGGCAGATAAAACATCAAATAAATATAACAGCAATAACAATAAGAATAAAACCATTCCTGATTAAACAAGCCCACTTTTCAACAGGCCAAACAAAGGTCTCATATTTGCAAGTTTGGCAGCTCTGCTACTGAACCTCCGCAAACATCTTTCATTCAAATCTACTCAATAGAAAGCATATTGTGTAGCACAAGAAAGAAAGAAAACTCATCCACTCAGGGATGGGAGATTCAGGGCCCTGGCATAAGAGTATCCGAGAGCTCAGTTACTCATCTTCCAGAACAAGCAGTTTCTTAATGCAGGACTGTCTACTAATAATAGATGAGGAAGTTCTATGAAGGCTTGTAAACTGAGACAACTTGAAGCATTCATGTTGATGCTCAGGATGAGGCAGAGTTTGATTTCTGCACTAGATGGGAGGCAGCAAACAAGGTGGCTTTTATATGGCAGGTAACAGTACAGCTGGCAGCTAGAAAGATTAAAAGGCCTTAAAACAAGGCACATCACATTCATCAGGACAGAAGGCACTGGCCCAATGCATATAAGAAAGCCTCCCCTTTCTCCCGCCCCCTGTGAAGAACCAGTAACCCTGCCCAGAGAGCATTAAAAATCTAAATAATGGAAGACAAAAATGAAAGGAGAGATTACAGCTTGATGGAGGAGCAGAGGTGAGGGAAGTGTCAATTCTTCTGTGATTACAACCAGCAGACGAACACAAGGACGCAACAAGGAAAGATTTTGCAGAGGGGGAAGAGTGTCTTAACCTGGTGAGTTCCAGTTATATTCCGGGTCTAGGGGATGCATAGAAGGCAGCAAATATAAGCAGGTGAACGGAGCAAGGAAAGGATGACAAGGATCTTGTGATCCAGATGCCTAAAATTATTTTGAAGGAGCTGAGAAAACTTGCACGCGGCTGTACTTAAAACATCTGTACTTAAAGGTAATTCCTGCAGAAAACAGCCTTGGTCTGGCCAGCCTCTTCAGGGACAATACAAGAACCAGTTCAAACAAGGCAAGTATCCCACTTCAACTGAAGGTCACAACTTTGTTTGGCCACACATCTTACTTTTGCACAAAAGGAGGGGAAGGCATTAGCTTTGCAGGATTATCTTCATGGAATGTGCTGGTGAAGGTTTACTCTTGGGAAGCTTCATCACGCAGAAAGCAGCCTCAGTTCAGAGTGCAAGGCAGGTATTAACAGCTGAGGACTGGAATGCAGGTTCTGTGATTGCCTATATGCCCTCATCCATTCATTTAAAAGCTTCTGGGTTAGAAGCATAGAATTGTAGCATTGGAAGGAACTCTGAGGGTCATCTAATCCAACTCCCTGCAATGTAGGTATCTCCACTAGATCACACATGAATGCAACCTCTGCTTAAAAACCTTCAAGGAAGGAGAGTCCACCCCCTCTTGTGGGAGTCTGTTCCACTGTTCAAACAGCTCTTACTGTCAATAAATTCTTCCTGATGTTTAGACGGGGTCTCCACACTGAGAGCCAGTGTGGTGTTTGTTGTGGGGGAGGAAGGGAAAGGAGAATGTTAGCTGCTTTGAGACTCCTTCAGGTAGTGAAAAGTGGGATATCAAATCCAAACTCTTCTTCTTCTTCTCCTTTCTTGTAACTTGAATCCATTGGTTTGGGTCCTACCCTCCGGAGCAGAAGAAAACAAGTTTGATCCACCTTCCATGTGATAGCCCCTTACGGTATCATATCTCCTCTTTACCAGACTAAACATACCCAGTTCCATCAACCATTCCTCATAAATCTTTGCTTCCAGACCCATTATTATCTTGGACACACTCCCCTGCAGACATTCCAGCTTGTAAATGTCCTTATTAAATTGTAGTGCCTAGAACTCGACAGACTCCAAGGCAGAACGGACCACGGCAGAACAGAACAGGACTAGTTAGTACTTCCCTTGATGGGGACACCATACTTCTGCTGATGCAGCCTAAAATAGCATTAGCTTCTTTTTTTTGCTGCTGCATCACTCTGCTGACTTGTGTTCAGCTTGTGATCTACTAAGACCCCCTAGTTCCTGTTCATAGGTGTCCCCCATCTCATATTTGTATAGCTTCTTATTCCTTCCTAAGTGTAGAACCTTACATTTGTCCCTACTGAAATTCATTTTGTTAGTTTGGGTATGCCACACACTTTAAGAACCACTGAATTTTCTGTTGTTCTCCCACACCCCTTTTAAAGATGGAAACAACATTTGTCGGCCTCCGGTCTGGAAGGACCTCACCTGCTCTCCAAGAGTTTATAGACAGATGCTCTGAGATTATGGTATATCTGCAAGCTCCTTTAGTACCCTTGGGTGCAGCTCATCAGGCCCTGGGGATTTGAGTTCATTTAAAGCAGCTAGGTGTTCCCTTACCAGCTCTTTTCCTATCTTGGGCTTCATCTCCCTCCTTGCATGATTTATTGTGTTATTTATTGTGTTGCATGATTTACCAGGTTAGGCGCCACTTTCCTTTTGGATGAAGACAGAGGTGTTGTGCAGTTCTGCCTTCTCTCTGTCACCCAATAGCACAGGCTAAACAGATTAGAAAGTGAGTCAAGTGAAATCCCTTGAGGGAAAGATGACATTTTAAATGCCATTGGCTGCTAAAATGACCTAGCTGAGCAATTACTAAGATAAAGTGTAGGGTTGTGAAATATACCATTAAAGGATTCAGAAACCCCCCTTGCAAAAAAAAGGAGCATGATGAGCAACCCCTCTAAGGAGGAAATTTGGGGCCTGTGTATTTTACTTACTACTACTGTCAGAGGCTTAGAAACTTAGTTTCTGCTTGTAGGCTTCCCATAGGCATCTGGTTGGTTGGATACTGTGAGAACAGGATGCTGAGCTAGATGGGCTCACTTTGGCCTGATCCAAGAAGCTCTTCTTATGTTTTTTCTTATTTATTATAATTTATTATAATTTATTATAATGCTAATGGACAGATCCTGAAGTTGAGGCTCCAGTACTTTGGCCACCTCAGGAGAAGAGAAGACTCCCTAGAAAAGACCCTTATGTTGGGAAAGATAGGAGGGCACAAGGAGAAGGAGATGACAGAGGATGAGATGGTTGGACAGTGTTCTCAAAGCGACTAGCATGAGTTTGGCCAAACTGCGGGAGGCAGTGAAAGACAGGCATGCCTGGCGTGCTCTGGTCCATGGCGTCACGAAGTCAGACACGACTGAATGACTGAACAACAACAACAATGAACACATAGGTGCTGGTACCTCTTACCTTTTTATTACTTCCTTTTCAGCACATGCAGTTGACATTCAACTCTAAGGAAGCTGGTATCAAATGGTGAGAGGTAACAGATTTGGGATGGGGAGGACAGACCTTCCTATCATAAAGGGGTAGGGAATAACTACTGCAAGGTGCATGCTCACAAAATTACGAAGCATCCAACACAATTTAAGCACAGGTTGCTCAATAAAGGTCTGGCATGCATATGGTATGTATTGTTGTGTTTTTATACTGTAAACCTGTAAACCCTGTGATCCTCGGACAAAGGGCAATATAGAAATATTATTATCATCATTATTATTATTATTATTATTATTAATAATAATAATAATGCATCCCAAAAAGACAGGCATAGGATTATAGTTCATTGATTTTTTAAAAGCCCTATCTCCATATGAACTTGGGACAGGACTCAATTAAAAGACTGCTTTTAAAACAAACCAAAGTTTAAAAACATGCTATCCATTCGCTGCCTGAAATCCACCTACTCCCAGCTTAACCCTGACCCTCTCAGTGCTGCAGCCTGTCTAAACAGGACAGATTTTGCAACATCTCTAAAAAAGAGAATATTCTGAAATTGCCTATTTGCAAAAAGGTGGAAGGAGTTGAAGTTTAGGAACCAGACAAGTTACAGAAGGGGGAGGGAGAGGTTGGAAAATCTAAATGATACTTCTGAAAGACACTTCTGAAATCCGAAGCAGAGAAGTGTCTGACAAAAGCGAGGGCTTGGGGAGGAAGAAAGGGGAGGAAGAATGAAAGGGATACTATACTAGAGGGGAGGACTGCATAAAGGAGTGTGTGTGAGAACTTTAGAAAACAAAGCTGGCCAAATTTGGGGGATGTTGGAAAAGGCAGATCCTAGTCTACTAAAGAGGATAGTGGGAGAGAGGAAAGGAAACTTGCCATTGTGTGGAGGAGGTGAGAAGCAGCCCTGAGAGTGACAACGATGAAAAGTAAGTGTAACATACAAAAACAGAATACTGTATAATCTCTATTTCAACATTGAGACATTATCATCAAAGTAAAAATTTGCTCGCTGATGTCTGAAGAAGTGTTTTATTTTGGGGGGGGCGGGGGGGGGAGGCTAGGCACGAAAGAAAGGTAGCAATCTCCACCCCTTTTCTTAGGGGCGGGGGAGCAAGGAGGGGGCACAGATTTCAAGGTCAGCTTTTCTAAGGGAGGAAGAGAGTGAACGAGCAAGTGCAGCATCACCGCCAATGTTCTCCCTTCCTTCTCTTTAAATTTCCGCTGAAGTCCCTAGGACAATCACCCAGAGATTTTCAGGGGCTGGGGTGGGGGTGTGACCTTGTATACATACACGTTTTTCATCACCCCCAAGGGGGGAGGGCAAGTGGGTCTTCTCTCTCCTCTACCATACTCCCCCATTCAGTTCCTGTATTATTTTTCTATCTCAATCTGTTGCCCCTATAGTTCTTTGCAGTCCCCCCTTCCACCCCTCCTCGGAATATTTATCTCCATTTGTCGCCCCTCGAATATTTTCTCCCAACTTGTCGCCCCCAAAATGCTCTACATTCCCAATAATAGTTTTCTCTCCAGTTGTTGCCTCCCCACAAAATATATGTCCCCCACCCAAAAATCTGCACTGCCCCAAGAATATTCATTATCAATATTATATTGTTGAATGTATACAGCTTCCCTCCCATCAATAAATAGCCATTTGGACACTTATAAACAATTTTAAAAATAATGTACTTAATCATTACAAATAGATAATAAAACAAACCCCCCTCCCCCACAAAATTACCATTATTATATTTTTTTATTCATACAGCTTCCCTCTCGTATTCCATGTGTGACTAACAAATAACATTAAAAACAGTGCATTCAATAATTACAAATAAATAATATGCTAGGACCCCCCATTTATATGATTTTGTATTTTTTGTATATTGTTTTTCTCTGTTTATCAGTTTGTTCCCTGCTCTGGGATTGAAAATGTCCAGTTAAGAGAGGGATATAAATACTGCGGCTAATATTATTAGTAAGGCAAGACCCTACCCCCGCCCCCAATTATCATTATTGTATGATTAAATTTGTTACAGCTTCCCTCCTATATTCTTCGGGCGACTAAGGAATAGCCTCAATTTTTTAAAAAACAAAAAACCCGCATTTAATAATTTACAAATGGTAAGGTGGGCAACCCCCCCCCAAAAAAACTCTCCACCAGGGAACACCCCGCTTTTCTCTCTCAGTTGCTACGCCCACTCCCCAAAATAAAGCTGCGCCCCTTCACAAAACAAAAAGAAAAAAATCCTGCCTCTCGATTTGACAATATATATGCATATATTGAATACAACGACGCCCAGCGGCCGCTCTCACCGCCGCGGTGGGAGATGTGCCGGCATCGGAAGCGGTGGCGCTTGGGTCGGTGGAGCAAGCCCGGGTACTTCAGCAGCAGCGCCGAGGTGAAGAGGTAGCCGCCCAGCGTGGAGAGGAGGTAATAGACGGCCGACATGGTCGCTCCTCCTCAGGCGGCCGAGGAGGAATGGAAGACAGCAGGCGCCGAGAACTGCGGGAAAAGCAACCCCTCTCTTCTAGTACCGCCCGCTCCCTCCTGAGCGGGGGTCTGAGGCGACCGGCCACCTCTCCCTTGTCTTTTCTCCGGACCTCCAAGGAGCTCCGCCCACTCCAGCAGCGCATGCGCCAGTCCCAGTTGCGGTTGGTGGAGGGGGGGTGATGATGATGATGATAAGGATAGCGGTGATGGAGATGGGAGAGTAGGCGCGAGCGCGCTCGGCGCGCTGATTGGTCGGCGAAGCGCGCGGTCCTACAATAATGGTTTTTAGCGCAGAGCGGCGAAGAATGTTGGCGGCGGCGAAGGAGAGAAAGGGATTGCTGGTGGTGATGGCTCCGCGGTGACGTCACGGGCCATCGCTAGGTCGCAGACGCCCCGCCCACCACGGCCAATCCAGTGTGTGAGGTAAATCTGAAATAACGGTCACTCTCCCCTCCCCCCCGCGCTTTAGGATGACGAACGCCACCAACGTTTAAGGAATAATAATTAACACGTTCAAACAGTAGTGACAATAAAGTTTAGTATTTCTAAGATAATAATGATAATAATAATAATAATATAATGACCAAGCAATTGGGTAGTATTCAGTGTTCATTCTGCTCAGACAAGAACCATTGAAAAGAATGAGCATGACTTTGATTTAAGTCCTTCAGTTTCAATGGGGCTACTCATGAGTAGAACTTAAATGGATACGACCCATTACAGTTATTGATGTTATTTATTTCAAATTCTTACCTGCCCTTCACCATGAGGTGCCAGGGTGGAGTTTCAGGAGTCTATAAAGTACAGTTATCTCCTTAGCCATTCTTCATTTTTAAAAAATGCTACTTAATTAAGGCCACACTAAGGTTTTCACTTTTGTGCAGTGTCATATACAAAAGATATTCAACAGACATGCACACAACAATTACTGTATTAATTCATCCTGACTAAGACACCCCCATTTGCTTATGCTACATAGACACATGCCCAAACCTTTAACTCCATAATAAGGTTTTAATACACTAAAAAAGACCAACACAGATACTAAGCAGTCGCTCTATTAGTTGCAGCTATTATTTTGTCCAGGATGCAAAAGAGGCTGTGATTCGTATGGTAATTCTAAGTTAACTTTTTATGGGGGGGGGGTCATTTTATTTTTAGTGATCATGTTCTGGCTCAATAGCTCAGTCCGTAGAGCATAGAATCCTAGAGTTGGAAGAGACCCCAAGGGCCATCCAGTCCAACCCCCTGCCAAGCAGGAAACACCATCAAAGCATTCCTGACAGATGGCTGTCAAGCCTCCGCTTAAAAACCTCCAAAGGAGACTCCACCACACTCCTTGGCAGAAAATTCCACTGTCGGACAGCTCTCACTGTCAGGAAGTTCTTCCTAATGTTTAGGTGGAATCTTCTTTCTTGTAGTTTGAATCCATTGCTCTGTGTCTGCTTCTCTGGAGCAGCAGAAAACAACATTTCTCCCTCCTCTAGATGACATCCTTTTGTATATTTGAACATGGCTATCATATCACCCCTTAACCTTCTCTTCTCCAGGCTAAACATACCCAGCTCCCTAAGCCGTTCCTCATAAGGCATCGTTTCCAGGCCTTTGACCATTTTGGTTGCCCTCCTCTGGACACGTTCCAGCTTGTCAGTATCCTTCTTGAACTGTGGTGCCCAGAACTGGACACTGTATTCCAGGTGAGGTCTGACCAGAGCGGAATACAGTGGTACTATTACTTCCCTTGATCTAGATGCTATACTCCTATTGATGCAGCCCAGAATTGCATTGGCTTTTTTAGCTGCTGCATCACACTGTTGACTCATGTCAAGTTTATGGTCTACCAAGACTCCTAGATCCTTTTCACATGTACTGCTCTCAGGCCAGGTGTCACCCATCCTGTATTTGTGCCTTTCATTTTTTTTTGCCCAAGTGTAGTACTTTACATTTCTCCCTGTTAAAATTCATCTTGTTTGCTTTGGCCCAGTTCTCTAATCTGTTAAGGTCATTTTGAAGTGTGATCCTGTCCTCTGGGGTATTAGCCACCCCTCCCAATTTGGTGTCATCTGCAAACTTGATCAGGATGCCCTCAAGCCCATCATCCAAGTCATTGATAAAGATGTTGAATAAGACTGGGCCCAAGACAGAACCCTGTGGCACCCCACTAGTCACTTCTCTCAAGGATGAAGAGGAGCCGTTAATGAGTACCCTTTGGGTTCGGTCAGTCAGCCAGTTACAAATCCACTGAATGGTAGCATTGTCTAGCCCACAATTTACCAGCTTCTTTACAAGAATATCATGGGGCACCTTGTCAAAGGCCTTGCTGAAATCAAGATAGGCTACATCCACAGCGTTCCCTTCATCTACCAGGCTTGTAATTCTGTCAAAAAATGAGATCAGATTGGTCTGACATGACTTATTTTTCAGAAATCCATGCTGACTTTTAGTGATCACAGCGTTCAGGGTCGTGGGTTCGAGCCCCACGTTGGGCAGAAGATTCCTGCATGGCAGGGGGTTGGACTAGATGACCCACATGGTTCCATCCAATTCTACAATTCTATGATGCTCTATGTGAGCAGAAGTTTCTGAGAACAGCTGTACAATGCCATTGCTCTTTATTCCTGCCAGCCCTTCCTCAAAAGCTACCTTTTCCATTAACACTTCAACACAACCCTCTGCTTCCTATACTCTACTGCAGGTGGAGCTTAAAGTGCCCTTTGGGTATCCTTGGATTACAACTCCCATCAGCCCTCGACAGCATTGGCCAATGGTCAGGGACGATGGGAGTTGTAGTGCAGCAACATCTGGAGGGCACTGTTGGATACCACTGCTCCCCTGTAACAAAGCATTGTCCTATGTGACAGAGACAACCATAAATTGTTTCCTTTCCTCTGCTTCACTTGTGGACAGATTCTAGTTTGTAACCTCCTTGGGACAGAGACCTTTCCTCCTGAACTGTGTTCCAAACCACCATGCAAGCTGACACCAGCTTATCAATAACTTAATCAATCTGATCTGGTTTTCCCCAAAGAGGCCGAGGACATCTGCAGCACTTCCAACAGATTTCTGTTCAAAATGGCACACTGATGTTCCATAACTTTCAGTTACTTGATGATTATTCTTTAGGAAAGCTGAAATACCGGTACCTTCATTCCCAATTTTAATTGTGCTGAGAGAGCCCTCTAGTGGGCTAGCCAAAGCAATTGCAATACTGTAGTGTGGTTCCCTGAAATGCAAGGGCTTCCACAACCAAGCCTCAGCTGTGAATGACAGGCATTATTCCATAGGATTACAAAGCCCTTCATAAACTGCCCTTCCATGTTCAGCCAAAACTCAAATACTGAATGCACAGCAGGGGTGGGAAACCTTAAGCCTGGGGGCTAATTGCGGCCCTCTGCAGGCCACGTCTTTCTTTGAGTGCCTTTGCCTAGCTGGAATGCATCCTTGAACTGTGATAATGTTTCTTGCTTGCCTGGTTGGTGAAATGTATGTGTAGAAACCTCTGACATTTTCAAGGCTATAATGTAGCATACATTACAAAGGCAGAAGTCACATGGCCACTTATGCCTCTGGCTCACCACTGACATGCCCCCCCCCCCAATAGTTTCTGCATAAGGCAGAGATTTTCAACCTTTTTTGAGTCCACAGATCCCTGGACCAACTACATTTTTCTGTTGCAACCCTGTGAGGCCCAGGAGCCCAGTTATGTCACCCCTTGCCTGCAGACCTGGCAGCCTCTCACCCTTTTTTCGAACACCCTCCCTTGTGGAGTGATCCCTCATCCTTCTCTCCTTGGGAGTCCTCTGGGCAGCTGCTGGCTGGCTCCTCACACTGCCCCACAGGGGCATGGGAAGAGGATGCCCCCAGCCTTAGTGGTCCAACAGAGACTGGCCAAAGGTGACCTTGAGGCCAGCACCTTACCTTAAGAAGCAGCAGTGGCAGCAGCAGGTGCTGCCGGACCTGCATGGCAGAAATGCTCCCCTTCAGCACTGGGCACTCAGCTCCTAGGCAGGTCTTGCACACAGCAAGCACAAGAATGGCCAGTGCCTGCCTGCCCAGCCTCTCACTTTTCCATTCCCAACAGCAAGGGCTGATGGACTGGCTGGCTGGGCTCCCTCACCCGCTTGCTTGCTTACTCCAAGGCTGCCTCAGCTCCTGGCAACCAGCACCCCCTGACCAGCCCCAGAGGCACCATTTGCCTGGGCAGCTTGTAGACAGGGCTGCTGCAACAAACAGGTGTGCAAGCTTTTGGGAGGCAGAGGCACGAGAGGACATCAGAGGAGGGAGGGAAGGAAAGAGGGTCAGAGGCTCGCAGCACCCCTGACCATTCTTCAAGGCACCCCAGGGTGCCATGGCACACTGGTTGAAAACCACTGCTGCAAGGGAATGTGCCTGTGGGCTGAAATGAGTTCCCCACCCCTGCTGTACAGACATTTAGGAGGACAGAATAACTGTACATGTCACATACCCATTCCCTTCTCCCATTCTCTACTGTGGTGTTGATAGGCTCCAGGATGCCGAGATCTGTGAACATTTTGACAAGGACCCCTCCCATCCCTCCCCACCAGCGCAACCATTCGCATTACAGCTAAATGCAAGCTGAAGGAGATTACTTCCATATTGGACTACTGCAATGCTCTCTTTGTGGGGCTGCCTTTAAAAAGTGTTTGGAAACTTCAGTTGGTCCAAAGGGAGGTGACCAGAATTACTAGGGGCGCCTGATGACTGGAGCGGAGCATATAATTCTAGACTTGTGCTAGATCCAATGATTACCCACAAGGATTCTTATATAAAGCTGCTCACATTTTAAGATCTATTTTGGAGGCCCCACTCACTGTACCATTATCATCGTGAGTGATCAAAGTGACTAAACACAAGAGACAGGGCCTTTTCAGTAGTGGTGTTGATGCTTTGAAATGCCCTCCCTGTGGTGACTTGCCTGGCCCCAACATTTTCCAGAAAGAGACAGAAATTATGCAAATAGGCATTTACCATCTCTGCTGCTGTTTTTAACTGCCGCCTTTTATGGTTGGTTGCTTCTAATCCTTTTTAAAGTGGTCTGTTCTTTATCGCATCTTTGTGTCCCACTTTTTTGTAAGCGGCTCTGAGAATTTACAGTGGTGCCTCGCAAGACGAAATTAATTCGTTCTGCGAGTCGTTTCGTATTGCGAAAAATTCGTCTTGCGAAGCACGACCATAGGAATGCATAGGAATGCATAGGAATTTAATTCCCATAGGAATGCATTGAAATTTTCGTCTTGCGAGGCAAGCCCATAGGGAAATTCGTCTTGCGAGTCACCCTTTCGTTAGTGAATGCCTTTCGTCTAGCGAGTTTTTCGTCTAGCGAGGCATTCGTCTAGCGAGGTACCACTGTATTGGTAAAAAGAGTGGGATATAAACATTAAATAGTAATAATAATAAATAGCATTCAGGACGTCCTTTAATGCAGCACTTTTAAGCTGATTTTTCATATCATCTCTCTTTGTATCCCCCTCCTCCTAAGAGTAAACTCAGTGCTCCTAAGCCAAGGGTAGCCAATGTGGTGTCCACCTGATTTTGCCGGAACTTGACCTCCCAGCCAGCCCCAGCCAGCAGGGTGAGGACATACTTCAATATGTTGTTGCAACCACTTGAATCTATATACAGTGGTACCTCAACTTACGAGCGACTCGACTTCCGACGTTTTCGACGTCCGAATCAGTTCCAGAAGCGAAAAAATGGCCGCCGCTTCCGAAATTTTCGAGTTACGAAGAGAAAGCGGCGGCACGATACCTCGACTTACGAGGTTTTCAATGCAGTTTTTTCGACTTGCGATCCCCCCCCCCCCGTTCCGATATGGCGCCTTCGACTTATGAAGATTTCGACTTACGAGGACGCCTTCGGAACGGATTATATACCACTGTACATAAAAATGTAAACTGTCCATGTCCGTTGGTTTCCACTTTCCACCGAAACCGCTTGAGCGACAGCGATGAAATTTGGACACAACGCCACATGCCACTATGGGAGTGTTCCTAGCTACATGGGGTATACAAATGTCACACCTACGCAAGGTAAAAAAAAAACCTTTTTGGACCTCAAAACTCAGCCAGCAGACCTTGCCGGGCATGCTGGGAAAAGAACCACCAGGAGAGGTAACGAAACATCGCCCTCTAGCGATGGCTATACTGGTATTGCAGCTACAAAAGTTTCCCCCTGCAGACTCCTCCTCCTCCTCCTACAGGCACTCTTAAAAAACAAAAAACATTGTCTACCAACAAGTATTACAATATTCTACAAAGTACTACCTTAAACTGTCCCTATCCTTTCTTCAAAATCTCTATCAAAAAGTATTGGAAAGTTATTAAACTTTGAAACATCAACTACCTTAATCCTTTCTTCCTAATTTCACGCACATAGCCACAGCAACGTGTGGCCGGACCAGCTAGTACAATATAAGACAGTAATGACTTAAAGAGCAGGTAAGTGTCTTATGTTTTATTTTTCCTTTCTTCATCTTGATCCACAGACCTTTACAAACTAGAACTTAATTTGGCTCCCGCATTAATATACCCCACCAATCCAGTGTCTCTGATAGGACTTGGCACATACATATGGTTTCAACACCGGGACTTTTTAAGTGCAATGGCATAAGAAAAATCAAAGCAGTGATTGCTGTGTGAATTCCAGCTGTTGGTAATCAAAACCCGTCATTTAGATTGGGGTGGGAGGGTGGGGGGAGGGAGGGAAAGAAAACACTAAATTCCAAAGCCATTTCAACTTGTGTGGTCAAGTAAGCCCTATTGTATCACGGCTTTTAATATTCCTCGAAGCACCTTGTGACTCATCAGCTGCTGGTTTTCCTTTGGAGGGAAGGACGGTCCGCGTTCCGTCACGTAGGCGTAAGGAAACCGAAGTACCCACAGTCCATCAGAAGGAAGTTTTATCTCTTGTTTCTCTGGGTAAAACACAGGGCAAGGAGGTGGCCCCGGCTGAACCTAGGAATGAAAGAGAAACAAGCATAAACAAAATCTCCAGACAGGTAGCTGTAGCAAAATGACAAGTCTCTCATGAGAAAAGCCTACTGGATCAGGCCAGTGGCACATGGCTACCCAGATACCTGTGGGAAACCAGAATTCAAGCACAGGAGCAACTCTCCCCTCCTGTGCCTTCGCACAGCTGGTATTCAGAGGCATACAACTTGCTCCAACTGTAGAGGAAGAACATAGCCATCATGGCTCGTAGGCATTCATTGATAGCCTTATCCTTCATGAATTTGCCCAGTCCTCTTTTAAAACCATCCACTTCTCAGCCTTGTGGCTGTGGTCTCATGGCACCCTGAATACAAATAAAGGTAACACGGCATAAACCAAGGGCGAGGAAACATTTCCACCCCAAGGACCACATTCATTCGTGGGGAACCTTCGGAGGGGCCACATGTGAGTCGCGGGTGGGGTCACGGGCAAAAGTGAGTGATCTATGGATGTGACTCTCGGGCTACACTCTAGCCATGCAAAAGTCGGTGGCTTCTACATAAGCCCACTCTATCCAGGCAAACAAGAGGTATTGCCACTCTCCCAGGACACATTCCGGTCAGGCAAAAACACTGCAAAGGGTGTGGGGCCCTGGAGGTAAAGGTAAAGGGACTCCTGACCACCAGGTCCAGTCATGTCCGGCTCTGGGGTTGCGGCGCTCATCTCGCTCTATAGGCCGAGGGAGCCGGCGTTTGTCCGCAGACAGCTTCCGGGTCATGTGGCCAGCATGACAAAGCTGCTTCTGGTGAAACCAGAGCAGTGCACGGAAACGCTGTTTACCTTCCCGCTGGAGCGGTCCCTATTTATCTAATTGCACTTTGACGTGCTTTCGAACTGCTAGGTGGGCAGGAGCTGAGACCGAGCAACGGGAGCTCACCCCGTGGCAGGGATTCGAACCGCCGACCTTCTGATCAGCAAGTTAAACTCTGTGGTTTAACCCACAGCGCCACCTGGGCCCTGGAGAGAGAACCCCAAAGGCCACAGAGAGAGCGAGAGCTGGAGGACTTAGGTCCACTTCAGGACCTGAAGTTTCCCACACCCAGCCATGATGTGTGATACTGAAATGGCAAGCCCATCAGAGCCTCCAAACAGGCAAAATTCACAAAGCTATTTGACCTGCCCTCTGCTTCAAAAGAATTGCCCTACTCCCTGGGCCAGTCACTCCCTCTTAGCCAAACCAACTTTGTGCAAAGATAAAAACTGCAGGGGAACTATGACCACAAGCCTGGGAAAGGCTATATACATTTAGTATAGGCCTAGCGTTCTGCTGCTCCTCCTATGGATTACCACTACTCATGTTCTGTTTAAGAACATTCACTAAAACACAGGCTGCAATACTGATACATTTCTCTCTAACGTCGGTTGCTGCAGTTATCTTGTGAAGGCTCATTATATTGCGCAGCCTTCCCCTGACCTATAAAACCGGACCCTGCCATGTGTGCTAAGAACAGCCTGCTGGATCAAGCCAATGGCCCATCTAGTCCAGCATCCTGTTCTCACGGATGCCTGTGGAGAAACCCACCAGCAGGACCTGAGCACAATGCGCTCCAGCCTTTCTCTAACCTTCTCACCTGTGGCGTCAGTACTATCTGCAGCGGAGCGTCAGGCACGACAACAAAGAGTCTCATCAGCTGAGCGTAGTGCGGCTTCAGCCCCCGCCCCGGGTTGGACGACAGGATGTACAGGGGCATGTCGGAGTTGAGCGCCTTGAGAGCCGATTCCTTCGGCCCCCCTCCCATGACCTTCATGACCTTCTCGGGGCCCGAACACATGAACCTCCGGCCGCGGGCATCCTCGTACTCGAACCCCACAAAGGCCCGGGCCACGTCATCCCGCCGCCTCCCTCTGCCCATGACGACTGAGCTCCTTTTCCCGGGGACAGCCTTGTTAGGAGCCGGCCAGGAATTTGTGTCTAGCTCCCCCTCCTCTTCCGTCCGCGTCCGGATGACAATGTCCCAAGGCATTAGGTAATTTGTTCCCAGGATGAAACCCTGCTGGTCTAAGCCGGTGTGGAAGTTGTAAGCCTTGGCAGGGCCGAGTTTTACCAGAGACCAGCTGGAAAATTTGGGCAGGAGGCCCTTGGGGCAATTGGAGTGGAGCATCCCTGGCAGGTACTCAACCGTCGAGGCTTGGCGGTCAACCAAGCTGGGCCTCTTCTCTCCTTTGGAGTCAGCTGCCTGCCCGTGAGACTCCGTGTTGTTCCCTCCGCCTTGAGGGTCGGCTGGGTAGGTCCCCAGGCTGTCCGTAGACTGGCCCAGACTGAGTGCTAAGCTCAGGCTGGTGCTCTCCCCCTGAGTCTGCGGCTCCTTCTCCTTCAGCTTTTCGGCTTCGCCCTCTGGAGGGCTGGGCGATGTCTCATTCTTCGCCGGTGCTGGATCTGGAGTGCTTGGCTGAAAGATAGGGAAGTTGATGTGGTCCAGTTTCCCGCAGCATTTCTCTTCCAGCAGCTAGGAGAGCAAAAGAAAAGGGTAGAAATGAGAAGGTTTGCAACCTAGAGCCAGGGTGGGGAACATTTTTCAGCTTGAGGGTCATGTTTCCTTGTAGGTAACCTCCTGCAGGGCTGCATGACAGTGGTGGATGGGGGCAGATGCAAAAGCAGGTAGACCAAAGGATGAGATTCCTATCTTTGTACCACAAGCCATAGTTCATCCACGCATAAGGCAGCGGTATCTGCACACAGACACCCCACCCCTCCATCCTTCCAGGTGAGCAAGGGCCATTGTTCCCCTTCAACCAGGCTTTGGTCGTCTTGGTTTAATTATTTACTGGTGTTTTATCTTGTATTTTATTCTGTGAATTGCCCCAATTATAATAACAATTGTCCCAGCCCAACGATGCATTCAAACCAGGCAAAAGCAACTAATGGGAATGTGGCGTAAGGGACAGGGGTGATCTGGGGAGAGTCCTGAGGGCCAAACAGAGGGGCACAGAGAGCCACACCTGGGGCCGGAGGTTCGCCACCTTTGCAATATAGAGATGCCTCCTGGAACATGCTGTGTAAAGGCCCAAGGCCTGGAAGCTGGATATCCAAAGGCTGCTGGGAGGTTGTGGCCCCCTCCCTCCTGGGGTAGCAAAGGGAAGATCCTCCTGGCCCCCACTCTTTAGTTCAAAAAGGGGTGGGAAATCTACTGCCCCGTGGCCTAAGTACAAAAGCCCTCTGTAAGCAATCGGCTTAGAGCTTTGGGCAAGAGCAATCTGACCCTTTGCTTGCAACTTGCTGGGGGGAGAGGAAGAGGGAAGCAGGAAAAGCACAGGGGCAGGTGGGCAGAAGGAGCAGGGAAAGACAGGAAGCTGCCCACTTGTGGCCCAGATTCCAACTGCGGAAGGCAGCCCCTGAAAGATTACCCCAGAAGGAGTGTGGCCCTAAAGAGGCCCACCCATTGACAAGTCTTCAACTGTTTGTTTACTCATCTATCTAAGAACTGTATCGCAAGGGGAAGGTGGCAAATAATTACCTGATAGAAATCGTAATTTGCTGCTTTGATGTCGAATGGGTCATCCCGGGGTGCTTGTTTCCTCCCACAGTTGCAGGTGCCAGTGGAGCGAGCTCGGCTGTTATGGTACAACACAGGTGGGTTCCTGTCTGGTTCAGGTTTCTCCCCTAAAAAAAGAGAGCCACGGAAGGAAAACTTCCATCAGTTGGTTCCTTTGACTTATTTGCTTCTTTAAAAGCTTTGAACAACACAGAATCCAGAAACTTTGAGAATTATAACCCCCCTTTTTCAGTCTAGTGAAAACAAATAGCAGCCCAACAAAACAATGCATTTTGGAAGTGATGCAAGCCCTTTTTATCCAGGAAAACATCTGTTGCCATGGATTTTATTCAAAAGGGGTCTTGTCATTATACTAAATATTTTGTACTTGCTTTTAATGCAGTTAGGACAGATTAAAGACTCCTAAGTCTAAAGTGTGTGTGTGTGTGTATCCATCCATCCATCCATCCATCCATATATGTGTATATAGAAAGATGTGATATGCTGAAAGTTTCACCTTTCAATTAGGGATCCACCACTCTGGAAGTTGAACATGTAGCAGGAAATGATTGAACAATATTGTGAAGGACAATGAGGGCTAGAAACCTAAAAGATTTGCAAAAGGACTCTGCCTTCCTGCCTAGTGTGATCTGGCAGGGCCCATTTCCAAACTTGTGTGAGCGCATATTAAGTGAGATGCATATGCAAAGAAATCTAAAATTGGGAGCGGAGGAAAAGGAAGACAGTCCAGACCGTGAGCTTCTAAACTCCAAATGACCTGAACTCACCCGATTTCGGGAGCAAGTGAAATTTATGCACGCAATGCTGGTCGGTCAAGCTCCTCTCCTCGCACAGCTGGTGCCCGTTGCTCCAGAACTTGTAGCAGTCTTCATGCAGCTGCAGGGCGTACTTGTGAAAGGCTGGTCCCCGGGCGTGCTGGCTGTAGACCCGCAAGGCCTGGGCCAGCTGGTTCTTGTGGACAGTCATGGTATAGTTGTGGGGCAGGTTGGACTGGTAGGCACTGTGGGCCATGGGGAGGGCCTTCTGGCAGCGGTTCTCTGAGAACTTGGTGTCAATGTCCAGGTAGCCTTCCAAAACCTTGATGCTCCCCATGATTTTGGAGGTCAGCTCCCCGATGGCCGAAGATGGGTCGCTGTCCTTGCCTTCAATGGCCACTTCGTACAGCTTCAGGGCTGTGGCCACCCACTTCTGGTAGGTGGGCAGCTCGAAGTGGGAAGGCTGCGGGTTCCTCCCCACACTGTCGTCAAACCCCTTCTTGCCCAGGACCAGCTCCACGTGCTGGAAGAGGAACTCCTTCAGGGTGCAGTCCACCAGCTGCCCCGAGGAGCTGGAACTGCTGCTGCTGCTCTCCACGTGGAAAGACAGCTGCTGTCTCCCGTGCCGCATCGCCTGGTACCTCCGAGGCCCAGCCAAGGCAGGAGTCAGCGAGGCCTCTGCCTCCCGGGTGGTGCAGTTGCTCCTCAGCTGGTCCAGCAAGACAGCAATGGGGTCGTCGCCCTCTTGCGCCCCGCCGGCCACGATGTAAACAAAAGCCTGGTTGGCCGGGACGGTGAAGAGGCAGTTGATGCTCTGGTTGGTCAAGACCCGGCTCTTGCGGAAGATGCGGTAGATCTGGTCCTCCAAGGCATGCTGGAGTCTCCGCTTGGGAGAGTGCTTCTTGGCGGGGGGCTTCTCCAGGTGGCCACAGAACTCCTGCCCCCTGCCGGGCGCGGGCTCCACCTTCAGGGCTCCGTTGAGCTGGAAGAGGAAGAGGAGGCGGGGCGGGCATGGCCTGCAGTTGAGCTTCCAGTCCTTGCCGACGGGGCAGTCCTTGATAGCGGCCTTCAGAGAGGGCAGCACCTTCTGCCTCAAGCCGTCCAAGGCCCGGAAGACCCGGTCGTAGGTGATGTCGAAGGAGCAGGTGGGGTGGACCATGAGCAGGATGTGGCAGACGGAGAAGAGGTAGAGGAGGCTGAGGCAGTGGAGCTTCTCCTGGTGCTTCCAGAACTCGTGGGCCTCGGCGTGGGGCAGCTGGGAGCCGCCTGGGGCCAGGAGGTGAGCCCCCAAGCTGCCAGGCCCTCGGGCATCCCCCATGGCATCCAGGTCCTTGCAGGCTTGCAGAAGCTGGTGGCTGTCGCAGATGGACGTGAGGACCAGGTAGAGCACCTTGCAATCCTGGCTGTAATAGGCTTCCAGGAGGTTGTAGTCGCCCTGGGAAGAAGAGGAGGCGGAAGAGGAGGCGGAGGAGGAAGCGGAGGAAGAAGCCGAGGGGGAAACGGTTCCTGGGTCTGCACCGCCGCCGCCGCCACCACCTTCCCCTCCTCCACTATCAGCTCCTCCAGCGGAGGATCTGGCCTCGCCGCCACGCTGGAAGAGGGGGAAGACTTGCCTGTCGCACACCGTGTTCACCAAGGCCGCCTTCTCCGAGCTGAGCTGCAAGGCGGTCTTCCCGAAGATCCCCACCACGCAGACCTCCTCTTCCTCCCCCGGGGTAACTACCCCGGGGGCGGCGCTGCTGCTACTGGTGGTGGTGGTGGTGGCAGGAGGAGCGGCGGGCGCGGCTGCGGCTGCAGAAGCAGCGGCTGTAGTGCTGGCGGCAGGGGCGGCGGCAGCAATGCCAGCGCTGCTGCTGCTGCTGCTGCTGCTGCTTCCCCGCTCCGCTCCAGCCAGCAGCAACTCGTGCAAGCCCACGGGGCCTTGCACCGCCGTCGCGCCCACCATCCTCGCCTTTTGCAACGGGACCGCGACCCGCCTCCTTGCAGGGCTGATTTCTCGCCTCCCTCCCCAAGAAGCAGCCGCCGTCCGAAGCCTGGGAAGCACGAAGGAAGCAACTGCGCACGCGCGGGGAGGGAAAAAAAAAAGAACGCGATATGTGTCGAAGCACCAGCCAATAAGCTGCCGCGGCTGGAAAGAAATGGCCTTCTGCGCACATAGAGATGGGGAGAAAGTGAAGAGCGACACTTCCAGCGTCGGAAGGCGAGGTTTCCCAGTTGCTTCCACGCCCCACCCCTTCTTTTTGTTAGGTTGCACACCTAGGCAGGTTTACTAGGTATCTCTGGCCCCGCGGGCTTCCCATTAAACGAAGGAGAACCCGCGGGACTGTATCATTCCACACCACTGAACGTGTTGACAGGGGTTTATGGAATTCTAGAGGTGGAAGGTACCCTAAGGGTCATCTAGTCCAACCCCTTGCGATGCGGGGGTTGATGGGAGCTGCAGCCCAGCTACCTTTTCGGAGGGGAAGCCATAGACGCTCGCGACTGCGAGAGCAGAGTTTGTTATTTATTGAAATATGTGTAGCCTGCGTTTTCGGTTAAAATAAATAGATAACATCAATATTCGTCTTGGTTTTCGCGGGGTGAGGACGGAGATCCAGGATTCCGTCCGCAAGGACCCTCCCAAATCCTGCTGCCAATCCAGCAGGCAGGAGACAAAGAAAGAAAGGTCTGCAAAGTCAAGCCAGAAGGTGGAAACGTTGTGAGAGTCTGTACTAAAGTCTATGTTTGAAACAAGTGGGCGCACATGCTCAGTCATCACTATGAAGCCGCTGCGTCCTGGAACTGCCCTTCCTCTTTCTGCGATCCTCCGAATGGAGCACGTGACCTGCTACGGGCAGGGTGTTGTCGTAAGCGCGCGCCCTTCTAAGTCAACGGGTGCACAGGACTGAGGTTTTAAGCATTGCACACGTGTATAACCTTCTGCAGCTTTTCATATGCAAGCGGCATGTTGGTCTTCCATCTAAATTCCATGAATTCCCTGTTGCAGCGTGGGGATCGTGATTCAGCAAGTGATTTCAGCTCAGACATAGCAGGCAGGAGACAGCTTCTTCATGTAACACTCTTTATTCAGACAAACAAGACTGGGGAACTGAGGAGAGGGAGATACATTTATAGGGACAGTAGAGAGGATACATTTTGGAGGGAACAATCTCCAGCAATCACAAAGCTGCCTTTTGGTGGGAACCAATAAGACTGAGGATCCAGATGCAGCAACTTGAATGAACCAATAGTAACTGTTCCTTCTGGAACAGGAAGGCAGTTACTTTCCCCTAATGTGAATACAGACAATAGTAATCAGATATAACCCTTGAATCAATACACAAAATTCCCCACTTATTTCTCCCCCCCCCCGCACCTGTTGACAGATGTAGATGTGCGCTCGACAATTGTCATTAAAGTCCTTTTTAAGAGCAGGGCTGGGGAACCTGTGGCCTTGCGGAAGTTGCTGGACTCCCAACTCCCATCAGTCCCAGCTAGTGTGGCCAATGGTCAGTGATGATGGCAGTTGTAGTCCAACACCCAGAGCGCTACAGTTCACCTTCTTAGAAGCAAGACAGAAAGGTCCGAAGATGGTAGATAGGGGACAGAGGCTACGTATCTTGCCCAGACTGAGCAAAAAGGTAGAACTCTGCACGATCTGCAGTGCAGCAGCTAGGTTCCAACTCCCAACAATTTATCAATAGCAAGTAAAGTAGTTCTCCAGCACAGCTTGCCTTATGACAAATGCCTATCAAACTCTATGATTCTCTCCTGTAAGTATATGAATATGAATAAGAAGATTCCACCTAAACATTAGAAAGAACTTCCTGACAGTGAGAGCTGTTCGGCAGTGGAATTTGCTATCAAGGAGTGTGGTGGAGTCTCCTTCTTTGGAGGTCTTTAAGCTGAGGCTTGACAGCCATCTGTCAGGAATGCTTTGATGGTGTTTCCTGCTTGGCAGGGGGTTGGACTGGATGGCCCTTGTCGTCTCTTCCAACTCTATGATTCTATTGGTTGCTTTTCACCATGTCTTTTGTGTCGCTATACTAGCCACCTTTAATGTTTTGTGTTTAAATCAGTGAGCTGCCATAACTCAAGTGCAGATCTGCACAGACTCCGGGCATCCCCAAACTCGGCCCTCCAGATGTTTTGGGACTACAACTCCCATCATCCCTAGCTAACAGGGCCAGTTGTCAGGGATGATGGGAATTGTAGTCCCAAAACATCTGGAGGGCCGAGTTTGGGGCTGCCTGGCACAGAGGCATGCATGTTATGCCAATTGATAACAGTAGATAACCAACGCTCACCTGAACCAAGCCACCAATTTACATGTGGCTCTGGTTAGCAGACCCCACAGGTCTAAAAGTTTGCTTACCTCTGATGTAGGCAGCAGCCCATTATCGACTATTTGAGTATAGCACATAGGAAGTTGCCTTCTGCTGACTCTGACCACACATTAGTCCGCCAGCTCGGCATTCTTTTCACTGACTGGCAGCTGCTCTCCAGGTTTGAGACCAAAATTCCTCCCACCCCACCCCCAAAAAATCTATCTAGAGATGCTGGGGATTGAACATGGGACCTTTTGCATTGCAAAGCAGATTGCTCTACCACCGAACTATAGCCATTTCTTGAAGCATACATCAACCACATAATTGGACAACCAAGTGTTGTTGGCTACCACTTAATACATTTCTGATGAGACCCATAATCTTGAACAATATTAAAACATTTTCCAAAGAGAACATGAATGAGGAGCAGAACAAGAAAGCCAGCTGAGTTCCATATTCTTTTTTATTGAACTTATTTCAGTCCGCGCTGCTTTACAACATTTAGTTTCATGTTGCTCCAAAATGTGCCACAGGTAGCTTATAGAAGCTATTTGTTTTTGAAATGTGCAAGGAGGTAGGCAGCAAAGCAAATGAATTGACACACGTAACAAACAGCAATTAAATGAGTAATGGGTAAGAAACGGATGCAGAAACACAGTGTAAACTTGTAAATAATTTTAACTAGGTGAGCTGGGTTACAGCTGTATAAAAATGCAGCATGCATATGTAAACATGTACATCTATGAACACTTTAGCCTACCGGCCATCTGTACCTTAGCATTAAAGGTTCAATCTTTTTTCTGGAATGCTCCATGTTTCAGATGGACAGTCCGAAGGGTGTCTGCTTACTCTGCATCAGAGCTGGGGAGCCTATGGTCCTCCAGGTGTCACTAGACTCAAACTCCCTTCATCCACAGGCAGCTTAACCAATGGTCTGGAATGATGGGTGTTGTAGTCCAACACTGTCTGGTAGGACCCCAGGCTCCAGATCCTTGTTCTACGAAGCTTCATTCCCCCCCCCCCAATTTTTTTAAAAAAAACTTCTCCCTGGGAACTTTTGTGAGGTTCCTCTTAAGAGGCCCCTGTCTTTGCACAGACGAACAATCTCCAAGATTCCAAGCTACACAAGAATGTATCATAGGCATATCAGGAGAAAACTAGTGCCACTTGTCCCAGGGCACTTCAACAACACACATACGCTCACAATATCCCTTCAAAACACTAAGGCCACATTCTACACCATACATTTAAAACACATTGCTTCCCAGAAATAAACCTGGGGATTGTACTACTGGGAATAATAGCTCTGTGGGGGGTAAACTACAGTTACCAGAATTCTTTGTGTGTTTTTTGGGGGGAGCACCTGTGCTTTACATATATGGTGTGGATCTAACCCAACTGCATCTAAAGGAGAAATAAACGTTAACAAGAGTTACCAGTATGTGCCCAAGAGTTGGTTACCACAGCGTCTGAATTGAAAGGATTGCTATCTAGTTAAGGCGTTTCCTTCCATTGCACTGCCAAGGCAATTTGATGCTGGCGCCCTTTTGAGCTGCTCATGGGTCTGATGCAAAAGCAGCATGTCAACGGCCCTGGAAAACTAATGAGCTGAAGCTTCCTTTCCGAGACCTGCAAATTTATTTGCCTTTTAATGCACTTGCAAACAGACTCGAGGCAAACAACAAATTCTTCAGATTTGCCGACACATTTTAGACGAGCTACTGTGGCTTTCTCACTAGCTTTCCTCTGTTTGATGAGCCTCCAGTTAAACAAGGAGTGCTTCAAAACCCAGAGTAGGACCGATGAGAAGTCTGTACCCCCGCAGACAAGCAGCTTTCACAGCACTTCGAAAACAATAGCTGTCATCTTCAACCAGAACCTAGTCCCCATCTTACAGATACAATCTGTACATAATGGTACACTCTGTGAATAGCTCTAGGTGCTACTCACATTGTTTAAGGAGTGTTTGAATGAGCAGCCGATGATTCCAACCTCTTCCGTCATGGCAGAACCTCATTGTCTCTCAGCAGACCAACAGGGTGTCAGGAACGACTCAACATGCATCAGGAGCTCAAACCAGAAGCAAAAACCTCATTCGAGGTTTGCTGAACATACAGCCTCTTCCGGTACAATGGCATGTTGGATTTCCTCTGCAATTCACTTTTCCCCCTCAGAGAAAGGGGCATTTCCCCTTATTGAGGAAAAGATATATTTCCTCCTCTAAGAGAAGGTAAGAATGTATTCTTCATTATGGAGAAAACATACACAAATTCATGTGTACACATACAATTTAGATAAAATTTCCAAGATTGACTGCCACTCTTCTGAGTATTAAGAACTTGGGAGTTTTTTTTTAAATGTTTCTCTCCCCACATCTTTTTTAAAATAGTAAATACTTTAAAATATTTATATAAACATTTCAAGTAAGTTACAAATAAAACAAGATTAGGAATGTCCAATTCCCCATGCAGGTATTTTATATCCTACAGGTGTTTTATAGGGATAACCTCATATTTGCCAGTAGGGTGTTAAGCAAGGAGGGATGCTCCTGGGGGCCGCTGGGAGCCGTGGTTCAACAAATCTAGAGGGCCACAACTTCCCTGCCGTAAAGGAATAAAAATCAGAGCAGGCAGGCTGGGGGGAAAAAAAGACTTAAACTGTCTCTCCTTTGTGTGTTTCACCTGGGAATGGTGAGCTCTGCTCTTTAGCGACGATGAAGATAATCCTTTCTTCTCCCCTCCCTGCTCCCAGCGTATTTTATTTAAAAATAAATAAATTCCTTCCACATTAGTAGCGTCCATCAGCAGAGGCCAGAAAACCAGCACGGGGAACTGCAGGGAGGCAGGAGATGCGCTGCTAACTTTGCTCCTCAAAGCTGCTTCCTTTAGGCAACAGGGATGGAGAGGGACTCTTTGGGTGAGCCAACTGTCAAGAAAAGAGATAGAGAGGTTTCAACTTTTCCTTCTGGCTGTAATTGCAGTTTTTGCGCCGTTCTGCCCACGCTTCCTAAACAGTGCTGTCAAGTATCCCGTTTCCCCCGGGATTCTCCCTTATTTTAAGCAGTTTCCCGCTGCTCTCCCTTATTTTTTATTTCCCTTAAATTTCCCGTTTTTAATGGAAGCAGCTCCTCCCCTGCTGGCCAGGGACTGGGTGGGAAGACCTCGCCTACTTGGAGAGAAAAGCCTCAGCCCTCAAAGCAAGTGGGAGCCGTTTCCCGCGCTTACAGGGGGGTGTATTCCTCCCCCTGCATCAGCCCCTATCCGTTGCCGCCGAGCCCCTCAGCCGGCCAATAGGGTTAGCTGGTGGGCAGAGCCTGGCTGCCTTTGAGCAGCTGCTGCTTCCTGTCCTGTTTTGATGGGATCAGACAAGAAGACGATGGGGCTCCATCGCGCGGAGCACATGGCTGCCCTCCTCTTTGCTCCGCTCCGAGCCCGAGTCCGCTTGGAGTTTACATTGCTGCTCCGCCCACTTTTGCTTCTGGCTCCGCCCACCACTGACATGTGACTGTCCCCGGGATAGGTGAGACTGCTGATCCCTTATTTTCAAATCCGAAACTTGACAGCTATGTTCCTAAAGCCACTTCCTCTCCTCAGGCTGCACACCTCACCTCACACCCTCCCTCAAGTTCTTTTGTACAGATGCAGCATGCATGTTAATTGTAGCAACACCTCTTGCTTGGGCTGGGGGAAGAAGAAGAAGAAGAAGAAGAGGAGTTTGGATTTGATATCCTGCTTTATCACTACCCGAAAGGAGTCTCAAAGCAGCTCACATTCTCCTTTCCCTTCTTCCTCCCCCACAACAAACACTCTGTGAGGTGAGTGGGGCTGAGAGACTTCAGAGAAGTGTGACTAGCCCAAGGTCACCCAGCAGCTGCATGTGGAGGAGCGGAGACGCGAACCCGGTTCACCAGATTACGAGTCCACCGCTCTTAACCACTACACCACACTGGGGAGGATGGGAAGGGGTGTGTGCGAGTGTGCACAGGCAACCCCGCATTTACACGCGTTCAATATGTGAATGCGCATTACGCCGAACCCAGAAGTGACCCGAAAACGTCACAAAATGGAGCGGAACGGGAAGGGAGGTGAGGGAAGCGGTGTTTGCAGGCTTTTTCAATGCCGTTTCAAATATTCACTTAAACGTGGGGTGCCTCAGAACGTAACCCCTGCACAAATGAGGGGTTGCCTGTGTGTGTGTGTGTGTGTGTGCATACACACAAGCATACAGACACACACACATACACAGACGTGTAAAAAGCCTCTGTCTTTTGGAATGTTGACTAGTGTACAAAAGTACAAGTCACACATCCGTTGCTCCTCCCAATTTTGCCCCTAGCCCCACCAACCCCGGCACTTGGCCTGCAGAAGGTTTCCCCGCGAGGGAAATGTGGCCCTTGTGGGGATGAGGTTCCCCACCCCGACTTGGGAAGATGGGGCTGTGCGTTCGAAGCCCCCTTTCAACACTTGCTTTGCCAAGCCAACAGAGGTCCTTAGAGAGCCTTGCCTGAAACTTGCGCCGCAGAGCCTGGGTCATGATCGGTGTCAGTCCTGTGCCAGTCTCCATGTTCTCTTTGTTGCTTAACGGGGTTCCACCTGGGCTCCTGGGGTGGGGGAAGGGGGGGGAGAAGGGTACATGGTCTATGCTGGGAGCCATAAACGTGTGTTTTTTCCCAGTAGGTTTGGTTAACTGGATTTATGTTTTGCTTTTCACAGTGAAATATCCCAAAGCTGCAAAACTTTTAGCTGATCGTCAGAAAAACCAGGGCTTTTCTCTTTGCAAAAAAAAGCTGCAAAACTTTTAGCTGATCCTCAAAAAAACAGGGCTTTTCCCTTTGCAAAAAAGCTGCAAAACATTTAGCTGATCCTCAAAAAAACAGGGCTTTTCCCTTTGCAAAAAAAGCTGTAAAACTTTTAGCTGATCCTCAAAAAAACAGGGCTTTTAGTCTAAAAACAAGGTGCGCCCTATGGTCCGGTGCGCCCTATGGAGCGAAAAATGCGGTAGATGGTTACCTCTCAATAGCGACTTTTCTCAAGTGTTTCCGGAAATCTAAGCTGCTTCTGCTAGGAGTGCTGGAGGGGGAAAGAAGAGCAAACACGAAAATTAAAATACAGATTTCCTAAGTGGACCAACATTAACCCTGCGAATAAAATCTGCAGAAAGGTCAGAGGTGCCTTACATCAAGTGACTGGTAACCCGAGCTTGTGGTCCTGGGGCTTTGGATTTCAGATTGATGCTTTGCAAGTCGGAGAGGGTAATTAATGCCTTGCGCCTCTCAAACGGCGATCTCCTCTGACGAAAAGGAAAGACTTGTCACTGCACCATACCTTTTGAAAGAAGCTTCAACACAGGGCCTTTGTGAAGAATTTTATCAGGGGGGCACAAAGCTTTTGAAACTTATTTTGTAATAGAAAATCAATAAAAATTGAATTTGGAAAAAGAAACTACTGTATACAAATGCATAGCTAACTACAAAAACCGGATTCAAACTCTCAGATTTATAAAACAACAAACAACCATACAATACACCTTCCTTTTGAACTCAAAGAATTCCCTTTGTTACTAATCAAATGGCTGGTTTTGACCTATAAAACCTTATGCAGCTCATCCCCCAATACACCAAGGGCCACTTCTCCCCGTATGAATCAACCTGGACACTGATCTGTTTAGTTTTGGCCAATATTGTATTCCATTCTGCTTGGCCCAATTTGACTCGGGTCCCATTCATTATGCTATTCATCAGTGTCTGAAAGTGGGCCGGTTTGTGCAGATATTTTTGTTTGTTTGTTACTGGCACCATCACAACACCACACCTGTCGAGGTTATCGTAGCCTAGGAGTCCTTCACAATACCACACACTTACTTTCTGATACAGTGGCCGGAAGGGCGGATCATCAGACAGCAGGGCCCAAACAGCTCAGCTCAGAGCATTTAACACAAAATGTGAAGCACATTTTTAATATGCCTTTCCGAATTTACCTTGTCTATCCCCATGCCGCTTTGGGCCTTCTTTAGTTTCACATTTAGGAGGTCCTGGAGGGTTATCTGCATGGGCACACCTTTTTTTAACGAGTCTGCCTGGATCCAAGAAGGAAGTGGACAGAAAAGAGGTTCAGAATCCACAGCTCTCTCAACGACAACGACCAACAAAGTCTCCGACTCAATATCCTTCAGCTCCACCTGAAATCCTACAGGAACTAAATTTCTACCCCACTCTTCTGTCTAAAGGGGCTCAGTGTCTAAACTGGTGAACAGTGAAATGCTGCATAAAAATAAAATAAAATACTTACTAAGTTAGATATTTGTATGGTAATATTCATAAAGAAAAATAAGCCAAGCTGTCTACAGCAACCGTACGTACAAAAAAAAAAAGACGTAAAAACTGAGAATTGGAGATCAGCTAACTACTGTATTACGATTAACATATTTTCTCAATTGTCTGCATAAGCTGGGAAACATTTACCTTTGCTCACCTCTAGCTCCGCCTACCATTGGCAAGCGGCCCCTGGGAGGCTGCCCAGGGAGGAACGTGGCCCCCAGGCTGAAAATGGGTTCCCCATCCCTGGATTAAGGATTGCTCCCACCAACCCATATGCTACTAGCAGGCTAGAAACTGAAACAGGCAAGGGAAAAAGCTGACCCCAATTAGAGGAGTTAAGAGGCACTCTCACTGCCATACACATTACCGGAGTCTTAGTGCCACCAGCTCTTCTGAGACGGAGAGGTGCTGGTAGAGGCTGGGGTGGAGGGGGTGGGGGAGGGGGAGGGGGAGGTGGGGGAGCCAAGGGTGGTGGAGGCAAAGATGCTGGAAGGCTCAGCTGCCCATGCGTGGGAAAAGCTGGCTCCGGATTCTCCAACCGCATCTGGCAAGGTGGCTTTTCCGAGAAAGGCACAACAGTTCCATTCTGTTGAAAGAGGGAGAAATCAGTGAGGGGGATTCAAGAGTTTTGGATTTTGGATTTGATATCCCGCTTTATCACTAACCGAAAGGAGTCTCAAAGCGGCTCACATTCTCCTTTCCCTTCCTCCCCCACAACAAACACTCTGTGATGTGGATGGGGCTGAGAGACTTCAGAGAAGTGTGACTAGCCCAAGGTCACCCGGCAGCTGCATGTGGAGGAGAGGAGACGCGAACCCGGTTCCCCAGATTACGAGTCTACCACTCTTAACCACTACACCACACTGGCTCTCAATTCAGCACATAGAGGAGAAATCTGAAGTCTCATCAGCTGGAAATGTTAATCCGGCAGTAAGGAACCAGAGCGACCAGGTTGTCAACTCAATTATGGGATGCGAGCTCTTATGCTCCAACTTTTCATTTTGGAAGTTTACCAAACCACATTAGCATGCACACACCCCAAACACCCAGTTACAACATATGTTTCCTCTTATTTATTTCATAAAACGTATATGCCGCGTGATTGTAAAAAAAACCCCAGATAATCTTAAAGCGGTTTCTATTACACAATAGAATTTCGGATGCTTATATTTTAATGCTTGTATAACACGTCTGAATATTAAGCAGTATATATAAATAACTGAAATAGCTGATTTTTATACCCGCAAGTTACTTGGAAGCCTATTACGGAATTAAGCAGTACATAGATTAAAGTTATTTATTATCTACATTTTACAAACCACAACAAATTGGACTCGTCCACAGCTATTTGCCTACGGCAAAGAAATAACATTTTAAGATGAAGTTTCCACACAGGTAAAAGTCTTGCCAATGGTTTGGGCTTCAAGGATCCTGTTTCCAGGGTAGAAATGTCAGGAAGCAAATCAATTCATTACAATATAACAGAAGCTGGTCAGGGGCGGCGGATTGGATTGCTACAAACTTTGTAAAAAGTACAACTTACCTGGACCAGCAACTGTAGGCTGGCAAATTCAGTTTCTAGCTTTTCTAACCGTTCCCGGAGCCCAGTCAACTCCTGCAGACACGTGTTTGACGGAGATAGAATTTTTTTGACGACTTGAAAGATCTGGGAGAGCAGAAAAGAAGCAAGAGAAACTGATTTTCTACAGAGCTAGGCATAAGCCCAATATAGATGCACACTTGGCAGCAGAAAAACAGCCGACACCCCAAGCCAATGCAGTGGGGGGAGTGCCCAGCAGCTCAAACAGACAAAGTTGGGTGCTGCTGCAATTTTCAGTATCCTAAATAAAAAGGTTACATGAACAAAAACTTACCCGTCCAACACTTTTCTGGCACCACCTGTACAGACACAACCCTGCGGTCTGTAAAGCCTTCACTACTCCAATGCTCAGAAATGTCAAGGGCCATGAGTAAAGAGGTTTGCTCCAGCTGCAGGATGAAACCGGAAGCCTACCAAAGAGAAACACCAAATCAAAATCTTGAAAAGGTGACCTTCATGGGTGGTTCCTATTGTCTTTGGCACAGCAAACCTCCTCATTCCCATAGGCTTCCATACTAGAACAGGCAGTAATTGAGCATTACAATTATATTGTTATAGATTTGGGAGGGGGGACCCCCACACCCTAGAAATTAATAAATGGTAGGATTTTCATTACTTGGGATATGAAGGGAGAAATACAAGCTGCAGATGAATTCCTGCGCAAGCCTATGCAAAATGACCTGGCCGAGAAACAATATAGGGACATTGCTGATGCAAGATAACTGTCCCCCCCCCCTTGCCCTGAGGTGTGAACAGAGACGGGGTTTGGTAGGCTGCCAGGGTAACTGGGTGTGAGGTGACAGGGAAAAAAGTCTGGAGCAAGGGTTGCTGAGAAGAAGAAGATGGAAGAGGGACTGGGATCCATCTTGGGTAGGCTGGCTGCAGGGCTGACTGGGAGAGATGCCTTGGAGTCCAGGGCTGCACTGCTGTGGGGTACAAGGCCCTCTTGAAATGGCTATGCTGTAAGATCTGGACTCCCTCCATGAAGACTGAAGGTGTAAATAGGCAATTAAACCGTATTTCTTAAAGCTACTCCAATCTCCACACACCCTGGGTGAGTTTCTGGAACCCCATGGGCTTTTGCCACCACTTGGCAGAGAGAGGGGGTGGCACTCAACTTTCGCAACAATTTTATATGCAGTTTATTACTTTCTTGCTACATACCGTAAATGGTCTTGGTCACTTTCAATGGTTAGGAAACAAGGCAACCGTGATGACTAGTCATAGAAAGAACACTGAACAGAAAAATTAAAAGATCAGAGGTGCTTACTTTGGAGGGAGAGAACTTGAACACTGAGGCTGAATGAGAACTTCCTTCCTGTTCGCCAAATGTTTTGCTCTGGCTCTCAGTTTTCGACGCCGATGACTGTCCTTGCCCATTTTCTCTAACTTAAACTTCAGGCTAGATCATATCCCTATTAGATGTCCTTGATCTGAAGCTTTGTTTGAAGGGGACAAATGAGTAACAGGAATCCTGCCATACCCTTAAAAAAAAAAGACAGCTTTTTTAAAAAGACCAAGCGTAGATTTTAAAAATGTAGGTGTTGCCAGCTGGAACATCATGCCCAAGAAGCCCCCATACAAACCAACACCCACCGACCCACCACAGATGTAAATATTGCCATTGTCCAAGTGTTGAGTTTTCAGGGATTCAGCACACTGAAACAGATTTTGATTTCCTTTGGAGTAAGGTCACTGGAGGCCTACTGATCTCTTGTAATATCTTCATTTTACACACTCTGTGGAAAAGATGAAAGAAGCGAAGCAGGCAAGGCCGTCAAAATCACAGCCTGCTCCAGTTGATCTATCCTCTCCACACCCACAGGGCCAACTTTACGTTGTATTTCATTTGATAGAGCATCTTAAAACTGTAAACTGTCTTGGGCATATTGCAGAAAGGCAACATATAAATTAAGCACAGTAAACAAGCAGACGCACAGATTAAATATGGGGTCCTCCCCACTCTTGTTGAGGCTGCGGGCGCATATGGAAATCTAAGATAATCTCGTAGGGAGCACAAAAGCACCCATTTCACAGAAGAAAAAATGGCAATGCTCCGTACCCATCCTTAGCAGACGGGAAACACACCTGACTCCCCACTCAGTAAAGCCAGAAAGAAGCAGGTGGTTCCCGCAAAGCAGAATACTTACGGACACTCTCATTCCATCCCCCAATTCTTCACATCTTAAACAAAATCCCTACCTTAAAAAACTAAAACTCCGCCCTTCTTGACTCAGCGCGCCACATGCCAACATTTCCTTGCCACGCCCAACATTTCAAACTGATAGCAGCCTGCTCCACAGCCAATCACAGTTCCCCGTGCTGCAGCCAGTGTTCTATTGAGAGAAAAAAACCTATTGGCATCCTGCGTCCCACGATTGGTTGCAGTTCCAGCCAATCAAGAAACAATAGCCAACCAGATTAAAGGTCTGGGGAAAGGGGGCCAATAAGCGAAAGGGGAAGGGGAGGGACGAGAAAAGGGTGCCCAAAATGTCAACCCGCCTTAGAAAAAAATTGAACCAATGAAGAACCGGGTGTTTAGCGTTTTGACCAATGTAGTCTCTCGGTCCAGCCCGGTTATCGCCCCCTACAGTTTTCTCTTCACAAACCAATCAGAGTCGCCACAGTCTCGCGCCTATCCAATAGAAGCCGCTGTCTCATGTCGCGTGGCTATACGCTTTGTTCTCCAATAGGCGCGAGGTTATGTTTGAGAGGAGCCAATGAAACAGAGGACGTGGTGACAGCTGCCCAATCAGAGGCGCCGTCCCTTCCTCTCATAACGAAGGGAGGGGAGAGGGGTGGAATGCCACCGCCTGAGGAATGTCAACTATTCAACATGGAGACGGCGGTTACTACGCTCGAGACCATGGTGAGTCCCGGGGCTGCCGTCGCGACGAATCTGGCTGCGGTTTTCTTGAGGGAAGGGGCCGACCGTTGAAAATGTGGGACCAACGAATGGGAGAAAGGAAAGAAAAAAAAAGGGAGGGAGAAGGAACAGTTGAGGAAGGGGGAAATGTGAGGGGATATTCCCATCCCCCCCCCACCGTTTTGGACCCAACCACACACCGCGGAGATGCTTGGGAGAAGATTCCGTTGGACGAATCCACTATCTTCTAAGGGGAGGACAAAAAGGGGCGTGCTGGTTTTGGTCCATTTCTCTTTGGAGGCTCGCTGTTGGGGGCGTGGCTCTTTCTGTGTGGGCGTGGCCCTCCGCCCTAACCCATTCTCCGAAAAGCCTGCTATGTACGGGGCGTGGCCAGAGCTTCGAGGGGGCGTGGCTCGTAGGATTGGTCCATTTCCCCACCCATCATTCATCAAAGGTCCTTTTTCTTAGAGAGAAGGTGGAACACGATAAGGCTGTGTAGAAGCTCTCCCACTGGGTCCGTGTCCCCCTTCCATGGGAGGGAAAATAGAGTTCAGGCTGGTGCCACTACTAAACAACAACTCTAATTGCCAAAATAATTTTTATGTCCGTTTGAACCAATAATTCACATAACATTATCTATGTCCACTTGAACCTGGGTTTCACTTTTATATTACCAATATATGACTTGATTTCTTTATAAACTGTCACCCATGTACATAGATCCACCAGCTGTGGGGTGTAGTGGTTTCCAATAATAAACATATGCAAAGCAGTAGTTATTTATTTATGTATTTATTTAAGCAGAATTTGTATGATATAGCACCATCTAGGTGAGCTTGAACTTTGGTTTGTATTTTATATTATTAATATATAATGTTTGGGCTCAAGTAACATTTGACCTGTAGCTGTTGCAATTTTCTTCATCCCAGGAATGGCAGCTGATCTGACAGAGTCTACAGCTTGCTTTGAGTCAGTCCTCCAAGCAAGGGGCCTGACAATGGTCAGAAATCCATCCTTTAGGAGGAAGCTGCAAGAAATGTAGCACACTCCAGCTTAGCTTGCACGCTGTTGAGAAAAAGGCCTCCAATTGTGCATCTTGTCTTCCTTGCCAAGGGTCTTAAAGAGAACAAACAACATGTGAAATACAGGCGCAATACATGGTAATAATTCAGACTCATCTTTCAAAATTTCTCAGATGGCAATCCCAGATCTGGAGTATGAGACCTTATCACTGTCCTCTTCTAGAGAGGGATTCAAAGAATCCACTCTCCATTTCTGGTGGATTTGAGGGAGGGGACAGTGAGACTTCAGACCCATGATCCTGACTCAAGGGTTGAAGGAGGTCAGCTGGCTGGATGAGAAAACTCCCTGTTCCTTTCTTTGATAGTTGGCAAATTTCTTGGAGGTGGAAGCTGACAAGAACACCATCCTCTGAAGATGGATTTGTGTGGAAATGCACACATGCACACACATATATTTAAATGAAAATACTGAAGGTAACCTGTTCCCAAGGAGAAACAGACCCCCCCAAAATATCTTGCTTGCTTTTTTTTTCTTTTTTAAACCAAAAGTGATGGTGCATTTCATAGAGTCAGTTCTTGTTGCTGAAATGTTTTGTAAGCTTTTCTTTTCTTTTTTGCAAGCCATTTACATTTTCAGGATCTATTCTTTCTTTTGGAACCAAAGAATGCCCTTCTGAGCCCGTTCGATTCTGCTTCATTGTGGATGGCAAGAGGTGTCTGTCCACTGCCCTTTTTATGTTGTACTACTAGTGAACGTGCACAAAAAGCAGTGCAATGTTAAAAGGGCATTGGCCAGCGATGCTCAGTCAGCTAAAGTGACAACTTGAAGGGAAGTATGCAATCTTTTGTATGTCTGTGTGTCTGTCTGAAACAGGGGCAGGGGACTCCTTTATTTTAAAATTGGTGTACTGCTATCTGCACCCAGCTATAACATGTGCATAAATAACAGCCTTCTGCAGTCACTAGCTTTCCACTGCAATTCTTCAATGGCGCATCAGCACCCAGTGAGAAAAGAGCCAAATTCTTTCTTCCTTTATCTAGACCGCTCAAAATGAGATGAGATCAAACTAACATGGACTGTGGGTGAGTTGCAAACAGCCTGCTGGAAAGAGTTATGTGTGTGTTGGGAGTTATGATTTAATTTGGAGGCTTCCCCAGCCCTTTTTAAAAGGTGGGGAAGCTGTTTACCTTTTTCTTATTGTGAAGTTCATTTATAAATTCAAAGTTCAGTAGCCTATTCATTCTGAAAGCTTCTTGCAATGCATCTCGTGCAGAATATCTCTCCAAAGCACCTTGCTGCTGACAAGGGCTCTGACTTCATTGCACTACTGTACTTCTCGATGAGCAGTGCAATAGTATTGTCAAAGCACTTGTGGGCAGAACCCTCAGCAGTGGCCTTGTGGCTTCTCTCTGTTTCTCCAAAGCCTACGTAAGTGAATCGTGCAGAGGGGCCTGGAAAGATTTTGTGTTTGGTTTTATGACTATACAGCAGGCCTGCAAACTTTAGCCGGAGACTTAGTGAACAAAGGCTCTGGCTTGCAAGTGGGTTTGCTGGAGGGCTGCTTTGAGAAGGGAATGGAGGAATGTTCAACCACCACCAAAATGGGATGTTGTCCAGTAACCATAAATTCTGCTTATTCATACTTTGGTTAGGTTGGGTTGGTGGGATTTGTTTTAGTCCAGTGTGTTTTGCCAGTCACTTGATAGGGAAGGAGATACAGTTCACTGCTAGAGCATCTGCTTTGCATGCAGAAGGTCCCAGGTTCAATCCCTGGCACCCCTAGGTAGGGCTGGGAGAGAATCCCTACTGAAGTCCTTGAAAGGTGCTGCCAGTCAGTGTAGATAATACTGAGCTAGGTGGATCAACAGTCTGACTGTATAAGGAAGCTTCCTGTGTTCCTATTACCTCCTTAAAACTGACTCTTTGGTAATTGATGGAGCTGTGGGTTAAGGGCACAACTATCTTTGAGGCTTTTAAAAAAATTCTATATTGATTCTGGCATGTTGCCATAATAGGAGATGTAGAAGAATATTGGATGGCCTTTAATTTCCTTTTAATTAGGAGTGGCACCTTTTGAGAGTTGAAACTGCAGCTTTTGCTTGTTAAATTGCCAGTTTTCTTGCACATCTTTCAGCATCTCAAAGGTACTGGAGCTGCTGGCAAGACGCACATTTTATTTAAAGATTTTTTCTTTTAATGCCCTGTCATTTTTCCTCTTTAATTTCTTGACAGGCAGCCCTGATAACTAGGTATCACTTTGTGAGGTCAGCCTGCCTGTTGCATGATACAACAAGCTTGTGATCACTGAGAAATGGCACTGGTTTTATTTATTTTGCTGCTGGAAAGAGGCTTCTTTTCTCTTATTATGTGCAGCTTGCTGGAAATTTGGAATGGACCGCTAGTTTTCTGATAGAGCAGCTCCCTCCCAGCATGACCATGTAATTCCTTTCAATGGAATTGAAATCTGGGTACGTAGCAGGGCATGCTTACAATTTTCAGGTGCAACCTTTTGGGCATCGGGCATATCCAACTCACATTGTGAGTTCCTTGCCTGCAATCCCTAATTGGATAGGTGGTAGGAAAACAGAAAGCCAAGTACTTCTTTACACATGGAATTCACGTCTATAAGAAGTTGTGATGGCCACTGACTTGGAGGGCTATAAAAGAGGATTAGACAAGTTCATGGAAGATAAAGCTATCACTGGCTACTAGCCAGGATGGCTATGTTCACTGTCAGTGGCAATATGCCTCTGAGTACCAGTTGCTGGGAATCACAAGCGGAGAGAGTGCTGTTTGCACTCTGGTCCTGTTTTCAGGATTCCCACTTAGGGCCTCCTGGTTGGCCACCACAAGAACAGAATGCTGGATGGGCCACAGGCCCGATCCAACAGCCCGTCTCTTTTTGTGTTCTTTTACAAACTGTTGCATGTGCTTTGTATTTTGGGTTCTTGTGATCGCAGTAACCGTATTGATCAGCTAAAAAATGGGGGTGGGGGAGGCAAAGTCGGGCATAATTTCCTCAAGTTAAATTGTAGTTCTCGCAATGGCCAGCAAGGGCAGGAGTTGCCTGGTGAGGCTACTTTTGCAGCAGAGCTGCCTGGGAATGGGACTTCAGCTTCCCATCTCCTCCATTAAGGCAGCCTGCTGGAGTGGGGGTGCTTCCAGGTGACCGGTGAGGGCAGTGGAGGGGGACCCCAGTGGAGATGGCTTTTCCAAGGGATCTGATGCACTATAACTGCATAGTCTCCTTTGAGGGTGAATGCATGGCATGCTGCCCTCTTGTGCCCAAAGTCAGGAAACGCAGGTCTTTGTCTGTTAGACATCCCTCCTCCAGCCTTCTGTCCTGTAGGGAGGTTCGCTCTTTTGGTTTAATTCTTTTTTATTATTTTAGCATGTTAAAATACGTAGGCACCTGTTGGCCTCTAAGTAGGAAGCCTTTAATTACTAGCCACCCCCAACTTTTAATATGGAGGCCAATCTGTATGGCAAGGTAACATTTCCAGGATCTGGATGGCTAAATCTGCCAAATAATAAAGTCCCTTCCCAAAGCGATGTTTTTCCTCTGAAGACATTCCTTGGGCTGTTTCTGTGAACTGGGTGTGCAGCTGCGATTCCCATAAGTCTTTAATAGCTCCTTTAAGGAACTGATTACCGTTAATTAAGTGATGCCCCTGTCATCCCACTGTCTTACTCAGTTCCCTGGTGGCTCAGTTATCATGAATAGAGGGGAACGGTAACATTGTAAGCTTGATTATCTGTTCATCAGCCTTGTTTATCAAATGCCTGGCAAGAGGAGCTATCAAGAGGATAAATTTTGCAGGGTAATTATGTGGGGGAGAGAGACTACATAACCCAGATTTGGCAGCCCATAAGCAGATCTCCCTTTGTGTACAGAGCTCATGCTAGGACAGTGGTACCTTGGTAGTTGAAAGATTGGCTCCCAAACAAATTGGCTCCTGAATGCCGCAAACCCAAAAGTGAGTGTTTCAGTTTGCGAATGTTTTTCGGAAGCCAAATGTCTGACCCGGCTTCTGCTTGAGTACAGGAAGCTCCTGCAGCCAATCGGAAGCCGCGCCTTGGTCTTTGAACTGTTTTGGGAGTCGGAAATGGATTAAATTTGAGAACCAAGGTACCAGTGTATATTATACCATGCATGTAGCTTGTATGAGAACTCATTTTGGCCCAAGGAATGAAATGAATGAAATGACCAGACTTCGTTCTCTCAAATTCCTTCTCATAAAAGAGCATCAGCATTCATATCCCTGCTCAGCCATGAAACACTGGGTGACCTTGGGGCAGTTACAGTCTTTCAACCTACTCTACCTCACAGGGTTGTTGTGAGGGGGAATAGTGGGAAAGAAGAGAACCATGTATGCCACCTTGAGCTCCTTGGAGGAAAGGTGGGGTAGAAATGTGATAATTAAAAACTTGCCTCTTTGTATACCTTCAAGCCAACTAAGGACATTGAAAATGATCTTCTGTTGAGTCGGTCCATTATTCCATCCCATCATTTGCATGCTGCCTTTTCACAGTTAAGACAAGCTCAAGCTGGATTACAGCACCTAGCCCTGTATATTTGTGCCAGGGAAGGTGGCCCTGTGCTGGATCCAGGGGAAGGTGCCATAGGTGCCATTTGTTCCCTTCTGACATAGAGATGGAAATGGTTGGATGAAGGAGAACTACCTGCCTTTGCAGGTGACTCTTTGCAATGTAGGAAGTCCAGAATGTGACTTGGGAAGAAATCAAAGGGCAGGGTCTCTTTCCTGGGCAGTGGGCCAGTTCTTGAACACAATTAAACTAAACCTTTTTCAGAGAAAAGAGCGGACTCAACCTCCAGTTTCAATTCAGGGTGAGGGGAAATGTGCCTCTGCTGTCAAAGTTTTGAAAACACAAAACAGGAACTATCAGAGCCTATGTGTTGTATCCAGTGCACAGTAGTGCTATTGGCAGTGTGCTTGTTCCACTGGTGAAATTTTGTGTGCAATTGCTTCAACCACCACCGCGTTGGTGCAGGGGGTGGGGGTGGTGTCAGGAGGAAGAGGCAGCCTGCCTGCCTGCTGGGGCGAAGGAAAAGGCAGGCAAATGCACGAGGCTCTGCCTGGCTGCGGATGCTGCCTGATGCTTCTGCCAGACCCAGTGCTCGGCAACATCAGGCAGCCCTGCTCCACAAGGCATGGATAGCACCCCATGCCGTGGGGAGTGGTGCCAAGGCTGCCTGATACTGCTGCTGCTGAGTGCTAGGAGCAGAAGGAGTCCCTCGGCTAGGTTTCAACATTGGGATGTATTGGCAGATTGCGATGTCTGGCTGGTGATACATTGTGATGTTGAAAAGCTGTCATCGCCCAGCCCTTGTGCACCTTTCTCCATCTTCTCTCCACATCCCCTGTGTTTATGTGTGTACTGCAACAGTAGGGGTGTTTGGTTTCCAATTTGTGTAACAGAATTGTGATTGACCATTTGGGTGTTTTAGTTCCAGAAGGCCGAATCTGACCTGAATTACATTCAGGCAATGTTGGAGTTTGAAATGGTGAAAGGGCATGCTGATGGACTGTCTAAAGAGGTACTGAATCTTTTAATGTAGGTTGTAAACCACTTTGAGCCCCCCCCCCTTTATAAAGTTACAGTAATGAAATGCATAATAATAGTAACAACAACAACAACAACAACAACAACAACAACAACAACAACAACAACTTTGCTTAAGACTGCATTCCTATGCCCACTTACCTGGGAGTAAGCCCCACTTCTGAGTAGCCCTATCTAGGATTGTTATGAAAGTAGTGGTGTGAGTTTTCTGGAAAATGTTGAATTCATTTTCTATATGCAAATTAGCCTGGTTTGTATAGGGAAATTTGCATCAGAAAATTTTCCGGTGTCCTACAGCACGTTTAATTGACTTGGTGCTCTCCAGATGTAATTGGACTGAAACTTCCATCAACCCGAGTTTCTAAAAACTCGGCGGGGTTTAAGCAATTCTGCAAACCACATAATATGACAAGTGTATTTATTTTTTGTTCTTTTGTGTGTTTTGTTTTTGTTGTTGTTTGTTTGTTTTTAAGATGCAAAACAATAAAGAAACTGTTAAAAAAAAAAGAAACTTCCATCAACCCACAGCCAGCATGGCTAATGGCAGGAATGATGGGTGATGCGGTCCCACAACATCCCCGTGGGCACCATGTTGGTTGCCACTGCCCCAGAGAGTAATCTAATTCACCTTGTTTATTTTATTGGTATTCAGTAAACAAAGCTTTTTTTAAAAAAAAAAGTACCCCGTGTTAATTTTTTGTCCTGAACCACCACAAGCATTTGAATTTGTGGTGGTGGACAGTAGAATTAAACATGGCTTAAATATTACACAGCGATGCTCATTGGGATGTACGTGCTTTAATTTGCTGAAATTTATGGGGGGTGGTGGGAAAATCACAGGTGCCTGAATCTGGCGTTCTAATTAATTTTAGCAACCCATGATATACTGACTCGCATACTTGCCAAGGAGAATTGCCTGAAAAACATCACCATGTCAGTGCTGCACTGTGCAAGTTCTCTGGTCACATCCACACCATATGCTTCCAGTATATGGCTTCCCCCAAAGAATCCCAGAGACTGTTGTTTAAGGGTGCTGTGAATGGTAGCTCTGTGGGTAGAAACTATGATTCCCAGGATTCTCTAAGTGTATAGTGTGGCTGTGACTTTTAACCCCCCCCCCCAATTAGCTGAATCTGATTGGGTAGGCCTCCCATTTGTGTTGTTTTGAGGGTCCTTTCTCTCCCACCCCACCCCCACTTTTTCTTCTTTTCCTCCAACTGTGCATCTTCCTTGCTTTGGCGACAGGAGAATCCTCTGGTTGTCATACAGCAGCTGTCACTGGTGAAGTCTCGCTACAAAATGTTGTGTGAGCAGCTAGAAAGGATTTCTACTGAGCGGCGGGAGTCCATGCGGTCGATCCGTGCTACTCTGGCCAAAACAGTGAAGCTGGTTCAGGAAATACAGCACCACACTGGAATGGAGGTAGTGCTCTAGAGTTGCCTGGCTTGAGAGAGGTGTGTGTGCACGCATATAGATATAGAGAGAGACAGAGAGCATGTGACTTTCCTCCATCAGCATACAGCAACTTCAGGAAAGTAGACAAGTTGCTTGAAGTGTACACCTGCAGGTAATTGGTCTGAAATGTACACCTGCTGGTACTCAGCTCCTGCTTTTGAGCATCCCACTGGGGCATCTGTCTGGCCGCTGTGAGAACAGGATGCTGGACTAAATGGACCACTGGCCTGATCCAGCAAGGCTCACCTGAGCATATTCTGGGTTCCAGTTTGACTCAGTTGGGCCTTGGCATTTCCCATCACAAGCTATGTGAGCACCAGGATCAGTCCTGCGGCATATCTTAGAACAAGAGCTGGAAGATTTCTGACTTGCAGGCGCTACTATGCTACATCCCTGGGATCCACCGGCTGGAGTCAGAGGGTTGGGGGCTGCGGAGCCTGTTGCACAGTGTTGGCTAGGGGGCAGAGCCCATATTCTACCACTCTTCGTGAGATGTATCCTGGGACAGGGGTAGCTGATGCATTGCACAACTCCCATTCTCCCTGGCCCTCGGCTGTGCTGTGGATGATGGTAGTTGGAGTCCCCATGACTTCTGGAGGGCAACAGGTTGGTTTACCCTGCCTAATAATAGTAGTAGTATTTTTTATTATTTATACCCTGCCCATCTGGCTGGGTTGGAATATCCTACATATGCAGTTACTAAAATCTACAGATTTTAAATCTCTACAAATGGGTTTTTTTTTAAAAAAACAACAACCACCCAGCATAACTTCCCAAAGACCTGGTCAAAGGCAACCAATGAATTTCACAAGTGAGGAACATCTGAAGTTGACAAAGAAGCTATTAGCATAAGGCCTGCCATGGCACATATATTTTTGTTTCCTTCATATTTGATTGGAAGTTGGAACCCTCTGCCAATCTTGTTTGATGTTCTAAAATATGGCTGGGAATCTTTGCAAAATGCTTTTGTCCCGGGGCAGGCAAATCAGTGTGAACAAATGACCTTTAACAAAAGAAATTACAAAAAAGCGTCTGGGTTAGAGACAAGATTTGATGAGGTTCTTGAGGACAATATTTATTTTACTGCAGAATGTAAACAGCCCTGCTTAAGATGCTCCTCTCTCTTCTCCCCAGATCTCACCTCTATCTGAAGAAGAAGAACTTGCAATGCAGCACTTAATGTACCAGACTCCTCAAGTAACAGATACCCCAGAAAAACAGGTAATTTTGAACCCTGGGGATCTTGTCTGTTTTTACTGAGTAGCTCCAGACAGGGTTCGAAATTAGCGGGTGCCAGTTGCATTTTGCAACTTGCAATTGGCCTTTTGCGACTTGATGGCGATGCCCAGGTGCCACTTTTGGTGCCTAGCATCTCCACCTGCCTGGCCGGGTGATTCAGGGGGTCTGGTCTACAGGGTAGCACGGCAGCAAAAGGCACATCTTTTGCTATCACTCTACCTTGTCAAACAGCTGATTTACCCAGTAGTGCAGCAGCAAAAGTCACATCTTTGTTTTTTGCTGCTGCTACATCTTCTGTAATACAGTGGTACCTCTGGTTATGTACTTAATTCATTCCAGAGGTCCGTTCTTAACCTGAAACTGTTCTTAGCCTGAAGCACCACTTTAGCTAATGGGACCTCCCACTGCCGCTGCGCCACCAGAGCACGATTTCTGTTCTTATCCTGAAGCAAAGTTCTTAACCTGAAGCATTATTTCTGGGTTAGCAGAGTATGTAACCTGAAGTGTATGTAACCCGAGGTACCACTGTAGAAACAAGGCAATACCCTCTCTCCCACCTTTTTGCCTGTAGAAATTGTTACTTGACCACTTGCTCAAATTTGAGATGTGCTAAAGAATGGGCTCAGACTTTCTGCTCCCTTTTAATATTTGCACAGATATGCTTTGAAACCTAACTACAAAACATATTTTGGGCTCTTGCTTGGGTGGAATAAGACTTCCACAATCATTGCTCAAGTACTGAGGCATTGAAAGTTCCACCTGCATCTTTATTATATGTAGTGGCAGTTCTCCTGTGTGTGAGCACCAATTTGATCTTGCTCTTGTCTAGTGGGCATGGGTGTGTGAAGTCAGATAGGCGATGATATGTGATACTTCTGCAAAAGTTAACAATTCATAAGAAATATGGCAGCCAAATATGGCAGCCTGTGATTCTTGACTTCGGTAGTTTAGAGCAATGTCTTACAAATGAAAAATAGTTCCTTTTTTTTCTTTCCCTTTGAGGACAGAATATGATTTGTCTTTTAAAAAATACTGTTCTTCTTTTCTACAGAATTGTCCCAAAGAGCATGAAACCCACTGATCCCAGACAAAAATTCCAAAAATAGCTTGTATGTGAGGGCACTCATCAGAGTTGGAAGTTGAAAACTGAGGCTACACTTTAAATGTCTAGATTGCTTACGTTTTCTTTTTAATATCGGTACCCAACTTTCTTGTACATACTTCCTAAATTGTTGCCAGATGAACAATGACTTGAACATTTTGTGGTGGTGATGTTGTTGGTGTGATGGGGTTGATATTGTAATGTTCCAAAGGTGCTTTCAACCAGAGCTTGTGGTCCTCTGGATGCCACTGGACTATAACTCCCATTATCCCTCACTATTGGCCATGCTGGCTGCTGGGAGTTGGAGTCCTACAACATCTGGCAGGCATCCTGTTGGCTAGTCTTGCTCTGGGTTAATTCAGTCTGCTGCTTACACTATACAATGAATGGAAGCTGTTTTTGATACATTGTACTGCCACCTTTCTCCATAATGTGGATCTTCTGGCATATTCAAAGCCATAGCTGTACCTTTGAAACAGTAGCCAAATTGATACATTGTGCTTAAAGTGTTGTTGTTGTTGTTTTGTTTTTTAAATACCTAGAAACAATAAAGATAAATGTATGACAACACAAAGAGTTGGCATCCTTTTTAAATCTTATGGTTTATTCACCTTTATTTCCAAGTGTGTCTTTCGCCTTCAGTTAACTCCAGAACTATTTGACTAATCTGTTTTGTGGATAGAAGAAGCCAAATCTAAATGGCTGTGTGAATCTTCAGTTAGTAAACCTGGGGTGACAGCTCAGGAGATAACTTCTCTCTCTCTCTCTCTCTCTCTCTCTCTGTGTGTGTGTGTGTGTGTGTGTGTGTGTGAAAATTCTTGAGTAGCTTCCTGCAGTTATTGTGGGAGCAGAGAATATTATACTTGTGTCTCAGATGTGACTCCAAATACACATTCCCATTTTATATTGTTAGGTTACCTCTTTTTTCTCCTGGGCATTGACTCTAGCTAGCCCAGGCATCCCCAACCTGTGGCCCTCCAGATGTTTTTGGCCTACAACTCCCATGATCCCTAGCTAACAGGACCAGTGGTCAGGGATGATGGGAATTGTAGTCCAAAACATCTGGAGGCCCGAAGGTTGGGGATGCCTGCTCTAGCCAGTCGAAGCAAGCACTTTTCAATCCTGTCAATTTCAATGTAAAAGCTTAAATCTTGCTTGTTGAAATAAGCTTAGCTTTGAATGGTTGTGCCCTAGAGAGTAAACCTGTAGGCATGTTTATAATGTAAGAAAAAGAATTAAATGGCTTGTTCCATATCCTGAAAGTTTGGATGGTTTTGACAGGCCTACAGTTTGGGGGAAATCTGGCTTAAATATGCCTTTGAACGACTTCCTCTGTAGAGCAACAAATGGCAAAGCAATTCAATTCATCAAATTTGTTAAGCCTAGCAGTGGCAGCACAGGTGGGGCATGAAGGGCAAGTGAGTGAGCGACCTTTGGCAAGTTCCTTTCACTTACAAAAGCCAAGAGGCAGCTCACTTTCTTTCTGTGAACTTAGTCAAACGCTTGTTGCTGGGAGCCTCTTGTAGCTCTGGACAACCAAGCTTCAAACATCCCAAGACAAAAGCATTGTTCACGTGGATATATATGGCCCTGCCTTGATAAGGCTCAAGGATGCAATAAGCCAAAATGTCGCCTAGGTGCCTACGAACCAAAGTTCCACTTGGATTTGAATTTCTTGGAAGGTACCATATCATCCTAAGACTACTTATTGGAATACTGTCTGTCAAGGTTCATGTTTTATAAAGGGAGGCTGACAGCTCTTACGGGAATAGTCTTATTTAGTAATATGATTGAGTTATGCTGACTGATTACTAATCCAGCTGTTTATTCTTCTGGGTTTCATTTTTGTTCATGACAACATTTAATTGGCACAATTTGGGCTTCACTGTGTACAGTCTAATCCTATATATCTGAAATAAGTGTCGCTGTACTCAGTAAGATTTAGTTGATATAGTAAAGAGTTTAGGGTTGCGGCCTGAGCTGAATAATTGATGGGGGGTGGGGAGAATACCCTTCTTAGATTTTTTTTTTTAAAGGGGTTCCCGATGAAGTAGCAGTCTACTATATTTTTGAGTTATTTTTGTTTGCTATTTTTTTCAACACCTCTTAAGATATCATTACCAAATCTTGCACGATGCTTCCAGAGACCAAGGAGCAGGTTTTTGTCTATATTTGGATATGATTGCACACCATTTTGGTTCAAAATGGAATGAACCTTTCAAAACTGCACTGACTTTTGGCTTTCTTAGAATTCTACAGGTAGACCAACACTGGGAACAAGGTTGCTAGTTCTTAATGAGTGGATGCAGGTGGCCAACATTACCTTAAAAAGAAATATCCCCACCCCTCTAGGTTTCTCATGTGACATCTGTGTGCATCACCTAATTTAGAATCATTTGTTTTTTCATCGGCCTATAGAGTGAGATGTGAGCCGCAACCCCAGAGTCGTTCATGACTGGACCTAATGGTCAGGGGTACCTTTACCTTTACCTAAGCTAATGCAGGTTGAACAGATCAAACTGATTTTTTCTTGTGTGATGGCCTTCTAGTGCAAGTGATTCACAGAAGGCTACAAACATTTTTCGGGAGATGCTGGATGTGAGAGGTGGGGAGTTGTCAGTGGGTTTAGCTTCAAGAGACCTGCTTGTGGGCAGCCACTGTGAACAGGATGCTTGACTAGATAGGACTTTAGTTTGATCCAGCTGCTAGGCTCTTGTACCCTGGCATCAGTTGCAAGGGGTCAAGGATGGCATGCAAGGAGGCCTTTGTGTAACAAGCAACTAATTAATAATTATAAGTCTAATTGATAATAGTAATAATGAGGTTTTTGCACTACCCCTGAGCTATTTTGGCTGAAGCATGCCCAAGCTCACTTGTTAAGTTTCACTGACCAGGACAAATCAATTACTGGCTCTATGCCTTACCTGTCCCTCAGCTGCTCACGCCTTCCCAATTCAAAATCCTAAACCCACCTCACATCATCCCTGACCACTGGCCATGCTGACTGGGGAAGATGGGAGTTGGAATTCAACATCTGGAGTCCCGGTCCCTGGTAGATCGTAACCTGTTTAAGAAGAAACCTCAATCCTATATGCTGGCTAACAGCTCTTTATACTTGTCCAGAGGAAGGTTGACACTAAACCTCCAGGTAAATATGGTTAGGAGTGAACATAGAAAGCTGTTTTTATACCAAGGCAGACCATTGGTGCATACAGCTTGGTACTGTCTACTGTTTCCCAAACTTGGGTCTCCAGCTGTTTTGGGGCTACAACTCCCATAATCTCTGACCATTGGTCCTGCTAGCTAACAGCTGGAGACCAAAATTTGGGGAAACCCTGGTCTACACTGACTGGTAGCGGCTCCCAGGGTTTCATTCAGGCAGGGGACATCCCCAGCCCTACCTGGGAATGCTATCGATCACACCTGGGACATTCTGCATGCAAAGTGGATATGCTGCTACTGAGCTGGGGCCCCTTCCCCATAAATTACGTCCAGTTTAGTCCTATTTATCCTGGCACAGAAGTGAAGTCCCACTTAATTTAAAAGTAATGTACAGCTGAGTAAGTACTAGGACTACTAATGTACTGGGGAAATAGGTTTTCTCTGAGAAAATAATGGGATAATAAGCAGAATCTGCTTGTTCAGCTGGCCTGTTTTCCCCTCACTGTATAAGCAGTTTCTTTGTGGCATAAACTGCAAGCCGCAGTGTGCTAACCCCTTCATTGAGTGGTGCCCAGCGGAAGCGGGTGGCAGTGGAGCTGCTAAACTACATGTACAGGGATATGTAAACTGTGTCAGCATTCTTAGACAGGAAAACTGGAGCAACGTTGATCACAAATACAGTACTGACTTGATGATCAGAGTTTTGCTGTAATGAATGCAGGGGGGAAACAGATTAAAATGTGTGGCTGTTAGGGTTATAGCAAGTGGCATTTTTTCATATTAAAAAGGAGCATAAATACCAGAAACTAAGACTTGTGTGTATATTATTTTTAATTGTATTTACACCCCACCTTTCCTCCTAAGGAGCTCAAGGTGGAATACATGGTTTTCCCTGCCTCATTTAATCCCTACAACAACCCTGTGAGGTAGTTTAGGCCAAGAGATGGTGGTGAATGGCCCAAGGTCACACACTCTGAGCTTAATGGTCAAGTGGGGATTTGACCCCTGGCCTCCTAGGTCCTAGTCCAATAATATAACCCAGGGTTTCCCAGACTTGGGTCGCCAGCTGTTTTTGGACTACACTTCCCATCATCCCTGACCACTGGTCCTGCTAGCTAGGGATGATGGGAGCTGTAGTCCAAAAACAGCTGAAGCCCCAAGTTTGGGAAATCCTGCTCTAACCACTACCACAAACAGGATATACATTCTAATAGGTTTGCAGAACATAAGCTGCTCTATTAATGACTGTTTCACTAGCTGGCCAAGGAGCTGAACTATTAGCACAAGTTACAGGTAGGTAGCCGTGTTGGTCTGCCATAGTCAAAACACAATAAAAAATAAAAAAATCCTTCCAGTAGCACCTTAGAGACCAACTAAGTTTGTTCTTGGTATGAGCTTTCGTGTGCATGTATCTGAAGTGTGCATGCACACAAAAGCTCATACCAAGAACAAACATAGTTGGTCTCTAAGGTGCTACTGGAAGGATTTTTTTTATTTTTATTTTTTGATTTGTTTTGACTATTAGCACAAGCCAATGAAACCTTCCCCAACTTGGTGTTCCCAATGTTTTGGACTACAATTCCCATCATTCCTGACCTCTGGGGCTGATGGGAGTTCAAGTCCAAGAGCTGGAGAGACATAGGTGCCTCATTCCTGGCTTAATTGCAATTTTTTTCAGTCCCGTGTTAGGAGGCGTCACTGGCACCCTAGGCAACCGTGTGTATGTCTGTGTGTGTGTGTGTAGGAGGGCAAACGAGGAGTGAGAGCAAATCTAAAAAGGATGGGACAGCTGCATATTCCTGCAATGCAGAGGGTTGGACTAGATGATCCTCAGGGTCCCTTCCAACCCTAAAATACTATATAGGGCAGGCATGTCCAATATGTGGATCCTGAGGTCCATCGCAGGCTCCGGCTCCTTCCTCCTTCTGAAGCCGGCTTGCCTACTGGGGGTTAGAGCTCATGGGGGAAGCAAAGAACAACAGACATGGGGGAAAGCCCCCTTAGCGCCCCAGAAAGGTGGAGCAAGGGCTTGGGGATTGTGACCCGAAGTCAGCTGCGATTTAAAGCAACAGTAGGGGAAACACAGGTGGGCCTGCCTTATTCCTTCATTGGAGGGAGGGAGGGAGGAACTTTTATGTCACATAATTTGATGAATTAAGAACAATAAGAGCTGTTTCACAGTTGAACGGTAGCCGGAGGGGAGGGCGCGCTTCCCGCAATGCTGGGCGGGACGGAGGCCGAAGAGGGAGCAAGCGCTCGGGAGAGGAAAGGGAGCCGGGGGAGAGAGAGAGGCAGGCGGGCAGGAGGGACGCGCGGTTGCCTGTGAGAGGAGCGCTGCTCTCCTTTCTCTGCCGCTGACCCAGCCCTGGCCTTCCGACACTGCTGGCCGCCCCACACCTCCGCACCCCCTTTGCTCCACCCCTGCCTCCGAGTAGACCCGAGGGGACTCCCTCCCCCTGCAAGAACAACGGAGGAGGGGCGGCGGCAGAGCAAGGCCAGGCTGGGCGCCTGGAGCCGCCTGGCTCGCCTCCCCGAACAGGATTTCCCGGATTCCCGCTGCTGGGCGCCACTCAGCCAAAGGGGAAAGTCGACCCTGATCCAAACAACCCCGCGCTCATCCCCGTCCACTGAATGCGACAGCCTCCAGAGCCAAAGAGCCCGTACTGCGCATGTGCCGCGGGGCACTCCCTCCCTCTCGCCCAAGGGAGGGAGAAAAGCACCGGAGAGCCCAGGGCAATTTCCCTTGGAGGGCGGGGAAGAGATAGGCGCATGCGCGGTCGCAGGCTGCCTCGCTCGCTCTGCTCCGCCGGTTGTAATGCGGGCGCTTCGGCCTTCCTGATGGGAGCATGGCGGCGCCTGCGCAGTGAGGCAGAAGGAGCCTCATCGGCTCTCCCCGTTCAGCCGCAAGGCGGGAGGAGGAGGTGCCGTTAACGACTTGTTATTTATTCTCTCCCCCCCCCACCGCCACTTGTTCCCCCCCCCCGGCTTCGCCCCTCCTATTTCGCCTGAGAGGAAAATGGCTGGTCACCGGGCGGTTGCGGCGTGAGGTGCCAAAAAACCGGCGACCCCTCCCTCCACATTGCAATGTGTTTTATTAATACATACATACATATGTAAAATATAGTAAACTATTTTTCTTTTCCCTCAGGTGACGGCGCCGGAGGTCCCTCTCGCTTCCTTCTCCCCCCCCCCCACCTATCCGCTCGCTTGAGGGGAGACGCTGAGTCATGGACGAGCAAAGTGTTGAGGTAAAAATAAATAAATAAACAGGCGGGGGATCCACCTGCTGAGGGGATGGAGGGGCCTTAGAAAAAAAAAAACCCTCGCCCTCTGGTGCTCCCACCCTCTCGCATCTCCGGGTCGGTGGGCTTATTGGAGACAGGACTCCTGGGTCCTCCTCCCCGCTCAGGTTGAGAGGGATGAATGCTAGGCTGGGAGGTCGGGGGGGGGGGGGGCAGGACTCCTGGGTCCCTTTCCTGGAGTGTGTGAGAGTGTGTTATTTTGCAGCCAGGACTCCTGGGTTCTTCGCTATCATGGGTTTGTAGAGGGAATAGTAGTGGAGGAAGCCGCCCGGAGTGGCTGCAGAAAGCCAGCCAGATGGGTGGGCTATAAATAATAGAAAATTATTATTATTAGTATTATTAGTTCAGAGGGCAGGGCCTGGGACATGAGTCCTGAGTTCTTCCTTGGTCTCCTTCCCCATGTCTTCTTGCTCTGTGTATAGCCTACAGGTGTACGTGTGTGTGTGTGTGTGTGTGTGTGTGAAATTGAAACCAGGATTCCTGGGATCTCCTTCCTGCTCTTGGTCATTGGAGGGGTGGTAATACTAGGTTCTGGGGGGGGGGGGTCAGGACTCCAGAGTCCATTCTTTGGTCTCCTTTCCTATGCCTTCCTAAAGTGTGTGTATGTATGTATGTATGTATGTATGTGTTAGTTAGTTTGGAGCCCAGGCCTCCTGGGTTCTTCATTATCAGGGGTTAGTGGAGGGAGTGGCGACAATAGTTCAGAGGTTAATATAGGGGCTAGGACTCCTGGGTCCTTTCCTTGGTCTCCCCTTCTTCGCCTTGCCTTCCTAAAGTGTGTTGGTGGGGCTACTTTGGAGTCAATATTTCTGAGTACTCGCCCCATTTCCTCACAGGCAAGTGAATTTATTTATTTCAGAAAATTCTGAGCACCCTTTCAAAGGCTACGGGTTTTCACAAGGTGGCAGTGCTGGGAGTTGGTTGGTGTGTAGGGGTGGCATAATGTTAGGACACTTGAGCCTTTCTTTTGCAACTTCATCACATGTATGTGTCTTGAGTGTGTTGCTGTTCTTCTCCCTTTTGGTTGGACCCCAAAACAGCTTCTTAACTGAGCACAACCACCATTCTTTTTTCTTCTCCTCTGAGTGGGTGGGAAATGTCCTGGAAGTCCTTACATCAAAGTTACCCCCCCCCCCCGACCAAGTTCTACTTGGCGATTCCTAGCCTTCTCTGTTGATATATCATATAGTTGGCTTAAAATTATATTTTTGTTGTTGGAACGCCACTTCTTTGTTGCATTTGTTTGTTTTATAAGCCAATCTGAATTTCCCTGAAAAGCAGCATGCAAATATGTTTAATAAAATGAAGTTAATAAATACTGTCTTGGGGTGCTGCATTGGTTGCCTTTTGACTAGGTGCTGTTCTCCTTGTGGATGTAGTAGGCCTCTTCTTGGGTTCAGCTTTCATTTGAATGAGTAATAAGCTAGCTGTTCATCTTTTGCCCTTTGATTATTGTATAGTGGCACAGAACTACAAAACTGAGATGGCCTAATTGCTCTGGAAGAGCTTTTTATGGGTTTTTTATAATTGTTTTGGCTTGGTCTTATTTAAAATTATTTTTTTAGAAGATGTCAAAATTTTAGACTATGTCCAAATGCATGTATTAAGAATTCCACAGTTCCTTGACTCTGTAAGAACTGAGTGGGTGTATGTGGCTACCATACATGATTGATACATAGACATTTGTCTTGTCTATGACTGAAGTACTTTTTTTTTTCTTTGCAGAGCATTGCTGAAGTGTTCCGATGTTTCATTTGTATGGAAAAGTTGCGTGATGCGCGCCTATGTCCACACTGCTCCAAGCTTTGTTGTTTCAGTTGCATTCGGGTAAGCTTTGAGCTTTGGGTCAAACTATGTATTATGTGGGAGATTTGTGATTGGCTTATTTAAAAAAATACTTCAAAGCAGCATGGAGGGGCTGGGTTTGGTGGTGGCTCTGGGTGAGAGGAGGAGTTTTAACCTTTTCTCTCTGTGCCATTTCCATGTTTTAAAAATCTGCCATCCCCAACTGCTGGAAGTGGCAGTGGGGGAAAAGACTGGCAGCTATCTTTTTTTACCTGCTATAACTAATAGCTGATTCAGGGAGGGGAAAAGACTTTGAAACTCCATGCAGAGAAAATGTTAGGTCGTCAGACCACAGTGGTGATCTACCCGTTTTGGCCCATAGTAGTAATCTAGTTCAACACCCCCACCCCAGCAACTTCTTTTACATCTCCCATGTTGTTTGACCCTTTCCCCTTTCAGCTTTTGTATGTGAACATGTGAAATGCTGCTGCAATTGAAAGAAAAAACTTTGCTAATTTATACATTTTTGCTGGAGATTTTTTCCTCCTTATTGCAAACACCGTATTTTCTTACGTCACTGCTGTAGCAACTGAAGGGTAGGTAGAATTGCTCTAAACCACTTGATTAATCTGAACAGTACATATATAACACATACTTTCAAAGACACCAGCAAGTTACTATCTCTCAGTCTTTTCAGATAAGTCAACTAAAATTGCTAGCATTCCATTTTTACTATGTTACCAGACCACCAAAGGGAGACATTTCTGGCCAGTTATTTGGAGGTAATTTTTGTTAGGCATGGCGTGTCTTTGCACTGCAGAAGATAGTGGAGCATATTTTCGGGAATGTTACACTCAGGTAATATGCAGCACTGGCCAGGCTGTTGGATCTTATTGTTGCCCTGTATGAACTCAGAGTACACCCTTAACCTAGCATTCCATGGAGCTGTGTGTTGTGGGAAAAGGACATACAATTGTTAATTGAGAAACCCCCAATGATCTTCTGGGGAACCGTAGAGTTTCCTAAACACAAAGTTTGAAGATTTCCAGAAGGGTATTCTTGTTAGTGTGTGTATTATGTATTCTGGCATTTATAGTTTGATGGCTATTATGTATGCTTTCTAAATGTCTCAGTGGCTTGGACCCTTACATAAGTTAACTTAAGAATATTGACGGAGGGAAAGTTTATAATCCCTTCCTTCCTCCTGCAATCTCCTGCACCCCTGAAAAGCCTCTCTGGAGAGACAAGTGCAACCCCTGAAGAGGCTTTTCAGAGGCCAGTGGAGGCTGCCAGCTGGGTGTTGGTGGTGGATAACTTTCCTTCAGTAAACTTCCTCAAGTTAACCATTCCCAGACTCAGTAAGTTATCTCCCAGATTTCCTCAGCTTGTGTCTTTATGTGTGTGACAAAGTGTTCTAGGAGTGTTCCAAAATCCAATTTTGTTTAAGTGGAATTCTGCTTGTGCTGCACAGAGAGCATTGGATACAGCCCCTGAATGATAACTTACTTCTGAGAAATAAGTCCAAATCTGGAGAGATCTGTGACATCTTATCTTCTAACACTTCTGAAATTCTCCAGTCTCTTATGATATATCTATCATTGTTTTGACAGCGCTGGCTGACAGAACAAAGAGCTCAGTGCCCTCATTGTCGGTAAGCTTACCTCTAAAGCTCTATTTTGTTTTAGTTAGGGGCCCTTATTTTTGCTGCACTGTTTACTTAAGGTGAAGATGAATGGCAGGTAACCTGTAGGCCTGATTTGACCTATGAAGCAATTTTATTTGACCCATAGTGGCGTTGTCAAATAAGGGTATGGTAAAAACTTGTCCTGCAATTGTGGAAAAGAAAAGTTTTCAAAAATTGTGTGAGAGATTCTACCACCTTGCTGTTGCATCTCTCTTTCGGCTCTGTGGCCAAGCACCTTTTTAGCATGCCTATGTAGAACATCCTTCCTTGTCTAAATGCACCTGGCCATTCTGACGGGGACTGATGGCAGTTGTAGTCTACAACAGCTGGAGGTAACCAAGTTGAGGATGGCTGGCGTAGGTTTTGTTTTTAGGTTCCAGGATTTTCAAGGAGGATTAAATTATTCGCAAGGCTTCCCAAAGGAGCATTAAAACATTTTGCAGTTCCTCATGAATTTATTTCATATGAAACTGTGTGAGGTCAGAAGGCAAATTCCAGTTTCCTCCCTCCGTCAGGGCCTCACTAATGGTCCCTCCCCTTCAAACTCCCAGTTGTGTTTAGTCAGCCCATTAAATGTCCTGAAGGCTGGGGAAAATGATGAAAATTAATACGTATCTATTTTAGTGATTTACTTTTAACTGCATACATTCCAACCTCCCAATATTAATGTTTGTTTGAATATTCATGGAGGATAAGGCTATCAGTGGCTATTAGCTATGATGGCTGTGTTCTTCCTTCAGTGTTGGAGGCAGTATACCTCTGAATGCAATTGGGGAGAGGGCTGTTGCACTCAGGCTGGCCTCGGGGGCTTCCCATAGGCATCTGTTTGGCCTCTCTTGGAACAGAATGCGGTACTAGATGGGGTTTTGGTTTGATTCAGCAGCCAGGCTTTCCCTGTGTTCTTACTTTCCTGGAGAGTAGGAATTGGTTCCTAATTGCTAAACTTACTTGCAATCTTACTTCGGAAAACTAATTACTTGCAGGGCCCCACTCCAGCTGCGAGAACTTGTCAACTGTCGTTGGGCTGAGGAGGTCACTCAGCAGCTTGACACGCTTCAGCTGTGCAATTTGAACAAGCATGAAGAAAATGAAAAGGACAAGTAAGTGGGTTTAGACTGCGAGTTTTGATGTGCCTTGCCTAAAGACTGGTTTAATTCTGCTCAGAATTGGGAAATAAAGTATTCTGCCTATGTAACATTTGTTGCCATCGTGTCAAGGGCTGGATTGACAATTGTGTTAATTAAGATGCCAGAGAGTTTAGATCTCTTCTTACAGTGCAACTATTAAACAACAGTCTAAATTAAGGGTCCACAGCTTTGGCTGGCCTTGGCAGCCAAATTTGTTGGTCATCAGAACCCTGCTTCTCCCCTCATTTTTTATTTTATTTTATAAATAATTTTTTATTAAAATAAATTTAAATCCATACAATTTGTCAACACTACAACCAATTACATTTCCCCCCCCCTTTCCCTCCTCCCACCCACCCCCTCCTTCCCCCATCCTCCCAACTTCCTGGACTTCCCTCAGTTCCTATATCTGATTTGTTATTTCATATTGTTTCTGCATGTTATACAATTGTACATATCCTTATCCTATTGTTCATCTTCATGTTCTACTAATAAAAATTGTGTATGCTTATTCAAAACCTGCCAATGAATCTAAGTCTCTTTGTTGTCTTTGTTGTAAAAAGTTCCCATTCTTCCTTAAAGTCCCGATTGTCTCTCCCCTCATTTTTTAGGTTTATTTTTTTAAGCACCTTGCTCTTTCCAAGTGTAACCAAGTCCAAGGTCTACACTGACTCTGATGTAACCAACCTTTTCATTCCATTGAGAAATTGTATCTAGGGGCTCTTGAATGGCATGAAGAACATAGGAAAACTATCAAGGTGTTCAGGTTGCCTTTCTGAGGATGTATCTTTCCCCCCAAAGAATTTTAGTAATTTCTTTGCTCCATTCTGTTAAAAAAGATATTACTATAGGAATGGGGGAGTGCCGGTAGGACAAGCACAAAAGAAACAAGTTCAAATTTAGAGGACAGTGGATGAGTGAAAAATATCAAGAAAGAGGCTATGGGGATAATATTTTGCCTCTATATTTCGCCCTATATGGCCATGATGTGGGTGGGTGCGGGGAGCACAAATAATTCCTGATAGACACTGGCCACACTGTATTATTTTAAGACTGTAATATTACAGTATTGGGATAACTTATCAAAAGTGGTGTGCAGAAGAGATGAGAGATTACCAGCATTTGGTTGTGAACATGCCCAAATTCAGTGAAGAATTCATCACACACTAATCTTAAAGTAATTCCGTTTCTAATTTAGCGAATCAGAAATGTGACTAAACTAGTCTGATTCCAGAGCCTGATAGATAATGGCAAGTGAAAATGAACTTCTCATTAGTGGCACTAAATTTTGAAGAACAATGAGAAACGGTTTTGCAAAAGACATGCTTGTGTGTGTTTTGCAAACTCTTTTCTTTACTTCCTCCCTCTCCATAGGTGTGAGAATCATCACGAGAAACTCAGTGTGTTTTGTTGGACATGTAAGAAATGTATTTGCCACCAGTGTGCTCTTTGGGGTGGAATGGTAAGTGGCAGAATAGTTTTCTCTGTATACATCTGGATCAAGGAGCTTCCTACTCAGTGCTTGCTTTTTAATACAGGAGTGCAGCCAACAGCACAGAAAGGATGGTATAATTTTGCTTTCTTTAAATTAATATTGTATGTATGATTATGATCCTGAATGGTTTTTCTTTTTTTCTTTTTCATAGCTTGTTTCTGTCATTACAGAAGAACATTGCTTGTGCCTTCTTAAAAAGAACAAAGCCATCCTTCACCAAATATAAAACTGCTTCATTGAAACATTAAGTGATTCATTTTAGGATATAAGTAACTTTCCATTACTCAGATCCCTTATCTCTGAAGCAGTTAAGTAATGCATGTTATTGATCCATCACAAAAATCCTGAATATTGAGAACTTCTAGCAGAGAACTTTGAGGGTTTAAAAAAAATATTAAAAGTGTGTTTCAAAAAGAAGTCTACCTTAACTATGAAAATCTGATTAGATGAGCTAGCTGCTATATAAGCTGAAGTACTGTGGAGGCATAACTCTTTGTATCACAGATTTTTGACATTCCAAGATGAAGAACATCCCTACTCAAATCACATTGGGAAGTCATTTTTATACTTCTGCTGTATTCAATAGCACCTTTTCCTATACAGGTATGTGCCCACACAGGACCTAAGTTCTTCTATGGAGGTCCTTTGGAGTAGCCCCTCTGGCTGAGATTCAAAGGGTGCTGATGAGAGGAAGGGCCTGTTCAGCAGAGGCTCTTGGAGTGGTCTGCCTAGGGTAGCTTGCTTGGTGCTGATTTTACCATCTTTTGGGTGGCAGGTGAAGATGTTCCTCTTATCCTGGAACTTAAAAAAATATTTTTTTTTCATTTTCAGCTTTTAACATCATTTATTGACTGTAATAGTGTTAGTTAAGGCTGTGATGGAAGGGGTTGTGCTGCTGTTTTTGCAGATTGATGTATTTATGCTGTTGGGTGGGGGGAATTTGGATAGTGCTGGTTTTTAGCTAGGGTTTTATTGATTATTTTTGCCATATTGGACATGTATAACATTTAAATAAACCATCTAGAGGCTTTTTTTTTGTTTAAGGCAACTCAGAAATTGATTTGCTGTTTTTGTTTACCTTTCTGGTTCATTCCAGCATCAGTGTCAAGATGCCTCTCTCTACATGCAGATCTCACACGTTAAGGTTCCAACAGTGCTATTTGCTTTAGAATTTCATGTTTATTCATTTGGCTCATGGTATTTTATAGCTTTAGAAAAATGAAGGGCCCTTAAGACAGAGCAGTGCAGTGTTTGTCTTCTAAGTGGGCTGCCCCAATGCCCCATAAAGGAATGCTTCAGTCTGTTTTGCTGCAGATCCCTGTAGGCTTAACGTGAGGATTACATTAATGTGATAGTTTTCTCTCAGCTTTGGTAGAACTACCAAATCATAGCCTAACTACCTCCCACTGCTCAATGAAATGAACTGCTTTGTTGGAACAATGCTCTTTAAAGGTCTAGGTCTTTAAAATAAATAAATAAATCTACCTTTAATGGAGGAAGCTCGGCTTTGACAAAGTAAGTCCTTTTAAGTCCCCTAAACCTTGAATTAGTCTTCCCATAAGAGGTGCGTCTGGGAGCTAATTTAGCCATTTCCTGAAATGGGATATACATGTTCAGAATGTCAAGCCAGTTTCAAATTAATTAGTTGAAGAGATGCACAGTGAATCCAGAACCTCGTTTCAGGCACTCACTTTGGACTCAGAATAGATTTCTGCAGGAAGTGTGTGACTGGAACAGAAGCCAGTTCCAAGGCTTGTTAACACATTGAAGGCAAGAGCTTTATTCAGATAATATTCTATGCGACAGTCTCTTAAGAAGGAGATGGGGAAGTAACTTGGCCTGGCCTGGTGCAATGAAGCTGAAGCCTCTGTGTTTTTTTAACAGCATGGAGGACATACGTTCAAACCGTTAGCTGAAATTTATGAACAGCATGTCACAAAAGTAAATGAAGAGGTGGCAAAGCTTCGCCGAAGGCTGATGGAGTTGATCAGTTTGGTGCAAGAAGTGGTAAGGGCAGTCCTCATACCCATTTTGGATCAACATATCATTACAATGATGTTCTTAGGATTTCATCTATTTATTTATTTATTAAATTTATATTGTGCACCTTTTACAAAGGACATATACACTGGAAAAATATGCCTATAATGGGCAATTTTGCTTCATGCATCCTTTGTGCTGGGTTGCAATCTGCAGACTTAGAAACTTGACACTTTGGGTAATGTACTCTGCTTCATACTTTGCTCTTTAATTCATTCATTAAAGCATTCTGGCCCTTGCTGCTCATTAGCCGAAAAGCCTCCCAGAGTGACTTACTATTGAGAAATAAAGAAAAGATAGTCCTTGCCCTCAAATCTTGTCATCTGAAAGACACAACACAACAAGGAAAAAAGAGTTGGGGCGGGTGGGGAGCAAGCTCAGGCACCAGTTCTCTTGAAGTCACCAGAGGGCGCTCTTGAGAACACAAACAAAACAAAATGCCCTTGTACTATAAAAAAAGAAGTATGAATGCTCCTTACTTTTGGGGATTGTTATGATGGATGTGTCTAGACAGTAGTTGTGTATAATAGATCATGTTTTCATTATAGCTACTGTATATTCTGGCGTATAAGACCAGTGTTTTTCAACCACTGTTCCGTGGCACACTAGTGTGCCGCGAGATGTTGCCTGGTGTGCCGTGGGAAAATTACGTTATATATAGTCAATATAGGCACAGAGTTAATTTTTTTAACATTTTCTAATGGTGGTGTGCCTCGTGATTTTTTTCATGAAACAAGTGTGCCTTTGCCCAAAAAAGGTTGAAAAACACTGTATAAGACTACTTTTTAATCCAGGAAAATCTTCTCAAAATTCGGGGGTCGTCTTATACGCCGGGTGGAGAATCTGCGGTCGAGTATATCTCAAACTCTGTATTTTAACTGGAAAAGTTGGGGGTCGTCTTATATGCTCAGTCATCTTATACGCCGGAAAATACGGTAGTTTATGCTGTGTTCAAATGGTCATGATGGTGCTGATTGAATCAACATCTTAAAAGTAAATCAAAAAAACCCTTACAGCTACAAGGTGACTTACTTTTAACTGGTTTGTGAATTTTCCAGCTGGTAGTAAACTAATTTCTTGTGTGTCTTCCAGGAAAGGAACGTAGAAGCAGTACGCAGTGCGAAAGACGAGCGTGTTCGGGAAATCAGGAATGCAGTAGAGATGATGATTGCTAGGCTAGACACTCAGCTGAAGAACAAGCTTATAACACTAATGGGTAGGCTTGCCTTTTGTTTTGTTAGATTTTGGGGCAGGCATCTTGATTTTGGCAAAACTGTTGCCCACTTGAGATAAGAGTGATCCATAGAACTATAGCTTGCTCTATCCCAAAAGGTTGGTAACAATTAGAGAAAGCAAATATATTGATGCCCAAAATAAGTTATATTAGAATAATTAAACAGTACAGTGATATGGCTGGTGGGTGCTCTTTTTCAGGCATGTCAGGTTTTACATAGTTGGTATTTTGCCACCAAGTGAAGACATACCTGTTTACTCAGACTTTTTAGGTCTTGTAAGGAGTGACTTTTACCTTCACAGCTGTGCTTAGCTTTGCTGGTTGTTTTAGGAATTTGTTTTATTGATGGCTCTTAAAACTTATTAATTTTATATTTTACTCTGGCCTGATGTTGGCTGATGAAGAGCCAGCTATACATATTTGTAATATACAATAAAAATAAATATGTTTTTCAGGAGGCGTAGCCCACAAGCTACGCTGTAAGTCCATGATTTAACTTTGTATTAGACCTCAAATTCATGCTCTTAACTAAAAAGGGGAAATGTTAACAAAAATACAGTGAAGTGGAATCATATTACTGCATATGAAGCATCTTAATTGTATTCTTTGTTACCTATCTTACAGGAATGATTTGTTACCTGTTTTGTTACTTATTTTATAGTGTTACTGATTTTATAGGTTAATTCATTTTAGTTTTACTGTATCAAGCCTTCTGTACACCCTTTGGAGACAGCTGTAATTAAGCACTAGAGTAGTTAAATAAATAAATGTAATGTAATGTAATGTAATGTAATGTATGTTTTAGGAACTGGCCCTCCCAATTTTGTATTATCCCTTAAATCCTGTTTGGATTAGCATTAAAGCCCCAGGACAGTTTACTTAAAAGCCTATCATTACTTGACTATGGCTTTCTTGTCTGGCTTAAATGAAATAGGTCAGAAGACATCCCTCACCCAAGAAACTGAACTCCTGGAATCCCTGTTACAAGAAGTAGAGCACCAGGTGATGGAAGCAGCTGGTTTGAATCCCTTTGAGGAAGTTTGATTTATTTTTATCTGACAATTCTCACTAGCAAATAGTATGGGTTTCTTATTTGGAATTGAATTTATATGTGTCATATGTAAATTCTGCAAACAGTACCCCAGTTTTGGATAAATATATATTTTGTATTATTAGTGGGGTATATGGGTTGTTAGGGGAGGGGTAGTATTTGTGGTGGGGGACACATTGTGGTCCTTCTGGGGTAATATGTCCACCTTTGGTCCCCACTCTGCACTCAGTTCTCACCTGTGGATCCTAGAAGCTATTAGCATGTGCCAGGCAAGGGTAGCTGATAGTTCTCAAACCCTCGGTGAGTTAGAGATTTCCCCTACATGCGAAGACAAACTCCGTTGAATTAAATAGACGAGACCAAAATTGGGTCCAATGATCAAGAAGGCGGTTTCTGCACGTGCTGTAGAGAGAAGTGAGGTACAGTTGGGGCTTGTCAACCTGGGAAGGTAGCCCAGCTAGGAGAAGGAAAACTCTGATCCTAAGCCTCTGTTGCCTTGTGGTATATCTTCAAGAAATGAAAAGGCTCAGGAGTAAACCCTGCACAAATCCGGAGTGGAATCTGACGGTTGGATAGTGGCTCCTTTCAGCAACTCCTTCAGCCAAGCTGGTGCGAAATGTATTGCTCTGCTTTCCTTTTGACCACATCAGTGGGTAGCCCAGGACCTCCATGTACACTGTCCAGGCCTGCACCCTGGGGAGGTCACTTCGGTGCTGCTAACACAGCAGTTTGACTTCATCCCTGGAGGCCCACTCCATTGTCTCTTGAGACAGACAGATGCCAACAATGATTAGCATTTAGAGAATTGCTCTTAGGAACACATTTTGTGTGTGTGTTTGTAATAACAGATGGCTACATACATCCATTCTGTTTTAAAGCTTGGATGCAGCAGAAGTATTAGTCTTCCTCATTTGGCAAATTTGATTTATTTTACTTGATTTGGTTGGTTTTCCTAGAAGTTTGAAGTTTATTGTTTAAACATTGCTATGCTAGATATCCTTAGTCCTCTGTCTGGGCATTGCTGCTGCAGCTTAAGTTTAGCACAGACACTTTTAATATATTAAACCAATTAATAATGCTACCTCACTTGGTGGATTTATTGACATAGGCATGCGTTTGTTCTCCATTTCCTCTTTTTGCAGCTACGGTCATGCAGTAAAAGTGAACTGATATCAAAAAGCTCAGAGATATTGATGATGTTTCAGCAGGTGCATCGGAAACCCATGGCCTCTTTTGTCACTACACCCGTCCCTCCAGACTTCACAAGGTACTCCAGACTCTACTAGTTTTAAGTTTGCAGATTTGTTGTTGTAAAAGGCATTTGATCCTTATTCATGCAAGCTTCCCCAGGTGTACATGTACACACAGGATGTCATATTCTACAGTCAATAGGCATTGGTGAAATCCTCATTATTATTACCCCTGACAATTGCAGGGAAACGGATTGTTGTAGGGTTCTGATCTGCATACATAGATTCTATGCAGACATTAAGTCCTAGGTGAAGATTGTCCAGTGGGTAAGAGGGATCTGGCTCCCCACAACTCTTTGGGGATTTATTTCTTGCATTTGTATCTCACCTTTTTCTCCAAGGAGGTCAAGGTGGTGTGTACATGGTTCTCCCCTTCCTCATTTAATCCCCACAACAACTCTGTGAGGTAGCTTAGGCTGAGAGCCACCCCAAGATCACCCAGTGAGCTTTATGGCTGAGTGGGGATTTGATCTCTGGTCTCCCCGGTCCTAGTCTGACACTCTAGTCATGATACCATGTGTTAATCATGCTTTTAGTTTGGCCCAGTGGCAAATTTCTGCGAGTGAGGCAGCCTCATGTTTTGTGTAAAGCAGATGATAAAAATGGTCAGTAATGTATGACGATGGGATGCCAGATTGAATGCCAGACCTATAGCCTGCTTCCCCTATGGAACTTATATCCATCGAGAGTTCAGGAGTGGGCTGCAGGCTCCACTGCCCTCAGTGTTGGTAAAAGCAAACACCTAAAGTGGGACCAACAATGTTTATTTGACTTTGGTGTGTCTTAGACCACCAAGTTTTTTCAATATGACTGCATAAAGCTAAGGGTACAATCACTATTGCAACAAAACTGATGGCTTAACAAGTTGTTACCATCCTTTTTAGTAACGTTGTGAGTGAACTTTGGAAACTTCCTGCAGTTTTTTAGGGGCATTTGGAAAGTCATTTGTATGCCAGTCATGTTCTTGGTAAGTAAATCTTTTTTTTTACCTTGCACTTTCAAGTCTTACCTGTTATTTTCCCTCCTGTAGTGAGTTGGTTCCTGCATATGATTCGACTACCTTTGTCTTGGAGAACTTCAGGTAGGGACATGACTTTCCAAGAAGTGGGATTCTAGCTAGCTTGAGTGTGATCCTGGAGTTTAATCAGAGGTTGGGCCAAGCCTGTTGCCACTGGTGGGGTTTCAATTCCAGAACACATTAAGTTGTATTTTATCATGTTCCGTGTACAAACCTCTGACTAAGGGAGGAGGATCTTTTATCCCTTGGTAGCTCCTCCTCCTGTTGTTAGTCCTCTTGCAGCGACATATTGAAATATTGAACAGAATCTATCTGTTCAACGGATTATTCCCCTTCAGAAGAGCATGAATTATCCTCCAGATTGGTTTATGTAACCAGCTCACTTTCCCAGCTGGAACAAAAGAACTGAACGCGATGCTTAATTTGTTCTCTGTGGTAACTGGGGACCCAAAATCTGTTTTTCAGAAGCAAGTGTCAAACTCTGAAGTCAGAGTTTCCCGTATATTTTATGTTTGCTGGGACTGTATTTCTCACCTTCCTCACGTGCAGAGTGCATTTCACCAGCATCAAATAGCCACAATCCATTTAGAATGAATGGGGTCAGGCTTTTGTGCTGCCATGCGGGTACCAACATTATCTCCCCCAGAAGTTGTTGGAGTCCCATTCCCATCAGTCCCAGCCACTATGGCCGGTGATTGTGTTTGATATGAGTTATAGTGCAACATCAACTAGAGGGCACACATTGGCTACTCTGTCCTACTGTCTTCTTCAAGATAGGAGGGTGTGTACAAATATATGGAAGCATAAAGTTTGCTTTTGAGGTGTGAAAGAGAGAACTGTGAGGGATTTTGTAATAAAAGCCTTGGAAAAGAATAAAGAGGAGTGAGGCATAGAACAGAACACAGAAATGTTTTTGCATAATAGAATGGCTGCTGAAGAAAATTCTAATGGTGTGTATTGAGAGAGTGGATCCTAGTGAATAATTATTTTATATTTCCTTAGGTTTGAAAATGCACATTAAGGAATGCTTGCTCTAGAGATGACGAACCTCCCGTTTGTGTTGAAAGATTTACTTTAACCTTTGCACTGAATATTTATTTCTTATATCTCAACAGCACTTTACGCCAGCGGGCAGATCCAGTTTACAGTCCACCTCTTCAAGTTTCTGGACTTTGCTGGAGGCTCAAGGTTTATCCAGTGAGTGTGGCTGATACTGTTTACAAACAGCTACTGAAATCTCGGTCATAACCTCACTCCTGGTGCATTGTGATCCATAACGTGCCCTGCAGTGTTCTATTCTTATGAGTAGTCCTGAGGTACAACTTCCAGAAACCAATAATGTCAGTCTCTGGGTTAATTACCTGGAACTAATATTTAAAAGAATGTGGGGAAAACATAATAGGGGGGAGTCTTGAAAAAGAGCCCTCATGATTTGATATACCAGGGATGCACCAGAAGAAAGGTGACCACTAAAATACCTCTTAGTACAACCATTTCCTAAAAAGCAGCTTGGATATTGCAAGCAGTTTCTGTTCAGTACTACAGATGGATCACAAGCCCCTTATTTTTTTAGGCCAATCACCTCTGGGATACTTTCTAATGTTGTTATTTTTTTCCTCAGGCAGCAGCATTTACCCAGTTTCATGTTTGCCCTATTCACTACATGGGTAAATACATATTTAGAACAGGGTGAATCTGTAAAGCAAGCATGTAATGGCCACAGGAATAAGGCAAAAAAGGAAAAGTGGTCTTGCATTGACAGGCAATGTAAATAATTACTTATTTATGGCATGGCACCTCACATGTTTACTGATTATTCTGAAAGCTTAGAATTTTGCTAAGATTTGAATCTTTGACACAACCCTTAAAGTTGCCTCTATAGAAAAGCCAAAAATCTCTGCTCAGGATGTATTATGCTGGTTAGGAACTTTGCCAATAGCTTTTATGCAGCTTCTGTTTTCAAATAATATGGTAAAATGGAGGAAAGGAAAAACCTTGCAGTTGTGGCTGCCTGGTGGGTAGAACAAAGTGACAAAGAACAGAAACTTTAAGAGGGAGGCCATGCACACAATGTCAATTTTAGTTTTCTAGATTTTGGACCTTTAGATTCTGCTGATATTATTTCCAAGTAGTGAGGCCTAGAGGAATTATTCAGCTTTTAAAAATGCAAGATGTTTTTCGCATTATAATATTGCATTACCACAACACTGAAGAAATCTTTCCAGCTTGTGGGTATAAATGTTTTGTTGAACCACATTCCGATTGTATGGGGCCTAACTGAGGAGGGGCAACATGTTTGGCTGTTGAGGGTGCTTATTCACGGTGGCAAATAAGTTAGTACTCCAAGGCTGGAAGAAAAATCTCTGCCACTGGTTGTGTAACAGACTGAAGGCTTAAGTCTGTTGGCAGCAAATGAAAGGGCAGCCTTTTGGCAGAGGCAACAGGAAGGAAAATATCTAGTCATTTGGGTTCTTTACGCCAATCTATTTGCATGAAGCAGCACTGTGTGACTTTATACTATCTTTTATTTATTTGACATTTTTCTGTCTTCCTCCAAAAAGAGAGCACAGGACAGCTAATGACATAAAGCAATAGATCAATCATAAAAAACATGGAAAACATCAAATGGCTGCTTATCAATAAATGCTTAATAGATAATACCTCCTCAACACCAATCATACCTCAAAAGCCTGATGATTTAGCCAATTGTGTGTGAGCATAGCTGATTGCACCTGTGAGGGTGTTTCATAGTGCTGGCCCCGAGGGTGCCCTGCCTTGTATAAATATCTTCCTCACCACCAGTACTGAAGGAAGAACAAGCTGGACCTCTTCCAGTGATGGCAAAGTCTCTGTTGGAAAGTGCTGGGGAACACATTTTCTTTTTCTCTCCTGGATCATGCCCTGTCACAGGAGCTAGGTTGAACATTTAACCAACTCTATGCTTGGGCCGATGAAGTAGCAAGACATCTCCATGCTTGTCATGGTGGCTATAAAGTCCTGATCTAACATGGCAAGGCAGCCCTGACATGGAGATTGAAGTCCCCCAAGAATAATATTCTTCAAATATATTCCAGAAACACCTCCTTAAGCCCAGTCAGGCTGTGTGGGAAGTGGTATATAAACAACATCTTGTAAAATAGGGTAGCATGCTAACAGGGTTTACTCGTCCCCTCTTCTTTTTTCTCCCACACCTTTTCCTTTGCTGTCTCTTGTTCTTACTGGTTTATATGAAAAATTGTTCCATGCACACACACAAAAAATATTAACAAATGTGAGAAGAGGTTACCATAAGAAGGAGAAACACCCAAGTTCTGTTTGTTTGAACGTGCACCAAGCTGCACCCATAGGAGGGGCTAGTGGCTCAGGTGCTACGGTGCTAGTGCTTGGCTTTTGAGGCCAATGTGCCATAAGACATTTGGGGCTTTATTGCACAAGTGGTTTCTGTGATGTAAAGTCCCCTCAAACAGATCACCAATTTGTTGATAGTATTTAAGCATTGGTGGTGGCAGGGGGGGGCATTCTCTCTGTTTAGACTCTCCGGAACTGTGCATCAGGTAAAAGCCCACTTCAGCTGTATTCAATAATTGCAGGAAGCTGAATTACGAACTTTGAAATCTCATTTGGCAGGTAGTGGGCATGTTGTAACAAACTAACTTTGATTTTAACATTTTTTAAAGGATGGAAATGGAGTGGTGCGAGGCTATTATTTATCTGTGTTTCTCGAGCTGTCAGCTGGATTGCCAGAAACATCCAAGTAAGAACAATCACTATTTCTTCCTGTGTTTGGAATAGGGTTGCACTCTGTGTCCGTGGTAATGTTGGAGGGAGGGAGCAGGGAGACTAGTTAAATGATGTGTCTGACCAAACATGAAATGTATGATCAAACAATGTCATTCTGTAGTAAAGAACCTAGGCAGTATTACTTAGTCCAATCTTTTAGGGGTCTTCACCAAAAACTCTGCTTGATCCAAAGAGTCCTTTTTTTGTGTGGAAAGGGCTTTGGTCCAGAAGAGGTTTCTACGAATGGAAATGGTGTGGCAGTTTTTCCAGTTCCCCCTTGGCCCCCCTCCCACAACACTTCCTACCCTGTTCTGAATGGTCCCCAATCCTCTGGAGTGAGTCTTTGTGTATGCTAAGGCAAAGAATTGTTGAAAATTGCCTGCCACATTTATGTTGAGGACTCTTTCCCTTGGATCAGAGCTTGTTTATTTACTTTATTTATACAAATATTTGTATACCACAATTTCATTTAAAAAAATCAAATCAGTTTACAATAATTCAAATACAGTAAAGCCACACAAAAATTAAAATGGATTGCCAGCTGACTATTCAATGGAATACATTTGTCTTATTGTCTGCATAAGCCTGGTGGCAAAGAAAATATTTCAGCAAATTTTTGAAGGTTAGTACAGAAGCCCTGCCAAGTCTCTATTGGAAGTCTCTATTCTTCAAGAAAGGGCTAATAACACTGAAGGTTCAGTTTTGTGCTGATGTCAAATGAGCCTCACCCAACTCAGAACTACCAGCAAATCCTACAGATGATCTTGGTGATCAAGCTGGGATTTAAAGGTCTTACAAATATAAGCAGTTGTTTTGTTTATGGAAGGGCAGATATAAGCCAGTTAATGTTAAGAGTTGCAGAATATCAGCACTTTTCTAGACTGCCTTTGAATAATAATAATAATTTTATTATTTAAACCCTACCCATCTGAATGAGCCATGTTAGATTTCCCCCAAACTCTGTGGATTCTGTGACCAAAATTAGGTGCCCTGGCATCCAAGAGCAGGATTCTGTTGCCTATATCAGGCATGCAAATTCAGCACATTTGCATATCTCTGATTTAGCTAGTCATGGGGGAGATGGAGAGGGGGGAGAAAAAGAGTTGTACATCTCAAAATCTTCTTGAGCCACCTTCATTTGCTGAAAATTCACTAGGCATTTCCTGCAAAGGATAAGACCATCAATGGCTACTACTTGCCATGATAGCTATTTTCCCTCCACTGTTGGAGGCAGAATGCGTCTGAATACCAGTTGCTGGGAATCGCAGGAGGGGAGAATGCTGTTCCCCGTCTGCCTTACGTTGTCCTTATGTCCTGTTTCCAGGCTTCACACTAGTTCAGCTGGCTCTAACAAGGACTGCTACATATTTTATTGGACATTTTGAGTGTGTGTGACTTTTGGCTTAAATGCCCTCTGCTTGTGGGGAAAGTGGCTTAAGTAATGTAGTTTCATGGTCATATTTGGCAAGAAGGGAATATTTGACAGAGGTGCTGTGCTGAACTTGGTCTGAAGAGCTCTGTTAATTGCAGTGGGAAACTGATTTCAAATGCAGCCAAGTGGCCGACCAGCCTGTCTTTCAGGTGAGCTAGAGGTTACCTGCCAAAAAATTACCATAGATGCTAGGTCACGAAGAATTTAGTCCCTAAGCTTTTTAAGCACAACTCTGATTCAAAGGCTTCAAAACACCCACAGCCAGATTGTGTCCTTGACAAGGAACTAGGCCTGCCACTCCTGTCAGTCTGAATATGAGCTAAGAGACCTGTGACCCTCCCAACATGTTGCTGAACTACAATTCCCATCATATCTAACACTTGGCTATGGCTTATGGGAACTGGAGTCCAATAGCATCTGGAGGGCCAAAGTTTCCCCAGCCCTGATCTGAATAGAAACCCTGGTCCCCAATCCTAGTTTTTCAGGGGTTGGTTTTCATTTAAATTGCTTGAGTTTTGGGAGGTAAGCTGTAGCTAATAAATGTGCTTTTTTGAAAAGGTCTGTGAAACTAAATGGGAAGGTTGGTTATGGGTTCTTCATATTTTAAATCATTTTGATAGTACAGTCATACCTTGGTTTTTGAACAGCTTAGTTAACGAACAACTTGGAACTCGAACGCTGCAAAACCCGGAAGTAGGTGTTCCAGTTTGCAAACTTTGCCTCAGAAGCCAAACGTCCGGCGCGGCTCCTCCAGCCAATCGGAAGCCACGCCTTGGTTTCCAAACGTATCGGAAGTCGAACGGACTTCTGGAACGCTTTCTGTTTGAAAACTGTATTTTAATACCGAATCACCCACTAGTAGGAGCTTCTACTTCACTATACTGTCTTTCATGAGAAAGTTGTTCTTTATTTTGGTGCTTTGATTTTCTTTATTTGAAGACAGTTGTAGCCACGGTTGCACCAGCTGTTCTTATCCTCTTGTGTCAGGTGTGCCCTCCAGATAAGATGTTGGACTCTCACCCATCATCTTCAGGTTGGCGAAGGCCACAGTGGGCCACCACGGCTGTCTGGCATTGGTTGTTACCTCAGTGTATACCCTTATCCATGCACCCATCACATCAGCATTTTTTAAACATCCCAGGGAGATATCTATGGCCTCACTGTTGCTAGTCTTTGAAAAAAGGCTGAAGACACACTTATTCAAGTCTGCGTTTGGCTGAATAGTAGTGCTGCTGTTGTGGTTTTTTATTTAGTTGTATTTTCATGTGACTTATAGGCTGTCCTGTGAGGGCAGCCATGCATTGAAATGCAGGTTTGTTTTTTGTTTTTGTTTTTTAAACAAAACTAAAAACTGGTAGAAAGATGACATACTTGCTATTTTATGGAAATTTATTAGTGAAATGTAACTTAGGATATAATTGAACCAACAATTACTGTAACAAAACTCAACGATTATAACTGAAGTAACTACATATTCTTCCCCTTTTTGCCACTGCTTCATTTCCCTTCCACTTCCTCCTGTGTCAATACACAGAATGTAAGCCCCTGGGGGCTGGGCCCTGTCCTCTCATTCTTTGCAAAATGGGTGGCACCATAAAATTAATAGATGTTAATGCATAGTTCCACATAAGGTCAGGTCTGGCATTGGGTGATTTATCTTCTGTTTGCCTGTGGCATTTTTGTTTTGTAGGTATGAATACCGTGTGGAAATGGTCCACCAGTCCACTAATGATCCTGCTAAAAATATCATTCGAGAGTTTGCATCTGATTTTGAAGTTGGCGAGTGCTGGGGTTACAACAGGTTCTTTCGACTGGACTTGCTTGCTAATGAAGGCTACTTAAACAGGCAGAATGACACAGTCATCTTAAGGTATGGGAGAGGCCTACTGCGTAAGTGCTGTAAGGGTGCAAGATGACCACAGATAGCTTTTTGAGGGTGGATGGTAGAAAAAGGAACCTCTTGGCACTATATCCTATATGGTGGGGGAGCAGCCCTTGCCTCCCTCTATTATGCAGTGTCGTAATGGGGAAAGGAGTTCAATTTAACTTGTTTAGTAGGCCTGTCTCTTAAAAAGTTCTCAAGAATTTTAATTGAGTAATCATTGCCCAATAAATGTGATTATTGGCTCGACCTCCAAGTTGGTGCCTTTTGATGTATGAGGACTTTGCAGCTTAATAGATGCAAGCTACCTGTCACTGTTACATGGAAGGGAAATCTCTAATATAATTTTTGATCTCTGTTAACAGTAGCACTTCAGAAGCAAAATAAGCATCATTAAACATAGTGTAACCTTTAAGCTTTAGCTGATTTAATTCACTGGTTTAAATTGCCAGCCTAAATTTTTAGCGGCAAATAGGATGAAGCTGGGTGGCTCTGTCCCTCCTTTCAGATTCTTCTTTAACGATGGTGACACAAGGTTGCTGTCACAGCTAGGTAGAGAACCCAACTGCTGATAGAACATGCATTATTCTTGTATGGGACTTTTGTAAGCATTGTGATGTCTTCCCCTCCTTCTGCCTCCCCCCCCCCAAAGGTTCCAGGTGCGGTCACCCACCTTCTTCCAGAAATGTCGGGATCAGCACTGGTACATTTCTCAGCTGGAAGCTGCTCAGACAAGTGATGTCCAACAGATAAATAACCTTAAAGAGGTAAGCAGCATTGTGACACATGAATGCTAAATTGAGGGACAATGCCATTAACTATAGTGGGTGGCTGATATTTTGGGAGGCAAGTGTATTCAGCTAATTTGATCAATGAAATCATGAATGTTACTCTGTTAGTGTGTTGTGCTTGTTTCCCAGACTTTTGAGGGTTGAGGAACCTTTCTTATTTTCTGTATGTTGAAATTGGAAGCTTGCTTCAATTTACACTTGGGTCCATAGGAAGTTTTCTTATGTCAAGTCATAACATTGGTCCATCTAGCTCAGTACTGTCTACACTGACAGGCAGCAGTAGTTTGAGGTGGGGCATTCCCACCACTACCTGGGGATGCCACTGGGGATTGAACCTAGGACCTTTTTGCATGAAAAGCATGTGCTCTACCCATTGTGCTGCAGCACCTCTTCAGATGTGCAAGAGCTGTTTGCCTGTAGAAGGACCTACCTCTGAATTTCTGCATGAGTCACTGATCTGGGTGTGCTTTCTCAGGCAGGAAAAGCTGCTGCATCTGTGCATCTGGAGTGATTGATCCAATCACATTCAATGTAGAGATGTGTCAGGGTGATCTGTCTCCAGGAGAGGCTAATTGGAAAGAGAAAAGTGAATCAGGAGTAGATGCAATGGGTAATCTCTTTGGGTACGTAACTTGGGCACTAGGGAATATCTAATTATTTTCTCATGGCATCACAGCTCTTGCTACACGGTCAGTCACCATGTGGTTTGTGAACAACTGGTTTAGTATTACGGTCATACCTTGGATCTCAAATGCCTTGGCTCCTGAACAAATCTGCTCCCAAACGATCAAAACCCGGAAGTGAGTGTTCCGGTTTTTGAACAGTTTTTGGAAGCCGAACGTCTGTGGCTTCTGATTGGCTGCAGGAATGAGAAGCCGCGCTTTGGTTTCTGAATGTTTTGGAAGTCGAATGTACTTCCGGAATGGATTCCATTCAACTTCCAAGGTACGACTGTATAATGAAGGTTGGCTACATTAAACCTATGCCTTCTGTTTTCCATATGTGTATGCTTTATTTTCTTTTTTTTAAAATGACAGAGGCTTGCAATCGAGCTTTCTCGTACCCAGAAATCCCATGGCATGTCTCCCCCTGATACTCACCTCAGCCCACAAAGTGATGATGGTCCAGAAGCAAGACCTAAGAAGTCAGGATCAAACTCTGAAGTGCATCTTGAGGCTGTGGCCAGCACAGCATCTGCTAGAGAAGCAAAGGATGACGAGGAAGAAAAAATACAGTATGAAGACTTCAATGTAAGAATCCTCCTCTCCTGCCCTGGTGAATTTGCTGCAATGACCAAACATGAGATCATGTCAATGGCCCCTGTAGTCCAGCATCCTGGTTTCACAGTGGCCTACTAGATGCCTCTTCTGAGAAGCCCAGAAGAAGAAGCTGAGCACAACAACATCATTCTCTTCTCTTGTGAATCCCAGCAACTGGTATTCAGAGGCACACTGCCTCCGGTGGTGAAGGGGAGAACACAGCCCATGTTAGCCTTCTCCATGAAGCTGTCTGACTCTCTTTCAAAGCCATCCAAGTTGTTGACCATCACTATTTATTGTGGGAGCAAATCCCAATGCCTATAGATCAGACTGTGCTAATGGAGAGGGGTTGTGTTTGGTAAGCAGAAAATGGTAGATCACAGGTACACATCTGAAAATAGTAGCCAGCCTGTTTTGCTAACTGTTGTTGTGTTGTTTGAATTTCAGAATAGATTACATGCTGGGTGGCACTGAGGGACATCTGGTAAAGGAGCCTTTTATCAGTGCTGAAACACACACCCTTTCAATGTCTGTGCCCAGAGCATGAAAATCTGGGTTTAGTGTTGCTGAATTCTACTATCTTGCATAATGTATAATGTATTCTGTTTTTGGTAGTCGTGAAAACCTTATTCACTGACCGCCACCTTGGCTTTGGAAGTTTCAGAAGGCAGTTTCAGACATACAGTATCTGTTTTTAATAAGGCCTAGAAAAATTGTTTTTTTAAATGAAAGTAGAGATTCTTAGGGAGCTCAGTTCTGTACCTAATACCATGCCTTCCTTCCAAGGATGAGGATGTTCTTAGGTACTCTGTCCCTCTTACTTGCTACAGTTAGCAAGCCAATAGACATTACACTTGTTCATTCCTTGCTGTGAGAGGAAAGTCCTGTTCTGCCATGCTCCGGGCATCAGCACATCTCTGACTCTGGAATAGGGCCAGCTACCCCCTGGAATTCTGGGAGTATGGGCAGTCCTGTGTGTTACTGGCTTACATAAGAATATAAGAAGTGCCTGCTGGATCAAACCAATGGGCCATCTAGTCTAGAATCCTGTTCCCACAGGGTTCAGCCAGATGCCTGTGGGAAACCTGCTTCCAGAGTTCCTTCTTTCCAGTTAACCAGCTAAACATTAGTGTCACTGCTTTCTCTGCACCAGGATAACCAACATGGTCCTCTCCAAGTGATGTGGACTCCATAATCCCCTGACTGTTAGCCACGCTGGCTGGGGCTGATGGAAGTTCTTGGGCTACCAACTGGAGAGCAGCATGTTGGCTGCCACTGCTCCGCACTGCACACAGAAGCATTATTTCAGAGCCATTTTTGCATACTCTTGACTGCAGCATGAACTCTCAGATGGGGACCTTGATGTCGATCTTGTTGGGGAGGACGAGGCAAACCACCTTGATGGCAGCAGCTCCTCAGCTAGTTCCACAGCGACCAGCAACACAGAAGAAAATGATATTGATGAAGAGACCATGTAAGAGACCCTGTTCTCATCTTTGTTGTCTATTGAAATGGAAGCGCCTTCCATTTGCAGGCGGGGTGGGAGGGGAAATCCCACCCTACATTACTGTTGCTCCCAAGGCAGCTAACAAAGCGTAAGGACAAATAAAACACTGTAATCAAATATTTATTTATTTTATTTATTAAACAAAATTCAGACAGTGCATGGCTGCAATGAAACCCCTAAGCAGTTTACAAAAAACCCCAACATAATTATCAATAAAAGGACAGGTATTGAAAAACATTCAGAAGATAATGAAAATCAACAAGCTGAAAAGAGATTAAAATTCATGTCCGGTTCTACATGTCTGGAAAGGCTTGCCTAAAGAAAAATGTCTGGAGAGGCAGCACAGAGGTGCAGAATAAGTATTGGGTGGCACCTGTAACATTGAAGCAGTCTGCACTTACAAATATTTGGCTTCTTTCTAAGACTACATGCCTGTACATTTCAAATGCAGTGTTTTTTCCAGGGGTCTGTGGTTTTAATAGAATGAGGGTTCAAGGGCTGAGATAGTGATGAATGAGTAGAATGAGCATTTTTAGCGCTAGGGTATTGTTTACGAGTTTTGTTGGGGTTGTTGCTATTCATTTTTTAATATCTTTATTTCGGATCTAATGATTCATGTGGAAATTGTTCTGTCTGGGTGTGTACTTTTTGATGTTTTGTTTATTGCTTATTACTGCTTTTGTTAAGCTTATAGTTATGTGTTTTTTATACATTGCAGTCTGTCTTGAGCATGGTTTTAACTTTGGAAAGGTAGCATACAAATAAAATGATTGATTGATTGAGATAGCAGAATGAACTGTACCACTTCAGAGTGTAAGTGGGAGATAAAGTGGATATTCAGCACACTTGTGGCCATGCAATTGAACTTGCCCTCCATCTCTTCTCCCTATGTGCCCCCTAAAATCTGTTCTGGGCGTCCCCAAAGCTATCTAGAACAGATCTGGGGAGGGTGCAGGGGGAGAGGATGGGGGAATTCTGTTGTGGAAATGGAAATGCTAAAGGCTAGAAAAAACAAGTCTTCCTGCATGGAGAAAACTAGCAAAGCTAGAACCTTATGGATACACTACCTTGTAGGGAGTATTGAAGTAGCTGAAGGGGTAGAATCCATTCCAGCACCCTGGGACTCTGCTGCTTCATTCTGCTGCATACATAGACTCAGCCTCAGATGCTAGAACTTGAGTGATATAAGTACATGTGTGAAAGAGTGGTTTTATCCCATAACAATGAATTTGCTAATCTCTTCAGTTTAAAATCTATGAAATTATTTTAAGCACAAGTGATTTTTCAGAACAAAGGCTTAAAAGGAGCTCTTTGTTTTTGTTTAATTTGTTCTTAGGTCTGGGGAAAATGATGTGGAATACAATCACAACATGGAGTTGGAGGAAGGAGATATTGTGGAGGAGGCAGCTTCTGCCGCAGCAGGTGCCTCGGGTATGAATCGGACCCTTTTTTCATGAAACTGCATCTTAGTATACAGAGCCTGCTTTCCATCCTTCTCCTTGTTCTCTCACTGCCACGTCAGAGGCAACGCAGAGCTGTGTATTCTGCAGGATTTTCTATTTTTGGAACTGCTGCATCATGTACCGTATGTGGAGATTATTGCAATGTAGGGCAGTCTTCCCATTGGCTCATAGTCATGGGAGGCTTACAGCTGAATTTCCTTAAGGGCTTTTAAAAAACGCATCAATGGAGTGCTGACGCTTCCCAGTCTTTTTTAAAAAGAAAAGGGGGAAAAAAGTACTCTTAAGTAGAGCCAGTGATTGATTTCCTCTTTTGCCTTTTACTCTTTTTCCTTTACCCTTGGGAGTGTTGACACTTTCTCTTAAACAGTGTGATCTTACTGCATAAGCTTTCTTACTGGGGTGAGGAAGGGATAAAATGTGTGAACCTCTCAAGTATCAAGTGGAGAGGAGTCCAAGGGAATAGTGCCTATAAATTTGATTAATTCAGACACAGATTCTTCTTCTGTGACTGGGATTTTGAAAGCTCTTGGAATGTTTCTTTTTAAATAAGCACTTAAGATACCAGTTCTAGCAAAGATCTGTCAATTATCCTGTTGAGAGGGAAGCGTTGATGGTGTTGTATTGCAGTTCTCCTTATAACTGTCTAAATCCTATTGTGGCTCAGATAGCAATCACTGGCATACGACAGTTAAATTATACCTCTGTTAGAATTCCTTCTGAGCCAGGAAATTAATTCATATTTAGCTGATTAATACCACCCCCTTTACAGGAACAGAGGTGGAGGCATAATGTCTGCAGAACTAAGTGATTGATTGTGTTCCCTAGCCTTCTCTTTTTAAAAGTGTTTGCTGTCTGTAAAATCCTCCCTCACTGGTGTCTGTCTGTAACCCACTCAATTCTGAGGAATCTCCAATTTTGCTAATTGCGTGTTCTTAATCACCTGCTTTGCCAGAGCCCCTTAGTGGGTTTTTATATGGGTGTTTATTTTCCCCATTCAACTAACTTACAGCTGGCAACATTGTTTTCCTGCACAGACTTTTGCACCAAGAGTAGTTTGGCTACAGGTCTTTTAAGACACACATACTGAATTCACTAGAGTCATACCTCATGTTGCGTATGCTCCATGTTGTGTACGTTCGGGATATGCACTCCTGCACCCCGGAAGTGTTTTACGGAGCATGCAGGACCGCCGGATGTGCAGAACGCTTCTGCGCACTTTGCGCATGCCCAGAAGCACTAAAATTGCGCGACTTCCGGGTTTTTGGTTTTTTTTACGTGCGTTTGAGTTACGCACACCCGCGTTACGCACGACGACCCGGAATGGATTGCATGCGTAACCCGGAGTTCCACTGTATTTGGGAGATTGGAGGTTGGCAACTGCAGCGGACGGGGCACTGCCCCACCAACCTCAACCTGCCCTCAGCCAGCCTCCGCCTGCCTGCCTTCTTACTTACAACCAGTCCAGGGAGTGGTGCTGCCTGTTGGCTTCCTCCTCCTTAGCGTTGGTGTTGCCCTTCTACAACTCAGCAGGGAGAAAGGTGGGAACAAAATTAGAACTATCATTGGTTGTGACTCCACCTCCTGTTGGTCTCTCTGCCTTCTATCCCACCAGTCCCAATGGGCTGCAGCCACCCCTGACTTTAAAGGCCTCCACTGCTGAATGTGAAGTGCTTTGGACATTCTTAAAGCGTTCTAGAAACACTAAGCATTCTTCTCCTTCCAGGTGGGAGCCATGGCTACCCCACTGCAAGCAGCCGCATGTCCAGGAGGGGAGGAAGCGCACTAGGCTCTTCAGCCAGTAGCAGCTTACTTGACATAGACCCTTTGATTTTAATTCACCTGTTGGACCTGAAGGACAGGAATGGGATGGAAAACCTGTGGGGCCTACAGCCGCGCCCTCCTGCTTCACTGCTGCAGAACAGAGGTGAGTGGATGGAACCTCCTCCCCGCCCCCCAAATCCAATCAACAGCATTAACAGGATGGAGCTTTTTGAATGGTTTCCTGTTCAATTTGCTTTGCTATACTTGGAATGGTTTTTAATGTGAAGCAACAGAATGTACTTCAATCATCCAGTTGTGTGTTTAAGTCGAAACCTTTGTGTGTCTTGGAATTGGCTGCTAAAGCTGTGCAATGCTAGATTAGTGTCTGTCACATAGGGTCTCTTTCTGGGAAGGATTTATAGTCTGCACTAGTTTTCCCCAACCTCAGTTCTACCCATCCTCATCTCCTAAGACGTTTTAGACCAGAACTTCCATCAGCTACAGCCATCATGGCCAATGGTCAGGGATTATGGGAGTTGGAGTTTAAAATATTTGGAGGGCACCAGGTTGGAGAAAGCTGAACCCGAACCTGAACCCTGAAGACAACCAAGGGGGTGTGCATGAGGTCGGAAGTAGGCATTTCGCTTAAAGCAGGTATCTTAGGGGTTTTTATCCAGTGTTGTCTACATAACTTACTGTTGTTGTCCAGCCTAATAATTCTCTAATACTGTGGTGCCCCGCTAGACGAATGCCTCGCTAGACGAAAAACTCGCTAGACGAAAGGCATTCGCTAGCGGAAGGCTGCCCCGCAAGAAGAAAAAGTCAATGGGGCTGCCTCGCAAGACGGAAAAAAAAAATTTTTCCGTCGCGAAAACCGCTATTCTGGCTTGGTGCTTCGCTAGACGAAAAATTCGCTATACGAAGACACTCGCAGAACGAATTATTTTCGTCTAGCGAGGCACCACTGTAATACATTCTAGTTCTGTTTTCCTTTAGTAGCATACTTGCTGCTGCAGATGCTTCTTCTTGGTGTTGTTTAAGATGCCTGCAGTCCTCAGCCCATGGCCCATCTGAGCTCTTAGAGAGGCAGGCATGATCACAGGGCAAACCAGCCATGCTTGCCATATTTTGATCTGCCTTTAAAACACTGGAGATGTATCTTAGCCTTAACTGGGCATGTGTCGAGGAAAGGTGACCTAACCATACATGTCCTTTTGTTGCTACAAACCAGTGAAGGTCAAACTTTAATGTTTTTATTTTGTTGGGAGTTAATTGACCTGGAGCCACTGATAGCTGGTTTCAGGTCACTTTGAAGCAACCATTTTGTTGACTTTAGAGAGCAGAGGATAAAATGATGATCAGTCTGGTACACACACACACACACTTTTTCTTCTTTCCATAGCAACACCTCTTGTACTGTCAGCTCTAAAGATAGGGAGAGAGAGAGAGGCTGGAACAGAACTTGGCTGTTGCAGTCTGGCAAAATTAAGCAGGCTTCATGTTATCAGTAGAAAGAGAGATGGCTAAGTGGCTTGTGAAGTTACCCAGATTCTTAGGTAGGGGGATAATGACAAGGTGGCCGCTGACTGGGGAACTCTAAAGTTCAGCTAGGAGTGAGATTATGGGAAGTGAACTTTACTGCCATTTCCATTGCCATGTTTCGTGGTACATGTGTTGCGATTCTTTGAGTGGGCAAAGGAAGAGGTCTAATAAATTATATCTGTCGTGTTGGAATGCAGCTGGGCTAACTACAGCAGATTTAAGGACTTAAATGAGCATTCTGATGGATATCCAGATGCACATTCTGAGCAGAACCCAGAGCTTCAGAGCGAAGGCAGTGTATTTCAATTTGCCTTCAATGAACTCCCCGCATGGCCACATCTGATTGGTTTTCAACCACATTCACTTCTGCTGTGCAGACTGCATGGTTTGTGCTGGTTTTGTAGTTGCTATTATGTGTGGTGTACACAGAACAGCCAACAGAATGAAATCCTGGGCTCTGTGATTGTGAAACTAGCTGGGGAGCAGAAAAGGTGTCTTCCGCGGTGCGAGGCCCAGGTATTTGCTCTGTGTCTATAGACATTGTTTTGGTGGGCTTCTAACTTTTTGCCATTTCCTCTCTGTCAAGCATCCTATTCTCTAAAAGAGAGGGATCAGCGGAGGCACCAGGCCATGTGGCGTGTTCCACCGGACTTGAAGATGCTGAAGAGGTTGAAAAGCCAGATGGCCGAAGTCCGCAGTAAAATGTCAGATGTGAAGAACCAGCTGTCGGAGGTCCGGAGCAGCAACGCTTCTGATGGGCCAACTGCTTATTCGTTTCCTGGTGACCAGGGAACCTTGGCTACTTGTGGGACAGAGAGCTACAACAAGCTGCAAGAACTTGGGAGGGAGCTGCTGACAAAATCATCCCTCTCTAGCTGCTACATACGGAATTGTAAGTGAGGAAGGGGGCTTAATTTTCCCTTTTTTTGCAGAATGGGGTCTGTCTGCCTGAGAACAGAAGTATGCAGCCTTTCTATAGCCTAGCCCAGGGGTCAGCAACCTTTTTCAGCCGTGGGCCAGTGGGCCTCAGACCATGTGGTGGACCAGACTATATTTTGAAAAAAAATATGAACAAATTCCTGTGCCCGACAAATAACTCAGAGATGCATTTTAAATAAAAGCACACATTCTACTCATGTAAAAACACACTGATTCCCGGACCATCCGTGGGCCGGATTGGGAAAGTGATTGGGCCGCATCCGGCCCACGGGCCTTAGGTTGCCTACCCCTGACCTAGCCCTAGACGTGAGTGCACCTACTCTGAAGGTGGCAAAAGAAGCTGATAGCACTCACTCACGGTACCATTGGAATGGTTTTAAATAAACCTTTCCAGCCAGACATTTTGATTTGTGGATTTACATGTCTAGCAGCTTGGAAACCTATACAGTTTTCTGATCCAATTTCAAACTGACTGCACCTGTACTGTGAATGTTAAACATCTCTTGCCAAAGCAGCCACCATGATGGTGGTTCTCTTGAGGTTTGTTTTTACTCAAGTTAGTGGCCTCCTGGGATTCTAAGAATTCCAGCCCTGGGGAGTGTTGAAACATGCAAGCATTGAAACAATTCAAAAAAAGACTTTCAGATGAGGTTCCTCATGTGGTGCGTTTCTGGTGCTTCACACAGGGCAGAGCAGGCCTGCATAACTTGATCTGCCAAGCCCGGCACATGCCTGCTGCCTGTTGTGGCTTTCTCCAGGTGCATTCCATGATGTTGCAGTCCTGTGTAGGTTGAAAGATCAGGAGGGTTATTAAGCTGCCGGGAAGCTGTGTTCTGCTTGATAGACTGTAGCAGGCAGGCCTGGTATAGAAATAATTCATTAGAATTTAAATGAAGCGAAACCTTCAATAGATTGATTTGATTTATTACAGTCACAGACCAATAAAAGTTGATGCAAACAGGTTCATTTACATAATAAGAGAACAGACAGAGCCGAAAGGGACTTCTTCCTTTACTCTCTGCTTTCTCATTTGTATTGAGAATAGAGATAATTTAACTAATGTAGGAAGAATCATCGCTTACACAGCAAGATAACAGGATTTCAGCGGGTTTACTGGGTAGAGAGTTCTTAATAACAATTAAGTAGGAGCCTCTTCATGTACCTAAGGATCGTAGGCTGCTTCCTTACCCCAGGGCAGACCCCTCATCTCAACAGCTCAGTATTATCTACTCTAACAGTAGTTCTCCAGGGTCTCCAGCAGAGACGGGTCTTTCCTATCTGTGCTTCCAGAAGATGCTTTTAGCTAGACACCAGAAACTGAACCTTTTGCATTCAAAGCACGTGCTCTCCCACTGAGCTGTGCCCCCACTAGATGCTCTGTGGTCTCCCATCCCCAGAACTGGAATTACAAAGCTTTTTTAATCAGTTTAGGTGGCAGATGCACTTTGAGGTGCTCTGGTTTAGATACTAAATAACTTCCGATGTAGCACCAGTTTTCAGTGATGGAGAGTAATTAAACTTGCTGAGTGAGAAAGGCATGTGGGGAGGTTTACCCTAAGAAAGGGAATGTTCTATCTCCCAGGGGGCCAAGTGGGATGTCATCCCCATTTTTCCGAGTCATTACTGAAAGATGTGATAATGGTAACATTAGTTGGTGTGTCTTCGTTATTTTTTGTTTTTTAATGCTGGTTATTTTAAATGTATGTTTCCTTTTCTAAATCTTGCAGCCACAAATAAGAAAATTCATTCAAGCAAAGCTAGTCGAAGTGGAGCAGCAGGGAGTTTGTCTCTGCGAAGAGCAATGGATTGTGGGGATGGAAATCTTCACTTGAAGGGAGATTGTCAGATTTCCTTTGAAGGTATAAACAGGTTTTTTTTGTGTGTGTGTGTGTGTGTGTGTGTGTGTATGTATGAGAGAGGGGGGGGATATTTCCCTGGTTACTACTGCATATTGAGATTCCAAATTGCTGTTACTACTGCATATTGAGATTCCAAATTGCCCTTACAATTGAGCAGGGGCAGCCAACATGGTGTCCTCCAAACTCCATCATTCCTGACCATTGGCCATGTTGGCTGGGGCTGATGGGTGTTGAAGTCCCGTGACGTATGGAGGAGACCCCAATGTCTACCCTTGCGATAGAAAGTTGTTCATAAACAAAACCACCCAAAGTACCCAGGATTGACAATATACAGTATTTTCCAAAGTATGGATTGTGTGCTGCAACATTGGGATCCCATTGTTATAGCCTGGGTGGCCATGTGACACACTTGCCTTGCCTTTCCATAGGTTGCCTGGGAAACCCAAAGCCCAGCAGTAGGCATGGCTCCCCCAGGTCCTTGACGAATGGCTGTACCTCAGAGCCATTGTCTAAGCCTGAAGACAGGCAGTGTGAAGTCTCAGATTCTGATGTGGGTGCATGTGGCTTAAATGGCATAATGCCTGTGGAAAAGGCCAGGAAAATAGCTGCTGTGGGGTAAGTTTATGTTGCTCTGTTAGCCTGTTTGTTAGCCTCCTCTCTTTGGAGGAACATCATTTTAGTCTCACCTTGTGGCTTTTGTAGCATATTTCTCAACTTGGGGTCCCTCTCTTTCCCATCCTCTGCTTTTCACTCTTGGGAGATGTTCACTAGTTAATGCTACATATATAAAAAAAATTACCTGCACCTAGAAAACCACCATATATTAAAAATAGCCCACATTTTCTCTGGCATGTGCCCGCTTTACCTTGTATTTGTTGCAAATGTTGGCTGAAGTAGTGTGCTTGACAGGGGAGTATTTGCAGGGGGGCAATATGGTGGTTGGCCCTTTGTAAAAGACTGATAGCCATGTAAGGCTTTGGGGCCCCAAATTGCTGTCTGTAGGTACCATGGCACCCTCAGGCGCTCCTTTGGTGCCTGGCAAGGTCCCCTGCCCCTCCCAATTTTTTTGAATAGTGTTTATTCAGATTGCACGGGTGGCTGCTTTTAATCTTTTTTTGGGGGGGGGGTTATTTAGATGGGTTACCTGTTTGGAAAGGGGGTTCTGAACATAGCCACCTTTTATTCTGTGAAATTGATATTTTGGGGTGCCCATGAAGGTTTCTTACAACTTCCAAATGTGCCTCCAGGCTGGAATCCCAGTTGCTGGAACCACAAGCTGGGAGAGTGTTGTTGCACTCAGGTCCTGTTTGCAGCCTTTCCACAGGCATCCAGTTGGCCTCTGTGCGAATAGGATGCTGGATGGGCCATTTGCCTGACCTGGCAGAGTTCTTCTGTTGTCCTTACTTTCTTACGTAAAAGTTTGGGCATGGAGACTTGACCTTCTAGACTTGGTAGTTGTTGTCTGCATGATTTCAGTTTAACCCCAGCAACCAAGTGCCTTTTTAAATAACAAAAGCTTGAGTTTCTTGGCAGTACTCGCTTAGCACTGAATGTCCTTGGCTGCTTTGTAAAACCTGCCCTGCCTCTTCCTCTTAGACCCAATTCAAATAGATGCCGCGTGGAAACAACAGAGCCTGCTGACTTAGAAAACAACACGGAGGCTGGAGAGCTGCAGGTGGTTCTCTCTGAGGGAGCCTCAGCAGGGGCAGAAGAAGGTAAATCCAAGGCTGTTTCGGTTTTGCGGGGAAACGGGCCCAGTAACCAAAAAAGCAGGAATGTCTCTTCAAATGCATTAAGGACTCAGTAACCTTGCAGGTTCAAGTATTGTGAATCTAAAGAAGCAGCTGTGGTTGTCGGTACAAAGAGCCTTCTAATGAACTTCCTTCTCTTACTATTCCACACGTTTCAAATCTTGCAAATCACTAGCTGGAAAGCCAAGCTGTACTTGGTAGCTTGCTTGGGGTTGGGGTTAAGTCAGTGGTCTGAGGTGCAGAGGGACTTTGTCACTTACCTTCCATGCAGGAGTCTAATGTGTCGTTAGAGAGCCTGTATTAGTATACCTTCTATATCCAGGAGGCTCCTGGTTCAATCTGCCCCCGTTCTTGGATCGTTGGAGGACCTTCCTTCTGTCTGAGTAAACTGTAGGAGTTGTAGTCCAATGACATCTGGAGGGCACCAGGTGGGTCTAACCATTCAGCAACAAGAGTATCCAGAGCAGTGCTTTGAAGGTCAGGTGTGTACCTCAACAGAATGCAGAACAAGTCTCTGCTGCAGCCATGCAGTCAGTGGGTTGCCTCTGGAAAACATTTTCCATCTCTCACCTTGGCTCTTCCATCTGTGAAACTGGAATAAGTGCCTTGCCTCACAGGAGGAGGTTGTGCTAATGAGCAAAGGGGCTGTTTATCTCTTGAGCAGTGGGCTGAGGTTGCTGTGAGGTCCTCTTGGCAATGATTGTGGCTTAGCTGGGGTTCTTATGCATCTTTAGAATGCGATCTAAAGCAAGCTTAGCAGCAGTGGAGAAGACTTTGCTTTTCCCTATGGAAACAAGAGGCCACCCCGGGGCAGGGAGTAGGTTGTTCATTTAGAAGATCTCCCCACCCACCCCCTGCCACTCACACTTTTCTTGCAAAGCTCTGCCTTCTACCCCTGCAGGCATTTGAATTTCAATGTGTGACGGCACTAAGGTGCCAGCATCCACCACCGTTATCTGCGCAGGGCAGTCTTGCGTAGGTGTTGCAGGAGGCGTGTCTGACATCAGGCTGAAATTCCTTCTTAGTCACTCTGCTTTGCAGTTTGGCTGTCGTAGGAGGCAGCAGGAAGAAGGCAGACACACTAATTTATTGGTTTTTTTAAAGCTTGCATTATGGAAAACCCCGTTCCTTCTTATTTCCTTTTGTTAAGGGAATCGGAAGCAGCAGAACCTTTTTTGTAGCCATGGAGACGGAGAATGTTGGCAGTTCTCTGTTAATACTCAAGGACAAAGTTAATTGGGAGCCTGATGTTGTAGTGTGGTGCTCTGAGCTGGGGAAACCTCACTCTGACGTTTAGGTTCTCTTTGTATGTGAAACAGGGAGTGCCTTCCTAAATGGAGCTGCTTGGCAGAAGCCCTACAGCACCTTGGCTGTATTGAAACTCCCCAGATGTGCTCTACAACCTCTCTGTGATCTGGAAAAGTGTCCTGATTTGCAGGGTAGCACTTGGAGAAGCTGGGTGGTGTGAACCTGCTTAAGGAGGTTACGGCGCTGCCTTCAGCTGCTAAATATAGATAATGTTTTGACTTTGGAGCTTTTAGAAAAACAGTGATTCACTGATGTGCTGCTGGTGGCAAGAGGGCATGCTGCCTGGCTGGCTACCAACTGCAAAAAGCAGCTTAAATAGTGGAAGCAAAGACTATCATTAGGTGGATTTACTGAAGTAAGAGTAAAAAAGAGATTATGTTGGTCTGCAGTGAAAACAACATGTGGCTAACAGTCCAGTCCTCAACATGTGAACTTCGGAACAAGTTATTTTAATGTCAGTGGGTTTTACTTTTTAATGCACTGAGGATTGTTTGTAGCAGACATGGAAGCTTAACATAGAGTAGAAAAGATATATATATAACCTGTCGGCCAGTCCAGGCCATGAGGAATTCTTGTTAAAATTATAGCTTTCATTTAAAAAACACAAAAACTAGAGACAATAGTTGCCTACGCGTTTGAAAGTTGGTAGGAAAAATGACTCAGAATTGGAAACTAGGAAGGAAGCAAAATGGGAGAGCATTGGACTTCCTCTAAGGTTCCTTCTGTTCAGATGGAACCAGGCATCTAGTGATGGGTGCTGCCATTGACCAGTGGAGTCAGGACATGGAGACTTCAAAATTTCTTTTGGGGAAATGATCTGGTCATATTTGGAAGTCCTACTCCTGAGGAAATACACACCAGAGAGGTAGCACTCAGGTATTGATGCTGAAAAATCCTTCAGAGCATTCAGGCATCAGGTTCCATAAGTCTCCAGGAGTAGAGCATCCTAATAGGTCCCAGAATTGCTACACTCAAACCAAACCTTACTAGAAAGTGGTAAGTTCATGATAATAGAAACCCCTCTTATATAATACAAAGCTGCATTAAGTATTATTATTGTATTACTTGTTTGAACTCTGTAAACCAGGGGTCGGCAACCTGCGGCCCATGGGCCACAAGCGGCCCACAGGGGTCGTTTAAATGGCCCCCGAATTGCCCCTGAATCGAACTGCCCGATTGGCGAGTCCCCGCCCGCTGCGCTAAACCAGCGGAGCGGGGACTCACTTCCATGGTGCTGGAAATTGTGTCTGCACATGCGCAGACACCGGAAATCGCGTCTTTGCAGAAGCAGTCCGGCTCACAGAGCCATCTCCATGGGAGTGAACTGGCCCAGGTGAGGTAAGCCTTGCTGACCCCTGCTGTAAACCATCCTGGGGCCATAGGACAGGGACCAGAGCTTTAAAAACTCATTTTCAAAAAAGTGTTAAAATATAACTAGAAGTGAGACAGTAACATTTGTCATAAAGAGTCCTTTGTAAGGTTTTAACTTGGCCTTCCTAGGGTCACAGAACTTGTGGCTCAAAGGGCTGATGCACCCCCGTCTCCCAGTTTACCCCCATGGGAATGCAGATTTTGAGAGGAAACAGGTTTCCATTGCTAAAGAGAAGTACCCAAACAAGAACTTGGGCCTTATCCAGGGTGAATCTGAATATCCTGCTCTGCTCGAGGATGAGGAACTGCTCTGTGACTCTGCTCACTCAGTTCTCACAATTCTGGGGGGCCAGTTTTGGAATCTTGGTGAAATAGAGTAGCCATTTGCAAGATTTCAGCTAGTGCCCATTAAAATGTGGAACTTTTGTTAATTGTATTGTCTCAAAGAGTGTAAACGAACTGTAGTGCTTCAGCTCTTCAATAATTTCCTGTGATGCTGGTTCTTCCTGTTCAGCAAGTCTCCCCCCACCACATCACTCCTTAGGAGGTGTCAACCTCTGAGGGAATGGTTTTATTCTCTTTCCAAGGCTCCATGTTCCTTTCTGGGCCAACAAGGCAGGGAAGCTTGAGTGTTTTTTAGATCTGGATTGCAGTTCTCAGGGAAGAGACTGAACCTGTTGGTGCTTTTTTGAGAGCAGTTTCTAGAGCCTCAGCAGTCTCGTCTCTTCTCCTTGCTGTGTGCAGCTGGGCTTTGCCAGAAGCACATCCTTCACCTCCTGCCAGGCATGAGCAGTGACAGTGACATTGAATGCGACACAGAGAATGAAGAGCAGGAGGATGGGGAAGCTGCCAGTGCCACTCCGGATGTCTTCAGCCAGGCTTTCCAGTCCCAGCCTTCAAGTGACGGTAGGTAAGGAGGCTCTCAGAGAGGGATCAGGGCTGGGGAAAAACTCAGCGTCTAGGTCAACTGCCCCCCACCTGGGACCTTCCAGATATTTCAGACTACAACTCCCATCATCCTCAGCCAGTGCTGGTTGGGACTGAAGGAAGTTATAGTTCAAAACATCGGAAGGGCACAGGCCGAGGGTGGCTGGCCTATACGTTGCAAATACTTTCGCTTTTCCTAGTTCTTTGAGCTTCTGATTTTGTACTGCTGGTTCTTATCTAGTGCTACTCCCAATATTGTATCTGCCACTCATACATACACATCGTAGTTACACCCTTGGATCCTGAAGATGCCAATATTTAAACTCTGACCTCCTCAGTGTTCCTAGTTATGAAGCCGAGAGGACTCCCCCAAAGAGGCAATGACAGTTCTGTTGATTTGTGTGGGCCTTCTTATTGCAGTATGGTTGCCTTAGCAACTGCATAGGCTTCATGCATCACCACTCTCCTTTCACTGAAAGGACCACATTAGTGATGCAGCCTGGATGGGCACATGGTTGTGAAGGCTGCCTCTTGCATGGTGTAGGAGGACCTTCACTTGAGTGTCTTGCAAGTAGGACAAACATGCCCTACCCATATTGTGTAGGGATCTTGGAAATTGAGCAACTCAATGCAAGCACAGTATAGTGGGCACATTGCTCAATGTGGCAGTGTTATAGTACAGGTATTTTCCATCATCATATGTTCAGGGGAAAGCTGTGTGAGAAGCAGCCCCCCCACCTTGCATTATATGGGTTGCATTATATAAAATACTACTACTACTACTTAAAAAGAAAGTTATTTTAAACTGCTTTTGGTGTGTTGTGTTCTAAATCCCAGTTGTTTGTGTATTCAGCCTTTGAGCTATGCTCAGTTTTTCCTGAGGGTGACCAAACAGGCCCTGATGACCTCCCTTTTGCCACCGGAAAGGACGGCAGCACAAGGTAAATGGCAAAGGAACTGCTTTTGGGCTACTGGTTTCTTTGTGACTTGAAAGTCTCATTCTGGCAAATGACTTCAGTCACCCTTGATACATTAACTTTTATGAGGATTTGGGACCTGCAACTTTCTACCTGGGTGATATTTTGTAACATCTTAAAGGTTTCCTCACTCTTTATGCTTCTGTCAAAAACTGACTTTCCAGGAGGATGAGATCCTGCTGAAGCACTGCAGTACATAGTTGCCTGTTTGCATTGTTGTTGCAGGAGACATTAGGCTGCTCTGAGAGCTACTTGCTTTGCTTTCTCCTTTTTTGTTCATAATTCTAGGCTTGGGTTCTTTAAACCAGACTGGGGGGAAAAATACTTCAGGTGTATCCCTTCTCTGCTCTCTGCTCCCTGCCCCCTCAGAATGTTGACTTGGACTACTTCTGATAAGAAATTTCTTTCTCTTTCTGGCCCAGGTAGAGCATGAGGTAGCAGGGGCTACCCGAAGTTGGATTAGCATTCATTAGCCTGTTGAAGGTGGCTGGATGAAGCATCACAGGGTCCCGCTTAATTCACCTGCATTGTTTCTGGTAATGCCTTGTGCACACTTCCTTGCTCCTTCCAGTCCTTTTCCTGCTGAAAATCTAGCTGTACTTGCTTTTCTGATCCTGCTTGGTGTCAACCTGCACCCTGCGTGCCTCTAAAAGGTGCTGGAGCCTCAGCCTTGCTCTTCATGGCTGAGGAGTTAGGGAGAGGGAGAAGGGGAAGGGAATGCCCACCCCACCTTTATTTTTAAGTGAATTGAACTGACACTAAAGCTGTTACACTTCTGATTCCTGAGCTACTTACAGTGAAATGCCTCTATCCATGAGTCTCTCCTCTCTCCCCTGCCCCCTCCCCATTAGTCCATTTTTGGCCAGTTGAAAACACTTGTTGCCAAACTCTTTTGCCACTGTGCATTGCATTTGAGCTGCTAAAGGTGTTCTGTGAAGCTAAGCTGAATTGGCTGTTTTCTTTTAAGCATGAGTTACTGTATAAATGTTTGTTGCGTCCTCCTGAATGTTGTACTTAATGGAAGGATTTATTCTTAAATTGTTGTTTTAACTGCTGTAAAAATTCATATAGTTCAGATGAAAATGGTTTGCACTTTTAATTAATAAAATGAACATGGAAATGACAGTGCTTGTGCAGTTTAAACCACAGACCTTGGACTGAAAAGGATATTGTGTGTTGTATGGGGATGGCAGATTGTATGCAAGAAATAGCTGTTAAAATGCCCTGATTGTTACAAGCTGGTGAGGGGAGAGTGCCTAAAGCAGAGAATGATGCATATCCTTAGGATTTCATATCAATGCAGCAGCAGTGATGAAGGTGTCTAAGGTTGGGTCTGCTCCAGTGGGTAAACTTGGCCACATCCCTCTGCCAGTTGATATACCTCTTCTCTACTTGCTTTATTGGTCATAGCGTGATTGCTGAAATCTAACATTTTCTCTTGAAAGTGTAGCTTGCACTGGGTAAGGTCAATTCCAGTACTCCAAAATGTCAAGCCATTTGCAAGTTCCTCTGGTGATATTTTCAGTTAGAACAGCAAGACTGTGCTTAGCAGCAGAATTGAAGTCCTGTTGTTGCCTGACGTGAGATTCCCCCCCCCCCCATTTAGCTCCTTTAAAAAGGTGACTTTGTTTTCCCCTCTTTAAAAATGTGGTTATTTCCCTTGAAATAAGTACACAAGAGCATAATGTTTGCTGTTTTATTAAGATATTGGTAGAAGTTGAACATAGTCCTTACCTTTTGTGAACAGCTTTAATAAATAAAATATGGCTAATACATGATTCCTACTGAACTTGTGAGCTATAGGAACAAAGTTGTCAATGGGTCCCAACAGAGTAGTAAAGTCATTTCTATTAAACCAACCCACTTCATTAGTTTTCATGACAGCATAAGTATATTTCAACAGGAACTCAGTAATACACTTGGCATTCCTAGGAATGTGCCATGGTAATGTTTTTAGTAATAAGGGTGAATCTTAGCTGGCTTTCCCCAACCTAGCTTGGTTTTAGACTCTCCCTACTTCTAGAAACAAAAAAGCAACAGCCAAGAATGGTAAGTAAAACAAATCTGTTTATATTTATAAACCAAACCTTCTGATACTTGTATAATACGGTGCTGTTTAATACTGGAAGTTATAGATTAGTGTTTAATGTAATGTTAAAAGTGACTTTGTCACTTGAATGTATTCCTTGACAGTGGGCACATTCACATGGTGTGGTAAGCTCATAAACCACTGTGACTTACTGTACATGAGTGGATTGTGCCCACATTGCTCCTCTCAACTTATGCTAGCAGGAAACAAATCCTGATCCCTGCTTTGTCAGGGGTCATGATTTATTTTGCTCCCAGCAATCTGTAGCCAAGGTTTGCTCTTGACGTACTGATCATGCTCTATTGAAGCAAAACATGATCCCCAGTTCAAACATAAAACTAAGCTGGGGGATCATGATTGGTTTCCTTTCAGCATAAGCAGGGCTGAGACAAAACAGCACCAAAAGGTGCATTCTTGGTAAGCCATTAACTGTGGCTTACTTTGATGTGCAAACTGGGCCATTACTTGCACAACCCATTGGTGCAAGATTTTAACCTCCTCCAGTTGAAGGTTTTTATGCTGCACAGCCCTAACTCATAGGCATACGCAAAGCTACAGTAGCCTCTCCTTGCTTCTCTTTTTTGCATGAGAATGAGCTACATTTTGGCGGAGCCGGCTGTTCAGGTTCTCCAGAGCTGTAACGAAATTTATAGGTAACGGAAAGGACTGCTTGAATGTAATCTGCATAGTTGCTTTAATTGAATGTTCTAGGGAAAAGAGCACTGTGCCTCTGCATAAATAACAATGGACCACTATGAACAGAAGGCAAAAGGTAATGTTATACTCGATGAGATGGAAGGTTCTAAATTTAAAAGGCATTAGCAAGTGGCAGCTGCTACTTAGGAATGTTGGCTGCTAAAAGCCACAAGAAGCAGGAACAGGCTCTGCCAAAATAAAGGATGGATATTCTCTTCCTCATATGTCGTCCTTTGCTTTTCTGAGCCAGGAAGTGAGGGGACAAAGAAGGGAGTGCTTAGTAGGGGAACCACAGGAGTCTGCTTCCTTTTGGGGGGGGGGAGAGGGCTGAGTCACATGGAATAGGCGGGTATGTGCCTCCCTGGCTTCCAAACAGACAAGAACAATTGATGGCACTTCAAAATATAAATATTTTATTTCTACAACTTGTTAGTGTAAGTGAAATGGATTAATGGCTTGCTGCTCTGCTGCTATTCCATTTCTTGCATTAGGAGGCATTCTTCACAACTCTGTTTAAAGCTGGAGACAGGAGACATTAGGAGAGGGATTAAATGAATCCCTTTGAAACTCACAGTGAATAAGCTCACCAGCAGGTTTTGAACAGCCTCAGGGGAGAGGCAGCCTGGAGTCTCCTGTCCTCACCACCAACTACCACCACCACTACTAGTGTTCCTACACAACTCGCGTAGCTGATGCAGATTATGAGAACTTGAGGGCTGCTTCAGCTCTTTATTGGAAAGGTCTCATTATGCAAATGTCACCACTATTAAAATACACAGATTTACAAAACACTTTACAGACAACCAACATTAACAGTTAATAAATACAGTTAGATACCTATATTTTTTGTACATTCTCACCAGCTAAAGGATCAAAGTACAAGATACAGAACACTGAGAATATCATTAATTAAAAAGGGGAGCTTATTGCTTACGTCAGCAAGCAGCAAATAAGGGCACAGGAGTTTGAACTGAAGAGAACTACGTCCTATCACCAGTGGCATTAAGAGAAAAACACACAGCATGTCACAAAGCACTGCTTTTTTTGCCTAGTGTGTAGAATTGAGCAGCTTATATTGGACCAAGAACTACTACTTTTAAATATGTATTCTACCATGGTTGACGACTTGCCTCACAAATGGATCCTACATACTCTACCACTATGTAATGAAAGATGAACACTTTCTAGTTGTAACAATATTTTGTACTGGACCACACTAGGAATGGATGGCAGATTCTCTCCTGTAGGATGAACAGGATGAGCAGCAGATAATCCATGTATGAATCCACACATATGGAGTTACACTTCTTTTATAAAAAACATGAGAGCACACTCTGAGGCTAGTACTTTCCAATTATGACTGCATGTTGGGAAGAGGTCAAAACACATTTGCAACATTTTAGAATTTTGACATGTCTTCAAAGAACTGCACTTTTCCCATAGAAGCACAACTAATTGAGAAGAAGGGCATTGCAGTCTACCTTCTCCCCTGCTATGTCCTCAAGCATGGCAGCAGAAACAGCCTGCTCATCTGCAGCTCCTTATTTCATTGGTAACACTTCATTTGTAACACAACACACCTAAGGCTTGCAGATAAGTGGGAAAGTGCTGTTGCTCCTTAATTTTGGTTATTCCCCCCCACCCCCGGTGGGTAAAAGCCAAGACATTTTAGCTTTCTGCACTTGATTTCTAACAGTTTCATCAAGTTTCTTGAAGAAATTGAGTTAATCAATAAAAAGCCATTCAGAATAATTACTTAATTCTCCCCAGTCCTTAGGCAAATTATCAGTTTGTGGCAGGGTCATAGCTCAGGGGCAGAGTACCTGCTTTGCATACTGAAGAAGAGAAGAAGAAGAGTTTGGATTTGATATCCCGCTTTACACTACCCAAAAGGAGTCTCAAAGCGGCTAACTTTCTCCTTTCCCTTCCTCCCCCACAACAAACACTCTGTGAGGTGAGTGGGGCTGCGAGACTTCAGAGAAGTGTGACTAGCCCAAGGTCACCCAGCAGCTGCATGTGGAGGAGCGGAGACGTGAACCTGGTTCCCCAGATTATGAGTCTACCGCTCTTAACCACTACACCACACCTACATCTCCAGGTAGGGCTGGAAATATCTTCATGTATGAAAAAGATGGAGAGCTGCTGTTAGTCAATGTAGACAATACAGAGCTAGACAGATCACTGGTCTGACTCAGTATAAGGCAGCTTTCTATGTTCCTATACGCTAATTCAAACTGCACTGGGCAGTGATTCTGTTGAGCTAAAACTTAATCCCCACGGAATTATGTAATGTAACATATTCAGATCTGTGTACATTTAATGCCTTAGTATTTTAGATCATTCAAGTGAATGTTAGCAACCAAGAGACCTCTTCTAACATACTGTCCCTGATTATTCTGCATTTCAGCTATTTAATGCTAAAACTGATTTTATTTATATATACATAGAGAGAGAGAAGTGTTTTGCTCTTTAGTATGAAGGATGGAGACAGGCAATCATCAAACCCTTCCTGAGCAACTGACAATTCGGAGTTCATCTAGTCTCTCTCATTTTACAACTGCTATAGCAAGCTGCCTTCCTCTAGCTTTTCCCCAGTCCCTTCATACTCTGAAGGTCTCTTGCAAGGACCAGACAAATAGCTGAGCCAAACACTACACTGCCATATTACTGTCCCCTTTGAATGGGGAAGGGAGAACTGATGACCAAAAAGTCTGACAAGCAAGTTGCTGGCTCCATCAGTTCACAGGACAACATATCTGAATCTGAACTAGCTTTATATCAGTTTGACACCTGAGATAAATTAGGGATTGGGGAGGACACAGTGGCGGAAAGATTTAACCACTACTATTATTAGATGCAAACAGTTTTAACATTATTACTTTTTTAGTTTAAAAGACTAAAATGTCACTAAGCACCCCAAAAGACTCCAAGCTGTTGAAATTTCAATATAGTTTCAACTTTAGCCACAGGAAATGATCTTTAAAAACTACAAAAATTAGTATTCCCTCTTTTTTATATGTTACATGGGGGCATAGATAAGATGAGTCTTAACTGGATATACAACAGGGGCTAGGAGTGCTCAAGTGCTAGATTCAAACCCCCTATGGCTTTTAATAATGTACCTGCAAAGGCCTGCTGCTTCCACAATGGCTGTTAACCTTAAAGAACCACCCCACCAACTAGACTACTTCTGTCTTCCTCTTCCCTTCCCTCCACCCCACCTACAAAAACTGGCAGGTTTTATAAACGAGATCCTTCAAAAAATATTGCTCCACAGACTCATCTCAAACAGGTAACACCTTTTTTTTGGCAATCTCTCTTTTGAAAGAATCTCTCTCCTATTTATTCCAATGTGTCACTGTCAGTATCTAGTTGCCATGAGCAAAATGAAGCTATAGATACATGTTTGCGTATGTGGGTAAGAGAGACAATGTGTATGTGACATTGCTTATAGAGAGAGAGAGAGAGAGAGACTGGCACACCAGCCATTATTTTATTTTTTTTAGACTGAAACACACATTCCTAGGATCTATTTACATGAATGGTGCATTCCACAATCACATGGTTCTGAAATGCTCACTCTTTTAAATTTCCTCCTCATTCTGTGAATGCCTAACCTAAACTATTGGGGGGGGGGCAGGAGAGGGGAATACAAAGGAGCATGCTACTTTGTACACCTCCAGAGGAGCCCAGGGTCTGGTATACAATGACTCTGCCTTTGCAGCAGGTGAATACTCTTGCCATGACCCCGGCAACAACTAGAGAAGCCCTGCCAGAGACGGCTTCTTATCAACTTATTTCTACGGCTGTTCGCACTGCAAGGTGCGGCCAGAGCTAACTCTTCTGTGGGGGAAAGCAGCCTGTTCTCAAAGAGAAGCATGTGGAGCTTGGGCTTGAGTCTGGCTAGTCGCTGCCACCGCTTTGCATCACAGAAGTGAAGGGGAGAGAAAATGGAAGCTCTTCCTCCCCAAGATTTGAAGTGCTCACCTTCGAGCCTGCTGGAGATGCTGTACTCGTGTGGGCTTGTGGAGCCAGAAGGAAGAGAGGCTAGCTGCTCCTGGAGACTGCTCTGCCCGCCTGCAGGAGGCGCAGGGTCGGCTACTGTCTCGTTCTCTGCTGATACACCCTGACCCAAGGTTGCCCTCTTTGGTTCACAAGTGCTGAACCATTGATCTGAGGACAGACGTTTTGCACTCTGAAGTTTGCTAGCTTCTATTTTCCTCAGGTCAATATAGCCTGGGTCTTCCAACACGTTGATCCTGGAACCTGCACTCAAGGTAGTTCTGTCTGTGAAAGAATCCACTCTCCCATCATACCCTAGATCAGCAGGTGCTGAGACCTGGTGCTGAGGCCACGGCCTCTTGCAATCCCCGTGGTTTTCTTTATTGTCGCCGTTGTCTTCTTGCCCACCTTGGAAAGAGTTCTCTGTCCACTCTGACTCTTCGCTGATGCTTACGGCCGTACTCATGTCCCTGAGAAAGACCACAATGACAGTGATGTTGTCGCTGGAGCCAGCATCTCGAGCTGAAGCCACTAACTTGTGGGCCACCATGCTGCTATCCCCATTGTTCTCCTTCAGGTGGTCAGCCACCACTTTCACTGCTTCATCAGGGTTCACGGTGTCATAGAAGCCGTCGCAGGCTAAAATGAGGTAGTCTTCCGATCCATCTAGAACTGTGGAGCCCGAGTCCGCATCCCCACAGATGTATGGCTTGTGTTCTGCATCACCTGGAGTAGGTGGGTAAAGAAATCCAGAGAAGATTTAGGCAGCTGTGAAGTCAGGACCAGTGGATTCTCTTTACCTCTTGGCTTAAGGCAGCTGAACTGCTGGAATAGTGAAGGCAGAATGCTCACTGGTTGGGAGACAAGGGCTTGAAACTTCTTGGGTGGGGACTCACTTCTAGCTCTCATTTGGCATGAAAGCCAGTAAACACGAGAAGAGGTGGAGCAAATTTAAAAGGCCTAGGAATCGACTGATGATTCAGAATGCCATCTTTTCTAAGCTACTGGCTCATGGGAGTTTAGACCTCAGGTTTGGTAAGAGGTCCACTTTTGGATTTGCACTGCTTTATGGGGATGAGAGGAAAGCTGTAAATCAAATTGGACCTTGCAAATTCAATGGGGATTCCTGAATATAGAAGGCCCATTTTGTCTTGTGTTGAATTTAGCATGCTGTCTTTCTCCCATACTCTGCTCATAAAGCACAGCTCTCCTAAGTAACAGCTCCCCACATTCTGGGATGTTGCTGTAGCACTGCCTTTCCAGGACAGTGGAAAGACAAGTAACTCCTGCATTGGACATGCCCCTGCTTATCGCAACAAATGAGCCCTGCACCATGCTCTCTGGTGCAGTCAGAGAGTGCCCCACTCAAGAGACAACTGGCAAAATGCATCTGCTCCTCTACTTATAGAGCCATCTGGTCACACTCTGGTTTAATTGGAAGTGCAATAATCTTGTGCTGTTAATCCAATAAACACCTCAATTATGACTACTAGACTTCAAGATGGACACACTGATTTGGCAAGGGAATTCTGAAGTTGGAGCTGCTTGTCCCCTCATCAGGTATACTCCTCCTGAAAGCTTCCACTTTAACTAATATAGCTAACAGCTGATGATATTTTCCTCCATGCATCTGCCTAGTGTTTTATAAAGGCATATATTTCTCTTCCCAGCTTTCTGAACTGAAAAGCTCCAACCTCTTTGTTACAGGTGTTCTTCCTCCTGTACTTCCTCCAACTCTACAATATTCTGAGATGAGGTGTTCAGTCTGAAGACAGATTTTCATAGCAACACTGTAACATCCCTTTCCCAGTGCTGAATTTGCCTTGTTTGCTACTACAGTATACTGAGCAGACGTTTTCATTGGATCTTTCACTGTGATTACAGTATCCCTTGGCTGGGAAGTCACAACCAATTTAGAAACTATATTTAGTCACTAAAACTCATAGGGGCTAATAAGGAAAGGAAATGAAGAAGGAAAAATAAAATAAGACCAGAAGACAGGATTTCAGTTTCCTACCAATGGCTCTGGAGACAGACAGGCTCCCATTGACTCGCCAAGCCCCAAACCAGACCACGCAGCCTCCGAGGGCCTCAATGCGCTTCTTCTCATCCTAAACCAGAAGGGAACACACAAGCTGGTCAAAGGCTGATGCTGGGGATTCTCCTAAATATTTCAGTGCATGCTGTGTCTCGCTCTCACACACTACAATTTACTTGCTGTGGCAATTTTCATCCATTTCCCTCTGAAGTAGAAATATGTTGGCCCTGAATTAATGGCTGACTGCAGTAGCTAGTAGGCAACCGGACAGTGAGGGTCTGACAGGGCCCAAATCAGAAGTACAGAGGGACTGCCGTCATCCATCAGTTGCTTCAAAAGACACATCTTTTTCTTCTGCTTTTCCTGGCACAAAAAACTGAACCATTTGACTATGGTTGGTTTTCGGGTTGTTGTTTTTTAAAATAATACTGTTTTACTATTTATCTTCTGTTCTTATGATGTTCTATTTGATCCAAAGTTGCTTAGAAATGCTTTTATAGTGACCACCACACAAGTTTCCCTTCCTGTGGGGCTAGAGAACCACCCGCTCTGCCATTATCCCAGGCCAGGCTCACCTCACGATCTGGTTTATGAGGTTTCATCAGCTCCACTGCTTGGCCCCCCCTGACAAGCATCACCTGGGAGTCTCCCAGCCAGGCCACATACAGCATGTTCCCTCGGATGAACGTCACAACACCTGTGGTCCCACACCGCAAGCTCTAGGGAGAAAACAGAGCCTTAGCCTTGCTATAGACTGACAGAAGCTGCCTGGCTGCTTCAGGCATTTTCAAACACATCTCAACTGCTAGACTGTGAACTAAGCAGGTGGTTGGATTGATGGACTATTTACTGTCAGATGGGCAGCATATAAATAATAAAATTATTATTTTTATTTTTATTATATACTTGAAGCCTATGGAGTAACAAGCAAAGATTTTACCAAGTTGCTCTAATGCACCAATGTGCAATTCTGAGTTGTGCCTCTGCATATGCTAGCATATTAAAACAGTGCAGAGAATGTGAAATATCCCCAATAAAGTGGAAGTAATTCTCTGAGGACTCTTGCCCCCAGCTTGAAACACCCTTGCACTGAAACACACAGCCTTTGGAAGATTAACCTGCACCACAAATTGCTCCAGGTAACAATTGTTTATTCTGTGGTTGGCTGCAGAAGTGCTCCCTGTTGCAGATCTAATGGCACAAACAGCTGCCCCAGGAAGAAAGCTTTGTCCAAACTCCTTTAATCCCCACTCCTCAGTGGAGACCATTGAAGGTAGATAGTCTCAAATAACTGTTGAGCAGATTTTTCAGAATTAACCTCCACCCTCACCCAAATTAAAGTTGCTCATTCACCTCTCTGGCTGCCTTCTGCACAAAGCGTTCATCCGTCACTTGGAAGGCCTTGCACAGTGCCTCTGCAGGGTCATGCTGGAACATCTCTTGGTGCACCAGGTTCACGTGGAGGTGGATGGAAGCATAAATGGCAGCATCCACTCCTCCGTGGCCATCAAATACTGCAAAATAGGCCTGCTCCTCTTGATCCTGCCAATAGAAGGGCATTGATATGACGAACACCTGAGAACGAGGTGAGAAAGGCCACCAACCTGGGTAGTTCTAAAAGAGGATTAGACAAATTAATAGAGAAAAGGGCTATCAACGGCTGCTAGCCATGATGGCAATGCTCTGCATCCACAGTTGGAGGAAGCAATGTTTCTGAATACCAGTTGCTGGAAACCACAAACCGGGAGAGTGCTCTTGTGCTTGAATCCTGCTTGCTGGTTTCCCACTGGCATCTGGCTGGCCACTGAGAACAGGATTCTGGACTAGGTGGCCCAATGGCCTGATCCAGCAGGCTCTTCTTATGTTCATCAAGTAGCACAGGCAAACAGCTTCAGCTGTTGGCATTTTAACTGGGGTTGGGGGACAAAAGCCACACTCAATAAAGAACTAGGTGACTTGACTATTCTGCCGCCGACAACAACTGATTAAGTGGTTGCAACAGGGTTGCTGGTTTGGTGATGTTTCTCTGTCCAGTATTGGACAGTTGTTTATCTACATCGACATCACTAAGCTTATCTGTGGGTACAGCAAGTGCCAATTTCTTTCTGTCTCAGAACACACCAGGGATCTGTTTGCTCTTGTCGCACCTGAGGTTTGATAACTGTGTCCTAGCTGCCTCCCGTCCATTCTCCTTTCCTCAAAAAGCTCTTTACCTCAAGGTTGAAGAGGGTGTTGAAGTCTGGAATGCAGACGTGTTTGTCTTCCATCTTGCGGCGCATGTTCTTAATGGCATGAATGGATGTTTCGTAGTAACGGTGGGGCTTCTGCTGGAGGGGAAAGTCCTTTACCCAGCTGCTGCAAACCTCATGGAGTTTGCTGAACACTGTACGAGCCAGCTTCATTGTTTCTACCTCTAAGAGACCAGATACAAGAGAAGAGAAGAGTGGAGATGTGGTCTCTGCTGAAATAAGAAGCATCATTGTGCTGACCAGGAACTTCCAGTGTGGGGGTGGGAAACCTGTGCCCCCCCCGATATTGATGGACTCCCAGCAGCATGGCTCCAGGGTCAGAGCAGGAGGGAAACGTAGTCCAGCAACACCCGGAGGACCCCAGGTTCCTCACCCCTAAATGGATAGCCTCTTTTCTGTCTTATGTTTTATTGAAATTTTCAAATGTATCGAAACTATGTCACATTGTCACATGCTTGTAGCAAACAAAACTGCATACTAATTGCCAGTGCCACTCTGCAGATTGTATGCAGAGATCCCTTCACACAACTAGTGAGGTCCCCGGCAGTATTTGCATAGTCTACCTTCTGTTGTGCTTTCACATTCTTAAAGTGAACCTTAAGTAGGCATGATTTATCCACCAAAAGTAGCCAGGAAAAACTGCATGCCTTTGTCACTTGACTGAAGTAACCTCTAATCTAGCTTTGTAAATAAGTCCAAAAAAGTAGTAGTCTGGGCAGCAGGGGGGGAGGGGATTACATGTTTCCATGGTGGCTGCAGAGGAGGGACAGAGTCCACCCCGCTGCCAGCATGCTTATTTGCCTGCCGGAATTCCTTGTTAGCTATGGAACAGGTGAGCTCTCAAATACAATGCTGGGGTAATGAACAATTTGGTGTGATGGGTCAGAACATGAGCTATCAAACCAAACACTATGATTCAAGTCTGCTTCTAGCCACTTAGTTCATTTATCCAAATTTATTTTCCAATCTCATTTTAACCAGCTGCTACATAATTCTGAACTTCTAGGATTAGCAATATGTCTTTTGGGTTGCATCTCAGCTGCAAAACACTGTCCAGACCCAGCTGCCTGGTGTCTGCCAATCCTGAAGCAAATAGTTAATCAGGCACACTTCCTTGGCAGCTCTCCAGCCTGATACATCTCTAATGTAGTCACCACTGAGGAACCAGTTGCTCATTTCCATTCTCCTTACTTTCTAGCCCCAACCCCAATGTGGTTTCCTGGCAGCAGGTAGTGAATATTCTGACAGCAAAAGTCATCAGAGCAAACCACATGGTGATTGGCCAGCTCCTCTAGACTAGGCAGTTGCCAGTCCCACAAGTGAAACACCACATTGGTTGCAGAGCTTCCCCAACCAATACCCTGGAGAAAGGCAAAGTCTGTCCTGCAGCTTTGCACATTTCAGAAAACCCCTTTGAAGGAGAAACTGATGGAAGGTGCCCATTTGCTGTGCTGAAACTTTAAACGCAGCCCCCTGTGGATAGCACACACAGTGTTAGCATCATCAATAATTACTGCTTCAGATTTTTTTTTAAAGAGCCCTCAACAGGCTATCCACCCCCATGCAGCTGAAAATTACTCATCAATCGTTAATGTTGCAGTGCCAAGGTAGGGCTGAGTCAGCTGCCATCCTGCCTATGTCATGCACCATTTCATCTTCCCCCTGCTGCCTGGGAACCATCAGGGCTGGAAGTGCTGCTTAATTGCATCAGTTACAGTGGGAGACCAGGCCCAGCCATTTTACCCAACAATGGCAATTGGCTAGCTGACAATTGCTGCAAAACGGGACATGTGAAGGAAGGAAAGCAAATTTGTGACCCATTTCCAATGGTAGATTTGCATATTCTTTTGACATACCAAAATTCAAAGCTGCTGGGGTGCTTATGCGGCTGTTTGCAACTGAAAGCGGATGAGTTCATTATGCTAGCTGAATATTTCTTGAGCTCAACATAAATATAATATAAAGTATAAAAATCAATATGAAACAAGCATTGTGATTATGCCATCATTAATTCAAGTGAGACTTGTATAACTTTCAGCCATCGAAGGAGGAGAGGAAGGCACTGGCGGAGGAAGAGGAGTGCGGGGGGAACGCACCGCCCCTGGCAGTGCGATCCCGGCAGGGTGCCATTGCTGCTGCCCCCCCCCCCGGCACACTGAGCGCCACACCCCCAGGACACGCGCCAGCCCTGCCCCCGCCTGCTCTCTGCCACTGAAGGAAGGTCAAGGCTTTCAGAAAAAGCCACATGGTAACTTGCTTAGTCTTTAGGACAAGCTTTGGGTAGTCCTCCTAAGAACCTCCCATTCTTTAAGAATCATTTTTGTATTTTAGCAACTAGCTTAAGTAATTTATGGAATCACCATACATTTATAATGCAGAAATGCTTCTGAGTTCCTCTTCTCAAAACAAAGCAGGACTTATTTACAACATACAAATTGGAAATTAAGGCTCACAGCTTGCCTTAAGTCACCAAGAAGCTGTATGCCAATGGGGATATGAAATCCCAGCCTGCTCAACCCTGTATCTGAACCACTGCCCTCTGCATATGATTCTGCCACAGAGTCACTGGTGCTGACCCATGTTCTCATTCTGCTAATTGATATATTTGTGTGTTGGGCTCTGTACATTACAAGTTTAAAGACATTCTAAATAGGGCAGCTGCAAGGAATTTCCAGCTCTCTCAAATATTCTGTGTAGAATGATTAGTTTGAAAAATGTCAACATTTCCTTGGAGACTGTCAAATATTTATGCAAGTTTTAACAGATCTCAATTTGGAACTAATGAGGGCTGCTCAGCCAGAACAATGACAAATCTGCTTCATTCACCTGCACAGTATAGGGAAAGGCAGAAAGACCTACGATTTTTTATTTTATTTTTTATATTTTAAGCAAATGCAAAGGAGGGAAGGATGACAATATATTTTCCAGGCTGAACAACAAACACCCTGTCAGCTTCTCCTATGAGATGCTATCTTTCATTGTAACAAGCGTTCTGGGGAGCCCACAGAGGGAGCTTAGTCAGCACAACCCAGAATGAATTACAGCATATAGCTGGAGGATGGAAAGTTTTGCTGCATCATAAATACAAACAAGTAAAAAGGGAAAGTTTATTTTGCTTTTTAAAAGATTGGCTTTAAAAAGAAAGACATTGTGTTGCAAATGTCACAACAACAATGAATTTTCTGGGGAGGTGAGAGGAGGATAATGTGTGAAAAATGAAGAAACACAATATCGCTTAGAAGAGCCTAGGACAGGGCTCCTGAAATACGGTAGTCACAATGGATGCTACCCCATAAACAACTGACCAAAGGTAAGATGCAAGTCAGAGGATTCTGTTTGCAATGCTGTTCCTGTTCTTGGCGGGGGCGGGGGGGAGCAATTTAAGCATCATGCTCCATGGCATCATAACAAAAAGGAGTGGAGAGACTTGGGGTTGATAATTAAGCAGATGGACTGACATTTCATCATATTCTGGGATTTTATTTATTTCATAAAATTTATACACTACTCGATTGCAAAAACCTCAAAGTGCTTTACAAAAAGATACTGTATATAAGGCACTTACGTATGATCCCATCGGGGCTATCCTCATGCTTGGGCAAGTAATGTGCCGAAAGATCACTCTGGAGGACTTCATCAGCTGTCGCACGGGCTAAAGCAGCCGCCAAAAATGAAGGGCAATTACTGGAAGAGAAAAAAGAATTGGGAAAATCATTTTTCTGCTAATAAGGTAATTGGCAAGTTCCACAACACAGAACCACAGGACAATACTAACTAAAATAAGAAGGTAAATTTTGCCCCAAAACCGAAAACAAATAGCACTAGTCCTTTGTCTCATCTTTTCTAAGAAGAACTTTGAAAGAAAAAGTTGGACCTTAAGGGCTGCTCTTTTTCTTTTTAAAGGCTGCATTGATCAGCTTGCTATCTTGGTTACCCTCCCAAAAAGCGCCACATAATCTGCTGCAGAGCTCAATCAATAGCATGCTTTTTTCTTTCTGGTGTTACTGGCATGGACAAATGAGATCTAGTGGAGAAGGGTGTCCAAGACTCTGAGATGTCAACCAGCAAGTCCACAATGCAAAACTCAGTTGCTTTTAATGCACTAGGTGGCCACTAGGCAAACCACTATTTTTTCAGCAATCCCACCTGCAAGTATTTGGATACTACTACTAATTTCAATACTGAATTAACAGGGTTATAATAAGTATTAAGGCTGTAATAATAAATGTGGGGCAATTTGAATACTCCACTACTGATTCTAAGCATTAAATGTCATCCTCAGCGTATGCACATCTATTTACTGCGATCTTTCCCTTGGAGTAATATCTGCCATATGTTCCAATCTGCTTAGAGGTAGACGTGGACCTACTAGAAAGATCCCAACATTGCTACAAGTACAACTCTGCACAAATCTGCACAAAGTACATATCTTATTTATTATGGTGTATAACACTTTGCAGCCTAAACACAAGTTTTCCCTACTAGCAACAACATGGAAATTGAAACAGGGGTTGTGGTAAGATAGAAAAATTATCTGTCCAAATGTCTTAGAGCTCAGTAACCCACCCCTACCCTGACACCTTACACTCTTGAGTAGTAACAACCTTGACTTTGCACCCATTAGGAACATTTGAAGCTGTCATATGCTGAGTCAGGTCATTGGTGCATTTCACTCAGTACTGGAATTTGGACAGGAAGTCTTTCCCAGCCCTATTTGGATATTCTGAGGATTGAATCTGGCACAATGTAGGTGCACTACCATTGAGCTACAACCCTTCTTAGTCCCATTATGAAGCCACTTTACACAGTGCTTCCCAGATGATTGCTTTTGCCAACAAGCAGCCTTTTGAAACAGTAAATCTGGAGTGTCATTACATAAAGAGATTTATAACTTAAGTGCATATGCTAAATCTCCCGGCTATTTCAGTTTTTAGCATTTCATGTTTATGTAAGTTACCGTATTTTTCCATGTACCCTTATTTTTTTGAACCCAAAATTAAGAAAACAAAACCCTAAAATAGAAGTGAAAATCTGGATGATCTTTGGTGGCAAGTTAATCTTTTTTTGGGCAATCGCCTTCAAAGTTTCCAGCATGAGGTGCATGCAGTGCACTGTGGTACAGAAGCAAAGGCAGCATCTGGGGCACAGCATGCTCCCCCTCGGTGGCAGCTGCTGCTGTGGGGAAGCGAGGGGAAGGAGGCTCCCAAGCAGGATGCCGAGAAAGAGCCGCGGGAAAGGCAGCACCCACTCTGCGCTGGGCCATGCTGTAGAGCAAGCTGAGCTGAGGAAGGTGGTGAGCGGGCTGGGGGCAGGGTGGGAGTTTGAGGGGGGGGAAAGGAACGAAGGGCAAAGAGAGGTAGCTGAGGCAGCTCTCAGCAGCAGCAGTGGCAGCTGCTCTTGCTCCGGTGGTCGAGCCATCGGGGGCTTCAGGAGACGAGCCAGTTGCCAGCATGCAGCCGGGGGGGGGGGGGAGGCGGCAGTAGGAGGGGCTGCCTCAGCCCGCCCAAGCCAAAATCCCAGACATCTGCTTAAATGTTTAAAAAATCCCCCTGGATGCCCATGTTCCGTGTACAAGACGACCCCCAATTGTTTACTTTTTTTTATTTAGCAAAAACCTCGTCCTATACATGACAAAATATGGGACTTAAACATAGGGTTAAAAATAAAACACCAACAATATCCACCAAATGATATCCTGTCAAGAGTCAAGTTCTAGCCCTTTAACTTAAATGCCATCAACATGAGCCTTTTCTCAGCATCAGCAGTTGTGCCGACTACCCACGCAGTGACTTCAAAGCTCAGTAATACGCACGCTAATGAAGCACGACTAGCATGGGATATTACAGAGTCTTTGGGTTGGTTTTTCCTGGCACTAGGCAAATCCTTGGATACCATTTAGCACACAGCAAGATGCTGGCTCTCCACATCCATCAGCAAAAATGAATGCACTCTGACATGCTCTTCCCAGCTCATTTCCAGCATGCTCAAAATGCAATCACAGATTTATAAAATGAATCGCTTTATTTATCTGAGGTGTATCTGTGTGTGCATATTTACAATGAACTCCCGTGTCCCTGAAAACTATCACAGTTTGTTGCTATTTCATCTCATGCATGCTGTGTTAAGAACTGTGATAGAGAAAAGGGCTACAAATAAACCAACAAAACAATAAATAAATATATGTAGCCACCCAACCACAAATCTGATGTAATGCAAGCCAAGTTATGAAATCTGAATGTAGAAATTAAGTCGTGTGTGTGTTGTGTGTGTGTGTGTGCACATACACACATCCCGGGTGGCTTTCGTACTAAAGTAACAAAACCTGATTATAAAAAATACAAAACGGAACAAGGTTTTAATGACCCGATTCCATTCCCTCTTGTGTGAAGTCTTCTCCATTAGTCTCTCTTTCTTCGAAGCAGCCCACAAAATCCCAACTTTTTAATTATGGTATCCCTTGATTATACCCACAGCTAGCTATCCTCAACTGCAATTAAATCTAAACATGCTACATTTTCTCTCATTCATCCCTGCTTGCTCTTGCCTGTCCCTCTGTTCTCTCCTTTCTGGCAAACGTTTGATTTTAAGTGTGTTTTCCATTAGCATTACCAGAAGATAACCATTAAGATGCAAGTGACTGGGTTTTGCCAATAGCTACCTATGTGGGTCTGCTTAGTCCACACCTGTGAAGCTTGCACACTTGTATCTAAGCCAAAATATCGAGCTAATACTCTGACAATGCTGGCCTCAACAAAAGCTACTCAGGATGTTATTAGATAAATTAGATGGTTTTGGAAGTATATTCTTCTGACTCTTTGGCAATGCAAGCACTTGGCACAACACCCACAGCTGCACTCCTGTACTCCTGGGAATAACGCCACTGAACTGGAAGGCAGGCAGCTTCCATCAATTAACTTTAGAGGGAAACAGTCTGAAACAGGCTTGTGTCACCTTATTACATTTGTCTGTGCTAATGGCTCCATGTAACATCAGAGAGTGTGGAAGAGATCTCTATAAAAACACTTATTCTATACAGTTCTATTTCTGTTCTAAATTTAATACCAAAGTTACCAAACCACCAAACTCATAAAACAGTCATTTGACAATTTTGATGGGCAAGATAAAGGGGGGAAATCTCCAGGAAAGCTCCCCTTCCTGCATCAGGATATGTTCTTATAATAGTACCAGCAGACGGCCACAGAATTAATTGCCTTTGACATCTGTACATTGCAAATCTTCTTAGAGAGGCTTTCCAGGACTGCAGTGCAAGCAGGGAAGTGATCAGCTGGGCCAGTCCCTCTGCTTCTGACTAGTAACCATTGGAATCTCTTTCCAGAGGCTTTTGTTAAGGAACCTTAACTGGATTGCTGTGTGCTGCAAGCCAAGACTAGACAAGACTCTGACAGCTAAACAATGGAGGAGATGTCACTCTATTACTTTGAAATACAACCATGCAATTCAGTACCCCCAGTACTATTCTGGACTTAATATCAGTTAACCTCAAACTAGTATCAGGAAATGTATTTTCATTGTTTCAGTCTGTGTGATGCTCCTGAACACAATGTAAAAATAGACACAAACATAATCCCCATACAACGTTGCCCATGCTTTATTTCTTAAACTAAAGGCAAAATGTCAGGTGTAAAATTAGTCCTCAGTGATGTACGGTTTGCAAAGTACATGTTTAACATGTTTTGCAGTGTTATTTGGTTGGAAAACGAACTTTAAATCAACTGGTTTTTAAAAAAGGCAGTAGCAATGAGATAATTTAAATTGTTGCTGTTGTACCTTTATATTCTCCACTTTGGTTTTACATTCTACTTGAGGAAATATATGCCTGTTTTACCAGCCATTCATCTGATAACATATAATATGTTTATGAAATTCCAATGCCACATGTAGCCTCCCTTTTAATCAAGAGCCAGCCTACCTCTGCATGAAGGGCAGGTGCTGGAGTCTGAGTGCGACTTATTTATGGAATCTAATACAACAAGTTAAAACAATTATCTACAGTATTTGATATTGAGCTGATTCTTTACATTTAAACACGAGTGAACTTCTATGGTCTCAAAAGCAGCTTGAGGAAGATGAATGACAGAGGATGAAGAAAGAGTTGTGAGTAGAGGAGGGCCCTTTTCCCATCATTTGGACCCCTTGGGAAACTCAACAAACCTGTTGTACCTGGAAATGGATGTGAAGAGTGCAGCTAAATGGGATACAGCTGTGGGCAGCCTGAGCAAGTACCATCCACCTTGGGCCTGCCAATAAAAAGCAAGTCTAGAGTGATGTCTGCTGTTTTAGGAACTCTTCTCATTGTGAGACTTCTGTAGGTGAGCTGAGAGTTTGTTTGGACCCTGGGTGAGAACCCAGAGCCGGAGGCTGAGAGCAAGGGTGTGTCTGAAGGAAAATGAGCTGATACTGATTTATATGTATTAGTAATTTTGTATTAATGTAACATTTTTATTTCGCATTTTATATGGAAGAGAGAGATGTGGGCTCTGATGAAGTTTTACTTCACGAAGGGCAGAAAAATATTTGGCAGTAAAGTGATCCTTCAAATGCTTTATGGAGTTGAAATCTGGGGCGAGGATGAGAGTGCTATTAAAGGGTTAGAAATGGTGCAAAACTAATTTATCAAGAGACTGTTTACCCTACCGAAGGGAACGGCAGCTGCACTCTTACACACGGAAGCTGGATGGCCAATGTTAACCGCAAGAGCTGATTGCACCAGATTTAATTACCTAAAAAGACTGTCCTCCATGCCTTGCAAGCTCTCGCCAGCCCTGTGCTATGTGGAATTGGAGAACAGCCAATGCTGGAAATGTAACACCCAATGTTATTTGAACTCTTATTATTTCCATAAGCTAGAGATTATACCCACAGACAAACGCCAGTTAAAGGATTGGTGCCACTGGACAGAATCATGATGTGAACTGTAAGCAATCAAATCCTCTAAATGCTCTCCTTGGTTCCCCTTTCTAAAAACGGTCCATTTTAGAGCCAGTTACCTGTTGAATCTCCAGCCAGCCTCACTTAAGATTTGCTTTTACTAAGCTTCATTTTCAAGCTATGCCCTCCACCGTCCTAGATGGATGATATTAACAGGGTACCATACGAAGACAGACTCTGTATATGTGGGCAACTGCAGGAGGTGATTTCTCACCTTACCATCCATACAGGAAAGATGTCTCTCCCTGGCAGAGAAGGTCCTATGGCTTCTTAGTGATGTAAATGTTTCAGTGACTCATAAAGTTGGCCTTTTTGCTTTGGAGGCCAAAAAGATCAGAAAGAAGACCCTTGACAATATAGCAGTGAACTGCAAGGGAGATGCAGAGATCTAAATAGCACAACACCCCTTTTGCTTGTATTTATTTTTGATTCAAATTTGTCATGGTCAATGGCTAGTACAATAAAGTTATTTGGATTGGGTGGATGTACCTGTGTATTTTTGTAATACTTTGTTTAAGTTATCTCCACCCTCCACCCCCATCAATCTACCCGGACACTGAGTTCCAGCGCCGAGGGCCTTCTGGGGGTTCCCTCACTGCGAGAAGCCACGTTACAGGGAACCAGGCAGAGGGCCTTCTTGGTAGTGGCACCCGCCCTGTGGAACAGCCTCCCACCAGATGTCAAAGAGAACAACAACTACCAGACTTTTAAAAGACATCTGAAGGCAGCCCTGTTTAGGGAAGCTTTTAATGTTTGATGAATTATTGTATTTTAATATTTTGTTGGAAGCTGCCAAGAGTGTTGGGGAGGCCCAGCCAGATGGGCGGGGAATAATAATAATAATAATAATAATAATAATAATAATAATATTTGCTGCTTCAGTTTTTTGTACACTGCTTAGAGATATTTTGAATATATTAAGTAATGTAGAAATTGAATAATCAAAAGAGTTAAAAACTTAACTAGTGATTTGTGACACTGTAAGTTTATAAGGTTTGACAGTTTAAGCACCAAACTTTCTGCAAGCATTCATGCTTTCATGGAGCAGATTGGGCTTTCCCATACCTGGTCTTGCAGCTACCAGTAAACTCAATATTTGCTTCTGTTACCTTTCATGTACTTTACATATTTCAGTGCTTCTAATATTTCCTGTATCACCTCAACTATTTTTCAAGATCTACTATATAGGACTGATTCTTTCTTTCTTCACTGCTCTGATGACAAACCAATCACTTCTAAGAAATAAATAGTAGAGTGCAGAATACACTTTATAAGAAAGATACGCAAAATCTACCATCCTCAGCATCCCCTGCCATCCTGAAAATATGGAGATCATTAAAACAACAAAGCAATGTTTTGAACAAATGTATTTCCTGTGATTCATCTCTGCAACTGAATGATTTGACAACTTTGATTTTTATAAGGTTTTTACCATAGGACATAATATATATTTTTAAGAATGTGTGTGTGTGTGTGTGTGTGTGTGTGTGTATGTGTATGTGTATGGAGAGAGAGAGAGAGGGATTGTTATTAAGTGTATAAATAAGGTTAATGTAAAGATTATAGATGTAACAAGTCCAAGAGGTATGGAGTGGTTGCTTATTATATTGTTTTTGTATTTTTCCCTCACACATATTTTTTCTGTGTGCAAGGGTGTGTAATTTTTGTTGTTGAGCACATTAATAAAACTTTAAAAATTAGTAAGAAAAACTCAGAACTCCTAAAAGCTTCTCAGTTTCTGTTGCACCTCAACCCATGACATTTCCTCTTCCGTATATACAAAACACAATAAAATATTAAAGATGGATGTTCCTCCCAACAAACAAGCAGGAGCTCTTATTATGTTAAAGGTTACTGAACTTCCTTCCATACCTTAGAAAATGCAACTTTATTGTGATTCTGTTAAGATGCAAGTACCGGTACTTTTAATAAAGCTAGAGAAGATAAACCAACTAATAAAAATGACTTTGTCCACAGTTCTAGCATTTAAGTGTGCATTCTGTGCCTTTCTAAAAGAGGCACGGTACCAGTGAGGATTCTGGGTCTTTCCTTAGTGCTAGAGGTTGTGTTATTCAAAGATGCTTGGCACAGAGACAGCCAGAGAGAGGAGCATCCATCCTTGATAAGCAGCCTGTAGAGCTTTGAACGGATTACTGGTGCACATAAGGGATGCCAAGAGTGTGCTATTCTTGGCGGAGGTGTCACTGAAGATTCTCCTCTCAATCTGCACACACCAACTTCCCCCGCTTGCTAGCACACTGATCTGATCTAACCTATGGCTGGCTAGTGGTTTTTCCACAGCAGGTGAAAGCTCTGGTTGTTATTTTTAAGCCCCACAGTGCTGGCAAAATCAGAGAGTGCTTATTTCTGACACACAGTGAAATCAGAGCTACTGTATACATAGAGAAGAAAAAGAAAGCAGATTTGTCTTTTTAAATGTTATGTAACTCCAAAGGGATGCGGGTGGCGCTGTGGGTGAAACCACAGAGCCTAGGGCTTGCTGATCAGAAGGTCGGCGGTTCGAATCCCCGTGACGGGGTGAGCTCCCGTTTCTCGGTCCCTGCTTCTGCCAACCTAGCAGTTCAAAAGCACGTCAAAGTGCAAGTAGATAAATAGGTACCGCTCCAGCGGGAAGGTAAATGGTGTTTCCGTGCACTGCTCTGGTTTGCCAGAAGCGGCTTAGTCATGCTGGCCACATGACCTGGAAGCTGTACGCCGGCTCCCTCAGCCAGTAACATGAGATGAGTGCCGTAACCCCAGAGTCAGACACGACTGGACCTAATGGTCAGGGGTCCCTTTACCTTTAACTGCATTTGAACGGACAGTGTTTAGACAGCAAAAGGATGCCAAATAAAATACGTTTCAGGGAAAGAAAGTGTCTGTAAAGTGTTAATGGAATAGAGAGTGCCCAGTTAAAATGCAATATTAACCTGTCTTTTCAGCAATTGCTGCAGGAAACTGATCTAATATAAAAACCACTGAATGTTGCATGACTTCTTATTAGCTTATAATATTTACAGTCTTTGCACATATATGCCTCTAATTTTATATTATTCCATCTCAGACCAACAATGGACTTTCAAGTGGTGGTGGTGGGGGGTTGGGTTACAAATAATTAAAACATACAGCAGCACAATAAAAGCAAAACACAGCCACATAAAACTACATAGTGTAATTTTACAAGGTAGGGCCACTTGAAGCAAGGTCTCTTCTGAAGGCATTATCATTTTAACTGTTTTGTTATATTAATTGGTTTATTTATTTTGTCTTAATATTGTAAACTGCCCTGATGGATGATCTAGAAATTTAGTAAAATAGGATTTCTAAAAAACTGTATGCACATATGCACCAGTGTAAATTCAACCAAACAACCAACCAATCAATGTCTAGTGTTGCGTGTAAAATGTCTTGAGATTTTTAACACACATGTGATTCAGTAAACCTCAGTGGTTAGGACTGGAACTTCCATTCTACAAAATGCCCTGACATTAGAAAACAGATGACTAAGGCAAACACCATTATTGGAAAAACTGACACAAAACCTAAAAGTTGCAAGAGGCCAAAAGAAAATGACAATTTTTATGCAGTCTGGTGTGACTTTATTGATTACACAAATAACAAGGCATATGGTAGAAATGTACCCATAGTTTACAGCACAGTCTGGTGTGTGTGAAGTACATATTTTTCCTTCTCCCCCTTCCTATAAATACCTATAAATTCTAATTGTTTTTGATACAAAATACCTTTTACTTTTGATCACCAATCGAAGCAATACACATTACTATAAATCATTTCATATCTGATATAACTAATAAATTTAGTACACTTTGACACAACTTTGTTCATATATTCATAAATCGTTATCTGAGTGTCTATTTTGTTTATTTTTAATTTTATGTGATTGTTGCATATATGCTCTGATCTAAACAAAAATATATCTTAATGCAACCATGTTAAACAGCTTAAATGTGAAAATGAAAAAAACCCTATGTTACGAAGAAAAGAAGGCAGAGGTTGCATTCACGTGACTTGCTACTGTTTCTTCTTCCATGACTTCCCCACAGCTTTACAATGCATCTGACATACTTATCAGAGATTCAGACACTCATCTGAAGATTCCGTCATGCTCATCCACAAACTTTAGGTGGCTTTCTACCTTTTTAAAAGTATTTTTTCAAGCATAACTTAGTTTCATTCATTTAAATGTTTCTTTGTCACACTTAGTTCTTAAAACTTCATTTAAAGAGAAATGATAATCCACTCCAGGGATGGGTGGAGCTGCTTTTTGTGACAGTGCAATTCCCAGCCAATCACCCTCTCTTAGATAATACAGTGGTACCTCTGTTTAAGAACTTAATTCTTTCTGGAGGTCCGTTCTTAACCTGAAACTGTTCTTAACCTGAGGTACCACTTTAGCTAATGGGGCCTCCCGCTGCTGCCACGCCGCTGCGCGATTTCTTTTCCCATCCTGAAGCAAAGTTCTTAACCCGAGGTACTATTTCTGGGGTAGCGGAGTCTGTAACCTGAAGCGTCTGTAACTCGAGGTACCACTGTACTGTATTGTTTTCAGTAACTGCAATGAAGCAGCCAATTGTGTGCATCAGACTGTGGACAGAAATGTGTTTGTTTTGTGCCATCAGACTCTTCCCTTTGTTTGATGGAACATTCATAGAGGCTGTGATCTGGGAAGATAGTCCAATGACTCTACAGTTAAATGTAGCGAATAAGAGTGCTCTTTTATAGGAACAGCATGTGTCCTTCACAAGCTGCTATCAGATTTTCATTTCTTCTTCTTTTTCCATTTTGTGAGATGGCATAAATGAGGTTATAAAATTCCTGGCAATCACAGGCTACCTACTTGATGAAAATGAAGAAAAGCCTTACAATAAGTTTGTGAAATATTCTCCCTCACCTACAAAGAATGCTATAACATGAGATGGAGACTCTCATACTTCTACCCTGACCCCACACCCCAATTCCTTCACAGCTGCTTGCTTGATTTATTTATTGAATTTATAAACTGTCCTTCATCTGAAGATTACAGGTAGTTTGCAGCATAAATTATTTTTTCATAAATTTTTTACACTGCTTTACTGTGAAAAAAAAACCAAACCCTCAAAGTGGTTTACAAAAGGAATAAAACAAAATTATAGGTAAAACAATTAAAAGTTGTATAGTCCCTATATAGCAAAGCCCAGCCAAAACAGGGTTGGACAGTCACAATGTCTAAAAACATAGAAAGATCCCAACATGTTCCAGCTTCTAAGCATAACACTATTTATCACCAGAAGTACAAAATCTAATATAAAAATCCAGTGATCTATACCAAAAGTATTCTTTCCCCCATCATTTAACTTGACCTCACAATGCAGGGATGGGGAAACTGTGCTCTTCCAGATGTTGTGGAACTATAGCTCTCTTATCAACCCCAACCAGCATGGCCACACCCAGGGATGATGAGAGGAGTGGTCCAGCAACATCCAACCTCTATTTTGGACATCAGCTGGTCCAGGAGACATTTCATTTCACTTAATGTGTGATCTAAACATCCATTTTCTTTGTTAGGCATAAAAGAGGTATATGGAGTTTAGGCTGGAAGAAGGCCACATTGTGGCTTGCCTTATACTTTTCCCCCCAATAAACAACATTTAATGTAATGCCTAGAAAACATCAAGGAAATATCCCATTTAAGAATTCAGAAGTAATGCGGGCCTGCAAGAAGGCTTCATCTTACCAAGCAGGAGGAAGATTACCAAAAAATTATAAAACAAAAATGAATTGAGTAAATTATCCCGTAATCCGAAAAAGTTCAAATGCCTTTAAAAAACCAGAAACAAAACAGAAATATAGTGCTCTTTGTTTGCTGTCCACATAAGATACATTAATACTATAATAAAAGCTTATGTCATTGATTCCTTTGCCTGACCATGTATCAAAAAATTAACACATCAAAATGTAATCATAAGTTTGGCTAGACATCATTCAAACATGGCATTTCAAAAACTGCTGGCCTTATTAGTGACTGCTAGAGATTTAGGAGGTGCTTGGTCCCTGCTCCTGCCAACCTAGCAATTCAAAAGCACGTCAAAGTGGAACTTCCGGTTTGGTGCCGGTCAATGGCGGACGGGAGTCCGACGGCTCCGTCCTCCGCAAGGCTTTAGGGATTACCGTGCCTGCGCCACGGGTCCCTTAAAGCCACGGGAAGAGCGTCCCGTGGACCGTTTGCCTCGTGGGTCCCAGACGTGCCGTCTCCGCTCCTGATCGACCCTCGTAAGGGGGAAAATCAGGCGAGCGGAGCCCCGGTACGGGACTGAAGAGGCGGCTGCCTTCGGAGGATCAAAGCAGCGATCCCGCCAGACTCGAGCACCCGACACTTCCTACCTAGAAACTTCAAAAGAAACTCTGTAAGTAAAACTTTCGAACTGATTTGGAACTTTGAAGAACAATAACTTACAGAGAAAAGTTAAAAGGAAGCCTGCTCCCTTTGAACTGTTTGCCGGAGCTTGGTAGCGCTAAAAGATCAAAGCCGCGACTAACGGGAAAGTTTTGCGAACTCTGTCAAACTTTTTAAAAGTGGATTAAAAGTTGTTTTAAGGATGTTTAAAGACTTAAAAGCAGGAGATATGGCAAAAGAAGACACCGCTCTCCCTCAGGATTAGGATTCGGGGTCGGTAGCGGGCTGCAGTAAATTGTTGCCATTTTTTCTTCTTGCTACTGTGTCAGTGACTGTTTACCAGTGGAGACATTTTAGACATTTTGTGGCCAGTTATAACTTAATATAAAGACTTGGTGGTAACACTGCAAGGGAAATAGAGTTACTGGCTTGGGCTACTTAAAAAACTAACTTCTTTTTGACTGCAAAATAGTTTAAGACTTTAAAATTGTGAACTCTGTGCCTAGAAGTTTGACTATTGGACTTGTGTGGGACTCCTGGCTCAGCAGCCTCTTTGTTCTCAGAAGTGAACTGCTGGCCACCTGGTGTTTACTTTTAAGACTGTTGGCTTTCTGCTGTGAATGTCTGAAACGGTTACCACAGCAACTGGAGTGACCTTGAGATTACAATTGCAGAGCTCACAGGACATGCATGAGAGCACTAGATCCAAAACATCCAGCTCTTCACAAAGAAAAGGCTCTTTTTCCCTATCTTTACAAGAACAGATGGAGAAATTAACTGCTAGTGTTGCGGAAATAGCAGAAGGACTTAAAAGCGTGACGGAGGGGTTGAAGCAAACGCAGGCCTCAGTCAATACAATCAGTACATCAGTCACTGCTACAGTCAACTCTGCAATAGAAAAACTCCAAGTTGATCTAAAAGCTGATATAAAAAATTCCACTGACACATTGGAGAGATCAATTGGCCAAATTGAGGAGAACGTACGAAAGAACAGAGATGAAATAAATAAAATAGCACAGGAGGTAACAACCTTGAAAAAGGATTCCGAGGAATTTAAAGTGGTCAAGGAAAAAATAAAAAAAGTGGAACAGAAACTGGATAACATAGACTTGGAGAATTTAGAGAGAATTGGCACACGACAGAGAACTGTAGAAGAGTCTCTTGCTTTTCTTCAACTCCACCAGAGGGAGGGGAACATCCGTCTGAGGGGTCTTCCAGAACTGGAAGGAGAAGATCTGAAAGCCTATATTGTGAAGGAATTTTCGTCATTTTGGGAATTGGAAGAAGTAAACGTTTCAGCACGCATAGTGAAGGCCTTCAGATTTGGGCCTAGAGGATCCAGAGGGAAGAAGAGTACCAAAACAGTCAGTGACTGTTTGCTTGTGTTGCATGATAGAAACGACAGGGATTTCTTTCTGGATCTGCATTACAAAAATAACCTGGTGGTACAGTGGAATAAAGTCATTTTTTATAAGGACATCCCCAGACTTTTTTTGGATAAAAGAATTCCATACAACGACTTGGTTGCTGAGCTAAGAAGAAATAACATCTCCTTCAGTTGGGAGTTTCCAGAAGGTCTGGCATTCACATTTGAGGGGAAAAAGATAAGAATCAAATCCCTGGCTGAAAAGCAAAAATTTTTGGACAAGCATCGGGAAGAGCTCAAAGATACGTCACTTGAGTCATCATTTTCATACAGACGCCCAGGAGTACTTCCACCGCCGGGGACACCAGGACCAAGTGAAAAAGACCCAGAAGAAGGTAAGAAAGCAGAAGCAACTGGAGGAGAAGATTAAAACAAAGGAAAATGGCGTTCAAGCTAATGACATGGAATGTACGGGGATTGAATCAGAGACCAAAGAGACGCAGAGTATTTCATGGATTGGAAAAGAAGAATTTGGATATTATATGTTTACAGGAGACACACATAGTTCGACGACACAGAAGATTATTACAAAACAAAAAGCTAGGCCAAGAGTTCATATCATCAGACAAGGTCAAAAAGAGAGGTGTGGTAATATATGCAAAGGAGAAATATAGCCCAAGACAGCTATTCAAAGATGAAGAAGGGAGATACATCGCAATTGAAATCAAAATACAAGGCGAAAAATTTTTGATTCTGGGACTTTATGCACCAAATGATGGAAAGTCAATTTTCTACAAAAAAATACATGACTTGCTGTTGGACTATTTGGATTATAAATTGGTTTGCCTTGGAGATTTTAATGGTGCAGTTTCCACCTTAATGGATAGATCCCAAAGAACTAAATTAACAAATGATGGGAAACTACCTAAGACTTTTTTCGAAATGGTGGACAATTTAAATTTGGAGGATGCTTGGAGGCTAAAAAACCCCACCGATACTGAGGCAACCTATTTCAGTGAATCTCAGAAGTCATGGTCGAGGATAGATTACATTTGGATATCGAATGAATTGGCACCAAAAATACAAAAAGCGGAAATCGGCCCAAAGACCTATTCGGATCATAATCCTGTACAGGTAACCCTTAAAATGGTTTCCAAGGGTTCTTTCAGATGGAGAATGGATGACGTGTTGATGAGAGACACCAAGCTGGTAGAAAGAGCTGTGAAAAAGATGAAGGAGTATTTTCAAATCAATTGGAATTCGGAAGTAGAAAAAAGAACTGCCTGGGATGCAAGTAAAGCAGTAATGAGAGGATTCCTCATAAGTGAAAAAGCAAAAAAGAATAAATTACAAAATGCGGAAATGGAAAGACTGTTGAAATTAATCAAAGTTAAAGAAAAAGAGTTAAGAGGACATCCCAAATCTCTAAGAATTCAAAAGGAAATTAAATACTTACAATCCCAGTATGCTAAGATTATGAATCAAGATATAGAATGGAAATTGAAATGTTATGGCTACAAGATTAAAAAGAGTGCTGAAAGATTATATACATAAAGATCAAGCGGGTTTCCTTCCAGGAAGACAAATAAGTAACAATACAAGAATTATTGTGGACATTTTAGAAAAACTGGAAAGAAACATAAATACAGAGGCAGCACTATTGTTTATTGACGCGGAGAAAGCCTTTGACAAGATTTCTTGGATGTTTATGAAAAAGAATTTGGAAAAGATGGGAGTTGGAGAAAGATTTTTAAATGGTATTAAAGCCATTTATACAGAACAAAGAGCAAAAATAATAGTAAATGGTGTGATATCGGAGGAAATCGAAGTTGAAAAAGGAACAAGACAAGGGTGCCCTATCTCCCCTTTATTATTTATTACGGTCCTGGAGGTCCTTTTAAATATGTTACGAAAAGAGAAACAGATAAAAGGAATTAGGGTGGGAGAGAAAGAATACAAATTACGCGCCTTTGCAGATGATTTGATGCTATCCCTACAAGAACCGGAAAGCAGTGTCCCCAAAGCCTTGGAACTAATTGAACAATTCGGACGTGTAGCTGGCTTCAAATTAAATAAACAGAAAACCAAAGTTTTAAGTAAAAATATGAGTGCAGAACATATACAAGGATTACAAGATGGCACAGGCCTCAGTTTTGTTAAAACTGTAAAATATCTAGGTATCAATCTCACAGCAAAAAACGTGAACCTGTACAAAGATAATTACGAAAAACTGTGGACAGAGATAAAAAAAGATTTGGAGATATGGACAAGGTTGAAACTGTCGTTAATGGGAAGAATAGCCGCAATTAAAATGAACGTCCTACCAAGGATGCTGTTTTTATTCCAAGCCATACCAATTCTGGATAAAATGGACTGTTTTAAGATATGGCAAAGGGACTTATCGAAGTTTATATGGCAGGGCAAAAAGCCGAGAATTAAGTTTAAGGTATTGACAGACTCTAAAGAGAGAGGAGGTTTTGCCCTGCCGGACTTAAGACTTTATTTTGAAGCAGCGGCCTTTTGCTGGTTAAGAGATTGGTTTAAACTAGAAAATGTAGACGTGTTGGACTTGGAAGGACACGATAATATGTTTGGCTGGCATGCATACCTTTGGTATGACAAAGTTAAAATCCACAGAACTTTTAAGAGTCATATAATCAGGAAATCTCTGTATCAGGTTTGGATTAGGTATAAAGACTTACTGGAGAGAAAGACTCCTAGATGGATATCACCAGTGGAGGCCAAGGCCTATAAGAGACCAAACATGTCTGCAAGTTGGTTACGATACATGGACATATTGCAGCAGGAAGGGGACTCATTTAAGTTGAAAAGTTATGATCAGGTCAAAAGTCAAGTCCCTGACTGGCTGCAATATCACCAGGTGCATGAAACATTTAAATTAGACAAAAAAATTGGTTTTCAAGTGGAAAAATCAAAACTGGAAACAGAGCTGATCGAATCGAACTCTAAAAACCTTTCCAAGATGTATAATTTGTTGCTAGAGTGGCATACGAAAGATGAATTGGTTAAATCAACAATGATAGATTGGGCAAAGGATGTGGGCCATAATATTATGATGGATGACTGGGAGAGATTGTGGTGGAAAGGTATCAATTTCACTGCATGTAATAGTTTAAGAGAAAATGTAATGAAAATGATATATAGATGGTATCTGACACCAGTTAAGATAGCTAGAATGAATTCTAAAATGTCGGATGTGTGTTGGAAATGTAAATCGTCGAAAGGTACCTTTTATCATATGTGGTGGTCGTGCCCAGGGGTAAAGGCCTTCTGGGATAAGATATATAATGAGCTCAAGAAGGTAATGAAAATTACCTTTTGTAAGAAACCGGAGGCATTTCTTCTGAGCATGACCAATGAAGAGATACCCAGTCAGGATAGAGTATTTTTTATGTATGCCACGACAGCGGCTAGAATTTTATTGGCAAGAACTTGGAAGGGTGAAGAGATACCGACAATTGAAGAATGGCAGATGAAGCTGATGGAGTATATGGAGCTCGCAGACCTGACCGCCAGAATCCGAGACCAGAGGGAGGAGAAGGTGTCGCAAGATTGGAAGAAATTTAAGGACTATTTAGTTAAGCATGTTAAATTGAATGTTTGAATATTTGTGCAGAAATATATAAAAGAATCGGCTTTAGAAGTTCAAGGTTAGTTACAATGGTTTTAGAAGAAATTTTGATGTGTTAGATGTATTTGTATAAGAAGGTGATAAGATATAGAATATAAGTTAAGAAATATATTGGTTTAGATAAATTTGAAGAACATTAGGATATTGAGTATGAGTTAATGGGAAAAGGAATGAAGCTACCTAAAGAGTATATATGTATTTGAAGACAGAGGAGGGACCAGGGGAAGTCCCCTGAAGAAGTTAAAATAAGTTGAGAAACAAAGATAAGTATATGCCAAGGTTTGTATTTGTTCTCTTTTGTTTTTTTCTTTCTTGTATGGTATTGATGTGTTTTATATTGTTGATTGTGTATTATGTTTTTATTGTGTTTATGTATGTTTAATGTTGTTCCTGTTTTGTTTCATGGCAAAATAATAAAATCTTATTTAAAAAAAAAAAAAAGCACGTCAAAGTGCACGTAGATAAATAGGTACCGCTCCGGCAGGAAGGTAAACGGTGTTTCCATGGGCTGCTCTGGTTCGCCAGAAGCGGCTTAGTCATGCTGGCCACATGACCCGGAAGCTGTATGCCGGCTCCCTCTGCCAATAAAGCGAGATTAGTGCCGCAACCCCAGAGTCATTCGTGACTGGACCTAATGGTCAGGGGTCCCTTTACCTTTACCTTTTACCCCTCACTCAAACTCCTTCTGGGGTCAATAATTAGCTGCTAAGTTATATGACAGAAACAACTGCATCTGTTGAGGAATAATGTACATAATTATGGACTGCCTAATATGGGTTACTTTGTTGGTGCTTATCCCCTTTCTGACCCTTCTGAAACGAGATCATTCTGTAACATGAATCATGTACCATGCCCTCATTCTGTAACTCACTTTGCTGAATTCAGTTTCTAGACCCTTCAGTTCCATACCTGCCACAAGCATTGCCAGACACCTGTCACTACAATACCCTTGGAAGAAATCTTAGCAATGTTGAAATCACGCCAGATGTTGTTAGAGAGGAACAGCGTTAAATCCAAGAAACAAACACCTGGTACTTTTTAATTGTGGAAGCTCAAACTAAATGAAATGGATGGCAGCTGAGTATACACTCCAGATTTCAGGAAGTTCTAGTCTCAGTTGTTTGTTCTTTGTAAAACAAAAAGGTGCAGCATTAGTGCATCTGCATGGGCCATTAAGCTACCCCTGAAGAACACAAAGAGGAACTGCTGGGGGAGTTGTGGAACAGTGATATCAAAGCAATCTTGGGCAGGGGGGATAGCCCATGAATATTTGCAGACACAAAAAAAGTTTACTAGTGATGGGTTTTATTTAGTAGGTGTTGTTGTTGTTCAGTCGTTCAGTCGTGTCCGACTCTTCGTGACCCCATGGACCAGAGCACGCCAGGCACGCCTATCCTTCACTGCCTCTCGCAGTTTGGCCAAACTCATGTTAGTAGATTCGAGAACACTGTCCAACCATCTCATCCTCTGTCGTCCCCTTCTCCTTGTGCCCTCCATCTTCCCCAACATCAGGGTCTTTTCTAGGGATTCTTCTCTTCTCATGAGGTGGCCAAAGTACTGGAGCCTCAACTTCAGGACCTGTCCTTCTAGTGAGTACTCAGGGCTGATTTCTTTGAGAATGGATAGGTTGGATCTTCTTGCAGTCCATGGGACTCTCAAGAGTCTCCTCCAGCACCATAATTCAAAAGCATCAATTCTACGGCGATCAGCCTTCTTTATGGTCCAGCTCTCACTTCCGTACATTACTACTGGGAAAACCATAGCTTTAACTATACGGACCTTTGTCGGCAAGGGGATGTCTTTGCTTTTTAAGATGTTGTCTAGGTTTGTCATTGCTTTTCTCCCAAGAAGCAGGCGTCTTCTAATTTCGTGACTGCTGTCACCATCTGCAGTGATCATGGAACCCAAGAAAGTGAAATCTCTCACTGCCTCCATTTCTTCCCCTTCTATTTGCCAGGAGGTGATGGGACCAGTGGCCATGATCTTAGTTTTTTTGATGTTGAGCTTCAGACCATATTTTGCGCTCTCTTCTTTCACCCTCATTAAAAGGTTCTTTAATTCTTCCTCACTTTCTGCCATCAAGGTAGTATCATCAGCATATCTGAGGTTGTTGATATTTTTTCCGGCAATCTTAATTCCGGTTTGGGATTCAACCAGTCCAGCCTTTCGCATGATGAATTCTGCATATAAGTTAAATAAGCAGGGAGACAATATACAGCCTTGTCGTACTCCTTTCCCAATTTTGAACCAATCAGTTGTTCCATATCCAGTTCTAACTGTAGCTTCTTGTCCCACATAGAGATTTCTCAGGAGACAAATGAGGTGATCCGGCACTCCCATTTCTTTAAGAACTTGCCATAGTTTGCTATGGTCAACACAGTCAAATGCTTTTGCATAGTCAATGAAGCAGAAGTAGATGTTTTTCTGGAACTCTCTGGCTTTCTCCATAATCCAGCGCATGTTTGCAATTTGGTCTCTGGTTCCTCTGCCCCTTCGAAATCCAGCTTGCACTTCTGGGAGTTCTCGGTCCACATACTGCTTAAGCCTGCCTTGTAGAATTTTAAGCATAACCTTGCTAGCGTGTGAAATGAGTGCAATTGTGCGGTAGTTGGAGCATTCTTTGGCACTGCCCTTCTTTGGGATTGGGATGTAGACTGATCTTCTCCAATCCTCTGGCCACTGCTGAGTTTTCCAAACTTGCTGGCATATTGAGTGTAGCACCTTAACAGCATCCTCTTTTAGAATTTTAAATAGTTCAGCTGGAATATCATCACTTCCACTGGCCTTGTTGCTAGCAAGGCTTTCTAAGGCCCATTTGACTTCACTCTCCAGGATGTCTGGCTCAAGGTCAGCAACCACATTACCTGGGGTGTATGAGACCTCCATATCTTTCTGGTATAATTCCTCTGTGTATTCTTGCCACCTCCTCTTAATGTCTTCTGCTTCTGTTAGGTCCTTTCCACTTTTGTCCTTAATTGTGGTAATCTTTGTACGAAATGTTCCTTTCATATCTCCAATTTTCTTGAATAAATCTCTGGTTTTTCCCATTCTGTTATTTTCCTCTATTTCTTTGCATTGCTCGTTTAGAAAGGCCCTCTTGTCTCTCCTTGCTATTCTTTGGAAATCTGCATTCAATTTCCTGTATCTTTCACGATCTCCTTCGCATTTTGCTTGTCTTCTCTCCCCCGCTATCTGTAAGGCCTCAATGGACAGCCACTTTGCTTTCTTGCATTTCTTTTTCATTGGGATGGTTTTTGTTGCTGTCTCCTGTATAATGTTACGAGCCTCCATCCACAGTTCTTCAGGTACTCTATCCACCAAATCTAAATCCTTGAACCTGTTCTTCACTTCAACTGTGTATTCATAAGGAATTTGATTTAGATTGAATCTTACTGGCCCAGTGGTTTTTCCTACTTTCTTCAGTTTAAGCTGGAATTTTGCTATAAGAAGCTGATGATCTGAGCCACAGTCAGCTCCAGGTCTTGTTTTTGCTGAGTGTATAGAGCTTCTCCATCTTTGGCTGCAGAGAATATAATCAATCTGATTTCGATGTTGCCCATCTGGTGATGTCCATGTGTAGAGTCGTCTCTTGTGTTGTTGGAAAAGAGTGTTTGTGATGACCAGCTTGTTCTCTTGACAGAACTCTATTAGCCTTTGCCCTGCTTCATTTTGATCTCCAAGGCCAAACTTGCCAGTTGTTCCTTTTATCTCTTGACTCCCTACTTTAGCATTCCAATCCCCTATAATGAGAAGAACATCCTTCTTTGGTGTCATTTCTATAAGGTGTTGTAGGTCTTCATAGAATTGGTCAATTTCGGTTTCTTCTGCACTGGTAGTTGGTGCATAAACTTGGATTACTGTGATGTTAAAAGGTCTGCCTTGGATTCGTATCGAGATCATTCTATCATTTTTGAAATTGCATCCCAGTACAGCTTTCGCCACTCTTTTGTTGACTATGAGGGCCACTCCATTTCTTTTACGGGATTCCTGTCCACAGTAGTAGATATGATAGTCATCCGAACTGAATTCGCCCATTCCTGTCCATTTTAGTTCACTGATGCCTAGGATGTCAATGTTTATTCTTGCCATCTCATTTTTTACCACATCCAGCTTACCAAGGTTCATGGTTCTTACATTCCAGGTTCCTATGCAATACTTTTCTTTACAGCATTGGACTTTCCTTTCGCTTCCAGGCATATCCGCAACTGAGCGTCCTTTCGGCTTTGGCCCAGCTGCTTCATCAGCTCTGAATCTACTTGTACTTGTCCTCCGCTCTTCCCCAGTAGCATGTTGGACGCCTTCCGACCTGAGGGGCTCATCTTCCAGCGTCATATCTTTTATATGCCTGTTGTCTTTGTCCATGGAGTTTTCTTGGCAGGGATACTGGAGTGGCTTGCCAGTTCCTTCTCCAGGTGGATCACGTTTGGTCCAAACTCTCCACTATGACCTGTCCATCTTGACCTGTCCATAGCTTCCCTGAGTAATTCAAGCCCCTTCGCCACGACAAGGCAGTGATCCATGAAGGGGATTTAGTAGGTAAGGGAATATAATTAACTATATTTTATCCCCCTGCAGACTCACGTGAGTAGGTTAACAGACAAAAGGATGAGCTTACCACTTACGTTTAAAATCACGGGGCTAAAAAGAGTTATGCAGTTTAACTGAAAGCATAAGAACTAGCTGTTAGGCTGAGCTGTCCTTTTGTTACCCTGTTTATCAAAGAAACAGGCTACAAACTGAAAAGTAAGTTTAAAACATATATTTTACTCACAGTCATGCATTCATCCTTAACAGCAACAACATTAAAAATAAATGCAGGTAAAATACTTGTGTTTAAAGCATGGTTGAAGAGAGAGGGGGGAGAAGGAACAGGAAATACTTCTTTTGCTTCTTCTCCCAGCAGAGAGGGGGAAATGACATCACATAGAGCAGGGGTCAGCAAACTTTTTCAGCAGGGGGCCGGTCCACTGTCCCTCAGCCTTTGTGTGGGGCCGGACTACATTTTGAAAAATAAATAAAATGGAACGAATTCCTATGCCCCACAAATAACCCAGAGATGCATTGTAAGTAAAAGGGCACATTCTACTTATGTAAAAACACACTGATTCCTGAACCATCCGTGGGCCGGATTTAGAAGGTGATTGGGCCAGATCTGGCCCCTGGGCCTTAGTTTGCCTACCCATGACATAGAGCCGTCTCTACTAATTACATTACTATGCTCTGAGTCCACCTATCAGCAATACAACTCTAAGACCTTAACCTTTTCACATGCTAACTAACAAGAATATGTATTGTTAGATTTGACTGCATATCTCCCACAAGTAGTCAGCTAGTGCAGGATTCCTGTAAGTCATTTGTAGCACATCAACAGTCTGAAAAAGAAGATGGGTGGAGAATTAAACTTCAATCCCTCCAAATTCAAACTTGGGTGATCCTGTGCCTACCGGTATCAGTTTGGAAGCAAGATGGGGCCACTCAAAACTGAAGCAGCAGCTTCTGCATACTTACATTTCTAACATTAAACTCTCCTCCCCGTGGGACAGCTTACTCCAAGCAACTTGTGCCCTGCTCCCCACCCCCAAAGTTTTATAGCAATAAATTGTTGAGGTTTGTGGCTTGCAGTCAGCTCCAAACCTGGTTTTTTTTATAATCATGGAATTGTTGAGTTGGAAGGGATCCTGAAGGTCATCTAGTCCAACCCCCTGCAATGCAGGAATCTCAACTAAAGTATCCATGGCAGATGGCCATCCAACCTCTACTTAAAAACCTCCCAGGAAGGACAGTCCACCACCTCCTGAGTCCATTCAACAGTTGAACAGCTCTTACTATCAAAATGTTCCAGTTACAGGTAGGCAGCTGTGTTGGTCTGCCATAGTCAAAACAAAATAAAAAATAAAAAAATTCCTTCAAGTAGCACCTTAGAGACCAACTAAGTTTGTTCTTGGTATGAGCTTGGCATGAGCATGCACACGAAAGCTCATACCAAGAACAAACTTAGTTGGTCTCTAAGGTGCTACTTGAAATAATTTTTTATTTTTTATTTTGTTTTGTCAAAATGTTCTTCCTGATGTTTAGTAAGAATCTCTTTTCTTGTAACTTGAAGCCATTGGTTCGAATCTTACACTCTGAAGCAGGAAAAAACAAGTTTGCTCCATCTTCCATGTGACAACCCCTCAGATATTTGAAGATTACTGTCATTATCTCCTCTCAGTCTCCTCTTTTCCAGGCTAAATGTACCCAGCTCCCTCAACTGTTCCACTTAAGGCTTGGTTTCCGAACCCTTGATCATCTGGGTTCCCCTCTTCTGCACACAAGCCAGCTTGTCAATATCCTTCTTAAATTTTGGCATCCAGAACTGGACACAGTATTCCTGGTGTGGTCTGACAATGGCGGTACTACTACTTTCCTTGATCGGGACACTATAGGTCACAGGCCGGGCTGCCAGTTGAAAGGCACAAATAGAAGCAGCATTAGCAAGTATTGTTCACTATAACAGCAAATGAGACTGTGCAGGAAACTGTTGAATGCTTGCCTATCAGAAGAGCACTATTCCAATTTAAGATACTATTTCCATTTCAGATCCCTCATCTTCATATTACAGATTCCACTTGATGAGGGTAGGGTATTAAAAAGCACTCCAGGAAGTTTTAAGGGGGTATTATTGATTCCTCTCTGCTTGGTTCTCAGTCAATCTGAAAGCCAGCATGATTCAATATCTTTCTAATAGCTCCATTTAGTAAACAAAAGGAAATATCCCCTCATTCTCAACTCTATTATATAAAAGAGAGAAACTAATTCAATTTTATATTTGAATAAAAGCCAGCACCAAGCTTTATTTACATTGTGTGGTGGCTTTATTTAGAAACACTGCTTTCTTTCTCCTGTCAGTGTGGAGGGTTCTCAGATAAAGAAGAAACTATCCCAAACAACAAGAAAGCAACCAGCAAAGATAAATGTAGCTTACTATCGTATCTGTGTTCAACAGTGGCTAATAGTTTGAACACTGCCCCCCCCCCCACTGAATGATCTCCATACCACACAGCATCATGTATAAAAGCTGCACATTTCTCTGTAGTATTTGCATGTGAACAAGTACAACCTTCAAGGTGCTAGTTCCAGTTATGTAGTTGTGGGGAAATATGTTCATTTGGTTTTCATACATGACTGCATAGATGGCTGAGTTGTGAGGACTTGTCTAGGATTACAAGCTTATAAAATGTGGCATCATCAAAATCTTGCAAAGAGAAGGAAAGTGCAGGGTAAACAAACTGGCAAAGGAAGTGGCCTGATCACTCAGTAAAAGCTTCTGGGTCAGACTTGCTCTCTGATTCATCAAAATAGCAAAGACTAGACTGACCTGCTACCCTAACTTCTTGCTTCTCATCTGGAAACTGTTATTTGCAGAGCAGGGCAACAACGAAGTGGACATGTGTGTGTGTGACACAGAGAGAGACTGGATATTACACACATGAAGATGAACTCTACATAGAAAAGTCACAGTGCATGAAGCAGACATCAGGCTTGACGCACTAACAAATAAAAGGGAACATCAAATGCTGTGTCACTGAAACTGACATTGACTTTAGTGTTGTAGGGAAGCTCATCTGAGATTACGATCACTTTATGCCAATGCAAATGTTTTAAATTCAAGATTTCTGGATAATTAAGATGACAGTAGGCAAGATAAGTTTACACATTTCCCATGCCAAATCAGGCAGTGCATTTCCACTGGCATCCATTTTCACTGCATTAGTCCACCACCTTTGTATGCAAATAACAAGTTTTTTAAAGTCCAGAATATCTCATGGAAAGGTTTTAGGGTTTGGCTAAGCAACAATGTCCTGGCTAGCTGTTACACAAATAAAAACATTGTCTCTGCAATTATACGCACAACACCCCTTGCTGTCAGTTGAGTTAGTCACAATCTGCATTCCGATGGTATCCAGACAGCAGGCTTAGCTATTAAAGAAGACGTCAGCCACCGTATGACAAAGCACAAAACAAAGATGAAATATGAGGCTTTGTTTCTGAGTGCACCGCCTCTGCCTTCCAGACCCACAGAACCATTTAGCTTGCCTGCAGCACTGCCTCTATATATAGATATTTTGCGCACAGAGGTTATACGAATTGGTTCTCAATGAGCAGAGGATTTCAAACAAGTCTGGCAGAGGAGTGTTACACAATGTGGATTTCTTTTGCACTTAAAGAAATATCAACTAGTAACTTGGAAATATGTTATAAAACCGTTGCAATGCTTCCTAATAGGGCAGCCTGCATGCACAGGCCTGGCCCTTGTTACACAAGATGGAAAATTCAAATAGCATCTCTTCCCATTAAGTAACATGGGGCACAAACCACCAGGATGTTCTCCTGCACAGCACATGCTAATTTGAATGAAGTTTGCACAGCAGTCCTTCCTGGTTCTGCCTGGTGGATCAGATATTTGTTTCAAAGGGGCCAAAGTTGACGTTACATGGGAACTCACAGAATCATAGTTGGAAAGGATCCTGAGTGTCATCTAGTTCAAACCCCTGAAATGCAGGAGTCTCAACTCGAGCATCCATGACAGATGGCTGTCCAATCTCTGCTTAAAAACCTCCAAGGAAGGAGAGCAGAAATGGTGAAAGAGAGTCCATTCCATTGTTGAACAGCTCTTACTGCCAGAAAGTTCTTCTTGATGTTTAGTCAGAGTCTCCTTTCATGTAAAGGTGAATCAATTGGTTCGGGTCCTACCCTCCGCAGCAGGAGGAAACAAGCTTGCTCTATCTTCCATGTGACAGCCCTTCAAATATTTGAAGATGGCTATCATACCTTCTCTCAGCCTCCTCTTTTCCAGGTTAAAAATATCCAGTTCCCTCAACCATTCCTCACAAGGCTTGGTTTCCAGAACTCTGATCATCTTGCTTGCCCTCCTCTGCACATGTTCCAGTTTGTCAATATCCTTCTTAAATTGTGGTGCCCAGAACTGGAGACAGTACTCCAGATATGCTCTGACCAAGACAGAATAGAGTGGTATTATTGCTTCCCCTGATTGGGACACTATACCATATTTTTCGCACCATAAGATGCACTTTTCCCCTCCTGAAAAGTAAGGGAAAATCTCTGTGCGTCTTATGGTGTGAAGGCTCCCTGTCAAGCAAGCTGCCCGCCACCCCTTCCCTGCTCCGTGAAGCATCTCCGCTGCCCCCTGCCGCCGCCGCAGCTTGCAAAAGCATTATTTTTTGTTGTTGCTGCATCACACAATGTTAAGCTTGTGATCTGTTAAGATCCCTAGATCCTTTCACATGTACTTCTGGCAAGCCAGATGTCCTCCATTTTATATTTTTGCAGCTGGTTCTTCCTGCCTAAGTGTAGAGCCTGCATCTAATCCCACACTGAGCAGTGGTTGGATGAGATCACCCTTGCTCAGCCTGGTGCCCTCCAGCTCACTCCCATCATCCCTGAACATTGGCTGTATTGTCTGAGGCCAATTAAAGTTATAGCCCAAATCATCTGAAGGGAACCAGGTGGGGAAGACTTGGGTCAAATGACCTCCAAGGTCAATCCCAGCTCTTAAAGTTCTATGATTCTTTGTTTAATTTGGCTTTTACTCTACTGCCCTTAGTGGCACCCAAGTTATGCAACTAATAGTGGGGCTACTCTGGATCATAATACTATTTAGTGGTCTGTAATATTTGTGAGCAGCTTGCAAGGAGAGCTGAAAGGGCAAAAAAGGATTGTGACATCTTAAAGCAAAAGCACAATTCAGACAGCATAGTTTGGCAATTGTGAGGGACCCTGTGGGCAGCATCTTTCCATGGTTCAAGATACCCAGAGTTTGCCCATATGAACTGGGCAAACCAAGGTTACCCACTTTAAACCATAGTTTTATTTTCTGGTTTGGAAGCAAACTATGGTTAATGTTATATTCAATTTGAATGTCTTAGCAAACTAAGTATCTCTCAAGCCAAGGAAGGGCAGGCAAGGAGTCCATTGTGATACTCCAAAGCACCAAAACAAGGTTTGGATATTGGCTTTGTGAAACTTGAATTGAAACTGTTTATCTGGACACAAGTTTTGGCAGGCAAACTGTTTATCTCATCAGTTACATTAATTGGACTAAGTTGGTGAAACTTTATGCAAATACTTAGGGCTCATGGTACACTTCTGGATGAAGTCAGCAAGTGCTAAAGTTAAAATTATGGCTTGCATTTTCAGATATAGTATTCTATTTTTGCGAATTTCACAGAAGATCAACTATTGGATCACATTAAGATGCGGCTTCAGCAGCCTGCCAGTCTCTCTTCTAGCCCACAATGCCCTCTACACCTTTTCAAGTCCCCCCCAAAGCTGTATCACAAATCTCTGTTTGCAAGCAAAAGTATGACAAATTATCCAGCTTGCAGAATTTTGCTGTAATGTATGCATTTTTCTAGCTTTATTTTAATGAATGGTAAGCAAAACCTAGTAATATCTGGTAACAAAATAAAAAAATTCCTTCCAGTAGCACCTTAGAGACCAACTAAGTTTGTTATTGGTATGAGCTTTCATGTGCATGCACACTTCTTCAGATAATATCTGGTAGTTAAGGTTGGATCAAGCAGTAAACATATTCAAAGCATAAGGCAATATTCAGATCACCAGAATCTGTCTAAAGCTCTGTGAGTTGGGACTATAACAAAAGCTGAGTCACCCCATTGAGGATTACACTAAAGGCTATTTGAAATGCAGTGATGTCATAATTATATTCAGCTGTCAGAATGGATCCCAACATCATTCTTCTCTAACTTAAAACAAGTAACATGTAAGCAGAAGGAATATAATATGAAAATAGTAATTATAAAAAAGGAAAACAATAATTATACTATCTAGAACTCCTAACATGTTATAACCAAGAATGCTTTAGATGCAAAATGCAGTACCGGTAATTATTTTGACCTCTGTAAAACCCAGTAAGTGGATTACAACAGAAATAACAGAAATGACGTAAGATATGTGTGACATACCAACAAATTGTATTTTGGCATCTGCCATGTTAATGGATATGATATGCAAATCACATCAACCACATGAAACTAGAATATGCAAATCAGCCATGACCATCAGCTTGCCATGGATAACTCAGAAATTACAAGGTATCTCTTTTGCAGATATCTTAACACCTTCAATTGTCTTCAGCAACCTATATGTGTCCTGTTTTAGACAAGTTCACACTCATGGTAATCAAATTCTTATTTGATGTTCATTTCAGCAATCAAATGTTAATGAAAGCAAGTAGGGAAGAGAGGAAATTCAAGCAGTAGACTGCTAACAAAAGGTACCATATTAACTTCAGGCTTTGTTAATGGTAAAAAGTGAAATAGCAAAATTAATTAGCAATGGAAACAACATTTTCTAGCTTCATATGAGGCACACTTAGAAACAAGGCACATAAAAAAGATATCTCATTTAATCTGAGGAACAAATAGAAGGTTACTCTTTAAAATATCCATTACCTCAATAAAAATGAAATTATTTCAAAACAATCTCTTTTGATGGCACAATCTTGAGAAAGACTCATTCTATTAGAATTAGTACTATTAGAGATGGGAAAAACGAGGAGGACTGGATGAGGTGCAATGGGTTTATAAACTGCCTAGTCAGAATTTGTAAAACAGGAGACTTCAGTCACTATTTCAGTGTGGTGGCATGCAAGCACTTCACTTTGACTCAGAACAGATGAACATTATGCATACATTTTGGGCACAGGTGGCACTGTGGTCTAAACCACTGAGCCTAGGGCTTGCTGATCAGAAGGTCGGCGGTTCAAATCCCCTCGATGGGGTGAGCTCCTGTGGCTCATTCCCTGCTCCTACCCACCTAGCAGTTCGAAAGCACGTCAAAGTGCAAGTAGATAAATAGGTACCACTCCGGCGGAAAGGTAAACGGAGTTTCCGTGCGCTGCTTTGGTTCGCCAGAAGCGGCTTGGTCATGCTAGCCACATGACCTGGAAGCTGTACGCTGGCTCCCTCGGCCAGTAAAGTGAGATGAGCGCCACAAACCCAGAGTCGTCCATGACTGGACCTAATGGTCAGGGGTCCGTTTACCTTTAATTACAATAAAAACAGCATGGCACCAGCCCTTTCATTAAAAGTAGTCAATTCCCCAAAGCCTGTTGGAAGAGGAGGATTCGGCATCTTTGCTGTCACAGAAAAAATGTATTTCAGTATGACTGCACTGCTGCAAGTCTGATCTCATAGTTTACCTATATATATATATGATGTTCTTCCATGTTTTCCCTCTTTATCATACCACAATGTGAAGATTGGTTAGGCAATGAGATTTAGATTTAATTTTTGTTAATTGTACTCTTCCCATCTTCTCCACTAATCTCTAGTATTTATATTGCACTGTTAACTCAGAATTCTACATTTTCCCTCTGTCTGACACCATCAGTAAATGTCAGGTGCTGTTATAAACTAAGAATAGTTTAGAGGCCCAGGTGGGATAGAAAAGCAGTTGTTCCAATCATATGGGCATTGCGCCAGGTATATTGAAAGCAAGCTAGAAAGAAACAGACTGTAGTATAGAGTGGAAAGCAGAACTGATGTGAAACCTAAAAAGGTAGAACTCAGAAAGCACAAAACACTATCTAAGATCGGAAACAGAAATGCTGATGACGACTTGAGACACTCGGAGGAGCAGAAAGTGTTTAGAATTAAACATCTTGCATAATGTCCACTCCTGTCCTCATTTACATTAGAGTTCTCTCCCACCCACACCCCCCGAACAAGAAACCCTGCTGATGTCAAATGGAGTTATTTCTGAATGGCATAACTGGGACCACTGCATTATCTATAATGATAGTACACAGATTCAATAGTTATTTGAACACAAGCGTTCAGAATAAGCAATCCAAGTTAAATTAATAAACTGCAGCAAGGTCAAACAAGAGGAAATGCAGAGGCGGCGGCAGCAAATTCCTTGGAGGTTGGGGGAAATTAAAACAAGTTGCTAACATCAGAAGGGTTCTGTGATAAAACGAGTAATAGGACAACAAGATGTCATCCTTTTAAGCAAAGCTGTTTTTGTGTTTTCTGATGCTCAGTCTGTTCTTTCTTATCAGGTTTTGAGTTACATAATCAGGCCATGCCAGATTTCTCTAAAAATGGCTCATTTCAGTGTTATATTTTATTAGTGCCAAAGAGAATTATAAAATTTGCTTCTCTTTAATCATAACCCACTCACCCCTGCCTATATATATACATATTTATGTGTGCAAGGCAAAACATTTCAGGGTATGCCAATGTTTTATTATGCTGGGGGAGGGGGTCAGTTGAAAGAACAGGTATCAGTGACTGTGACAGTATCTTGGAAGCTTTAGAAATGATGGTGGCTATTATGCCTGCTTGATTAATGGCAGCTCAGCTTCCACTGCCATCTTACTCCCCTGCTAAAATTTGTGCCAAATTTTCCAAAAGGCAGTGATGACAGGGCAGTCTAGATATTAATTTTATTATATTAAGCATTGCTTTATCAAGGAGGAGATCAGAACTTTCCTATTCTTTATCAACATCTTGCAGCCAAGTAGTAATGAGTCACTAGCAATTCATTGTATCATGAAAATACATAAGCTTAATTTAGCAGACTCCAACAAGCACATTATATGTTGCTTTCATACTTCTATTGCAGCAAGGCGAATCCTCTAAATGTTTTCAAAAACTGCATCATTTGTTACGCACTTTTTCTTGCTTTTTTAAAAGGATGAAACTGATGAAATATCATAAATCTTAAAGTGGCTGAGTTTTAACAGATAGTCATTGACTCAAACTCAGGGTTGTTCACAGAATGAGCAATGCAGGGACTCTGTGGCTGTTCACAAAATGGCTTGTAGGAGCCATGCCAGAAATTATGACCTACAACCTGAACAGCAGTATACATCAGGAAGGTGGAAGAATCAATTGCCTTAGATTTTCATCTAGCAAAAGGAAGTGAGAGAAATAACATTAGGTTTGCTGCAGTTTATAGTTAATAGAAAAGGAAAGGGGAGAAATCCATAGCATGCTCTGATAAAGAATAAGCATTCCTTACTTTTATGAGAAATTGTAAACTATCAGTAATATATTACAGCATGGGGAAATATCCCAAAAAATTTAAGTACATGGGTCATTCCATATCAGGTGATCCAATTTTTTTTTACCTCATGTCATCCAAATTTCTTAATATTTTGTACACTTGTTGAATGATCAAAACTAAGTTTTAATCTAAAATTCTAATTTTTTATCTCATCCTGTTATGAGGGTTTGAAATTTCAAAAAAGTGACAATTTTGGCCTTCCCGGACCCCCCCCCAAAAAAAACCTTAAAAGCTCAGCCCAGAATTGATATATTTCAAAATGAAAAATACTGATGTCTTCAGAACTTCATGGGCTTTAATATGACATGTCACATGGTGGGCTTATTTTGAATTTTAAAGTTAAGTTATGAAATTTAAAATTCCGTTTGATATGAATTTTGTTGTAAGGTGCATGAAATGAAGTAACAAGAATTCTATTGTTAGGGAAAATTCCAGCCACCACCTTCCCCCACCGCGCAGCCTCCTCGCGGGACTCCCGCGCTGCCAAATGCGGGACCTGGAAGCCTCTTTTCTTCTCTTTGCCCCCCCCCGACGATGAGCGGGTACCCCTTCACCACACAAGTCGCACAAGCACCACATAAAACCCTCGCGATAAAGGGTTTCCCCCTAAATGTCCCGATCTGCGCCCCCAAGCCTCAATCTGCCTTCGGAGAAGCGCTCCTGTCAAAACAGCGCTCCGTACGCGCTCCATTTTCTCAATGAACGGCCAACCCACCAATCAGGAGCATGCATTCAGCTCAGCCTGCAAAATGGAACGTTCAGGTCAGCTACTATGATTCAATCATCACCTTCACGCTTGACTGAACACTAAGTGGGTTTTGACAGGCTCCCTGCTGGGAGAACAATGGAATCGAAACCAAAATGTAACCAGTTGAGGAAACTATTAATTATAACTTGCAACAATGTATCAAATGGACAATTTAGACGCTGGGTGGCCCAATTTTGACAGCTCGAAATATTTATTATTGTAAAAATCCACAACTCCTGAACGCAGTGTCCGATTTGCCTGGTTCGGGTGTCTATTTGCTCCTTGTAAAATAACCTTTCTAACCCCTCGGTCCCCGCCATCCTCCGATCATCGGAAGTATATTATTTCGATACTGCATAATTTTTGGACTCTCCACTCAGTGGCTTTCATAATCCCCTAAGCAGCGAGTCACGTCCGCAGGAGGAGATGCCCCCTCCCGATAATCCAGTCAAGCACCCATCCATCAGCTACCATGGCAGCAGACATCCTCCTAGGAGCTTTCTATTGTCCTGACGCAGAAGAAACCTTCAATGTGTATTGCACCCACCCTGGATCCATTCACCGGTTCCTGCCATCCTTCCTGATATGCAAAACTTGTTTTTCCCCTATGTAAATTTTACTGTAACCTCCTCTCTCCCCTCCCATCTCTGACGTTTCTGTGATGTATTTCGCTATGTATTCTGGGCTATCGCGGGAACTTTTAAAAGTCCAGGACACCCTTTGTTCGGGGTTCGGATCCTCCTGAACCTTGTTGCGCAATAAACTCCTTTGCTTTTGCTCCAATCTCCGGCTGGTCTCCATTGCCTCCGCAGCGAACCACGGGCTTCCTCCGTAGGACCGGGAGCTGAGCCTTCTCGACCCGGTAATTTCCGTAACAGTCTTGGTGCCGAAACCCGGGACCTGCGTTCTCCCGTGGTGGCTGGGGACCCCCACCGAGCCTTCAGCCGGCAACGGGACCCTTTTCTCCCGTGGAGACTCGACGGATCCCTGGCCATCCTCCGGGCGGTAATTGCAGGTCTCAAGGGGAGCCAACCGGGGAGCAAAGGCAAAGTTCAGCCGGCTTCGTCTCCAACGATCCAGCGGATCGCGGTGGAAGACGCGTAAGTATAAATCCAGTGCACTGGTGATTGGGGGGAGGGGGGAGGTAAGCCTGGCAACCGCAATCTACTGCTCTCTTGCCTATCATTTCTTGCCTGTCTCTCAGTCTGTCCCGTGGACTGCTGCTCAACTCGAAAGGGGAGTCCTGAGCTCTATCTCTTTTTCTCCAAATACCCAGTCAGCCGCCCCGTTAGCTGGTCTAACGAACGCAAGGGACTGGGCTCTTTTTCTACTTTGCCAGCTGCCAAGGGGCAAAGGACTTCTCTGCACTATCCTAAACCTCAGCCGCCCCGGTCGGGCCATGTAAAACACGCTAGTCGTGCGTGAGCCCGCTTCCGAACGCAAGGGAGGTTTTTCCGGACCGTTTAACTCTATCTAAAGGGCTGCCCGATCTGGCACTGCAGTGGCAGGCGTCCAGTAGGGCTCCCTTCCTTAGCTGTTAACGATAGGCAGGAGGTTGCCAGGTGAGGGTACCCTGCAATGGGTGGAAATGGGGGTTGAGAAGTAGGAATAGATGAGAAGAAACGGAAGAGAAAGGAAGAGGAAAAGGGAGCTCCAGGAAAAAGGAAAGGAAGAGGTAGTTTAGAGTAGATCCCCCTGGTCAGCCGCCCCGCTAGCCGAACTAGTGAACGCAAGGGACCAGGCTAGATTATTGGAACGTCGTGTACTGTACTTTGCTTATGTTAAGAAACCCCCCTGTCCCACTCCCTTAGTGAGAAACCCCGACTTACAAAGATACCTTTCCCGTCCCTCCTTTCCCAAAAAACCCCAGGTTCCTCTTAAACCCCAAGGAACGATGGGTGCCAAGGCTTCAAAGCATGGTCGTCCTTCCACTGGGAAGAAGGTTTCTCGAAAGCCTTCTTTTACCCAGCCGGAACCCGACTCTCCCCTCGCGATTGTCATGAAGCATTGGAAGATAATTCCGGACCATGAGATTTTGTCTAGACAGAAGCTACAAGATCTTTGTAGGAATTCCTGGCCGTCTTTTACTGAAAGAGTGCCATCAGAACTCCGCTGGCCACCGGAGGGATCCTTCCATCAGGATCAACTAAAAACCCTAAAGAAGCTCTTATTAGAAGAAAGGCCTCGACAGCTTGATTATCTGGAGACTTTCGAGGCTGTATCCCAAGTCCTTATGACTCTAAACTCGTCCCCAACGCTCCAGATGCCCGTGATTAAACCTCCTAGAAAGAATCCTAAGAGACCAAACGAAGGTCCTGCGCCACCCCCCTATGAGGACCAGGCCATGGCACAGGGACCTGAACAGGATGCTAGTCCCAATAGCCAAGCAGTGGCTCAAGGTGACAAATTACTGGTTCATCCCGCCGGCCAGGAAGGGATTCTAGCGGTGCCCGATGTGTTTATGAGTCCTGACTCTACTCCAACTCCTGTCAGAGACCATGGCACCTGCTCCCCATCCATTCTCCGGCAGTCCGTCCAGGCAAAGGCCAAAGGCAAAGGGGGAAACGACCACCAAGCAACCTCCTTCCAGATGCCACTGAGGGCTTTCCCTATACCACCGACAGACCCAGATGGGGCCCCACGTATGATCTATACCCATCAACCCTTCCGTACGGCCGATCTGATCAACTGGGCTAACACGATGCCCTCCTTGAGAGATGACCCTGACAAGTGCCACCGGCAAATTGCTACCATTTTCTCTTCCCATCACCCTTCTTGGACTGATGTCCACGTACTCTTAAATGCCCTATTCAATGAGGCTGAAAAGGCTGACATCCTCAGTAAGGCTGAAGAAGCCCTAAATCAGGAGAACTACCAGGAAGGGAGACCTCAAGGGGTGGGGGCCCTGACACCTAGAGATCTCCGTATTGAACCCAACCCTGCCTGGGACTACAATACCCCTAATGGCATCTGGTGCCTGAACCTGTTTAAAAAGGCCATCTTAGACGGTATTAAAGCTTCAGGGCAGCGCTCCATAAACTGGACTAAAGTTCAGACTGTGATCCAGGGTCCCAATGAACACCCGTCGGACTATTATTCTAGGTTGGTGGCGGCTATTAAAACCTGGGGCGGAATAGACCCCGAGAATCCGCACCATGATATAATAGTAAAAGGCTTCTTCAAAGACCAGGCATCGCCAGATATAAGGAAAGCCTTAAATCTCCTAGTTGGCTACGATGGGAAAACTTTTAGCGAAATACTGTCCATCGCCAAGTCCGTCTTTAACAACCGGGACGAAAAGAAAAGGATGGACACCAGGGCAGGGGAGGAGGCAGTGCTTGCCCTCAGTATGGAAACCCCTTACTTCCCAGCTCCAGGGTTCCCGGCCAGGGGAGGAGGCAGGGGGCGAGGAAGAGGGGAAGGATTGAATGCAAGCCCATCCATGCCACGACCCTGGGGCCCATCCACTGGCCTTTGTCACCTGTGTTTTCAACCAGGGCACCTAAGACGAAACTGCCCATATTTATACCCGGGGAGCCCATGGGTTGAAACCAACTCCTACCCATTCCCCGGAGGAAACTCACCATACTCCACCTTTCCTTCGCACCCCCCTTGGGCCCAGGGTTATGAGAACCAGCAAATGGTGCCACCTCATCCCCAAGGGAATTGGCCACCCCAAGGCACCCAGGTCTCGGTGGCCCAACCAACCGCAGAGTCACACCCTCCAAATCCTTTCCGTGCCCCTCTGCCAGCTCAAACTGACCCGCAATTCGTTCAAGCCCCTCCTTCCGACTTGAGAACATAAGGAGAGCCCCAACAGGACCTTGAAGCCCTTCCCCTTTGGACTGCGCTCAATTCCCACCCCTCGTATACCCGGGGGTACAGCCCACCGTACCCCAGCACCGCACCCCAGCATCGCACCCCAGTTCCTGTTCCTCGTACCCCAGCACCGCACCCCAGCATCGCACCCCAGTTCCTGTTCCTCGTACCCCAGCACCGCACCCCAGCATCGCACCCCAGTTCCTGTTCCTCGTACCCCAGCACCGCACCCCAGCATCGCACCCCAGTTCCTGTTCCTCGTACCCCAGCACCGCACCCCAGCAACGCACCCTAGCAACGCACCCTAGCCACGCACCCCAGCATCGCACCCCAGTTCCTGTTCACCGCACCCCAGCATCGCACCCCAGTTCCTGGTCGTCGTACCCCAGTTCCTGTTCGTCGTACCCCAGTTCCTGTTCGTCGTACCCCAGTTCCTGTTCGTCGTACCCCAGTTCCTGTTCGTCGTACCCCAGTTCCCGTTCGTTGTACCCCAGATCCTGTCTACCGCGCCCCAGTCCCTGTGTCACCGTTCCCAAGTCTTCAGGCATCGTTCCTGCTTGTGTTTTCGGACTTGCCGCTATTGACAGCTTTTGACAGCTGTTTGACAGCCCTCCGTGTTTTCGGACTTACCGCTTTGACAGCTTGCCCTATTCTGACTGCTTGCCGTTTGACAGCTTTTGACAGTTCTCCACATTTTCGGACTCACCGCTTTGACAGCTTGCCCTATTCTGACTGCTTGCCGTTTGACAGCTTTTGACAGTTCTCCACATTTTCGGACTCACCGCTTTGACAGCTTGCCCTATTCTGACTGCTTGCCGTTTGACAGCTTTTTGACAGTTCTCCACATTTTCGGACTTACCGCTTTGACAGCTTGCCCTATTCTGACTGCTTGCCGTTTGACAGCTTTTGACAGTTCTCCACATTTTCGGACTCACCGCTTTGACAGCTTGCCTTATTCTGACTGCTTGCCGTTTGACAGCTTTTGACAGTTCTCCACATTTTCGGACTTACTACTTTGACAGCTTGCCTTGGTCTACCTGCTTGCCGTTTGACAGCTGTTTGACAGCACACCCTGTCTCCCGTTGGCCACCTTTGACAGCTCGCCGGTGTGACTACCTGCCACTTTGACAGCCGTGTGACAGCTCATCATACTCTCCGATCAGCTGGCTTTTGACAGCCCACCATGCCTGCACCCGATGTTGGCAACCAACCATGACCGGCCCGCTCTCCCTGAAATACGACCAGCCGAGGCGCGTGGGGAAGGTGAGTACCAAGTCTCGAAGGTGTAGGTGTGGAGAAAAAGATTTGTGGTTCTGCGAACCAGATACAAATCTTATCTCCAAATGCGGGACTGTTAGGGAAAATTCCAGCCACCACCTTCCCCCACCGCGCAGCCTCCTCGCGGGACTCCCGCGCTGCCAAATGCGGGACCTGGAAGCCTCTTTTCTTCTCTTTGCCCCCCCCCGACGATGAGCGGGTACCCCTTCACCACACAAGTCGCACAAGCACCACATAAAACCCTCGCGATAAAGGGTTTCCCCCTAAATGTCCCGATCTGCGCCCCCAAGCCTCAATCTGCCTTCGGAGAAGCGCTCCTGTCAAAACAGCGCTCCGTACGCGCTCCATTTTCTCAATGAACGGCCAACCCACCAATCAGGAGCATGCATTCAGCTCAGCCTGCAAAATGGAACGTTCAGGTCAGCTACTATGATTCAATCATCACCTTCACGCTTGACTGAACACTAAGTGGGTTTTGACAGGCTCCCTGCTGGGAGAACAATGGAATCGAAACCAAAATGTAACCAGTTGAGGAAACTATTAATTATAACTTGCAACAATGTATCAAATGGACAATTTAGACGCTGGGTGGCCCAATTTTGACAGCTCGAAATATTTATTATTGTAAAAATCCACAACTCCTGAACGCAGTGTCCGATTTGCCTGGTTCGGGTGTCTATTTGCTCCTTGTAAAATAACCTTTCTAACCCCTCGGTCCCCGCCATCCTCCGATCATCGGAAGTATATTATTTCGATACTGCATAATTTTTGGACTCTCCACTCAGTGGCTTTCATAATCCCCTAAGCAGCGAGTCACGTCCGCAGGAGGAGATGCCCCCTCCCGATAATCCAGTCAAGCACCCATCCATCAGCTACCATGGCAGCAGACATCCTCCTAGGAGCTTTCTATTGTCCTGACGCAGAAGAAACCTTCAATGTGTATTGCACCCACCCTGGATCCATTCACCGGTTCCTGCCATCCTTCCTGATATGCAAAACTTGTTTTTCCCCTATGTAAATTTTACTGTAACCTCCTCTCTCCCCTCCCATCTCTGACGTTTCTGTGATGTATTTCGCTATGTATTCTGGGCTATCGCGGGAACTTTTAAAAGTCCAGGACACCCTTTGTTCGGGGTTCGGATCCTCCTGAACCTTGTTGCGCAATAAACTCCTTTGCTTTTGCTCCAATCTCCGGCTGGTCTCCATTGCCTCCGCAGCGAACCACGGGCTTCCTCCGTAGGACCGGGAGCTGAGCCTTCTCGACCCGGTAATTTCCGTAACACTATCATGCAACAGCAAGCTATCATTCTGTTTTGGAACAATTTTTAAAAGAAAAACCTGATTAGCTTTTCAGATACCTTTTAATTGAATAACTTTCTAAAGAAATGCCTGAAGTAACTGATATTATAGTTTGAAGGCTTGTTTATTCTGTTATATTTTACTCCAAGAAGACCCATTTATCCCAAATAGAACCCAATAAGGCAGACGTGTACTTTTTTCTCATCCCAAGATGATATTTTGCAGGTAGCTCTTGGAAATGTTAAATAATCCACAATTTTGGGGGGGAAATTTTAATCATATTTTTAAAAATCTTTTTAAAATTTAAATTTTTGTAACTTTAAAATTTAAAGTAAGTCCATCATGTGACATATCATATTAAAGCCCACGAAGTTCTGAAGATATCAGTATTTTTAGTTTTGAAATATCTCAATTCTGGGTTATGCTGTTAAGTTTTTTGTGGAGTCTGGCAAGGCCAAATTTGTCAATTTTTTGAAATTTCAAACCTCCATAATTCAAGCTTTGCCTGTACAGTTGCTAGCAATTTTCAGGCTGCTTGACAGACAGAAAGGCAGGATACAGGTAGTGATAAAGGCACTCTGCTACTCATACACCTGCCAAAAAAGACACATGTCTACAGTACATATAGGTCCTATATGAACAGTATCAGTGTTGAGAATTCATCTTGTGAGGGGCAGTTCACAGACAAAAAGGACATATCCTATGCTATCCTCCTTAGCAATCAGCTATCCTCCACTAGGGGAGGGTGATATATTGACATTTTGTCTCCTACTACAGTATGAACTCCAGACCTTGATAAAAGTTTCATATTTTTTTCACCCTGTAATATATCAAGAATGAACTGCCCAGCTGGCTTTGCAGACCAGGCAGACAGGAAGCAGCATTTTACTGCAAAGTAAATGGCCATTTCTTGCCTGCTGATCTGCAAGGCATAAAGCCCTGGTCCCTCTCAGCAGGTGTTACAGAGTAAAGGGCTTTACTTTACAGTAAAATATGCTTTCTGCTTGCACAATGTGCAAGGCATAAGCCCCATGCCTCTAGCTAGAGACAGACCCAGCATAACAATAAGGTAGGTAAAGGGATCCCTGACTGTTAGGTCCAGTCGTGAACAACTCTGGGGTTGTGGCGCTCATCTTGCTTTATTGGCCGAAGTAGCCGGCGTACAGCTTCCGGGTCATGTGGCCAGCATGACTAAGCCGCTTCTGGCGAACCAGAACAGCGCACGGAAATGCCGTTTACCTGCCCGACGGAGCGGTACCTATTTATCTACTTGCACTTTTACGTGCTTTCAAACTGCTCAGTTGGCAGGAGCAGGGACCAAGCCACGGGAGCTCACCCCATCGCGAGGCAACCTTCTGATCGGCAAGCCCTAGGCTCAGTGGTTTAGACCACAGCGCCACCCGCACCCCACAACAATAAGCTTCCCTTATTCCGATCAGCAAACGATAAGATCCACTTGGCTTTGCTCTTGCTTTTTTATGGAGGTTTAAAGCACACTCTGGGCCTCTGCTAGGCAGAGTAGAGATCCAGCTTCCCTGCTGAGGGAAGGAGATTCCGATCAGCAAACAGTCCCCCCACCCCACCCCAATAAGTTCCACATGGCTTCAAGGCACACACTGTACCTCTTGCTAGGCAGGATAGAGACCCAGCACGATATCAGGCTAAGCATGATATCAGGGTCTCTACTAGCAAGAGACATAGTGTGTGCCTTAAAGCCCCATGGATCTTATCGGCAGAAAAAGCAACTTTGTTTGCTTATTGGAATCTTTGTTCCTTAGCAGTCCTATGGAACGGAGATTCCGATCAGTTATCAAAGTTTCTTTGTGATAAAATCAATGTGGCTTGGCTCCTGCATCTGTTCAGGCAAGGAAGCAACAATTTACTTTTGCAGTAAAGGCTTTATGCATTTGGAATAACTGCAGATGATGCTGATGACTGGGCTGCTTTCGGTTCAAATTTTAATTTCTGGTTTTAGATATATTTGATGTGTTTTAAGTATTGTTTTTAACAAGTTTGTTTTTATTATTCTTTATTCTATGACGTGTTTTTAAATGTTGTAAGCCACGTTGAATTCTGACTTGGCAGGATATAAATATATTACATAATAAATAAATAAAATAAGATGAGAGGTGGTGGGGTGGAATCCATGTACATTATTTTGAGTTTCTTGGAGGATAAACACTATAAGGTTTTAGTAAGTAACACACAATTTGACACCTCTTTTTTATTGGTGTGGCTCAACATTAGGAACACATATTTTTTAATGTGTTCTTTTAAAAGCAAAAATATAGATATATAAGAAACATACCTACGGTAAACTATAGAGTAGTAGTAAGCAGAGCTACATACATGCAGAGTCTTAAGATGAGTCAATAGTGTGACGCAGCAGCAAAAAAAGCGAATGCTATTCTAGGCTGCATCAACAGAAGTATAGTGTCCAGTTCAAGGGAAGTCATAGCCCCACTCTATTCTGCCTTGGTCAGACCACACCTGGAGTCCTGTATCCAAATCTGGGCACCACAATTTAAGAAGGATATTAACAAGCTGGAACATGTGCAGAGGAGGCCAACCAAGATGAACAAGGGTCTGGAAACCCAGCCTTATGAGGAACAGTTGAGGGAGTTGGGTATGTTTAGCCTGGAAAACAGAACACTGAGAGGAGATAGGGTAGCTACCTTCAAATATCTGAAGCGTTGTCACGTGGAAGATGGAGGCAGCATGTTTTCTCCTGCTCTGGAGGGGGAAGAACCTGAATGAATGGCTTCAAGTGACAAGAAAGGAGATTCTTACTAAACAACAGGAAGAAATTTCTGACAGTAAGAGCTGTTTGACAGTGGAAGGACAGATCCTGAAGCTAAGGCTCCAATACTGTACTTTGGCCATCTAATGAGAAGAGAAGACTCCCTGGAAAAGACCCTGATGTTGGGAAAGATTGAGGGCACAAGGAGAAGGGGACGACAGAGGACGAGATGGCTGGACAGTGTTCTCGAAGCTACTAGTATGAGTCTGACCAAACTGCGGGAGGCAGTGGAAGACAAGAGTGCCTGGCATGCTCTGGTCCATGGGTCACAAAAATTGGACACGACTAAACAACTAAACAACAACAAAGAGCTGTTCGACAGTGGAAAAGACTCCCTTGGTAGGTGGTACACTCTCCTTCTTTGGAGGTTTTTAAGCAGAGGTTGGATGGCCATCTGTAACCTAATTTTCAGGCACCATATGGCACCTAGATTGCTTACCTGACTTTCTAACACTGATCTACACCAGTTCCCAATTTGTTACAGGGCCAAGTTCAATGTGTTACTATGAGTAAATAAAGCCCTTAACTGAATAGTTATATATTCTTCAGAAATCTTTAATGGTTTAGTTAAGCATGCTATCACTGAGTGTTTATTCTGTGGGGCAGCTAAAGTCATTATTACCCAAAGACTATGATGTTGGTGATCAACAATGTAGCAAGATGCTTTCTTGGGCACCCTGTTGGGAGAGATTACTTTTTCCTGTATGAGTTTTACCAACAAGCACAAAAGAGCTGTCTTAGAAAGATAAGAATCTAGTAATGTCTGGCAGGCCCCAATAAGCCCCAGAGACCCTCCCCAGGCTACAAGTTTAGTAAGAGAAAGTACATATGGGAAACCCCCACCCAACCATAATAGATTTATGTACAGTATATGTCTATTTGTGGGACAGTTTAATGCAGGTTAAGGATCAGGGAACTGAACACAAAATTGGGATGGTGGTGACAGAGAATAAGAATGGAAAGGAACTAAGGAAAATTAAGATCATTAAATACTGGCAATACTTCATTAGCTCAACTTTATTAGTTCTGCGTAGTTTAACAGGCATTTTATTTGCCATAGTAAAATAAATGGAGTTTCTTTTTATTAAGAAAAGAAACTTCCTGCTTTTATGGCAATAAAGGAATAAACATACTTCTTGTTATTATAATCCTCTAATAAAAAAAGACTCACTGAGGCACAAGCAATTAGAATCCTACAGAGATTAGGAAAATCTATTATAGTCCTTCCTATTAGCATATACTCCATCAACACAGGCACCCCAAGCTTTTAGCTGAAATCATAAAATTTCCAACATAAAAGAATCCTTATGTTGCAAACAGTGTTTTCTTCAAGACAAGTCATTTTTGCTGGCTAATTTAAGGCATTTCTCAAGGTTTACTTTTGTATGTATGTATGTATGTATGGGATTTTAGGGGAGGGGCAGTATGTCCACCATTGGACCCTACCCTGCACTCAGCTCTCAAATGTGGCTGCTAGAGGCTATCAGCATGCAACAGCAGCCACGCCCCAGGAAATGGCTTCAACTGGTTGGCTAAACCAGGTGAGAGTAGCCGATGGGTCTCAAACCCTCAGAGGTTAAGGATTTCCCCTGCATGCGAAGACAGCTTTCAGAACACTGAGCAGACAAGTGGGCCTAACAATCAAGAAGGAGGTTACAGCATGTGCTGTAGAGGGAAACGAGGAGTGGGTGGGTTAATCTGGGAAGAAGGAATCTAGGAGAAGGAAAACTCTAATCCTAAACCTCTGTTGCCTTGCAGCTATATTCATTTAGTATGTTGAGAGCCAGTGTGGTGTAGTGGTTAAGAGCGATAGACTCGTAATCTGGTGAACCGGGGCTACTCACACTTCTTTGAAGTCTCTCAGCCCTAATCACCTCACAGAGTGTTTGTTGCGGTGGAGGAAAGAAAAGGAGAATGTTAGCCACTTTGAGACTCCTTTGGGTAGTAATAAAGAGAGATATCAAATTCTCCTCCTCCTCCTCTTCCTCTTCTTCTTCATTTGTGAGAAAGACTTTGGGAGTAAGCTCCTAGGAAAAATCTGGACCCATTGCCTTGAAGGACATTTTCAGGAAAAGAAAAAACTAAGAAGTAAATCCTACACAAATCCAGAGAGGAGTCCCTAAGATGGTTGGATAGCATCTTGTATGTTTCCTTCCGGCAACTCCTGCAGTCAAGCTGGTGCCAACTGTATTGCTCTGCTTTCCTTTGGATCACATCAGTGAGGCCTTGAGGAGGATTTGTCATCCAGGACCTCTGTGCACACTACCAAGGCTTGTGTCCCAGAAAGGTCAATTCAGTGCTGCTAATGCAGCAAAAACATGAAGGAGGCAGCAGTTAAGAGTTACCGGTTTCTGCAGCCACAGCAGGTGCTGTGATTCTCCAGTGGTTTGATTTCACCCCTGGAGATGTACTCCATTGTCTCCTGAAACAGACGGTTGCTGCCAACAACTTCCTTTAAAAATTCATTTCAAATCGATGACCAAGTATATTTTTCTTCTGCTCAACTGAGAAAAGTCAACTCAGTATAAGTCACAGTGACATTCAACACCAATCTATTTCATAAATCTGCATGAAATGAAAGCAATTTATAATGGCAATTTGTTTAAATGCTCTGCTAAATCTTACTTGATATACGGCATCATGGCAATGCCCAGCTAACAATGAGTATTTAATGATTTTTGATTATGTGGTGATGTGCTTCCATAATTAATTTTCATCTAGAAGACTTCAATTGCTACAGCAGAACATTAACTTTTCACTGGAAGATTTATACAAGTCATAAAAATGAGAAGTGGTGGCAACACCATATAGTTCAGTGCACTGTTACCCATGTTTACTCAGATGTAAACTATGTACAGCAGGGCTTCATCTCAGATAAAGTTGAATGTAGTTAATAGCTACATTTATATTCTGCTAGTTGGTCAAAGGCAGAATATGCAATGAATAAAATAAATGATTAACCCTACTGAAGAGACACCAAAGAACTTCACTTATCTCACAACCAAATCTACTAATCTTCAAAGATTAGCAAAAATATAATCAAACATGAATCACAACACTTGCCACACCACTAGATCACAATGTTACACTACCAAGAAAGGAATTGCCAGTGCAACTCCTTACAACTGGGTTACATTAAATTTATGCTCAGTTCTTAACATCCTCCTGGCTTGGACATTATCATCTGATCTCCCAGATCTAATTCGAAGGGTGTTGGTGTTTTACCAAAGAGATGTTCCTCTGCTAGACAGCCAGAATCTGTGTAAACAGAGGGCGTTTACTAATTACTCTTATTATTACTCTACTCATTGTCTTATTACTAATTTTTGTAACCTGCTTTTGGAGCCTTTTGGCTAAAGGGTACTATAAACAAACAAACAAACAAAATCGGGTTTCTACTTGGCTGTGGTCCATAGTTCTCTGTCAGGGTTAATTTCACCCCTTCCCTGAATATGATTCTAGGCTCTTATCTCACCATCAAGCCAGGCCTTCCTCATGGGCCCCAGGAAAAAGAGCCAGAGTTCAGTGGTGGAATACATGCTTTGCAAACAAAACAGTCCCAAGTTCACCCCCATCTGCTACTGAAGCCCTAGACAGCCATTGCTGGTCAATGTCAAGAATACCAATGGTCTGACTCTGTAGAAGGTAGCTTCCTATGTATGACCACAAGAATAGTCAAACTATAAGTTTTTAAAAATGCAAATAGGGTTGATAATACTGGGCATTGTAACAGGTGTGGAAGGGGAATTTAATATTTCCTTCCCACTTTTCCTGGTCTGATCATACTCAAACTTTGTCTAATGGACCCAAAATTTACTTCAGCGTATCACTCTAACGGGTCTGCCTAAGTAATGCCCTTCTTATATCCCTATTCTGACCTCATGAAAGAGAGACAGTTCCATAAGATCAGGCACCATTACCAAAAAGAAGAGAAGACTTATTTCACTACCCCCCCCCCCAAAAAAACCTCATTTCAGGCAATGGCAGCACCCAGAGCAATATTGCTTCCAATAGTCTTAAATCAGAGTGCAAGATATGCTGTGCATATAATAAAACAAATATTATTAAATGACTGCTCTACTTTATGGTTTAGATGCCTGTATAATAAAAACTACGAACCTTTTGTATAATTAAAATATATTCTATGCAGAGAGGCTTTGCAATTCACCACATTTGCTGTAAAGAGAAAATAAAACAAAAGCTTTGGTTGAAAGACACAATAATTAACTTTCCTTTTCATTTCTAATTACAACTAGCAGTGAAGAGACCACAGAGAAGACAAGCTTTTTATTCAATTCAGAGACCACCTGTGTAAGATCCTTTAAAGGTCTGCATACATCAGGGAAATTGGTCCCAAAAGTCTACCATGAAAAAATGAGGGCATTTTCTAGTTTGTGGTTCAAGGCTTTTCTTAAAAAGAAGACAATTATTTCAATGCTTTTTACAGATGATTCTCTACCACTATTTCTCAAGAAATCAATTGAGAGCTAAAGGTTTCAGGAGCAAATTCTGCACACCAGTGCAATACTGTAGAATAGTGGCATAAATCTATAGCTATCCTCAACCATTTGTGTTCTAATTCAAGCCCTAAATGGATCTGAAAATATATTTCCCACTATGCTCTCTAGTGAAATTGCTTTCAAGCAATTCAAACTTCCTTCAAAAAATCCTCTGCAATTTGCTACCTACAGGCTTTTACTCTTCCCACAGGCAGAGCTCACCACAGATATTTTGGTGCCTGGCACCTTCAATATACATATTCACTCAGACTTTTCACCAAACATTCACTCACTCATTTGTAATATACCTCCTTCATACAAAATGATTCACCTCCCTATTGTAATTTTATGCAACAGGAAATGTGTAGAACACATGCAAAATGTGTTGCACAAAAACCATCCTCCATTTGTATTTCTCCCCCTGCTTCTGCTCCCAATATTCTGAACTCCCTCATATTCTTCTTTTGGTTATTGTGCTGTTCATGTCTGCAACGACTCCATCTGTGCTAGATGTTTAGCCTGGTGAAAGTGTATGAATCACAATGCAAGAAGAATTGCATGGTGCTTTAGAGGCCAGACATCTCGTCATTTCAGGTTTCTACTGCCAATGCATACCAAGTAGAAATGTTTGAACAGCAGGCACTGTGAGACAACAAGATGGCAGAAGAGCGCATGGCAAGCAATTGTGTTATTTTTCAGATCCTCATTTCTGTAGATATATTCTATACGGGGGATGAGGAACCTGTGGCCCTGCCTACAAATCCCATAGTCCTTGATCATGGACCACTGTGGCTGGAGCCACATCAGGAGGGTCACAGGCACCCTGTGCCACTGGCCTTCAATTAGTTGGTCAGGACTCTTACCAAGTTGCAGCCTGACATAAGGTGCTTTGCCAAGTAGCAATATCACTGTTAAAAACTACAGAAAGAAGTTAAGAAGTAGGTCCCAGAATGCAGGTGTACCCTAGGTCTGAAAAAGTTGAAGACAACTATTCTATACTAACTAGCTATGGCCAATCTGTATCTCACCTACTCAATTCAGTAGCAAGGCTCCCACTTGACAGTAGTGGAATTGCTAGCAGCCACACTATTGCAAAATGGGAAATTATCAGGTCCGCACCCCATCTACGGGGTGAGTCCTTTAAAAGAGGCCCCATGGATACAGAGTACATATGTTCTACAGGACCTCTTTTAAAAGCTCACCCTGTATAAATGTTCTAACATTATATTCTGAGACACAGAAAATAAATGTTCTATTTATAAATGTTTTAAGTTACTTTTTAAAAAAACATGTTTTTCTTGCTAACTTGTCTCCAATTAAAACAGTAGATTTAAATGAATCTTCCCTACTTTTAAATGCATGCACTTCCACATTGGGCAACACAAGGATAATTACCCGAAAGCAGGGGCCAGGGTGGCATTTTAGACTACTTAAATTGTAGTGCTATTTTTAGAATCTTATTTATTTTCCTCATATTATTCATTGGTGATAAGAAATCAATCTAGTGATAGAAGAGACAGCTGTTCTCATGTAGCATTGCTACTGGGGGTGTGAACTACTTACTTCTAGATCAGGGTTTCCCAAACTTGGGCCTCTAGTCGTTTTTAAACTACAAATCCCATCATCCTTGGTCAAGGATAGGAACTGTAGTCCAAAAACAGCTAGAGTCTCAAGTTTGGGAAACCCTGTTCTAAATATTCAGGACCAGTCAATAGATTGTAATGACTCCCTTGCTATTTTTACATGTGTGAATCAGCCTAGAATCACACAGCTGGATGTGTCAAGAGGCCCTTTCATTCCAACTTTTGTAAGGCAGGGCCATCCATCTACCAGCCTGCCAATTGGTCAACTTTAGTAAAAAACACAATGCATCAGAGGCAGATAGTAGGTGAACTGTGGAAATGAAGCCACAGGCTAACTCTATAAAACCACTCTGTTTAGCAAACTGTAGTACTGTAGCTTTAAGAGCTGCAAACTTACAAACCCCATACTCTGCAGAAAAGTGATCAATAAAATAAACCAAAACAAGATAGAAATCTGATAGATTTTCCCCATGGTCACAGCAATCAACACCCAGACCTAGCTATGTAGAGAGCTTGTGCCCCCTTAAATGAAAGGCACACAATACTCCTTATCTTTAAGTTCTGGGTTTTTTTCAGTTGCTATAACAACATGCAAAAAGCCTTTTATTGCCAAGGACAGCTCCAGCTATTTTTAAACACAACAGCTGGATTTATGTGCCTGAATTTCACTCTTAAGACAACAAAATGTGGTTTATTTTTCTTCTCTCAGTATTACAAGAGAAATGTCAGTGGCTTATGCTGGAGTAAGATAAATCACATCTATGTCTTGTACCAAAATGTAGGACTGCAACCTGCAAGAGGAGTATCTTGCACCCTTGCTTTATATATCTACAGCACCACCAAAATTTTGTTTAAAATATTTATATACCACATTTCTGCCTGGCCACAGATATCTAAGGTGGCTGACAAGAGTATAAAACCAAGACAAAAAGAATAAGATTTAAATAAAAATTAAAGCAGTGGTGACTGATTATTGTTCACTAAGAGTCTTTTTGTGCAATACTCTCCACATCATCCTTAAAAATTATTGCTGCTATGTAAAGGTTCTGCAAAAGTCATTAAGAGAACAGAAGCCTAACCAAGAAGTGTGCTATTTAGCCTCTAGGGCCAGGTAAGCAGTGATAGTACAGGGCAGGGCTTTTACTCATCCTAGTACAGTACAGTAGTTGGAAACCCTGCAGCTCCTAGTTCTTTACAGTGGAAACAGGTAACTGATGAAGGCAGCTAGGTAATGGGGTTGGAGGAGATGAGAGGAAAGACAGGAAGATTTAATAATACAAAAAGTCACCTAGATTTTAAAATGTAAACTTCTGTTTCAATTCAGTACACAAAGTTAAGTTGGTGACCCTAATATAAATAAGCTTCACAGGTAGAGCTAACTTCATATGTGTATTATCTTTTAGCATCTTGGTTTATGTTTAAAACATTTCCTATTAATGTCCTGGTCTCACTGCAAAATGAGATGGAGAGAGCTATCAACACAATCACTCCTAAGTGTGAATTCCAAGTGACATCTTGGTTTACTAGAGCTCCAGTTGATGAAACAAGCAGGATGACTTGAGCTCAAAATCATGGCAACTATGTGGTAGTGATGTCAGTATAGTGTACTTCGCTACCATTGCATCTTCAAGTATCTGTTCAGTAGCTTTTCTAAATGATGGGTGGGCTGCTGAATTCTGGTCTGAAGGTGGAAATAAAAGGTGCTGGCCAGGGTGTGAGTCATCTGAAGAGCAGATTGACATTTGCTCCAAATGAGCTTTAAAGAGTGGGTTGTTGTAGGGAAAGCTGCAGAGCAAAAGTGGAGGGGACTAAAAAACTAAAAACTGAGCCTTAAAGTGTGAGCCACACCTGGAAAGAATGGGGCAAAAGGCAGGGTTTTTTTTTCAGCCAGAACTCACCGGAACTGAGTTCTGGCACCTCTTTGGTGCATTCTGGCACTTCTGTAGTGTCGCGGCACAGTGTTGAGCAACAGAGGCTGTGTGTGACGTGGATATTGATGTGGCAGAGGGGTGAGCTCCCCTAAAAAAAAGCTCAACAAGTTCTGGCACCTCTTTTTCTAGAAAAAAAAAAGCTCTGGCAAAAGGTAAATGTGGATTAATTAGAACTCAATCAAACATGGGATGAGAAGATCCTACAGGATTTATCAACACAGCACAAATTATTCACAAGGAGGTGTTGGGCAAGGGGAAAGGTATCTATGTAGGTCCAAAGGTATCTATGTTGGTCCAAAAGCCAGACTATATTAGGCCCAACAAAAAAGTCACAGGATAATGAACAAGTTTCAGGTTCTTCAGACTGGATGATAAGCAAATGTAGGGGATGGAGAGAAGTTGGGCATTTTGTCAGAGCTGAAAGTCTGTGGTTTGAAACGTTTTTAAGAATGAATGCAGGAGATGTTAGGCAGACTTAATTATATTAGTGTCTGTTAGGTACAAAACATTGCACTGAGGGGCTCCCGGGACAAAGAAACAATAGTGGTGTGATTGCTAGGACTGCCTGAAACAATGCTCCTTTTCCATTTATGTACAAGAATTGTTGGGGAGGATACATTTTGCAAGCAAGTTTCTACTTCTTTCCCCCCAGTTACCGACACCGGCTGTAAATACACATAATTACAATAAATTCATCTTCCACCCACACTACTTTTAAAAACAGAACAAGAATGGCTTACTTTATGTCTGCTGATCAATAATTACTTATGTGACACAGAGGCAGGTAAATTGCCATGGCTTTAGCACAAGCCACTTCAGTCTGAGGAACACAAAAGGAGGGAGAAGAGAGAAGACTCTCAATTATATTTCGTCTTGTAATAGTTTCTTTCTCATTGATTGCACAATGCTTTGAATTGTAATAATATTCACTTAAAAAAATGCCTATGACTACTTTTTTTTTTTGGCCAGGCTGCTGAAATGCCTTGATTTATTGATGTAAGGAGTAAGTGCTGCATGTTGCACAGAAGCAGAGTCCATGCTATTAATGAATATTTACTAGTGGTTCCCCCAACCTCTGACTTTGGTTCTAAAATTAATTCCTATTTCAAAAAGTATTTATTGGCTGTTTGATTCTTTTAAAAATGTACTCTATAAAACATACATAAACCAAACATACTAGATCAGTTTGGAAATGTTCCTGAAGGAACCAGGTGATCGCCTAAACCATGTTCAAAAGTGATTGCCACATATAATCTAATAAATCATAATCTGAACTCATTCTGGATACCTAGAAATGTTGATGTATGATTTCCTCTTAATATTAGTTATGTTAAGGCCAGTGCAGCACTGGATGCTCCTTGGAAGCATGGTTTCAAATTCAGAGCTGCAGCCCTTTTACGTTGTTCATTTTTAGGCTAAAAGTATAAAATGGGGACATGATAAACGTATTATGGCTTTCAAAATATTCTTCCTGATCCAATGTGTTTTCAAAAGCAAGCTGTGTTTGCTGCTAGATGCGCAAAAATGTGCAGTTGTTATTCCTTGATTAGTTTTGAGGAAGAAACTGATTTGAGACTTAAAGTTAAACAATTTAATTGGTACCACCATTCTGCCACTTTAAAAGGAAACAAGTGCAGTGAAAAATAGATCACAAACAATATATTCCCAAATCAAGAAAGACTGCATGCTGCTATCCAGTGCTTTTGTTCTAGAAAAAGAGGTGCAGGTACTCACCATGAAGTTGTTATAGTAAGTGCCACAATTTTTAACAACAATAACAAAAGAGATGCTGGTATTACCGGTATGTACCCTTAAGTACTCCCTGGAAAAAAGCCTTAAAAAAATGAAATCGCTAAAGCATTTCATCCATGCAAAATAAAAACAAAGATAGACATTTTAGTAATTTTAGTTCATGTGCACTTATTACACCTGCTCAATGTAGTATTGAAGATAACCTCACTGATTAAGAACTCTCAGATCATATATTCAGTTCAGTTTTATTACAGCAAGCGCCAGCAATACAAAACAACACAACTCCAAACAAAAGACGAACACAGCATCACAGGAGGGAAAATCCAAAGGGCCAGAGAGAAAATAGCACTAAAAGAATTTATAGTATATTATTCAATAGAAGAGATTTACGTTTCTAATAGCTAGGGTGCAGAATTGGCCACAGCATAGGATACTGAGCTCAAGAGTCTTCTAAAAGGAATTTACGTAAAATTTGGGAGAAATTCCAAATAGTATTGCAAGGGTATAAATTTTGATAAAAGGGGTTAGTATAAGTCGAGATTGCTCTTCACTATAAAATTCACAAAGGACATGCATGGACAAAGGTGCTCATAAATTGGTGCCCGCAGGAATTTGCCGTGCAATACAGCTGTAGGCATCGACTCAAATCGGGCTCTAGAGAAAGCCCATCTTTATGATTCATAAGTAATATTGGATAAATAAGGGGCAGCTGCAAAGTTAGGCCAAGATTTTAGGCACCTGTAATTCTCAGGGAGAGAGGAGTCTTCTTTTTCTCAGATCATATATAAATATCAATGCCATAGTTTTAATTTAAAAAAACAAAGGAGAATTGCATAATCTGATGCCAACTGTTAATGGCAGACAAAACTACTAAAGTTATTTCAACTGTCACATAGCTATTTTTTCCACATTTGTGAGATATGAGTTGTCTTGCTGCAACTCAAAAAACAAAAGTAATCAATTCCTTGTGTTTGAGATCCTTCTGTTCTCCATGCAAGATAAGCTAATAAAGCAAGCTGTGAACTACTGATCTGATTTCATCAAAAATGCTCTTCCAGAAGGTTTCAGTCATATATCCACCTCATGTGAAACATGTTCCAATGCAGGCCAAATGTCTCCAACACTGAAATGAGACCTGCTCGTTTATTCTATTACATCTTTGTGAGGTCAAGTACCACCTATTAAGTATTTAAACATATTCCTAATCTTAGCAGAGGCAGATACCACTGGATTTTTAGCCTACATATTTTGCCAATCCACCTGCTTCATCCCAGCCATTAAGGCTCTCGACACTGCTGAATTAACACTGTTCTCCTCTGGGAGTTTCCCCAGGTTTTGCAGACCTTGCCTCTTGGAACCTGTGCCTGCAGGATGACTCTCATTTGAAGTTGGTCCCCTCCAGGCCTTGCTCAGTACTGCAGCCCAGCCAAATACACCAACCCATTTGATAGGCAGCAGGAAGGGCATTTGGCTTCACATTAACTGCTCCAATTTGAAATCTTTTCATATTAAAACAAAGAGGAAAGACAAGCAAGTCCAATGAACTTACTTCACAAGGGGAAAATTACTAAAGGAGGGCTTACAGTGTTATTTCTGGTTGTTATGGAGACAGCAAAAGCAGCAAAAAAGAAAAAATGAACAAAGAAGCAGTTGAAAGAGCGAGTGAAAGGATGCTTTTTGCCTCTACCAATACTAATGTGTGTGCTTCAGAAAAGAACACCATACCTCCCTTTGAAATGTTTAATTGCAGTTATTCAACCCAATCGTTGAAAATAAGCAACTTCCACCTACAGAAATGCTGGAGTTAAATAGGAGCAAAAATGCAAGCTGCAAATATTTTGAGAAGTCACCTAGGGTATTTTTTCAGATTGCATATGCATGAATGTCATGTAAAATGAAACATTACACCAAACTGAAAAGTATCTAATGTGAAAAAAATCATTCAGATCCCAGTATCTTTCTACTGTATAATGTACATAAAAGATGTTGTTTCAACAGGCTGTAGTGTTTATTGCAAAAATAATTTAAACCACAATACTGTTAAATAGTTTATACTGGAAGAAGGAAAAGTCCCAAACATCAAAATAGCTTTTAAACTTGTAAAATACATTTACTGTGTCAAATAATTTGTTTATGTCTAGGTAAAAGGAAGAAAACAATTTTAAAAATCACAAAATTATCCAGACCTGCTCAAATCTGGCTTCAGGCCTAGTTTGACACTGAAACAAATGATAATGTTGTTGTTGTTAATTAAATTTCTATATTATTTCTATATCATGTATTAAATTTCAGTTGGTTGCCCCAGCTGATGACCTGTATTGGGAGAGAACATGGGAAAATGCAACTCTGTGAATCCACCTGGTTCTCTCAGTCATTGCACACCATTGACCATGGTATCCTTCTGCAGGTTAGTGAGCCTACTGTCAGGTATGACCATTCCTGGACAGAGGTAGCCTGGGCAGTGGTCTATGCTCAGCTAATTTCCAGATTAGATTACTGTAATGCCCTCTGCAGCTGCTGCTCTTGGAAACTATTCAGATGCTGTAGCTGGTGCAAGAGTATTGATTGGTCTATCTAAAAAGGTTAGGTAAAGGACCCCTAACGGTTAAGTCCAGTTGCGAACTACCCTGGGGTTGGGGCGCTCATCTCGCTTTACTAGCCGAGGGAGCCGGTGTTTGAGTTTTCTGGGTCATGTGGCCAGCATGACTAAGCCGCTTCTGGCAAAACCAGAGCAGTGCACGGAAACACCGTTACCTTCCCGCCGGAGCGTGCCTATTTATCTACTTGCACTTTGACGTGCTTTCAAACTGCTAGGTTGGCAGGAGCTGGGACCGAGCAACGGGAGTTCACTCTGTCGTGGGATCAGCAAGCTCAGAGGTTTAGACCACAGCACCACCTGTGTCCCATCTATCTAGTTAAGCTAATAAAATGCTCATTCTGAAAAGCATGCACTGGTTGTCTGTATACTGCCAAGTCCTATTCAAGGTTTTAAGGCTTAATTACTAAGCTCTGAACAACTCGGGATTCAATTACCTGAAAGGCCCCTCTCCCCAAATTAGCCTGCCCGTGCTTTCATACCTATAGCCTGAATTGGGTCAATGATGGGAAGGATAGAATTGAGTAAAACAGAGTACATAAAGTGGGGTGTAATACCGCACCTCCAATTAAAGAGGGACCAGGTAGTAGCAATGAGAAATACCTCTGCCTGAGACTCTAGGGGGAAAAAGACAAAACTGGACTAAATGGACAAGGAGTCTGACCTTGAATATGACAGTTTCCTATGCTCCTCATTGTCAGAACCTTTTGCAACTGATCCAAATACTGAGAGTATTACAGAAATAAGACAGTAGTTTGAAGCACAGTGGGAAGTAGAAAAGGATCCTTTTGTACAGTTTGCTTTAAACTTCTATCATTCAGCACTGATGTCTAAAGCATTATTTGTAATGTATAGTGGATTATAATTAATAATCACTATAATTACTTGATAGTTTGGCAGTTATAATCCCCTTCCCTAACCTGAGATTTTTCAGCACACAAATATACAAACCTGTGATTATGCACATCTGGATATGAAGGTTACCCTTCACATTAAAGCAAGAGGTCACTATTGAACTAAGGAAGTGAGAAACGCACACTACATGGCAGATATACGCAACAGTCTTCTAAAGGTTTGTGAGTTCTTTTCTTTAAGAAAAAGCAGCTGCAAGAGGCTGTAAATTTCATCAGAAGCAGTGGAGTGCTGTTTTTTCCTATCAAAATAACATTCCTCAGGATGCTTTCCACCTGCAAGAAGGAAAAAAGACTATAATAGCTAGAGAGGAAATATGTAGGAGCAAGCATTGATTGCCATTTACTTTACATCTCCTGCCTCTAACAATTATTTGAAAGAAAAAAGGAGAGATTATTTCCCCCCCAAATCTGTGTAAAGAGTTTGGATGTTGTGTTTCTGTGCCTCTAAGAGGATGAACCATGTTTCAGGAGGTAGCACATATTGTTGCTATGGTAATTATTATTTTTCTTGAGCAATGTACACTCAGTACTGATTTTGAGTTACCAGAGAGCAATTATACCAATTAGAATGTGTGTAGAATTGAATGTTATGAATTTTGTTAAAATGTTCTGCTTTTATTTTAGCACACATAAAACCAACAGAGTGGTGGTGCTACAAGTGGAAGAGAAATGAGATTAGTGCTTATTTGCTGGGCTGTCACAGTGAACTAGGAAACAAAAAAGAAAGCCAGGCCTCTTCATTTGTGGTGTAAAAAATGCTATTTATTCATTTATTTGTAATTTTGTTGTTGTTGTTGTTCAGTCGTGTCCAACTCCTTGTGACCAGAACACGCCAGGCACCCCTATCCTCCACTGCATCCCGCAGTTTGGCCAAACTCATGCCAGTCGCTTTGGGAACACTGTCCAACCATCTCATCCTCTGTCGTCCCCTTCTTGTGCCCTCCATCTTTCCCAACATCAGAGTCTTTTCCAGGGAGTCTTCTCTTCTCATGAGGCGGCCAAAGTTACTCCATTTATATTCCACGCCTAAGACTCTAAAGAGTTATCAGAGTGGCCAGTAAGATAAAAAAAACGCTCTACCAGCACATTCACAGTAAAATTATTAACTAAGATTTGACATCATATACAGTAAGGGGGGGGAGTATTTGATTCCCTGCTAAATTTGCCCATTTCCCCTCTGACGAAGAAATGACCAGTCCATAATTTTAATGGTAGGTTTATTGTAGCTGTGAGAGAAAGAATAACAACAGGAAACCCCCCCCCCCCGAAACCCAGAAGACAAAAGTCAGAGATTGATGTGCATTATAATGAGTGAAATAAGTATTTGATCCCTTTGCAAAAGATGACTTAGTACTTGGTGGCAAAACCCTTGTTGGCAATTACAGAGGTCAGACGTTTATTGTACGTGGCCACCAGGTTTGCACACATCTCAGGAGGTATTTTGTCCCACTCCTCTTAGCAGATGCTCTCCAAGTCAGGAAGATTTCGAGGCTGATGTGTAGCTACTCAAACCTTCAGCTCCCTCCACAGATTTTCGATGGGATTAAGCCAGATGGAGACTGGCTAGGCCACTCCAGGACCTTAATGTGCTTCTTCTTGAGCCACTCCTTTGTTGCCTTGGCCATGTGTCATTGTCATGCTGGAATACCCACCCTCGACCCATTTTCAATGCCCTGGCTGAGGGAAGGAGGTGCTCACCCAAGATTTGACGATACATGGCCCCGTCCATCGTCCCTTCGATGCAGTGAAGGTGTCCTGTCCCCTTAGCAGAAAAACACCCCCAAAGCATAATATGTCCCCCTCCATGTTTGACGGTGGGGATGGTGTTCTTGGGGTCGTAGGCAGCATTTCTCCTCTGCCTATACACAAAGGGCCATACTATGCAAACTAGTATTATAAAGGGTCCAGATAGCTGAGAGCTTGTCATCATTTGCAAACAGTTGCTACATGTATGCTGCAAGTGCAGACAAGTCCATGACCACTGGGCAATTGGAGGTGCAGTGTATTTTTTTCCAAAATAGAAGTACCAGTCTTTTGGTCACCAAGAGAGCATGTAAAGTCCTGTCTGTCAAGTTCCATACTGCCAGGATGTAGTTGAGCAGCACCTTGACATTTAGGACCTTTAAACATTTTCTCCAATATCAGTTTAATGTGGGCGGATGGTGCCATCACAGGACAGGACAAAACCAGAGTCTCACCTTTGCTGTGTCATAATGCCAGCAATTGTCTGCCACTGAAATATGTTTCAAGAGAGACAGTGGAGGTATTTCAATATGTCTATTCCATTCAAGAAGAAGGTACAACAGAATTTCATTAAATCACAGCCAAATAAATTGTGTGTGTGTGTGCTTTGAAAGCAGTTGTGGAACATCACAGGTGTGTTTCTGTTATGAGTTGGTAATACATATGTTTCAGCCAAAATGCAAGGCATTAAAAACCAAGTATCTACCTTCTGGGTCAGCTATTGCAGTAACAACAACTGAAAGTGTAGACTTTTTATGGATTATCATGGCCACACCATTTGAAAAAAAAGTGAAAAACTTAAGTACTGTAAACAGCAGTATCACAGAACAGTCCCACATATCTTGCGCCACTGCTGATGCAGATTTTGTGCCTATCAAGAGATTAACATGGTCGTTGTCTCTAGGCATTGCATACAAGGGTTAACCACAGTAATCTCTTGGCTAATATTCAACAAGGATCTTTGTTATGTCATGATCCAGGCATCATTACTCAGCGCAATACTCACCTGCTATCTCTGGGTCACAGTATGGTAATATGAACATACACACTGCTTCGGAGAGCCAAAATGTTATAATCTTTTCCCAAAAAAAATGCAAGGGCAGATAGAAGTGAGGTCAAAAGGGACAATACATTTTTATCTGTCTAGTTAACGCGCCGCCATGCCCAACAGCACTGTCCACAGCAATTGTGATATTTACAGTATGTACCAGTACGCCTGTTTTTACAGATGGCCAAATGCCAATAATTAGAGACTTTTTTAACTTTTAGATTTAAGACACTAGAACCTATAAACAAAGTTAACTAATTACACTGACAGTTTTTTTTCGTAACCTAGGTCAAATGTTTTCTTTTTACACTGTGTACGAAATAGACTATAGAAATAATATTTCAATCAGAGAAACCTTACATGAATTACTACCAAAAATAGCAGAATTGTGTTCTATGGAAATGTTTATGAGCTGCCCCTGAAACACACAAACTGTAGCATACTGTAACATATGAAAATTCATACTGAATGAATTAGTCAGTAAGATATTAGATGCTTCTTGTCATTGATGGTGTGCTTCTACGAAGATAGACATTGATTGATAATGTCTTTGATCAGTGATATTTTTTCTAGAAAAAGAGATGCCAGAACTCATCATGACCCCTCCCCTGTTCTCTTATAATGACAATGGCGCCCACCTTGAGAGGTTTCAGTGAGTTCTGGCTAGAAAAGAAAGGCCCTGCTTATGAGAAAACATTTATGAAAATATTTATTCTTATAAAATCCCAAGACAATGGTGGAAATTTTAATCTATTCTATTTTAACATTTTTTTGGAACAAAAACTGTATGAAGTGATAGAAGTGCTGCCTTAGCTCTTTTCTGTACTTACAGCATTCAGATCTTCTTTGTCAAGAAAGAGAAAAAGGGGAACATGCCATCTTCTTTGAGCATACACCTTGGGGAAAAACAAAAGCACTCCTCCCCTGACTATCCCATGGAGAAGCAGAAGAAAATAATTATGTCTAGTATGTGAAAGAGAAAAGGTATCATTTCTGTGGTCAAGGGAGTACGCTTCATTTTGCCTAAGACACAGGTGTGCTTCCTTTTAAAAAAGAGTTGAAGAAGAAATGGAAATAATCATTACATACTCCAGTACAATTACTGGATATGACAAGGTTATATGAAGCTCATTCTTTTGGGTAACTCCTATATTTTTTCTGCAACAAATTTTATTGGAAACATACTTACCAGCACCCTTTTATGAAACTATGCATTTCCCAAAGGAGGGTGGGCAGGCCACCTTTAATAGCTGTAACACCAGCAACTTGAAGCAATGGGCCTAAAAATGTGAGGCAGACTTCAAGGAGGAAGCATTCACACTCTCTCCACCCCAGTGTTAAAAATTGAGATATGAAAGCTAGGAGCTAAATGGCATCACCTTAAACCTAGGTTATGGGAGCAACAATGGAATGTGTAGGCATGCTTTTTATAGCAAGAATACAAATGAATGAACTGCAGCTAAATATTATATTTCATTTTTCACAAAGTCTACTCCTTCCCCTGCCCACCCCCTAATATTCTTAAGTAGGTCTCTTCTCCAGTCTTCAGAGAGTAGCTGGAAGTGGGGAAGCAGAAAAAGGTCCTCCTTTCCTTCCACTCTGCAGTTTTAATCTGAAATCTTAGGTGCAGTACTGCGCCCAGAGCTCAGAAATTGCTTGCACTAATAAAATTCCCTGTCGCAAAATGTGACTAGAATAATGGGAGTTTCAAACAATGCTCCACCCAACCCTCACAAAGTGCATGTTGATTCAGCAGGGAACATAAGCACCAGACCTAGGTAGATAATCCATGCTGGGAATCAAAATAGTCCATTTTTTGCTTCCAGTGCTTTGAAACATGTAGTGAACCTAAGTAGTCCTGCTTGTAGATTTAGTTTATATTTATTTAGCAGCTTCTTCAACCAAGGGGTATTACAGAAATAAAACTATGGCATATAAAAGCACAGTAACAAAAATTGTTGTTTTAAAAAAAAACCTCACTGCGACATTTTAATTGAGAAATTTGGATGGATTCATTAGTTAAACTAATTCAATTTAAACTAATTCAGATGCACAGATTTGAGCTGCAAATAGTTTAGATGCTGCAAAAATCCATAGCTTCCCACTATGTGAATAAGCTGTGATGAGCCCTGAGCTTGTGCACTCCACTCTCCCCTCCTCTTCTGCATATTTGGAGAAGATTGGAAGCTTCCACTTTTCATTTTAATGGAACCACCATCATATTTTAACTTGAGGAAACTATGGTTGTTTAAAGAATTGTTTTGATACTTAAAGATGTATACCCTACTTTGCATTTTTAAAGACCTATGAACCAATGTGGGTACAATATTTGAAATGGATACAGTTTACACTATGATAAATATTCCACACCTTCATCCAGCTTGCTGCAATAAAAGCTGTCTAGGGATGGAAATCTTTGAATCAGATATGACTGCTGCATGTGGCAACCCGTCATGTCCCTTTTAATCTCCTTTGCACTTCACTTTCTTGTCCATTTCCCTGGTTCCAGACAAGAAAATGACTTCAAGTTTCAAATATACCATTGCACAATTTGCCCAAAGAAATTATAAAAGGGGAAAAGCATAGAGCAGGGGTAGTCAACCATTTTATACCTACCGCCCACTAATGCATCTTTCTTGATGGTAAAATTTCCTTAACGCCCACCAGTGCTGCAGTAACATGTGCCGTAGAACCCCCTATTGCCCACCTGGAATCCTGAAACTCCCACTAGTGGGCAGTAGGGACCAGGTTGACTACCCCTGGCATAGGGATTCCAGCTGCCCTATAAAAAGGCTTAGTGCATACATCTAACATGGGGAGCAATGGAATGACATGGTATCATTACTTGAAGCTATTGGTGCACCAGAAAAGCCAAACAGCAGTAGAGAGCAGAATAATCATTGACCTCTCCCATGTCATACAGTTCTTTTTTCCATGCAGTATAAAGAATTGTGACTCCCCACACCACTCTGAAAGACGCAGAAAAGCCCTAAGATTAAGGACAACAATATGTTCACATGACCAGTAAAAGCACAGCCTTTAGTTTTTAGAAGCTGTTACAGCAGTTCAAAAAACCAGAACGAAACATTAAAGCAATTTCTAAGCTGAAATACAATGGCAGAGGAAGTCTTTCATTGATCAGAAAGCAATCTCTTTTGTTTGTATAATGATAACATTGTCCGAACCTGTCATCTCTCACAAATATTAGTGCCACAGGTCTTCCAAACAGAAATATTGTACAGATCCTGTTAGGCACTCTAAGAAAGGCAAAATGAAACTGCATTTTGGGTCAATCCATATATAGCAACAGGTATCATAATAGAACAAAATCCCACTGTGCAGCGAACTAATCACAACAATGCTGCATATTATTAATAAATAACAAATGGGCCAACTGAGTGTTAAACAGATTCTGCTGGGGATCTTTGGATCTTGACTGTTTTCACACACTAGCAACACACCCTGTGGAATTTTATCCATTATATTTTATCTGCACATTTAGAATGAATTTTAGGAACCAAAAAGTCGTACTGAAGAATATGACTTTCGAGCCACCTGGGACAAAATGGCAACTAGGCATTCTGTTTTGGCAACTGTAACCCTGGTTTAAGGAGCCCTTTGGCACCTAGCTTATATATTTGAGTTTCTAACACTGATTGACAGGTGAGGTGTCCTGCCTACCTGAGTGGGTGGGGAGATAGGCCAAAAAGGTCCCACACTCCTGGACTATTCTTATGCCATCTGAGACAGCAACTTACTCAGCACAGAGCATGAAAAAGAAGGAATTCATGTTACTTGTATGCCTTCTGTCACATTCATAACTGATTTATTTTCCCTTACAATTCAAGCCTGGGGAAGTTTTCTGCACAGGTGGATCAATCACTCCAATCAATTTGAATGCAATGAAGTATTTTGCAGAAAGAGAGTGGTATCAGTGGTGAACAGTTCTATTATTATAACAATAACTAGTTGCTTTACTCATAATAACGTCTGAAAGCGACTAACGCATTATAAGTACTATAACCAATTACAATAAACACAATAAATAAAAACATCAACAAACACTGAACACATCAAAACAAAAAAAACATATTAGTGTTATTCATTCCTGTGAATGACAATGCAGGAGGAAGATGGTGTGATTCTGAATCAATCAGGAATGAAAGCCTAAAAAATTACACCTGCTCAATGTAGTATTGAAGATAACCTCACTGATTAAGAACTGCCAGATAATATATAATATCAATCCCATAATAGGAAAGCAGAAGTATGTCAAAAACAACATATCTTGTCCTCTCAGCTCCAGGCATTGCATAGCAGACCCCAACAACATAGAGACCAAGAGAACAAGCATTTTATCAAGAATCCCAATCTTGGAAGAATCATACCACAGCAGCATGCACTGACAGCTTAATTAAATTTGGCCACCATACCAGATTATGTATAATGTATACATTATACATAATCTTTGGTAATCAGTTACAGGTAGGTAGCTGTGTTGGTCTGCCATAGTCAAAGCAAAATAAAAAATTCCTTCCAGTAGCACCAATAACAAACTTAGTTGGTCTCTAAGGTGCTACTGGAAGGAATTTTTTATTTGTTTTGGTAATCAGTGTGTAACATGAATTATTGTGCAGTGCAACTGCTATTTGTGTGGTAAACCTCAAAGGCTATTAGTAAAGGCTAATAGAGTTCTGTCAAGAGAACAAGCTGGTCATCACAAACACTCTTTTCCAACAACACAGAGACGACTCTACACATGGACATCACCAGATGGGCAACATCGAAATCAGATTGATTATATCCTCTGCAGCCAAAGATGGAGAAGCTCTATACACTCAGCAAAAACAAGACCTGGAGCTGACTGTGGCTCAGATCACCAGCTTCTTATAGCAAAATTCCAGCTTAAACTGAAGAAAGTAGGAAAAACCACTGGGCCAGTAAGATTCAATCTAAATCAAATTCCTTATGAATACACAGTTGAAGTGAAGAACAGGTTCAAGGATTTAGATTTGGTGGATAGAGTACCTGAAGAACTGTGGATGGAGGCTCGTAACATTATACAGGAGACAGCAACGAAAACCATCCCAATGAAAAAGAAATGCAAGAAACAAAGTGGCTGACCAATGAGGCCTTACAAATAGCGGGGGAGAGAAGACAAGCAAAATGCGAAGGAGATCGTGAAAGATACAGGAAATTGAATGCAGATTTCCAAAGAATAGCAAGGAGAGACAAGAGGGCCTTTCTAAACGAGCAATGCAAAGAAATAGAGGAAAACAACAGAATGGGAAAAACCAGAGATTTATTCAAGAAAATTGGAGATATGAAAGGAACATTTCGTACAAAGATTACCACAATTAAGGACAAAAGTGGAAAGGACCTAACAGAAGCAGAAGACATCAAGAAGAGGTGGCAAGAATACACAGAGGAATTATACCAGAAAGATATGGAGGTCTCATACACCCCAGGAAATGTGGTTGCTGACCTTGAGCCAGACATCCTGGAGAGTGAAGTCAAATGGGCCTTAGAAAGCCTTGCTAACAACAAGGCCAGTGGAAGTGATGATATTCCAGCTGAACTATTTAAAATTTTAAAAGAGGATGCTGTTAAGGTGCTGCACTCAATATGCCAGCAAGTTTGGAAAACTCAGCAGTGGCCAGAGGATTGGAGAAGATCAGTCTACATCCCAATCCCAAAGAAGGGCAGTGCCAAAGAATGCTCCAACTACCGCACAATTGCACTCATTTCACACGCTAGCAAGGTTATGCTTAAAATTCTACAAGGCAGGCTTAAGCAGTATGTGGACCGAGAACTCCCAGAAGTGCAAGCTGGATTTCGAAGGGGCAGAGGAACCAGAGACCAAATTGCAAACATGCGCTGGATTATGGAGAAAGCCAGAGAGTTCCAGAAAAACATCTACTTCTGCTTCATTGATTATGCAAAAGCATTTGACTGTGTCGACCACAGCAAACTATGGCAAGTTCTTAAAGAAATGGGAGTGCCGGATCACCTCATTTGCCTCCTGAGAAATCTCTATGTGGGACAAGAAGCTACAGTTAGAACTGGATATGGAACAACTGATTGGTTCAAAATTGGGAAAGGAGTACGACAAGGCTGTATATTGTCTCCCTGCTTATTTAACTTATATGCAGAATACATCATGCGAAAGGCTGGACTGGATGAATCCCCAACCGGAATTAAGATTGCCGGAAAAATATCAACAACCTCAGATATGCTGATGATACTACCTTGATGGCAGAAAGTGAGGAAGAATTGAAGAACCTTTTAATGAGGGTGAAAGAAGAGAGCGCAAAATATGGTCTGAAGCTCAACATCAAAAAAACTAAGATCATGGCCACTGGTCCCATCACCTCCTGGCAAATAGAAGGGGAAGAAATGGAGGCAGTGAGAGATTTCACTTTCTTGGGTTCCATGATCACTGCAGATGGTGACAGCAGTCACGAAATCAGAAGACGCCTGCTTCTTGGGAGAAAAGCAATGACAAACCTAGACAGCATCTTAAAAAGCAAAGACATCACCTTGCCGACAAAAGTCCGTATAGTTAAAGCTATGGTTTTCCCAGTAGTAATGTACGGAAGTGAGAGCTGGACCATAAAGAAGGCTGATCGCCGTAGAATTGATGCTTTTGAATTATGGTGCTGGAGGAGACTCTTGAGAGTCCCATGGACTGCAAGAAGATCAAACCTATCCATTCTCAAAGAAATCAGCCCTGAGTACTCACTAGAAGGACAGATCCTGAAGTTGAGGATCCAGTACTTTGGCCACCTCATGAGAAGAGAAGAATCCCTAGAAAAGACCCTGATGTTGGGAAAGATGGAGGGCACAAGGAGAAGGGGACGACAGAGTGAGATGGTTGGACAGTGTTCTTGAAGCTACTAACATGAGTTTGGCCAAACTGCGAGAGGCAGTGAAGGATAGGCGTGCCTGGCGTGCTCTGGTCCATGGGGTCACGAAGAGTCGGACACGACTGAACGACTGAACAACAACAACAACAACAACAACAACAACAACAAACCTCACTATATACTATCAACAAGAGCAGAGGCCACAAACCTGTCTTTTATCAATGTGTTTCCTTGCTCTGAAAATAGGAAGGAGTATCCTATTCCTTGAAGTTGCAGTGTGGACCAATATAATACTGCATTAAACCCCTTTTCTAGGATCTCTGAGTAGATGAGTTTAACTGCAACAAATGACAGCCTCTCTCAGTGTAATCATAGACACCACACTGTAAGTGTGACTCCCAGTTGTGAGAATCTACCCAAGATCATACCTAGTGCCACATGTAATCCCCAGAAATCTCTCCTCCTGGAAATCAACACATGCAACAGGTTCATGAGACATGCCTCCTCACATGGAGGTAGCCAAGGAGGGGGCAGGGGCGCAGCTGCCCCCCCATCAAGTAAAACAATATAAATACTTAACTAACTGACCAATCATGTTGGTTCTCCCCTCCCCACATAAATCCTGGCTACACCCATGCCCCCCACCTTTTAAATCATTTATCCTAGCTCTAAACAAGTATGAATGCTGCCTTGGGAATACATTTGGAAAAAGCAAGGATTGGTTGTGTGTCCCCTTAGGGTTGGAACTTGTGTTCCTCGGTTATTGTTTAGGAACATAGAAGGGAAAAGACTCCTTTCATCCACCAGCCAATTCTTACCCTTTGTGTATCAGCCCTCACTTCCTGCTCTAGATTCAAGGTTCTGAGTGTATTCAGTAAGCCTTCCTTGGGAGGTACAGAAAGTTGCTAAGCATTCTTCAAGAGTCATGAAGTGCCATTTTCTTCCTTTTCAATCAGTTCAATAGAAATGGGAAAGGGGCACCATGGGATGCAAATTTTCACCTACAGTACAACTGACACTTGCAAGTGTTCTCAGCAATTGTGGCTATCTACCAGTTGTAGGAGTCAAGCAATTATGAGTAGCTAAGTCGGCCCAACCAGTTCTTTCATGACATGGAGCCCAATATGATAAACTTCAGAAACATATGTCTAAAGGCTGGAGGGAGATGTTGCAACTTGCCACTAAAACACATAAAGACCCAACATAATAATTCTAGTTACTTATTAAAAAAAAATCAGTCTAATGGCTTTCTGCCAAAATGACTGTTTATTTTATTACATTTTTAGCCTACTCTTCCTGCAGATACCTCAAAAGAACACAGAAACAGTTCTCTCCCTTCCACCCATTATAACCATCATGTAAGTTAGGCTAAGAGGTGTCTCCCCCAAGATCACCCTGGGAAGATCATGGCTGAGTGAGTACTTGAACCCAGGTCCCGTTTAGTTCAGAACAAGACATTTGTACTCCCTTTGCTCTGCCCTTTCTGGTGAGCGCACACTTTAATTCTCTAGTTTGCAAAGGATTTTCTGGGCTTCCAACAACGTCATTTTTGCTCTTGTGCTCATTTATGGCATGTTATTGTATTTTGTTACATATTGTATTTTGTTTTATTATCTTTGGGAGCCTTTGGGCCAAAAGTAGCATATGAAAATATTGTAGTGGTAGCAGCAGCAGCAGCAGTAGTAGTATATAATAATAATAATTGTGCCCAATTCAGTTCTATTCAGACTGAAATTAATGGACCTGTTGTTGTTGTTGTTCAGTCGTTCAGTCGTGTCCGACTCGTTAGCTCTGTCCATTAATTTCAAAGGATCTACTCTGAGCTTGACTAACATAGGATACAAGCTAATACAAATCACTTGTAATACAGTAAAAAAATTAGCCTTAGCACACCCCTCTTCCCTTTCTGATAGCCTGAATGCAATTAGTTAGCCTGTTAGTTAAGTTTTATCCTCATTTTTAAATATATAGTTTAAATGAACTGTTAATTGAGTCAGACAACGACTCAGTGACATTGAAAGACAACAGGACTGTTCAAGATGCCCTGAATACAGAACAGGAGAAATCGAGATACATAGCTGCCCCGTCACCTTACCTCTCCTTTCTCCTGTCAAAAAACTCAAGAAGGGCGTTTACTCTTGCCAGAAGCGCGGCATTGCCCACGCCAGTGCTGGAGGGGCTCTATAAAAAAATCCCATACGCCCAAAGACTCTGCGTATGCCCACTAGGGAAATAGGAAGCCCTGAACACTCGTTCTTCAGATGCCCTCTATATGAAGAAGCTCGAAGGGAGATCATGGACCCCATACTGGTGAGGTTTGCAAGCCTCCCAGAAAAGCAGTTATACAACCTGCTCTTGTTAGGTAAAGACCCGATGATTACCAGGGCGGTTGCCAGATTTTGTGTCCAAATTTGCAGATATAGACCTTCTTCTCAGCCCATCTAAGTTTCTCCTCAATGGAATCTCGAGCGAGCCGGGCTCAGCCTTCTGCAGCCACTATTTTAAATCTTTAACATTGTAATGCAATCAATAATTTTCTTTTAAATCTTGTTCAAAGAGTTTTATATATGCAACATCCCCGGAAAGTGTTTCGTCAAAGGGATCCGCTGTATTTATCTTTATTTTTACTTTACCTCCTTTTTAAGAACTGGTCTTTGACCGTAATAAAGAATGATTTGATTTGAACTGTTAATTGTTAAACTGTAGAAAGTATGGCATATAAATAAACGGACTATAACTAACTGTTCAGTTAACCAGTTTCTTGCTTCATAGATATCAGAAAACTATGGCAACCAGCTTCAGAAGCAAGGATCTAAACTAACTTCAAACCCTGGTTTAGAACCAGGTTTGTTCTGAAGCTGAGAACCATATAACTACCACACTACACTCATTAGACTATTTCACCTTCCACTTTTGATAAAAGCTACCTTTTTATATTAAAAAGCCTGCCTGCAAGAAAGTATACTTCCTGCGTTCCTGCGTTAAAACATGCAATTAAATAAAAGCTGGTGTTAGAACATGTAATTAAAAGTCTGAATAAGGAAAGTAATGTTCAAACTATAATAATCTTTACATCTCATCAGTCATGGGAAAAATTATAAAGTAGGAGTAAAAGTCTTCATCGATTACCTAATGCAATGAATCAATCGACTTTTAATTATGTCTAGATAAGAGCTATCCCCTTGCTAACAAACTGTGTTGTAAATCATGGAGCCATTTCCCTGTGGCAGGCAGATGCCAACAACAGCTGGCAAAGGGTCTGATTCAGAGCTTACCCCCATTCTGGGTGGGTGGTGGTTACAGCCCCTCACAGTGCTGCCACCGTTCCCGAGCAGCCAGATCGTGCAGGGCCAGGTGGATGTTGACATCCACCCCAGCTGGTCATATCACAGGGCACAAATGTCCACCAAATCTCCTAGTTCAAATCACCCAATCACTGGACCCCTTGTAGGCGGAGCCTTGCTGGTTGGACATTCCAACTCGGTCCACCAGCGACAAAAAAGCCAACCTCAATTACCCTCAGTGTGGTTGACAGAAGAGCCAACTTTTAGCTCTACAACCAATAAGGCTAGAAATCTAGGGCTGCTTCACACACAAGACTCTATTCAGCTGCATCAATATGTGAAGAGTAATTCACTTACACATGGACAACAACCACCTCCCTTTTTCAAGCTGCCATAATGACAAAAAAACCCAAAATACCTGAAGTTGCCCTTACTGAGAGAACGGATCCATCCTAAAGTTTCTCCTAAAATATACAATTTTTGACAATTTAAAAAATAAGTTCTGGTTTAGGATTATTAAAGAACTTGAAAAGTTACAGAAGAGGGCAACTATATTGATCAAGGGGGCTGAAAAACTTCCCTATGAGTTAAGACTAATGCATTTGGGGCATTTTCAATTTTTTTAAAAAAGTTGTCCAACAGGGGCTGATAATTTTATAAAATTACACATAGTATGAATAATGTGTAGCAGTCAAGCACAGTTGGTAATAAGGTTTGGATCAAGATTATTTGAACTTAATTCCATGTGATTGCCAAAATATATCACAGGTATCATACTAATCTTTTCTGATTGTACCAAATTAGGTAAAATTAATTATGAACTAATATTCAATAAACTGAACATGGTTCTGAACACGTTGCCATCTTAATTTACACAAATGCAAGAAGATGCCTCAGCTTTGTTCAAATTATTATTAATATTTATTGAATCATATACTGCCCTTCATTCAATAATCAAAGTGATTTACAGCAGAAATACACAAAAATACATAATAACAAAACAAACAACAACTCCCCCCCCACACACACACAATTTAAAAGGCAATATACCTACTGCCCCATAAATTTGGTTTTGGCAACTAGTTGGGAAAGCTTCAAATATACGGTTAGAAGAGCAACAATTTTTTTCTTAACCTTCAAGACGTTGCCATGTTACTTCTTGTGCTGGGGTACAGCATTAGATCATAGACTGGGGGGACAGGTTGTAATACACATGTTGGCGCCTCTCTTATAAAGCCATTTTCATAAAGCAGCAGGCTCAAAAGGGATGCACTTATTTTGCTTCTATGGAGCAAAAAAATAGACCCTCACCTCAGTGCTTATAAGTAACAACATTTGACTATCAAGGCCAGCTATTAAACATTCTACTCCTTGGTAGGATGCTTAAGACAGGTTGCCTTGAGAGACAATTTCATTCTTCCCACTGTGGAACTTTTGTCTGTCTGTCATCAGACAGCACCATCTGTCTCTGGCAACAATTCAGAAGGCAAACGTCATTCTGTCAGAGAACAATTATTCTTCTCTATGCTCAATTCTGAACACAACAAGAATTCCACAAATTAATGCAAATCTGTACGTCCTCATGGAAAAATAGCACTTGGTGTTCTCTCAGACAGTCACGACCCAGTGGGAATATTCATTTCATTTTCTAACAGAAATGCAACACTCCTGGAGAAAAATATAATTAAATGGCTTAAGTATCTGAATCCATTTAAATATTTATATTACTTTTTAATTCTTAGCTAACCTTCTGCAGAATATTCCAGATTTTAGAAAACATGAAGTTCATTTTGAAGCATAATATGCAACAGTTACATTAGGAAATATAATGTATTTATCATTTATAAGGTGGCTAAAATTTTCAAGGTACTGTGCACATCTTTAAAATTACAAAGGCCTTGCCATCAGGCTTAAAACGTAGAAGTCATGGCATAAAATAGGAGTGAGGGAGTATGGGAAGGAAAGAAGAAAAAAGAAAAAGAAATCGTTCCAAAATGTTCCAGACAGAATGGCCATGAGAGACAGTTTCAGGAGAGGAGAAACCTGTGGGAATTTGCCTCAGCCAAGACAAGGGAGTGGACAGTGCTGTCCCAGCTTCTCTCAGTGGCACCCAGGTGGAATGTTTGTACAAGACAACAGAAACTGTGGAAGAGGGCATACCGTCAATGGCAAACCATATGCTTTGGATGCAGAAAGTCAGATGGAATTCCATACATCTGCAGTTAAAGTTATCGCAAGGAACTATTCTGTGACTAAGACCTCAAATAGCCTCTGAAAGTTAGAATTAGGGAACATAAACCCTTACACGTCCTAAATTAGATGCAGAAATGCTGATATAGCATAGACCATAGAACTGGAAAGCCCATAGCTTGGTGGTAGATAACATGTTTTCCATCCTAAAGACCCAAGGTTTAATCCCAGCATTTCCAGGGCTGGGAAAGACACCTGAGAACCTTGAGAGTCGTGGCAGTCAAGAGTATACAAAACTAAGCTAGATGAAGCAATGGTCTAACTTGGTATAAAGAAGCATCCTATGTTCCTAAATTACCAGCTAGTCAGAACAGTAGCAAAGAGAAGCATGCATGGAGTAGACCAAGTCAACAGGGGGAGACATTTATTACACCTGTAGCCTGCCCTCAAGGCAGCATGCACTGGGAGTACCCCATTTTGTACTAACTATAGCCCCAGAAGCTGCTAATATATTTTGACCGAGCTTTACAGAAAAAATAATCTCAGGTGAAAGACTACAAGCAGCACAAGTTTACTAAAGACGTAAACACACCCCAAACATCACCTCTTAAATGTAAGCATAGTTATCTCTGAAGTGGGGACAGCATCTAGAGTTCCACAATCTTGGATCTGCTTCTTACTATAAAGCTTTATGAACGGCAGAACTTCCAGTCAATTTGAACTTCCCAAATAGCATAACACTTACATTGCAAAGTATATGCCATAACATAGTACAGGTACTGGGTAAACTGAAAAACATTCCCAGAAGCTCTAGAAACTGAAAAGGTCATATCTGTGGAAGACATAGGCAAATACTAGTCAACAATAATACTTAGAAGAGCCATCATCAACAGGATTATCTCTCTGTGTGCGCGCGCGCTCGTGTACCAAACTCTAGAACACCCACAGTGTTGAGCTTTTGCCCCAAAGTTCTACTACAGAAGACAACAGAATCTGTGTCTTCAAAAGATGAAAACTGAAAGAATAAATAATGCTGGTTTTCATTAACCTTAGCTTTACAGGCTTTTGGCATAACCTAATCAGATTTGTTAATAACATTCTAGCTGTAACAGTCTGGCCAAACCAAAACATTTCTGTGCTAATCTATTTCAGGCAGTAAAGATCCTTGTCAGTTTCATTTTCTCACTCCCAGCATCTCCTCACAGTGTTAATTGGTGCTTTTGGCATTGCAGTATCAAGTTAAAGGAAATAGCCCCAGTCTGGATAATCTAATTTGCTACAGAAAAGATGCTGTTACTACTAGAGCTTCAAAGCTTTTCCCCACCCAAACTACAAAGTGCTTATTTGAAGAGCAAGATGAGGACATATGAAAATGGATGCTTTGTCTCTCCAGGAACATTCTCCAACATTCTAAGAACACGTTCCATTCATAAAAGTTGTTACTTTTCTACCACTTACGTAATTACTATTCTTCTAAAAGTGTCATTGGTGTGTATCTTCACTCCCATTTCTGCCTTGTGGTTGATTCTTCCAATGAAAACTATTCAGATGAATAGCTGGTTAGACCATCACAAATCCGCTCCACCTCCTTGTGGGGAGGAGTTGCGGTGGACTGCAGAGCCGCTCTCCCCACTTCCTGTGGGCGGGGGACTTTGTCCCTCGCTGCTCGGAGGAGTCCCCGGCCGCGTCAGCAGGCAACCGGCCAATCAGCCGGCTGGGGGCGTGGCCGGGGGCTCCCTTTCAAAAGGAGAGGCGCGAGCCGAGAGACCTCCTTTCGGCTCGCTTCCTCAGATCTCCCACCCTCCCTCCCTTCCCTGTAGGCAGGTTTCACCCTATGGCCTTGCTTTGGACTTCGGTTGGTCGCCTGCCCTTGTCGGGGGCCTGGTAGGAATTTTTCCACTTGGCAGATGGGCTGGGCCATTTGGTTTTCGCCTACCACTTAGCAATCGTCACAACTTTGTAAGGTGGCGGTTAGGCATTGAGTGACCTAATGTTGGGGGAGGGGAGGCCTGGCCATCGCCTGCCCCTCCAAGCTTAAGGGTAGTCCGTTAAAGGAATCCGGGGGTGTGGGATCTTGTCCGAAGCCCGGGGCGGGGCTAGGGCCATGCCACGACCCCATTGGAACCCAAGGGGAACTCGAGTTGGTCTGAATCGACGGGGCTCCCCTTATCAGTGGTTTACCCTTACTGGACTTCCTGCTCTGCGGGCAGGAGTCAGATATAGTCAGGTCCACTCAATGCCTAAGCCAATACCGCTCACATGCTGTAACCATAAAGTTGTGGCCAAATTTTTCCCAATCACATTAACCTTATTTCTGTGTCCTGGTGTTTTTATTTCATTCCTGGGAGGGCGGCTTTTGGGGTCTCGACACGCAACTGTGCACCAAAGTCTATCAATTCCAGCTTTTCTGAATCAAAGATAAAAGATTCACACAAAACCTTATGTGTTTGCAAATTCTGAGATTGAGGCTCTCCTTTAATCTTAATAGTAGTTTGGTCATAAAATGTACATATTTTCTTTTAAATTACAAGAAAATAGCACACAATAAAACATTAACTGTGTTTTTCCACTGCTTTTCGTTATATCTTTCCTATATTTACCTTACATTAAACTTCTACAACTTTCACTTAACAAAATTTTGTAGCTCTCACTACACTGCCTTCAACACCTGAGAACCCATCGTTCTAGCTTCTTTATCAGGCTTTCAGCCTTTAGCTACATACATTCATTATTGTCAATGCACTTCGTTCTCCATTTACTGGTGGATCATTATTCATGGATTGATATTCTAAAGCAATCTCCACTCCTTTAGGTTTTCCATTACTCCCCTCCATTTCTGTAAAAATGACATTTTCTACATGCCAGTATCTATTTTGTGAACAAATGTCTCACTATATACAGTTGTTTAAAATGTCATCTCTTGCTGTTGTTTTTTGGCTCCTCTTTTCTGAACATTAAGTTGTTTCCCTTTCAATGGTAAAACTTTCACTCCCAATTCAGCTTGTTACATGCATGCTTTGACTTTTTACTTTTTTTACCCTATCATACACAGGAGATATATGATGTGTTGCTGAGGCATGAGTTTAGGAAGTTGTCTTTCCCTACATGTCACACACTCAGAGGGACCCTCCTGCTTCCCCTTCCTATTGCCTCTACCCCTACGGTCTTCCCTTTTCCACTTGCCTCCTGTTCCAAACTAGTTCATTTGCTGCCCGTCTCCCAACTTCGCTACTTTCTCCCATATGCTTTTACGTCTCTCCCAATCTCCTTTCCTCCCTAAACCCATCACCCTTGGCTTTCAAACTAATCCAGAATGCCACCATCTTTATATGTCCCCTCTTCAACTACAGTCCCATCTCCTTTCTTTCTTTCTTTTCAAATGCTTTCATTTCCTTCAACAGTGGGCAATGCAGATCTGCATCCCAATTTTAAAACAGCATCCCCTTTTCTTTCCTTAGAGAAAAAAAGTCTCATTATTCAAGCAGTGGCTAATTTACCACCTCTTGGACAATAGCTCATTTCTGAGCTAGCAGTGCTCCTGTTTACATCACTGAAAGGTTTTGTGTTTGCTTCTATTGCTGGCAAAGCATTTGGGACATTCTGCTCACAAGCTGCGCCAGACGATAATCTGCCAAAGCTGTTGCTTTCCTCCAAGTCTCAGGACCATTTTCTTTTACTGGGGCCTCTAAGTCTTCTATTGGACCTGAATGAACAGTTCTAAATCATATGCTTCAGTAACCCAGATTTATTTTACTTTTTTAAAAACCCTTTTCTTTTTGGCCTTCTGGTTTATCCATCTGTTTAAGGTCCTCCTACAGAAGCATTCAGAGACTCATTTAGTTACCTTGGGAGTACTACAGGCATACAAAACTTTCCCAATAAACAGAATTAATGGATGTTGCCTATAAACTGGAAAAAAACACATTGATTAGAAAATTAACTTTGGGTGCATCAATTCTCTTACAGAAACAACATCTCTAGGTAGCATGCAAAGCTACTGACTCTAACTGGTCTCCCTAAATTGAGACACTAGCCAGTCAACTAGCAAACAACTCACTTCAGTCTTGTAAACTTTGAAACTAATATAAAAAGAGATCTAGAATTTATGCTTAGTTTGATTTTAGCTTATTAAATCTATTTATCATAGGGATATAGACATTTCAAGGGTCATGTGTCTGTTGTGGTTGGAGCCAGAGGCAAAACTAGGCCAAACAATGAATGTAAAATTTACTTTGGCACCGTAAGCTCATTTTAGACACACACATCCATATCCTTCATCCAGGCAAGTAGAGGCAATATCAAAGTTCAAGGACATATTCCACCAAGGCAAAAACACTCAAGGAAGGTGCAAAGTAGAGCTGGTGAGGTGTGTGGCCTGGGGAGAGAGACAGTGGCTGAAGTGGTATTGTCTGGCAAGATTCTGAAGGGACTAAAGTCGTCGTTGTCCCCACTTCAGTTTATAACTTCACACAACTGAAAGGAGTCCTAAAGTTATTAAGGGGGTCGCAATATGTTTTGCAGATCCATGGCAAACGAGTGTGGGAAGAAAAAAGGCCAGAATTTTTTTGTTAAAAAAACAAGTCTCCAGCACCCAAGGCACAATACGTAGAAGACCTTCAGCACCTCTGACCCACTGACTACCTGTGTAGCTGGCCAATAGTAGTAGTAGTAGTAGTAGTAGTAGTAGTAGTAATTTATTATTTATACCACGCCCAGCCACTCTGTCAGAATTTTAAAAACAAATTTTTCATGTTAGCCCCTGGAACATCTTCAAACTGTAATTAGTTAACATGATTTATCTTATCCTTTCAATACATATCTGGGTTTAGTCTCACTTATTCACTAGTACAGTGGTACCTCAGGTTACATACACTTCAGGTTACATACTCCGCTAACCCAGAAATAACGCTTCAGGTTAAGAACTTTGCTTCAGGATAAGAACAGAAATCGTGCTCTGGCAGCGCAGCAGCAGCAGGAGGTCCCATTAGCTAAAGTGGTACTTCAGGTTAATAACAGTTTCAGGTTAAGAACGGACCTCCATAACGAATTAAGTTCTTAACCCGAGGTACCACTGTACAATGTATAAAACAACTCTCCCATCAGCAGAAGACACAGCCCAAGTGAAACAGGATGCCACTGGAACCAACTCAACAAGTCAAAGTAATACTTTAATGTGCAGTAAAACCCCCAAGAGGCCACTACCTTGCTGTATCTCAGCAAGTCTGGGTATGGTCAGTGCCTTTATGGGTGACCAAATGGGAATTACTGGTACATGTACACCATATTGGGCTCCATGACTGAAGAACAGGCAGAATATAAATGGAAGGGGGGGGGGGGAACCCATAATAAATAAATCCTATACATATCTACCCAGAAGAAAGCCACACTGTTCAACAGGATTTACTCCCAGGTAAGTGTGTACAGAATTATAGCCTGCATTTCTTTTAATTCAGAATTTCACTAATCAGATTTGGCTAGGATCTATAAACTATTGAAGCTAAGTGCATGCAGCTTTCAAAACTGATGAACATAGTCAGAGCCTGAAAATATTGACCAATTCAGTCATTAGTTGCCTGCAGCTATGTTTTCCATCAAGTACAAATATAAGCAGAGCAACTATGCAATCTAGCTAACTTGTTCAGCTTCAATAGTAATTACTGAAATACTGAAGGGCAGCTCTCTTCTATATCTATCATTGTATAACACTGTTTGCCTCCCTATGAAGTGTCCTATTAAAAACTGTGTTCATGCATTCTGCTTTGTAATGACATAAAGAGAGCACAGCAACAATACTTTTGACCAGTTACTAAGGATTTCTACATTTGTTTCATTAAGTAGGCATAGGCAAAGCAACTGCTCTTATCATACATTTAGCAGGGTTTTTTTAGTCAAAAAGTTGGAAAAGATTGGAAAAGAATCGGATCTACTGTTCAAACAGGCAAGATGCAATTGACATGCAGAGCTATTAATTTTATTTCAAGACACATCTCACACAGGTGCTTATTTAGGACTACAGACAGGAAGTCAGACAACAAGTGGGCACTTGGGAGATAAATTCAGCCCACAAGGAAATTATAATCTAAGGACAGAACATCTTGACATATCATCTATTTGAGCTCTTACTTCAAAGCACACATCTGTTTTCTCAATGCCCTGATCTCTGGGAAAGGGCACAATGATATGTAGATTTCTTGAACTAAAATTTGTCGTTAAGGTTCTGTTGCTTTTGTTGACAGTAGCATCTAGAAGGTGTGCAGAATGTTTCAGGGATGAGCAGAGTGACAATTATTCATTCATTCGTTCGTTTTTAAAGAAGGAAGTCTAGGCAGCCCATGAAAAACACATGGTAGTATTTTCTTCCATACAATATTCTGGCAAGTCAAGGGCAGAAAACCTCAGGCCCAAGGGTCCAATGGAGCCCTCTCCCAGGCTATGGCCTTTCTGTATCTAGTGTTTTTGGCTGGCTGAATGTGTCCTTAAACTGTGATAATACCTCCTGCATGCTTGGATGGGAGGATGGAGAGGTGGGTACACACTGAAACTTCTGAGTGGCTGGTCACATTCTTTGCTCTGCCTCTTGCCCACTCCTCACTGGCATGCAGTCTCTGTTAAGGTTGCACATGAGCCCCACCCTGTTGAAAATGGTTCATAATTTATTATACAGGGCGCTACTTTAAATCTCAAATACAGTGGTACCTCGGGTTAAGAACTTAATTCGTTCTGGAGGTCCGTTCTTAACCTGAAACTGTTCTTAACCTGAAGCACCACTTTAGCTAATGGTACCTCCCGCTGCCACTGTGCCGCCAGAGCACATTTCTGTTCTTATCCTGAAGCAAAGTTCTTAACCTGAAGCTTTATTTCTGGGTTAGCGGAGTATGTAACCTGAAGCGTATGTAACCTGAGGTACCACTGTATATGTTAAGTTATTCTACATTCTAATTCATAAACAGCTTTACTGACAAAGTTTAAATATATTCTATTAGCAACCAATGTGAAGTTATTTATTTTGCTTTCCAGTGCTAAGAATTTTTTTTCTCTCTCTCAATTACACATTAAGACCTACCGGTATTTCAAACATCACTTAAATTGCTTTTTAAAAATGTCTATACTAACAGGAACAAGAAGAGAAGAGGGAGGATGCTTCAATTCTGAACCAAACTCTTTCATTCAGTGAGAGGAAGGAGAGGAAAGCACACAAAGAGCAAGGGAGCACAGAAGAAACCACCATATTCTCCTGCCTTGGCTTTCTTGACTCACATACATGTAACAGAGAGACAATCACTTAATTTTCTTCCATGCTCTTAGTTGTCTGAATTATTTCCCCTTCAACATCCTGAATGCCCAGTCCCTTTGTTTGTTTGTTTGTTTGTTTATATTTAATTTGTGGGATAATGTAAATCAGGGAAATGTTCCTTCTGAATGGTGGGGAAATCCATTAACAGAAGCAGGAAAGATTCTCACTATAATTAAATGATTTAAAATGCATGTATGAGTCCAACTTCAAATGCATATAACTGATATTAACTGTTTCATTGCTTAATAATAAAAGAATGTCAGGCATGGGGAATCTGTGGACCTTCAGATGTTCTTAGACAGCAACTCTCATCATCCCTGACCATTTCCCATGCTGACTGAGGTCAGTGGAAGTCCAACAACATCTGGAGGGCCGCAGTTTCACCACTTCTGCTTTACATACTGTGTTACACTTCTAGAATCATAAAGTTGGAACACCCCTTGGAGATTACGAAGTCCAACCGCCTGCTCAATGCAGGATATGAAGTACAGAATACAACTCCAGCATCCCTCACATAGAGTCACCCAGCCTCTGCTAAATACCTCCAGTGAACGAGTGGTAACCCTCCTCCTAAGGCAGTCTGTTCCAATGTCAGGCAGCTTCTACCACTGGAAGTTTTCTTCTAATGTTTAGCCAAAATCTTCACCCACTGGTTCTAGTTTGCACTGCCCTCTGGAGCAACAGAGAACAGTTTAGCATCTTCTCCATGACAACCCTTCTGATATTTAAGGACCACTACCATGTTCTTAAATTGTCTCTTCTTCAGGATAAACATACTCAGCTCCCTCTAGTGTTTCTCAAAGGACTTTGTTTCCAGACCACCTCACCAGCCCAGTTGCCCTTGACCCACTCCATGTGATAGCCAGAACTGGACAGAGTACTCCAGACGTGGCCTGATTAGCACAAAAAACACATCTGGAACTATAACTATATAAAACGTGGATAGCATAAATGAAATTCAGAAACAGGATTTGCAAGAACTGGAAAATTAATGGAAATGAGCAGCACCTCTCCAGAGGATTAAAATTATGACATACTGCTTACTGGTAACATAGTTTAGAAGTAAAACTACCTTTCAGTTTTATAAGTAGTTTGTCTGAGCAGAGGTTCTGTATTTCTTTTGCAAAAGTTAAGAAGCACCTTATTTTAAAACCCTTAAAGAAATATCTGAAATAAATTTCAATATATTGGAGAGACACAGTGTGCAACATTTTGCATTTGTTATTTCATTCACTAGGTTTTGCCAGTGGTTGCACAAAATGAGGATTTTTAGGATTAAGGTAACAATAAACTTTTAAAACAAAAAAGGCATTTTGACAATGTGATCTCATGTGACTAAACTGCTACCATACTGGGACAAAACAATACTTTTTCTTCAAAGCAGTTTGGGTAGAAGTAGATATGCATATGTGCAAAAATACAAGCATTTTATTCTAAAATTCCAGTTCTGCTGCCCTATTATTTCAGAGGTCACAAGTGAATACAAATGGACTGCGTAATTGTAAAATTTCCTTTTCCCTTCTTTGGCAATAGAGTAACACCTTTTATTACAATTATCAGCTCAGTAACAAAGCTCCCCTGCGTGCTGTGCATATTTTCACAGGTTCATTTGTCTCCTGCAGCAGTTATCAGTCTTAAAAGGTTTCTTTGGAAGAAAAGGCCACTAACAACCATTCTTACTTCCAGCCTACAAAGCTAAAGCAGAAGCGCAGCACAAAGCATGGGTAACTGATCTTAAGGTTTTAGTCTACAGACTTTTCACGCTGGGAATAGATCCCATCTGCTTCCTGCTTTGTGCTCTAAATCTTTCACAAAGCATAACCGGAGAACAATCCTGCACAGCCCAATATATGAAGCATTCCTAGCTACTGTAACCAGCAATTCAAATACCCCTAAGGCTTGGAATAGCTTATCCTGAAGACTTCTGCTCGTGATGCTTTCAAGGTGATAAATACCCGGTATATTGCTTCTTTCTCCACATCCCCTATCCGGTTACCTACTAACAAAGCTGCTAAAATACTCATTCTTATTCTACGAGAGGCATGAGGCATCTTCCCTCCACAACACAGCCAAAATTTATGTTTTACCCTTATCTACCCATCCTTTAAGAATGGAAGCAGGAGAGCTAGAAGTGAGGAAAACATCTAGGGCACTCTCACTGTAGGACCCAATCCCACTCCAAGTTCTTCCTTCCCAAATTTCTCACCCACAGGATGACTCATCAAATCAACCACCCACCTACATAAGGCCCCTTACATCTTCTGTTGCATAACCCTTTCCAGCAGTCTAGCCACCTGATCATAAACCTTCCTGCAGCAAAGCATTCCTTCTCATTCTATCAGTCACACTATTTAGCTTCTTTATACTTCACACAAATCTAAGAGAGGTTTGAAGGAGATTTATATTTGGAAATGGCATGCTGGAAGGGGTTAAACCTATTTGTTTCACAGCTTTGGAGCACCCTGACCTGTTTAAAAGTTAAAGGAAGTTAAGAGATCCAATCACACAACTGTTTGGCCATTAATGTCATCACGTTTTGCTTAACTCCCTTGCCTAGCCTTCTGTAGCCCTTCTGCTAACAGTCAGCTTGAGACCCAAGCCAATCATCCTCTCAATTCTCTTAGAAGCCTCCACTTCAGTGTTTGCTGCCACCAGCCTTTCATTTACAATGCACACCATGCCCTCTCCTACCTCGCTCCCTGAAATATAACCTTCCTCCCCAGTTTCTGATGCCAACTCCCCTCTTTATATTTTTAAACAAGCCTCCTTGAGTTTCCCAACAATTGTCCTTTCTACTTCAACTCAAAGCTCACCTGTGATCAGCTCAAAACCTACAAACCAAAACCAGGAACATCTTTTCATTGCCAATGCATGGCCAAAGAACAGGTGACGTAGTAAAAAACAAAGCACCTTTGAACTTAGCCAGAATACCCGTTCTTAATCATAATTAATTAACTTTTGTTTATGTTTCTCTAAGAATCCATTTATTAGTGATTTAACAAAATAAAAATAGGCAACAGAATAGTCTGAAATAAAGCAGGTGGAAGAGTAAGGACAGCCTCCCCACCCCAAACACACACACACACAAACACACACACACACTTCCAGGCAAGCTTGAACTGCAAATGTCCATGTGCAATAAGAAGAATGACTGATCTTGCATGTGGTGGGTTAGAGAAAGATATGTTCACTCAGCACATGCACAGTGGCACTCTTTTTTGGACAGTCATTTGCATATTCTCAAACTGAGATGGTATCTTCCAGTGAGGGGATGGGGACAAATTGATTATGGGCATGAGCCCCAATTTAAATTAAATCTGTAGGGTCTCTGAGCTACATTCCATAGTTTCTGAAATAAGAAGCTGGGGACCAAACCTGCCTGCAATTTTATCTCTGACATAGAACCCTTGTCCTTTAATCTCAGAGGCATATTAAGAAGATGGGAACAACACTCTACACATGTTTAGAGGCCGTATCTCCTAAGTTCCACAGCTAAGTGGAGACAATGCTGCCCCTCAAAAACAAAATTCCAGTGGGGTGAACATGAATGAAGGGGAAGTAAAACAGATTTCAAGGTTCAGCCCAGCAGGAACCCTAAGCCCTTGATTTCCAAGAGAAATGGTTCCAAGGACTCATGACAGCCTGGAAAAGTTTTTGTTCTCCAACCCTAGAGCAGCCTTCCACAACCAGGGGCACCAGGTTGGGAAAGACTGTTGTAGGAGGGGAAAATGGAGGGGAGAGAAATGACATTCTGCACACATGGATTCACCCTCTTCTTGTTTTTCATTAGACGTATGCCATGGCTGCTCTGGAAACAAAATAATGTGATTGGTTTCTAGCTCAAATTAAGCTCAGCAGGACCCCCATAATTCAGCCCCTAGTTTCTAAAATGAGTGTTTGTCAGATCTCAAAGTCACCCTCTTTGACACAAAAGTCTTGTTCTCTAATCCCAGAGACAGAAAGGGATGTGGGAGGAGGAGGAGAAATAGAGTAGGCTGAGGGAAATGACACATTCTGCACATATTTGGGGGCACACACAGTCTCCTTTTTATAAAACAAGATTCTGGAGTTGGAAGAAAGATTCAGCATTCCTGGAGCATCTTTTCCTTATCTGCATATTCCTGGGATTAGCTGGAAAAGGGGTCAATGGATGTAAGAAAGAACATTCTGGAGAGCAGGAGGGCAACCAATATACTTCTGGTCAGTGGTTTAGGGACCCCTTCGCCTAATCTGCAATCCAGAGCTGAGGTGGTAAGAGGGTGGCATCTCTTCCAAAGAGAAGATCCTGGGGCTCTCTGCACATGGTCAAGAGCACTCCTCCTTGTCATCCACCTGAATATTTCATAGCTGAGCATGGGGCTTGGTGCACCTTCCAAGGAAGTGCCTCTGGGGTTCTTAATACATGCTCAAAAGTACTGTTTCCCTCGTAAGTCCACGTACTTCACAGCTGAACTGGGAAAAGAAGAATGTGCCTTCCAAGAAGATACAGTTCTAGGACTAGAGGGTAGGAACCTTTTATGATTCACTCACCTAGTCTGTGGCTGACCTGTGCCACTTACCGGTAATCCAGGGTTGACCGTTTATTGTGTGCTGGATAACATTTGATCTTTCATTGTCTTATGGTGGCTATGTGTTTTATTCTTAACATGTAAACACACTCTGAAAATCATACTAAATGAGGTACGGGGAATAATAATACCACTGTTATTTTATCAAGTAAGCTCTCATTTCTATCTTGCAAAACCAACATTCAGTAAATATATCAACTGATTTTCCCTGTGGTGTTTTTTTTCTTTGTACTCGGCAATAATAAGCAGTATATAATATAGTATAATGATAAGAAAGTGTGGATGATAAACAGTAACCATGACAATAGCAATACTTTCTCTTATGATTATGCATGTATTTGCTTGCAAAGCATTCCATACAACTGTAATAAAGTAGTGGGGTGACAGCTTTGATAAACATCACCACCACCACCATAGCTATCAACACTTATTATTTTATTTATACTAGTTTTAGCATGGGAATTTTTACAAAATGCACACAACCACCTTAGAATTATGATAATTATTATCAATAATGGTAATATTTCCCCCAGGATATATTTTATAGGATTGTAATCATTTATTACCGGTATTTATTTATTTATTTATTCATTCATTCATTTTTATTAAAACAAAAACAAACCATTAGCCCCTTTCTCACAAACACATTTAAAAGGAAATAAAATGTTAATTAGCAAAAGGCGTAGTTAAAGAAAACCCTTTTCTCCTAGTGCCCAAAGATATTTAATGAAGGTGCCAGGCAAGACTCCCTGGAGAAGGCATTCCACAAACAGGGAGCCACTACAGAAAAGGCCCTTTCTCATATTCATAGAATTATAGAACTGTAGAGTTGGAAGGGACCCGAGGGCCATCTAGACCAACCCCCTGCAATGCAGGAATCTCAACTAAAGCATCCATGACAGATGGTCATCCAACCTCTGCTTTAAAACCTCCAATAAAGGAGATTACACCACCTCCAGAAGGACACTGTTCCACTGTCGGACCTCTCATGGAGGAAGCGCATGAAGAAGGGCCTCAGGTGATGAACACAGGATCTGGGTCTGTTCATATGGAGTTTATATACACAATAAGAATAGTAACAACAATTTCTCCAAGGATGGTTATATTTTCATGTAATAATGATAATAAGTTCAGGGGGCTTTAATAATTCCATTTAGCTACAGTTTATTATGCCAAGACACCTTGTCTGGCAATAAACACTACAGGATTTCTTTTATATTTTTAACCCATCTGTTCAAATTGCATTATTTTGAACTCAATGTCTGATTTCTTTTTTGGTGGGGGCAGGGGGAGAGAAAATTGTACATAACCATCATAGGTTAAATTGTTCCTATACTTATTACAACACACACACACACACAACTATCCTAGGAATTGTTAATATTAATAACAATTATCACCAATGATTATATTAATCCTAGGATGGTTACTTTTTTTGGAAGTGGTAATAGATGGACTAACAACAATTTCCCCAAGAATAGTTACGCTTTTGGGGGGATGGGGGTATAATATGTACAGCAACAGCAATTTCTTCTAGGATGGTTATGTTTCTTGGGCAGCTGGTAAAAACTACAGCAACAATTTCCCTTAGGCTGGTTCTGCTTCTCCTTCGGGGTGGGGGGTGGCATTTATAGGTACAGTAACAACAGTTCCCCTAGAATGGCTATGCTTTTCAGGGGGCAGTGTTAATAGGTATAGAAACATCTATTTCTGCTAGAATTTCTGCTATTTCTACATCTATTTCTGCTAGAATCTGTTATGCTGCGGGGGGGGGGGGTTGAGGAGGTTATAGGTCCAGCAGCAGCAGTTTCTGCTATGAAGGTTATGCATTTCGGGGGGTTGTTAATAGGTATGGAAACATCTCTTTCTCCTAGCACGGCTGTTTTTCGGAGGTTTCAGTGGGGGGGGGGGCGATAGGCACTGCAGCCACCGTTCCCCCCAGGATGCCTGTTCTGCTGGGGGTCTGACCTTTCTCTTACCCCCACCCCTTTCCCTTCCTACTCACTACTTGTAGAGCTGCTGCAGGCAGAGGTCCAGGCACTCGCCCTCCACCTCCTCCTCGGTGATGTGCTCCGAGAGCGGCCGGGGCAGCGAGGGCAGCGGCGGCGGCGGCGGGCTGGCCGGCCGGGCGGGAGGCTGCGGCTGCGAAGCGGGCACTGCCGCCGGGGCCACAGCCGGGGGCAGCTCCTCCTCAGGCTGCGCTTCCCCGACGCGGCTGTCACCGTCGCCGCCGGCTCCCTCGTCGTCGTTGTCGCCGGCGGCGGCAGCATCGTCGCCTTCGTCCAGCGCCTCGTCGGCTTCTTCTTCGCCTCCCCCCTCTTCCTCAGGCGGCGGCGGCGGCTCCCCGTCCCCTCCTCCTTCACCACCTTCTTCTTCTTCGTCTCCCCTCACGGCTTCTTCCTCGACCTCGACGGCTTCCCGCCCCGCGTCGCCTTCTGCCCCGCCGCCGGACGGGGGCGACGGCTCGGCGCCGAAGGGTCCGCGGAACTCGCCCAGGAAAAGCTCCAGGAAGCGGCGGTAGGTCCGCTCCTCAACGCTCCACGCGCCGCCCGCGGCCATCGCCTCGCATGCCCGGCGGCAGCGGCGGAGGAAAAAGGAGCGAAAGAGGAGGAGGAGCAGGAGAAAAAGAGCGGCGGCGGCGACAGCTTCCCTCAACGCCGGCCTGCCCGCCCCTTCTCGCCTTGCTCGCTCGCTCCCTCGCGCACGCAGGCTCGCTCCTTCGCTGTCTCTCGCGCTCCCCTCAGTCCGTTAGAGCTCGCGCGCTCCCGCCTTCCCTCGCGCTTCCCCTCCCACCTCACGTGCGCGCTCACGGACACACAAGGCAGAAAGAAGCGCGCGCGAAGGAAAGAATAAAAAAACAAATAAAATTGGCGGGGTTCGCTAAGGCGCGCCGCCGCCGCCGTTATTAACCGTCCGCCTCCTTTCGTTTCCTTGAGGGATTTTTTTTTTGTTTAAATGCCGGCGCGTGTATGTCTGTGCGTGTGCGCGCACGCGCGCACGCGCGAAGGGCGCCCTGTGGGAGACTCGAGCAACTTTCTTTTCGACGCCTGAAACCCACCATATGCCAGCAAGCTGATGGCAAGGCAAGCCACGGTTGCGTTTTAAAATATTTATGTGTGTATTTCGCAAGATTTATACGCCGCTTGATTGTAATGAAACCTCGAAGAAGAAAAGGAAAAATGAAATTATCAGTTACGTGCCTTTGTCAGGAAAAGCCGCCAATTATCCGTTGAAAGCAGCTATTTAGAACATTCAGGGGGGAAAAAATAATGATTAAAATCAAAGATAAGCAAAAGAGCAGATGAAAACACATGCCAAAGTTATGCATGTCTGGATAGGCTTGCCTGAAGAAAAATGTTTTTAGCGAGTGCCAAAAAGGCACCTGCTTTGCTCTTTAATATTTTCCTCTTATTTTAATATTGCAAGATTTATATACTGTTTAATTTGTCATAAAATCAAGCGGCTTGCAAGGAATGTTGAAATTACTGTATAAAAAAGTTAAAAACAAGTGGCTGAAATGTCTTAAAAGATGATTATAATTAAGAGAGAGAGGATAGAATTGCCACACAGTAAGAACAAGGATATAGTTTGAGTTCCTCACTTGCAGTTTTATAAATCATTTAATATGTCAACGTGAATAGAAGTTATTAATATTGCAGTTGTTGAATAAGGGATTATCATCATGACCGGAATGTAATTGAAACATATAAGATTCTGGAACGCAGAAATAAAGAAAACCATCAAACCATCAAATCTAGCACACGGGGGGCCACTTTAACTAAATTATATAATTCAGTATTTGAATGATTGGTATTAATAATTGTATTATAAATTGGTATTGTTATAATGAGGCTATTATTGGACTGTAATTGAAAACTAATAAAATTTTATTACAAAAAAATTAAGTGAAAGATTAAAACATGGCAATATCTCGATAAACATGGCAATGCTTACATATTGTATGTATATCTATTATACTAAACTTTAAAAACTCACAGTGTTTATTAAAAAGCTTTTCTAGACCACTTTTTAAGGGTGTGGGTGTGTGATGGTGTATTTATCATTGAACAGGCTAGGTAAACAAAAAAATTCATTAAATAAATTATTCCCATGATAAATGAATACCGGACAGTTGTGCCTCTGGCTACCACCGTCAACCTGTTGAGGTGTTTATGTTTCTTTGACGGCTTTTTCCTAAGAAAGTGTATTTGCTTTGCATGCAGAATGCCCCAGGTTCAATCCCCAGCTTCTCTAGGCAGGTGTGCAGGTGTCTCCTGCCTGAAACCCTGGAGAAAGTCGGCCAGCCAGTCTGTCTCTAAAACAAATTTCAAGATTAAAACAGGTGGCTAACCTGTGGCCTTCCAGTTGATACTGGACTATAAATCCTTTGTATTCATGCCTGTTAGCTATGTTGGCTGGGGCTGATGAGAGCTGGAGCTGGAGAGTTTGAAGCATCCATTCCCCATCCCTGATTAAAAATAACACTGGGTTGTAGTTGACTAATCTGCCTGTAAAAGCAACATACTGTATTCCATGGCAATGAATGCCATTTCTGTAGCCGAAGTCACAAGTAATATGCCTTTTATTTACATTATCTTCCACTCCCAAAATTTGGGTGTTCTACTTCCAACCATATTGTTAGTTGTTTTAGCAACATATTCAGGTTCTTGGTTTTCATCCTGTTTTTCTCTCTTCTGGTGTTGTTTCCAAACAAGCTATATAATGGTGTAGAGCTTCGCCAATACAATTACGCTAATGCCATTAGATGAAATATTGCATCTTCCCGCAAGCTAGCTTGTTCCTTTTCCTTGCCTTTCCATTTCATGATAAATAGCAAAGGGAAAGGGAAAAAACAAACCCCAAACCCAACTGCATTTTATCTCTACTTTTCCTGCCACTGAACAACTCCCCAGAGACACAACTCAGCGTCCACATTAAGAGTTTATGAAAATATATCAGAGTCAAACCCTAATTCTTTTTCAGTAGTTCCCTTTCTTTCCTTTTCATGGAGTTGAAAGTGCAAGAGTAGAACAAAGCAATAAGTTTTGGGAATCCTTTAAAAAATATATTGGAGGGACACCAGTAAGAATGGAGGAGGAACAGAGAGTTTAGAAATACAGGTTTCCCTGCCCAATTTTAAGCCCCCAGAGCAGAGATGGGGAAACTGTGGTCCTCCAGATGTTCCTGGACTCATCAGTGCCAGCAAGCTAGGCTAATGATAAGGGATGGTGGGAGTTGGAGTCCAACCACATCTGGAGGGCCACAAATTCCCCAATCCTGTTTGGAGGGACCCACCAGGCTGGGTGGGGTAATGGAGAAGATGTGGATTAGCCAAGAACAATTGGTTATTCCAGGACTTTCCTGAAGAAAGCCGTAAGGAACAATAGACTGTATTTTGCTGCCTGTGTTCTCTTTCTCTTAATTGTTCCAGTTCAGACTCCTCTCTGAATAGAATATGAATATAAGAATAACCTGCTGGACCAGGCCATCTAGTCCAGCATCCTGTTCTTACAGCATCCACCAGATGCCCAAGTGGGAAAACCGTGAGCCGGACCCAAGCACAAGAGCACCCTCCCTTCTTGTAGCTTCCGGCAGTTGATATTCATGACTGCCTCCATTTGTGGAGGTAGAGTGTAGGCACAGATAGGCTTATCCTTCAGGAATTTGCCCAACCTCTATTAAAGCCATCCAAGTTAGTGGCCATCGCTGTCTCTCATGGGAGAACATCCCATCATTTTAAGCGTGTGCTGTGTGAAGTACCGGTAGTATTTCCTTTTATCAGTCCCAAATCTTCCAACATTCAGCTTCGGTGGATGTCCATGAGTTCTATTATTAAAAAAAGAAAAATCTTTTCTCCATCCACTTTCTCCATGCCATGCATGATTTTATATACTTCTGTCATGTCACCTCTTGCTCGCCTTTTCTCTAAACGCAAATGTCGCAAATGATGAAACCTTTCCTTATAGGGGAGAGCATGAGTCAGAAATGTAGATATTTCCAGGAGTCTCTACATGAATGTTTTTGCCTAGCTGGTGGCTGTGATATGTCCACCCTCCAGATGCTGCTGGATTCCACCTTCTATGATCCCTGAGAATTGGCCACACCGGCTAAGGCTAATAAAAATCCAACAACATCCGGACAGCCACAGGGTCCTCCAACTGTGTTCAGCACTAGCACAATGTTAAGAGACAATGACCACACCACCAGCCTTCTAGAAATAACGATCATACTCATCATACTTAAAAGATGCAATTTATATAGAGTATTTTCTGTGTTTAAAGCACTTGACATATATTAGCAATCTGTACAACATCCCTGTGAGGTAGGTCAGAGTCCTTATTATCATCCTCATAGTGGAAGTGGCTTGAGAAAAGTAGGGCTAACACTTTGCTAAAACCGTCTATTGAGTTCATGGCTTAGGTGATGTTCAAATAGTGACTGGCTCACGATCTTGGACACAACATTTGATAAGACTACAACATATGGCCTCAAATGTATAGATGTATTGATCCCAAAGTGCTCTCTTTAAATATTTATTGTACTTCTATTTAAAGCTGCTAGTCCTCATGAAGGAAGATACAAAAATTATGGGGGTATAGACAATTTGGTAAAGCAAAAGAACCTCATGTTTACCATCCTGTAGCTAGGACATCCTGACCTCTACCCTCACCTTGTGATTTTTAAACAGTTCTTGTTAGCTGTCCCAGACTTAGCTATTAAACAGGGATGGACTTGTCAGACTTCCCAATGTCAAAGCTTCTTGATAGATTAATGGCACACGAGGCATGAAGCTAAACATATGCAGCTCACACAGAGAAGCAGCCGTTGGAGCTTGAAGGAATTATCACCCTGGTTAAGGACAATAGGTAATACGATTTATACCGTTTATGGAGACTTGTAAAATGTTTTACATCTCAGTCAGTTCATGATAAGCTCCACGGGACACCCAACAACCCCACAAGATGCACAAAAGCAATAATTGCTTTCCCCACCCCCAAATCCAAGACAATTGGAATCACCCAAATGAAATGCGGAAATACAACACGTCCACAGACTGCAGTCTCCCTCCCTTGCTGTCCCCCTCTATTTCATGGCAAATTACATATAAATGAAACAAATTTAGCCATGGACACCGTCCAGTGTACTCCCATATGCCAGCTATGGTGCTGTCCCTTTCTCTTGATCAAATTGTGATGCCCAGGAGCAGGACTTCTTGGCTACAGAGTCCTTGTCATGGGGGGGGGGGATTGTGTCTTGCATTTCAAGTCAGATGTTGTATATCTAGTATTTGGCAAAATCTCTTTTTTGAGACGGAAGGTGCAAAAACCCTCTTGATTAACCTGCTGTGTGTAACATATGGTAACTGTGGCTGGTGTAGTTGAGTTAGACAACCGAGAAATCTGAATTTGATTCAGTCTGACATTGCGATGCAGCATGGAATTAGCAATTGGGATCACAGAGCATAACTAGGTGTTACCTGGGTCTATAATGGGGGTAAAGTAGACATACTGAGTGGCAAAGAAGTGAGTAGTGAGGCCTACTCATGACAGTTTACTCTAGAATCAATGGAGACTTGCATGTCTTTTTCTATGTAGGCCACAAATGATCTGCAACTGCTGCATTTTTTGCCTCCAAAATACAACCCTCTGCAGTTTCACCACCATTCAAGGAGTTCATAAACCAGTATATGCACTTGTAGATTTATGGAATGTCTTCAGTTAAACTAATAAAATAGTATCTTGCAACCTCTTGCAACCTTTGTCAACTCCCACCATGCCCAGTTAACATAGGAGTTGTAGTCCACAGCACCTAGTGCCCACACCAGGTTGTTGAAGGCTGCAGTTTAACACTTAATGCTATCTCATATTTCTTTCTGGAGACTAAATCTGGCATAAATTGAATAAGACAAGGAAGGCAAAATACATGTTGTTGTTGTTTAGTCGTCGTGACCCCATGGACCAGAGCATGCCAGGCACTCCTGTATAAACATTACTGAAAGAGACTAGGAGAGTTAAGTTTCCAAAATGCTCAAAATCTGTAACAGGTTCACCAAATATGGAAGACGTCTGCTGCATTTTTTGGCACAGTACCAGCAGCTACTATTTCTAACTGTACAGATTTTGTTTAATTTCAGAGGCATTACCATTTTTATACAATTCTCTTTCAATAATGAGCTCACAGTACTAACTTAATTTCCAGATCCACAAAGTAAAAGACAAACTTTCGGGGGGGTGGGAGGATCCCATTGTACAGTATATACTTTCCCTGCTTTGGTTGATATTTTAGAGATCGAGTATTAATAACAGAAATAATAAAGGTAGGAGAAAAATATTTGTGCTTGGACTCATAATTAGGTTTGCAAAATCTGTTGGATTTCTGGTAAATTAATGTTTTCCAACTCGAATAGACAGGAGATTCCTTTTCTGAAGATACTGAAATAAAGGATATTGCAGTTGTGGTACTCATTGGCATAACTCTTAGTAAGAGAGAATATAGTGGTCTTTCATTATAGAAAATGAAGGCTATATAGTTTATGTTTCCCCCAGAAATCAAAATATCCAGCTTATTCATGGAGTCTTGATCTTGACTCTCTGTGGACAGGAGCTCTGTGGAATGTTCTATGTAGGAGATTAAAGGTTGGAGGAAGAAGTGTAGCTTAGTGGTAGAGCAGCTGCTTTGAATGCAGAAGGTCCCACATTCAATCCCTGGCATCTCCAGATAGAGCTGGATGAGACTCCTGCTCAAAACCGTGGAGAACTGCTGCCAGTCAGTGTAGACATTACTGAGCTGGATGGAACAGTGGTCTTACTTGGTATAAGACTGATTTCCATGTTGATCTCTAAGAACTGGAGAAAGTGGGTATATAAAAGTCACTAAAATGAAGTGGTATTTTAAAGTTGTTTTCAAGGTCACCATGACCTTTTTAAAAAAAAACTCTTATTTTGTTTTTTTCAGCATTAAAATGCCTTTTCCAACATGCAAGCACCTTTTATAAGCAAATTATGCATCTCTTTCTTCCAACAGCACATGAAAAGTGTGTCAGTAAAACCTGACCTTGCCATACAACCATTACAATTCACTGTCATCACCATTCTTTATAAGTCACTCTCTCAACCTAGCCTACCTTACAGGGCCGTTGTGAGGAGAAAATGGAGAGGGGGAGAAAATGGTGTTCTTTTGGTTAAAGGTAGGATACAAATGTAATAATAAATAATAACAACAATAAATTGCAGTATGGTGATATGTCCTGTATGTAGTGTATTTTGCCGGCTTATTTTTCAAGTAATATTTTCTAATTTCATTTGAGATGTAACACACAACCAAGTCACCAGCATTTTCCATTTCAGTTGCGGGTTGCTGATATTATGTCAACATCAGTTTCCAAATGTGGCATACAGTACTGCACTTTTAGCCGGTACTGTAAACCTGAAATCAAATTGTTCAGAACCATGGACAAGGGTCTGAACTGGAATGGATTTTCACGTTCCATCTAATAAGAACACCCTGTTGCAAATTTATCCCGCACTGACAAATTTCTAATTGCATTTAAGCATAACAAATACTAAATAAGAAACATTGGGCTCTGGGCAAATATTTAGGATGACCGGTTCTGCATGTATGAATTATTACCATCAAAAGCCTATATTGACATTAAAATCCAGAAGTTCTGGGTTGGAGTCAAAATCAATAGTTTTGCCATGTACTGCAACAGACCCATGTATCCATCTCAGGTTACAAAGACTGCATTATCCTAAAGGTGTCTCATAAATTCTCTGTATATTGAAGTGCTTTAATATGCTTGAGTGGTGTATCGAGACATTCATTACGGAATGGCAAATGGAAATAAATTTGCAATCTGAGCTACCATCCATTTAAGCTGAAATGCTTGGATTCATGGGAGCCTTGTTCCGTTTGAGGCAAACAAGGAGTACACCAAACATAGCTAGGATCTTGCTTGGGGGTGATCCACAGACATCTGGTTGGCCATTGTGAGAACACAACTCTGGACTAAATGGGCTATTGCCTGATCCAGCAGACTCGTTTTATGCACTTACCCAACATCAGCCACAGTATATCCATCGGAATTAATGGGTTGTTTCCAACTACTGTATTTTACCCAGAGTAAACCCACTGAAATGAAAGGGCCCAACTTGGTAATGTTCATTTATTTCAATACGTCTACTCTGAGTAGGGCTAGCATTGAATACGTCTACTCTGAGTAGGGCTAGCATTGAATACAACCCAATTGGCCAATGTTAAGACATGCCTATTAATTTCAATGGGTCTGAACAACATTGGACTGAACACTGGACTGTTTAACATGAGGATGAACAACATTGAACTGAAACCTGATCCTTTACTTCTGGAGGATTGTCAAAGTTAAAATGAAAAGATTTGAAGCTCGTTTGACAAAGGTTTTCTATTTCCAGAGACTGACGCTTTCAGATCCAGACAGCACAAGCATATTCAAAGGAGTGTCAGTGTGCTTTTTTATATCCAAGCATATGTTGCACTCCATTCCATCAAGAGATGCTGAAACCTTTTGAACCATGTCTTGCAAAGTGAGAGTAGGAACCCAACACCAGACAAACAAACAAAGCTCATACCGATGAGTTTTTCACTCCCTCGTCAAACTATATATACAATAGTCTTTTTAAGTGAGGTAAACTAAACGTATGCTGCTCAATACAGCATTGTGTTTTCTTTCCAATGAGCTCTCAAGATGAAGAATGTGGCAGCTTAAAGACTCTTCAAGTTACAATGATGGAAGGTTTAGTGAGCATGGGTTCACTACATATTGTGCCTGTCATGTACGAATGCAGAACAGTGGAACAAAATGAAACAAATGAGGTCAGCTACTAGAGTGGGCCTTTCCAGTGTTGGCACCCCCAGAAAGGTCTACCTAGTGCCTTCACAATGACCTTTTTGTTTCAGGTGAAGGCATTTTCAGCCATAAATATTACGTTGCTGCTTTTTATATTTGTTTTGCTGGATGTCGTTCTCTGTTGCTGGTTTTATTCTGTGTTAGATTTTAGTTTCCAATTGTAGTTTATGTTTTTAATCTTTACCTGTGAACCACCCAGTCGGCTTTTGTCATTAGGAGTATTGGAAATAAAGAAATCAATAAACCAAGCAGGTGCTTTACAAATGAGTGACTGCTCCTTCTCCAAGGGACATTCCTTTCCTCTCATATACTGTGTGTATTTCTCTGTCTCACCTGTTATTGCCTTGTTAAAAATCCTAGTAATGCATGCAGGGCTGGCCCACCCATGAGGCAAGGTAAGGTAACCGCCTCTACAGCTGGGTCCCTGGGGGCAACAGATCCGGTCTTCAAGGAATGCATTGTCCGCTGCCATGATGGAGGCTGGATCTGCTGCCTCCTGGGCAGCCCTCTGAATGCCGCCTCTACAGCATCCTCTTGGTGAATAGGGGGCACTGCTGCTCTCCTCCAACCCCTAAGGAGGAAATGGCAGAGGCTGCCCTCTAGGGTCTGCCTCTGTCTGGCGTGATTCAGAGCAGATCCTGTTCTCCCACTTTTGTGGCAGCCTTTGATTCCCACTTCAACTATTGGGTGGGAGCTCAGAGTGACTGTGGACTGATCACCACTACCTCTCAAACCTCACCTACTTGCAGGGGTTTTGTGAGGATAAACTGGGGGGCAGGTGCTAGAACCATAAATGAGCTCCTTGGAGGAAAGGCAGGATATAAACAAAACAAATAACATGTGAGATATATTACCCTGAAATATTGTAATCAAACAGGGCAGAGGTCCTTTAAATGTTTTTTGTGGGGAGGGGGGGATTTTTGTTCTGTTCCATTCTTATTTTGTTGTTGGCATCTGTCTGTCTCGGGAGACAATGGAGGAATGCACCTTTGGGGGTGAAGTCAAGCTGTTGGAAGGTTAAAGAGTCTGCTGTGGCTGTAGACACCGATACAGCAGAGGCATGTTTTGTTTCAGTTGGGGCAGATGAAGGCGTCCGGTTGTGCTGCTGCAGATGCACCATGGAGTTACTTCTTTACGCTCCTCCCAGCTGTCATTTATTATGCACTTTGTGGCTTTATTCTGTATTTTATGCTGTGAACCACCCTGAGATCTTTGGATGAAGAGTGGTATACCAATTTAATAAATAATAAATAACAATAATAAAAGAGGTGGGAACCTCAGCCCTGGGGGCCAAATCTGGCCCTCGGAATTCTCCCCAAGCCACACATCCCCACTGGGGAATCCGTGTGTGTGAAATTTCTGTAATGAAGGCCTAGCACACAGCTGCTGGCTCTACCACACATCTCTCAGCGCTGGGTTTACTGATGTCTTACATGATGTATAAACTTAGCGCTGGCCCTCTGCCCATTTACACAGCTCAGAATAATGGCAGTTGATTTATTTTGTCTTACGGAGTCCCGCTGCCTTAGGAAAAACGTTGGCCTCAGACAAACCTTCATAGCCCCATAAAAAATAAATTGCAAATATAATTACCATACACCAGGGCAGAATAATACTAGTTAATTAGTCCTTCTATGCAATTACACTTCCAAACGCAGGTGGACACAACCTCTATCGACAGTGTATGTGAGCACTCCAGAGTAGATTTCTATTCTAGGGCACACTCATTATTTCCTTTCATTTACTGCGGTAAATGTTCCAGAAGTAGATTTACAGTAAGCCTTTCAAGCCAATGCCCAATGCCAGCATATATCAGCAAATCAAAACCACTTAAAAACTGGAGCCCACTGCTAATTCAAAGTCTGCATTATAAAAACCATTACATCATTTAATTCATTTCTAAGATTGATATGTGCTGTCTTTCGATCAAATGATCTCCAAGGTGGCTTGCAACAGGGTAAGCCATAGAGAGGAATCAAATCCAACAACACTGAACAATAAAATGGCACCCTAGCCTCACTCCACCTTCAAAGGGATAACCTCAAAGTGATGCTACCACTTTGGGGGCAAGCCCAGCAAGAAATAGCTCCTGCAACCAGAAACTGTGGCAGCAGAATTGGGTGGTAATTAGTCACGAGAATGCTCACTGTGATAGAATGGGCTGTATTATTTCAGATGACAGAAAGGGGGAGGAATCTCCCTGCAAGCAGAAATCCAGCATTGTAAGTAATAGGTTGGGATAGACAAATATTTTACCCAATAAGGTTAGTGTCCAGGGATGGCATATTTTGGACAAAAAAGTTATCGCTTGCAGCATATCTGATTCCACCAGCACAGATCAGAGTTTTTTGCTAAAAAAAACACACAATTACGGTAGGTTTATTCTGCTTCAGAGCTGATTGCTACAAAGGGTCCTGATTGGTGTGCTGGTAGTTTTTATTTACGTATTCTTCAAAACAGAAAATGCTGGTAGCAATATGGAGTTAAGTGCTTCATTTTCTCTTTCCAGAACAGAGAATTAAGCAGTTTCCGAAAACCTTAACACAAGTTACAGCTACAGGGTAATGCTACTGCTAAGCTCTGTGGTAGGGAGGCTTGTAGGGTAGTGATTATTACCTCCTCCAGCTCCTAAGCAAGGAGCTTTGCTGTAGTATCAAATTAAATAATACTAATAATCAGCAGGATCTTCGGGATTCGTGCATTTAGATACAATTGGCATTTCGAGCATCAATCCCCAAACAAGCTGACATTTCCTTTTTGAGTCAACGTGACAAAATTGGACAGCTAAACGTCTTATTTGCACAATTACAGGCTTCTCTCGTTTCAGTATCGTGCTGCTTTCCCCCCACGTTAACACACAAAGCTAAATCTAAATCTAACAGCCACAAAAGAAGAGGGGTGTGTCTGTGTAAGAAACACAATTGCACATGGCCGTACATGTAAACCTACTGTTAAGAGGCAGGTTCTGTTCTGGCTGGAAGTGGAATGCTCACTACAGTACCTTGCAGATGCCCCCAAGCAAAGGTCATGATGAGGCACAGGTGAAAGGGCAAAGGGCAAGAAGATCTTGCTAAAGAATAAGCCAATGTCACTCATAGGAAAAGGAGTGCACAGCTGGAAGGGAAACAGAGGTAACAGAAAACCATATTGTGGGTTATATTATTTGTTAACTGCATAACACAGGGCAGGCTCTAGGCAACTTTAGGCAATGTTTAAAAACTCTTACACTGATGTGAAGATGATGTTAGAGTCAGTGCTAGGTTGGCCTCCCAGGGGAGAGTATTATAGTGGGGGCAGGGTGATGGTGTTGACAGAATAATAGCCACATCAGTTCAAGGCAAGATCTGACTCTGCAGCTTCTCTTTTCATGAAGAATTTGAATGCAATGTCTTCTACCCAAGACTCTTTTGCAGGGCTGAAAGCATAAGGCTTTAACATCCATTCTGCATGTTTTAAGCTTGAAGAAAGCACCCAATACTAATTATTTTGCTTTGAATTGCTGCTGAATTCTGTGGGCACCAACATTTTATATATATGTAAAAATGTATAATTATTAGGTGGTAGCCTCAACACTGCCCACAAGCGAGTGACATCTCTCTCTTTCTTTAAGGATAACGTAAAACATATACAAGACAGCTCTTTAAATAAAATTATCCTCCATGGAAGATAAGAGGCTTAGAACCATAACCATGACATGTATCAAAATAACTCTGAGTGAACAGGGAAAGGTTTTCCCTCTCGTAGCCAAGCAGAGTAAGCACCAATCAATGCTTCAATCAGTAGCAATCAGAGGCTCATTTTAAGAAAGGCGTCACAACATCCCTCAATTACTATCCCGTTTTCCATGTGGCTAAGCAGGCGTAGCCAGTATATCAAACACCCCTCTCAGCTGGCACTGCCAAGACGTAAGCAGCTATTATTATTCCCAAACAAAGCGTTTGCTTGTTGACATCACCCACTGTAGGATCCTTTTGTCTTGCGCATGTCTCCTGCACCAAAAATGGTTTGTGTCTGAGTCACAACTTGGTCTCCTCTCCCTCCCTCTTGTCGGCTCCTCTTTAGTTTCAGCGCTGGCAGGGAAGCTCTTCCTGACTCACTGACTCCAAAATTTGACATCTCACGTTCCCAAAATGGAACCCTGAATATTTCATTACCCTGATAAACCTCTGATGCTGTTGTGCCCTAGAAATACCATGTCTGTTTTTAAGTCTACACATTACATTTTAAAAGTACCATGATTGATGCCAACTGCAATGCTTGACTGCAAAAAGTTATGTTTGAAGATTAATTTTTTAAAATCATAATAAAGATGCAATTTTCTTCTTCATTTTCACCTTTTGTGGGTACTTCTCGATGATTTGCTTATTGAGCTTTCTTCCTATTCGGCAAAGAAGAGCTTAGATGACGTTGGCTATTCAATGACCATTCCTTCCGATTTGTTTGCAGGGAGGTTAGATGAAGCTGCATCAAAGCAAGTATAACTCCACATTTTCAGCATGCATTTCTCCACAGCTTTTCTTACTGGAAAAAGCCCAGTATTATGGGAAGCGGTTTTGTTGTCCAAAGCCCCGTCAGCCAGCTATAATGGGGCAGCCTGCAAGGGCTCAAATCTGCTAAGCAGGGGTGCAGGTTTTATCCAGATGTATCATGTATTAACAGAGCAGGTGCAGCACCACAGAGCAGAAATGCCTGGTTTCTCAAGCCAGATGTTGCATGTAACACTGCTTTTAATATGTGAATATGCACCCATCTATCTGAACACACTGCCAGTGTGTTTGTGGGTCAAATTCTGAGCTATGCATCTTAAGTCACACCAGAATTTGACAAAGAAACCCAGGAAATTGCCTTATCTGTCAGTCAGAAGTTTCTGTATTGCAATGATTGGCAGCAGCTCTGCAGGGTTTCAGATGGGGGCTCTCCCAGGTATAGGAACGCAGGAAATAGCCTCATATGAAACCAGACCTTTGATCCATCTAGCTTTGTTTTGTCTATGCTGATTGGCAGTGTCTCTCCAGAGTTTTTTTTTTAAAAATAATATTTATTAGACTTTTTCCAATTATAACCAAATTACAATCAATTTATAACACATGATTAAATTTTTCTGACCCCCCTTTCTCTCACCAAGAGGAGCATATCAAATAAACCCCCCTCTCACTGGGGTGAACAGTTCTGATTTGCCAATTTAATCACCTTACCCTTTACATATCATCTTAACTTCTGGGACTTCCCCGACTCCCACCCGTTGACTCCCAAATCAAACCTAATTTGCAGTTATTACCAATAATTACAATACTATTTCCTCTCCTTCTTACATTTATTAATATTTCTAACAGAATACTTTTCCAATTTGCGAATCTATTTCTTCTTTTTTTTAACTATCCTCCACACTCACTGTATTTCTAAGCTTTCATTTCCCCCCCCCCAAATCTATTACGACAACCTATTTAAGATTAAATCAACCTAAAATCCTTCCCCCCTTTACCTCACCATTCATTTTAAGACCATATCATTATCCATTAGCCATACCTTGTGTCAATACCATAATAGCCAGAGTTTCCACAAAGTTCATAAAGATATTCAACCCACCCCCACCCTTTCAAATACCGAAATTCCACAGTCCTGGGAAACTGGTTTGTACTCCATTCTTATCTCATGTGTCCTTGAGAATTTTTCCACAACCAGAGTCTGTGCCACCTTCCACCAGGCACTCTTTTTTCCTACAGTTTTCCCATTTTTTCTTCTTGTTGTTTTCTGCCTCTTAAGTTTTCTGCCTTTCCTCGACGGGTTGCGTCCACCGGTTTTTCCTTGGATTTTCTCCTCCTCATTGTGTTTTTCCTTATAGTTCTCACAAAAGGTCCTAAAATCATTTTCCTGCACAGCTAAGTCCGCAGCTGGTACTGTCCCCGTTAGCTGGTTTAAGTGATTAATTCCATCCGTTAACTTGCACAAAAGTTCCAAAACTTTTATTTTAAATTCCTTAGTCCATTTCCTTTTGGGCATCCTCAAAATCCATAAAAGTCCATAAAGTCCATAAAGTCCATAAGGTCAGTAAGGTCCGTAAAATCAATAAAGTCCATAGAGTCAAGCAAGCATATGCAATCCAAAATAATGTCTCAAAGAGAGTGCAATAGTAACTTATTAGCTTCAGAAATTTCCTATTTACAAAGTCAATACATTGCTTCGGAATTCAAAGTTACACTGTTTCCTCCTCTTTCAACGTTAAGGGAACCGACTTCCGTTTTTAGAGTTCCTGAAACTTCCCAATTTTAAAATCAATTTTTAATCTTTTGTCCAAATCGGTACTTACAAAAGCCAATTAGCCGAATCCAAGAAGAATTTGACGCTCTCCCCTGCCGGTACCGCTACTTCCCGCTGCGAAGCTAGTGGTGTATCCACAGCCCCCGCGCCTTCTACCTCGCTCGTCACGGCAGCCCTTACTAGGGCAAACCGGAGAGCAAGGGAGGCACCCTGGGGGGCCCGCCGGATCCCAAGGCACCAGGACTCTCAACCTGGTGTTTCTGGGGGGTCGAGGCGTAGTCTCGACACCCCCTTCCCTCGCAGCGGCGGAGAAACCTCGGACGCGAGGTTTCTCCCGACCGGCTAGGATGGCGCCAAACCGGAAGTCACCTCTCCAGAGTTTCAGCCAGCAGGGGGATAGATCTCTTCCAAACCTCCCTGGAGATGCCAGGGATTGAACCTGACAGCTTTTTCATGCAAACCAGGAACCCTGCTACTGAGCCATGGCCATTTTAAAGAAACAGCATGTGCTTGTGCAGGGCAGAATGCACATACTGGAGCAATCTTAATTTCCAGCAATTCTTATTCAGTTCTATGGAATAAACTTAAATAGGCATCGGGGAAGCAAGGAAAACAGCCACAGCTCTGCTCTTTGCCCATTCTCAAACTGTGGTCAATAGCCAAGGGGGCAGCTGGAAGTTGCTCAATGGCCCCAAGTGGTCACCTCAGGGATAGTTTCGAGCTCTGACTGCCATTCAATCATATGGGAGAAAATAAATCAATAGGCCAGGGGATGAGAAAGTGTTTACATCCCAGGAGCCGTGTTCCTTCTGTGCAGCCATCCAGGGGTCACATGCTGGTGGCTGGCAGAGCCAGAGGCAAAAGTGAGCAGAGAGCAATGGATGTAAATTTCAGCCTTGCAGGCTACCGTAGTTTCTACACACATCCACACATCTCTCTCTATCCTCCGTCCAGAGTGAGCATGAAGCATTATCAGAGTTCAAGGATGCATTTTAGCCAGGCAACAACACTAAACAAAGGTGTGAAGGCAGGCCAGCAAGGGATGTTCCACCTAGAGAGAGAGAGTGTGTGTGGCCTGGGGAAGGTCCCAAGGGCTGGGCAGAGAGGTCTGGAGGGCCACATTTGGAGCTTTGCTTTGAGGTTCCCTATCTCTGGACTTCATGATAGTTTCAGTTAAGTGCTTCTTGGCATTGAAGACCTGGCTGCCAAGAGTTGAACCCCACAAGTGGCTGAAGTTTGCCTTTCTGCTGCACAGCAAACATCTCATATCAGCCAATTTCCTATCCTCCATTCTAAGAAACCCGGAGAACAAGTTTGTGGCACTGTAAAGACTACAGGCATACCTTGGATGTATTGCGGGTTCAGTTCCAGACCACCACAATAAAGCTAATATCGCAATAAAGCAAGCAACACTCCCCCCCCCAGTACATATAAAGGTTGTGTTTACACTATACTATGGTCAAAATTAAGCCAGGTCCTGCTGGCTGCAGGAGTGGAAGGGGGAAAAACCCAGCTCTATCCCTAGCCAGCTCCATTTCTGTTGTTAGAAGAGAAGTGGTTGCAAAGGGGGGTGGGGTGGCTTCCTTCTCCTGGAAGCGGCTGGGCTGCCTTGCAGTTGCACCCACATCCTTGTAAGGAGCAGTATCAGCAAGGCACAATAAAGCGAGGAGCAATAAAACAAGGTATGCCTGTATAGATAAAAAATCATTTCGGAGAACAAGCTTTTGTGGGCTACAGTATACTTCACCATTAATTTTACGGCATGAGACACTTTGCTACCCAACAGCTACCTCTCTGAAAACTGGTAACTAGTTGTTTTAAATATATACATTTTCAAGCTTTATTTAGAAAGAAAAAGAGTGGGGTCCAGGGGTGAGTGATGGGAGACACGGAAGGGAGATAAAAATCACACCATGGTATGGATTAACATTAAACAAATTCCCTACCCCACCTGCAAATGAAATAGTCTCTTGAACACTCTGAAGTTCTCCTTCAGTGCAAACCGTTTTCAAACAGAGCTGCTACTGCTCCAGATCAATTTTCTTCCATCTGTTCTGTCCGTGGTCTTTTACGAGGGTTTGCTTCACTTTCTGCCGGCATAAGATTTGGAGATGGAAGCTGAACATCTCTGAATCCATGAGTCTGTAGAGAAGACAAAGAATAAAGGAACAGGGCAGTTGGAAAGCTGCAAATAAACTAAAATTTTAGGGATTCAGCAGCATTCCCATAGATCAGGAGTAGTTTGGTAATGGGGCTCAGCCCTTTTCCTCATCTATTTCACCTCTGCATCCAGGCAATGGCCCAGGGACTTCATGACATTCCCCGATTCAGATGTTATGGAGAAAGAGAACAGAGTGTCATTGGCATACCGATGGCACCTTGCCCCAAAACTCCTCATGACTGCTCCCAATGGCTTCATCATGTAGATTATTAAATAGCACCAAAGATCATCCCCTGTGTCACCCAATAGCATAGCTGCCAGGGGGCAGAAAGGCGCACTCTCAATGATATTCTGTGGACTCTGTCTTGAAGGTAGGATTGGAACCGCTGTAACACAGTGCCCCCAATTCCCATTCCCTGGAGCCGGTCCAGGAAGATACCATGGTCAATGGTATCAAGTGCTGACAAGAGATCAAGGAGCAGGAACAAGGTCGCGCTCCCACTGTCCCACTCTGCAGGGTGACCAACGACGACTCAATTCTGTGGCCAGGAATGAACCTAGGTTGGAAAGAATCTAAATAATCTGTGTACTCCAAGAATGTCTGCAGACTGCTGCTCCTTCTGTTCCACCATCTTCAGCCATGCTGTTCCCTGAAATGACCCCCACCCATCCAAGAATGGTCCTTTTTTTCCTTGTTGCTCCTTATTGCTACCCCCCAATACTTACACGATGACACTCACCTCCCTCCCTTCATTCCTTTCTCCATTCAAAACTTAACTTTTTCATGGTGTTCACAGCATTCCCACGCCCTAAATGATGTACTGCAGGGGTAGCCAACACAGTACCCCCCCCCCCCAAAAAAAATGTTGGTAAACTACAACTCCCACCATCACTGACGACTGACCAGACTATTTTGGGCTGATAGGATTTGCAGTCCAACAATGTCTGGTAACCCCATTGGTTACTTCTGCCCAGGTTTTAACTAGGCCAATTTAAATAACTACATGTTCTTATACTTTATCCTTGCCTCTAGGTTTTTCACTCAGTCTACCTTGTTTATTTAAAACATTTATATCCCATCTTTCCCCAAATTAGTCTTAAGCCAACCAATGACATCCCTACTAAAAATAAAAACAAAATTGCAAAGCCCAAATGGAAGAAAATGATGCGAAGAAACGAAACCTATAAAAGCCACAGCAGGAGACAAAACAGTAACTGCAATTAGCACATTATATCGCCAGAGTAAAACTGTAACAATCAACTATAATCGCTAATAATTAAAGGCCAGGGACCTTTCTAAAATAAAATGAAAAGGTCTTTGCCATCTGCTAAAATGTCATAAGGGAGAGGAAAGACAATGGGAAGAATTCAACATGGCATATTAGCTGAATCCCCACATTCCATACAATACACTCAGAGCACATCTGTACCGCTTTCACAGTCACAGATTCCTCCAAAGAACCCTGGGAATTGTACTTTACCTCTCCCAAAGCCACAACTCCTAGCACCCTTCAAGAACTGCATTTCCCAGGATTCTTTGGGGAAGCCGTGAACTTCAAATGTATGGTCTGAATGTGCAACCTTTCTTCCTATATACATAAAAGGTGTTGGGGTGGGCTCTAGGTGGCATCTGGAGCAAGCAGAGACGACAGCCCTTAATGTGTGTGTATACACACACCCATTCTGTTGTCAGGCCTCTTCTGAGAAAGGTGAAGCACACTTCAGGTGGCTGGCTACCAATTGCACAAGGAAGCAGTAAAGTTGTTTCAGAAAAGATGACATTTCAAGCTGGCCAAGTGTGAAACATCAGGTGGAATTACTATCTGGTGTGACTTTTACAAAATGCCAGGAGGTCCTACGAGCAAGACCAACTTGATCCGTAATGAAAACAGCAAGTGTTTTTTTTCCCCCCTTGTTGATCTCTGGGAACTTTCAGCATGCTGCATTACAAACAGTCTTGCCGTGTGTGGCAAATCAGGTCATTCTTTTTAAGAGACATGCCAGAAGGGCAAAATCTAGACAAGATGCCCCCGCTGTTTTGAGTCATTAAGTGTTTTGAGTCTATGAAGTGCATAATCAAAAGGTTTCATGTTTCACTACTGCTATGACACCCCTTTCACTGCAAATGTCAGTGGAGTCTGGTTCATTAGGGCAATTGAAGCACTGTCCCACCAAGCTCAGTCTGCCTTCACCAGCCTGCTTTCTTACTTCCAACTAGCCCATGGGGGCAACCCAGCCAGATGGGGTGGGGTATTGTTGTTGCCTGCCATCTTCCTCCTCTTTAGTCTCAGCATTGTGCCTTGTAGAACTCAGCAGGGAGGACAGGGACAAAACTAGAATCATCTAGCTCTGCCTACCATTGGCTCTGGCTCCACCTGTTGGGATCCCAGCCTTTTGCCCCATCAGTCACCATGGCCACCAGCCACCCACTTGCAAATGTCAAATCCTCCCTCAACTTGCTCCAGAAACCAAGTTTGTCCAAGCAAAAGTATTACAACTGTTATATAAGCAGAAGAGCTAAAAATTATGCATAATCAGAGTAACAGTGGCATTTGGAATTCCTTTTTTAAAAAATATAATGAGTTTTATTGCAAAACATTTTACATACTACAATGAAAAAAGGAAAAGGAAAAAGAAAAGGAACAATTAGGACATACATACAAACAAAACAATACAGTACCCCAATAACACCACCAAGGGACGCGGGTGACGCTGTGGTCTAAACCACAGAGCCTAGGGCTTGCCGATCGGAAGGTCAGCGGTTTGAATCCCCGTGACGGGGTGAGCTCCCGTTGCTCGGTCCCAGCTCCTGCCAACCAAGCAGTTCGAAAGCACGTCAAAGTGGAAGTAGATAAATGGGTACCGCTCCGGCGGGAAGGTAAACGGGATTTCCGTGCGCTGCTCTGGTTTGCCAGAAGCGGCTGTCATGCTGGCCACATGACCCAGAAGCTGTCTGTGGACAAACGCCGGCTCCCTCGCCAGTAAAGCGAGATGAGTGCGCAACCTCAGAGTCGTCCACGACTGGACCTAACGGTCAGGGGTCCCTTTACCTTTACCACCACTAAACTGTAACTAATAACATAACATCTAGCATATACACTCTTTTTGACTTCTGAATCACCTTTTTTGCTTTCAACGTATTCTTAATCTATACACACTTTCTATAGGCACTTGGAATTCCAGCCACTGGATAAAAGTATCATTGCCTGCATCATTCTGGAAGGGTACTATTTGTCCCATTAAGTGCTCCTTACCTCTTATAGGGTTAAATTCCCTTTGGAAGGAGGTATGGCTGAAGACTTAAAGCACTGCTCCAGGGCCGTCTCATTCATAGGGGCTAGTGGCGCGGCGCGCCAGGGCGCCGGGCCCCCCAGGGGCGCCCCCGCGAGCCCGCCGGCATACCGAGCGCCCCCCTCCCCAACCCGGCCCCGCCCCCACGGGCGAGCTGTCGGCCGGGCGCTCGCGCGCCGGCGGTGCAGCCGCTGCCGCCCATGCCGCTCCCGGGAGCACCGGAAGGGCGCGCAGAGCCCCGCGCCGCTCCAGCGCAACACCCCTCATCTCCCGCTTGCCCACCCCTCCGAGAGGCGGCAAGCGCGGGAGGCGGCACCCCCGGAGGAGGACTCGCTCCAGAGATCCTGGTGGCAAACTCATCTGGGAACGGCGCCTCCCAACTCGGGGCCACTTTTCCGCGGGGAGTGAAAGGCGGCACAGTAAAAACAATGGCTCACGGGGAAGGCAGCTGCGCGCTGCACGTCCCTTAGGGGAACCTAAGAGCTGGCCGCCCTCGCCTCCCATCCCGGGAGCACTGGAAGGGCGCTCGCCGCTCCAGCGCCACCCCCCTCATCCCCCGCTCGCCCACCCCCCTCCCAAGGGCCTCCTTAAGACGGCTATGGGTGGTGGCGGTGGGGAGAGGCGAGATAAGAGAAGAGGCACGATGTTGTGCCGGGGTTATTTGTCTTCGCTGGTGAGGCTGGCGGTGGGAGTGAAACGGGAATCACGGGGGGGGGGGGAGAGGAGATCACGACTGTTTTCCAACAACCCAAGAAGAAAGTGTGTGTGTGATTTTTGGTTCCCCCCCCCACGGGTGATCTCTTCCTTTCGCCTGCGCGCTTCCTCCTCTCTGTCTTTTACCCTGATGGAGAGTGGGTCGCTGAGAAGGTCTCCCTAGTGGTGGCCGTAGTTCCCCCCCCCCCACTTCCTGAAACCAAGACGATTTTGAGGGTGAGCAGGAAAGGTAGTTTGAGGCGGATCTGGCCAAGGCCAGGCGGCAGTGCTGAGCTTTCAGCTGCCCGAGCAGCCAGCCAGGGAGGTCAGCTCGCTGTTTTCTGGTTTCGCCCCGCTTTTTGGGTGTGTGCTAGATCTTGCCCACTGCACCTTACGAGAAGGCTGTTTACCAATGGGGGAAAGGGGGGGGAGCTGCACCTGGCGAGCTGCTGCCTGCTTTGCAGCAGATGAAGATGCAGGAGCTCAGTGAAGGGTCCGTGAGTGAAAATGGAAGTCCCAAGCTGGGGGGGGGGGCGCCGGAGGGATCGTTGAACCACGGCGCGGGATAGGCTTAAGACGGCCCTGCACTGCTCCAATATTTGAGATGGTTTACAAATAAACAGGTTGAACACAGATGAAGGTGCAGTGCAACACTAACGTCAGCACAATCCAGAGAAGCAACCCTGTATTCTCAAATGTTTTCAGCCTACAGCTCTCAGCATAATCTGTCTCTGAAAAAATGCAGCTTTACCACTGCCCCCTGAAGACCTAAATTCATAGATTGAGTTTGAAGGAACACCCAAGGGTCATCTAGTCCAATCCCCTGCAATGCAGGAATCGCTGCTAAAGAATCCCTGAGAGATGGCCATCCAAATTCTGTTTAAAAATCTCCAATGAAGGAGAGTCCACCCTCTGAAGCAGCCTGTTCTACTGTTGAACAGCGCTTACAGACAGAAAGTTCTTCCTAATGTTTAGTTGGAATCTCCTTTCTTGTAATTTGAATCCACTGGTTTGGCTCCTATCCTCTGGAGGAGCAGCAGAAAACAAGCTTGCTCCATCTTCCATGCGACAGCTGTTCAGATATCTGAAGGTGGCTATCATAACACCTCTCTTCTCCAGACTAAACATACCCAACTCCCTCAACCGTTCCTCATATGGAATGGTTTTCGGACTCTTTGTCATCCCAGTCACCCACCTCTGCACATTCCAGCTTATCGATATCTTTCTTAAACTGTGGTGCCCAGAAGTGGACACAGAACTCCAGGTAGGGTCTGATCAAATTAGAATAGAGTGGTACTATTAATTCCCTTTATCTGGACACTATACAGTGGTGCCCCGCTAGACGAAAATAATTCGTTCTGCGAAAATTTTCGTCTAGCAAAGCGGCAATGACAGCCGCGCTTTCGCTAGACAAAAGAAAAAGACGAAAAAATTTTGTCTTGCGAGGCAGCCCCATAGACGTCTAGCGGGGCAGCCCCCCGCTAGACGAATGCCTTCGTCTAGCGAGTTTTTCGTCTAGCGAGGCATTCGTCTAGCGGGGCACCACTGTACTTCTGTTGATTGCATCATCCTTAGCTGGTTATGCCTTTGCCAAAATGAATGTCACCTATTAAATTAACCCCAGCTACTTCCTAGACATTGTGAGATCTTTGATCTGTAATTTCTCTAATAAAGCTTGACCTCTTACTGGTAAGTAACTTTTAAGCAGCCTGTATAGCATACATTTGCCTGAATAAGTACATGGACAGACCACAGCTTTTCACAACCGTTCTTACAGCATTTGGCAAAGTCTCGCACGGTACAAATTTAGAAACCACCCAAATTCTACAGACTGGAGGGTGGGTGAATGAGCAAGAGACAACTTATTTAAAAAACAAAAAAACTCTTGATCAGTGACAAGCCTTCTGTTTTGAAGATGCAAGCATTCTCTGGCCATCTACAGATGGGACCTGTTCTCACTGCACAGTTTTTTAGAAAATGGAAAAAAAACCATCCACCAGTTTAAAGCATCTTATCCAGGAATCCCTAGTGCAGAACTTAGCACTTTGAAGGTTTTAAAAAAATGTTCAGCATGAAATAATAATGCTCCATTATTCTAGGGCCAGGTAGGCAAGGTAAGCTAAATACTGTGACCTTGTGTGTAACAACTGAAGAAACTGTAACTTTGTACACAATTTTAAAGCACATTAATTCCTCCAAAGAATCCTGGGAACTGCAAGTTGTTAAGGGCACTGGACATTATAGCTCTATGAGGAATAAACTACAGATCTCAGGAGTCTAGGGGGTGGGGATCATGTGTGGTGTGTGCACAGCCTGTGTCATTAAATATGTGAGGTTGTAGATCAAGGTGGTATCTTGTATTTTACCAGCATTTACTATGGGTTCCTTTGGAGGAAGGGCAGGATAAATAAATAATAATGCTTTTAAGCTTCTCATAAGCAAAATGGAAAATTTTCAGTTACCATTTCTTGGTGTCCAGCACAACTCTGAAGTGGAGCTTGAAACCTATCATATTTAGCAACAACCATTGCTCCACAAAATGCTGTCACATTGCCTTTACTCTGTGCCTTGCTCTGTATAACCATGAGGACAACAACATCACCCTGAATCAAAAGAGGCGACCAACTGTCTTGCCAAGAAACAAATGGGAGGCAGCTTCCAGTAAAAGACCAAAGAGTTTGTAAATTTCATGGCTCTGCTCAGAACTGTGTGGTTAATTAAGAACACAGATTTCTACAGATGCGCTTTCTGAATCATACACTCCGCTGCACTGATCAAGCTGGCTAAGGAGCAACAACCCCCCCCCCCCGTTAAAAAAAGTGGGTGGGGAAAAGAAATAAATGCTCATGTTTTCATCTGCATTTTTTATTTTACTGTGCATATTTGGTTTTTAAAACTACATTATTTCAGCTGTATTTTTCATAGATAGTTTACATGCTTTTAAGTAAACAGCTTTGAGAAGAGCCTGCTAAATCAGGCCAATGGCCCATCTAGTCCAGCATCTAGCAAACTTTCTCACACTGTACTGTATTTTGTTGATGGCCGGAGTGCTGTGAAGCAAGCAAACCACATAAAGCTTTAGAGAGGCTGGTAACGGCACATCTGCAAAGAAGTCTTACTCCGAGAATTGAAAGGTCACATTTTTATCCACCCCAAAGCCTCAGTACTCAAAAGGCAGCGTTTCCCCCCTAAAAAAAACCCAAAAACGTAAGAAATGCTATGGCAACATGTTACCAGGAGCACACATGGCAAGCGAACAGTTACAATGTGGTAAGCTATGCTCTTGACATTTGAAGAGAAGAGTTTAAAATTGGTTCTGCTTGCTTGGCTCTGTCTTCTGCAAAAGCTGCCCATTACGACAAGAAAGTGCAGCTATCACAATATTTGCTGAAGGATTATTTCTAAGGCCTAGGGATCATAGCTGTCAACCTTCCCTTTTTTTGCGGGAAATTCCCCTATTAGTACTATAGTCTATAGTATAGTACTGATAGGGGAATTTCCCGCAAAAAAGGGAAGGTTGACAGCTATGCTAGGGATGCAGGAAGGCAGCAATCTCTTCTCCAACCTATATTCATCAAAATCAGCGCAGCTTCCTTTTCACTGCAGTTCAGTTTCCATCAAATACAAAGCTTTTCATTCCGCTGTCTGTTATTTAATAAGAGAATGCATAACATGCATAACAATTCATGTACCGGTAACTTAGATTCATTTTGTCACAAAGGAAACTTGAAAACCTTGTTTAAAAAGGTAATTAATTACGTGAATTAATACCAATCGTCTTTGCTTGGCTGGCTTCTGTTCCTGACCACAGAGAAACACACAAACTGTGGTAAATTCTGAAGGGGGAGGGTCCTAAAAAAAAAATTGAGCCACCATGAACATTTCTGCTATTGGCTCACCTTGGAAGACTTGCAGCTTCTCCAGGAGCACAATTTTAAGTATAAATACCCTGCCCTCACTTTTCAGCTCCTAATCCTGGCACTGTTCCCACCATCCGCAATGTACTTACCGTTACACAAAATGGCACAGTTGATTCCTTCTGACTTGGCGACTTGTACAGCGTTGCCAATCTGTATAGGATGGAATTCATTGTGATTTCAGTGACATTGCTCCCTTGTTTAGCTCATGTTACATTTACAAATATTTGACAGCATGTACGCAGAACACCATGGCAGACCAGTGTAGGGCACCCTCCCTGCACCAGTCAGGGCCCTTCCTGATGCCATGGACATCAAGCCCTGGCCACTGGGCTATGCTGACTGCTAGAGATTGCTGTCTAACAACATTTGGGAAGACACCACGCTGAGCAAGACTAGTATGGCAAGTGCAATTTCATTGGTAAGCTTCCTTGCCAGTCAGCCAAAGGGCACAATTCACCCACGAAGTTCTTCTGCAGAAATTCTGATGCAATGATCAGGAGCTGTGCAAAAATAATATGACGTCCCACACGTTTTATCGGTTCCTTTTACATCCTGCCTTCCCGCCAATCAAGCACTGGTGGTTTGTGAGGTCCCATTCATTTTAGCAGGCCCTCTGTACAGAACATTTTCCAAAATATGAAAGATGACACCTATATAGATCAGGGATCCCCAAGCTTTTTGAGCCAGTGGGTACCAGTCAGAAAATGGCTGCTGTGGGGGCATGGCATAACAAAAAATGGCTGCCATATTGAAAAAAAGAAGAGAGACTGGAGCACAGAATGATGTGGGCCTTCACCCTATGCAATAAGTGGCAGAAAGGCATCTACACCAGTGACTGCTGTATTTGCTCACGGAGAGAAGCTCTTTGCACTGCTCCTCAGCAGAAAATGGGAGGGAAGGCGTCCAAATTCTGGCATCCTACGAAAACTGGGAAGGTGTAAGGGTGCATGTTCCATGTAGGAGAAATTGAATCAGCGCAACCAGGAACTGAGAAGGAAGAGCAAACATTCTCATGCACTGTGGATTTTTAGTGGACATTTATTGGAACCTTTTGCAGGCACCCTAAGAGGTGTCCGAGGACACCATTGCTAGTAACTACTGGAATAAATGGGTGGTCTCAAAACGGTGGAGACCACCGGAAACAATACACCTATGAAATGAGCAGCAAGCATTTTGCAGCCTGCGACAGGTGGGGCCCACAAGGCTGACAACATATAGAAGAGATGCTTGAAGAAGGGAAGGGGGGGAAGTCTGTAGCAAGCTGTTTCCTCCTTTGTGTTTCTGCGTCCTTAATCGGCACTGCACTTGCCAGTTGCGATTTAGAGTCTGTTAGCCATGTTGGGCACTTTTTAAAATGAAAAGGCGGGATATAAACTATTTTAAATTAAGCAGAATGGCATTCATTTGTTTCAGCCCAGAGTCTGCGGGGGTCAGGAACTGCCTGCTGAAACCCAGAGTGGGGAGAAAGTGAAGCCTTTGTCCTCATCACTCCCGGGGAAAATATTCTGCCTTGCTCTGAGATAACCTGCCAAGGTTGCTGTTAATTATTTTTAGGGCTTCGGCTGCTTCTCCTTCCCCTCAGTGCCATTCTATTAGAAAGCAAGTAATTACCGCCTGAGGAAGATTACCACTTCACATTAGCTGCAGAGGGAATTCCTTAGAACATTTAAATTGGTGGGTTGTACTTTACAGAATAGCCTTAATCTTGAGACACCCTAAGCCATGTTTTTAAGAGGCTCTTGGTTGGAGTTCTGCTGGGTGCCTCTGACTCAACAGGGGGGCCTGTTCTCACGGAAACAGCCCCCCCCCCCCCCCGCTCATAATTAAGTACTGACACATTTCCAGCACTGGAGGGGGAAGAGAGGAAGGTACAGTATTAGGTTTATGCTAAACAGGCACAATGGACAAGGCTGCCTTAATACTCCAGGTGTCTGACAAGCTATGCAGCAAAAATGTACATAGAGTGTGAGCTTGAGAAGCATTTGCACCATTTATAGAGGCAAGTCTTACATTAAGTTAACAGCCTTTAACAGAGAGATCTTCTCTTCCATCTGATCTCTGCATTGCTAAATACAGTGCCTCTCACTCTCCCTGCCTTTACTAGAAGGGTTGCTAAACAATTTTATTTATGAAATAGGGAAGTTTTAATCTGATTATACCAAGTTGGGCTGTAGAGACAGGTGGGCTATGCACTAGGGACAGGTGAATATGAGGTTCTTCTCCAGTTTCTCATTTTTCCAATCACAACTTTATTTCTCACCGTCATTTCACATTTTTAAAAAATTCTAATTCTGTATTTTAACACAAATCTCTTCAAATATACACTTTTATATGTTCTCTCTCCTGCTGCACACATTATTTTTGCAAATAAATTTCCCCTAAAAGAATGCATTTATGTGCATTTTTATGGTCAGTTTACCCCAGTATGTGCTGAATCACATGCAGCCTGGGAATTCATTGCTGGGCTGATTAACTTCAGGAAGAGCAAGACACCCACTGGATCAGTTCACATGTTTCTGGTTTCTCACCTGTGTTTGTTGTCCCAATGCAGGATTAAGCGGACAGTAGCTACATGCCCCCAGCTTTCTCCTAGAGTGTGAGAGAGACAGATAAATATTGTGATGCATTCCTGCACTGGTGGGGGGGGGGAACCAGGTTTAGGAGAGAAATGTGGACCTCCAGGCTTCTCTATCTGGCCATTGAAAACCTCCCCTGGTCACAGGGGTGCTTATCCCACCCTCAGGACTGTGAGTGCCCACCACTACAACACAGAAGTTGTGGCAGTTGGCAGTTGCTCTTCCTCCTCCTCTCCACAGACAGCAAGCCACCCTTTTCCGTAGAGATGGGCTCAGACTCAGAGGCAAAGACACCTCCGTGTCCAAGCCCCCCCCAAAAAGGATGCCTCGCTGGCTGGCTGGAGGGCGGAACAGAACTGCTTCTCTCTTGGAGGCAGCGCTGCTGCCGCCTGCCGGCTATTCTTATTGGCTATGTGGGTGCCCAGCCCCCACAATTATCTCATTGTGGGTGCCCAAGCACCTGTTAGGATTTCCTACACACGAGTAGGACCCTGGCAGAGACACATGCCCGACTGGCATGTTCCCTCCCTCCTGGGCGATCGTTCAAAAGCTTTCTTCAGCCCGAACATCACAGCGACTGATGCCAAGAAACATCAGCACGCTCATGGATCCGCAGAGTTTGCGCAGTTGCGTAACAGAACTCAGCAACTCAGCATTATGGCTAATCTACTTTATTTACATATAAACACACACGGAGCACTCCATCATGGCTTCCTCTCTCTCTAGCATCAGACAGCAAAGAGAAAGAAACAAAGGACAATAGTCCCACTTCAAGAACACAGTAACGCAAACAACCTGTCTTCATCACTTCCCACTCGGTGGAATCAAAACACATACCGTCATGTGCTAGACAAGAATCCCACGACTGTAGACACGGGGAATGAATCTCCAACAGCACCCACGCCCCTATGGAGGTGGCTCCTATGCCTGGTCACACTCCTAATGGCCCTGCTTTGCACCTTCCTCAAATGCTATTTGTCTGGCGGGGATGTTTCCTTGAATGCAATATTGTCTCTTGCTTGCCTGGATGGAGACTAGCTTGCCAGATGGAGTGGAGTCACAATGCTAGCTTCCTGGCAGGTGTGTTGCCGCCTCTTACCAGGAAGGAGAGTGAGAGGCATGAGGCAGTGGGAAGCTTGGCGTGGTGCAAGCCTGCCTATGGGAGCCATCATACTGGGTTAAGTGCTGCGCCCCAGGAATGTCTTACTGGTTGGGAAAGCAGATTGTGCATAACCACAAATTATGTCCAAGCTCCCATGTGCTTTTTGCACATCCCTCTGAGTGAGCTTAATTTTTGAGCATTATTCCAAAAAGAAAGAAAAAACCAAGACCAAGAACAACCCTGCAAAAACAAAGGAACAGCTAATGCAGAAAAAACTGTGCAAAGAGCACCAGAAAGTATATAATGACATGCAAGAAATCAGCTGCAGAGGAACTTCAGGCTCTTTAAAACCTGAGAGACTGATGTGGCTTCTGACAGAAAGCAATCTCATTATTTGAGCTCATTTCTGACCATGTCATTTGATTTCCAGACAGATTTATTGAGCCCGTCTCCCTCAACCCATTCTAGACAGTGCGCCCATAAGTCAGAAGATGGACTGGATTTTAAAGCAGGTCATTTAAAGGAAAATACTATGAGCAGTCCCCCCCCCCCGCCCCAATTTGTCTCCAGAATCACCAAGTTGGTGCATCTGTCAGCCTCCGGGGCGGGTGGATCTAGTGGAACATCTTCATTACCACATACAGAGGGAGAGGCATATCATTCCAAGCGGGAAGAATTATCAAAATTAAATGTCTAGACCCCAGAGGCATCTTGGCAACCTTCATCACTACGCCAGCGTGAGATTTAACGTTTGCAAGTCGAGATTAGAGTATGAATTATACAAATGAGTGCCATTTCCATTTCAAACCATATTTCTTTGCTGGGGGACGGGGACGGTTTTACGCTCCATGGCAAAAAGCGCTACTAAAATTAAACTGGAGGGAGATAACAATATTTGACCTCATTATTAAGTATGCCAAGTAAAAACCATCTAGGATCATCCATTTTGGAGCCCAGTGTGTGAAAGGCTTCTCAGCCTAACCTAATCCTCGCAATGCCTAGGAGATTCCCCCCCCCCTCCCCCTAAATAATTAAGAGGCTCTATTTAAAAATGCTAAGAAAAACTAAGGTTTGCGGATTTTGAACAACTTTTGCAGAGGAAACCATTTCAGAATCTATTGCAGAATGTAAAAACATCTAAAGAGCCCTGTTGGATCAGGCCATAGGCCCAGCTAGTCCATCGCACTATTCTCGCATTGGCCAACCAGATCTACCAGTGGGAAGCCTGCAAGCAGGACTTGGGTGCAGGAGCAGCTCTCCCTCCTTGCAATTCCCAGCAACTGCTATTCAGAGGCATACCACCTCTGATAGGAGGTAGAACTTCAAAACTACGGTAGTAGCCACTTTATCCTCCATGATTTTGTCTAATCTTTTTTTTTTTTAAAGCCACCCAAGTTGGTGGCCCTTGCTCAGTCTCATGAGAGTGAATTCCATAGTTCTTTTATTTTCTTTTGTGTGTTCAGTTTTCTAAATGTTTTGCTTTCTGAAGGCCCATAAATTAATGAAATCGCACTGAGGCACAAGCCTAACAAACAAGTGACAGCATGGATGAAAAGACCTGCTACTTGGCGTGGGAACAAAAACATAGCTTGTCCTTATCGACGGGTTTGCTGCCGCCGCCACCACCGCCACCAGAAAGGAGGAAAGGGAAAACATGGGAGGAAGCAAAAATGGGGTTATTTTAAATTATAATCTTCCTTTCTCTAACCCAGCATGTTGCATCTAAAAACAACAGAACTGCTCATTAATAACTACAGTGCCACAGAGATGGGAATAATAATATTGTTCCCATTTTACAGAGGGAAAACTGAAGCTCACAGGAGATACCACTTTAGAGACGCAACCCAGGACAAGTTTTAAAAACCTCAGAAAAGCCTGCCCCGTTGCGGAGCTCACAAACAGGACTTGAGCAAAACTGCAGCTTCCCTTCCTGCGGTTTCCAGCAACTGGTATTCAGGAGCATACAGTAGCCTCCGACAGTGGAGGTAGAACATAGCCATCGAGGTTAGTATTCACCGATAGCCTTACCCTCTATGAATTTGCCTAAACCTCTTTTAAAGCCATGCAAGCTTGTCTACGAAAACCTGATAAAATGCCCCCAACACATTCCTAGGTCCTCTGCATGGTGAAGATCAAGCCTAGGATTGCTTCCCTCCCTCCCTGGTCTCAGTCTGCTTCCTTTTCTGATTTCCCAGAAGGGCAAGAGAGACAGACACAGCAAGGAAGACAGCAGTTTAAGAGGGAAACCCTTCATTTGCTTGCCCAAGTCACCATTTTCCTTCCCTCAGGCTGTTCCAAGAACATGATGGGGGGAAAAGAGGATTGGCAGCTAAGGGACCAGATAGCACCCCTCAGGGAGCTGGAGCCAGCCCATGGACCGCCAGCTGCCGACCCTTAAATCTATTAGCTTTAATTTGCTTTGTAGTCGGATTGTCTGCCAAAAATCATGTATACAGCAGGGGGAAGGCAAGCACACTGAAGACAAAAGGTCAGTGTTTGAAAGCAAGGTCTTTATCTGCATGCACATTTCAGACCCGACATCCTCCAAGGGCATGCTTTTTTTTGTTGCTGTTCAATTTATCTTAAATCTCTGCCAAGCTGTTGGAAGTGCTGAACACACACATTAAGGGATGCTCTTGCCTTTGTATATCTCTCAACGCCCCCTCCCCGACCCCAATAATCAAGGGAATCATTACGTGATTCACAGACACTGAAGGAATGCTTTGCTTTCAATTGCAAGAAGAATTGTATTATTATTATTTTAAGAAGAAGAAGTCTGGTATTCAGTTTTCATTATAAAGCTGCAGAGCACCTGGCTTTTAAGTCAGGATTTTATACCCATTTGGAAAATGGATTTGGACCAGTTCTAACCAGAGCAATATGACTTGGTTAAGATCACCAGGGAGACCTGGCATCTGATGAAGTTGGCGATGGCTGCCACAGACTGTTAATACGAAACGTTTTCCTGGCAGCAGCCATGCCCGTGCATCATAGACTTTGGAATGTGGACTTCCGAGCCCCACAATAATTATGTGGTGGTGGTGGTGAATGGACTTGGGGTGGGGGAGGGGACTTTATTGAGCATTTATCCAGATTTGTTTGCAGGGAAATTAGACGGTGCTTGCTACCTAATGAGCATTTACTCCACAATTTCTTTGTGGGGAGGTTAGATGACATTGCATCAAAGCAAGCTTCCCTATCACTTTCCTTATTGCAAGATGTCAGGTATTTTCAGGAAAACAGAATTTACCAGTATGTGGCGGAATCCTGACAGGAAACAGTAGCAGCGTAGAAGCAGCTGCTATGTTTTCTCATGGAACTGTCAACCAAGTAAAGAATTCTAGCTGATATAACTAATCTAACAGCAGGCGATGGACTTATTAAACTTAAGAATGTACATAGTACCCAAATCTCAACACAAGAGTTTTTTGAGGCTGAAGACCAAAGATTCCACTAATTATCTCCTAAAACCTGAAATCGAGGGCATGATTTTAAGGAAAGTACAGTAATTTAACACAACCTTAAGCAAACAAGCCTACTCTTTGAAATGTCTTGGGAATAGGTAGTGCTGTAGGGAGAGAAGAGCATTTATCCATCTCTGATTTTGCATCTTTGTTTATGGGCTTGTGGAATAAAATCCTTTAATTTCTCTATTTTCTGGCTTTTGGTAGAAACCTGTGCTCGGTTAACAACTATCTTTTTAAACACAGTGTCTCATACTTTGTGACTATAAGTACACAAATGAGTGACATTTGCTTCGCTCTCCAAAACTTGGGGCTTCTACACTCTAGACAGTTGTACAGAATGTATTACAAAGGACGAGACACAATGAAAGAACACATTCAAATTTCCTGTGTGTGCCTGCCTCTAATTTGAATTGCCCAGGTTCATATCCTTACAAGCACATCTTGATGCTGAACATTATTTAATTAAAAAAGAAAAGAATAAGCCAGAGGAGAACCTAATTAAAAACGTTACCGATCATCTCTGAAAACAGTGTCAATTAAAAATCAAAACAAAAGCATGCTCCTTGAGGGCCCTCAAAAGGCCTTTATTTCAGTTCACAGTGAGTTTATTCACAGTGAGTTGAGAGCTATGTTGTTCATGTTGATATGAGCTGGTTTCATACCAGCATGAACAAAGCAAGCTTTCCTGAAACTGTGCATAAGAACAGCACAAGCTGCTTTATACCAGGCCAAACTTATTACCCATTTAGCCCAGTATTGTGTATCCTGGCTGGCAATGCATCTCCAAGGTCACAGGCAGTAGCCGCTAATATCCACTGAGACTGGCAGGACAGAAAGCAGGGAGCCCAACAGGTGGAGACAGCCAGAAAGAGGCAAAGTCAACTACTTTCATCCCCATCCTCCTTGTTCCTGCTGAGTTTCAAGAGCAACACTGAGACTGAGGAGGAGGAGGGGAAAACTGACAGCCAGGGCTGGTTGGAATTAAGAGGACAGGTGGAAAGTTGCTGAAGGCAAGATTGAGGCTGGTGGGGCAGCGCCCCATTGATCCCAATTATCATTATTATTTTATTATCATCTGTTAATTTATATACCTCTTACATGGTAAAATGGCTTCTAAACAGTTTACAAGTATATAATCCACTGGTCTCAGGCAGGGAGGTTTTTGCTGAAGTGTCCTCAATTTCAACTTTCTTTTGTTTTCTGAAGGATGCCCCAAAGCCAGTCAGTTTTTTTCTTGCTAGGATACTCCCCCAGGGATACCTTTGCTCTGAGAATGCCCAATATTAACTGAGGAGACTGCAGTTAAAGGTACCAGTTTCCAGGACCACAGCAGCACATACCGGTATTTGTGCCAGTTGGTGCAATCACAGCACTTGGCCCAGAGAATCAGAAGCTATAACCATGGAGCTCCTGGTTTGTATAGGACATTCTCTGTGCGAAGTTATCTTCAGAGAGAATCACCGGGGAAACAAGATTGGCTGTCACAGTTCTTTTGTTCATGGTGCTTGAAAGAAAAACCCGGTCTGTATAAAGCAGAAAAAGCATCCTTCAACTTGCAGTATAAAACACTTACCCAAGGCAGGTACCAAAGAGGAATGGCCATGTTCAAGTCTTGTCGTCATTTGATTGGTCAACACAACCTGGAGCGAAAAGCAGTTGGGGGTGAAGAGGGAGAAAAACCACATCAAATATGGTTAACACACACTGGGGGGAACACACTGGGACTTGTGGCTGAACTCCCAACGAGGGATGGGAGAGAATTACGATTCATATTATTGAAAATAACATCCAAAATTCAGTATGTTCAGCAAAATGACTTTGCAAATACTCGCACATTAGGCAAAATCGCATACAAAACCGTATGTATACAAGATATTACGCGAAATTTGCACTAAGGTCACATTCACGCCATACATTTCAAAGACTACAATACCACTTTAAATAGCTGAAGAATTCTGGGAGTTGTAGTTTAAGGGTGATGAGAGTTGTTAGGCAATCCCTATTCCCCCCACAGAGCTACATTTCCCAGAGGGACTCTAGGAAATGTAGCTCTGTGCAAGGAATAGGGGCCTCCTAACAATGCTGAACTCTAGAATTTGAGATCACAAGATCTAACCACCAATTTAGATGTCCTTTTAAAAAGGAACTTAGACAGATGCATGTAGGATAAGACCATCAGTGGATGCAAAGAACAGAAGAAAACCTGCTGGATGAGGCCAATGGCTCATCTAGTCCAGCATCCTGTCCTCACAATGGCCAACCAGATGGGAAACCTTCAAGTGTGACCCAGGCATAAGCATGAAGCAAGCACAAGAATGGCCTCCCCTCCTGTGGTTTCTAGCAACTAGTATTTAGAAGCATTTACTGCCTCCAACCATGGAGGCAGAGCATAGCCACTGAGAGCCTTATCCTCCATGAACTGGGCCCAAGCATCTTTTAAAGCCATCCAAATTGCTGGCCACCATCTGTGGGAGCGAGTTACTAGTCATGATGGCAATAGACTGCCTCCAACATCAGAGGCAGCATGCTTCCAAGCAGCTACTGCTTGCTATGTCCAGTGTGGTCTCACCACTGGTTTGGGAAGTGGTGAGCGCACTGTCAAGCCACGATCCGTATCTATCCTGTTGTTTCTTATGGAATGCTGTGTTTTGAGCATTCCTCCGCCGGCAACCAGTTTTGATCCAAATTGAGAAAAAGAGCAGCCTAGCCACATTTTAAACTGGTAATATATACACAGCCCAAGAGTTGGAAAGCGCTATTGCCCTCAGGTCCTGCTTGTGAGCTTCCCAGAGGCATCTTCATGAAAACAGGATGTTGCACAATATATCCCTTTGGTCCGATCCAGTGGGGCTCTTTTTATGATATACTTCCTTCCCGACATTATCTGAGTAGCGGGGTTTATTTTTAGTAGTGCGGCAATAAAAAAGAAATCCCAGCGTGCTCACAGAATTGCAGCTTGAGGAGGAGCAAAGAGTTACCTAGAGACAGAGAGGAGAGGCAGACGAGCACCATTCCAGAACTTGCGTAAGCTTCGTTCCTGAACAATCCCTTTCTACATGGCAGCGTTTTAAAAAAGCCCACCTATAAATAGGCTATGCAGCTCATGCCTGCCCTCAGCTGGCACAAAGCTGGCCCTGTCTGCAACACCTCTAAGTGGAGGTCAAAGGGTGCAACAACAAAGGAATTCTGCAAGGCAGGATGCTAAGGATTTTCTCCCGCAGACAGCTCCTCCCCCGCAAGCAAGCAAAGTGGCTTTTCTCTGAGTGACCAGCTGCAAGTCTTTTCGTGAAGGCCAGGGGTTAATTTTCTTTGAACATAATTATCAGTGGAAGGCAGGAAACTCTTTAACCCGCTTTTGAAATATGTGGGCGTTTGCTGTGGGTGGAGGAAGAAGATCCACCCACACATTTTCTCCTGAGCTTTGAAATTGGCTGTTACCAGTGTTTGAAAGGACAGGAGGCGGCTGTTACAAACCAGAGCCTTTCAGTGATATGGGATTTCGGGGGGGTGGGGGTGGGAATTCCTCCGCAAATGAGGGTAGTTTGAATCAGAAAATATTCGGTTTGCATAGAAAAACCTCCTCAAGCCCCCAGAGCAGGGATGAGAAACCTGTGGCCTTCCAAATGCTACAGCTCTCATCACCCGACCCCTGGTAATTGCTGGCTGCTGGGAGAAGAAGTCCAAGAGCATGTCGGCAAAGTTTTTGTGGCTTGGGCCGGTTCACGGTCCCGCAGACGCCGCGGTGGGCTGGAGTGTGCACGCACGCACGCAAACGCTATTTCGGGCACTCCTTCCAGCGCAGAGGCGGCATGTGCAGCTTCCCATTGGCTTCAGGAGCTTCCTGCAGCCAATGGGAAGCCGGCCAGCATTGTGGAAGGCGGTCCCCGCTCTGCTCTGTGCCGGTTTAGAGCCGACCAAGTGGGCGGCGGGAGTCCATGGGCCGGTTAAACCACCCTCATGGTTCGCTTGTGGCCCATGGGCCTTAGGTTGCTGACCCCCCAAGTTTCTCTTCCTTGCTCTAGAGCAGGGGTGGAGGGAGCTTTATGGTATGGTTTTTCTCTTCTGGGGAAACATCTGGGTGGGAGGGAGGCAACATGCCAGTGGCAGATGTGGGGCCAGAGGCATTGGTGGGCAAAGCAGTACATGAACGTGTTTACCTTTGTACGTAGGTTAGTTTCTTCACAATCTCAAACAACTCCCTATCCTTCTTCCAGAGAAGCAAGACACATTATCAGAGTTCAAGCACACATTCCAACCAAGGAAGAACACTCATGGAGGTTGCAAAGTATGAGCTTGGAGAGCCCCAAGTGCCAAGAAGAGGGGTTTGGAAGGTCACATTCAGCCCCACAACCTGAGGTTCCTCCAATCCTGCCCTACAGAGTGATCTCATTTAGCTTGTTATTTTACTTTTATTTATCATTAATGGAGCTAAAAACTTTGAAACTGACAAGTTTGCCTAACTTACATCATTGTTATTAACGAACTTCTGAAATGGGTAGATTTCAACAGGGGGGGAAATAAAAGCTCTGGAAAACTTTCCATCTCACATCACTGGAGCTTTCCTAGTTGCCATGACTCAGCAGTGAAAAGTCCCTGTCCAGGGCAGTCTGCCCGTTATCTGTCTTGCTAACTTTCAGAAAGCAGATCAATGGCAATTATTATTTCAGAGTGCTTTCAAATAAAGTAGATGGAATTTTAATCAGCAGAATCAGTGTCTTTGATTCTTGTCTTGGGGCATTTTATTGATGTTGGGGATTGTATTTAAGTTCTTGCTGTTTTATTGTTCAGCGTAATGTGAGCCACTCACAGAAAGCAGAGTAGAAAAGCAATAAAATTTATTTGATAGATTTATATCCAAAATAGAACACACGGCGTAATACAGCACCAATAAAATGTCATGATCATAATAAAACAATTTTTTAAACCAACACATGAAACAAACAACAAACCAGATGAAAACGAAATAAAGGAATGAATAAAAACTATGTTATGAAAAACCCACATCCAACAGTGATTAAACTCTGTAGAACTGCAGAGCAGATATGTGTGAGACACACAAAAGTGTATAAAGACAGAACCATCATTGTTGGAAGAATTTCCTCCCCCTTATTTATTGTCAAAAATGATAAGGATTGGAAGGATGAACACCAACCACTTATCCACCAGTGGTTGGGAGATCTCATTGTCCTATGTACACTTGAATGCGTGACTTATCCATTTTATTTAGATTCCTCTTTGGACTGCATATTAAGATATATGTTTAAACCAGGATTGATGGAATTTTTTATTGTATTTTTCAGCTGGCATTTTTTTGTTTTTTTATGATTACTACCCCAATTATTTTTGCTTCCTTCAAGCATGGATTCTGGTACCCAGTTTAGAATTTAGTGTTCTAGGAATCTCAACACTCCATTTTAAAAGAAGGGTGCCCCTTCAGTTTTATTCTGCAGCCAACTCTTGCGCAGCAGTTTAAACCACATTTCATTCAGTGCTTAGTAACCTGTATGTTGCAAAACAACATTTATGATTGCCCCCACCTCATAAAACAACAACAACAACAACTCACAGCTAGTGTGTGATCATTTGCAATACTGATCAGCTGCTGGGCCAGGCCGTTCAAGAGCCGTGTTCGCAGTGAGAGATCCTCAATGTCATGGCGGAAAGGGAAGGCAACTCCATCAATCACAACCAATCGTACCTAACAGCAGGATATAAAACACAGCAAGCTGCTATTCACAGAAATCAGTGTCAGGGAAGCATATGAGCCACCTCTGCACATTTATTTATTTATAAAAAATAAATAGATAAGATAAGATAAGATAAGAGATTGAAGTGGCCCTTAATAAACAAGGGGGAAAAATTAGTATTTATAGGTGCACACTTTCGGCATGTAGGATAGGAGGGAGAGGTGCTCTTGTGTTCAGGCCATGCTTGAGGGTTCCCCACAGGTATCTGGATGGCCCCTATCAGAATTAGATGCTGAACTGGATGTGCTGTCGGCCTGATCCAGCAGGCTCTTCTTATGTTCTTACTACTCCCAGCACCCTTAACAAACCACAGTTCCCAGGATTCTTGGGTGTTTGTGTGTGCTTTAAACGTAAGACATGTATACAGAAAAAGGTAATACAAGACTAGATGGGCCAATAAACTGAGCCAGTATAAGGCAGCTTCCTATGTTCCACAACATCTGTCTTTTAAAGGCTTCACCAGAATCTGACTTTATGTTTCAAACTTCTCTACGCAATTGTAAATCGTACAGGCTAAAAACCTCCTCTCTTTCGAACAAAAGCCAAGTTTTCCATGATGATATAAATGCATCTCCCCCCCTCCACCCCCGTTTGTGCAATAAACCTACAGGCACTCCAACAACAAATGCACACATTAAAATACATCCTATGCTGTGGAGCCTCTTACCTCCCTTCTGGATATTTGCTTTTGCCTAACTGATTCATTCATAATTCTGAAGGAAGTCAGCTAGAATTGCTCAGGGCTCAATGCGATCACCACGCTTAATTATGATTTAATTTATTAGCATTCCTTTGCAATTGCCACTTGTGCTGCAAAAATTCTTCACCCACCACAAGTAAGCCAGTCCTGCTGTGCATTTACCAGCTCAGCTGCCTGGGAATATTCAACTTCCAAGACAAGCATACCTAGAACAGCCTGTGCTTGCTCCACATAAAAGGGAGATTGGATAATCAAATTATGACATAGAAATCGTTTTCTCAACCCTCCCTGGGGTAGCAAAAAGCCCTAAAGCCAAAGTGCCTTGTACCATGTCAGACCACTGATCTATCTAGCTCAATGTTGTTTATACCACTGACCTTCAACTAGTGGGTAGGGACCCATTACTGGGTCACAGCCTGATCCAAGGTGGGTCACAACAACAGTACTATCATCATGCAATTATATGGTAGATTAAGAAATAGGTCCCCAAATGTTTGTTTGAGTTAAGGTGGGACCTGGATCTGCAAAGTTTGAAGACTGCTGCTTCACAGTGGCTGGCAGCAGGTGCTCCTTGTTTTATTAACTCTCTGACACTTTTGGTACGTTCGAAGAATGCTTCCAACAGAATGCAGAAAATTGCTTCATGGTTCCCCACAGCACCGCGTGCTGCAGGTTTAACACATATCAACCTCCAAGCTATTTTCCACTGATGTGTAGAGTCAATAGACACAAGGACGGGACTGTGTCCTTTAATAGCTGCTGCTGTTCTGCCCAGTGATAAGAGAATATTCCAAGCTTATCACTTCTCCAGAGAGGATAGCAATAAAAACAAACCCCAAACGCACACATAATTACACAGACTACCATTCCCTTCTCTCCCCCCCACCCTCACCCAAGCCTATATATACAACATTAAAGTCTCACATCAAATATAGCTGATCTGTAGAAGACTTTATGATCTGAAAATAGATTAGATGTGTGGAGTTTTAACCCAAGAAACTATTTAATAACTACACAGACCACCACCACACAATATACATACATAGTTTATCTAACTTAGAACACACACCGGCTACAGTACAGTCATACCTCGGGTTACGGCCACTTCAGGTTGTGCGTTTTCGGGTTGCGCACCGCGCCGAATCCGGAAGTACTGGAATGGGTTACTTCTGGGTTCGGCGCTTCACGCATGTGCAGAAGCACTAAATCGCACTTCACACTTGTGCAGAAGCGGCAAATTGCAACCCGTGTGTGCACAGACGCGGTGCTGCGGGTTACAGACGCTGCAGGTTGCGAACGCGCCTCCTGCCCGGATCGCATTCACAACCCGAGTGTCCACAGTAGTAGTGATGGTGGTGGTGGTGGTGATAGAGAGGCCATGGTTATGCCAAGCCTCTGGCACAATGGAGAGAAGTAGCAGGCATAGAAAAAGCTGGTGTCAAGTGGTCCAGAAACTTCTGGTCTAGGCAACACGCTTTCGTTATTTTTATTTAAAATATTTATATTCCCGCACCTCTTAACTATGCTGATTCATGATGTGGCTAACAAATACAAAATCTTCAAGCAAACACAGGTTGAGGCTAAACATAGTTTGTTCCAAAGAGAGAAGGGAAGGTTAGTGTGCAAGAATTCACAGGTAAGAGGGGAAGAGAAAGCAGGTGAGCCCACAACAGAATGGGAGAAGTGTGCAAGCGTGAAAAGATTAGGCAACATCGCATCTGCCTTGTGTCGTATCTGTGTTTAACCCCATTAACATCAGTGGGTTTAAGCATGCCTAACTCAGTTTAAGTAAATTAAGCTTTAAGTAAACTTGGTGTGGTAGGCAAGGAAATAAATGGGGGGCCCCTCCAGATTAATTACTTTTTTGCAGGCATGTTATTGACGCAATAATAATGCATTGGTGGTGATTTTATACTGTCATGCTTTCCCAATGTTACTGCATTATTGCCGTCTGGAGGGGCACCCTTGTGCTACAGTGCAACAGAAGTATGACAAATTGGAACACTGTAGCATGACATGTTATAGAATTTCAGCAGTAAGTTGCAGGAAACAAAGAGTATGCCTGTCCCCAAACTTTTCCAGGCACAAGTAACACTGAAAGCAGCATCCTGTATGCCCACCCCAAATCACGAGCGCCAATAATCATGAATGCACAATCAAAAAGGACACCTAGAGTATAATACACAAACTGACCTCAATCCAGTCAAACTAGCAATGCAGCCCAGATCAAATGAATCAGAGACAACAAGTAACTCCCCCTCACACACACTATATTTTTTTCGCTCTCACTTGCAGGATCTCCCTACCTTTGGATGCCCAGTAAGGAAATCTGGGAGGAGGTGCACCTGTGCCAGCAGCTCCACATAGTCATGGCAACGGAAGTAAAAGATATGAGAAAGAATGTTTTCAAGGGAGAAAGTCTCCAGTGCTGTTTGATGGTCTGAAGGAAGTAAGAATCTATGTTGAACACATTTGTAAAACCATGACATTCGTTCCCCAGCCTGTCCCTTACACTTAGAGATAGCTATGTAGAGCAAGGCATGTGGAGCAACTTAATTCCTGGCTGTGGAAGACAACAAAACAAGACATTCTCAGTGTAGTGGCAGAAGATATCTAGGCAGAGGGCAAGGTAATGTTCCCCACCGAGTAATAAAAAAAGCTGTTGCAAGGCAACTTGTAACAGCTCATGACTTGTAGGCTGTGGCCTACAAGCCATGAGGGCCAGATAAAGATGCCTGGAGGGCTTCATGTGGTCTCCAGACCTGATGTTACATCCCCCCCCCCGCCCGGCAAGCCTTAGGTGAGCATATAGCTTGATAATAAACCTTCTTCCGGGTGTGTTTCAGCAATAAGCCGGCAATGCTCAACACAGGCAGCTGCCATATCTGCAACCCGGTCTACCATAAAGCTCCCTTCGGTGTCTATGAAAACAGCTTCTCCGTCAAGCCCTCCGAAGCATTCTGGAATCTGCACATCCACAACTAGTTGCATGCTGAGAAAGAGGACATAAAGGAATGGTCACAGGGAGAAAGATAGTTAAAGATCAATAAATAAGGGTTACTAAAACACACACCCCAGCTGGCGAAATCTCTCCCCACCCCGCTCTTCTGGCAGAGAGAGTGGGAGAACCCAGACACTACAAAGGGATTTATGCAATGTGGAATGGGCAACTGGGCATTGTGTCAGCCTATGAAAACCTGCAGGTTTAGAAAACACCCACCGTGAGCACTAAGTACTGAACGTGTTTGCTTACCTAATTGGAAGCAAGTTCCGCTGAAACAAATGGGAGCAACAGGTGAAGATGCACTTCCACTGATCTATGGAATCTTCTGAGCAAGATCCATCAAGGCCAAAATGAAGAGCTACCATGACCATAGTCTACCCCTCTCCCCAGACTATAGTGAATCATGAGAAGTGCAGAAAAGGCTTTTAAATGTAAGTTTTGGCAGCAGTTCTTACCATAGTTGTGTTTTGCCGACTCCTGGCACTCCGCAGATCTCTGTGATTTTTGTCAGCTGAATGCCCCCTCCCAGGATACCATCCAGTTCAGAGCAAAAGGTTATAATGAAACCGTGAGCTTGCTCCTCTTCCAGAAGTTCAAGGGCTGTGTACTTCTTGGCTGGTGCCAACCCCACAGTGTTTGCTCCAACGCCATGTCGTTCCTGTTTGATCACTTGCAGAATTTCTAAGGCCTCCTGTTTTGAAATCCCAACTTCTGGGGGGGAAACAAAATACAGTAGACTTTAATTTTTTGAAAAGCAAAGGACAGTAAGGGAAGGGTCGTAGCTCAGTAGAGGACATCTACTTAGGATGATGACAGTCCCAGGTTCAACCTCTGGCATCTCCAACTAGGGCTGGAAAAAGACTCCTGTCTGAAACCTTGGAGGACTGCTGCCAGTCAGTGTACACAATATTGAGTTATGTGGACCGATGGTCTGAGACAATAGAAGGCAATTTATAATGCATTCTGCTAACTACAGTAATACTGTTCATAATTTTGCCACTGACAGTTACTGGGCAAATCAAAGTAGTGAATTAAAATGGTTCCCTTCTTTTCCTATGTGCAAATACCCTGAAGTTAACGTTGAAAGGTTTGACTGACTGAAAACATAATATTTTGCTGAAGGTTTATTACTTTTTTAAAAAAAGTTATTGTGATTCTTTAATGGTGATGTTTAACTGCATTTGACTGACTGCATCTAATATATTTTCTAATGCATCTTTTATGTTCTATTGCAAAAGCACAAGTTACAAATTACTTACTAAGGGGGGTGGGGAACTCACCAAAATAAAAATATCCCCATTTGTAATACATTTTGGCAAGTGTTTTGATTACATACATTTTCTTTTTTCAGTCTGTAATTTTAGGCATTTGCACATTATCCAAATAAATGCAATGCATTACAAAAATAACTAGAGGACTGGAAATCAGAGTACAGTATCTACGGTATTTCTGAAGTGCAATGTAATAGTGACATCTAGTGGTTATGAACACCAAGTGACAAATTAACAGTGCAATCTAATTCATCCTATCTCCTCAGAAGCAGGCCCCACTGAGTTAAATGGGTTTTGCTCACAGGATAAACTGTCTAAACTAGGAATACATCAGTATTATTAAATTTATATTCCACTTTTCCTTCAAGGAGTTCAAGGTATTATACACAGCTCTCTCCTTTCCGTTTTACCTTCGTAATAACCCTGTGAGGTAGGTTAGGCTGAGAGATTGTCCCAAGGTCACCCAGAGCGCTTTTCTGCAGTAACTCCCGGGTTTTTTTTATTGAATTTATATATCGCCCTATACCTGGAGGTCTCAGGGCGGTTCACAGAAAATGTTTGTGGAATGCTGTCCCCAGGGAGGCTTGCCTGGCACCTTCACCACTTATCTTTAGGCACCAGGCAAAAACTTTTCTCTATACCCAGGGCTTTAACTATCCGCTTAAAGAAGTGAGTGTGATGTTTTAAATGTATTTCTTTTTCCTCTTGGTTTTAATGTATATAGGTGGGCTTTATCGCCTGTTTGTTTGTTTGTTTATTTGTTGGTTTGGATTGCCCTGATCAAGATAATGTGACCAACAAATATAACAACAACAACAACAACAACAACAACAACAACAACAACAATACAGTAATGGAGATTTGAACCCAGGCCTCCCAGGTATTAGTCCAAAACTATAACCACAACTACACAACTTTGGTTCAATGCACAAAATGCAGAGTTCCTGAATAGTATTTCTGTCTGTATACAAAAAGAACACCAGCTGCTTCCTTTCAAGCCAACAACTTGTTTTCAGTGGGATCCTGCATTTCAACGTGATCCTGCTGCAGGTTTGCTCAGAAGTCCCGCCAAGTTCAATGTCGTGTATTTACTCCCCCTGTAAATTAGGAGTTTAGGATTCCTGTACAGCCTTAATGAATTGATCAAAGTTTTTGTTAGTGGCTCAACCAAGAATTAGGCTTAGAAAAAACCTTCCAAGGTCCCTACCATCTTTCCATGTTGGCAAGATCAGTTTTTAAAGCCTCAATAGGGCAGAACGAGATACCTTTCTGACACAACAAAAAGCTTTGTGTATTATTTTTTTTAAATTACGACTTCTGAGAGCATATAAGGACATATCTATTATATAGGGAATAATAATGGATACCACAAAGCTTTTTTTTAAAAAAAAAAAACCAAACAAAACAAAACCCTTAATACTTTTATTACCATATTTAATAATGCTTTTCAAGTCTTTGTGTGGTTATTGTTTGTGTTATGTATACATACCACAGTGTTGTTGTTTTTTAAAATTAAGATTTGGAAAGCATTAACACCACACAAAGCTGTTAACAAACACATGGAGAGTGCTATTAAATAGATCACCGATATCACACAAAGCTTTTTTAATTAACACTTGAGAAATCTTTACTGTACTACTAATCAACAATGGGAGCTATCAATTGCTAGCCACACTCCTGAGCAGATCCAACGGTATCACCCCAAAGCCCTTTGATTTTAATGAGTTCTAACTCAAAATTACTAACACTGGATATCCAGCCACTGACATCAACGGGTCTACTATTAATTATAACTAAAGGCAGGTATCAAATATTGGCATCCATAGCTCTACTCCTGGCAGTGGCGAGTGGATCGGCAGGCAACTGATTTCAATAGGTCTACTCTTCATTATGATTCAAAGCGGACATCAAAGAACTGGTTCCAATAGGCCTACTCTCAACTATGACTCAGGCTGGGATATATTATCACGTTATCGTTTTTTATTATGAGGAACAGGGCCAGATTTAGGTTAGATGAGGCCCTAACCTACAGAAGGTAATGGGGCCCTTTATATGTCCAGCTTTCCTTTGTCAACAACAAATTGCCACTGTTTCTTGTGTTGAAGATATGCTATATGGCAATTTATGGACCCAATAGGTATCTAAAGCCATTTGCACATAACAAAACACGTACAGCGTAGGAGCCTACACAACACCAAACACTGTTGCTGTATGTAGGTTTTATTTTATTTGTTTTTCATCTTATATTTTGGAAATGTACATCCAAGTTTTTTTCCCCTTTAATTTTTTTGAGGCCCTAAACTATGGCTTGTTTAGCTTATACGTAAATCCTGGAGGAGCATTAGTGAGGAGAGGGCGCCTGGCACCTAAACCGAGACAAGGCTGGCTGAGGGGCGAATTAAAAAATTGGCGGGAAGCGTTTGCGCGGGAAAATGTCTTTCTCCTCAGTGACGGCGTTTTCGCTGCCGCCGCCGCCGCCTCGTCGTCGGTACCTTTGCTGAGCTGACAGGGTCCGACCTCGATCACTTCTTGGGCTGTCTGGAAGCCGGCAGCCACTAACTTCTCCCGGAGACTCGGCGGCAAAGGGAAGCTGCCCACGTCCCTCTGCTCCATGATGATGATGGAGGAGGAGGAGGAGGAAGAGGCGGTCCTCCATTCCTCTCAGCCCGGCCCCCTTTTTTGAGCGGCATTTTTCTCCTCCCACAGGGGAAGAAGAAGTACTGTACAGTAGTCGCTTCTGAGAAGAGAGAACCACAGGATTGCAATCCCGCTGCCTTACTTACTTTTTGGCAGTATTATATATCTCATTGAGGTCAATGGGGCTTGCTCCTGGGGAGCCGTGTATTATACATTCGCAACCCTGCGCCCGCTGAACAGGGCAGGAAATCCCATTTGATTCAATGGGGGTTACTGCTGAGGAGAAACTGGAGTTGCTACCCTGGCGCCCGCTTGCACTGGGAGTAAATCCCATTTAAGACATATGTTTACCACCCTGCAGCCTGCACCATCTTAAAAAGGCAGTAAATCTCATTTGATTCAGTAGGGTTTACTTCTGAGGAGGCAAATCTGGAGCTGCGACCCTGACACCCACTAACATAGTAAATCCCATTTAATTCATAGGGTTGCAACCCTGTGCCCACTTAACATGGCAGTATATCCTATTTATTTCAATGGGGGTTACTGCTGAGGAGCCACATAGGGTTGTGGCCCTGTTACCTACTTAGGAGTAAATCCCATTTAATTCAACAGGGCTTCCGAGAAACATAGGATTTCAGTCCTTTGCCCAAATACACTGCCATAAACCCCATCAAATACACTGGATGTTACTTCTGAGGAGAAATGCACCCCAATGCACACTTGTAAGGAGAAAATCCCCTTCATGGATCACTGCCTTGTCGTGGCGAAGGGGCTTGAATTACTCAGGCAAGCTATGGACAGGTCATAGCGGAGAGTTTGGACCAAACGTGATCCACCTGGAGAAGGAACTGGCAAGCCGCTCCAGTATCCCTGCCAAGAAAACTCCATGGACAAAGACAACAGGCATATAAAAGATATGACGCTGGAAGATGAGCCCCTCAGGTCGGAAGGCGTCCAACTTGCTACTGGGGAAGAGCGGAGGACAAGTACAAGTAGATCCAGAGCTGATGAAGCGGCTGGGCCAAAGCCGAAAGGACGCTCAGTTGCGGATATGCCTGGAAGCGAAAGGAAAGTCCAATGCTGTAAAGAAAAGTATTGCATAGGAACCTGGAATGTAAGAACCATGAACCTTGGTAAGCTGGATGTGGTAAAAAATGAGATGGCAAGAATAAACATTGACATCCTAGGCATCAGTGAACTAAAATGGACAGGAATGGGCGAATTCAGTTCGGATGACTATCATATCTACTACTGTGGGCAGGAATCCCGTAAAAGAAATGGAGTGGCCCTCATAGTCAACAAAAGAGTGGCGAAAGCTGTACTGGGATGCAACTTCAAAAATGATAGAATGATCTCGATACGAATCCAAGGCAGTCCTTTTAACATCACAGTAATCCAAGTTTATGCACCAACTACCAGTGCTGAAGAAACCGAAATTGATCAATTCTATGAAGACTTACAACACCTTATAGAAATGACACCAAAGAAGGATGTTCTTCTCATTATAGGGGATTGGAATGCTAAAGTAGGAAGTCAAGAGATAAAAGGAACAACTGGCAAGTTTGGCCTTGGAGATCAAAATGAAGCAGGGCAAAGGCTAATAGAGTTCTGTCAAGAGAACAAGCTGGTCATCACAAACACTCTTTTCCAACAACACAAGAGACGACTCTACACATGGACATCACCAGATGGGCAACATCGAAATCAGATTGATTATATTCTCTGCAGCCAAAGATGGAGAAGCTCTATACACTCAGCAAAAACAAGACCTGGAGCTGACTGTGGCTCAGATCATCAGCTTCTTATAGCAAAATTCCAGCTTAAACTGAAGAAAGTAGGAAAAACCACTGGGCCAGTAAGATTCAATCTAAATCAAATTCCTTATGAATACACAGTTGAAGTGAAGAACAGGTTCAAGGATTTAGATTTGGTGGATAGAGTACCTGAAGAACTGTGGATGGAGGCTCGTAACATTATACAGGAGACAGCAACGAAAACCATCCCAATGAAAAAGAAATGCAAGAAAGCAAAGTGGCTGACCAATGAGGCCTTACAAATAGCGGGGGAGAGAAGACAAGCAAAATGCGAAGGAGATAGTGAAAGATACAGGAAATTGAATGCAGATTTCCAAAGACTAGCAAGGAGAGACAAGAGGGCCTTTCTAAACGAGCAATGCAAAGAAATAGAGGAAAATAACAGAATGGGAAAAACCAGAGATTTATTCAAGAAAATTGGAGATATGAAAGGAACATTTCGTACAAGGATTACCACAATTAAGGGCAAAAGTGGAAAGGACCTAACAGAAGCAGAAGACATCAAGAAGAGGTGGCAAGAATACACAGAGGAATTATACCAGAAAGATATGGAGGTCTCATACACCCCAGGAAATGTGGTTGCTGACCTTGAGCCAGACATCCTGGAGAGTGAAGTCAAATGGGCCTTAGAAAGCCTTGCTAACAACAAGGCCAGTGGAAGTGATGATATTCCAGCTGAACTATTTAAAATTTTAAAAGAGGATGCTGTTAAGGTGCTGCACTCAATATGCCAGCAAGTTTGGAAAACTCAGCAGTGGCCAGAGGATTGGAGAAGATCAGTCTACATCCCAATCCCAAAGAAGGGCAGTGCCAAAGAATGCTCCAACTACCGCACAATTGCACTCATTTCACACGCTAGCAAGGTTATGCTTAAAATTCTACAAGGCAGGCTTAAGCAGTATGTGGACCGAGAACTCCCAGAAGTGCAAGCTGGATTTCGAAGGGGCAGAGGAACCAGAGACCAAATTGCAAACATGCGCTGGATTATGGAGAAAGCCAGAGAGTTCCAGAAAAACATCTACTTCTGCTTCATTGATTATGCAAAAGCATTTGACTGTGTCGACCACAGCAAACTATGGCAAGTTCTTAAAGAAATGGGAGTGCCGGATCACCTCATTTGCCTCCTGAGAAATCTCTATGTGGGACAAGAAGCTACAGTTAGAACTGGATATGGAACAACTGATTGGTTCAAAATTGGGAAAGGAGTACGACAAGGCTGTATATTGTCTCCCTGCTTATTTAACTTATATGCAGAATACATCATGCGAAAGGCTGGACTGGATGAATCCCCAACCGGAATTAAGATTGCCGGAAAAAATATCAACAACCTCAGATATGCTGATGATACTACCTTGATGGCAGAAAGTGAGGAAGAATTGAAGAACCTTTTAATGAGGGTGAAAGAAGAGAGCGCAAAATATGGTCTGAAGCTCAACATCAAAAAAACTAAGATCATGGCCACTGGTCCCATCACCTCCTGGCAAATAGAAGGGGAAGAAATGGAGGCAGTGAGAGATTTCACTTTCTTGGGTTCCATGATCACTGCAGATGGTGACAGCAGTCACGAAATCAGAAGACGCCTGCTTCTTGGGAGAAAAGCAATGACAAACCTAGACAGCATCTTAAAAAGCAAAGACATCACCTTGCCGACAAAAGTCCGTATAGTTAAAGCTATGGTTTTCCCAGTAGTAATGTACGGAAGTGAGAGCTGGACCATAAAGAAGGCTGATCGCCGTAGAATTGATGCTTTTGAATTATGGTGCTGGAGGAGACTCTTGAGAGTCCCGTGGACTGCAAGAAGATCAAACCTATCCATTCTCAAAGAAATCAGCCCTGAGTACTCACTAGAAGGACAGATCCTGAAGTTGAGGCTCCAGTACTTTGGCCACCTCATGAGAAGAGAAGAATCCCTAGAAAAGACCCTGATGTTGGGAAAGATGGAGGGCACAAGGAGAAGGGGACGACAGAGGATGAGATGGTTGGACAGTGTTCTTGAAGCTACTAACATGAGTTTGGCCAAACTGCGAGAGGCAGTGAAGGATAGGCGTGCCTGGCGTACTCTGGTCCATGGGGTCACGAAGAGTCGGACACGACTGAACGACTGAACAACAACAACAAAGGAGAAAATCCCATTAAATTCAATGGGGCTTCTGAAGAGACACACTTAGGATTTCTACCCTTTGCTCAATTACATGGGCATAAACCCCATTTAGTTCAAAGGATCTTAATTCTGAGTATAGGATTGTGCTGCACAGTGGCAATGCTGGTACATGGCAATTGTTGTTGTTGTTGTTCAGTCGTTCAGTCGTGTCCGACTCTTCGTGACCCCATGGACCAGAGCACGCCAGGCACGCCTATCCTCCACTGCCTCCCGCAGTCTGGCCAAACTCATGCCAGTAGCTTCGAGAATACTGTCCAACCATCTCATCCTTTGTCGTCCCCTTCTCCTTGTGCCCTCCATCTTTCCCAACATCAGGGTCTTTTCCAGGGAGTCTTCTCTTCTCATGAGGTGGCCAAAGTACTGGAGCCTCAACTTCAGGATCTGTCTTTCTAGTGAGCACTCAGGGCCGATTTCCTTGAGAATGGATAGGTTTGATCTTCTTGCAGTCCATGGGACTCTCAAGAGTCTCCTCCAGCACCATAATTCAAAAGCATCAATTCTTCGGCGATCAGCCTTCTTGATGGTCCAGCTCTCACTTCCGTACATTACTACTGGGAAAACCATAGCTTTAACTATACGGACCTTTGTTGGCAAGGTGATGTCTTTGCTTTTTAAGATGCTGTCTAGGTTTGTCATTGCTTTTCTCCCAAGAAGCAGGCGTCTTTTAATTTCGTGACTGCTGTCACCATCTGCAGTGATCATGGAACCCAAGAAAGTGAAATCTCTCACTGCCTCCATTTCTTCCCCTTCTATTTGCCAGGAGGTGATGGGACCAGTGGCCATGATCTTAGTTTTTTTGATGTTGAGCTTCAGACCATATTTTGCGCTTTCCTCTTTCACCCTCATTAAAAGGTTCTTCAATTCCTCCTCACTTTCTGCCATCAAGGTTGTATCATCAGCATATCTGAGGTTGTTGATATTTTTTCCGGCAATCTTAATTCCGGTTTTGGATTCATCCAGCCCAGCCTTTCGCATGATGAATTCTGCATATAAGTTAAATAAGCAGGGAGACAATATACAGCCTTGTCGTACTCCTTTCCCAATTTTGAACCAATCAGTTATTCCATATCCAGTTCTAACTGTAGCTTCTTGTCCCACATACAGATTTCTCAGGAGACGGATGAGGTGATCAGGCACTCCCATTTCTTTAAGAGCTTTCCATAGTTTGCTGTGGTCGACACAGTCAAATGCTTTTGCGTAGTCAATGAAGCAGAAGTAGATGTTTTTCTGGAACTCTCTAGCTTTCTCCATAATCCAGCGCATGTTTGCAATTTGGTCTCTGGTTCCTCTGCCCCTTCGAAATCCAGCTTGCACTTCTGGGAGTTCTCGGTCCACGTACTGCTTAAGCCTGCCTTGTAGAATTTTAAGCATAACCTTGCTAGCGTGTGAAATGAGTGCAATTGTGCGGTAGTTAGAGCATTCTTTGGCACTGCCCTTCTTTGGGATTGGGATGTAAACTGATCTTCTCCAATCCTCTGGCCACTGCTGAGTTTTCCAAACTTGTTGGCATATTGAGTGTAGCACCTTAACAGCATCATCTTTTAGGATTTTAAATAGTTCAGCTGGAATATCATCACTTCCACTGGCCTTGTTGTTAGCAAGGCTTTCTAAGGCCCATTTGACTTCACTCTCCAGGATGTCTGGCTCAAGGTCAGCAACCACACTACCTGGGGTGTATGAGACCTCTATATCTTTCTGGTATAGTTCCTCTGTGTATTCTTGCCACCTCTTCTTGATGTCTTCTGCTTCTGTTAGGTCCTTTCCACTTTTGTCCTTAATTGTGGTAATCTTTGTACGAAATGTTCCTTTCATATCTCCAATTTTCTTGAACAGATCTCTGGTTTTTCCCATTCTGTTATTTTCCTCTATTTCTTGGCATTGCTCGTTTAGAAAGGCCCTCTTGTCTCTCCTTGCTATTCTTTGGAAATCTGCATTCAATTTCCTGTATCTTTCACTATCTCCCTCGCATTTTGCTTGCCTTCTCTCCCCCGCTATTTTTAAGGCCTCATTGGACAGCCACTTTGCTTTCTTGCATTTCTTTTTCATTGGGATGGTTTTCGTTGCTGCCTCCTGTATAATGTTACGAGCCTCCATCCACAGTTCTTCAGGCACTCTATCCACCAAATCTAAGTCCTTAAACCTGTTTTTCACTTCAACTGTGTATTCATAAGGAATTTGATTTAGATTGTATCTTACTGGCCCAGTGGTTTTTCCTACTTTCTTCAGTTTAAGCTGGAATTTTGCTATAAGAAGCTGATGATCAGAGCCACAGTCAGCTCCAGGTCTTGTTTTTGCTGAGTGTATAGAGCTTCTCCATCTTTGGCTGCAGAGAATATAGTCAATCTGATTTCGATGTTGCCCATCTGGTGATGTCCATGTGTAGAGTCGTCTCTTGTGTTGTTGGAAAAGAGTGTTTGTGATGACCAGCTTGTTCTCTTGACAGAACTCTATTAGCCTTTGCCCTGCTTCATTTTGAACTCCAAGGCCAAACTTGCCAGTTGTTCCTTTTATCTCTTGACTCCCTACTTTAGCATTCCAATCCCCTATAATGAGAAGAACATCCTTCTTTGGTGTCATTTCTATAAGGTGTTGTAAGTCTTCATAGAATTGGTCAATTTCAGTTTCTTCAGCACTGGAAGTTGGTGCATAAACTTGGATTACTGTGATGTTAAAAGGACTGCCTTGGATTCGTATCGAGATCAATCTATCATTTTTGAAATTGCATCCCAGTACAGCTTTCGCCACTCTTTTGTTGACTATGAGGGCCACTCCATTTCTTTTACGGGATTCCTGCCCGCTGTAGTAGATATGATAGTCATCTGAACTGAATTCGCCCGTTCCCGTCCATTTCAGTTCACTGATGCCTAGGATGTCAATGTTTATTCTTGCCATCTCATTTTTGACCACATCCAGCTTACCAAGGTTCATGGTTCTTACATTCCAGGTTCCTATGCAATACTTTTCTTTACAGCATTGGACTTTCCTTTCGCTTCCAGGCATATCCACAACTGAGCGTCCTTTCGGCTTTGGCCCAGCCGCTTCATCAGCTCTGAATCTACTTGTACTTGTCCTCCGCTCTTCCCCAGTAGCATGTTGGACGCCTTCCGACCTGAGGGGCTCATCTTCCAGCGTCATATCTTTTATATGCCTGTTGTCTTTGTCCATGGAGTTTTCTTGGCAGGGATACTGGAGTGGGTTGCCAGTTCCTCCTCCAGGTGGATCACGTTTGGTCCAAACTCTCCACTATGACCTGTCCATCTTGGGTGGCCCTGCACGGCATAGCTCATAGCTTCCCTGAGTAATTCAAGCCCCTTCGCCACGACAAGGCAGTGATCCATGAAGGGGGGTACATGGCAATATGCCCCACTGAACTCAATAGGACTTATTTATGACCCATATAGGTTTCAGGTACACAAAATTTCCTGGCTTGGCTATTCCCTGCACTTGTTGAGACTGTAGTCATGCCTATTTGGGCCTCATTGATTTATTCAATTTGATCTACTCTTAGACCCACTTAGTTATTTCTGCAATATTCTCTTATTTTTAACCCTGTGCTTTTTGGGTTGCCTAAAATTCCTCTGCAATCAGCAAATGACATGATGAATACAGGATTCTGGGGTTGGGGTATTAATAATAACTTAGAGCAGGGGTAGTCAACCTTTTTATACCTACCGCCCACTAATGCATCTTTTTTTATGGTAAACTTTCCTTACCACCCACCAGTGCTCTATGGAAGGAGGATTCAGCTTGTGCCGTCAACCCCCCTATCGCCCACCTAGAATCCTGAGACGCCCACTAGTTGGCGGTAGGGACCAGGTTGACAACCCCTGACTTAGAGGAACGGATCCCCTCCCAGGGTAATCTTATTTGAAATCAGGATCATATGTATGATTGGCTTCTTTATGGAAAAGAAGATCCCTGCTGCTAGACTAAGCAGCCATCTAGTTTAGTTTCCTATTTCCAACAGCAGTCAGCCAAACTGATGACTCTGGAAGGTATTGAGAGGTAGACTGCCCCTGAATCTGAATGGCTAGCCTAAATAACAATTGCAAGACATCCTTTCACCTGTCCACTTCCTAAGAATTAATCCAAAGCACCAAAATAGGTGCAAAAATTGAGACCTGGGCCTCTAGCTGCACACACGTTGGGCATTTTTTAATTGTAACCCAATTAGAATGCATAAATATTGCACACAGATGGAATAATATAACGCACACTGAATTTAATGATTATACAAAGTGAAATTACTTCTAGCATTTACTGTAACTTATTTAAGGTACCGGTACATAAATATCACACACATCTGCACAGTTCATGAATATTGCACAGCACAGCTGTGCAATCTTATATTCCAACCCACTCAGGGTGCATAAATATTAACCACTCACACAGTGCATGAATACCACCCCCTCCGTGCAGTCATGCAATCTTTATTATAAACCAGTCAGGGTGCATAAATGTTACACGGTGATGAATGTTGCACACAGGAATGCAATGTAGCATAATTAGAATGCATAAATCTTACAACTCCTGCAGTCTTTACTTGTAAACCACTTGAGCGCATGCAATCTTGTGCACAAAACGATGCATGAATATTACAACACAGCCATGCAATCTTTGCTGTAACCCAATTAGGATGCATGAGTGTGTGTGTGTGTCTCTCACACACAACTCCAGCAATCTCTCATTTTGTAGCCCAGTTTAAGGTGCACAAATCTCTCTCACGCGCGCATTTTCGTGCAACCTTCATTGCTAGCTCTGGGTGCATAAACATTTCTGAGCGCCCTCGCGCAGGCAGGCGCATGCACGTTGAATCCCACGAAAGGAACGCGCTCCCCAGAGCCGCTAACGGATGAAGACCTCGACGGTTGGCAAAAGGGGTGGGCAGGTGGGTTTCACGGTCTGGGAAACGGGCGGGAAAGGATAATTTAGGAGGGGGAGGCAGGTGTCGTTATAGCAAGAAAGGAGTTGGGGGGTGGGCAGCAGTAGCTTGGATCTTGTCGGGAGAGATATTAGGAGTGAGGCCCGAGTGAGAGACGCAGACAAAATGGGGAAAGGGGAAAACGCAACTGGCCTTTGGATCATTTGCGGTGCATGCTTGGATCCACATCCAAAAGTGCGGAAATAGCAGCCCTTGTTGCAATCCTAAACGCATTTGCTTTGTTCCACGGAAATCAGTGGTATGTCATGCTTTATTAAAAAGCATAATTGAGGGTGGCTGTATGCGTGAAGGTGACTTGGAAGAGTGGATTGTGCCCCCGCAGCAAAAATAAAAAATTCCCCTATTAAATGCGAAAAAACACACCCCTTTACCCTGGTCATTGACACCTTTGGTAAGCGTTTTCATGGCCCACGCTATTCCTGGCGGTTGTGCTCCGTTTTTTTTTAACTCTTGTTAATTCTGAATGTTAAATTGTGGTAACCTGACCTTGGACGGGTAATGAATGTGATAATACGTAAAATGGATGCAGTCCGAATTTACTCTTTAGCAAGGAGCGTTAACGCGGGATTCAAAGTTAGTCTTGAAGTGGGGCGCACCTCCCTGTACATGACTGCCTTCACACATCTCCTAAAAGTCAAATTGTTGTTTATTTCCTAGGCTGGGAGAGACTCCTGCCTGAAACCCTGGAGAGCTGCTGCCAGTCAGTGTAGAAACTATTGCGTTAGATGAACCATTTGTTTGGGTATAAGGCCACTTCCTAGATTCCTGTTACTCCAGCAGGACATTGGGTTTGCAGCCTTAAAAAGAACACGTGTGTGTGTGTGTGTGTGTGTGTGGATGGGATAATGTTAGTGGAGGACCCCCCCCCCCGCCAAATGAAACCTCTCCTGAACTATCTTTCTTTTTTTGTGGGGACCAAGGACAATGGCCCATTTACTCCCTGTCCCCTGTCCAGTGAAACTGGGGACGTTGAAAAGTGAATCTCTTGAAGCTCGTTTGCATGAATATGTGAAGCAAGGCAATCACGTGAAAGTGAAGAAACTTCTGAAAAAAGGTAAGGGCTGGTGTTGGAGGTGGGGGGAGAGGTATCCTTCGGAGTAGGACTTTGCGGGAGGAAGTTCACCCCCCCCAACTCTGGAGAGTGAACAGAAGCAGCCCCCACGCCGCCCCTGTTTCAGCAGAATGAGGGGGGAGCCTCTGCTATCCCGCACAAAGACCAGCCCTGCCTTACCACATGTTAAGCATGAGGCTTTTGATCTTAGGGTGGTGGGTTCGAGCCCCATGTTGGGCAAAAGATTCCTGCATTGCAGGGGGTTGGACTAGATGACCCCAGTGGACCCTTTCAACTTGACAATTCTATGATTTTAAGTGTTGCAGTACACTATTATTATTTGTATGTTTGTTTATTTATTTATTTATTTATTCATTGCATTTTCCCCTGACAGTGACTCAAGGTGGCTTCAAGTAGGTAGTCGTGTTGGTTTACCGTAGTCAAAATAAATTAAAACAATTCTTTAAAAAGAGTTTAAAACACTCTTCTTAAAAACCTAAAAAACCCCTTAAAAGAATCAAGTCTTCAAAAAAGTTATATGATCTAAGAAAGTCTTTAAAAGAATCCTTCCAAAAGAATTAAAAAATTATAATGAAGCACCTTAGAGACCATCTGAGTAGTTTTAGGCATAAGCTTTCATATGCATGCACACTTCTTCAGGTACACTCAAACAGAAGTCATCAGACTTACATATAATGAGAGGGAGGGGAGGGAATGGGTGATTAGCTAATAGGTATGGTAAGTCTGTTAGTGCCTGTTAATGACAGTTGGTCCCACAAGAACAAGAAAAAGCAAGAGATTTTTAATGGGACAATATGTAGATGACCAAGAATAGTTTTAGCCTGTGTAATGGGATAAGAATCCAATATCGCTGTTCAGACCAGGTCTCTCCATAGTTTGCAGTTTAGTGATAAGTTGTAATTCAGCAACTTCTCTTTCAAGTCTATTTCTGAAATTCTTTTGTAATAAGACAGCCAAAGGATAAATGGACATAAATCTGACATCAGGAATCAGAAGACAGATAAACCAGTAGGAGAACACTTCAATCTCCCAGGACATTCAATACAAGATCTCAAAGTGGCTGTCTTATTACAAAAGAATTTCAGAAATAGACTTGAAAGAGAGGTTGCTGGATTACAACTTATCACTAAACTGAAAACTATGGAGAGACCTGCTCTGAACAGCGATATTGGATTCTCTAAGGAATGGGTAGGCAAACTAAGGCCTGGGGGCCAGATCTGCCCCAATCACCTTCTAAATCTGGCCTGCGGACGGTCCGGGAATCAGCGCGTTTTTACATGAGTAGAATGTGTCCTTTTATTTAAAATGCATCTCTGGGTTATTTGTGGGGCATAGGAATTCGTTCATTTTTTTCTTTTCAAAATATAGTTTGGCCCCCCACAAGGTCTGAGGGACAGTGAACCGGCCCCCTGCTGAAAAAGTTTGCTGACCCCTGAGTCTAAGGTGCTACATTATAATTTTTAAATTCTTTTGGAAGGGTTCTTTTAAAGACTTTCTTAGATCATATAACTTTTTTGAAGACTTGATTCTTTTAAGGGAGTTTTTAGGTTTCTAAGAAGTGTGTTTTAAACTCTTTTTAAAGAATTGTTTTAATTTATTTTGACTCAAGGTGGCTTATTATGGCTAAAATATAGGGGGGGAAACAATAATTAAAAAACAATTTAACATGAGACATGTTAAACCATACAGATTGTTACAATAAAAACACCACAGCGCCACTTCTTTCCTTAAAAGCAGCCTGTTAGAATAAGAAAGTCTTCGCCTAATTTCTCTAGAAAGGGAGTTTCAAAGTCTGAGAGCAGCTACCGAGAAGGCCCTCCTGTGTCTACCAAGCATGCCTGTGAGGATGGCTGGACCAAGAGAAGGGCCATGTAAAATTCTAAATTACTGGTATCATCTAAATATTCTCCCTGCCATTAAGACTGGTAGTTTAGAGGCTAAATTAAACGACCCAGTTGCACCACTGAGACACCTTCTATCCCTTTACATTTTTAGTTGTGAGGACTGCATGGGTTTGGTTGCCAGCTTATAAATAATTGGAATCCCCCCCCCCCAGGGTAGGATTTTTTTTCCCTGCTTGGCAGGGGGTTGGACTGGATGGCCCTTGTGGTCTCTTCCAACTCTATGATTCTAGTATTTATTATGTATTAAAATAAACAATATGGTAACTCCCTCTGTGCTCCTCCAGCCTGATTAGGGTGAGGGCTCAGGGTGTGGTGTGAAAAAGACACCGATTGTGCTGCCTCTCTCTTTGCAGCATTGATCTATAACAGCACTACTTCTTTTAAATCTTGCTGCATTTTCACTTTCTCTGTGGTGCTTTGTAATGAAATTAAGGTTTGTCCTAGGTGGATTGAATATACGAATGCCTAGGTAATGGGTTATAGGAATATATAGAGAATCATTAGCTGTAATTACAAAAGGGAATCTTTGGAGGAATAATCTACCTCAAAAAATGTAGGTACAGTACTGAGGATATTGCAAAGTGGAATAATAACCTTTACACCAAGGGTTAAAGAACTGCAGCGTGGTCGGGCGTCACAGGGGGCTGGAGATATGCAAAATAGGAGGCGTGGCCCCGCGTCCTTCTTCCAAGGGGTTTTGCTGGGAATATACTTGAAACTCGGTAATTTCGCTCTGAATGGAGCCACAGCGGCGGACATGGGCGGGAATAGCAGCCTTGCTACCTCCGGGTGCAACATTTGGGGGAGAGGGTCAGGGACGTGGGCGGGGAGGGGGAAGGAACCGAGCGGAGGCTGTTGCCTTACCGTGACATGGAAAGCGGAGAGCCGCCGCCTGGCTTTTGAAGCGCGGAGTGCAGAGTTAAGACTATACTTTCAGGGATCATTTCTATAGTTTGTAACTAGAGAAGTGTACTCGAAAGTGGTCGGCCAAGCGAACCACGAGGAGGAGTCGAAGTGTTCTCTTCTGAGCGCGAAGCGAGCAGGCAGTGTTGCATTTTGCAGCTGCTGCCTGTTATTGATGACCGTTCCGCTTCCTTTTCATTAAGGAGGTTGGAGGGAGAGAACACAGACTGAGTGGCTTGTTTCCTTTTTAAGAATTGTTAAAATAAGACTTAAAATTTTCGTTAGTCTTCTTAAACGTGATATTATAGTACAGGAGGATTTTTGTTTTTTCTTTCCCCCCGTTTATATTTATTGACTTGATTTCGTTTCTGCATTCAGGCAGTTAGTCCAGCAAATATAAATATACTGTGTTTTTTATATATATAAATTTCTATTGAAACTCCATACAAATTATCAAACAATACAATCCCATACATTTCCCCATTCCCTTCCCCCCTTCCCCTCCAGGACTCCCCCAGCTTCCTTAACTTTTATTAATTCAGTGTTATTTATGCATATTATAAAATATATACTGTAATACAGATTTCTGGGGGTGTAGGAGCTAAATGGCAGAGCAAGCATTCTGCTTTGCTTTGCAAAAGGACCCAGGTTAATTCCTCCATAGTTCCTCCATACTGCAGGGGTGGCCAACTTCCAAGAGACTGCGGTCTACTCACAGTTAAAAACTGGTTACAGGTGGGTAGCCGTGTTGGTCTGCCATAGTCAAAACAAAATCGAAAATTCTTTCTAGTAGCACCTTAGAGACCAACTGAGTTTGTTCCTGGTATGAGCTTTCGTGTGCATGCACACTTCTTCAGATACACTGAAACAGAAGTCACCAGATCCTTAAATATAGTGGGGGAGTGGGGAGGGGTATTACTCAGAAGGGTGGTGGGAATGGGTGATAGGCTGATAAGTGTGGAAAACCTGTTGACGACTCTAAACGGCTGCAATTAGTCTTGCAGGGAAGGGGTGAGATGGCTAAAGATGGCTTTGTTATGTATAATGAGATAAGAATCCAATGTCTTTGTTCAAACCAGGTTTCTCCATGGTTTTAAGTTTGGTGATTAGTTGCAATTCAGCCACTTCTCTTTCCAGTCTATTTCTGAAATTTCTTTGTATTAAGACAGCTACTTTGAGATCTTTTATAGAATGTCCTGGGAGATTGAAGTGTTCTCCTACTGGTTTCTCTGTCTTGTGATTCCTGATATCAGATTTATGTCCATTTATCCTTTGGCGTAGGGTTTGGCCTGTTTGTCCAATATAGAGAGCTGAAGGGCACTGTTGGCATTTGATAGCATACACAATGTTGGAAGATGAGCAATTAAATAGTCCTGAGATGGTGTGTTTGATGTTGTTGGGACCAGTAATGGTGTTATCCGGGTTTATGTGGCAGCAAAGTTGGCATCTGGGTTTATTGCAGGCTCTGGTACCAGTGTCCATGTTGAGTCCTGTTTTTGTATTATTGTGGGTGAGGAGCTGTTTGAGATTGGGTGGCTGTTTGTATGCGATGAAGGGTCTTCCTCCCAGAGCTTGAGAAAGAGAACTGTCATTGTCTAGGAGAGGTTGTAGATCTCTGATGATGCGTTGTACTGTTTTAACTTGGGAGCTGTATAAACCCAGATGCCAACTTTGCTGCCACATAAACCCGGATAACACCATTACTGGTCCCAACAACATCAAACACACCATCTCAGGACTATTTAATTGCTCATCTTCCAACATTGTGTATGCTATCAAATGCCAACAGTGCCCTTCAGCTCTCTATATTGGACAAACAGGCCAAACCCTACGCCAAAGGATAAATGGACATAAATCTGATATCAGGAATCACAAGACAGAGAAACCAGTAGGAGAACACTTCAATCTCCCAGGACATTCTATAAAAGATCTCAAAGTAGCTGTCTTAATACAAAGAAATTTCAGAAATAGACTGGAAAGAGAAGTGGCTGAATTGCAACTAATCACCAAACTTAAAACCATGGAGAAACCTGGTTTGAACAAAGACATTGGATTCTTATCTCATTATACATAACAAAGCCATCTTTAGCCATCTCACCCCTTCCCTGCAAGACTAATTGCAGCCGTTTAGAGTCGTCAACAGGTTTTCCACACTTATCAGCCTATCACCCATTCCCACCACCCTTCTGAGTAATACCCCTCCCCACTCCCCCACTATATTTAAGGATCTGGTGACTTCTGTTTCAGTGTATCTGAAGAAGTGTGCATGCACACGAAAGCTCATACCAGGAACAAACTCAGTTGGTCTCTAAGGTGCTACTAGAAAGAATTTTCGATTTAGTTAAAAACTGGCAGTTGAGCTTTTTTTTTAGGAAGGAAAGCCCTGTTTGGGGGGGGGGGGTCACGTACAAGTTGTTGAGCTTCTTTAGGGAGCAGGAAAGTGACATTGAGCTTGTGTTAGGAAGGAAAGCCCTGTTTTTGGTGGGTCAGGTCATTTTAGGGGTGGAGGGCAAAGATGTTGAGTTTTTTTAGGGGAGCCAAAGTTTTTTAGCTTCTTTGGGGGGAGCCACTGATCTACCAGTGATCTACCACAGACGTCCAGTGATCTACCAGTAGATCACGATCTAGCTGTTGGACATGCCTGGTATACTGTATTGTCCTTTCTGAGTGAAGACTACTGGGATAGCACACAAAGTAATCTCTTTAAAATTCTAATTATCTTCACAAATAGCAATACTGTACTGATACAACAATCTCAATTTGCATATCCTTAGAAAACGTTCTGCAGGCAATTTTATCCCAATTTCTCATCAGCTTTCAGCCTCTGTTACAAATACAGAGGACTTTGTTTAGGGGAGAGATCTCTGTTGTAGAGCACACATCCATGAATCCTGGATCCCTCTTCCGGTTTTGGTCTGAACTGTGGCGGAGCTTCAGGTTTAAGCCATGGCCAAGTCCAAGAACCACACCACACACAACCAGTCTTGCAAGTGGCACAGAAATGGCATTAAGAAACCCAGATCAAATAGATATGAATCTCTGAAGGGGGTTGATCCCAAGTTCCTGTGGAACATGCGTTTTGCAAAGAAACAACAAGAAAGGGCTGAACAATGCTAAGAATGCCAAGTAACCAGCTTGCCTCCAGATGGCAAAAGGGACTGACTTGCTTGGCAACTGACCAGCAGTTGTTTTCTTCTTTTCACTCAAGGCGTTTTGTATAAATAAAATTGAGTATAACATGGGGCGGGGGAAATCCTGGATCCTTTGATGATGATGACACTCTTTTGCATTCATCTATCCAGGAAGTTTAAAATATTTTCATACGTTACGTTTATATCCAACCTTTGCTTATCCTGCTTCCCTATTTTTCCCTTACATTCAACTCTGTAAGCTAGGTTTGGCTAGGAAATAAGTGACTGTTTTCATAGCCGAGTGGGGATTTGAAACTTTGTCTTCGTGGTGGTAGTTGTTATACCCCACCCCTGACAGGAACTCAGTGAAGCTTACAAATAACATCCAATTAAATGCATAACCACAAACAGAGATAAAACACTGTTCTGTTCCCCCACTTTCTGGTTCAAATATCAAAGTCAATGAACATTATACAAATGCACAGGATGACAGTATATCTGTTAGCAACTAACAGAATGTAAGAGGAGCCTGCTGGATCAGGCCAATGGTCCATCTAATCCAGCATCCTAGTTTTACAGTGGCCAACCAGAAGCAGGACTTGAGCACAAGCAGACTCCCTCCTGTAGTTTCGAGCAACTGGAGGCAAAGCAGAGTCATTATGGCTAGTAGCCATAATGGCTTAGTCCCCCCACCCCATAAATTTGTCCAATTTTACCTTAAAGCCAATCCAAGCTGGTGGCAGTCACCACCTCCTGTGGAAATAAGTTCCATAGATTATATTTAGCTGTGAGTACATTAGCTAAGGGGACGCGGATGGCGCTGTGGTCTAAACCACTGAGCCCTAGGTCGGCGGTTCGCTTAGTCATGCTGGCCACATGACCCGTGTAAAAACTGCGGACAAATGTCAGCTCCCTTGGCCTGTAAAGCAAGATGAGCGCCGCAACCCCAGTGTCGTTCGCGACTGGACTTAACTGTCAGGGGTCCTTTACCTTTTTTTTTACATTAGCTATGGTAGCAAAATGCACCCTTCATATGGAGGGGCAACCTATTTATAAATGCACTGTGGTAAAATAAGTGTAGGGAATCAATCCTTTCCATGCTTGCAGGGTTTGTGGATGCCACAGGTTTTGAAACAGGATGTCTGATTAAGGCTGGGATCCTGTGCAGGGGAAGAAAATCCCCTTAAACACAGTTGGACTTACTGTAATTCTGAGGAAAACATGCCCAGGTCTGTTTGCACTCTAGATGTACCTTTTACAGTAGAAGGAAATCTTGTTACAGTATTTACTACTTGCTGTTAGTGACACAAAGCATGCTCACAGGTGTAGCTGGGGGGGGGGGGGAGCAGCTGCAGGGATGTCTTAGTCATTGAGGCTACTGGCGCAAGGCACCACGGCCTGAGGAGAGCGCCTGCGCCACTCTCGCTCATCTCTTCTCGGGCTGCGGATGCGGGGAGGCCGTCGGCGAGCCTCCCGTCGGCGCTGCAGCCAGGTATCCCGAGCAGGCGGAGGCGGAGTTGGAGCACAGCTGGCAGCGTCCCCACCTGCCCCTCCGCGTCCGCCCGCTGCACCTCACTTAAGACATCTGAGGTTCTGCCCCGCCCTAACAAAAGCCTGCCCCCCTCCCCAACAAAAATCCTGGCTACGCGCATGGGTAAGCTGCAAAGGAACCAAATGGTCCTTGCTCCTTTTGAAGGATGGCTAGTTACAAACGAAGACAACAGGAACACCTCCAGTTTGCTAAGCCTGTGAGAAGCCCTTGCACGCTGCAGTGCAGTACTGTAATATGCATACTGAGGAGGATGCATCTGTATGATACTTACTCACTGGCAAGTGAGTATAGGATAGAGAGCAGCTGTAGATAAATATCTATGTAAAAACAAAAAGTGTAATTGATTCCTGATAGCATTTCCCCCTTGAGCTTGTAGGAGTCAGGGAAAGATGTGGACTTCCTTTCTCTTCCTCTATGGCATCCCTACATTACTGTATATAAAAGCAACAATAGTAAATAACGTAAATTAAGAAGTAGAATAAGAAAAATCTTGCTTGGATCAAGGTTTAAGGAGAGACGAAAACGCGTGGCCTGTTCTGAGGGGCGGGGACTATGCAAAATAGGAGGCGTGGCCCCGCGTCCTTCTTCCAAGGGGTTTTGCTGGGAATATAATTGAAACTCGGTAATTTCGCTCGGAATGGAGCCACAGCGGCGGACATGGGCGGGAATAGCAGCCTTGCTACCTCCGGGTGCAACATTTGGGGGAGAGGGTCAGGGACGTGGGCGGGGAGGGGGAAGAAACCGAGCGGAGGCTGTTGCCTTACCGTGACATGGAAAGCGGAGAGCCGCCGCCTGGCTTTTGAAGCGCGGAGTGCAGAGTTAAGACTATACTTTCAGGGATCATTTCTATAGTTTGTAACTAGAGAAGTGTACTCGAAAGTGATCGGCCAAGCGAACCACGAGGAGGAGTCGAAGTGTTCTCTTCTGAGCGCGAAGCGAGCGGGCAGTGTTGCATTTTGCAGCTGCTGCCTGTTATTGATGACCGTTCCGCCTCCTTTTCATTAAGGAGGTTGGAGGGAGAGAACACAGACTGAGTGGCTCGTTTCCTTTTTTAAAAATGGTTTAAAAATGGACTGATTTCCCCCTTTTCATTACTTTTTAATTTGGTTTTATACAGCATAATACAAATCATTCTCTGCATTCAAGATTATAATTTGTACTTTTCCATCTTTTCACATATTGGATGCTTTGTCTACCCTGTATTATACCAGTGTTTAATTAGTCTTATGAATATAAAAATGAAAGATATATTCTGCATTTATTAGCTGCCTCAAGAGGGAGTGATCAGAAACTTAGCGTATTTTCAAATCCAAAACGTTAACAGAAAACTGGTGTGGTAATAGTGTAGGTTGTGTGGTTTTGAAATAATTTAGCATGATATGTTTTTGTCACTGCAAATAGTGTTTTGAAGTTCGGGGTTTGAGGATTTATTGTAAAAAATCAGTTTATTAGTTTAGAGTGTGGCCTGGAGCTCATGGAAGTTATGGTCTAAACAGTGGTTTTCCATGGCACCCTGGAGTACATTGAATTAAATTCAGGGGTGCTGTGGGCAACACTGGCCTCTGTCTCTCTTTCTCCGCCCTCCTCTGATGTCCTCTGGCATCTCTGCCTCCTAAAGGCTTGCACAGATGTATATTGCAGCAGCCCTGAGCTTATACTCCACAGGCGAAGTGTGCCACTGGGATTCACCTCTTTTTGGGGTGGTGGTGGGGGCAGCTCAGAGATCGGGCGGCAGCAGCAGCTGCCCAGAGGACTCCCAAGGAGAGGGGAGAGGACAGGAGGCTGAGGGAGCACTCCACAAAACCGGGATGTTCAAAAAAGGGTGAGAGGCTGCCAGCTCTGCAAGCAAAGGGTGACATAACTGGGCTCCTAAGCCCCACAGGGTTGCCACAGAAAGAAGGTAGTTGGTCCAGGGAGCCGTGGACTCAAAAAGGTTGAACACATCTGGTCTAAATTATCCAGAACCCATCAGGTCAGCTAAGGCAGTGGCATGAGTCTTCTAAGTACCCAGGAATAACCTTAATTTTCAGCTTCGATGGGTGTTTGACTTTGAGGCCTTCTAATACAGTTTGTTGAAGAAAGATCTGTTTAGTGAAACTGTCACCCTATATTACGAAATCAATGTGTTCCCCCCCATGCTATTTTTGTAGATAACTGTGTTCACATGTAGGAACCGTAATCAAATGTAGCCAGGTCTTGTTAAGCACAAGGAATCAAACTGTTCCTTTCTGAGTGTGAAGCAAGTGGGTGGTGTTGTGTTTATACAACTGCTGTTCCCTGCTTTCAATGACCCATTCTCCTTACTTGTTCAGAGGCTAAAAGGACAAAGCAGAGACTGCATATCTGCTTCAAAAATGTTTTAAAAATAGATTTTACATAAATACAAATATACATAATTTGTATGCTGCCTTTCCAAGCTTCAAATCATACTCAAGGTGTCTTACATGAAAAAGGAACATAACAACATAACAAAAGTAGTTATCAATGATAAATAAAACATTTTTAAAAATACACATCCAAACTGAACAATTTCCACATATATCACAAAAAACCTGAAACAAATATACATAAAAAACCAACAGCACCAGACCTTCCAACAACAAACACCCCAACCCAAGAGTCTGTTCAGCAACCTTAGCTTTCGTGGCTGCAGTCAGTCAGGGTCTCACCTTCCCAGGCCAGGTGGAAAAGGCTTGCAAGACAGGGAACTGGTGTTCCTACTTAAATAGGTGGTTTTGTATGTGACACAACCTGCATTTCTTTTTTTTTCTTTTTTTTTAGAAATAAGTCCAGTAATGTAGAATTACTTCCTTTTAAAAGTTTGAAGTCACATTAAAAGGCAGTGGATGTTAGTAACAGGTCAAGCATACAGCTGGATAGTAGCAGTGCAATGAGAACATCTGTGTGCTTAGGCTCTTTCACTTGGCGTTTGATAATTTAGAAATATATCCCCTTTGGTTTACTTGAATTTATTCCCAGATTAAATGTGCATAGTACCTCAGTCCTAGCATTGATAGGTGCACTTAAAAAAAATTATTCAAGCGCAGTGGAACTCCATACAACAGTCCTGTAAGGTGGTCCAGAAGACATTTTATTTCTATATTGAATCTGGTTGGCCACTGGTGGAAAACTGTGTTGGACTACATAGGCCTTTGATTTGACCCAGCAGGGCTAGTCTAAGGGGGGGGGGTAGTCTAAGAGGTATGGGGGGTGTCAGACATTGCCCTGAACATATGCACTTTGACTTGGAGGTGATTCTCACGGAACTGTGGCTGCTCTCAGCCGCTCCAATAGGGGCTGTTGTAACGATTTACGCCATTGTGAACTTATTTGAAGACTCTAGAATGCTGCATGTATCCTGACAAGGACTGCAGGACTTTCTTCGAAAGTTTGTATTATAGGATCTCTCCATTTAGTGGTTGACGAGAAAGTTGAGTCAGGGACCTGTTGGTTCCCTGCGGAGTCTCTTCGCAACACGATCGTTTGCGTGTTTTACTCAAGAGCAGGGCTTGCTGGGGCGGCGAAGACTAGGACTCCCTCCACCCGCGCGGACTGTCAGGCGGTGACATAGTTAAGCTGCCTGAGCCAGGGAGAGTGACGTCATGAAGGCCCGCCTCCTCTAGGTAGCCGCCTGGGTTTGACGAGCCAGTAAGCGAACTGCAGGCCGCCATGTTTAAAGGAAACTGAAGCCCGGCAGTGATTGGCCGCTTGGGTCCCGTATGCAGATCGAAAGCGAGAGGGATTCTGGTCCTCCGCCGATACCTGGCCAAATACCAAATTATAAAAGCATTTATTTTAAATTATCTCGAAGGGGCTTGAAATCGCTGGTTTCCTGTCTTAAGAATTAAAAGTAGCGCATGTTTTCGATGGGTTAGAAATCGATCGCCGTGCTTTAGAGAGTGGGTCGAGGCAGCCGGGCTCGGGAGCCGAAGAGCGTTTAGTTAAGACTATACTTTCAGGGATCATTTCTATAGTTTGTAACTAGAGAAGTGTACTCGAAAGTGATCGGCCAAGCGAACCACGAGGAGGAGTTGAAGTGTTCTCTTCTGAGCGCGAAGCGAGCAGGCAGTGTTGCATTTTGCAGCTGCTGCCTGTTATTGATGACCGTTCCGCCTCTTTTATATTAAGGAGGTTGGAGGGAGAGAACACAGACTGAGTGGCTCGTTTCCTTTTTTTAAAGTGGTAAATATTAGATTTTAATTGTTTGGTCCTTTGTAAAAAGGTTTCAAATTTTAAAGTTATTTTTGGTTCATAGTATGTTGGTTTTTTATTTTGTTTTATAGTATATGCTTATTTGGCATTGTTTTGTATCAAGGGTGCCTTCTGCTAATATTGGTTAACCTTGCAAGCATAATAATTTTTTCATGCGTCTTGTTACCTTCATTTCTCCATTGTTGGACAAATGCCTATTTTGCCCTTTCTGAAGAAGTTGGGGTTAGCGCATGTGGCAATCTGGTTAAAATTATAATAAAGCCATTCATATTAGTTTTTTTTTTGGCATAATTTATATACCCTTGCTTTTAAAACAACAACCTCAAATCTCTTTACAAAAAGTAATGAATGAAGTTCTCATTTAAAAACAGTATCTGAAGAAGTGTGCATGCACACGAAAGCTCATACCAGGAACAAACTCAGTTGGTCTCTAAGGTGCTACTAGAAAGAATTTTCGATTTAGTTTCAAAATGGTCGTGGGCATGCATATATATACCCAGCAAATTATTATAACTGGGTATGAAATGAAAATGTCCTGATTCTGTGCATAGATTCTTAGAAATAAGCCCATGGAATTCCGTGGAGCAAAGGATGGCTGCTCTGAACAAATATTAATCCTTGCAGAGATGAGCCTGTTAGACTTGGCATTAGCATTATTATTCATTAAATTTCTATATTATCCTTCATCTGAAGTTCACAGGGAGGTTTATGATATAAAAATACAAACAATATTAACAAACAAACATATTAACGTAGTAGATCAACAAAGAAAACAATACTGCCCCCACAGTTTAAATGACCATAACATGTTTAATTACCCAAAGGCCTGGGAGAAGAGGAATGTTATTGTCTGGTGTCTAAAGATATGTAAGAAAGGTGCCCGGTGTTAAATAAATCATGACATATGGTGTTGTTTATCTGAGGTTGTATTTACCTAATTTTAAGACCTGCCAAGGAACAGATGATTGTTGTTATGTCTTCATATGTAAAACCACAGAAATAAAGGAAAGTGCTTTTTCTTATATGTACCCATGACTGTAGCTTAATTTGTGATCTGGACTTAATGGTGTGCCTCTGGCTGATGGCACCACTTTGATTCATTGCAGAGGGTTGGAGATTGGGGAAGGGCAGCTTTTAAGGGACCTCACACATTTAGGGAAAATTTGCAGGGGCAGTGGATAATTCTCTCCCCCCCCCCATTCTTATAGGAATCAGTGCTGACTCGATTAACTCATTGGGGCAGACTCCCCTATTCACTGCTGCCTTGCTTGGTATTGGGAAAGTTGTCAGCGTTCTTTTAGATTATGGTTCGGATCCAAATCAGTAAGTACAAAAGCTACGTTTTTGTTGTTATAGGGAATAGACAATTTTCTGGGTTTTAAAAAAATCCAGAGGTGTGTGGGTTCTCTACATGTAGATCTGCAGAAATGGAGAAAAAGCAAAAAAGCATGTTTTCTGATAATGATAGGTGTGTCCCCCCATTCCCTTTTAAAAACAGGCATTGAGACCCCAGGGCTGCAAAACTAAGCTGGAAAGTGTGTGGGAAATGCCTTACAATGAATGGCCTTCCCCAACCAGGCACCCTTCCAGAAGTTTTGGACTACAACTCGCATCAGCCCCCACCAGCATGACCCGTGGTCAGAGTTGATGGGAGTTGTGGTCAAAACTATCTGGAGAGACAAATTTGGAAATATCAGTTTGCCATCTTTTGAGGCATTGAGAGTAGCTGTGAGGTCCCAGAAAACCAACAATACTATTTTACTTCGTTTGTGTAACTCACTCAGCTTGCAGAATCCTATTTTTATTTGCACAGAATTTGGATTACTCTTGGCACGAGTGTTGCTATTATTTTATTTTTTATTAAATTTGTATACCACCCTTCATCCGAAGATCACAAGGCAGTTCACAGCATAAAAATGCGAGATAAAACAGGAACAAAAATGAAACGAGACAATACCCCTACCCCAAAACACATTTAAAAGGACATAAGATGTTTATCAGCCTTGATGTAAGCATTTTTAAGCCCAGAGTCCACCCAGTCCAAGGAATTGCTTATTGAATTCTTTGGGGGCCCTCTGATCAGGACTTCTAAGTGCTCTTGTGTTCCTTATTTTCTCAGCCGCTGTCACGATGGGAGCACTCCGGTACATGCCGCAGCTTTCTCAGGCAACCAGTCAATTCTCAGCAAACTGCTGGATGCGGGTGGAGACCTGCGAGTCCATGACAGGAACGGGAGGAACCCACAGAGCTGGGCTGTGACAGCTGGGAGGGAGAGCAGCGCTCAGGTGTGTGGGCAGCTAGGGCCTTTCGCCTCTTGATTACCCCAGAAGCTTGCACCCGTGTGCACAAAGCTCCATGGATGCCTCTTCCAAGCAAAGTCAGCCTTCCATTTCCTGCATGCAGCATGTAGTGTTGCTTTTTTTGATCATGTATGGGGGCACCTGTGGGCCCCCCATCCATTATTGCTGGGCTCCAGTTCTCAGCATCCCCAACTGTTGGCCCTGTAGGTTGCAGGGGATGGTAGGAGTTGGAGTCCCAGCAACGTTTACATGGCTACAGGCTCCCCATCCCTGACCTTGCAACACTCCCAGCCGAAATGCTTTTATCCAGAACTGTTTATTTGTTTCTATAACAAGGGTCATGGCTCAGTGGAATAAAGCACCTGCTTTTCAGTCAGAAGGTCTCATGTTCAATCCTTGGCATCTCCAGGTAGGACTGGGAAAGATCACGTCTAAAATCATGGAGAGCCACTGCAAGTCTGCCCAGACTGATGTTTGGCACCACTGGATAGCTTAGTTGGTTAGAGCAAGTGCTGATAACACCAAGGTTGCAGGTTCAATCACCATAATGGACATCTGGATTGCAGGGGCTTGTACTAACTAGATGGTCTTCAGGGTCCCTTCCAACCCTTCAATTCTATAAGGCACTTTCTCCCTTCCATCCCTGGTTGCTTTCAAGGTTTGCGCTCAAACTCAGGAGTCTTCGCCGCCACCAACCATCCCTGGCGGCGGCGGCTTCTCTTCTGTTTTGCAGATGCTCGAGTTCATCCAGCGATGTACAGCCCACATGCAGGCGATTGTGCAGAACTACTCCGTAGACTTGCTGCGGAAGGTGGACTCTCCCAGAGCTTTGGTCTCTAGCCCCTCCAAGTTTGTGGGCATCAAGCAAGGGTGAGTGCCTCCAGTTGTGACGGTGATGGTGGGGAGAGAAATCGTTTCTCCCTCTTCTCTTCCTTTCCCCGCACACCAAACGTTTATTTTTAATAGAGGACTGTAAACACTTGGGAAGTGCCCTTGGTTCCTCCACAGAGAATGGCTGCAACATCATTCTTTCTCCCTCATGTGGTGAAAAAGCAGAACTGCACACATAAAAACAAAAAGGAAGCCCAGATCAGAACCAAATAAAATCCAAGATCTGTCATTGGGTATTAGCAACAAATCTCCATTTGTATCTGTGCTGGCTTTGAAATTGTGCCCAGTACATGCAATCTTTTTATTGTGAAATTACTTTGAGATGCTTTGTAGGAAGTGTCTAGAGACTCTGAATCTCAGGGTCGTGGGTTTGAGCCGCTCGGGCAAATGATTGCTGCATTGCAGAGGGTTGGACTGGATGACCCTTTTGGTCCCTTCCAACTGTACAATTCTTTGATCCTATGGTTATATGAGAGCTAGTGTGTTACAGTGGTTCGAGTGTTGGACAAGGACCTGGAAGACCAGGGTTCAAATTCCAGCTCAGCCATGAAGCTCACTGGGTGACTTTGCTGCCTCTCAGCCTCAGCTACTTCAAGAGACACCCCTTTCCCCCTTTCTTTGTTTTTTTTGTCCTTCAGGACGGCTGACAAGATTCTGAGACGCGGGAGCAGTGCCCCCCAAAACATTTACAGCTTTGGCTTTGGGAAGGTAAATATGGCGGAAAGGTCCAGGACGCGACAGGATCTCCCTGTTCCCCTTGAGCCAAGGTTGTATCTAGAAGAATGAATTGGGAACAGCTGGTGAATTTTTTGTTGGGAATTCAAAAAGTATATCCTTGTTATGCAAGTCTTTAGTGCAGGGTGTGGCTTCTGGTGGTGAAAGAGCAGAAACTGGCCAGTGGAAAACCTTGAGCCCAGGGGCCAAATGCAGCCCCTCCGGGTCTCTCTGTTTGGCCCTTGATATTCTCCTGTCCTCTTGTTTGTCCTGCTCTGCGCCTTCTTCAGGTGCTTTTGCCTGGCTGAGTGTCAGGGCTGGGACAAAGGCTCAGAGCCTGGGACGGCGAACGGTCAGAAGGAAGAAGAGGAAGCAGACTTGGAAGAGGAGATGTCGGAAGCTGAAGAGGTAACGGGGTTAGTGAGCCACGAGAGTTTGTGGCAGAGAGAAGTCCAGAATTGGAGGCAGAAGCAGAGGATGGAGACGAGGGGGGCCAAGAGGCAGAGTGGAGGCAAGCTTCTGAAGAATTCAGCGGGGTCTTCCCCTCCTGCTGTGACCAGCTCCCCTGCCCCCTGGTCTCCCAGGACCAGAAGAGGTATGAAGAGGGCAGAGCAAAGACAGACAAGGCTTCTGCATCTCAGATTACTTGGGAAGGACCTGGCAGAGGAGTAGACTTAGGGAGCTGTGGGAAGGTGGGGACCTTCAGTCCTCGCAACTGCCTCATTGGAGCCAGACCAATGAGGAAGATTTGCTGTGCTCACTAGGCCTGGCACTACTGAGCAGCATCTTCTAATAAAGTGTTAACTTAGCACTATGTGCTTTATTGCTGATGTGCTTCTGACACTGGGATATGTCCTGGAACCCTTGAAATGTCTCTTGCTTGCCTTAATTGAGAATGGATATGGGACGCAGGTGGCGCTGTGGGTTAAACCACAGAGCCTAGGGCTTGCTGATCAGAAGGTCGGCGGTTCGAATCACCGTGATGGGGTGAGCTCCTGTTGCTCGGTCCCAGCTCCTGCCCACCTAGCAGTTTGAAAGCACGTCAAAGTGCAAGTAGATAAATAGTTACCGCTCTGGTTGGAAGGTAAACGGCGTTTGCATGTGCTGCTCTGGTTTGCCAGAAGCGGCTTTGTCATGCAGGCCACATGACCCGGAAGTTGTACGCCGGCTCCCTCGGCCAGTAACGTGAGATGATCACCGCAACCCCAGAGTCGGACACGACTGGACCTAATGGTCAGGGGTCCCTTTACCTTTACCTTTATGGGTGTTTGAATCTGCGTACAAACTAGTCAAGGTAAATTTCAACTTTTGTTGCTCTGCACCTTTTTGCCTTAAGCCTCACTGGCCCCAAGAAGGTTTCCTGGAAGAGAATGTGGACCTTGATTGGAAAATGTGTGTCCTCAAGCAATAGCAAAAGGATTGGTGGGTGGGTGTCTTTTAAATTTATGAAAACATTTCTGCACTGCTTTTATGAAAAAGAAACACCAAAGTGGTTTACGTGACAATAAAACATAGCATTATCCAATAAAAATTAACTGTCAATAGAGAAGGTGAAACCATCACAGGGACAGGTATTTATAATACTACTAAGGGCCAGGGAAAAGCTACTCTTTCTTTACAAAGCATCTTTGTAAGAAAAAGGCTTCTTTCATTTTCTTGGCTTACAAAAGTGAACATAAGGAAAAGATTTGAAGAATTATGAATGTTGTGGAGAAAAATGAAAACAAAAGAGCAATTGTTACAATTATTATTTCTCGTGTCAGGTTTACCTCACAGGCAGCCGTCAGCTGGGCTACCTGGCATCGCTCCCCATCATTGCAGATAAGGAAGTGGTCCAGGCTGATGATGAACCAACCTTCTCCTTTCCAGCTGGGCCATACATGACTATGACCAAGTGGGTTGCTGCTTTTGCAAGGGGGAGTTGGGCTTCTTAACCAAGTAGGCTAGGTGTAGGCTTGTTCAGCGTATATATTGCTTCTGACCCAAGATGCAAAGTCCCAAAGCAATACGCATCCAGACAAGAAACTGCAGTCAAAATCACATAAACATTATTAAGAACAGGTTTAACAGCACAGTTTCATATCAGTGGTGCTTTTGCCCATTTAGACTTGTGTTGTTCTACTTTTTTTTGGAGTAGAACCCCCCAGGATTCACCAGCCAGAGCCTACTGCAAAAAGACACACGCTTAGATTTAAAGAGTTACGAGCTGTGGAATTTTCTTTTTTGAGTACCAAAAACTTGAAGGGTGCTTGCTTTTGGTTTCTCCAGTCTCAAGAGTGGTTTACAAAAAGAATAAAACGATATCATCACCATTTAAATAAGGCATTACAAATAGTTAAAATAAAAAGTAAACTAAAAACCAGATGAAAACACATGTCTGCATTTGACCTTCCTTTTGGAGCTACCCTTCTGTCCACCTCCTGTGACGGAGCATGCGTTCAACAGAGTATTGAAAACTGCAATGCTGCCAAAGAAAAAGTCCAGAAAGTCACACCTGGCCTTTTCAGCATGTGCCATTTATCCTCTCTTCCCTCCCTTCCCCGATCTTGCAGTTTGATGTGGGGTGGAAGCAGAGTCACAGTGAAGGAGCTGAGCATGAAACCCCACCAGCACTGCAGCAAGCTGCGCCTCTCTGACCTTCTTCTTGCGGAACAGGAGTACAGTAGGTACGGCCGCCTCTTGCATCTTTGGCGGGGAAACCCTGAATCACGATTGTGGCTCCTTCCTCTATTGATGTTCAGATCGGAGGGGGAACAGCATCTCAGCAGTGATGTCGACTTGCGCTTCTTGCAGATACGTAAAAGGTGCCCATGCAATTTGGGTGCTAAGCAGGAGGAAGGAAAAGCCGTAAAGCTATTCTGGTAACCTTGTTTTGGTCTGTCCCTGAACAATAAAGAAGGGATCTGTATTGTGGCCATTTGCCTTGGGAAAAATAATCTACTTGTTTCTCTCTTCCTCCTCAGTCTCTTGGGTGAGGACAGTGTTACAGGGTTTTTTTTTGGGGGGGGGGGAGGTCATTCTGGATGAAACCCATGAGTCCCTTCCAAAGCTGTGATTCTGCATCAGGGAGGGTAGAATCTATTAGGGGAAAGCACCCAGATCAGTTCCTTCTCTAACGGAGTGGCCTTGGCCTGCCAGTTCAGTCCTGCCATTTACATTAAAAAGGGGTTGCCTTGTTGCCATAGAGACAAGCGTTGTGTGTGTGTGTGTGTGTGTGTGTGTGTGTGTGTGTGTAAAACCCCCACCACCTAGTGGAAGCAGACTTCACCTTATGGAAGAACAATAGCCAGAGTTTTGTGAGTGAGCTTTGGCTGATGCTGGAAGCTGGAAAGACAGAGGCATCCATTGCTCTGTGCTGGAGCCAAAGTGGTGGCTTTGGGCTTCCCTGCAAAACTTGATGGGGAGGTGAGATCTTTCAGGTGTCTGTGCTGTGAGACCTTCCATCTTATCCTCTGATTATATGTATGTGTAAATAAAACCACACATATTAAAGATTCTACAGTGTTTTGTTAACCTTCATTCCAAGGAAACGGAAATTGGATAAGCGCAGGCTTACCCCTGGAGCCTCTCACCACTTGGCGATGGGTTGCACGCAGCAGTACCCAGCAGAGCATCTCTTGAAAGATCAGTTGTGTTTGCTGGTGCCACGTTGATGGCCTGATCCATGTTAGCTTCCACCCTCTTTTGGCCTTTGCTCCCGGCATGTTCTGTTGTTGCTTTTTTGTTGGTTCTGGTGCTTTAAGTTGGTTAGGAAATGCAAAGTGAGCTGTTCTGATGGGATAAGATCAGTAAGCCTGGAAATGCACTTCCTTCGTAATCCAATTTCCCTTCACACTGTTGGGTTTTCATATCTCTTTCTGCAGCAAGCTCCGCCATCCTCATTTGTTGCAGCTGATGGCCGTCTGTTTATCCAGCGACTTGGAGAAAACTCGATTAGTGTTTGAGAGGGTTACTTTTGGCTCCCTCTATAGCATCCTTCATGAGAGGGTAAAGTGACCGTTTTTGTTTCTTGGCAGAATTAATATATTTATTCTACCCACTCCCAGTGCTTTCCTCCTAAGGAGCTCAGAGTGACAAATCAGGTTCTTCTGGCCCCTGCCAAACTTTATCCTCATAACAACCCCGTGAGGTAGGTTACGCTGAGAGAGTGTGACTAAGTCACTGAGCTTCACAGCTAAGAGAGCCACCTGGCAAGCTTCATGGCTAAGAGGGGATTGATCCATTTTGTCCATTATGTGGTAGGTTAGACTGAGTAAAAGGGGTGCTGGCTTTGCACATAGTGCTGAGGCACAGTTAAAACAAGCCAAAGACAGCAAATCATGACTTCAAGTTAAGCTGCTGGATAGGGCTTGGACAGTTGGAGAAACCATGGTTTAATGAACCATCGTTGAATAAACCATGGCTTGGCATTACGTGTAAACTGGGCTGTGATATCTCCTCTGATCTCAAACAGTTTTCAAGCAGAATGATTACCAGACAGAAGTTGGTACACAATAAGCTAACATCCACACCATACGTTGGCAGCTTTAATTGTACGGTGTGGGGGGGGGGGTACCTGCCCTGTTTTAAATCCTGTCTTCCTGGAGGTTCCTCCTTCCACCTGGGAAGAGCAGACGCTCAAGCTAAGAGCTGGTTTCTTTCTTTTTCCCCTCGGCAGCGTTCGGAGTTCCCCATTGTGCACATGGAGACCCTTGTGCACCTCTTGCTCCAGGTGAACGATGGCCTGAGGTTCCTGCACTCGCATGGCTTCATCCACCGCACGGTCAGCTCCTATGCTGTGGTGGTGGTTTTGGCCGGGGAAGCCAAGCTTACCAACCTGGAGTACATGATCGAGAGGTAAAGGCACCCTACTTTCCCCCATTCTCCCCATATTACTTGAGCAACTAGCAAAAGTACAAAATGTAAGTTTGGAAATGGTGTCTGAGCTGCAGAGGTCGGACATGCTTGTGTGGTCAGCTTGGAAGCATGATGAAGAAAGGAGGCCGCCCAGGCACGAAGGTGTGGGATGTGAAACACGGGAGCAGTCAAATACAACATAGAAGGGGAACTCTATGCCGGAACTTGCTGTTTCTCCTGGGCTGGGATAGACCTCTGTGTAACTGGAGATGGGTTTGGCCTCACCTGGGCAGGTAAACAAAACCACAGGCTGGCCACCATCTTTCTCTCTTTTGGACGACGCTCTCAAAGAAGCAACATTGCTAAGAGGACAAAGGAGCTGTTTTCCCCTTATGGGACAGTCTCCTAAGTACATGTTACTTTTACTAAGTTGAAGTCTGCCTTCTGGGATCCTTTTGTGAACAGATGTGTAAGTAAACTCTTTTTATACTTTTATAAGAACACTGTCGTGTCTTATCTTTTAGGAGGGATAAAGGGGGAAATACCAGGACAACATTTATTATAGAGACTCTAGCGAGTCTGAGCAAGCTTTCCGCTGTGTGTGTTTAAAAGGGGAATGAAAACTCTGCTAAATTCTGGGACTTGTTAATTCAAGTTGGAATAGGATATAATAAACAAAGTATCCTCTCCTGCATCCCTAAACATTCCCACAGAAGGAAGTATGTAGTGTTACAAGCTTCCTGCCAAGGCAGACAAAGGAAATGATTTCACTGAGTTCTCTCTAGCAAATTTTACAGGAAAGCTCTGTGAGCCTCAGCCCTTTCATGTGCCCACTTGGCAAAGCATGAATGTTGACTGACTGCAATAATGTCCCACATAAACAAGTGGGTCTTTGAGAGCCCTCTTGCAGCTACTGTCTCACCACCACCACCACCCATTTTCACATGTTATCCAGCTTTAAAACAATGCTGAGCACCTCTGGGGTGTATGTTCTCCCCACTGCCACATGTTCTGAGGGCCTTTTGGTTTCCTGTCTTTGACAGTAAGGATGGGGGAGAGCACAGTGACCTGACGCGGCTGCCCATCCCTTCCCAGTTATACAAATGGTGCGCTCCAGAAGTAATCCTCGGTAGGACAGCAACCACCAAGTCTGACATCTACAGCTTCTGCACAGTGATGCAGGAGGCTTTGACAGGTACAGAAACGGAGGGAGGCATGCTAAGCCTCACAAAGGTAAGAACATAAGGAGAACCTGCTGGATCATGCCAATGCCCACCTAGTCCAGCATCCTGTTCTCACAGCGGCCAGACAGATACCTGTGTGAAACTTGCAGGCAAGACCCAAGCACAAGAGCGCTCTCCCCTCCTGTGGTTCCCAGCAACTGGTATTGAGAAGCATCACTGCCTCTGACTGTGGAGGCAGAGCAGAGCCATTGTGGCTACTAGCCAATGATAGCTTTATCCTTCACAGAATTTGTCCAGTTTTTTAAAGCCACCCAAGTTGGGGGCTGTAACTGCCTCTTGTGGAAGTGAGTTCCATAGTTTTAACAATCTGCTAGACGGACTTCCTTTTATCTGTCCTGAATCTTGCAACATTCATTGGATGAACACAAGTTCTGGCGTTCTGAGAGGGAGAAAACTTCTCCATTTGCATCCTCCATGCGTTGCAGAAGTTTATAAACTTCTGTTGTGTCGCCTCTTACTCTAAACTGAAAAGTCCCAAATGCTCCACCGTGATCATTTTGATTGCCCTTTTACAACTGTAGTTTGTGTGTTTGCTTTTCAAAGCTCTCAACCTGCCCCATTCCCATTTCTTGGCTGCTGCACCTTGTTCGGAATAGTCTCTCCTCCTGTCTTCATCAAGCTGATTGGCCCCAGCCTCCCCTTCAAGGCTGTTGCCGATATTCTACTACTACTAGGTGATCCTCAGGGACCCTTCCAACTCTATAATTCTGATTCTATTTTAATTTCAGTTGTGTATTTCTTGACATGCCCTCTGCCATAAGGCAGGCTCCTCCCCTTCAGAGCTTCACATCAGAACATGCATTTGGTCTGTGTGTCTTCCAGATACCATCCCCTGGGATGGGTTCGAGGGCCCGGACGTTAAGGACCTCATAGTTTCCGGGCAGTGGCTGGAAGCGGATGCCAGGCTGCCCAAGCCTTATTATGACATTGTGAAGACTGGGCTGGAATCCAGGCAGAAGCAACGCACCATGAACCTGCAGGATATCCGATATATCCTGAAGAATGACCTGAAGGTGAACCACAGCAATTGAGCCTCCCAAATCTGGGCTTGCAAACAACTTTACTCCTGGTCACCTCTGGCAAATTTGAACCACCTCTGGGCACCTAGCCGTGGCTGGCTAGCCAGCTAAAAACTGACCGCCAGTGTGTTCTGTGAGCATTATTTTTGCAAGGCTATTTCTCAACTCTGTAGAGCCTGTGCTTCCCAAACTCCTCCCACCAATAGATCACTTGAAAAGTGGTAGCTCGTCTAGGAGAAGGAAAACTTTGACCCTACACCTCTGCTGCCTTGCAGGATATTTCAGGAGAAAAAAAGGCTAAGGGGTAAAACCCACACAAATCAGGAGTTGAGTCGCTAAGGCAGTTGGATAATGCCTTGTACGCCTCCTTCCGGCAACTCCTATAGCCAAGGTGGTGCCGAACGTATTGCTCTGCTTTCCTTTGGACCACATCAGCAAGGCTGAGAGGGGCGGGCTTGTCTGGGCAGGCTAGCTAGGACCTCCATATACACACTCCCCAGGCTTGTGTCTTGGGGATTGCACTTTAATGCTCCTAACACAACGGTTTGACTATCCCCGGAGGTGCACTCCATTGTCTCTTGAGACAGATGGATGCCAACAACGGCAACCTAATTTGGTTGCAGGGAGAGAGAGTTCCAGGGAGAGAGGGGTCCCTTGTGTCCTGACACCATTCTCCTTGCCACTGCAGGATTTGATTGAGTCTCGTAGGACCCGCCATGGTGACAGTTCTGGGCCGTCAAAGGCTGAACCCTGTGCTGACATTAATATCTGCTTGCCATCCGCCTCTGCTGTCTCGGTCAAGGTGGAAGAAGAGTTGCCAGAAGAGGAGCAGGAAGAAGAGCCAGAAGAGGAGCAGAGTGTCCCGTGTCTGCCTTGTAAGTTTTGCTTTTACTGCAAGGGACAAAGCCTGGCTTTTTGTGTCTTTGCTGCCAGTGGCAGTTTCCCTCCTGGGGCAAACGGGAAGGGCTGCATCTAAGTGGCAGAGCACCTGCTTTGCATGCAGAAGGCCCCCCCCCCGGTTCAATCCACAGCCGCATCTCCAGTTAGACCTGAGATCCTGGAGAGCTGCTGCCCGTCAGTGTAGGTAGTACAGAGCTATGGTTGGTCTCTTCTGTATGTTTATGGCCCTCTAGACACCAGTGTTGTCTGTACCAGGAATGAGGGAATAACCATCTGTATGCCCTGCTAGATGTTGTTCATAGAAGTGACCCTGCTCAGAGTTGGAAGGGACCATGAGGGTCATCTAGTCCAGGCATGTCCAACTCCCAAGAGACTGCGATCTACTCCCATTATAAAAATATATATATGGCGGTGTTCTACCCATTGTCATTGGAGGAAGGAGGAGCGTGTGTGGGGTGGGTGGATTGCCCAGAGTTATTGAGCTTTGTTAGGAGGGAAGTGCCCAGAGTTTTTTAGCTTCCCCCCCCCCCGTAACTTTTTTGCGCATGATAAGGATCCCACAATCTACCAGGATCAGCCGGGCATCTACTGGTAGATCACGATCTGCTGGTTGGACATCCCTAGTCCAATTCCTGCAATGCAGGAATCTTTTAGTCCAATGTGGGGCTTGAACCCGTGGTGCTAAGATTGAATCTCATGCTCTACAGACTGAGCTATCCATCAGCCCCAGCCAACATGGCTAGCAGTCAGGAACGCTATGAGGCAGAGAGCAGCAGCTTCCACATCCCTGATGCAGAGCAAGGCTTTGTGTCCAGGTGTCATGCACACGGGGCAGAAAAACACTGCAGGATCCTGAGAGGCCCTTTGCAAGTCTGTATGTGTGAGGAGAGAAAACACTGTCCTGTGCTTGTTAAGAGCTTAGCCCCTCCATTTTGACTCGTGCTCTTGATTCTTCAGCCAGGAGCTTCACCGTGATGAGATGCACTGCTTCTGCTCCCAAAATCGAAGACGCCGCTGGCCACCAGTCTCAGCCCGCCCTCCCTGCCGCTCAGTCCTGCCACCTCTTGGCTCCCAAAGTCCAGGGGCGCACCAGCGACAGGGACGAGAGCCTCTGCAGCTTTGAAATCAATGAGATCTACACCTGCTACCCTGAGATGTGCGGGGACAGCACGGAGGAGGACACAACATCAGGACCAGGCCAGGGATCCCCAAGGCAGCCTTGGACCGTCCCGGGGGATGGGGCCAAAGCCCTTTCACCTCCCCTGCCAGCCAGAATTCAGGGCGGGCAGACAAGCTGCAGCGAGGGGGGAACCACCTCCGATTCAGAGTCAGAATACACCAGGGAAGAGGTCACCTACATGTCGCAGCCCTGCCCTGTGCAGCAAATGGTGAGGTTCTGCAGCCCCCGGGGCCGGAACAGCCCCTTGCAGGTGGGCTCCTACTTTGGGAAGTGTGTCCTGAACCTGAAGATCTCCCAGACGCTGCTGCATCAGGCACGGGACTCCCTCTGCCGGACGGAAAAGAAGCTGGATGAGCTGGAGAGCTTCAGAAAGCCCCAGCCATGCGCCGTTGCCCTGAACCCCATCGTCCGAGGATACTGGGAGAAGGACGAGGGCGCCGCTTTTGGAAACGTCAGGGCGCCCTGCAGTGGACCCAGCGCCTTCCTCTGGAAAGCGGTGGGCCCTCCATCCGTGAACTACATCCCTCCGCCACTCCGTGTCATGGCCATGCAGCAGCCTCTGGTGATTCAGCCATTCCAGCCCATGGAGCCAGAGCGCAGGAGCCAGGACACCACTTGCTGGAGCGACTGCGGATTGGAGACGCCCAAAAACCCCTGGGGCAGAGGGGAAGTGGAGCCCAACTATCAGGTGTGAGAGAGCGATAAAGGGAGGGGCTGTAGCTGGGGGGGGGGGTAGAGCAGTTGCCTTGCATGCAGAAAGTCCCAGCTTCAATCCCTAACTTCTCCAGGTAGGGCTGCGGAAAGACTTACGCCTGAAATCCTGAAGAGCTGCTGCCAGTCAGAGCAGGCAGCACTGAGCTAGGTGGTCTGACTCTGTATAAGGCAGCTTCCTGTGTTCTTCTTTCAACCCGTTATTCAGAACCATGAGGGCTGGAATCTTACTCTACTAAAGTGATAAAGCATCTGCTTTCCATGCAGGGGGTCCCAGGTGCAATCTCAGGTGTCCTCAGTTGGGCCTCCTGCCTGGAGAGTCAGTGTAGACCAGGGGTCAGCAACCTTCGGCTCTCCAGATGTTTCGGACTACAATTCCCATCATCCCTGACCACTGGTCCTGTTAGCTAGGGATCATGGGAGTTGTAGGCCAAAACATCTGGAGAGCCGAAGGTTGCCTATGCCTGGTGTAGACAGTACTAAGCTAGTAACAAGGCAGATTCCCTTGTTCATAGATTCATAGAATTGTGGACTTGGAAAGGGACCCTGAGGATCCTCCAGTCCAACCCCCTGCAGCAATGCTGGATTAAACCCTGTGGAGGCCCCTAGACAGTCTAAATTGGGAGTGGGGGGGGGTCTTGCAAATTATCTCCCAATACGCTTTTTTATTTTACCAACCAACAATTTTTTAAAAAACCAATTACATTACACAAAACAAACAGTATTGATTTTGATCCGTTGTTGAGGCCCCTAAAAGGCATGGGGCCTATAAGCCGGTGCTTACTCTGCCTATTTGGTAATCCGGCTCTGTCATATGCAGCTGTCCCATATGGGGATCGAACCTGCAACTTTGGTGTTATAAGCACCACGCTCTAACTAACTGAGCTATCAGTGCAGATTGTGACCTGCTGGAAGGACATTTGCTAGGCACTAATATTGGTCATGGAGTCAGGAGCAGGGTTGTGTGACCTCAGCCCCAGGAGCTGAATATGGCCATCCAGGCCTCTCTGCCCCTTGGGACGTTCCCAAGGCCACACCCCCTAAGGCCACTGTAGGGCGTACTCTCCGTTCTCATTATAAGCTATTGGCAAATACCTACCCCTTCCTCACTTGTGGGAAATTAAGCTGCTAAATACACAACCTGCCTTGCCCCCTGGTTAACTGCATAACTAATAAATGCCTGCCTGAGTCCCCACTAAGTCATGATTGACTGGAGTGATTTTTCAGCTTTTTCACTCAGGCATCACCGTCCGGAGGAAGAGGAACATGAGCCCGCAGTTGCGGCGAGGGAACCTCTCTGCAGTGGACGATGGGAACAGATTTTCAGATGGGTGAGTGCTGCTGCTCCCCAGTCCCCAGCCACACTGCCTCCGATTCCGTAGATGAGAGTGATGAATTTGGCATATTGCCCACCCTAAGGTCCCAGGGCGGGTCTCAGCAATTTAAAATGCAATGTTAAAAACCGTTCAAAACAAATTGTGATCGCAAGAATGCCTAAGAATATGCACCTCAGGAGTCGGAAGCCCTGGATAGGCTTCAGCCTTTGGCAGAATCTATTTAGTGAAAGGTGCCAGGTGTGCCTCCGTGGGGAGGGGAGGGGTTCCACAGCTTAGGAGCTACCACAGATAGTGCCTTCTCCCAGCCCCCACCCCAGACTACCGAGAGCCCCCTCTGCCAAACTTAACACCTGAAAAGGTCTGTAAGGAAAGAGGCAGGCTTTCAGATATTTGGGGTGTAAGTCATTTAGGCTTTAAGCACCTTGAACCTGGCCTGGAAATGAACTGGCAACTAGCACAGCTCCTCTAAAGCAGTGCTTATGTGAGCTCTAAACAGAACCCCAGCCAGTAATTCGGCTGCTGCATTTTGGACCGATGGAAGTTTCCAAGTTGTCTTCAAGGGCAGCCCCACATAGAGTGCATTGCAGTGTCATCTGACTATCCCAGCTCAACTCAAAAAATCGATGCTAGGGCAATACCTTCAGTAGCCCAACAAAAGCATCACGATAACTCTTTGTCAGGCTGGGTGTTAAACAAAGCAAGTGTGTGTGGTGGGGGAGAGAAGAGGTAATATTTTGGGAGGCTGGTTTTGAACCCATGGAGTCTGTATCTGTTCACAGTCAGCTTGCAATCAGGCTTTGTGTTTCTAAGACGCCTTTTTGCTGTTGTGAGACAAGGAGGGATATAAATTTAATAGATGGTGATAATAAAGGAACGTTGTTGTTGTTGTTAAATTTGTCTACCACCCTATACTCGCAGGGTATAAATATACTCACAGGATAAAATCATGATATAAAAACACAGAAAACATAATCAAAATAAAAATAAAAACAAGAACAAGAACAACCCGATAATCCCCGCCCCCGCTCCCGCTCCACCAAAACACATTTTAAAAGGGCATTGAATGTCAAGTCAACCAGAGGCTTGGTTAAAGAGGAACATTTTCCCCTGGAGCCTAAAGGTGTATAATGAAGGTACCAGGCGAGTCTCCCTGGAGAGAGCATTCCACAAATGGGGAAGAAAAAGCACACAAAGAAGGGCCTTAGAAGATGATCTCCACCCATATTCCAATGTGTTTCTTACAGGTTCGTCTCAAAATCAACACCTGAAATTTATGACGATAGTGTGAGGAGCGAGGAGAGGAGGATGGCACAGTCTGAATGGACAAGTGAGTATTGTGCTTTATTTCATTGGAGTCGTGCAATCCATAGGTCTCCAGGATGGCAGGGAGCATCAAGCCCATGGGCTGAATGTGGCCCCCCATGCCACTCAGTCTGGCTCCCAGGGCTGTTTCCAGGCCAGGCGCCTCTCCCCAGGCCACATCCCTTTGCTGTCCTCTGCAAGTGCTTTTGCCTGGCTTGAATACCTCCTCTTGAATAATGAAAATGTTTACCCTTCCCTGTTGAACTTCCAACACCTACTGAATCATTATTTTTTTCATTCCAGCAGGCATTTCAACTGAAGTCTGATTTTATGGTTTTAGTCTATTTTTAAAAAACCTTTTCTGTACACTACTTAGAGACTTTGTAGTTAAGTGGTATATAAATTGTTCAAATAAAAAGAAATGGAGGGTGGAAAGGTGTGTGTGTGTGTGTGTAGAATCCTCTACCTTTTGTGTAGCTGGTATGTAGCATTCTGTACAAATGTAAAGGTCATGCCTGTTGTTTCACCCACTTCTTGCTTCTGGCTCCACCCACCACTGGCCTGCAGATCAACCCAGAAGGTTGTCTGTGAGGAAATGTGTTCACCAGGCTAGAAAAAGTTCTTTCAGGACTAGTATATTCTATATCCTGTCCCAGTCATGGCATTGTGGGCAACTCTTTCTGGTAGGTGAGGCTGAGCAACAGTGACTGCCTGCAGCACCACCTAGTGAGAGGGGATTTGAATTCCATGGGCAACATTGCCTTCTGTGGTGGTGGTTTTCAGACTGACTGCTTCCTAGGATCCTGTTTGGATCAACAGTGATCCTTGGGCTTTACTCTCTTCTTGGTGACAGACAAGGTGGTTGCGAGGCAGACACAAGACTGCCTGGGCTGGATGGAGGCCAGGACCATGGACAGTAACAGGCATGTCATTCAGGAGCAATAGATTCATGACCATGGACAGCAACTCTGTTGTTGAGTGCAGAGGGATAAGTTGCTTCAGCACTGGCTTAGTGCAAGTGCCAGAGTCTAGCTTGGAGAAACAAGGCTGAAGGCCCGCTTTCTGGGTGCTTACAGCATGCCCATGCCCATCCAAGGACCAGTGTAGTTAATGTCTAGTTATGCCCCCAAATGCTTTTTACAATCAGAAGGTGAGGTAGTGCTTGCCAGAAACCACCACCCTGGGCGACTTTGGAGGTATGAATGCATTTCAAGGAGTCCTTATGAGATCTCCTTCCTTTTCTGTTGTTGCATTGGCCACTGGATGGCAGCATCAAACAAAGAACAGGATAATAAAGTCAAGAACAAGAACATAACTCAGGCTTTGGGGGGGGGGAGAGCTTCCTTCGCCCCTGGATATTAAGGGCTTCCCTTCCTCTCCCCCATAACTGGAGCACTGTTCTCCTGTTCGCTGCATTTAGGGACACAAAATCCTTTTCTCTCCTCCTGAGCTGGTAATAAGCCTGAGTGGGAGGAACACATCAGCAGGAGAGAAACAGAGAGTAGGGAGAGCACTTTAAATCACTCTCCACGGGGCATATCTAGTCATAGTCATAATCTGGTTCATTTGTCAATCTGCACTTTCTGCAAGTACATTGTGTGCTGAAAGCTGTTCATGGAAAGCAGACCATTAAAATAATTCATAGCACAATAGCTTTAAAACATAATAATGCTACTATTTATTTAGCAAAATTTATAGAGATTTTTATTTTTTGACAACTGTTCTATAAACAGTTTACATGACCTTGACGTTTCAACCATTAGCAGTTCATTTTAAAGCAAGAGTGTTGACAACTTATCTCCTCTCCCCACAAATGAGGCTGGGATTCCCCAACTCCCCCTCCCAACCAACCCACCACCCCCATTCCAAGACACATCAAAAGACACAAGCATCTTGTATCTTGGAGACGTGAGCCTGCCCCGCCTTGCTGATCATTTGAGCCAAGGGAACCGGTGTGTGCCAAACGTATGCTCTACAGTTCCCCCTATCTCCTCCTACGAAGTTCTCCTGAAAATGGAAAAAGCAAATCACAGTGGGCTCCCCCCTCCCCCTCCTTGTCCTCCCCAGCGGAAGTGAAGCAGATGGCGAGGCAAGCGGCTTCCGGGCAGCTTGGCCTTCCGCCCCAGTATCCTCTTGGTGAATGGACATCAGAGAGCGAGGGGGAGAGCATCAAGGATGCCTTTCGGAGCACCAGCAGCAAGGAGAGACTCCGGTTCCACCAGTGGAACACCGAGGAAGGGAGGCTGCGGGCTGACAGCGGAATCGGGGACCACTGTTTGCTCTGTGACCGCAGCGAAGAAAATGACTTGGAGGTTGCGTTGAAAAGATCTGTGGTACCCGAGAGCCAAAGAACTGACGGTAGGGCTGAGCAAAAAGGCTCCTTCCCTGCAGTTAACCATCCCGTGCAGAGCTACTGATTGGGAGCAGGTGGGGTGGGATATTTCAGCAATTTTTCAGAGGCTTATGTGCACGTCAAAATTAATCCAAATGTTTTGTAGAGATGCTATTGGTGGCCCCTGTTTTTTAAACCAAATATTTGTTCTGATACTTACAGTGCTATTTTGGAGTGAAGGAGAGGAAGGGAACTGACAGCTGACCTCCTCTCTCTCTCTCTCTCTCTCTCTCACACACACACATGGCAGAGCTAACGAAAACTTTTTGAAGAATTCTGGGTGGCCCTTTACTTGCCTTTACTTTCTATGAGTCCCCCCACCCCCTGGATTTCACCCCATCTAATTTCAAGCAAATGACCTTGCTTTTGTCTAAACCTTTGACGGAACTTAAAACTGGATGTCCTAGATTTATTCTTTGTTACACTTATAAACCTTCTGCTTCTTCCAGAGACTGCAAGCCTGTGGTTTTCAATCCAGGCAGCTTTTAAGTGGCAGGGCCTAGTTAGCTTCAGCAACAGAACTACTTCAAGAGCTTTCTCTGGGCAACATGTGTGCTAATTGTACCACGCTGAAGTTTATTTAAGCGCCCTTTTTATGCTGCTGTTTCTCCAGCTGCCAGCAGGTGGTGCAGTTGCTTTACACAGCGGCTCCTGGCCACTCCCTGGCCACTTTCTAGCCCAGCCATGTACAGTATAATCTTAGCACCTCTTATCACGTCCTCCTTCATTCTCCTTTCTTTCCTTAAAACTAAAAATCCCTAACCTTTCAAAACTTCAAAATAAGTGAAACATTAGGCACCCTTACAAAGCAAATGATTTACTCACGATTTTTTTTTGCCTGCCCTGTAAAGACTGATGTTCTTGTCTTTATGGAATAGACATTTAATTGCCATTATCTTCACTGGGCCCCGACAGCTCCTATTGCTGTTAGCTGATTTATTCACTTTTATATTCTGTCAGCTGGCCAAGCCATTCCAGGGACGCCATTAATTCTTTGCATGCTAATTTCCCCCCACTCTCCATTTTTTATTTTCTTGCGTTTCACATGGAGTTATAATTTATTATTAGGCAGAAGCATCCAATTCCCAGCAAATGAGGTGCTATCGGAGTGTGGCGTGGCCTCTCGAAAGAGCGCTTCGCTTTCTGTCACCGCAGAGGACCTTTGCCAGGTAGGCACTTAACCCTGTGCGATGTCTGGTTTCCCCCCAACCCAAATCAAAGATCTGTATTGCTATTTTAAAAAATGATTAGTTGCCATATGGTGAAGCCTATAGGCCAGGAGCAGTTGCACATTAAGCTGAAGAAGCACCCCATGGGTGGGGAGGGGTGGCTGGGCCTTGGGTCCGTGGAAGAGCATCTGCTTGGCATGCAGAAGGTTCCATGTTGAATCCCCAGTGGGCTTCTCCAGGCAGGGCTAGGGATGTCCTCCGCCTGAATCCCCGGAGAGCTGCTGCCAGTCAGCATAGAGAACACTGATCTAGATCGAGCAATGGTAGGGCCGGGAAAGAGTTCCCAGAGAGCAGCTGCCAGTCAGGGTAGGCCAGAGACGGGGAACCTGCAGCCTCCAAAGTTGTTGGATTACACCTCCCATAACCCCTGAAACATGCTAGTGCAGGGGCTGATGGGAGTTGTGGTCCAGCAGTGTTCAGAGGGCACCGCCTTAACTACTCTTGCTGCTCTGGTTTAAAAACATCCAGTGGATAATGGTAATCCTGGTGGAAAGTCGGGTTGGAGAGTCCCAGTACCCTGGGAGTTGCAGGAATGCTGTATAAGGTTACCTAGGCACACAAAGTGGTGTGTTTTGGAGGGTCAGGATGCCCCCCTATTCTTGGGCTGGGAGGGACTTCCTCCTGGAAAGCCTGCCATTGGCCAGGCCACTGGAGAGGCCTCCTCACAGCAGAAGTTGTTCTGCAGAGACCAGGCAACGGAGACTGGGACGTGGGCCCTCAGCAGGTGCCTGCCTGACTGTGCTGGCTTTTGGCCGCCATCCCTACCTGAAGGTTAGGATTGAACAGTGGCAAAGAGAGGTTGGTAAGGGACCGCGTTATAAATGCTCCCCCTGCTTCTCCGCCCAGACAGTTACTTTGAAGGGATCCCCTGACCCCTCTTAGGAATTTCCCTCAAGCTCTCCTTGTTACATCCTGGCAGGAAGCCAGCTTCTGTCCTCTCGGCTATCTGCCTGCATTAAAAATTTGCCAGATAAAAGCTTGAAGTGCTTGGGCTGTGGGAACTGAAGATTGGGGGAGCTGTACATGTAGTTGTACATCAGTGGTGGGGAAACATTTTAGGTCTGAGGGCCACATTCTCTTGGGGGCAACCTTCCGGGGACACATCCTAGTGGCGGGTGGGTCCAAACACTGAGGGAATGCAGATGTCTGTGTTTTTTCAGTGCTTTTAATCGAATCCTGAAATGCAATACAATAAAAGGCAGTATGAAAAGCCAGTGCGGTGTAATGATTAGAGTGTTGGACCAGGACCCAGGAGAGCAAGGTTCGAATCCCTACTTAGCCATGAAACTCCCTGGCTGTGACCTTGGAGTCAGTCACCATCTCTTAGCCTCACCTACCTCACAGGGTTGTTGTGAGGATGAAATGGGGAGGACGAGAACCATTTAAACCACGTTAAGATCCATGGAAGAAAAAAGGTGGTATATAAATGTCATTAATTTGGCTTTTTTTGCAGCCAAAACTCACAGGAACTCAGTTCTGGCACCTCTCAGGTGGGTGCCATTGCCGTTCCAAGAGAACGAGGGAGGTGTTCCTAGTGAGTTCCGGCAACTTTTTTTCTAGAAAAATAGCACTGTTGATGATAATAACAACAATAATAATAATTTTTAAAATGTTGTAAATACAAATCGCTGTATCCCTTTATCAGTGGGACTATAGGAAACGGCCTTACGCAGAGTCAGACCATAGGCCCATTTAGCTGATTGGCAGCGGCAGCTCTCTTGGGCTTCAGACAGGGAGTCTCTCCCAGCCCTACCTGGAGAGGCTGGGATTCGAACATAGGGCCTTCCATGTGCACAGCAGATTCTATTACCACTGAACCACAGCCCCTTACCCAGATGGTAGGTTTCTAATCTTCACATTTTACTTCTTTTTTTAGGGCCAGTTGGAGGAACTGGGCCCCTCCCTGTCTTCCTCCCTTGATGTATCAGAAGAGTTCCTCACTCCTGACCCAGAGTTCTTCTGCTCCTCAATTCCTCCTGAGAATGCAGAACCAGGGGTAAGAGGAAGGGAGGCATCGCATGGGAACGTCAGCCTGCAGAGCCCTGGGCTTCCTGGTCACAAAACCCTGGAGCTGAAGGGTTGTTGCTAGTGGCGGCCTTGTTGTCCAGTGCTCCTCAAGCCTTTTGATGGGGTGGATTGGCAGTTCCTGCACCTCAAAAGGTCCACCTACTCCTGCGTCCTCATGGCAGCCAACCATATCAGGTTTGGGTTGTGCGCTGCCATCACTGATGGCAAGCGAAGTCAAGGGGGGAGGCAGTGTGGTGTCAATGAACACAAAAGCCCTGTGGGGGTGGATCAGGCCAAGGCCCTATCTAGCCCAGCACCCTGTTCTCACAGTGGCCAAACAGATGCCCTCACGGGAAATGCACAGGCTGAGCATGAGAGCTAGAGCACTCTGCCCACCTGCCATTCCCAGAAACTGGCATTCAGAGGCATATTGCCTCTGACAGCGGAGGTGGAGCAAAGCCCTTGTGGGTGTGCCCAATCCTCTTTTAAAGCCTTCCAACCTGTGGGAAGCCTTCCATAGTTTAACCATGCACTGTGTGACGAAGTCCTTTGTTTGTCTGTCCTTGATTCTCCCAACATTTCATCTTTACTGAATGCCCCCAAAGTTCTAGTATTACGAGAGCAGGGAAGAGAAAGCCATCCTTACCAACTTTCCCTGCACTGTGCATCACCCTTTACTAAACATCAGGGAGAACTTTCTGACAGTAAGAGCCATTCGACAGTCGAACGGACTCCCTCATGAGGTCGTGGACTCTCCTTCCTTGGAGGCTTTTAAGCAGATGTTGAATGGCCCTCTTGTCATGGTTGCTTTAGTTGAGATTCCTGCATTGCAGCAAGTTGGAGTAGACAGCTCCTGGGGTCCTATCCAACTCCAGGATTCTATGATATGTTTCGGTTGTTTAAGACAGAGCTGGGGAGTCTGTGGCCTTTCTGGCGCTGTTGGGCTGTCAAACTCCCGCCAGCTCTAGCCATCAGGGAAGGTGATGGGAGCTTCAGACCTGCTCTTAAGAACCGCCCTGCTGGATCAGCCAAAGGGAGCCTGGGTAGTCAAATGCCCTGTTTTTACAGTGGCCCAGGAGCAGAATTGGAGTGCAGCAGCAGCAGCAGCAGCAGCAGCACTTCCCACTTGTGATTGCCAGAAGCTGTTGAAATTCAGAGGCATTTACTGCCTCCGACAGTGGAGGCGGAACAGAGACATTGTTGGTAGTGGCCATTGATAATCCTTTCCACTGAGGAAGAACTTAATCTGACATGAAAAGGTACAGAAATCAGCAGTTAAAACAATTAGTCATTTCCAGCAAGGCACCCTTAGGAAGAGACCTGCAAGCTGGATCAGGCCAAAGGGGGACCCACCTGGTCCAGCTTCCTGCTCTCGCAGTGGCAAGCAGGACCTGTGCTCAACTGCAACACTCTTTCCATTGATGTTCTGAGGCAGACTCTCTCTGACACCTTTCCTAGTGTTCAACTCTGGATCTCCCAAGTGGTTTTTGTTGGGCCAGCTCCTTAATTCCCAGCAGTTTGGAGACTTGACTCTCTGTTTCCAAGCTTCCCCTCTAGAAACCAAATCTTTCCTTGTTGTTCTCTTCAGAACTCAACTGCTGTTGAAGAAGAAGACCTGGAAATCACCCAAGATATTTGCAGCCAGGAAGACGACTTGGAGACATTCCAAGAAATCTGTGGGAGGGAAGAATGCCCCACAGATGCAGAGCAACGCAAGTTGATTTTTATTATTATTTTTTTCTTACAAGTTTGTAGTGTGTCTTTGCCATCTGTCAGCATCGCTGTCTTTTTCTTCTTAAAGCAGGGATGGGGAACCTTTTTGATCCTTGCAAATATTGTTAGGACGCCATTTCCCCTCAGCCCCCAGATGCAGCACCAACAGTGGTTAGCAGTGGTGGGAGTTGCTATCCAGGGGCACTGATTCCCCAGCTCTCAAGTGCCAGAAGAGGAAAGGTCTGCTTAAGATTCCTTGCACACAGGTTCTTAGAAACATAAGATTGTGCCTGAGTCCAGCATCCTGTTCTCACACTGCCCAGCCAGATACCTCTGGGAAGCAGGCAAGCCAGACCTGGGGGCAATTGCAATTCTCTGCTCCTGCAGTTTCCAGCAACTGGTGTCCAGAAGCATTGCTGCCGCTGACCATTGAGGCAGAGCACAGCCACCATGGCTGGTAGCCATTGATAGCCTCCTCCCTCCTTTGGGACCGAGTACCATAGTTGGAACTCTGAGCTGCATGAAGAAGTCCTTCCTTTTATCGGTCCTGTTTATCAGGCAGGATTATGCTTGAGGTGCTTTGATCTCTCTCTCACATATACACACACACTGAGAAGCCAAAGCAAGCCGGGAGCGGGGAGCGCTGTCTTCTATATTCCGCCGGGCTTCTTACTCCTGTAGCGCCACGGTTAGAAAATGTTATTATCTCTATCAACATCCATGACAAGCCATTGCTGATTCAGCAACCCTGTGCATTTGACTTACAAGAGCCGGCTGGGGGAATGAATTAGACCCCCCCCCCACATGGCTTCCACCCTGGAGCGGTGGGGGGGGGGGCAGTAGCTTCGTACATCTGCTCCGACATTGGGTTGCTATTCACTAAGGATCTGTAAATATTTCAGCACCCCCAGGAGCTCGGGATGTGTTTATTAAAAGGAGCGGAGAGGAAAAGAAAGATCTCTTTAAAAACACATTTATCTTTGCCAACTGCTGAAAGCCATGATTTCCTTTTCAGTAGCTTATGTCGTTCTCTCTCCCCACCCCGCTCAGCATCCTTCCCTCCCCCTTGCAACCCCCGCCCCCAAACGAGCACATTTTGTTATTTGTGTTTAGGAGGAAAACTATTTCCCCACTGCGGCACAGAGGCGAAACATCTCCATGGCAAGGCGCCAGGGGAGGATTTGTTTACACCTGCAGCCAGGTAGGAAGCGTCCGTCTGCCGGGCTGCCACTTCAGACGTAAATTAGGTTGTATGCTTTTTCGTTATTAATCCCACCAGCTCAGTGCCCCAAGCGAGTTGCCAGGTGTGTGTGTTATGTAAATGGAGATCTCTATGCACTCCCTAGCAAGCGAAAACATTTGCAATCATCTTTATAAGCCCCCATAAAACTTAGCTTTTTACGCTGTTGTTGCCACTTCTCGGGTTTTGCCTAATGAAGGAGTTGCAATTAGAGGGGGGGGTGAAGAGGGAGAAAGCTGAGCATAGTAATTAACACATGCCTCCACTGAAACAGCATAAGCTTAAAGAAGCTGAAGCCTGGATCCAGTGGACCGTGGGTTTGTTTCTCCAAGTTTTTATTTCTAATTTTAGGTGCAGGTGCTCTGTGAAAACTACTGGACGTGTTGTGTAATTGAATTCTTAGGCAAATAAATGTTTCCTGCCACCATGAGATCTAGAAGCATGAGGAGCTTTACTTTCTTTAATGCCAGTCTGCTCTTACTACATTTTATCCCACTCCCCGGACCCAGACACCATGTCCTTTCCTTTTACCCACTTCATATCATAGCATTGTGGAGTTGGCAGGGACCCCCAAAAGACATCTAGTCCAGCTTCCTGAAATCCAGGAATCACAGCTTGAATATTGCGCGCTAATTGCTTTCCGAAGACCTGTCACCTCCTTGCACAAAGTGCACTTAAGTTGAGTTAAGTTACAGGAAGGTAGCTGTGTTGGTCTGCCATAGGTCAAAACAACAACAACAACAAAAAATCCTTCCAGTAGCACCTTAGAGACCAGCTAAGTTTGTTCTTGGTATGAGCTTTCATGTGCATGCACACTTCTTCAGATACTTAAGTTGAGTTAAGTTTGTCAAGCGTTAGTTCCAATTGGTTTGCCGGAGGTTATACGATATTGCATTGGAGCTGGTTTTATCCTGCCCTTCCCAACGTGCTTTCTGCTTTTATCACAGAAGTTCCAGGTGTGGGTTTGTTGCACAAGAGTACCAGATCCACTTTCTTTGTTCAGCCTGAATCTGCTAGCATTCGATTGAACCCTACCTGGAAAACAGCAGCAATCTGGAAGTCTCTCTAATATAACCTCCCTGTAAACTTAGTGCAGTTAAATCAGGTTGAACACTGAGGAAGAAGAGGTTGCATGGAAGCAACTTTAGTTTACTCTGGAAAATTCCCTTGCAATACACACACACACACACACACACACACACACATGAAAATCTCCCTCTTGTGTCACTCCAAGAGAATCGGTTAACATGGGCCGCTGTATACCAATCCCCCCACCCCCAGCACCAGAACTACCAGTCCGCAGTTTGTGAGGCCCAGCAAGGTGCCAGGAGAGTTCAAAGAGAAAGAAGTGTAAGTGCTTGATTTCCCTGGGTTGTTGTTGTTTTTGGCTTTTCAAAAATATTTATTGGTGAAAATACTCAGAATCTGAGCTTCTGGAAGAAACCACTTGCTCTTGCCTGTCTTGTATCTTTCCTTGGATTTCACTTTGGCCTCTCGCTGGGCTTTACACTTCAGCACAGGGTCCCTAAAGACACCCTTGTTGACAACGGTTTTGTCAAGGGGAATATCAGTGGACTAGCTGGTAGGCATCGAGTGGTTGCAATTGTAGACTTTCACAAAGGACTTGGATCTTGGAATGCATGGCAATCTTCTTGCCATGTGTGTGTGTGTGTGTGTGTGTGAGAGAGAGAGAGAGAGAGAGAGAGAGAGAGGGGGGGGGGGCAGTGGATGGCAGCAGAATAAGCGGCCACAGCCCCTGTACGTCCCTCAATGGGATGTACAACCAGGCCTTGGAGCCAAACTAGTCAGTGACACTAAAAATGCAAACATGCATTTCATATGTGCTGGGTTTTAAAATTATAAATGTATAAATAGCAGCCACGAGGAAGGGGCTTACCCTCCTCCCTCCCCCGCCTCCCCATCTAACATTGCAGATCCAGGGGAAATCCTAACTCCTTCCCCCCAAAGTTGTAATTTGCACCTGTGGCAACTAGGGCTGGGTGACAAATCGATACATCCTCCAAAACCAGTTTGAAGTCCATATCATGATATTTGTTTCCTAATTTGTAACGTGGTGATATATCACAAATCTGGGTGTGTGCGTGTGACACGCTATGCAGAAATCACTATGTGGGGAAAACCGTGAAGCCAGCCAATGCCTCTACATAGCTGCATCCTTATTTCAGACATTGCGATACATCGGTATATCATGATGTTTAGCTAGCTGGTGGCGTATCACAGTGTTGAAAACCAGATATTGTGCAGCCCTAGTGGCAACCTGCCTCCCTGGGCGAGTAATGGTGTGGAGTGAGAAGGTTTTCACTGGGGTCTGTGGCAGAGGACAAGGATTAGGAGCAGAGGGAGGCGCCTCATACCGAGTTAGGCCGTTGGTCTGTCTAGCTCAGTATTACCCACACTGACCAGCAGCACCGCCCCAAGGTTTCTGTCAGGCTTCGGGGGCTTGGCTTCTTCCCCGCTTGGCCGTAGATAAGCAGTACAAAGAGAAAGCAGTCTCTTACCAGTAACAGAAATGTTTACTAAACACAGCAAAAGAAGAAGCGACCGTTCTTGGAGTGCACTTCCCTCTAGTCACTTCTGTCCTCCCGTCTCCTAGCCACCTGATTGAGCCTTTTGCGAAGCCACCTTATCTAATCTAGCCTTGGGACTGAGAAGCTGCACATCTTCCAGTGAGAGAGAGTCTGCTATCTCACTCTCTTCCCTTTCCTCTCCTTGCTGTTCACCTCCCAGTTCTGCCCAACTATTATCTTCCAAACTGTGACCCTCGGCAAACCGTTGTTCCAAATCAACACTACTCCCCTGCTCCTGTGGAGTTTCAGGATCCAGGCCATGAGCAGGGGAGGGGTAGGCTCCCACCATTCCTCATCAGAGTTGTACTCCTCAGCCTGGTCTCTTGGCAGTTTCAGAAAGGAGACCTGGCTGAAGACGCCTGGGATTGAACCTGGGACTTTGGGTAGATACAGAACTGCAGCTTATGCTGAGTCAGATCTTTAGTCCATCCAGCCTAGTACTGTCTGCACTGAATGGCAGCAGCTCTCCAGGGTTTCAGACTAGGGATGTTCCTAGGCCTGCCCAGAGACGCCGGGGATTGAACTTGGGACCTTCTGCTTACAAAGCAGGTTCTCTGCCCCTGGCTCAGTACAAAGCAGCTCGTGGTTGTTCCTAAGACAATTCTTGGGAGAGGCTGCACCCCTCACAGGGCCCAAATTCTAGCCCCAGAGTTGGCATCTGATGACCTATTATTCCTAGCATGGTTGTGGCAAATCATCTACATCTTGCCTCTGCTTTGTTTAGGTCACTCATCGATATTCAGGACTTGTCCAGCATCATCTGCGAGGACACGTTTAAGGCAACGCCATACGAAACTCCCAGGAGCAGTCACTCGCCCATGGATGCCAGCACTCCACTTAGCCCAGGTAACAGGTGAGGGATGGAGGAGGTGGGCCTTGGCTTTCAATCTCGGGCGCTAATCCCCAGCCCCTGCACTGATTGAGAGGACTGCCATTATGCTGCAAGAAACAGAATTCAATAGTCAAGAGCTTCTGTGAGCCTCAGAGCACTGGGCCTATACAAGAGGCTGCCTGGTGCATCTCTGCTTGAGCTGTTCATATATATTAAGCAGTATAGAGATGGTCATAAAAAATTGATTGGCTGCTCTGGACAGTCTGCCTCTGCGGGCTACTTTGCAGCAGCTGTGTCAGGAACATGTACAGTTGCTTCTGCTGCTGAGACACAGTGGAATTACTCGCTCTTGCAGTAACGGAGGGGGGAGGCTGCCTGTTGTTTCCCTGCATGAGTCACTATTGTTGCCTCCCACTGTTTCAGGTAAAGAGATGTAGCTGTAACATAGACTCAAGCAGGAACAGGAACTGGATTTCTTTGAATGCAACTAGACCTTGCTGTTGCATGCTTTAAAAAGCTAAACGTTTGGTGTGGGTGGGTGTGTTAAAGAGGGGAGTGGATATTTTATTCAGGTAGATGCCTTAGTCATCTGGAGTTTGGGAAGCCCTGATCCTGGGGTTCAGCTGTGCTGTTAAATCACTTAGATTAGGGGTGAGTTAAACTGTAGCCCTCTAGATATTTTTTGTACTACAACTCGTATCATCCCAGACCTTTGGCTGTGCTGACCGGGGCTTCATTTGGGATTTAGCTTGATAATATGGCTTTAGAGGTTTCATTCCACATTGTCCCCCTGGTTTTTTTCATCATCCTGGGGTCAAAATTCTGCTGTCGGGAACACATTAGAAATGTTCCCATAGGAGTCAATGGAAAGTGCTGACTTGTTATGCTAACGTTCGCCTGACTGGCCATTTCCTCAGAACAAATTGTGTTCGGATAGCAGGACTTTTGTGTACATGTGCCTAGAAAAACCTCTGAGTTGTCCATGGCTGGAACATAAGCAACTGGACAAAAGTGCCCAGTTTTTGCCTCTGGCTACACCCACCTCTGGCATTTAGCCCCGGAAAGGTTGCCCATGGGGGAATGCTGCCCTTGGGCTGAAAAATGTGGCCTTTTGTGACTTTTTGCTGTGAGGCATAAAAGGTGGAGGTGCTCTCATTATGTTTTGCCATGTCTTTTCAGCACAAGTGCCACCCAGGTTTTCCTCCACTGTCACGAAGTACAAGGATTACTGCGTGACAATAGACACGACAGGCTGGGGGAGCCAGGAGGCCTCCCTCTTGGGATTCAGCACCTTTGCCATGGCCTGTGCCCAAGGGAAGATCGTAGAGTTGCCCCCCACCCTCCAGCAGCCGTCAGCCACAGTCTCCAAAACGGTGAGTTGAATTGTGGTCAGACCTTGGGCATCCACAGGGCACGTGGGCTTCCCTCCTTCCCAACACATAAGAAAGAACGAGTTACAAGAGAGACGTTGTTTGCAACTGCAGCTCAGCTTTTGAATGTGTGCTTCAGGGCTATGTCACTCAGTGGTGGAGCATCTGCTGTGCATGCGCAAGGTCCCAAGTTCAGTCCTAGGCATCTCTGGGGGGCTGGGAATCATCCTCCCCCCTGAAACCCTGCAGAGCCATGGCTGCCAGTCAGTGCAGGCAGCACTGAGCTAGGTCAGCTGATGGTCCAGATCTGTACAAAGAGCAGTCAACAATGAATGCAGTCAATATAATTATATCAGGGGCATAGCGGGGGGGGGGGCGCCCTGGGCAGCGCCCTGGGGTGGGGGGCACTACCCCCCACGATCGGCGGCGGCACACGGTGGCTGGCTTGCTTGCTGGCATAGCCAGCTGCCGGCGCCTGCTTTCCTTTAAAAAAAAAAAAATATTAAAGGGCTTTTCTCCCCACTGCCGGGGCGGCCAGCAAGGAGGAGGGGTGTCACAAGGGTGACACCCCCCCATCCTCGTTGGCCCTCCTCGCCCCTGCGGGCAGCTCTGCTCGGCCGCGGGGAGAAAAGCCCTTAAAAAGAAAAGAAAAGCCCAAAGCAAGCAGGCTGCTTGCCTTTGCTTTTCTTTTTTTAAAACGGCTTTACTCCCCGCAGCTGGGGCAGAGCCGCAGTGACGGTACGCCATGATGTCACAATGCCCCGCCCCCAGGGATGCCTCCGGTCGACGCCCCGGGTACCGAGGAGGCTTCCTCCGCCCCTGAATTATATAACTGTGCATGCCAGGCAGAAAAGTGTTTCTCCCTTATAACACTAGAACTTGCGGAGCCCCAATAAAGCTGAATGTTGGAAGATTCAGGACAGAGGAAAGAAAATCCTTCTTCATGCAGCGCATAGTTAAACTGTGGAACTCCTTCCCACAGGAGGCAGGGGTGGCCACCAACTTGCATGGCTTTAGACGAGGATTAGACAAAATCATGCAGGAAGAGACGGCTCTGGATGGCTACTAGCCTGGATGGCTATGCTCTGCCTCCACGGTTGGAGGCAGCAATGCTTCCAAATACCAGTTGCTGGAAGCCACAGGAGAGCTTTGGTCCTGCTTGCGGATTTCTCATTAAAGACTTTGGGTTAGCCACTGTGAGAGAAGGGGGCTTGACTAGGCGGGCCATTGGCCTGATCCAACAAGCTGTATGAAAACAACAAGAAGTATGAAAATATGCTATGTTCTCCTTGGATATAGCATGCATATATTTATATATATATCTCAATATGAGAAGAGAGAGAGAAAGAATTAACACCACAGGTAGGAAAATAACTGTAACATATAATAGAAGACAGAACACGGGCTGCAGGTCTGTCTTTGGGGAGAGTTTTGACAGCAAACTCCCTCTTCGAATGTAGCCCATTTCTTCCATCCATCAGTGGCTGAAGGAAGATCTTCAGCCAGAGCAGCACCTGCTTTCTTGTTGATGTGTCCTTCACTATAAACATAACCTAATGTTATAGATCATATCCCTTTTTTTTGTTTTTCAAAACACACAAATAATGTACATTTCCTGAGGATGCAAATTGGATATTCCACACAAATTCCATTCTCCTGCTTTTCCCAGTGGCGAAAACAGCAATAACCGCTGCTTCCATAGAACACAGTTTTATAGTAGCTGGGAACCTGCTGCCTCATGTGATTAATCAGATAAGTCAAACTCGTTGAGTCAGTCAGGGCTTACACAGAGTTCAGAGTGAAAATCCAGTTTACCTCCTACCCAGGCAACTGGAGAAAGAATCCAACTACAATAATGCAGTTACCCCATCAAGATTCCTTTTTGTGTGTGTTGCAGTTTCATCAATATGTGTTATGTGCTGTCTCACGCCAAGAAATCTAATTGGGTGGGGTGGGGAGACATAAACTGAAAACGAGCAAGCTTCTGCACATTCTTCACCCATTCTGAAGCCGATCTTAGAAATGCTCCGACTTGAACTGAAAAGCAGGTGTGATGTGAAACTATAATTGGAGCATGGGAATGGGAAATCCACTTTCTGCTGGTTGGTGGGGGCCATTTGCTGGTCGTAAGGGGGACCCCTAGTAAACACCCAAACTTGCCAAACCTCGGCACCAGCCTTGCCCTTAAGAGTTTGGTCTTTGTTTTAGCACAGCTTTTCTTTAAAGAGGCCGCCTTAAAATGTCAAGAAAGCCACCCAAAAAAAACCTCAGAAAGTGATGTAATATGCCCGTGTTTGTTAAAGCAACAAGCAGTCGGGGAGACATTATCAGTTCTGTGGTGTCAAACAGCCCTTGCTCTGTTCTCTCAGCGCATTTCCAAGGCAACCTCAGCCGGTCCCCTTGATCTGTGTTGCTGCAGCTCTTCCCCTCCATTATCTCCCCTGCCATTCAATAGAATTATAAGGAGCTGCCGAGTTCCCCTTGTGCTCTATTCCCCCCCCCCACGCCCGCCCGGTTGTCATTCATCGGCAGGGTTGTTGCTGCTTCTAGACGAAAATTGGAGGTCACCGAACCACAACAGCAGTCGGCAGGTCACTGCCGCCTACTCAGAGACTGGCCAGGCAGCCGGCCGGTGCTTATTAAACTCATTAGGGGCCGCAGATGCCGTGCAGAATTCCAGACCAAGGAGGCCAGGCTAGAAGGATAAATGATTGGAGGGAGTTTTCCCTTTAATCAACTGCTTCCCTCCCACGGAAAAAGGGGGGGGAGAGATGTTTTTCACAATTAGGCAAGTGCCAGGCATGTTCCCTCCCCAAAAACACGACCAGCTTTGCTCATCAGTCAGCATGGCATGAGAAGCTTTTGTGTCCCCTAGTGACTGAGCGGGGAGGCAGGGAGTAAGGACAAATTATTTTCACTAATCTGGAGAAGGGCCATAACTCACAGGCAGAGTGCGTGCTATGCATGCTGAGGTCCCGGGTTCAGCCCCCCAGCATCTCCAGGTGGGGCTGGGAGAAAATCCCTGTCTGAATTCCTGGAGAGTCACTGCCAGTCAGTGTTAGTTTAGCGTGGGAGGTTGAAGGAGCTGGCTATTCCAATCAGCCTTGCAATATGTGGTCCTGCCTCCCCTGGGCAGTGAGGGGGGGGGACGGAAAGGTTGGCCCCCTCTTGCCAAAATGCCTCCTGCTTGTCTCCCTGGCCCCATGGGCATTTACCATAAGCAAAACTGATGATCTTTTCTCATCATTCTCTGCAAAGCTATTTTCACAGTACTTTGTTCAGCCAGGAAGTGCAAAAGCTGGTAAGTAACATAAATTTACCTGCAAGACCACCTGATGCTGTATAGTCTGCTTCAATCTGCAGAGCAGGCACTGGTTACAGGTGCCACCAGGGCCATCTTACACATCCCTGTTTCTGACCCAGCCAGGGTTAGTTCTGATCAAGGAAAAGGGAGCTGGTTTCTCCCTTGTCGATCTTAACACCTTTTTAAAAAAAATTCTGAGCATTTATGTTTCACAGGGTGCCTCGTCGGAACCCCCTGGCGTACATTTGCAGCTTCAGAGGGGTCAGAAAGAATTGGAGGCTCCCCCTTCTGCTCAGGAGAGCCAGCTCCAGAAAGGTAGGGCAGGCAGCGTGCAGATTGAGGGCTCCTGAGTCTCAGTGCAATGTTTGGAGACACCCTGCTATTTATTTATGCATATTCTTCCATTAAGGCGATGCACAGGATATACAAAGCAACTAAGAGAGAGAATTAAAAGCAACTCAAAGAAACAGAATAGGTATATGTATTTTAAAAAGAACCAGTACAAAACGGACACCTGTGACAGAGACCTAGTTATCCTGTGGGGAAAAGCTTGTTGATGGCAATGTTATACCTCCACTGTTGGAGGCAGTGAATCCCAGTTCATGAGAGTGCTGCTGTTGCTCTCAGGTCCTGCTTTCAGCCTTCTCATTGGGGGCATTTGAGCACAGTGAGAACTGAGGATGCTGGACCAGATGGACCCCCTTTGACCCTGATCCAGCAGCCGAGCCCTTCTGATGTTCTGAACTCTGTGTGTTCTATGGGCTTCGCCAGTTTGCTTAACTTTGCCCTTTCCCCTCCCACTTGTAAATATTTCAGTGGTGCAGCAAAAGGTGTAATCTAGCCACCCACCTTTCCATCTGTTGGTGCTTCACACATGCAGGAATATTACATCCCTTCCACCACACACTTCCTCATCAGCAGCCCCTAAGGGCCCACTGAACTCAGCTCCTTAAATACTACAATTTATAAAATGCAACCCGGTTCAGATGTGCGAATAAATGCAAACAAAATAATGGAGCACGACAGCTGCCCTGGTGCTTTGAAAATACAGTGGTACTTTGGTTTACGAACTTAATTCATTCCGGAAGTCCGTTCTTAAACCAAAACCGTTCTTAAACCGAGGTGCGCTTTCCCTATTGAGGCCTCCCACCGCCGGTGCCCTTCCACCATTCAGATTGCGTTCTTAGACTGAGGTAAAGTTCTCAAACCAAGACACTATTTCCAGTTTTGTGGAGTTTGTAAACCAAACCGTTCTTAAACTGGACTGTTCTTAAACCGAGGTACACTGTAGATCACAAAACCATTCCTGGAAGCTCCTTCGAAGTTGCTGGTGCGAAAAAGTGGAATTTCAATTTTTATAGAAGGTGCAGGCTGGAATGGGTGTCCATTGCCAGATTTTGAAAGTGGCTGAGCTAGGGATTGTTTGGCACAAACGCTCCAGAATATCTCCAGCTCTTTGATGTATCCTATTAATGCTCTTTTGATGCCAGTGATTGCTGAGCAAGCAGATTCAGAAGATCAAGAAATAAAGCTGGACGAGTGCAAAGCTGATTGCAGACTCTGGAACAATGACACTTTGTGTCTAGAAGAAGATACAGACAGGTACACAGCAAGCTTCTAGTACTGGGGTGGGTGGGTGGGTGTGAGAGAGATTAATGTCACTTCAGTCCAGCAAGATTGGCTATTTCCATTGCCAGTTCCTTGATCTCTTAAGGCAGAGGTGTTCAACCTTTTTGAGTCCACGGCTCCCTTAACCAACTACCTTCTTTCTGCGGCACCCCTGTGGGGCTCAGGAGTCCAGTTATGTCACCCCTTGCCTGCAGAGCTGGCAGCCTCTCGCTGTTTTCTGAACACCCCCCTTGTGGAGTGCTCCCTCAGCCTCCTCTCCTCTCCCCTCTCCTTGGGAGTCCGGGCAGCTGCTGCTGCTGCTGTCCCTGGTCTCTGAGCTGCCCTCCCACGCCAAAGAGGTGCCTACTCTCACTGCCCCACAGGGGCTTGGGACTTGTCTGTCCTTTCCCAACAGTGAGGGCTGACGGACTGCCTGGTTGGGGTCTTCTGAGTCTGCTTCAGCTCCTGCCAACCAGCACCCAGGGCCGTCTCGTCCATAGGGGCTGGTGGCGCGCCGCGCCAGGGCGCCGGGCCCCCCAGGGGCGCCCCCGCAAGCCCGCCGGCATACCGGCCGCCCCCTCCCCAACCTGCCCCCACAGGCGGGTGGGCGGGCTGAAAGCCAGCCACCCTCGCCTCCCGGAGCCCCAGCTGGAGCGCTGGAAGGGCACGCAAAGCCCCGCGCCGCTCCAGCGCCACGCCCCTCACCCCCCGCTCGCCCCCCCCGAGGGGCAGCCAGGGAGGGAGGCGGGCGGAGAGGCGGCACGCCGAGGGATCGCCGCGCCATGGCGGCTGATCCCTCTAAGATGGCCCTGCCAGCACCCCATCACCAGCTCCAGAGGCACCATTCATCTGCAGAGCTTATAGCCAGTGCTGCTGCAATAAACATCTGTGCAAGCCTTTGGGAGGCAGAGATGCGAGAGGGCATCAGAGGAGGGAGGGAAGGAAGGAGGGATAGAGGCCAGTGTTGCCTACGGCACCCCTGACCATTATTCAAGGCACCCCAGGTTGCCATGGCACACTGGTTGAAAACCATTGACTTGAGCCCAATCAGCCTTTAAATACCGTACTTCTGCTGTTGTAAAGCAGTAGTGCTGAATAAAGCTTTCCCTCCACCTGCCGAAAGCTTGCGGAGAACCTTTGCCCAGCACTTCACTGCCTTCCAGAGTTGTTAAATCAGCTCTGCAGTATTTCTCTGCAGTTGGTTACTTGAATGCAAAAGTCTTACAAACTGGTTTTCTAGCACGCCTCCCCCCAAATAATTGTGCATGCAATTAAAATACAGATAAAACAACACCCATCAAAATTGCAGTGTTCAGAATTCAGTAAGTTACAATACAACGGGGGGACAGCATCATCTCATTGATAGAGCATCTGCCTTGCATGCAGAAGACCTCAGGTTCAATTCTCAATGACATTTCCAGCTAAGGCGGAGGAAAGACTCCCTGCCTGGCATCTTGGAGAGCTGCTGCTATTCAGCGTAGAAAACGCTGAGCTAGGTGCACTCAACAAGTCTTGTCTCTGTATAAAGAAGATTCCTGTGTTCATAATAATAAAACAAACCCTGTTTGCAGAGCAGCAAGGATGCAGAGTGAAAGAAGCAGAGAAGCCAACATTCAGTGTAAGGCAGTGAGGAAGGGCAGTGAAAAAGTGCATTGAAATTCTTTCTTCAAACTCCCTTTGCAGGTCTAATAACCTTGAGTGGTATCAGTAAAAGGCAGCGATAGAGAAAATGGTATTCTCTCTCTCTCTCTCCACCCCACCAAACACACATCCCTTCAACATGCCGGCATCCTTTCTAATAATCTGGATGTTGGGGGCATGTGTTTCCTTTTCTTTTGCAGGGCTCACTCAAGCCTTGATGATGTTTTGGAAGCTGTCCTCAGGCCAGTTGCCGACAGTCGCAACCCTCGCGCAGAGCTATCAGCCCCCATCAAGAGGTTAGTGAAGTGACTGACCACCCATTCGTATCACCCAAGAAAGACTGTTCTCTGCTTGTGACAATGAAGGGATGTCAGTGGAGCTGGCAAACTGACTAGTGCCAGAAGCAGTAGCATATTAGAAGGCGCTGGACGGAGATCCCACACTGATGCTCGATAGCGGGTTGAGGTGGATTGAGAAAAAGGCAAATGTACCTGGCAGACTTAAGGATAGGTCTGTACCAGCTTGTTTCTATACTGCTTGGCTCAGTGCAGATATAATAGTAGCTCAGAGGTGGGAGAACTTGCTGAATATTAAAATTTCTTTATTCTTGTCCAAGCTGGTTGGGGTTGGTGGAAGTTGGAGTCTGGTAACATCTGGAGGGTCATTGATTCTCCTAGCTTCCTGCTTGCAAACTCCGCATGCAGTGGCTTTATTAACCAGGAGCAAACCATGCTCACCAGCCACAGTTTCTTGTTGGTTTATAAACTGTGGTTAATGTTAACTATGGTTTAGCATTACTGGTGAACACAGACCTTGTAAATAACACTGAGCTAAATGGAGCAATGGCGCAACGGACCATTATAAACTGATTCTGCCCACAGTGAACTTATTGAAGTTAGTCATGTGCATTAACTTCAATGGGTCTACTCTGAGTAGGACTAGCATTGGCTGCAACCCTATGACCCTAACCTGGAGAAGGGCCTCCCATGAAGATCTCAAGGCCCAGGCAGGTACCGGTATATATACAGGAGAAGGTGATTCTTCCAAGTAGACATGGATGAAACCGTCAACTTCTGCTCTCATGGGTTCTCCTTTTCACAATCTAAAATTCAATTCTCCACACTTCAACAGCTATTTGTAATTAATTATTATTATTATTATTATTATTATTATTATTATTATTATTATTATTATTATTATTATTATTATTATTATCTTATTGATGGGGTTTCCCAACCCCCTCACATTTAGTGTTATTGCTTTTAAGTTAGCCATCTTGTTTCCCTTTTGTGTAGGAATTATTATTATCTTATGAAAATTTGTAAGCATTCCGGTGTAGTTTCTCCAAACTATGCATTTTTGAATGCAATTTTGAAGTAAGGTACACATTTTTACAAGCAGTCTTTTTAACTGTGTTGCATTACTAAATATCCCCCCACAAATACTTGCGTTTATATGCACGCTTCATCCTCATGTGTTAATTTTTCTACATATTTGGTTGGAGAACTGCGCCGCAAATTTCGCAGAAGGATGACTTTTGAAGGCTACCTGGGTTTCATTTCTCGTGCTGTTTCAGAAAGGGCTGCTTTTTGTAGGTCCACCTTTAAAATTGTTCCCAGAAGGGCTGGTTGGATAGATGCCATTAAAAACGGGCCGCACCCCAAAGCTGCCCCTGACACAACACCTCTCTGTCCCCTAAGGGAGCCAAGCCACGCCCATCACGGAAACATCGAGATGAGGGACGGAGCAGAGGACAGCTTCAGCGAATCGGAGGGTTCTGCCGAGAATGTTGAAGGTCTGTCTTGATCAATAAAAGAAACGTGGAACTCTGCCCCTTCATTGTGTCTTTTTAGTGTTCTTTTCCCCCCGAGTGTTGAGTTCGAAACCTCACAAAGCTCAAAACAAATCAAACCTAATGGACGAGAGGGCCATCAGTGGTTACTGGCCATGGTGGTTTGTGCTCCACCTCCACAGTTGCTGGAAACCACAGGAGGAGCAGATGCTCTTGTGCTCAGGTCCTGCTCCCTGGTTTCCCACAGGCACCTGGTTGGCCTCTGAGAGCAGGGCTCTGCACTAGAGAGGCCTTTGGCCTGATCCAACAGGCTCTTATAATAATAATATTTTTTTATTTATACCCCGCCCTTCCTGGTTCAGAAACCCGGGCTCAGGGCGGCTAACAACAAATTTAAAACACTTAATTGTAATACAAAATAAAAGCAGCATAAAATACAGTATAAAAGCATGAATAACAATAAAATTCAAAGTTCAAAAATCAGTTTGGGGGAAATCCATCCAATAAACATTATATAGTCACCAGGGCTAGCTGGCTAAATTAGTCCTACTTGAGCCAGTGAGGAGGCCAGGGGAGAATTAGCTGTGGGGTCCCAGAGCAGGTAATCTTCATAAATAGGAGGGGGGGGGAAGAGAAGGGAAATAAAAGATCAAGCTGAGTTCAAATTAAAGACCAGGCGGAATAGCTCTGTCTTACAGGCCTGGCGGAAGGAAGTTAAGTCCTGTAGGGCTCTAGTCTCGTGGGACAGAGCATTCCACCAGGGCGGAGCGATCACTGAAAGGGCCTTGGCCCTGGTGGAGGATAGTCAGACTTCCTTAGGGCCCGGGACCTCTAAACTAAGGTCCTTAAGGTCCTCTGCGGGGCATACCAGGAGAGACGGTCCCGTAGATACGAGGGCCCTAGGCCACAAAGGGCTTTAAAGGTCAAAACCAGCACCTTGAAACTGATCCTATATTCCACCGGGAGCCAGTGCAACTTGTGAACGATGAAGGGGGAGAACCAGGTTTATGCAAGTATGACCCTCTTTGTGGCAAGACCTTTTCATCTAAAATGCTTGCTCAGCTTGTTGCGATGTGAAACTTCTCACTGGTTCTCTTCCCCAAATAGTGCACGCACGCACACCCCAAACCCACCCACCCACATCCACCAATCGGACTCCACTGGAGCAGAAACTCACCTGCACCCTGCAGAGCCCCTACCTGTGCCATGGCCCCCAGTATGCGTGCACTGGGGATTGGGACCTGCGACCTTCTGCATGCTAAGCAGGTGCTCTGCCGGGGGAGTTAGAGTTCTTCTCCTAACCTTGTTTGGCAGGATTTACAGCCACCTGCGGAAGATTGCCTTGCAAGGGATTAGGCCGACTATGAAACCGAAGCAGCCGCTAGAAGGAGACCAATTTTTCACGTCTCGCTCAAATGTTCCTGATGCATCCGTTTGATATAGTAGGTGCTTAGGAACAGGAGGCCAGACGCCTCGTTTATTTTGCAAAATGGGATTGCTTTTCAAAACACAATCATTTTGGTTAAGCTTATTCTCCTCCCACACCCTCCCCGGTCCAGCGCAATATCTAAAAATCTGTGAAACGGCATGCTTTTTCTCCTCTCTCTTGCATAACACAAGAATGGTGGCATCGGGGAGGGAGATGCTGGGAAAACCTTGCCAGCTGTCCTCTTGAGGCTGGTTGACCAACTTCTTTGTGGGTGTAGAGGGCCCATGTTCAGTTGGAGACCTGGAGGGTATCCACCCAACAGGTGTGTAGGCTTCATGGCCCCGGCAGTCATCTGCACCCTTCTCTCAGTCTAGTCCATCCTGATAGGGGAGCCTCTCCTTACCATTCAGATTCTGACAGGGTGACAGCACCTCATTTTTCTGTGCTTGTTCTGAAGAGCTGAACTGTGCGCAGCCGTGTGCCAAAGCAGGGATTGATGCTGCCTGCAGGAACCGAGACTTTTTTTGAAGAAAAGAAAAAGAAAAAAACCCACAAAAAATGTCTGTATGAAACAAAAACAGCCTGAAGGGTAAAAACATGAACCATATGCTCGAAAGATAACTTAATGAACACTGTTATATTTTATACAGGAATGTGTGAAAAAAAAACACCACGTTGTGTTATTTCCGCCAGTGATCTCTCCCCAGCTGCTTCCAAATAGTTCCCGCTCCAAAGTGGGAGGTTATGTATGCCATTCCGGTGGGAAAGGGGGCACCGTTTAGCCGATGCATCCTCTGGGGTCCCCTGATTTCTGTGGGTGCAAAAACACGGAAACACCTGCACCAAACCCGAGAAGCAGCCTCTGTGCCAGTATTGACTCTGGGTTTGGAAAGGAGGCGACTCCAGGACCAGAAACCTGTGGCCCTCCAGATGGGTTGGGTTTTTTTTTGTAATTGATAATGCTTTTATTAAACAAGGTCTCAGAGGTGAGAGGTTTGCTGTGCACCAATACACTTTGAGGGGAGAAAAACAAAATATTGACTTATCAACAGCAATAAACAAAGAAATGCAGTCCATCCTCCTGCACAAGTCCTGTAGGAATGAAAAGGACAGTGCCTTGCAGAGGCATCGTCAGTAACGAGCCCCGGCTGTAATCCTATGGGTGCTTACATGGGAGTAAGCCTCCCATGTGAACAGGCATATATAGGCCTATGCCTTAGCTCCACAAACTTGGAACAGTCACTTGGGGCTCACTTTTGCATTAAAAGTGTACTATTGGGGTTGTTAAATGCTTAACCAAGTGCCCCAGTCTAGTTTTTTTTAACCACCACTTTGGCCATGCAAAGCGGGTGGGAGGAAGTTACAGAGCTGTCTCCCACATCAAAACCATGCCAGAGGCAAAGCTTTTATTTCAACTAAAATGTAATCTAAGGTGTGTGTTTTTTAAGAATGAAATGCACACATTTCTGCCCTCATCCAACTAGAAGAGTGACACTGCTGCTCACATTCATTTCCTCTCTTTACCCTTTGTTTGGGGGAGTGAACGTAGTACAGTGGTACCCCGCTAGACGAAAATAATTCGTTCTACGAATATTTTTGTCTAGCAATTTTTTCGTCTAGCGAAGCGGCAATGCAAACCGCGGTTTTCGCTAGCAAAAAAAAATTTTTTTTCGTCTTGCGAGGCAGCCCCATAGACAAATTCGTCTTGCGGGGCAGCCTTCCGCTAGACGAATGCCTTCGTCTAGCGAGTTTTTCGTCTAGCGGGGCACCACTGTACTCCAGATGTTGGACTACAGCTCCCACCTTCCCTGGCTGCTGTGGCCGGCGCTTTTTCCTTCCACTGATTCTGCAAGTCTTCACCATAGTCCAATGGCATGTTCCATTCAGAGACGTCCTAAGTGCTACCCCTTGTTCGTGAAGGACTGACCCCTTTCATTTTAATGGAGAAGCTTAGCATGTACGTTCCAAGTTCAACACATTCCCTGCTCTTGGGAACTGCAGGAGGGGAAAGTCATCTTGTGCTTGGGTCCTGCTTGCAGGTTTCCCACAGGCATCTGGTTGGCCACTATGAGAACAGGATGCATGCTGGGCTGGATTGGCCTCATCCAGCAGGCTCTTTTTATGTTTGTACCTTCAGTCGAGACACCCTAGGTCTTAATGCAATGGGCTGCACGGTTACTTGAATGCAAAAGGTAACCAGAAGGAGGTAGGAATGGAAAAAAACCTGTCAGTTTCATTGTCTGGACGTTACATTCCAGGATTGTGCAATCTGTGTACGTAAATAGCCGAGTTGTACACCTGCACAGTTATTCATACATAATGCACAATCATTGCCCACCTGGGTGCATAACTCTATTAATCAATGAATGAACACTTAACTCCCACAGGCACTTGCAAATGCTTAGAGGGAGCTTGTAATGTGCAAATAAGCCTTTCGTTTATTCTCCCAGTCTTAAATTTGGTTTGCAGTTTAAAGCAAAAGCTCTCGTGGTGATTCATCAGCGTTAGACACATTTTTGCAAACAATTCCCTTTAATACAGTGCATCTTGGTATGCCCATCTCCCTGATATAGGCACTTTATGGATCCTTTTCTCCTAGTATTTTAAAGATTTTGTTGGAAGCCGCCCAGAGTGGCTGGGAAAACCCAGCCAGATGGGTGGGATATAAATAAATAAATAAATAAATAAATATTATTATTATAGTATACAATTTTCTGTTTTTTTGAGGGGGGAGCTATACTGTGCAAGTCAGAGAGGTGTGAATGTTGACAGTTTCATTTTTGGTTTGCATATTGTTCGGGGAAGTCTGACACTGATTCTCATTAAAATGGGAACAGTAAATGAACCCCCAGCCACCCCTCGTAGACTCCTGCAGCGATTCTTTCTTCTCCTTGCCCTTGTTCTCCAATAAAAGGTCTGAGACCAATGAGGTGCTTGGAAATCTCACGGGCAAAGCAACACCCCATTTACATCTTTGGGGCAGCTTAGGCTGGAACTCTGTCCACGCTATGAGGTTCACTGGGAGCCGGTTCTTGTGATCACCCTGCAGGTGGAAGCTTCTCTCCCCGCCCCGCCCCCACGCCTTTTTGTCTCGCTTGAATTCTTGGAACATATTTTTAAAGAATTGAAAGTGGCATCAACCAGCTGAGGATCCTAGAGGAGGAGATGCCAGACAGTGTCAGGAAACAGATTATTAAGAACATGTGCTATGCTAGCCGTCTTGGGAATGCGGTGTGGGTGGGTTGGTGCAACTCAATTTATTCAATTCTGTCACAAGATATTGCTTATGCCAGTCCAGGAGACAGCAGAAAGCCACCTTGTCTGGTGACAAGCCTTGAACAGACGGAGTTGTCCCTCAACTCAGCTTGGAACATGTCATGATTGTTGTTGTTGTTCAGTCGTTCAGTCGTGTCCGACTCTTCGTGACCCCATGGACCAGAGTACGCCAGGCACGCCTATCCTTCACTGCCTCTCGCAGTTTGGCCAAACTCATGTTAGTAGCTTCAAGAACACTGTCCAACCATCTCATCCTCTGTCGTCCCCTTCTCCTTGTGCCCTCCATCTTTCCCAACATCAGGGTCTTTTCTAGGGATTCTTCTCTTCTCATGAGGTGGCCAAAGTACTGGAGCCTCAACTTCAGGATCTGTCCTTCTAGTGAGTACTCAGGGCTGATTTCTTTGAGAATGGATAGGTTTGATCTTCTTGCAGTCCACGGGACTCTCAAGAGTCTCCTCCAGCACCATAATTCAAAAGCATCAATTCTACGGCGATCAGCCTTCTTTATGGTCCAGCTCTCACTTCCGTACATTACTACTGGGAAAACCATAGCTTTAACTATACGGACTTTGGTCGGCAAGGTGATGTCTTTGCTTTTTAAGATGCTGTCTAGGTTTGTCATTGCTTTTCTCCCAAGAAGCAGGCGTCTTCTGATTTCGTGACTGCTGTCACCATCTGCAGTGATCATGGAACCCAAGAAAGTGAAATCTCTCACTGCCTCCATTTCTTCCCCTTCTATTTGCCAGGAGGTGATGGGACCAGTGGCCATGATCTTAGTTTTTTTGATGTTGAGCTTCAGACCATATTTTGCGCTCTCTTCTTTCACCCTCATTAAAAGGTTCTTCAATTCTTCCTCACTTTCTGCCATCAAGGTAGTATCATCAGCATATCTGAGGTTGTTGATATTTTTTCCGGCAATCTTAATTCCGGTTGGGGATTCATCCAGTCCAGCCTTTCGCATGATGTATTCTGCATATAAGTTAAATAAGCAGGGAGACAATATACAGCCTTGTCGTACTCCTTTCCCAATTTTGAACCAATCAGTTGTTCCATATCCAGTTCTAACTGTAGCTTCTTGTCCCACATAGAGATTTCTCAGGAGGCAAATGAGGTGATCCGGCACTCCCATTTCTTTAAGAACTTGCCATAGTTTGCTGTGGTCGACACAGTCAAATGCTTTTGCATAATCAATGAAGCAGAAGTAGATGTTTTTCTGGAACTCTCTGGCTTTCTCCATAATCCAGCGCATGTTGCAATTTGGTCTCTGGTTCCTCTGCCCCTTCGAAATCCAGCTTGCACTTCTGGGAGTTCTCGGTCCACATACTGCTTAAGCCTGCCTTGTAGAATTTTAAGCATAACCTTGCTAGCGTGTGAAATGAGTGCAATTGTGCGGTAGTTGGAGCATTCTTTGGCACTGCCCTTCTTTGGGATTGGGATGTAGACTGATCTTCTCCAATCCTCTGGCCACTGCTGAGTTTTCCAAACTTGCTGGCATATTGAGTGCAGCACCTTAACAGCATCCTCTTTTAAAATTTTAAATAGTTCAGCTGGAATATCATCACTTCCACTGGCCTTGTTGTTAGCAAGGCTTTCTAAGGCCCATTTGACTTCACTCTCCAGGATGTCTGGCTCAAGGTCAGCAACCACATTTCCTGGGGTGTATGAGACCTCCATATCTTTCTGGTATAATTCCTCTGTGTATTCTTGCCACCTCTTCTTGATGTCTTCTGCTTCTGTTAGGTCCTTTCCACTTTTGTCCTTAATTGTGGTAATCTTTGTACGAAATGTTCCTTTCATATCTCCAATTTTCTTGAATAAATCTCTGGTTTTTCCCATTCTGTTATTTTCCTCTGTTTCTTTGCATTGCTCGTTTAGAAAGGCCCTCTTGTCTCTCCTTGCTATTCTTTGGAAATCTGCATTCAATTTCCTGTATCTTTCACGATCTCCTTCACATTTTGCTTGTCTTCTCTCCCCCGCTATTTGTAAGGCCTCATTGGTCAGCCACTTTGCTTTCTTGCATTTCTTTTTCATTGGGATGGTTTTCGTTGCTGTCTCCTGTATAATGTTACGAGCCTCCATCCACAGTTCTTCAGGTACTCTATCCACCAAATCTAAATCCTTGAACCTGTTCTGCACTTCAACTGTGTATTCATAAGGAATTTGATTTAGATTGAATCTTACTGGCCCAGTGGTTTTTCCTACTTTCTTCAGTTTAAGCTGGAATTTTGCTATAAGAAGCTGATGATCTGAGCCACAGTCAGCTCCAGGTCTTGTTTTTGCTGAGTGTATAGAGCTTCTCCATCTTTGGCTGCAGAGAATATAATCAATCTGATTTCGATGTTGCCCATCTGGTGATGTCCATGTGTAGAGTCGTCTCTTGTGTTGTTGGAAAAGAGTGTTTGTGATGACCAGCTTGTTCTCTTGACAGAACTCTATTAGCCTTTGCCCTGCTTCATTTTGAACTCCAAGGCCAAACTTGCCAGTTGTTCCTTTTATCTCTTGACTCCCTACTTTAGCATTCCAATCCCCTATAATGAGAAGAACATCCTTCTTTGGTGTCATTTCTATAAGGTGTTGTAAGTCTTCATAGAATTGGTCAATTTCGGTTTCTTCAGCACTGGTAGTTGGTGCATAAACTTGGATTACTGTGATGTTAAAAGGACTGCCTTGGATTCGTATCGAGATCATTCTATCATTTTGAAGTTGCATCCCAGTACAGCTTTCGCCACTCTTTTGTTGACTATGAGGGCCACTCCATTTCTTTTACGGGATTCCTGCCCACAGTAGTAGATATGATAGTCATCCGAACTGAATTCGCCCATTCCTGTCCATTTTAGTTCACTGATGCCTAGGATGTCAATGTTTATTCTTGCCATCTCATTTTTTACCACATCCAGCTTACCAAGGTTCATGGTTCTTACATTCCAGGTTCCTATGCAATACTTTTCTTTACAGCATTGGACTTTCCTTTCGCTTCCAGGCATATCCGCAACTGAGCGTCCTTTCGGCTTTGGCCCAGCCGCTTCATCAGCTCTGGATCTACTTGTACTTGTCCTCCGCTCTTCCCCAGTAGCAAGTTGGACGCCTTCCGACCTGAGGGGCTCATCTTCCAGCGTCATATCTTTTATATGCCTGTTGTCTTTGTCCATGGAGTTTTCTTGGCAGGGATACTGGAGCGGCTTGCCAGTTCCTTCTCCAGGTGGATCACGTTTGGTCCAAACTCTCCGCTATGACCTGTCCATCTTGACCTGTCCATAGCTTACCTGAGTAATTCAAGCCCCTTCGCCACGACAAGGCAGTGATCCATGAAGGGGATGTCATGATTACATCAGTTCTTTTATAATGAACTGTTTCCTAGAGCCAGTAGAGTCTCTTTCTTCCTTACCTGAATCCTGGATAAGAAACAAGAGACCCAGGTCTGCCTAGTGGTTGTTGGGTGGGGTTTTTTTTGCACTTTGGTTAAGGATGGGTGAATTTATCAATTTCAATTTGCCTCTGCTTCTCATTTTTCCCAGGCTTAGGTTCAGTTCCCCACGCCAGTTTGCAATTTTTTTTAAAAAAAGGATACAGCGTCCGCCTCATAACTAAGGTCTACCTCCACCTCCATCGCATGGGTCCTTAGGGCCACCTTTCCCGCTCTCGTGGAATAACAGCACTGAAACATTTGGAGAAGTGCAAATTTCAAAGGGTGGCAGCTGCGGTTCAGTGTGTGCATTGTTTCAGGAAGTGCGAAATTTGGTGCGTACACCTTTAATTGTGAACTGAGCCAAATTTCTTCTCTCTTGCTATGCCATCCCAGTGCAGGGACTGGAACACTGAGTTCAAAATTGGGCTCTGGGTTCAGATTATGAGAATGGGGGAGATAATAGATTTGGTTTGCCTTGAAAGGTGAATCTGCCTAATCCATACTACTTCCCCTTCAAATGCAGCCCTGGGAAGAGCTGGAAGGCATGCAGGAGGTTTCTGATTCAATGCTAATACCTCTGGGGCAGGCTGGCAAACAACCCCCCTGTGCCCGAAACTCTGGAGAGCCACTGTGAGTCAGTGTATGTGGTATGTGAAACACAAGAGCAGTCAAATACAACATTGCTAGAGTGGACATGAAGGTTGTCTCAGTCCTCCAGCCGGAACTTCCTGTTCTCCTGGGCTGAGACAAACTTCCTCTGTTTAACTGGAGATGGGTGTGGCCTCACCTGTGCAGGTTAACACAAAAACACAGGGACCAAACTCCATCTTTCTCTTTCCGACCGTCTTTCAACCGAGCAACATGTGCTTAGGCAAGCTGCTCTCTTGGCCTCCAGCCAAGAGACTAGAAGGAGCTATCACCCTTAAGGAATAGTCTCCTAATGTATATTATATTTTCTAAGCTAAAAGTCTGCCTTCTGGGATCCGATTGTGAACAGATATCTTGTAAGTAAACTCTTTACATGCTTTTATAGAACAGTGTTTTTCAACCTTTTTTGTGCAAAGGCACACTTGTTTCATGAAAAAAATCACGAGGCACACCACCATTAGAAAACGTTTAAAAAAATGTTTAGAAAACGTCAAGATTCAGAAGTAGAAATTATTTTTTTGTAAGATATACAAATAAGAAGAAGAATCCTGACATTATGTGTATTTGTATTTGTTTTTGTATTTGTAGGTGTGGGGTTGGGTTTGTGTTATATTACGAAAATGCTAATAAATTCTGTTTAAAAAAAAAAAGAAAATGTTTAAAAAAATTAACTCTGTGCCTATATTGACTATATATAAAAGTAATTTTTCAATTTTTCCCACGGCACACCAGGCAACATCTCGCGGCACACTAGTGTGCCACGGAACAGTGGTTGAAAAACACTGTTATAGAAGACTGCGTCGTGTCTTATTTTAGGAGGGATTAAAGGGGGAAATACCAGGACAATATTATTATAGAGACACTAGCGTGTCTGAGCAAGCTTTCCACTGTGTGTGACTTTAAAAAGGGGAATGTAAAACTCTGCTTAGTTCCAGGACTTGTTAACACAAGTTGGAATAGGATATAATAAACAATATATCCTATCCTGCATCCGTAAACATCCCCACAGTGTAGACAAGTGGTTCTCAAACTTTTTCCTCTGGACCACACGCCAGACGAATTTTTTAATTGATAAATACATCAGAAAATGAAACAACAACTATCGGTGTTTGATTTATAAGACAGAACACAACTGTTTTATAATATAATCACAGGACATCCAGAAAGTATGAAACAATGCAGCTACTAAAGAACATGAACAATTCCCAAAATATAATTATAAACATGCCTCTTAGATATGTACCTTAAGCATGGATACAAGCTCATTGAGAGGCGTGAGCTTGGTTTAGCCTGACAATCTCCTTTATATTAGGTCTAAACTGAGACAAACATTCATCTCCTCATCAACACAATTAAACCTTTCTCTTTTCTGATCTTTCATATTTGTCAGAGTAGAAAATCCCTCTTCACAACAAGCCAATGCAATTCTGGGCTGCATCAATAGGAGTATAGCATCTAGATCAAGGGAAGTAATAGTACCACTGTATTCCACTCTGGTCAGACCTCACCTGGAATACTGTGTCCAGTTCTGGGCACCACAGTTCAAGAAGGATACTGACAAGCTGGAACCTGTCCAGAGGAGAGCAACGAAAATGGTCAAAGGCCTGGAAACGATGCCTTATGAGGAACGGCTTAGGGAGCTGGGTATGTTTAGCCTGGAGAACAGAAGGTTAAGGGGTGATATGATAGCCATGTTCAAATATATAAAAGGATGTCATATAGAGGAGGGAGAAAGGTTGTTTTCTGCTGCTCCAGAGAAGCGGACATGGGGCAATGGATTCAAACTACAAGAAAGAAGATTCCACCTAAACATTAGGAAGAACTTCCTGACAGTAAGAGCTGTTTGACAGTGGAATTTGCTGCCAAGGAGTGTGGTGGAGTCTCCTTCTTTGGAGGTCTTTAAGCGGAGGCTTGACAGCCACCTGTCAGGAATGCTTTGATGGTGATTCCTGCTTGGCAGGGGGTAGGACTGGATGGCCCTTGTGGTCTCTTCCAACTCTATGATTCTATGACTCTATATGTGATGGGGAACTGTAGAAGAATAGCCAATGATCTTGAAGAGAGGTGGGGATACTGTTTCTGGTTGTATACCCCAAAAGTGAGTCCAGGGGCATACTCCTGTGTTTCATTTTCAAGGTGTGAGCATGCAAAATGCATGCCATTTCCTCCTCTTTGTTCAATGCCAGTCCTGAACAGCTGCAGTTCAAAAAGGGGTCTCTAACCCGGTCAAAATTTTCTGTAGACGGTGGTGGGAAGTAATTATCAAATCTTTTTCCACCAGTGTTGCAACATGTCCCTGTACGAGGCCGCAAAATTCATTGCTTGTCTTAAAACTTTTTACCGGTGGGAACATTCTGAGGTTTCTTCGTTTTTCTTCGAATCTTCCCACAACACTTGCCATCCTCCTGCCGCACCGTCTGAGAACTACTGGTTTGGACTATACCACTGAGTATATTTGTTGGTTATTGTAAGGTTGGATTTGTTGTGTTATATAAGGAAAAAACTAATATAAATTATACGGGGGGGGGGGAATAGTTTGGACTATACTGAGCTAGATGGGGCAGTATCCTGCCTCTGTCATAAGCGGCACTCTGTGTTCTATGGAAGGCAAATGATTCCCCACCAAACTGCATACCCAGCATCTCTTCCTCACTTTGCAAATTATTAGTGACAAATTCCCTCTTTTTGTTGCTCTTTGCAAATTTAACTCTCCCCCCATCCCTTTTCCTCTAGTGATAGTCAACGGAGACGCTTAACATTTAATTAATTGGATTAAGTCCTGGTGGTTGTAAACAAAAAAGCAGATGAATTGCATTAATTGGGAGAAAACGAAGCGACCGGTGGCACGAGGCGGGAGTGGGTGGGAGCGCAAGCGCGGCGTTTAAAAGGGGGAAAGGCGCTCTTAATTAATTGATTTGCAGCAAACTCCTCTCTGGATAATTACGCTCAGCATGGACCCGTCGGTGCAATTAGCTCCCACTTGTCACTTAATATCAATCTGTTTGGGTTCAGGTGTTCACGGAAGGCAGGCTCAAGAAGGAAGCGCAGGGGCATCCTGCCCTAGACCATGAATGGCAAGTGATGATTTATTGCCCTCGCTTACCCTTCACGCTCACTTCCTGTTTTTCTACCCAGCAAAGTGAGGGCAGAAGAAGAGCTGTAGAACAGGGAAAAAGAGACATGCCTTCTGCAGTCAATCCAAATGTATTCTTTTCTCAGTGGAGAAACTCCCATCAGTTGTCAAGGAGATAAGTAACTATACACCCTTTAGAAGACATCTGAAGGCAGCCTTGTACAGAGAAGCTTTTAATGTTTTATTATGTTTTTGTACATAATACAAAACTCTTGAGAGTCCCACGGACTGCAAGAAGATCAAACCTATCCATTCTCAAAGAAATCAGCCCTGAGTGCTCACTGGAAGGGCAGATCCTGAAGTTGAGGCTCCAGTACTTTGGCCACCTCATGAGAAGAGAAGACTCCCTGGAAAAGACCCTGATGTTGGGAAAGATGGAGGGCACAAGGAGAAGGGGACGACAGAGGATGAGATGGTTGGACAGTGTTCTCGAAGCGACTGGCATGAGTTTGGCCAAACTGCGGGAGGCAGTGGAGGATAGGTGTGCCTGGCGTGCTCTGGTCCATGGGGTCACGAAGAGTCATGAGGTGGCCAAAGTACTGGAGCCTCAGCTTCAGGATCTGTCCTTCTAGTGAGCACTCAGGGCTGATTTCTTTAAGAATGGATAGGTTTGATCTTCTTGCAGTCCATGGGACTCTCAAGAGTCTCCTCCAGCACCATAATTCAAAAGCATCAATTCTTCGGCAATCAGGCGAGGTTTTTACACGCCGACAGGGTCTCACTCCTGCCAGCAATTGTGCTGCAGCATTCTGCACATACAACGGGTTCTGGATCAAGTACAAGGGAAGCCCCACACAGAGTGCATTGCAGCAGTCCCTTCTTCAGAGTAACCGCTGCATCGCTTACAAGAGGCAATGCCTCTTAATAGTGCTTGCCGTCTGCGTTGGTCGCAGGAGCTGCAGCCAGAAAGGGAAGTTGGCAACCTCTCTCGGTGTGTGCAGTCAGGGCCGTCTTGTCGTAGGGGCTGGGTGGCGCGGTGCACCAGGGCGCCAAGCCTCCCAGGGGCGCCCCCGCGAGCCCGCCGGCATACCGGCTGCCCCCTCCCCAACCCGCGCCTGCCCCCATGGGTGGGCGGGCGCTCGCGCGCTGGCGAGCAACTTGCAAGCTGGCTGCCCTCTGGAGCCCCAGCTGGAGCGCTGGGAAGGGCGCGCAAAGCCCCGCGCCGCTCCAGCGCCACACCCCTCATCCCCCGCTCGCCCACCCCCCCTCCCGAGGGGCGGCCAGCGCGGGAGGGAGGTGGGCGGAGAGGCAGCCTACCGGGGGTGCAGAGGGATCGTCGCACCAGGGCGGCCGATCCCTTTAAGACGGCCCTGTGTGCAGTACCTTGGAACACAGGCCTTTGGATCCTAGCATCAGTATGTTTTGTGCTAAATAAAGATGTTTAATCCACATAAGTTTTCTACGCCCCTTCAAGGCCTGAGCAAAGTGATTTGCTTTGATTTCCTTATTTATTTATTTCGCTCCACTTTTCTCTTCCGCCCCGGGTAACCACTGTTAAAAATAACTCCCAAGCAATTTTTAAAAAAATACCACATACACGACAACAACATAACCTAACACAAATAAAGGGGCAAGATATTTTATTTCAGGTGCAAGATATTTTGATGGCGTAAGTAAGGCTTGAGAGGGTCGAAAGGAACCAGACGGTTTTTCATTTCTTCCTTTCATCTGGTGTGCAGATAAGATGGGAGCCTTTATATGGGAAGCGCTCTCTCTCTCTCTCTCTCTCTCTCTCTCTCTCTCTCACACACACACACACACACACACACACACACTTACCACTTCCCAAGAGCAGTTGGAGAAAATGCAAATCATGCAGTTGGCTGTTAAATTGGGTTCACGACTCCTGGTCCCAGCAGTGTGGCCAGAAGAAGATGAAAAAGGACAGGTGTGCGGAGCAAGATTAACTGGCCTGCCGGAGAAAAGAGTTGGAGCTTTTCCAAAGTGCAGCTTCATCCTCTGAGATTAGGGCTGCAGACCTGTGGCCCTCCAGATCTTGCTGGACTGTGACTCATCTGTTGACCATGTTGGCTGGGGCTGATGGGAGTTAAAAAGACCAGCAACTCCTGGAGGCTTTTAGTTGTTGTTGTTCTAACATAAATCAAATGTGCACCATACAGTGGTGCCTCGCAAGACGAAATTAATTCGTTCTGCGAGTCGTTTCGTATTGCGAAAAATTCGTCTTGCGAAGCACGGATTCCCATAGGAATGCATTGAAATTTAATTCCCATAGGAATGCATTGAAATTTTCGTCTTGCAAAGCATGCCTATAGAAAAATTCGTCTTGCGAGTCACCTAAAAAATCGCAAAACCCTTTCGTCTAGCGTGTTTTTCGTTGTGCGAGGCATTCGTCTTGCGAGGTACCACTGTATATCGAAAGCACATTTCATGCACACGACTTCCCCCCAAGGATCCTAGGAACCATAGTTTAAGGGTACTGGGAACTGTAGCTCTGTGAGAGCTAAGCTACAGTTACTAGGATTATTTGAGAGGAGCAAGACAGTTTGAGCATATTGCAACTATCCTGACCCAACTGCTCTGGCTGCCAATTAGTTTCTGGGCCCAATTCACATTTATAAACGGGCAAAGTTTAGGACACAAGCTGGGGAGGAAGAAAATACATGGACCCGACGAGTTCGCAGATTTCTCTCTATCCATCAGATGTGCCTCTAATAAAAGGTACTGTGACTTCTTCTGTGGGATTCCATTTCCCAGATTTTGCACTTTTAACAAGGCGACTTGGAGAACGGAAACGAGAGCCACGTTCAAAGGTGGCGGCGGCTGCAGGTCCTGCCCATCTGCATCGTTAGGAAGGTGACACTTGATTCCTGCTTCCTTCTGAAGCTGAGGTGGTGAGGCGGCTTGGGAGGCTGATCACAGCCGGTGTCGTGTCCTGGGAAGATAATGGTCTGTGGCCACAGCTCATGGTGTAGAGGAGGCAACTGCGGAACTGAAGGTGGGTCCAAATGAGCAGTTCGTTGCGGTGCGTAAACATGGAGGAGAAATTTGGTTAAATGGAAATTTGGACGTTCTTAAATTGAACATCCTGAAACTAAGTGAACAGAAACCCATCACAATTCATGTTCCTCCATATTTCTCCAAAAAGTGGGGGGGGGGGGACATAGGAACCTCAGAATTAAACTTGTAATGTAGCCCTACAGTACAGAAATGTAAGAGTTGCATCCATTGTCCTGCCCACTTTTGCCTCTGTCCCCACCTACCATTGGAAGAGGGCCTTCTCGGCAGTGGTTCCCACCCTGTGGAGATGAGTAACAACCTTTTGGCAGACATCCGAAGGTGGCCCTGTATAGGGAGTTTTTTTGTGTTTAATGTTATACTATGTTTTTGTGTATGCTGGAAGCTGCCCAGAGTGGCCTGTGCAACCCAGTCAGATGGGCAGGGTACAAATACATTACTACTACTACTACTACTACTACTACTACTACTACTACTACTGGACGGCAGCTCTGGAAGGTTCCTTATGAGCTAGCTTGGCCCTGAGCCTGAGAAAAGTTCCCCAACCCAGACATACGTAGTCCACTGCCATGGAAGACGCTCTCTGTGATGACTTACAGGTTGCTGAATATTAGTCATTGACCATAGTAAAGAGATTGATTGATTTGACTCACAGGGTATAGATGTTTCCCAGTCTACAGAATTGCCCTTAACAGGACCGGTGCTGCTTTAGCGGGAGGTGGGGGGAGTGGAGAGGCAAGCAGCAATTTCTCCACTGTAGCAGAGAAACTGCTGCTCGCCCGTCCTGCCCCCCCCCCCGCCCCCGCCAAAGCCTGCTTTAGTGGGAGCCGGGGGGTGGTGTAGGGGGCAAGCAGCACCTCTCCGCTACAGCGGAGAAGCTGCTGCTTGCCCGTCCCGCCCAAGCCTGGCCAGCGCCCCCTCCATTTTGGCGCCCTAGGCAATTGCCTAGTTCGCCTTAATGGACGCGCCGGCCCTGGCCCTTAAAAAGGACCACAAATGATCCTGGCTAATAAACGGCCCTCGTCCCCACAATCATTTCATTTCCCCTCGGGTGGTTACCTGCTTGTTCATGAAGACGTAGATGACGGGGTTGTACACTGTCGCCGTCTTGGAGAAATATGACGGCAGGGAAGCGAGCGCTGGCCGTACGGCAAGGTCCTTGTGGGTGGCGACCACCATGGCGAAGCTGGCGTAGGGCAGCCAGCAGACGAGGAAGGCAGCCACCATGGCGACAACCATCCGCGTCACCTCCCTCTCAGCCCGCTGAGTGGTCTCCTGCTCTTTCTGCTGAGCCGCCACCTGCGGGAAGGACCGGGGAAGCGTCAAGGGGCCGCTCGTTGCCCCTCGGCCGTCTACAGCGATGTGCTCGAAGCAGCACAACAGGGCACGCACAAGCCCAGCTCTGCCTGGTACTCACGGCTCTCAGCGTCACGAGCAAGTTGGCATAGGAGAAAAGGATTGTGCTGAGAGGCATCGCAAAGCAGGTCACGAACAAAGTCATGATGTAGCTGTTGTTGCTGGTTCCGCCGCTGTACCAGTTGGGGCCGCAGGATGTCCTCAAGCCTAGGATTCGAGGAAGGGAGAGAACTCTTGAGTGTTTGTACTGTATCCGTTAGGAAAAAAATGTATTTTGCAAGGAATGAATTGTACTGGGGGAAAGGGAACCTTTTAAGGCCCTGGAAACGCCAAATCATTCCCTTGTTAATTTGTTAACTCCCTTTAAAAGTGAATGTCTGTGTCTTAGATAGGAGGGGTGGGAGTTGGAGGTTGGCTGGTTGTTTTGCTGAGTGTGGAAACTTCAAGCAGATGCTGGGTCCAGAGGAGTTTGTGAGGACAGGCAAAGAATGGACTGATAACTTAGGCACTGCTGCGAAAGAGTTTTTGGAAGCAAGAAGAAAGAAGACCCTCTCTTGGGCTCAAGGGAAAGAAATGTGTTGCATTGGACTTGATATGCATAGATGCTACTGCTTGTTGATAGTTGCTATCCTGCAAGTAAGTCTCTTCAAAGTCTTTCTGCTGAGTCGGACCAAGGATTCAGCTGGCTGTATTGTCAGCATTCCCAGCCGTACCTAGAGATGCTCGGGGTTGAACCTGGGACCTTCTGCATGCCAAGCAGATGCTCTGTCACCAAGCTACAACTCTTTCCTAAACATTCAATTCCCATTGGCCCCAGCTAGCACTGCTATGTTTTGGACTACAGCTCCCATCATCCCTTATTAGAATGGCCAGTGGCATGGGAGTAGCCAGGATTTTTTTAGGGGGGGGGGCAGGACTTGGTTGTGGGAGGCAGAAGTGACATGATTAGTTAAGCATTCTATTTACTTGATCGGGGGGGGGGGCAGCTCCCGTCCCTGCCCCACCTTGGCTATGCCTATGGCCAGTGGTCGGGGATGATGGGAGTCAGAGTCCAGTGACATATGTAGGGCTCCACATCGGCTAACCCTGGTGTAGAATGTGTGATAGCCTGGGAGTCAGACTCAGATGCTGAACCTGAGGGATCCCAGCCTGCACAGGATTCCCCGCCTCCAGAACCAGCTGAGCCAGGGCCAGGGCTTGAGCCTGAAGGATCCCCACCTGTGCTGCATCCCCAGGTGCAGGCATCAGCAGAGTCTGCTCCGGCTCCTGATGGGAGGGAGGACCCATTGCCTGCAGGTGCTCCACTCCCAGCCTCTTCAGAGGAAGCTGAGGCAGCCCCTGGGTCCAGTAACCCACCAGCCTCTCCTGAGCTGCAGAGGCTCAGGACAGAGAGGCAAAGAGAGCTAAGTGCCTACAGGAGGAGGGCTCGCCTCCAGGCCCGGAGGAGAGGCGAGTCTCCAGAGGATCGGGGCCGCCCTAAGCATAGGGCCAGATAAAAGCCAGCCAGACCCAGCCCAAGTTGCATGAGCAACTTAGTTGCAAGCGTATGCTCAACCTGCAACCTCGTGCCTGAACCTGCCTTGGATCTTGACCTGCTCCCCGCCTCGTGTCCAATAGATCAGGGCTAGATGGTCAGTCTGAGACGGCATAAGGTGGCTTCCTAAAGTCCCCTGTCAACAAACCTTCAGGGACATAGCTGCTCCAACCGAGGAGTGGTGGGACCGTCCAGACTAACGACCACCCCCAAGTGAAAGCACAACCAAGCACTGCGTGCCTTTTCTGGAAGCGGAAATCGCCCACTGGTTTGCAGATCACGAGATACCTCTCAAAGGCCAGGATCGCCAAGGACCAAAGACCCACAATCCCTGGAAAAAAAGAAGAGATAACCTAGAATTGTAGGGTTGGAGGGATGTTTTAGAGGCCATCCAGTCCAAGCCCTATTCAATGCAGGAGTCTGCATCAACAGGAGTATAGCGTCTAGATCAAGGGAGGTAATAGTACCACTATATTCTGCTCTGGTCAGACCACACCTGGAATACTGTGTCCAGTTCTGGGCACCACAGTTCAAGAAGGATACTGACAAGCTGGAACGTGTCCAGAAGAGGGCAACCAAAATGGTCAAAGGCCTGGAAACAATGCCTTATGAGGAACGGCTTAGGGAGCTGGGTATGTTTAGCCTGGAGAAGAGAAGGTTAAGGGGTGATATGATAGCCATGTTCAAATATATAAAAGGATGTCATATAGAGGAGGGAGAAAGGTTGTTTTCTGCTGCTCCAGAGAAGCGGACACGGGGCAATGGATTCAAACTACAAGAAAAAAGATTCCACCTAAACATTAGGAAGAACTTCCTGACAGTGAGAGCTGTTCAGCAGTGGAATTTGCTGCCAAGGAGTGTGGTGGAGTCTCCTTCTTTGGAGGTCTTTAAGCAGAGGCTTGACAGCCATCTGTCAGGAATGCTTTGATGGTGTTTCCTGCTTGGCAGGGGGTTGGACTGGATGGCCCTTGTGGTCTCTTCCAACTCTAGGATTCTATGATTCTATGATCTGCAGCATCCCCTGGCAGACCCAACTCTGCTGAAAGACTCCCAGCTGCAGAGAGTTCACCACCACCTCCTGGGACAGTTCTGCTCCCCTGTTAAACTGCTCCTCCCATCAGGCAGTGTCTCCAAAGTTTTAGCCGATATCTGCTTCCACCTTGGTTCTAGTCATGCCTTCAAGAACAACAGAGAACACGTCTCCCATCCTCGAGAAGAGCTCAGGGATGAACAGAGCCAAACATAGCAGGCACAGCTTTTGCGCGTTCCTTTGAAAAATGCAGGTTTTATTCATAACGTAAACTCAGGGTTGTTGACTGGTGCCCATTGGAAATGGTAGGGCAACAGGCAAGGAGCCCAACAGCAGGTGGCGCCAGAGCCAAGCAATTAAAGTTTTGTTCTCCTCCTCCTCTCTGCAAGGGCAATGCTGAGACTAAGGAGGAGGAGAAGGCTGATGGGCAGTGCCACCCTCTGGGCTGGTTGTAAGTAAGATGGCAGAGAGGTTGGGGTTGGCTGAGCTGAGATGAGGGTGGTGGGGGCAGTGCCCTATTTGCCCTAATGGACCAGCCTGTGCTAGTTGGAAAAAGAAGGGCTAGAGAAGAGAGGTTGACCACAGAGAAGGGGAATAACTAAGCACAATCTCAAAAATGGCTAGTGTTTTCTAAATGATCAGATAGCAGCACAAAATGGCATTTACTCATGGGAAACTATGGCGCTATCCATTTTGTAATTTTTATTTTAAAAATCAGGGTTGCTGAGCTTTCGAAAAATAAAAAAGAAGTTGCTTTATACTGAATCAGGACAGTTGGTCCATCTAGCTCAGTATTGTCTACCCTGACTGGCAGCAGCTCGCCAGGGTTTCAGACAGCATTCTTCCCCCCAGCTCCAACTGGAGATGCCATTGGGGATTGAACCTGGGACCTTCTGCATGCCTCGCCACTGAGTCTTCTAAATATGAAGCAAGGTTCCAGTCCTTGGGGTTCTGAATTAAGAGCTGGTTTAAAGAGGAATATAGGAAGCTGACTTCCCTGGATGGCAGATTCATCCATCTTCCTTGATCCATCTAACTCAGTATTGACCGTATTTTTCGCTCCATAGGATGCACTTTTTTCCTCCTAAAAAGGAAGGGGAAATATCTGTGCATCTTATGGAGCGAATGGTGGGTCCCTGGAGCTGAATTGCCCAGGGGCCAAAACCAGATAGTGCCTTTTATTTTACAAAGAGAAAAGGGGGTGTTGAAAGGACCCAGCTCAGCAGCTGATCAGCAAGAGATAGGGAGAGAGATAAGAGTCCGGCTCCCTTTCAGACCCGCCCTCTGCCCAGACCTCCATTGTTGAATGTGCTGCAGAGGGAGGTTGGTTGTTTCCCCAGAGACATGTGACTGGCTGAGAAATTATCTGTCTGGAAACTGTAGAAAAGGCTCCCTTTCCTTTAGAAGCTGCAGAAATGTGAGTTGAACCCCATAAAACAGGGCTTTTTCCTCTTTGGCTTTTCCCCCCTTTGCAAAAGGAGCTTTGCTTTCTCCCCTTTGCAAAAAAGCTGCAAAACTTTTAGCTGATCCTTCAAAAAAACAGGGCTTTTCCCTTTGCAAAAAAGCTGCAAAACTTTTAGCTGATACTAAAAAAACACAGGGCTTTTCCCTTTGCAAAAAAAGCTGCAAAACCTTTAGCTGATCCTAAAAAAAACCAGGGCTTTTAGAGAAGGAAAACCAGAAAAAAATATTTTGTTTGTTTTGTTTCCTCCTCTAAAAACGAGGTGCGCCCTATGGTCCGGTGCGCCCTATGGAGCGAAAAATACGGTAATCACAATCACTGGCAGCAGCTCCCTCTAGGATTTCGAAAGGGTAAAATTCCTAACTTTACCTGGAGATGCCAGGGATTGAACCCTTGGCCTTCTGCATGAAAAGCAGATGTTTTACTACTAAGCTGGGCCCTTCCAGATAACCCATTGTATGCCAACTCTGACTTCCTCTGCTTCAGGCATCCCTTCCACCCAATCTGCAATATGAGGATCATAACACTGGCATGAGAATGCAACTGTTGTGCAGATTATGGAGATGTATGACGCACAATGCGCTCCGAATGCTCCAACAGCAGTGTATGAATGCAAGGTCTGAATCACTGCTTTCAAAGGAAACCAAAGGGCCACGTGGGTCACCTCCCTACCTGTTAAGGAGACCATGAAGCCTTCAAACTCGCAGGTTCGCCTGGCCAAAGATAAAGAAGCCGCGGGCGTTGTTGACGAAGCTGATGGTGCTCCCAAAGAAGGTGACCAAGAGATCGGCCACGGCCAGGTTCACCAGGACGTAGTTCAAAGGATAGCGGAGCTTCTTGAACTGGACGGAGACCACAATCACCAAGCCGTTCGCCAAGGGGGCCGAGAGTGACCACCAGCCCCATGAGGACAGCACTGATATGTAGGTGCTTGTGGGGCCAGGTAGGGCCATTGCGGCCCCTCAAAAAGGGCCTGGGGGTTCTGTTCTCGCCTCAACCTGCGAAGCATTTGAACCTAGCATTTCTTCTATTGGGGATGGAGGTCGGGTGAGGCTGAGCAAGCAATTGACTCCCTCGAAGGACTGCACGCCCCCTTTATAAGGCCACAGGTGTGCCGGGAATCTGGAGCAGATCCCAGGCATTAAGGCACCTTAAGCTTTCTTAAGCCCAGGTCTCAATAATCAGCTCGCCGTCCAAAAAGGAGATGAAGTTCTAGAGCTGCTTATGTACAACTGTCTAGAAGCTGCTCCATTTAATTTCTTTTATGCTGGCTCAGTGTTTGGATGCTTACTTTAAATGGCTACAAAGTGTGTGTGTGTGTGTGTGTGTGTGTGTGTGTGTGTATACGTATACCAGGCAAGGCGATTGTGGCCCTCCAAGCATCTCTGTCTGGCCCTCAGAACCCTCCCTGGACCATACCTCACGGGTCCAGCTTTGCATCCTCCTCGATTTTTTTGGCCTCACTTGGCTTTATCCTTTGAACTCCAATAATGCTTTTTGCTTGTTTGAATGGAGGATAGAGAAGGATGTGTGAGAAAAATTCACACTCCTTATTCCACCCACTTCTGTTTATAGTCTCACCCACCACTGACTCGTGTGCCCCGGAAACTCACCTAGAAAATAACTCAGCTGAAAAAGTCCACCCCCGATAGGTAAAGGTAAAGGGAACCCTGACCATCAGGTCCAGTTGTGTCCGACTCTGGGGTTGCGGCGCTCATCTTGCTTTACTGGCCGAGGGAGCCGGCGTTTGTCCGCAGACAACTTCCGGGTCATGTGGCCAGCATGACAAAGCCGCTTCTGGCGAAACAGAGCAGCGTACGGAAACAGTTTACCTTCCCGCCGGAGTGGTACCTATTTATCTACTTGCACTTTGACGTGCTTTCGAACTGCTAGGTGGGCAGGAGCAGGAACCGAGCAACAGGAGCTCACCCCCCAATACAACCCATGTAATTCTCACTCAGCGCTATTTTTCTAGTGCCCCAACTCACCATGGACACCTCCCTCGTTCTCTTGTAATGGCAGCAGCGACCACCTGAGAGGTGCCGGAACTGAGTTCTGGTGAGTTCCGACTGGGGGGAAAAAAGCAGCCCTGCTTTTACTTCAAAGTAAACAAGCTATAGGGTTGCACCCTTAAGTTTATAAAATGGGATGTGGGTTTTTAAGTTAACTAATAAGTTTAAGTATAGCCCTGTTGCAGGTATTTCTGTTACATCAAGGTCCTCTGGCTGGGTGGATGTGCGTGCATATTTTAAGGAACTGAAAGATTATGAATCGCTGGGGAAGTGTGTGTGAACTTAATATTGTCCAACTTATTTTTTTAGTTATTTTGTTAATATTGCCTTGTAGAGTATGAATGCCTTATTGATTTGCCAGTCATCTGACTCACACTGTAATTGTGATGTTTCTCTTATTCTTTAGCTGCTGGTTTGCTAACAGTACTTAATAGATTGTGATTGTTTTACTGATGGTTTGTTAATTATATGATGTGATTTATGCTGCACTGTCGTGTTATTTATTGTTTGTGAGCCGCTTTGGGATTCACTTGAATGGAAAACGGCACAGAAATACAATCAAATCATTCGACTTCCAAAATGAAACCTTTCCATCATTTTATTATTATTATTATTCATTTGCGGATCTATTTATAAAGATTAAACAAATCTGACCAAAAAGTACATATAGTAATACTGAAATACAAAATTGATCTGTGGGGAAGCAGCCCAGAGGACGGGTTCCTGCGGCCAACTCACTGTAGCAAAACATTGGTATCAAACATCTAACAAGTCTTTTGCATGACAAACACTAACTTGACATGCAATAGTTTTCGTTTTAAATATATTTATATTTATATATGCCGTATAATATATATATATTTATTTACATATGTACAGAGTCCAGGTAAAAAAAGGCTTTTGATAGAAAACGAAAAGGATCCGCAACGGATCATGTACCCACGGAAATCAGCAGGAAGGTGCATGTGATCATATTGAAAACAGCTTATCTTTGAGATTATTATTATTATTTTTAAAGGCATACAACTTGGCTGTTCCATGGGCCTCTGTACAAGCCATGTTGTTTCTGTACCTAGGAAAAATATTCTGTGGAGGGAAATTATCCGGCACGCCATCACGCCATGTGGTGGAAATATTTTATTTTGCCCTGTGCGGAAGAGTCATGCCGATGGTGCAGACAGGGTGAAAACATCCCCGAAAGCCTTGGGGTGTGTGTGAAAATGCTTTCTTTTGAGAGCCAGTGTGGTGTAGTGGTTAAGAGCGGTGGACTCGTAATCTGGGGAACCGGGTTCGCGTCTCCGCTCCTCCACATGCAGCTGCTGGGTGACCTTGGGCTAGTCACACTTCTCTGAAGTCTCTCAGCCCCACTCACCTCACAGAGTGTTTGTTGTGGGGGAGGAAGGGAAAGGAGAATGTGAGCCGCTTGAGACTCCTTCGGGTAGTGAAAAGCGGGATATCAAATCCAAACTCTTCTAAACGGGGGCTGTGGTGCAAAATCTACAACAGGGCAGCTGTCTGCAAATGCCCTGTCCTGCTTTTTCTCACCGGCAATAAGCAACGATGGGAGGTATCTGAATGTGCCCCTGAAACGCTTTCTCCAAACACCTCATCGTTTCAAAGTGCCAGATATCGCCTTTTCAAGTGCTTTCTGGAACACAGCAGAAATGATCTCCGCAGAACCACCTGATGAAATTGGCCACAGTTTTGTTCACCGTCCACTAAAATAGCTTGAGGCTGAAAATGACTCCCATGAATGGAGATTTCCTGGATATGGCAGTTATTAAAGCATTGTTTGTGGCTGGGGAGGTGGAGAAGCCTTTTTAATGGAAGGATCCGGCCGATTGCAGAAAACATCTTTCCCTTGTGCTAAATGAAACACACCTAGTTGGGTAACAGTGCAGGACGGAGGTGTTAAGGGAAATTGGCAAGGCTTCCCCTGGAATACAAAATATTGCAGAGAGATTTTGACTGCAATCAGCATTTGGCTTGTCCCCCCCGGCATGATCCACAAGCAATGTAGCTTTAAACCATGACAGCAGGAAGTACTTTTTGCACTTCCTGTTTCCCCGAGTACATGATCCTTGCCCGCGGGAGTGACATCTGAAAAGCATCATTTTTTTGTGGATTAGTATCCAAATAACTTCTTACAAATGGTGCTAAATCTGTAAACTAATCTCACAGGATCCATAAAGGCATTGGGTTGTCTCCAACTATCTACTCAGTGTAGGACCATTGAATTGAGTAGACCTACAGTAGCTGTGATTCAATGGACCTACTCTGAGCAGGACTAGAGATGACTGGGTCTATTAATTTCTGTTTCTCTTTCTTGCAGTCTTTGCTTCTCCAGATTTCTGCATCAGTTTGCAATTTAAAAAAAAAGTCCGCAGGAAAATTTATCAGCATCTTAGTGCAAATTCCTCCCTAACATACATATTTTTGTATGCAATTTGCCTGATAAACACATGTTATAACTTATTTTCACTTATGCGGTGCTGTGCACACATTTTCCTAATACACATATTATTTGATTGCGTTGTGAAATTCAGATAACTGAATTTCGAAGGAGAACCACATTTCAGTTTGCATATTGTTTTTTGAAAGCACGGATCAGAGAGAATTTCTGTAAAATTTGAACGGAACAGAATTTCTCCTCCATGCCTAATTATGCGTACCTTTGGATACAAGCCGTGAGATACGAGTTTGATGGTCTTCTGCAATGACTTCACATGAAAAACAACTCAGAGCCTACCCACCCCCCAAAAAAGACCTTTGCACGTGAAAGAAAGCATAAAACTGATACAGAGAATAAATCTATTCTCTCTTAACTAGAGAGTCTATATTGTGCTAACAGAAGAATAATTCTTTTTTTAAAATAAGCCCAGTAGACCTGGTATTTTTAAAAGTGTATTGACACTTATGGAAGTCAGTGCTGGTCTTTGAATTCAGCTGCAGGCTGGACTTCCCAGCTGGAATGAAAACCCTTTGCGGACTCCGAAGGATCTGCCCCTAAGCTTCTGTCTTGCAAAAGACTCTGGTGAGTTGCTGAGAGAGAGTGTGTGTTGTTTGATGCCAGAGAACTGTAGTAGCCAAACAAAGAAGGCTTCCGGTTTCTCAGGTGTGTTAGCTGCACAAAAGTCAGGCCCCTCCGGTTCTTCTGGAGCGACCGGAGGTTCCAGTGAAGAGGGTCTGCCTCTGATCTCCCTGCTTGGATAATTCTCTGAAACCAGCGAGAAGGCTTTGGCAATTCTTCAGCGGCCTCTCTCGTTTTTTTTCTCTTAACAGGGAAGAGGCCGAGGAAGATGAGGGTTAAAGAAGGTAGTGGTCGCCTCGGGTGAGTGACACAGCCCTTTGTGTTGTGTGTTGTTGACTGTTTTATGTTTAGAGCAGATTGTCAAACACAGCGGCATGGAAGCTGCGGCCCTCAAGAGTGCTGAGCTCCAACTCCCAGAGCATCTGCTTATCGTGGAGATGTCCCCCTAGGTTCAATCCCCAATGATAGGGCTGGGGGAAAAGACTCTGTGTAGGAAACCCCAGGAAGGGCAGGGTATAGGGGGCGGGGCGCCCCAGGCAGCGCGATCCCAGTTGGGTTCCATCTCGGCTGCCCCCCCACCCACGCTGCGTGCCCCGCCCCACCTGCTTCCCGCCCCCGGTGCCAGAGCATAAAGCTCCACCACTGCCCCCAGAGAGCTGCTGCCAGTCAGTGCAGGCAATACTGAGCTGAATGGACCAACGGTCTGGGTGTAAGGCAGCCTCCTACACTTTTAGGTCCCAGCAGGGCCAGTGGTCCGGGGAGTGATGGGAGTTGGAAATCCAAAAAGCATCTCGAGGGCCACAGCTTCTTCACCGCTTATCTAACAGGACGGCTGAAATACTTCAGAGCAAAACTGAAAACAGACCCACCCCCTTGCCCAACCACACCCCCAACCCCAACATCTCCCGCACGTACACCGAGGACAAACAACAGCTAGAGATGTCACCGAGTATCTCTTGATTTGGAGATTGAACAAAAACACTTTGCATCAGTTACATATTACAAAAAAAAACCAAATGATAAGAGGAAGAGGGAAAACCCCCTAACCCATGTATCTATATATATCTATAATACTATATATTTGTGCATTCATGTTGCCACTGTGTTCACAAGGCAGCAAGGACTGAATCCAGAATATCAAAGAAGTCACAGGTCTAATGCATGCAGCCCTCTAGACTTTCCCTCCCACCCCCCAAACACACACGCACGCACACACAGAGAGAAAAACCAACTTGCTGCAAGAGTAATTTCAAGGCATCCCAGAGGAATCTGTAGGACTGAAGCTTGCAAACACAGGAAATAACAAGTTGTTGTGGGGTTATTTTTTGGGGGGGGGGGCGTTGTAGCAGTGTCAAATAGTTCCCTGCAAATTGGCTGTAGCCGGACCTTCCGAGTAAGGCCCGCCCCCCCCCTCAATCCTTGCCGGACGACATGGGATCCCTCCCATGGCATGAAGTAAACAGGAAATCCAACGGCAGCCGTTGTTCCTTGGCCAGGGTTGTGTGCTGTGCTCTCCCCAGGTACCCGGGGTGTGTCTGTGAGGTCAATCGCTGAGGATGGCCCCCGCAGCTCGTTTGTGAGCGTGTGCCAGTGCTCAATCTTCTTATCCTTGTTCTTAAGCAGTCAAACCAGTGCTTGAGACGCTCCCCTTTGGCATTGATCCCAAGCACCACGCCACCTGAGGGAGACAAATGAGCAGGCAAAATTTGCATTTGCATCATGGTGTAACAAGAATTTTAAGGTCCCCATAGTCTCTTTCCTCACAAATCCTGTCTGAAGGGCACATTCAAGATATGAACAGGGGTGTGAGCTTGTGACCTGTGACCTAGATTCAGGAATTAAGTAGTTATAATAAAGAAGGCTGATCGCCAAAGAATTGATGCTTTTGAATTATGGTGATGGAGGAGACTCTTGAGAGTCCCATGGACTGCAAAGAAGATCAAACCTATCCATCCTTAAGGAAATCAGCCCTGAGTGCTCACTAGAAGGACAGATCCTGAAGTTGAGGCTCCAGTACTTTGACGACCTCATGAGAAGAGAAGACTCCCTGGAAAAGACCCTGATGTTGGGAAAGATGGAGGGTACCAGAGAAGGGGACGACAGAGGACAAGATGGTTGGATAGTGTTATCGAAGCTACCAACATTAATCTGACCAAACTGAGCGAGGCAGTGGAAGACAGGAGTGACTGGCGTGCTCTGGTCCATGGGGTCACGAAGAGTCGGACATGACTAAACGACTAAACAACAATAACAAAAGAGTAGCCAAAACCCAGAAAATGCGATCAGGTAACTTGCAGACAGGAGATAAACAACGCACTCAGATTTCTGTTGTAGACCACCTTTTCTGTGATGTAGGTATGATGTATTGGGGGAGGTTGGTCCTGGGCTACTACACCCCTTCTGTGATGTATGCATGATGTTTCTGGGGTGGTCTGGAGTTTGAGGGTGGGCGATTCCAAAAGTCTATATAAGGGCGGGCACCCCTTTGTTCTGGGTCCTCCTCCTCTCTTCTGCGTATGGGGGAGCACCCTGTTGCAACAGTTAATAAAGATCAGGCTTACTAGCTGCTTTGCTTCTCAATATTCTCTGGTTGGTCTCTGTTATTTCCTCCTACCGATAGAGACCTACTCTTGGGAACCCCATATGGGGAAAAGAGCAGTTTTTTTCCTTATATCAATGGTCATTGATAGAAGTTGAAGCCTAGAGATGTAAGGAGACATTGTTTCCTGTTATTCCCCACCTTCGTTGCAGTTCCGCTGCAGTTCGTCTTACGCACTGCATCAATTACGCTCACAACACGGCATTTCACCCCGTTCATTTCATATAGTCATAGAACTGCAAGGGAAGGGACCCCATGTTCCAGCCCCCTGCAATGCAGGAACCACAGCTAAATAAATCATTGACAGACGGCCATCCAACCTCTGCTGGAAAACCTCAAATGAAGGAGAGTCCACCGGCTTCCAAGGCAGTCCTCTCCAATGTCGAACAGCTCTTGCCTTTAAATGCAAAGGAAGCAATTCAAAAGGAATGGTGGAGGAACATAATCAAGCACAGCCAGAAGAACGTGAGACTCTTAAACTCAGAGTCATGGGTTCAAGCCCTATGCTGGGCAATAAGATTCCTGCATTGCTGGGGGGTGGAGGGTTGGACTCTGTGACAGTGACAGGTAAGTTGTTTGCATTTTCACACGGCCATTGTGCTTTGTTGTTTATCTGTTCATCCACAAAATGCAATTAAAAAAGGGAAAGGGGGTGGAGAGAAAGGAATACACTTAATTAAATTCAGAGACTCTGCCCCCTAATCCCACCAATTTCACCCAAATCATGTTTACCCCTGTAGCCTTCTAAAAACTCTGTGTATATTGGCTGGGGGGCTTCCTCTTTTTAAGGAGGAAGGAGATAGCTCAGAGCATGAGACTCTTACTCCGGGTTTGCGGGTTCGAGTACCATGTTGGGGCTCCTGAACTGCAGATTCCCGCACTGCTGGGCGGGTGGTCTAGATAGATTCCCGTGGTCCCTTCCAACTCTACAATTCTGCAAATGGGGGGAAGGAGACCAAATTCTCGTCTCCTGGACTAAAAACATGGGACCAAGCCATAATTATTCTTCAGTTTTTGTACTTCTCCAAATTTTGCAACATAGATTCTTGGCTCAGAAGAACTGCACCAGAATGCGTTGCAAAATGTGAATTTCGGGGGGGGGGGTGCATGTATTGAAATAAACTCTGTATTTAAGATACTGTTTTGTGATCAGATACATACAGGTATGTATTGTATGGATATTTTTTGGTGTGGATTTTTTAAAAAAATAATAATTACAGATTAATATGGAAATGGGTGGAAGGGGTTTAAGAATAAACACAAGTGAAATTGTCACGCCGGGAAATTAAATTGACAAGAGCTGAGCCCTCTACCCCTGGTGGGAAGATACTTAGTGGGAATCTGTGCAATCTGCTGTAAAGGACATGCTAAATCCAGGTGACATTTAACAGTCCAGTGCCTTGACAATTAAACTATCAAAGGTTTGCAGATCTCCCTTGGGAACCTCAGACTCACCAATAAAGTCGTTTGATTTGCCAATGTCATAGTCCCACACCGTCACCTCTAAGGTCTTCTTCGCCAAGTCACCGTGCTTAATCTCGTAGCAAAATTCCTGCAGGGGAAAGGGATAAACTCGCATTCAGGACGTGTTTCCAAACTCCTCGCTCCAATCACCCAGCACTCTTTCAGTGAACCAGAGCTGCAAACTTATATAATAATAATAATATTTATTATTTGTACCCCGCCCTTCTGGCTGGATTTCTCCAGCCACTCTGGGCGGCTTCCAACAAAAATCAGATACAAAAATATCACACATTAAAAACTTCCCTGAAAAGGGCTGCCTTCAGGTATTTTCTGAATGTCAGGTAGTTGTTTATCTCCTTGACCTGTGATGGGAGGGCGTTCCACAGGGCGGGCGCCACTACCAAGAAGGCCCTCTGCCAGGTTCCCTGTAGCTTTGCTTCTCGCAGTGAGGGAACCGCCAGAAGGCCCTCGGCGCTGGATCTCAGTGGGCTGAACGATGGGGGTGAAGACGCTCCTTCAGGTATACAGGACCGAGGAGAATTTGCAGTTTGCAAGGGTTTCTGGTTGGTGCCAATTGGGGCTGATGGTGCGGAAGCCTGGGAGCCCAAACAGGAGGTGGTGCCAGAGTGTTGGGGACTTTTTAGTTTTTACAGACAAGGTGAGTAGGAGTCGACGTGATAGAAGTTTCTAAAATTACGCGTGGAATTGAAAAAGTGGATAATTTTATTTTATTTCTTATCCCTCATACATAGCTGTCAAGTTTCCCTTTTTTTGCGGGAAACTCCCTTATTCCAAGCCGTTTCCTGCAGCTATCCCTTATTGTTGATATCCCTTAAATTTCCCTTATTTCCGGGAAGGAGAGTTGGAGTCCGGGGACTCCTTGGGTCCCTGCCTTTCTCAGCCCTGCCTGCCTGCCTACATCACAGGACTGTTGTGGGGATTAAATGAGGACTAGGACCAGGGAGCTCCTTGGAGAAAAAGGTGGAATATAAATACCTAATAACAGACAGACAGACAGATATAAAGAAGAAGATAAAAAAGACGAATGTTTCTTGGCAAGAGGTGCTCAGATTAAGCATTGCTGCCCCTAACTGGAGGCAGAGCAGAGCCAACCTGGCCAGAAGCCATCAGTGGTCCTCTCCTCCTGCATGAATTTGCCTAATCCTTTCCTACAGGCATCCAAGTTGGTGGCCATCGTTGCTCCCTGTGGCAGGGAGTTCCAGAGGTTAACCGTGTGCTGCGTGAATAAGTGCTTTCTTTTCTCTGCCCTGATTTCTCTTTCCTGGGAGCTCTTTCCTGGTGTAAATTAATTTGTAGCCTGGGGGCGGGGATTACCGCGGCGTGGACTGTCCCTGAGAACTGTAGACTGTCCCCAGGACGGGTGAGGGTGCTGATCCCTTATTTGCGAATCCGAAACTTGACAGCTATGCCCTCATAACGCTAGAACTTGGGAACACCCAATGAAGCTGAATGTTGGAAGAATCAGGGCACATAACAGAAAGTCCTCTTCATGCAGCACATAGTTAATCCGTGGAACTCCCTGCCACAGGAGGTAGTGAGGACCACCAACCTAGGTGGCTTTAAAAAGAGGATCAGGCAAATTCATGGAGGAGAAGGCTATTGCTGCCCACTAACCACAGTGGCTCTGCTCTGCTTCCACGGTCGGAGGCAGCGATCCTCCTGAATACCAGTTGTGGGAACCACAGGAGGGGAGAGTTCTCTTGTGCCCGAATCCTGCTTGTGGGTTTCCCATAGGGTCATCAGGCTGGCCACTGTGAGAACAGGATGCTGGTCTAGATGGGCCATTGGCCTGATCCAGCAGGCTCCTTATGTTCTTAAGTTCAGTTTCAAGGAAGGGCCAACTCATTTTCAATTGGTGCCCTGCTAAGGAGTGCCCACTCCTGGGCTGGTTTAAAGTGGGAAGGTGGGTATTGGCTGAGAGCAGATGTGGGTTGGTGGGGCAGTGCCCCCTTCACCCTGATGGAGAAATGGTGGTCCTCCAGATGGTGTTGGACTCCAACTCCCAGCAGCCAGCACGGCCAATGGCCAGAGATTGTGGGAGTTGTAGTCTAGGTGCATCTGAAGGACTGCCGATGTTCCACACCCCTGGAAGAAATAAAATATGGGGAGCCTGTTATTGTACTTGTTGCTAAGCTCCCGGCACTCCAGACCTGCTTCCTTCATCGCTTCAAGACTAGGGCTGGGATGTCCTCAGTCTGAAACTTTGGAGACCAAAGTATTGAGCTGGATGGACCAATGGTCGGAGCGTGGCACCTTCCTATGTCCCTACATCTAGGGCCCTTGCCATCTCCCATAGACCTGTAACAAACACCTGAAACCAGAGTGACTTTACCTCGTTGAATTCAGGGTTGAGTGTTTTCTTCTTCACCGCCGTCTTGTGCTTGGATTTCTTGTCTTCGTCCGGTTTCAAGTATCTGCAAGTGAAACCACACGCCGACGTATATTCTAGCCGTTATCCACATTGCAGGTTTAATAAAAATTAGTAACATGCATAAACACACACACACACACAAAATCTAGGGGTGGGCGATATCCACTTTTCAACATTGCAATTGTTCTAAGAATTCCAAGGTCTCAAATATAAAACAAACATTCATAAGTGTACGAGGCAAACACATACATAAGTATATAAACCCCATGTCTGAAATAGTACAGGAGAGCAATCCTGAAGCCATTTGACTCTCCCAAACCATTCTGACTCTCCCAAATTGACCTCAAATATTTCTCTGCAAGGAGGAAGGAAATGGGAGAGCCCTCCATGGTCTTTGCTTACCTGTCTTAAGGGCGTATTTGTGTGTGTAGACTCAGGAACTAAAGTATATACCCTCACAAAAGAATGGCCAGGCTGCCCAGGTAGAGTAATCAGTGACCATTAACAGATCATAGAATCATAGAATAGAGTTGGAAGAGACCCCAAGGGCCATCCAGTCCAACCCCCTGCCAAGCAGGAAACACCATCAAAGCATTCCTGACAGATGGCTGTCAAGCCTCCGCTTCAAGACCTCCAAAGAAGGATACTCCACCACACTCCTGGGCAGCAAATTCACTGCCGAACAGCTGTCACTGTCAGGAAGTTCTTCCTAATGTTTAGGTGGAATCTTCTTTCTTGTAGTTTGAATCCATTGCCCCGTGTCCGCTTCTCTGGGCAGCAGGAAAAACACACCTTTCTCCTCTAGATGACATCCTTTAAATATTTGAACATGGCTATCATATCACCCCTCAACCTTCTCTTCTCCAGGCTAAACATACCCAGCTCCCTAAGCCGTTCCTCATAAGGCATCGCTTCCAGGCCTTTGACCATTTTGGTTGCCCTCCTCTGGACACGTTCGAACCGCCGACCTTCTGATTGGCAACCCTTGGCTCTGTGGTTTAACCCACAGTGCCACCCGCATCACCAGCTAAACATCATGCTATAGTGATGCATCGTTCTTCCTCCTCCAGCACCCAGAGTGCAGAGGGATGAATTTCCTTGGCCCCAGCCTTGGCGGGAGCAACAGCAGTTTCACCCCAGCGCCTCGTGGGGCCGGGGCCAATGCAGTTCGTTTCTCCCTCCGGGCGCTGGCAACGGAGGGACTCAGGAGCAATATACCGCTGGGTAAAGGCGCCATTGTGCTCTGGCCCTCAAACTTTGTCTTGGGCGACGTATCACCCAGGCCTAGTACAATCAGAAATTGTTAACAGAAATAATTGAAAAACTCCAAATGGTGCCGTCTGAAGGCGCTTGCTCCACCTCGCTTAACGGTGGGGCCAGGTGCCAGAGCTGCAGGGTGGGTGGGAATTAGGTTACTTTGGAGAATAAGCAGATGTCTCTGAGAGGCACTTAACAAGCAAAGATTTGGATTAGGGGCGGCGGGCGGGTGGAGAGAGGAGAACGGGTGATGGTTTTTCATCCATGAAACCTAATTAGGAGTATCAAAGCAGGAGGGGTGTTGTGTGCGGAAAGTGTGTGTGTGTGTGTGTGCCTGCCTGCCTGCTGCACAATGTACAGACCTCAAGGCCTGGCCTGGATCATTTCAAGGAAGAGATCCCGAGCTGTCAGCCAGTTGGCCGAGGCCTTCGGAGTTACAGCCACCAGGATATTTCCACGGCTGGAAATCAGGGCTGGGTTGGAGTACCTGGCCAGACTCTGGACTCTTCTCACACCACACTCCTCCTCAGGCCACGCCCCTCAAGCCAGACCACGCCCCTAACTGGCCCTGCTTCACACCTTCCTTGACTGTCTTTGCCTGGATGGAAAACATCCTTGAACTCTTATCTTTGCTTGTCTGGAGGGAGGACAGAGGTGTGTGCGCCTACTGTCCAAAAGCCGCATTTAACTCCATTGAACTTTTGCCACTCTGGCCCTACCCACTGCTGCCTCTCAACCATTCAGAGGTTGCCCAGGCTGGATTCCCCCACCCTCCACCCTGTGCCTGCTTTATAGGGGACAGAGTCAGGTTTCTTTTACCAGATCAGACTATCTGGCCAGTATTGCCTACTCTGACAGGCAGCCGCTCGCCAGGGTCTCAGCTGTGGAAGGATTTTTCGTCCATTGCTTGGGACCACAGACGCTTTGAGCTGGAGATGCCAGCAGGGATTGATCCTGGGACCTTCTGCATGCCAAGCAAGTGCTCTGAAATGGGCCCACCACCTCTCTTTGCTGTGAGGGTCCAGTGGTTTCGGAGATACCTGTTTGAAAGGGTTTGCATTTGCTGCTCAGGCGACAAAGTGCACCCTGCCCGAAAATACAGAAATGTCAGAAGACCCACAACCAGGCTGGGATCTGTGAGCAGAAGGAGCTGCTTCCAATCAGGGTAGGAAGTACTGAGCTAGACGATTAAATCTTGAGATGAGTATCATGAGGACTAGAATCTTGCTTCAATTTTTAGGAGAAAGGCCACAGTGGGGGAGCAATTGCTTCACAGCCAAGCAGGTCCTGGCTTCAATCCCAGGCATCTCCAGGGAGGGCTGGGGAAAGAGTCCTTGCCTGAAACACTGGAGAGCCTCTGCTGGTCAGTGCAGTCTATCGGGTTGCAAGTAGCCAGAGCAGCAGGCTATCCTTCCTGATCAACCTTGTACTACCAGACTGTGCCTCTCCTTGGCGCTGCGTTCGCACCCCGCTCCACTGACTCCGACATTCAGTCCTAAACTTACTTTCTCACCAAAGAATCATTTCTAAAGCTATTCTTAAGAGTGCTTCCTTTAGCCAGGAAATGCAGAAGCCAGGAGAGATAACTAGGTTTCTTCAGCGTCTTGTGAACTGGCCACGTTGAGTCAATGCTGGTCTATGAATTCAGCTGCAGCCTAAACTTCCCAGCTGGGATGAAAACCCTTTGCGGACTCCGAGCTCCAGAAGGATCTGCCCTAAGCTTCTGTCTTGCAAAAGACTCTGGTGAGTTGCTGAGAGAGAGTGTGTGTTGTCTGATGCCAGAGAACTGTAGTAGCCAAACAAAGAAGGCTTCCGGTTTCTCAGGTGTGTTAGCTGCACAAAAGTCAGGCCCTCCGTTCTTCTGGAGCGATCGGAGGTTCCAGTGAAGAGGGTCTGCCTCTGATCTCCCCTGCTTGGATAATTCTCTGAAAACCAGTGGTAATTCTTCAGCAGCCCCTCCCATTTTTCTTAACAGGGAAGAGGCCGAGGAAGAAGGGGGTTAAAGAAGGTAGCGGCCGCCTCAGGTGAGTGACACAGCCCTTTGCATTGCGTGTTGACCTTTTATGTTTTGAACAGATTATCGAACACAGCGGCATGGAAGCTGCGGCCCTCAAGACGCCGAGCTCCAACTTCCAGAGCATCTGCTTATCGTGGAGATGTCCCCCAGGTTCCATCCCCAACGATAGGGCTGGGGGGAAAAGACTCCCTGCCTGAAACCTCAGAGCTACTGCTGAGCTACACTGAGCTAGAAGGAGCAATGGTCTGGCTCTGTATTAAGGCAGCTTCCTAGGTAAACGAGTTTGATGAAAATGGACTTTCTGTCCTTTTCTATTAAAAAAAGAGAATTGTGCAAAGATCACTAGAAGAAACGGTTTGCGGGGATGACAGTGTGGTTGGTCCCAGGCAGATGGCTGTGTCACCCAACAAGGCAGAGAGTGTTTATGAATCTTGGCAGAGAAGCGAGACCTTGATAGTGAGGTGGGATCACACCCCGAGAAAGAGGGAGGGAGGAGGGGGCGTTGGGCTGGCTCTGCGGAACCAAATGTGTGAGATCGATGACAGGGATCCGCGGAAGAAGAAGAAGAAGAAGAAGAAAAGAAGAAGAAGAAGAAGAAGAAAGAAGAAGAAGAGTTTGGATTTGATATCCCACTTTTCACTACCCGAAAGGAGTCTCAAAGCGGCTAACATTCTCCTTTCCCTTCCTCCCCCAACAAACACTCTGTGAGGTGAGTGGGGCTGAGAGACTTCAGAGAAGTGTGACTAGCCCAAGGTCACCCAGCAGCTGCATGTGGAGGAGTGGAGACACGAACCCGGTTCCCCAGATTACAAGTCTACCACTCTTAACCACTACACCACACTGGCTCTCCTCTTTGCGGAAAGGCAGCTGGAGCCTCTTAGTTCAAGGTGTGTGGGGGGGGGAGAGCGCAGGAGGACAGGCCTTTATCATAGAGATAATAGTTGCGATAACCACCACAGATAATTGTTGGTATCCGTCTGTCTCGAGAGACAATGGAGTGCACCTCCAGGGGCAAAGTCAAGCAGCACTGAAGTGACCTCCCTGGGGCGCAAGCCTGGGTCAGTTTGTATGGAGGTCCTGGGCTGCCCAGACACACTGGCGGAGGAAGAGGAGTGCGGGGGGGGGAGCGCACCGCCCCTGGCAGCGCGATCCCAGTGGGGTGCCATCGCGGCCCCCCCCCTGCCTGCGCGCGCCACGCCCCCAGGATGTGGTCCAAAGAAAAGCAGAGCAAGATGTTTGACGCCAGCTTGGCCGCAGGAGTTGCCGGAAGGAGGCGCCACCCAACCGTCTTAGGGACTCCACTCCAGATTGTGTCGGGTTTATTCCTTAGCCCTTTCTTCTCCTGAAGATATTAAGAAGAGCCCGCTGGATCAGGCCAGTGGCCCATCTACTAGCATCCTGTTCCCACAGTGGCCTCCATGATGCCTCCAATGGGAAGCCCACAAACACTGCTTGTACTTCATGACAACAGGTGATTGCTCTGGTTTTATTCTTACAAGCCAATCGTAACAACATTAATAAATTATTACCGTTATTATACTTACTGTCACGCCATCATTTATTTTTAGTTTAAAAACGTGTAGACCACTCTCTGTACAAAACAACAGGGCAGAGCACCGCTGTCAGGAAACCCCCCTCCCCGCGGGTGGTAGAGTCATGGGAGCGTTTGCAGTACAGAGACCCCGCTCCGCTATTCACCAGTTCGTCCTCCCCCTCCTCCGCCGGAAGCGACCATTCCTCCAGTGGGGGGGGGAGTTAGAGGCAGGAAGGTGGTGCAGGGGCTCTGAAAGGATCGCAGAGCCTGAACGCCGAGGGGATAGCGGGGAACGGGGTCAGGTTCCCACGCTCCGAGGTCGCAGGCAGGAAGGACGTGGAAGGGGTAGGCGGGGGTCCAGAATCCCGCGCTCTTTTGCTGGACAAAGAACTGGAAGGGTTCATTCCTGGACTCTGCAGAGGGATGAGATGGACGTTTGAACTTTTGCTCCACTGTACATAACTTGCACAATAAAGAACTTAGCTTAGAAGTTCTGCGTTTGGCGTTTTACTCATGAGCAACCACTGAACGTCCTTACAACCGCAAAACAATAATTTGCCTTATTACCATGATTATAATTCAGTCATCACAGTTCTTATTGTTATTGTCGTGATTATGCTTACAACCCAGCGATCACACTTATTCTTATACTCTTATTGTACTCACAACTGATCGCAGCAACATAAATGTTGGAAGAGGTTCACAAGTGATGGGTGTGTGTGTGGAGCGACTCCCAGAGTTCCCTGGGGATAGATTGTTGAACCACTCTGGAAATTGTAGCTCGCTGAAGGTAATGAAAGTCTCCTAACGACGCTCTTGAACCCTTAACAAACTACACTTCCCAGGAATCTTTGGGGTGGTGCCACGACTGTTTAGAGTCCTATGAAAAGTGCTTAAAATGTATAGTGCAGATGGGGCCCAAAAGACGGGTTTCTTGTCCCAGCTGAGCCTCCCTTGGGCCCCGAGACCTTGCTGAGCATTACTGTATCCTTGACTTGTCCTTCGATCTTGGCTTGTTCTTCGGACCTAGCCAGCAGTGCAGTTGCAAATTCAAAAGTGCTGGATCCCTACATGATAGCCACAGCCACACGCCCTGCTGGGATCACACAGTAATCTCATAATTGTACAACAATAATAATTAGGGGTGCTAAATTGACAATTATACGGTGCACGTACAAGAGCAAACGATTTGTGGAGTGCTGTGATACCTTCTCTGGGAGTGACTTGAGCTGTGTTTTCTGCACGGTTCCATTGCCCCCCCCCCTGTTCTCTTGAAATTGAATCCCCTTGTCTTTTCAATGTTCCAAAATGCTGGGGCAGAAGAACAACTCCACATGTCAGTGTTCTTCCTATGTGCCATTTGCAGAGGGGACCCTAGGAGCGGCACGCCTGACTCACCTCTTTTGACTGATTTGCCCCAATCAGCAAACGAAATACAGTACTTCTTCCCGGTGGCTAAAAAGCTCCCCTTTTGTGCCAGTTGGGCGGTTCTAGGAAGCTGGAGATAGCCTCCCTGCTTCAAAAATAGTAATGGGCCTTTGACCCGCTCTCCCCACAGCCCCAGACAACCACACCTCTCTGGTCCTAACTACAGACCCTGCGGTGTCCGCTCTGGCCATCATCATCTCCTCCATGGAAGCAAATTGCTGACTCAGCCACTTTGCACCCTGAACTGTGACTCAGCTCAGCTTCCCAGAAAAAGATTCCGAATCTAATTACCACCTCCTCCTCCCCCGGAGCAGCCATGGAGATAATTACCCATCAGCCACACGGATGGAACAGATGGACTGCTTCTGGCAGAGTAGCTCAGGTGAGAGGATCAGCAAAGGCTTCCGCACTGTTATTTTTCGGGGCAAATAAGCCTAATTACAGACACTCGCAGAAGCAGAAGCAGCTCGGGGAAGCTGGAAAGAAGTGACGTCCAGAGTGTCAGAGCGGCAAGAAAGACCCAAATGGCCACAATCCCTAAATGGCCACAAAGCTCACGGCAGAGGCAGGGGCACTAGGGTAGTTGCTATCTCTTAGCCTGGGGGCACTAGGGTAGTTGCTATCTCCACCCCCATCATTCAGCCCGGACACTGAGATCCAGCACCGAGGGCCTTCTGGCGGTTCCTTCGCTGCGAGAAGCAAAGCTACAGGGAACCAGGCAGAGGGCCTTCTCGGTAGTGGTGCCCGCCCTGTGGAACACCCTCCCATCAGATGTCAAAGAGATAGACAACTACCAGACATTTAGAGGACATCTGAAGGCAGCCCTGTTTAGGGAAGCTTTTAATGTGTGATATTTTAATGTATTTTATTTTTGTTAGAAGCCGCCCAGAGTAGCTGGGGAAATCCAGCCAGATGGGCGGGGTATAAATAATAAATTATTATTATTATAATTATTACCTTGCAGGGTTGTCGTGGGGGAGGAACTGGTAGGGGAGGAGAACGGGAGATCCTGCAAGGTACTCCTCAGAGCATATAGGGTTACCTTTTCTAGCTTGAAGGTGGCAGTTGCTTGTAAGGAAGCTTCCAAGGTTGCTGGCAAGGTGGTTCAGAGACCCAGCCCTTGTGGGTGGGGTATAGAGTGAGGCCAGCGAATGACGTGACTTACAGAGAGGGGGCATGGCCTGGGGAGAGTCTTGGGGCCAGATAGAGAGGCACAGAGGGCCGGATTCAGCCAGATGTTCCCCGCTCTGCCTTAGAAGAGCGGTGAGATCATAGAAGAGTTGGAAAGGGACCCCAAGGGTAATCTAGTCCAACCCCCTGCAATGCAGGATAAAAGGTAGATTGCAATGAAATAATGGCAAGTCTGTTTCCAGCCCTGGCCTCTGTTTAGGGACCTCCTCCTCCTCCTCCCCCTCTCCAAAACCTATGACCTGGACTCCTCCAACCCACATTATGCCATTTGGGAGTGGGAAGGAAAAGAACCTTTTGCACCTCCAAAGAATTCTAGTGAAATTGTGGGGGTTCTGTTTGGACTTAATTTAGACGTGTTGGGGTTTCTAGATGCCCTCTAGGGGACCCACTTTCTACTCTCTATGATTCCTAGAAGCATGCTTGGCCCACGATCCTCGTTCGGTAAATATGATCTCCAGATTACGCCGCTGAAGTGGTGGCAGTCAGGATGAGGAGTGGTGGTAGCTGGGGGAAATCGACACTCCTCAGGAAAGGCAAACTTCAGCTGCTGTCTCATTTGCATATCTTAATGAGATCAATTAATTTCGGCAAGGCAGGGCAAACAGACGGGGGGGGGTGTGTGGGGGGGGTGTGGGGAGGGAGAGGAAGGAAGCAGCAAAGAGAGGAGGCTGGGAAACAAGGAAAGAAAGATTTGCAATATTGTTGAAAAAAAGGTTCAATTGGCTGCCATTCCACCACCATCCAGTAGTGGTCTGCCATAGCCAAACAAAATAAAATAAAAAATTCCTTCCAGTAGCACCTTAGAGACCAACTAAGTTTGTTCTTGGTATGAGCTTTCGTGTGCATGCACAATACTTGCATGCACACTTCTTCATACCAAGAACAAACTCAGTTGGTCTCTAAGGTTCTACTGGAAAGAATTTTCTATTTTGTTTCGACTATGGCAGACCAACACGGCTACCCACCTGTAACTAGAAAAATATAAGTTTTACAGAGTTGTTTATGTGTCGTTCAGGCCATTTTTGCTGCCGGACACACACGCCACCAGCTTCCGGCCCCCAAAGGACTGCCCCAAAAGTGTGGCATCCCTTGGGCTTCATCCTTGCCCTGGTCCTGAAAATGACATACACCCACACATACACCCGTGTGTGTGTGTGTGTGTGTGTGTGTGGTCTTGTGCCTTCCTGTGGCCTTATTTTTGCAAGGGTTATTATCATTTAATCGCCGAGCTGTTCCAGAGGTTGAGGGCTTCCGAGCAACACTTTGTTTTCCCTGAGAACATAAGGATGCAATTGCAACTCTGAACTAAGACGCACAAAATCTCCCGCCCCCGTCTTGTGCACAGCAAACAACTGGCATGATTCAGCTCCCGTTGCTTTCTGGCTTCCACCAATCTGTTCCAGCTCCGTTCTCCCCAGCGCCTTCTCTCTTTGTCACAGGCTCACTTGACTTTCGCAACTTCTGCATTGTCTCCAGCAACACACACCACGGGCAGGCAACGCGCAGAACACAAAACCTTTAAAGGACTGCCTGGCAAGCCAAGGTGTGCAAAACAGAAGATACGTTCCTCCCAACTCCCCGCACCTCGTGGCCATTTCCATTATGCACTTTTTATGGTTCCCAGAGTGACTTCCGTACTATAAGCAAAAACCAAGATGGCCCCTCCTTATCTTATCCAGGCTAAACTCCTTCAAGCGCTCCTCATCAGGCTTGGTTTCCACACCCATGATAATCTTTCTCGCCCTCCTCTGCACACAGGTTCCAGCTTATCAACATCCTTCTTAAATTGTGGCACCCAGAACTGGACACCGGACTCCAGGCAGAGTAGAGTCCATTGGCTCTCTGGCCCCACCATTCCCAAGGGGCACGTGCTACCACTAACTAAACTTTTAAGTAGACCGTGTAGAAGAGAGAGCTGCAGCCATAGATTCGTGGTAGATTGTAATGAATCCAAATAAGAACTCTGGCCAAAGTTTTAACAAAAAAACATGCGTTTACTCATAAGTAATTCCAAACGTATTATCAATTCTGTAAAGAATTACAGTCTTAAACAACATAGTGTCATATGAAAGTTTTCTTTAAAGTCTTTTAGAGATGGCTGTCAGGGCTTCTCCAATGCGTGTCAGGTGTAAACCAGGGAGACCAGGACAGGGCCCCGTTTCGGCATGGATGCCTTCTTCAGCTGGCAATATCAAATAGTATTAAATAGCACAGAGTACATCAAGTTTCAAAATTGAACATTTTAAACAACATCAAACGAGTTATGTAAGGTTTTAAACAGAATTATAAAGTATCATTCACTAAAGGTCATAATTCAACAACATCAGATAAATTATTATTACAGGAAGTTTTAAAGTCTCGTGCTTATTATACTTACTTAAGCACGAGACTTTAAAACTTCCTGTAATAATAATTTATCTGATGTTGTTGAATTATGACCTTTAGTGAATGATACTTTATAATTCTGTTTAAAACCTTACATAACTCGTTTGATGTTGTTTAAAATGTTCAATTTTGAAACTTGATGTACTCTGTGCTATTTAATACTATTTGATATTGCCAGCTGAAGAAGGCATCCATGCCGAAACGGGGCCCTGTCCTGGTCTCCCTGGTTTACACCTGACACGCATTGGAGAAGCCCTGACAGCCATCTCTAAAAGACTTTAAAGAAAACTTTCATATGACACTATTGTTGTTTAAGACTGTAATTCTTTACAGAATTGATAATACGTTTGGAATTACTTATGAGTAAACGCATGTTTTTTGTTAAAACTTTGGCCAGAGTTCTTATTTGGATTCATTACAATTTATTTGGCAATAAGAACTCCAACTTCTTTCATAGATTCGTGGTAGAGCACATGTTTTGAATGTGGAAGACCTCAGTTTCAATCCCCAGCACCTCCAGGTTTTTTAGTTTTTATTTTTAGTGCTACAACTCCCATAATTCCTGGCCGCTGGCCATCCTGCCTGAGGCTGACATCTGGAGGACATCACAAACATCTGGAGGAGAACAACAGGTTGGGGAAGGCAGAGCAGATGCAACGTTCTTTTTAACCTCGTGTGTGTTTGTGAGTTCTGGTTACGTATTTAAAAATAATAAAGGAAGATTTTTATTTTTATTTTTTTTTAAAAAAAATCTATTTGGAAACAAATCACACTGCATTCCATGGGGCTGACACCCCAGGAAAGTGAACAGAGATTTGCAGGCTTCATTTGAGGTGCAGGGTTCGAAACATTCCTTTCTCAGCGCTTTTAATTAAGCAAGGATGCTGTTTTATGGCTGCTGGGGATATTTTTCAACACCGCTAGGGCTTTTGTTTAATTCTGCCTTCATCAGTTTATTACTGCATTCTTGAAATGTATTTATTGCTCTGTTGGTTTCCATTCCATTTTGCGGTGGGGTTTTTTTTTGTGTGTGTGTGTGTGTGTGTGTGTGTGTGTGTGATGTTCCTTGTGTAAGCCACATTGTGCAACTTTCACAAAGAGGTGGGGATCTTTGCAAGGCTGGGGGCTGTGTTCCCTCGCTGGCAGCTCTCAGGGGGCCTGTGTGCCCATGGCTGGAGGGGTCAGAGGCAAAAGGGGCAGAGCCATGGGTGTGACTCTCACCTATGCACTGTAGGCTACTTTCCAGGCAGGCAAAATTCAGAGATTTATACACACAAATCACCATTTGGGCAAGAAAAGGCATTATCACAATCGAAGGACACATTTCTGGCCAGGCAAATAGGCTTAAGTAAGGTGCAATGCAGGGCTGGTGAGGGGTGGAGCCTGGGGAGGGGCCTAGTGAGAAAGTGGGTGTGGCCTAGAGAGGGAGTCCCAAGGGCCACACAGAAGGCCTAGAGGGCCACATCCCTGGTTTAACACATACTGTACAGTGAAGCGTAAAGGGGTATAAATATGCACAAGCAAATAAATAAAGGACTCTGAGCGTTGCTGAACCTGCAGGTGCGAGACTTAAGGTCTCTTGCCTTGGATATAAGGAAGAGTGTTTAATTTTGAGGAAGACCAAGCGCACAGGCACTGGTAATTTCCAAATCAAATTGAAACTGACAGAGGGTCCTGGGGATCTGTGCGAAAACCATGCTGCTGCTGGTGGAAGTGGCTGTTAGCTCCCAGTAGCCTCAGCTTGTAGACTGGTAAATAAACCAAACACGACAAAATATCTCAAAGTAGCAGTCTTATACAAAGGAATTTCAGAATAGACTGGAAAGAGAAGTGGCTGAATTGCAACTAATCACCAAACTTAAAACCATGGAGAGACCTGGTCTGAATAGAGACATTGGATTCTTATCTCATTATACATGACAAAGCTATCTTTAGCTATCTCACCCCTTGCCTTTCCTACAAGAAAATTGCAGCGTTAAGAGTCGTCAACAGGTTTACCACACCTATCAGCTTATCACCCATTCCCACCACCCTGAGTAATACCCCTCCCCACTCCCTCACTATATTTAAGGGTCTGGTGACTTCCGTTTCAGTGTATCTGAAGAAGTGTGCATGCACACGAAAGCTCATACCAAGAACAAACTTAGTTGGTCTCTAAGGTGCTACTGGAAGGAATTTTTATTTTATTTTGTTGCGACAAAATATTGTTCTATATTACAAATATAGAACCTATTAGCACTCAAGGCAAACCTTTTTTCCTTCTTGTTTAATCACCATTGCCCAGGTCACAACATTACCCAGCTATACCACACCGTTTTGAATGTTTAAGTGCCGAGATATCTGTTGCTATTTTCATGCACATCTCCTTGAGATGCACACGTGGAAGGCAATCGATCAATAATTGGCACAAAGGGATGCTTTAACCTATCAATTTTGGTTTCTTGTTTTCCCCGATCTGAATTTCTCTTCTCCACATCCCCGCACCAGTCTGCATTTTTTTTTTAAAGTACTCGTGACAATTTGTCAGCATTTTAGTGCAAATTCTCTACACACCCCCAAGCAATTTCCCCAGTATAATTTATTTTATATGTTGCTTTCGCTTACACATGCCTCTTTATGCAAATTTCCCCCTAAAACGGTGTTCTTAAACTTTGGGTTCCCAGGTGCAGTTGGACTCAGTTCCCATCATCCACAGCCAACTTAGCCAATGGTCAAGGGTGATGGGAGTTAGATTTCAACATCGCCTGTGGTCACAATGTTGAAGAACGCTGTCTTAACACAAGGATGTTCATTTAGTTGGAGAACTCGTGAAATCCAGAGAGGCGTGAATAATGAATAATCGTTGTGTTTCAGTTTACGTATTCATTTATTTTTGGCTGGGGAGGAAGACCGTGTGAATTAGGCAGCCTGCATTGAAATGAAACCTGCCAGACTGGGGAGATTTGGGTTCCACTCAGCCATGAACCCTACCAGATGATTTTGGGCCTGTTGCCATTTCTCAGCCTGCCCTACTTTGCAGGGTTGTTGTGAAGAAATGGAGCTCGGGGAAGACCTGCACTCCCACCTTGAGTTCCTTGGAGCAGCAGGAGCAACAATGGTCACAATTCCTTTTACACCATCACTTAATAGTGTGCCATGCGACCTGAAGGAACATAGCCAAATGTGATTTCCTGCATGTAAACATTTGTAATATCTATTCAATGAGGATGGTGTTGTTGTTGTTTTTTTAACCTCCAAGAAATTCATATCAAAACATCATCACGGGTCCCGGGCAACAGCTGGAGCCTGGAACGGAATAACAATGAGCTTGGGGACTTCGCGCAGTGTGTGTCTGCAGCTCTGAGGAAGCTAATCATTCTCCACCAATGGGATAACTTAAGCCAGGTTCTCAACACACAAAAATAGGCACACCGGGTATGTGTGTATGTGTGTCTAATGGCTGTACGTACTCATTTATTAATAGACTGCATTTCCTGCAACCAACAGAAGGTGGAGCCAGACAGGCAGATCCATCTGGTTCTAGTTTATTCCCTGTTGGTAATGATAGGCCGGAAGGAAAAGGAGCCCAACAGCAGGGGGAGCCGCAGAGCCAGTGAAAGGCTCGTTCTAGTTTTGCCACCATCCTCCTCCCTGCTGAGTTCTCCAAGGGGTGACAATGAGACTATAAGGAGGAGGAAACTAACAGGCAGGGCAGTAGCTTGGACTGGCAGGCGGGCTGGGCTGGCTGAAGGCACAGTGAGGTTGGTGGATCAATACCTCATTTGCCCAAAGGCACCAGGATCCACCTTCTGCTGACCTGGGAGATCTTCCTGTTGGTGTGTGTGGGTGTGTGCTTTGGATGTCTCCCTTAAGGGACCCAAAGGGTCATCTACTCCACCCCTCCCCCCACTAGAGGTCTTTGAAAGCCAGTATTCTGGGCATCACCAGGTGAGAAATCACTTGACCACTCCAAACTCACACGGTGGCTACTCACGTTTTCACGTAGGGGTCTGAGTAGCCGTTGGCATCCATGGCAGCCAAATGGGCGCAGCGGACGATGCCCACAAGCAGGCCTTGCTTTTGGGAGCTGTATTTGAGGGAAATAAGGATCCGGCCGCGCTCCTCCAAGGACTTGTCTTCTGTTTTGTCTATCTGCGACGAGAAGAAAACCAATTCCACTCAGTTCCTAATTTCCTCTTACCCAAACACAATTCCTCCTCCCTCCCGATACGTTTTCCTTTCGTGCCGTTTTTTGTAGTTGTAAGTTGAGGAGATGGACTTCTCCCTCTTTTCTTGAGTGGTCTGTAAGTTGCTCTGGGAGCCTTTTTTGGCTGAAGAACAGGTTAAAAACCCTTTCAGTAAATAAGAGTTTAAAGAGGGTTTGGACACCGGTACCAAATAACACCACCCAGTTACTGGCTGGTGCCCCGCGGCTGACATACAGACTTTGCCCAGTTGCAATAGGTTATGGGCCCAGTTTGAAGTGCTGCTAGTGACCTTTATATAGCCTTAAAGATGAGAGGATTGGGAGCAGGTTACTTGAAGGACTGCCTGAATCCATACAAACGTCCTTCAGGGCCTTGAGATCTGTTTCAGAGGCCCTGCTTTCAGCACCCTGAGTAAACTGCAATTCCCAGGGCGCTTGGGGAGATGCTATGATTGTTTAAAGTGGTATGATACTGCTTTAAATCTCTAGTGCAGATGGGGCCTGGGGCATCTCCCCATGTGACTTTCTGTGCTGTGTCTCCCTCTAGTGGCTGGTGTGCGGCACAGCATTTTTGGGGGGAGCCTGCTCCCTACTTGCTATGGGTACTACAGTTCCACCAAGAGGTCAGTTGGCAAGGATCTATTTAATAAAGAAGTACAAATCAAACAATCAGGAGGCGTGATCTTTTTTTTTAGACCAACCTTCTTCCTGTCTCTCCAACTCTTAGGACAATAAATTGCTGCCAGCCTGACACCATTCATTTGTTCGCCGGGATTACGATGCACTCATTACTGTCAATGCAGAGCCAGGATTAAAAGCAGCACAAATAACAGACGATTGAATGTTTAAGGGAGTGTCAGATTCAATCAGGATCCCTCGCCTGCCGGCCGCTGAGCTGGAAGAGGGCGAACTGCACGGGATCGGCTGAGGCCAGGCTTCCTTGACAGCCTGGTGAAATTTGTACCCTGTCTGCACTGCCCCTTCAAATTGTTCGCCTCTTCTGGACAGGGTTCCTCAATGCTGCTGCTGAGAAAACAAACCTTCCGGGCCTCCAGTTATTGCAAATATACAGGGAAATGGAAGGGAGAAGGAAACCGCAGCAGCTGTCCAATCAGGGAGCTTCAGCGCCTTGCCCATTCTGGCCAATCAGGGAGCTTCGTCTGGGCTATCAGTGAGCCTCTTCATCCTGCCTGCCAAGTACGGTAGCCGAAATTGCGCACGTTCCTCTGTTCCATTTAGAGCCTGAAGGGGGCGCCGAGCACAGTCCTTGACTCCCCACATTCAAGCAGAGCCCTTGACACAGCTGCACATTTGGGATCAGATGGGACTTTATGAGGGCTGGGGAATCTGCTGGCCTAAGGGCCAAATGTGGCCCTCTGGACCTTTCTGCCTGGTTCTCCAAACTCTCCCTTGGCTAGTCCCCTCCCTGGCCCTGTTTTCATATCCTTCAAGAGTCCCGATTTTCCCGGGACATCCCGGAATGTGTCACGGGAGACCTTCCTCTCTATTAATTTATTTGATACCTACAAGGCACATTTCAGAGTTTTAACTCTCCGAAGACAGCTCGCAACATATTGAAAACATTCTGCATTTGACCCCTGGATGAGCAGCAGGAAATTCAACCGGTCCAGCTCTCACTGCAGCACAGCAGTCGCCGTGGGATGCGAGGGGTGAGCGGAAAGCAGCACCTGTTGAATTTCTGCCTGTTTCAAACCTCCTTTGGAAAACACGGGGCCTCCACCAGGATTGTTGGGAAAGAAAATCTTTAATTTGTGCATAGACATGTTTGCCCCCTTGGTTGGCAGGGCACATGTACATTTCCTCCTGCCCACAGAGTCCTGCTGGCTGTCAGCCTGGTTTCAAACAAACGACAATCTTGTTACTCCTTAGATCAAGCCAGGCTGCCCGCCTGCTCTTCCCAGGGGAGGAGAACTCTTTTTTCCTCCCATATGTTCCACTCTTTCCCAGAATTGCTCATCAGCGGTTGATGAGCAGCTTGCAAACCTCGTCTCTCTCTTTCCTTTCTCAGTAGGCTTTTTCTTTCCTTTCCAAGAGAGGCTTCCATTGGAATTCCTAACTTGGTGGTGGGTAATTTTATTTTATTTTTGCAGAATGAAAGGGGTAGGGTGTGGGGGAAGGCAAATCTGTGAATCGCTTGGGCTGTGCAGAACATCTAGAACATCTGGTTCTTCCCTTCTAAACACAGAGCAAGATGCTAGTCCCTGTGGTTCTGAATTAAGGGCTGATAGGAAGTTGCCTTTCACTGGCCATTGGTCCGTCCAGCTTAGTATGGTCTACATGGACTTGTGGTGGCTCTTCAGAGTTTCAGACCAAAATTTTCCCCCATGCCTACCTGGAGATGCTGGGGATTGAACCTGAGACCTTTTGCATGTAAATCAGAAATTCTAACACTAAGCTGCAGCCGTGCTTGCAGAATGTCCCAGATTCAATCCTTGGCACCTCCAGGTAGGGATGGAAGTGAGAGAGCCCTGTCTGCTATCCTCAGTTTGACACCATATAAGACAGCTCTCTGCATTCATGTATAAATCAACCTTTCATTCATAATCTTGGTTTATGCTTGGGGAGTACCTTAGAGGGTAGAGCACCTTTTCTGAATGCAAAAGGTTCAAATCCTGGCATCAGAGGCGTAGCAAGCCCAAGTGGTACCCAGTGTGGATTTTTTTGTCACACATCCCCCCCACATCCGCCCACACCCCTTCAAGTCACAGTGAGCATTTTGTGTTCCCCCACAATGCTTTGAGGCACGTATGTGCCACAAAGCATTGTGGGGGAACACAAAACGCTCACTGTGACTTGAAGGGGTGTGGGCGGATGGTACCCCAGGTCCAGGTGGACTGAGTAAAGCAAGCACAGCTAATGCTTTTGCAGTGCTGTGGTGAGTCCTAATCCCAAAGCCACTAGATTTGCTCTGGCTTGTGCTTGAGGCTCTAGGGGGAGGTGCCAAATGTCACCCCTTGAAGATGGCACCTTTGTGCCCCCTGAGAGGGCAGTGCCCTGGTGAAATGTGCCAGGCTGCTGGGTTGAGCCCTGGCTGGGCAGAGCTGTGCTTCTGTGGCTCTTCCAAGCAGGAAGGAAAAAGCAAAGTGTGTGCTGTGTAAGCCAGCTGCTGCACTGAGTTGTGGGGTGGGCATGCTGAGAGTCACCCCCCTCCCCTGGAACCCAGGGTGGCCTGCCCCCCCAGCAACCCCCCTGCCTGGCATCCATGAACAGTCCCTGCCAATCAGTGCAGAATATACTAGGTTAGATGAACTAAGATTCTGTAATAGTTTGATCTAGGTTTGTAGGTCTTCAGCCTGTCAGTGCTGGATGCCCCATCACAAAATCCTGTGCCACTGAGCCATATGCATGTTTACTCTCAAGTAAGCCTCACTGTGTTCATGGGGATTTGTTATCAGCACTACATCCTGAGCTATTTACAGCATATAAACCCAATGATTTACCATCTTGCTAACCACCTGCCACTAGCGACGTGCTTTCCTAAACTCGCTCACCGGCAGTTGCTTCTCCAGGCAGATGTAGAACTTCTTGGTCTGGTTGGGTTTTAGTTTCTTCAAAGGGATCCTCGTTTCTCCGATGAACTCGTTGTGGCGGAATTTGTCCTCGTCGCAAACAGAAATTCTGAAAGAGACAACCGGGGAAGAGCAGAAAGGTGAGTGGAAAGGCAAAATGGTTTTTTAGCCAGCCAGGGAACTGTTGCAGTGGGGCTGGTCCTGCCCCATGAGGCAGAGGGGGCCGTTGTAGCACACACACATTTGCCCAGAATACAAGACACTCGTCTTGGCCTCACTGATGGGGTCCAAAGGAAAGCAGAGCAAGATTTCTGGCTGCAGGAGGAACTGCCTTCGGGACTCCGCTCCGGATTTGTGTAGGGTTTACTCCTTAGCCTTTTCTTCTCCCAAATATGTCCCATAAGGTTTAGGGTCCCAGTTTTCCTTCTCCTAGATGGGCTGCCTTCCCAGGTGGATGAGCCCTGTCTGCTGCTCACTTCCCTCTACGGCAGGGGTAGGCAACGTAAGGCCCATGGGCCGGATATGGCCCAATCGCCTTCTCAATCTGGCCCGCGGGTGGTCCAGAAATCAGCGTGTTTTTACATGAGTAGAATGTGTGCTTTATTTAACATGCATCTCTGAGTGTATCTGAAGAAGTGTGCATGCACACGAAAGCTCATACCAAGAACAAACTCAGTTGGTCTCTAAGGTGCTACTGGAAAGAATTTCCTATTTTGTTTCCTATTTTGTTTCGACTATGGCAGACCAACACGGCTACCCACCTGTAAATGCATCTCTGAGTTATTTGTGGGGCCTGCCTGGTGTTTTTACATGAGTAGAATGTGTGCTTTTATTTAAAATGCATCTCTGGGTTATTTATGGGGCATAGGAATTCGTTCATTTCCCCCCCCCCATATAGTCCGGCCCACCACATGGTCTGAGGGACAGTGGACTGGCCCCCTGCTGGAACAGGTTGCTGACCCCTGCTCTACGGCATGTGCGGAAACAGCCTTCTTGACCGCGTGACCTGCTATGGCCTGAGAGCCAGTGTGGTGTAGTGGTTAAGAGCGGTTAAGACTCGTAATCTGGTGAACCGGGTTCGCGTCTCCGCTCTTCCAAATGCAGCTGCTGGGTGACCTTGGGCTAGTCACACTTCCTTTGAAGTCTCTCAGCCCCACTCAACTCACAGAGTGTTTGTTGGCGGGGAGGAAGAAGGGAAAGGAGAATGTTAGCCGCTTTGAGACTCCTTCGAGTAGTGACAAAGCGGGATATCAAATCCAAATTCTGTGGCCTGTTGGAATGGGGACGCGGTAATAATAAATAAATAAATGCTCACAACAAGAAGCTATGGCAGGGATTGGGACCCTTTTGCAACCCGAGAGCCGTGTTTCCTTCCCGGTGACTTTCCGAGGGTCACATGCCAATGGCTGGAGGGGCCAAGAACAAAGTGAGTAAAACAATGAATGTCCATTTTACCTTTCTACACACACACACACACACACACACACAAACTTACACTCTTACACTTTCGTATCAACCATCCAGGCAGGTAAGAGGCGTTACCAGAGTTCAAGGACATATTTCTAGCCAGGCAAAAAATCACCCCAGGAAGGTGCAAAGCATGGCCAGCGATGGGTGTGGCCTGGGAATAGGGGGTGTGGCCTGAGAATAGGGGGTGTGGCCTGGGGAGAGCCCCACAGGTTAGAGAAAAAGGTCTGGATTTAGCCCCAGAGCTTGAGGTTCCCCACACCAAATAAATCACAAGCAGTTGCTGAAACTTTTTTTCCTTAAAAAAAAAATCTAAGTGCATCAAACAACTTCCAGAAGTTTCCAACGCATTGGAAAGCTCTTAGCAGCAGAAAGAGGCGGGGGAGGGGGAGCCTTTGCGATTGTCAAACCAGGACCAAGAATGCCTCTCTGGCAGCTGGCAGCGATTGGGTCCAGCTGCCCCTTTCTCTTGGTCGTCTCATATTGGCGACAGCCATGTGGGTGGTGAGAAAAGAGGGAGAGCGGCCCATTGAGTCCCTTTCGCAGACTGAGATGAGAGAGCTGCTCTCCGAGCCGGGGGGGGGGGCGGTCGTTTGGATGAGGGAGGCTGTCAGAATTTATTTTAATTACCATGGCATAATGTTATTTCCCGGCCTGCCGCCCTCCCCAACTCAACGAGCCGAGTCTTGGGCCACAAAGCTCGGCACTAATGAGAGATGATTAAATGTTAAAACCGAGCCCTGTGGTGAGTGGCGGGTTCATTTTCCTGGAAGTTGGACAGTGACTGGCCTTGTTTCCCAGGGAAGTCTGGAAAGACGAAAAGTGACAGGGAGTTGGGCAAGTCACCACATAGCTGTGGAACCTGCCGGATGACTTTGCGCCAGCCTCGCAGGGTCGTTGTGGGGAAACCCCCACTAGAAATAAACATGGGGACATACGAATCCTGCTGGGTCAGACCAAAGGCCCAGCACCCTACGTGCTGCCGTAACTGTGAGAACATTCTCTCCCTTTCCAAATTTACCACCTGGAGACAAAGCTTTCTGTGTGGGTCGTAAGCGGGCAGGCGAGCCTTGAATGCCTAAGTCGAACAAACTGAGCCTGGCTAATTCTGCAGGCACCACTTAAAGACCACTTGGCCCTCTGTCTTTGGCAAGGATTTCTCAGAAAAGCTCTTTATCATCCTCTCCCACAAAGCCGAAGCAGATTCACAAAGCTCTCGTTATTAGCTGGTGCTAAGGAGCCAGGGGGGAAAGACAGACAGACAGACAGACAGACAGACAGGAGAAGCAATTGAAAAGGGCTAAGATAGCAGCCAGCCACCACTTCTCACAAGGACACACACACACACACACACACACACAATACCTGTCGCAATGGGGCTTATTGGAGGACCTGAATGACTCGATACGAACGCAGGGAGACCTCTTATAAAAATTACAAAAAGTTTGCAGGCGTGTACGATGTGTGAGAGAAGCCATTTGCAGAGGGGAAAGAACCACTCCGGGTATCGGAGCAGCATTGTACCCTGCCTGGGAAAGCATTTATTAAATCAGGAGGTGAAGCACTCGATACGATACAATACAATACGATAATCTTTATTGTCATTGTCCCATACAGAACAACAAAACTGAAAAATCTACATCAGACATGCAAAGCCCGACAAGACTACTATCCTGAAAACGCCTATCGACTCATTCCCCATCTCACCTATGCATAATTAACCTCCTAAACTTTAATACCCTACCCGGTTAGCCCCCTAAAAACTCTGATGCCCCACAACTAAATCCAGATACTCCCTTAGAGAGTGCCTTACACTGCGTTTAAAACCAAAATCGCTTTTGGGTAGAAACTGTTTCTCAGGCAGCTAGTCCTGTACCTTCTTCCAGAAGGCAGAAGCTGAAAGAGATCGTTTCCGGGGTGCGCACTATCTCTGCCGCTTTCTTATAGCACCCGGAGTCATAGATTTGATCCGAGGTGGGAAAAAGAGTGCACCCAATTATTCTCCCCGCAGTTTTTGCAACCCTGGACAGCATCGTTCTTTCCCTGACCGTGCAACTCCCAAACCACACACACCACACAGACCATAAGTTAATACACTCTCAACAGTACAGTGGTAAAATGCCACCAACAGGTCCTTTGAGAGATTATTTTTCTGGAGGGTTCTCAGAATTACTCGCTGCGTAATTGACTTTTTATTTAGTTTGGACATAGAGTCACACAACATCCTGAGAGATCCCACCCATCCTGCTCACAACCTTTTTGAACTGTTGCCTTCGGGCAGAAGATACAGGATAATGAAAACTCGAACCACACGCCTTCTGAATAGTTTCTATCCAAGAGCTTTGATTGCACTTAATAATGATCTCAGGGTCAGTAGTAAGTAATAGTAAGCAGTGAGTAGTAAGGAATGAGACAGGCTTTTAGGTTATGCTATGCTTTTAATTATGTTATGTTTTAATAGATTATGTTTTAATAAGGATGAGAGTGTTGGAGATATGTGCAAATGTGTATGGTAAATCCGGTCTTTGGGCGTTTGATTTTCGTTGTTGTGTATACTGTGTATATACGGACAATGACAATAAATAAATCTAATCTAATCTAGAGATGGAGATGGAGCAGTTCTCCCTTGCACGGGGCCCGGCTCTGTTGTTGGGCAGAACGAACCGGCAGGTGGCAGGTGCGGAGGGCCAGGCAGCAATGGAGGGGTGTGGGAGGACTGGACTGTGTGTGCTTCATGGCCCAACCTGTGTACTGAGGTCAATAGTGGCTGGTCCTCTAGGGCAAACTGGGTGCTGCCCCGTAGACCTCTGTCTGCTCTCAGACAGCCTCTACCTACCTGCCCTTCTCACTTACACCCAGCCCAGGGTGGGCTCTGCCTGCCAGCTTCCTCCTCCTCCTCCATCTTTCTCCTTTCCTTTCCTTTTAAACCAGTCTTTTATGCATTTTTAAAATGTCGGAATACTGCATCACAAAATTCAGATGGGTCTGTACTAACATGCAAAACCGACCACTTCCTCCCCACCCCTTAGGATGGAGTGATGGAGGAGGTCACAGGCATCCTAAGGAGCCTCCATTAGGTGTTTTGCAGGGTTCAGGTTGCCCCAAAGCATTCTGGGAAGAAGGCACACACAGCTGTTGACGGCGCAGAAGCAGGAGGCATCTCAGAGCAACCCCTTAACCCCTTAGATGGACGTTTCCTGAGAAAACACACTGCTGTGTGGATGTCCAAACACTTTCCCTCAAGCACTCACTTCCATGCTCTCCATAACCTACACATGATCCTCTGTCCTTGAGAGCCTCCGGGGGGGGGGAATAGAAGGGCTCAGGGAGGGGGGGCCCATTCCCATTCTGCCCTTGCTCTCGTCCTACACCACCCGCTGCCCCTTAGCCCAGTTTCTGTTGATAGCCATCGTTAGTTCCTCTTCAGAGGTAATTGACTTTGTGCCTTTAAGGATTACGAGTTTTAATTTCCCTGGGAAGTTGGAGGGAGGAAATTTGGGGACAGATCTCGGAGGGGGGGGGAAAGAGTTCCACTCCTCTGCTGCACCCCCCCCCCGGTGGGTTGAAGCACCCAATCAACAAAAAGTGGCTCAGTGATACCCTTGTCGTCACCTTGCTTATCCATCAGGCTGTTGCCAACCCGCTCCGCCCCCAGGCCTAGGAAGAGGGGTGCAGTGTGGGTGGACCGCCTCGGGTGTCATCGCTTAAGGGGTGACATTCGGTGCGCCGCCCTCCCATGACTCCCAAGCCTACCCCAAGCTGTCGGGGGGGAGGGGGGAGCTGCGCCACTTTGCCGACGGCCCTCCCCCCTTCATTTTGATGGGCTGGTGGAGGAGTCTGGCAGGCAGGGAGAGGATGGGAAGCAGGCAGGTGAGCAAACAAGCGGGGGGGGGGAGGAGAGAAGCGAAATCTCCCAATTCAGGACCCAAACCCTGGAATGCGCAGGAGGAGAGGTGGGGTGTGAGAACAAAGTTAAAGGGGGGGAGTTTTAAGTGCTTACGCTCACAGTGTTAAGCAAATAAACCAGAAAATAACACTTGCACCTGTAAGTATCTTATTTTTTCCTTCTTTTAATAATTTCAATGTGAGGGAGGGGTGACAACAAAATTCCTGCACTGGTTACTACCTGACCTTGCTGTGCTCCTGCCTGCCCCACACTTGGAGCGGCTTCTTAGAGGCAACTGACCAGCTGCCGTGGGAAACAGGGTCCTGAACTAGGCGGTCCTTTGGCCAGAGCAGGATGTGCTCTTTTTCAGCTGCTGATGCGACATTCAGCGGTGCAGCAGGTAGTCTGGAGTTCATGGTCTCACAAGCTTTTGGGGACTGGACAATAAAACTGGCACTCTTGTGAGTGGGTTGCACCTGCAAAGTTTTGTTGTGTTGCGTCTCTGTGTCCTTGGAGGCAGAGTTGCTGCTAGCTCATTGTCCATCCAGTGTACTCCCAGGTGCCTCCCCGGAAGTAGCTCTTTTCTGACAGGAAGTGGTGCTGGTGGCTGTACTTCAGGAGGTCCCTGACTGACTAGAGGCACAGGGACACAAGACCTCTGTCCATTTGCCTGGGCACCCCGGGATCCAGCACCAGACTCCCTTGAACACTGGCCCCCTCCTCCAGCTCAGACATTTATTTGGCCCCTGGTGTCACCTCCCCCTTGGCACTAGGAGCCTCCCCTTAGTCATCGAGCTCCAACTCCCCGATCTTCTCTCCATCTTTATGAGGAACGGTTGAGGGAGTTGGGTTTGCTCAGCCTGTAGAAGAGAAGACCGATATGGTAGCCACCTTCAGATATCCGAAGGGGTTTCACGTAGAAGATGGAGCAAGCTTGTTTTCTGCTGCTCTGGAGGGTAACCAATGGATCCAGAAGACGAGAAAGGAGACCCAACGAGGAGAAGACTTCACCACCTCCCAAGAATCTATGATCCTCTTGTTCCTCCCCAGGATCTGACCATCCCCTCCACTGCATCTCCACAGGGCTCATGCCAACTTTACATATGGAGCCTCAATGGTCAAGCAAGCATGTTTCCTGTGGGCTGCGGGGTAGTGTGTGTGCCCCCCCCACTGCACAAACACACATGTGCCCCTCAGAGTCACCAACATGCTGCAAATGGGTTCTGAAGCTAAAAACCCAATTTTAATTCCTGGAGATAAGGGAGGACTTGGGGACGGGGAAGGTTCACACCGCCAGCCTTGATTTTGATGGCGAGGGGAGAAACCCACTTGAAACTGTCTCAAATTCTAGAGATTTAGACTGCCCTTTTTATTATTATCTTGCTTCCCCCCCCCCCCACTGCAGAAGCTAGCACCCTCCTTCCCTCGTTGGCGATAAACATTATAGAAAGCCAGGGCAGATGAGAACACTCGAAGAGATAAAGAAAAATCCATTTCCCGCTCCTTTTGTTCAAGTTACTGCTGGTTTTTTTTATTATCATCCCATGTCTTCACTTCCTTTTAAATTAGCCTCCTACTGCCGCCCCCTCTCCTGTTTTCAAAAGGTCTTGCAGGTGGCTCTTCCATCCCGCTCTCATCCCCCCATCTCCAGGTAACGTCCCACCTGGAGTTAAGTGGGAGTCCTTCTCCCTCAAGGGGTGGAGGGGGGCATTGGGATGTCAGAGAACTCTGGTGAAAAACACTAACAGGTCCAGAAATTAAAAACCCCTCTGTAAAAGAGAATTAAAAGCACCCCTTCATTGTCTTCAGAAAATGGGCCTAGGCAATGGAGGCGGGTGGGAGGTAGGTGGCGTGCTCAAACTGCACATAACATAAAATGAAATCTGTTAGCTTCCTGCAGAAGACGCAGGGAACCCATGCATCCTTGTGCACACAGGTTGGCGGGAGTGTAGGAGCATGCTGTGGGGGGGGGGAATGACCCTTTGGGGGACAAGCCCCCATCTGGGAACTGATGAGTGTCTTCCCTTTGGGAAAATAAGGTAAAGGACCATTAGGTCCAGTCGTGTCCGACTCTGGGGTTGCGGTGCTCATCTCGCGTTACTGGCCGAGGAAGCCGGTGTACAGCTTCCAGGTCATGTGGCCAGCATGACTAGGCTGCTTCTGGCGAACCAGAGCAGCGCACGGAAACGGCGTTTACCTTCCCGCTGGAGCGGTACCTATTTATCTACTTGCACTTTGACGTGCTTTCGAACTGCTAGGTTGGCAGGAGCTGGGACCGAGCAACGGGAGCTCACCCCGTCGCGGGGATTCGAACTGCCGACCTTCTGATCAGCAAGCCCTAGGCTCTGTGGTTTAACCCACAGCGCTACCCACGTCCTTTAGCCATCTTAGCTTGATAAAAACTCCTGGAGAACCAGAAGCTAGCACCACATTCTGGCTGGCTTCATAAAGGTACTGCTGTGGAGCTTGGCATTTTATTTTGATGGCCACACTGCAGCTACCTTTATTTGTCCTGCTTCTCGGTCTCTAAAACACGACCCTGGGGTTTATCAGAAGTTTAGCAAGGGTTCTGCAACAATTTCCTGGTTGTGCCCTGAAGGCAAAAAGGGTCCCTGTGTACAGAAGCGAAGCAGGTTGAGTCTAGTCAAAACTTGGAAGGCCTGGAGACAACACATACACACACACAAACTATAAGAAGAGTCTTCAGGATCATGCCTAAGCGGCCCATCTAGACCAGCATCCTGTTCTCACAGTGGCTGACCGGGCGCGCACAAACAAGATCTGAGCACAAGACCAAACACTCTCCCTTCCTGATTTCCCCCTGAAACTGCTATTCAGAAGCATTACTGCTTCTGACCGTGGAGGCAGCGCATAGCCATCATGTCTAGGAGCCACTGACAACTGTTCCTCCATGAAATTGTCCAGTCCTCTTTGAAATACATCCAGGTTGGTGACCGTCGCTGCGTCCTGTGGAAGTGAGTTCCACAGGTCAACGTCCTGTGGAAGTGAGTTCCGCAGGTTAACGACTCACTGCGCTTTCTCTCCCCCCCCCCGTCCTAAATCCTCTAACCTTCGGCTTCATTGGCTGCCCGTGTGGTGTAGGAGAGGGAGAAAAGCTTTTCTCCTTCCAATTTCTCCATGCCACGCATAATTGTACGAGTTTCTATCGCGTCGCCGTGGGGGCAGAGCATTGCCATCATGGCGAGTAGTCACGGATAGCCTCCTCCTCCGAGAATTGGTCTGATCCTCTTTGAAAACCATCCACGTCGGTGGCCATCACTGCCTCCCGTGGGAGGGAATGTTAAAGCAATTACGTTCGCGTCCGGATTTTTTATAGGAAATCGATGCAACATTGTGACGCGATGTGTGCAGGGTTTTTTGTTTTTTTTTAAGGCCGATGATTAAAAACACACACATTAAAACGGATCCACGGCAGAGAGAAGTGAGACTTAGCCATTCAGCAGCTTCCTTTTCGAGAGATTCTCTGTGCTTCGCCGTCTTGATTTGAGCCCCCTTCCTTCCCTCTCAGATCTTTCTTTGAAACAGCAACGGAAAAGGACCACGTTAAATTGCATGTTCGCCCAGTCGCCGCTCTGGCTGCCCACGGAAAATCTGGCAACGCCTCCTGGCCACTGTGACGAAGGCTGGTCTGAAATGGCCCCAGAGATGCCACCAGCGGTGGCTGCTGGACATGGGGTGATGGGGCAGAAGGAAGGGGAGTCCAACAGTAGGTGGCGCCAGACAGGGCCATCTTAAGTAAATCCGGCGCCCTGGTGTGAAGATCCCTCCGGCGCCCCTCATGCTCCGCCCAGCGCAGTGGGCAGCCTGAGGGTGCGGCGCGGCAGGCGAGGACGCCGAACTCATGCTCTGCCAGGCAGGGCCAGGCACAACAGGCAGCCAGAGGGCGCGGAGGGGTGGGTGGGGATGCTGCCAGCTGTGCTCCACCTCCGCCTCCACCTGCTCGGCCAGAGCGGCGGCGCAGCACTGCCGTCCAGGGAGCCCTGGCTGCAGCGCCGACGGGAGGCTCGGCGACGGCCTCCCCACGTCCGCAGTCCAAGAAGAGGTGGGCGAGAGCGGCGCTGCCGGCGGGGCTGGAGGGCGCAGGCGCCCTCCTCAGGCCATGGTGCTGTGGTGTCTTGCGCCAGTAGCCTCAATGGCTAAGACATCCCTGGCACCAGAGACAATCACAGACAGAGCCAAATCATTCTGGTTTTGTTTCCATCCTCTTGCCTGTTGAGCTCTACAACACTTCAGGAGAAAGCCAAGAGGCAAGGCCACTCCCTCGACTGGATGCAAGTAAGGAGGGAGATAAGGGGGTGGGGTAATATTTATTTACTTGACATTGAAATGGAAAATGTGTATTGCTAAGAGCTGAACATTGGAAAATTCCATTGGGGTACACTCAAGCAAAGTAGGGCTCTCTGAGCTTCTAAATGCTCTTTCACGTGAGGGTTTAACCTTAGATCATGTGAGTAAGATATTTAGCTGCAAATCCGCCATTTTGAAGGGAGTTGCCTTTGGTCTTTTGTCCCCAGCCACAGTGGGAGAAAGATGAGCAAATGAGTCTCTCTGGGAGAGGAAACAGCTAATGGAGGCTGTTGAGAGAGACATTACCTCAGATTTTAGGTCTGCTTAGAGTTAGGTCTGCACCCCTGCCCTAGCCTTTTCACCATGTCAGGGACGCCTGCAGGTTTCAGGTACTTTCACCCACCACAGAGCTTTGGTATCAAACAAACTTAAGTGTGCATGCACACGAAAGCTCATACCAGGAACAAACTCAGTTGGTCTCTAAGGTGCTACTAGAAAGAATTTTCGATTTTGTTTAAACAAACTTAGGAAACTGCCGCAGACCGAGTCTCTCTAGCTCAGCCAGCATTGTCAACACAGACTGGCAGTAGCTTTCCAGGGTGTTTCCAGCCCCACCTTGACATTCCATTGGGGATTGAATCAGGGACCTTCTGTGTGCTTAGCTGGTGCTGTACCTTTGAGCTACGGCACTTTCCCTGGAAATAAATCAAGGTTCTAGTCCTCATGGATCTGAATCAAAGGCTGAATGAACAGGAACACAGGACGCTGCCTTATACCAGATCAGACCGTCAGTCCACCTAGCTCTGCATTGTCTGCACAGAATGCCAACGGCTCTCCAGGATTCCATGCAGGCAGATATTCTCTGCGCTCCCTGGAGTTGTTTGGGGGTTAGCGCATGACCTGATGCAGGAAAAGCAGATTCGCCTAAGGACCTTGTCCAATTATGCCTCGCATCTTCATCCTGGGAGCTTGCGGGGCAATCGAGCCACCCCCTTGCGGTATCGGCACACCCGCGGCCGTGCTCCTTTTTGGGAAAAGGTTTCGTTTTAGGAGGTGCCCCCCCAATTCCCCCACCCCCACCCCCCACTGACCGAGCACACTCCAATTGACCTCTTTGCAGGAGATCTTGCGAAGGAAGTGCCACTGGTGATTTCGGTCTCTGTCGGAGATGGCTCGAGCCGGCTCCCCTTAATAATGTATGCCGTGAGTAAGGCTGTTATTTGCCAAAATACATCAGTGAACAAAATAATTATTGGCTGAGTACCGCATTCTTGTGAATAATACATTATTTGCTCAGGGAGATGACTCGCTTCAGACACAGCTCAGATCCTGCTTGAAATACATATTTCCAACATCGGGGTGGCGGGGGGGGGGTTCGTGCCTCCATGTCCAAATCCTGTATTTGCAAAGTGAGGAAGAGGCCGGGGGCAGGACTTTCTCACCCCCCTGAGGGCCGTAATCTCTTACGAGCACTTTCTTGGGGGCCAGTGGTGGGCGGGGCCAGAGGCAAAAGTGGGCGGAGTTATGGAGAGCAGGCTATATTCCAGCCGCGCAAAAGCCAGCACACAAGAGGCCATTTAGAAGGGCCCTTATTTCCCTACCCCTGCTATAGAGAAAAAGAGTGGGAAATCCAACATGCATCTTCCCTTCTAAATTCCAGAATGCTGCAACTTCTCCTGCTCCTGTCGCAGCACCCAGTAAGTTGAACTCATAATAATAAATAAAATTTTATTATTTTATACCTCGCCCATCTGGCTGGGTTTCCCTAGCCACTCTGGGTGGCTTCCAGCACATATAAAAACATAAAAAAGTCAAACATTAAAAACTTGCCGATGCAGCGCTGCCTTCAGATGTCCTCTAAAATTTTGTATAATTCTTTATCTCCTTGACACCTGATGGGACAGTTTTGGGAGATCAGAGGAGGTGGGAGGGAAAGAGGGCAAGGAGATATTCCCATCCCCAGCCCACATCAGGATGGCTCAGGAAATGAAACAGAGTTAATTTCTGCCCTCTGAAGAAAGAGTTTGGCTTATTTCTGAGTTGAGAGGACTCTTACCCAGAGTGCTGGAGGAGAAATTCAATTCAGTTTGCTTTTAGAGGCGAACTGAACCGAATTCGCACAAGCGAAACAAAACACACCCCCTCCTCTGAAATTCACATTTCTCTGAATTTTGCAGCGAATTTTTCCAGCCCAGCATTGTGTGCTAAAATGCACGCACTAGGGTTAAAGCCTGACTATAAATGTCTACACACACACACACACAAAATTCCTTCCAGTAGCACCTTAGAGACCAACTAAGTTTGTTCTGGGTATGTGCTTTCGTGTGCATGCACACTTCCGCCTATGTTAGTGAAAACAACTTACAACAAAATGCATTGCGTTAGGAAAAAATTGCTTTGCAAAAATACCAGGTGAAACAGGATACTAAAAGGTGTACGTTAGGGGAAGACACACGAAGATGCTGGCGGATTTTCATGAGGGTTTAAAAATAAATAAATAAATCCCTAATTGATGTGGCAACTTAAGTCTGGAAAAGACGAAAAGCAGAAACTGACATAGCTCACAATCGTAGCATACCTTGCAAGCAATATATACCACTTCGAACAGTCATGGCTCCCCCCCCAGAGCATCCTGGGAATGGTAGTTTTGTGCCAAGTGGAGTTGAGAGAAACCCACACACTCTCACCCCAGAACTACATTTCCCGAATTTCCCTGGAAAGAGGGACTGATTGTTAAACCACCCTGGGAATTGTAGCTCGCTGAGGATAACGAAAGTCTCCTAACAACTCTCGCCACCCTTAACAAACTACAACTCCCAGAATCCTTTGGTGGAAGCCGGGACAGTCTAAAAAAATGCGTTAAACATATGCTGAGGCCTATTTGTGTCCTTTCTCTCATAGCCTGACAGCCAGACACACCCCCCCTGACCGCCGCCCCCGCCCCATCCTGTAACTAAGGCGAGTCAACAATGGCCATCGGTTTGCAGCTTTTCCAGTACAGGGTCAAAAGATCACAAGGCCTGAAGAACGGAAACCCTTCTTGGGAAGTCTGAGAAAGAATTATAGTCAAATGAAATCGCAGGCAGGATTTGAATCGCAAGCAGCAGATGAGAAATGACAATAGATGTAATATGAGGTAATATATTAGATATATATGGACAAATAATGCAGCACAATATTTGTGGGAATAAAAACACCATGGAGGTAAGGGTGAGAAGTCACCTTGTTTATTTTGAAAGAGAAGCGTATGTTGAATTTGAAGTCTTCAAAATTGAATGTTTTTTTTTTAATCACAAGACGTCCCCTGAGCTGTCTCCCAAGAACCAAGTCAAAGAGAAAACCAGACAGATCCTTCTGAAAGAGCACCTGTATCCATCAACACCCCGCGGACCTTGTTTTGGAAGAGGGGCTCATTCATTATGTCTACAGGACAGCACGATACATTTGATTTCGGAGTCCCTTTAATGTAAAAGTAATGGATAGGATCAAAGCTGCTCTTTTCCTGCCAAGCACCATAGCCAAACACAGTGGCAAGGTCCACCACCCCCGCTCAATTCCCCACCCCCTTCATTGCCACTCCGGCATGATTGAAGGTGCAAAGCTCTACGCACTTAGAAACCAGTGGCACCTAAATTCCAGCGCCAAGCGGCTGCAGAGGCCCTGTCCAGTCCCTCGGGGTCGCCAACGCAGTGCCCACGGGTGTCCAGATGCCCACTGGCATCTCTTTCGGTGCCCGTGAAAGGTATCGGTCAATATCTTGAAAGACCTACATTGGCTCCCAGTACGTTTGCGAGCACAATTCAAGGTGTTGGTGCTGACCTTTAAAGCCCTAAACGGCCTCGGCCCTGTATACCTGAAGGAGCGTCTCCACCCTCATCATTCTGCCCAGACACTGAGGTCCAGCTCCAAGGAGGGCCTTCTGGCGGTTCCCTCACTGCAAGAAGCAAAGTTACAGGGAACCAAGCGGAGGGCCTTCTCGGTGGTGGCGCCCGCCCTGTGGAACGCCCTCCCACCGATGTCAAAGAGAAAAACAACGACCAGACTTTTAGAAGACATCTGAAGGCAGCCCTGTTTAGGGAAGCTTTTAATGTTTAATAGACTATTGCATTTTAATATTCTGTTGGAAGCCGCCCAGAGTGGCTGGGGAAACCCAGCCAGATGGGCAGGGGTATAAATAAATTATTATTATTATTATTATTATTATTATTATTATTATTATCCCTTCAAAAATCAGTAAGGACATAAGTAGAGCCTGCTGGATCAGGCCAATGACCTGTCTAGTCCAGCATCCTGTTCTCACAGTGGTCAACCAGATGCAAGCAGGATCTCAGCACAAGAGCAACTCTCCCCTCCTGTGGTTTTCAGCAGCCGGTCCTCATAATCATAATTCAGAGCTTTGACAAGAATAGGTCCTTTTTACTCTTAAAGTGTTCATGCTGCCAGATATGAAGTGCAAAAAGTGTCTCCGATTTTGATGCAGTAAAAAGAAGAAGGAAGCCGGATTCCGTGAAATTTAGGAGCCTCTCAAATGCACCGTGCTCCTCCTGTGGCCTAAGTGGCCTTTCCCCCTTGCTCCGCCCACCTCTATCAGGGTAGCCAACACGGTGCCCTCCGTTTGATCTACAATGCCCACCCCCTGGCCATTAGCAACGCTGGCTGGGGCGGCCGGTGGGAGTTGGAGTACAACAATATCTGGAGGCCACATGTCCTCCATCCAACAACTGGGGGGCTGCAGTGGTTGTGAATCCTGGCCCCAACGTAGCTCCTGCTTCCTGGTTCTTCCTCTGTCTGTGCCCCACTGATTTACAATGTGCTTGCATCAGCGGAGCAGGCACACTGTCATTCAGGAACCGTCTGCAAAGGTGAGCAGAGCCCAGGCGAAATTCAAGGAGCAGAATTCTGGGCTGGGAGGAGAGAGGAGGGAGAGCTGCAATTCGGTAGGCATTTCAGGGCCAGATCGAGCAAATCCCCACTTTCTGTAACATTGTGCAAACAAAAACACAGCCACCCTTCAAAATTCACACTTATCTGAATTCATACCTCTCCAGACAATGTTTGCAGGAATGCCTATATTAGGGGAAAGCATGTGTACAAATGCAGATATTCATGTGTGTAAAAGTGAAGATATCCGTGAAAATAACATGCAAAAAGACATTATGTTAGACGGAACGGCTTGCAAAGACAGGCGCTTTAGTCAAAACGGCATCTGAAAATCGGTTTACTAGAAGAAATTTGCACTAAAATGCTGATGAATTTTCACGAGGGGTTTTTTTTTTTTAAATTGCAAAATGTAGAGAATTGAATATAAGATCAGAACAACAAGAACCGGAGTTGGCAGGTCCTTCCATCCTCATTTGGGTGGAACGGTGAGCAGTCTTAAATGCTAGGAAAATGGGCAGAGTAATTTGAAGGAGAGGGAGGGGGAGGCTGTCACCCTCTGGGTGCTCTTGGACTACAACTCCCATCATCCCTGACTGTTGGCCATGCCAGCTGCTGGGAGATGGAGTCCAACAACAACAACTGGAGGGCACAGTTTCTCCATCCCTCCTGTAGCCCTTGTCAGCTATGGGTCAGAGGTCTATGGGGCCCAGTTCTTGTAGTGGTGCCAATGACATTGCATTTCATTTGAGTCCTATACAGGTGAAACTCGAAAAATTAGAATATCGTGGAAAGGTTCATTTCTTTCAGTAATTCAACATACCGTATATACCCGAGTATAAGCCGACCCAAATATAAACCGAGGCACCTAATTTTCCTACAAAAACCTGGGAAAGCTTATTGACTCAAGTATAAGCCAATTCACCTTTGCCGCTGTGGAGGAGGAGGAGGAACGAGCAGCCCGAAAGCAGCCCTTTGGGCTGCTCCTTCCTTTTCCTCCTTTGCCAAGTTTGCATTTATGCGAGCAGTTCAGGAATGGAACAAGCTGCCTTGGGAGAGTAAAGAAACCACTGTTCTTGTACGCTTCTTAAGGAATGGTTGACTGGGGAGAGCGGGTGGCAGCATGAGCGGAGAGAAAGGGCTTCTTTCTCGCAGCCCCCACCGCCCGCCTCACTCAAGTATAAGCCGAGGGCAGCTTTTTCAGCACAAAAAATGTGCTGAAAAACTAGGCTTATACTCAAGTATATATGGTAAAAGGTGAAACTAATATATGAGAGAGACTCATGACATGCAAAGCGAGATATGTCAAGCCTTTATTTGTTATAATTGTGATGATTATGGCGTACAGCTGATGAGAACCCCAAATTAACAATTTCAACTTTGGGGTTTTCATCAGCTGTGTGCCATATCATCACAATTATAACAAGCAAAGGCTTGAATATCTCGCTTTGCATGTCATGAGTCTATCTCGTATATTAAACTCCAGCAGCTAATGAAAACGATTGCTTACATAAATGGACTTTTCCACGATATTCTAATTTTCGAGTTTCACTGTACTGTAAGATCCATCAGTGAGAACCCATAATGCATGCGCTCTGCCTCTGCCATGAGTACCAGTTGCTGGGAGACTTAAGTGGCTGTTGCGCTCACATCCTGCTTGGATCCTTCCCACTGAGGCACCTGGTTGGTCCCTGTGGGAAAGAGGATGACGGGCGAGATGAGCCTTTGGCCTGATCCAGACCAGCGAGGCTCGTACGTTGCATCTGCCAGATAGTATGAGGCAGCTGGCCTGGCCAAAACAGGGGGAATACATGGCTAAGCCCCTAAATTTAGAGGCTGCACCGTTCTCTTAACATCTTTTGTTGATGTTACCATGTTTTTCCGTGTGTAAGATGCCCCCATGTATAAGACGACCCCTATTTTTTTGAGCCCCAAATTAAGAAATAATTAATTGCAACATTCCGTGTATGAGATGACCCCCTAATTTTAAACTTTAAAAAATCGGGGGAAAATATAGTCTTATACACGGAAAAATGCAGTAATTCTGGAAGATGTCGGACACATCATGGCTGATCACATGAATCACATTTTGGGCCAGCCTTTGGGAACAGACCTGAACTCAGTGGCGTAGAAAGGTCAGGTGGTACCCGGTACAGAAAATATTCTTTTCATCCCTGCCCCCATTGAAATTTTTATTTTATTTTTTGCCTGCAAAATGGTTTGACTTTATTTCATATATATATATTTTTGCGGCGCCAAAGTTGTTGAGATTTTTCTGCGCAGCCAGCACACACCAAAGCCACCTCATCTCTCGCAGACAAAGCATTTTGTCACCCCCTCGGAGGTGACACCTGGGGCAGACCGCACCCACCTTGCTCCGCCTCTGCCTCAACTGCTCAACTGAACCTAAAATACTTGCTCTTATGAGGCATTTCCAGCATGCTGGGACTCTTCCCCTTGCTCCCATCTGAAACGAAACACACGGACACACAAATCTTGGAAGCCACTCGCACAAGCTGTAGTGACACCAGCTGCCTTGGATGGATTTTAAAGAGGATTAAGACTATTGATGGCTATGTTCTTCCCGCCCCTACAAGTTGCTGGGCATCCCAAGTGCAGAGAGAGGCTGCCGCACTCCAGTCCTGCTTGCGGACTTCCCATTGGAGCATCTGGTTGGCCAATGTGAGAACAGGATGCTGTGCTTAGATGGGCCCCCTTTTGGCCTGAGCCAGCAAGGCTCTTAAGTTTGTTGTCTGAATCCCTACCCCCACCCCCCGCCGCTTTTTAGAAACATCTCTAGCCCACTTGAGCCTGCTGAAGTGGAGGGGGGGCCCTTCATTCCAAAGCTCGCTGCCTCCTAGGTTATCTTTTGGAAGCTTCTGTTGCCATGGGAACAGAGCGAGGATGCCAGGCGCATCCCTCCCGGGTACCACGCAGAGTGTGCAGCAGTGATCTGGTCCCTGCCAGACTCTGCCTGGGCAAGGTGGAGAAAGAGAGAGGGAGAGAGAGGGAGAGAGAGAAAGCCTCTTCCGAAAAGCAAACACACACAAACAAACAACCCCAGAATAACAAACCTTTGAGAAGAAACAGCCAGAGATTGTTAATGCCGGGTAATTACTAGGAAGCGGCTCAGCAAAAAGGTGACTCAGCAGAATCTGAGCTGGCTCCATCGCTCTCCAAAAAACCTCTTTCCTTCGCTCCAGCTGTGTTGTGTACAAAAGGGGACTTGGATGATTCCCTCAGTGGGATTTCGCTAGCCTTGGCTGCCAAGAGATTTGAAGCAAAGCCAGTGGTGTGTGTGTCACTTTAGTTGGAAAATTTCCCCCTCAGCACAAGCACCAGCAGCTGAGGAAGGGCTGTTGGGAGTATTTTTTTACATCTGTGCAACTGACAAACTGGCGACTGCATCCATCCCGACTCGGGAGACAAGGGAGGAAGAGTGAGCTTTTGGGTGTGGACTTTTAATGGTCATGGCTTCCCTCGAAGGAGCCCTCGCGAGTTGTCGGCTGTTAAGAGCACTGACCTCACTGAGCTACAGTTCCCGGTGTCCCGAGCACACTACAGTTCCCAGGATTCTCCACGACTGTTAAAGTGGTTTAAGAGTACTTCAGGTGTATGGTGTGTGGATCTGACCTCCTTCTGTTCGTTAGATTTTCAGATGCTGCCAGATATAATCAAGGCAACAACCACAAAAGCGCAATCTTACACTCAGAAGTAAAACCCACTGAGTGCAATGGGGCTTACTCCCAGGTAAGTGAATGTAAGATTGCACTTTCAGTCAAGTATTCCTTGGTTTCTTTTATATCAACCTTGGATTCAGAATCTTGAGGACTGCAGCCTTAGTGAGCTGTTGAGAAAAGTATTGTAACTCCGTGGTAGAGGATCTGCATGCAGAACAGCCCAGGTTTAATCCCCAGAGGCATCTGGGAATATCCCCCTGTCTGAAACCCTGGAGAGCTGCTGCCAGTCAGTGTAGACAGTACTAAGCTTGATGGGACCCCCCCCACACAAAAAACGAGGAGTGAGATTTCCTCATTTTACGTTCACAAGAACCATTTGAGGTAGGCCAGGCTGAGACAACAGAGCCCCAAGTTCACCCAGTGATCTTTCCTTCCGAAATTCTACCCAACTAAAGTCCAAAACGGCAACATCATTCAGGACTTACCACAGCAGCAAAGGCTGGTATATGCCAGAGTATTTTTTTTTTTTGTGATCTTTATGGCGCACCAAGGGCCTAATGATCACACCCTACTGACTTATTGATTGATTATTTACATCCGTTAGCGACGCCATTGAGGCAACACACCCAATAAATCAACCCAGAACGGCATCAACAGGCTAAACCAACTACAAAGAATACCACCCCACTTCGCTATAAGATCCAGATTCAGGGCAGAGATTTATAAACGTTAAAATATTATGATTACTGCTAATAACAATAAAACTGTAAAAAAAAAAACATGAAGGTACCAGGATCAAATCTCCAGAGCCCAGAAGGAAATAAGAGAGGGACGTGATGAATGAGAGAGAGCACTAAAAACAATCTCCTGGGGCCAAATCTTCGTCAGTGTGAAAAGGAGAGACAGAATATTCATATTTATTTATTAATTATCTGTGGGTGGTGCCAAACTTAAGTTTTACACAAGAGCAGGCCCATTGACATGAATGGACCTACTAGTAATTTGATTTATTTCATTTAATAACACACACACACACATTCACACATCACTTGATTGCAAGAAAATCTCTATAAGTGGTTTTTTAAAAAAAAATAAAATACAAACATTTAAATTCTAGGTGGGGGTAAGAGAATATATTTAAATACATTCAAAAGATGATTCAAATCACCAATAAATAAAAAAGAGGGGGGTGGAATTAAACATACACCCTGCTCCCCCTTTCCTGCAAGCAACAATATATTATAGCAGATGGCTGGCCACGGCATACAATAATATTTAATGTATTAGATCATACTTGCAACCTGGCAGGTAATTGTTTTCTACAGTTTTATAGATAACATGCAAGATTGTCATTATTATTTTCTAAAACTTCAATTAAGCATTTGCAGAATTAAAATATATACATATAAAAGATAACATGCAGATCGTTACAATAAAAAAAATCTTAACTTCTAGTTTTCTGGACAGGCTTTGCTTAAACAGAAGCGGCACCAAAAAGAGAAGACTGAAAACGTCTGCGCCTGATGTCAAGAGGCAGGGAGTTCCACAGTGCAGGTTGCTGCCACACTAAAATATGGATTTCTTACACATTGGGAGCACATATTATGTTCCTTAATTTCAATGAGTCTGTTCTGGGTAGCACTAGCGTTGACCACAACCCTGAATTTCTAAACAAACAAACAAACAAAATCCTTCCAACTAAGTTTGTTCTTGGTGTAAGCCTTCGTGTGCATGCACACTTCTTCAGATAGTTTCTGAATTTCTAAGACATCTCATAAAATAAATTCTCCAGGCACCGTACCAGGAAAAAATTAAACGTTAATGCGGAGAACAATGCAGCAATTAAACCCCACAGTAAGCTTTAAAAATTGCAAACAACATAAAAGACAGATATAAAAGACTGGCAGAATAAAGGACGATAAAAAAGGAGCAGAAGCTGAAATCCACATCAAATGCAGGAGGCGAAAAACCACAAACCGTAGCAGAGAGAGACCAGAAGACAAGATCTTTAAAGGCTTGGAAGAACAAAGAAGCAGAAGTCTTGGCCGGGTGTTAAAAGACCAACCCAATCAAGGTGACCTTCCTTAGGGATGCCAGTATTTACAGGTTAATAAAAGTCTCTCTCTCCCCACCCCCCACCCCCGGATTTTAGTTAAATTCAGCCTCTGTTTCAAGGATTAGTAGGGACACAACCGCCTCACTTATAATCTTGTCTTTCAATTCCATGCCCATGTTATATCTGCCTATATAAATATGTGTGTATGTGTAGCATCACGAAGTGGGACGGCCCTGCAGCTGGATAGGGCCAAAAGGGGGCCCTATCTGGTACAGCATCCCGTTCTCATAGCAGCCAAACAGATGCCCTATTGGGGAGTCCGCAGGCACAAAAGCACTGTCCCCGTTTATGATATTCAGAGAGGCATACTGTCTCCGACAGGGGAGGCCAGACACTAGACGACCCTTGAGGTCCCTTCTAACTCTACAATTCTATGATTCACCAGTAAACCTCAGTTTCACATCCAGTTCAAGAAAAGTTGTCAGCTTTAACCCACTTAAAGTTCCCCCCCAAAAAAACCTCAGGGAAGGGGGGAGGACCTAGCATATTCAGTTGTCTCCTGAACATGCACTGAGCTGAAGTCTCAGTCAATTAACACCAAAGATGCCATAAAATGTATTCGGGATGCTCCAGAGAGTGGGGTGTGAAGCCAGAAAGTTACACAGTAGCTCGTTTAATTATCACCTTGCTTAATTTTGAGGAGGCAGGTGAGCAGATGAGAAAAAAAACGAGGCAGAAGAACAAAAACAACAGCTCAGATTTTTTTTAAAAAAAGTGATATTAAATAAGGAGGGAATGCAGGGAAATGAGTCAACCAAAAGGATGAAGGATATTATTAATTATCATCCTCCTCAAACATCATAATACATTTGTATCCCAACTTTTCACTCAATAACCTCAAGGTAATGTATATTATTCTATCCCTTTCCATTTCATCCTCAACAACAACCCTGTGAGGTAGAACAAAATAAAAATTTCTTTCCAGTAGCACCTTAGAGACCAACTAAGTTTGTTCTTGGTATGAGCTTTCGTGTGCTTGCACACTTCTTCAGATACACTGAAACAGAAGTCACCAGATCCTTAAATATAGTGAGGGAGTGGGTATTACTCAGAGGTTGGTGGGAATGGGTGATCAGCTGATAGGTGTGGAAAACCTGTTGACGACTCTTAACGGCTGCAATTAGTCTTGCATACTGCAGAGAAAGGCAAGGGGTGAGATGGCTAAAGATAGCTTTGTTATGTAATGATAAGAATCCAATGTCTTTGTTCAGACCAGGTTTCTCCATGGTTTTAAGTTTGGTGATTAGTTGCAATTCAGCCACTTCTCTTTCCAGTCTATTTCTGAAATTTCTTTGTATTAAGGCAGCTACTTTGAGATCTTTTATAGAATGTCCTGGGAGACTGAAGTGTTCTCCTACTGGTTTCCCTGTGAGGTAGGTCAGTCTAAGAGACAGCGACTGGCCCAAGGTAACCCCAGGGAAGTTCATAGCCGAGAGGGATTTGAACCATGGTCTCCCCCCAGGTCCTAGGCTGACACTCTAACCGCTGCAAAACACTTCTCATAAGAAGAGAGGAAGAGGAAGAGTTTGGATTTGATATCCCGCTTTATCACTACCCAAAAGGAGTCTCAAAGCGGCTAACAATCTCCTTTCCCTTCTTCCTCCCTGACAACAAACACTCTGTGTGGTGAGTGAGGCTGAGAGACTTCAGAGAAGTGTGACTAGCCCAAGGTCACCCAGCAGCTGCATGTGGAGGAGCGGGGAAGTGAACCCGGTTCCCCAGATTACGAGTCCACCGCTCTTAACCACTACACCACACTGGCTCTCTCATAAGGCTCCCCCCATGGGCTTTTAACTGAAGTGTGGGAAGCCAGACAGGTTAGCTAGCAAGCCTCTGGAGCCTGCTTTTCAGGGAAGTTTTGCTTTTATTTTATATTTTTAAATATTTTCCCATACTGTTTTCTTTACAGGTAAAAATGCTTCACTTAAACAACAACACTGAACAGCTGTCAGGTGCTCAGCTGAGGATATTGTGGGTTTTTTTTAAAATAGGAAATGCTGAGAGAGGAGGAATGCTGCAGAACGTGGACCTCCAGAGATGGGAGGTGTGGAATGAAAGAAAGGATGTTGACCTCTGAAACATCTGGACCCCAACATTAGACATCCAACCCAGATGCATTAACTGGAAACGAAAAGCTCAGCTGGTAGAGCATGCATGCAGTTCAATCTCCAATGATAAGTCCTGCTTTGCATGCAGGAGCACATGGGTTCAACCCTCAGCATCTTCAGGTAGGGCTGGGAAGGAGCCCCTGCCTGGTACCCTAGAGAGCTGCTGCCAGTCAGTGTAGACAATACTGAGCTAGATAGGACAACCATGTCTGACCTGGTGTCAAGCAGGGAGGAGCCATGAATTAGGCTACCACTGAAATTAATGGGCATGACTAAATTAGGTCTGTTAGGCTGTATCCAACATTAGTCGTGCAGAGTAGACCCATCAGATGAATGGGCATGTCTTAGATCCATTAAATTCAGCAGTCTTATTCTGCGTAAAACCAAGGTTGATACAGTCAAATAATTTCAATTTGAGTAGAACTGAGCTGGACAGAGCCTTTTAATTTCAATGGTTAGACTATCAGTGGAACAGAGTTTAATAATAATAATAATAATAATAATAATAATTTGTTATGTATACCCCATCCATCTGACTGGGTTTCCCCAGCCACTCTGGGCAGCTCCCAACAGAATTAATGATAATAATATTTTAAAAAAGATAAAACATCAGACATTAAAAACTTCCCTAAACAGGGCTGCCTTCAGATGTCTTCTAAAAGTCAGATAGTTGCTTATTTCCTTGACATCTGATGGGAGGGCGTTCCACAGGGCGGGTGCCACCCCCGAGAAGGCCCTCTGCCTCGTTCCTTGTAACCTCACTTCTCGCAGGGAGGGAACTGCCAGAAGACCCTCGGACCTGGACCTCAGTGTCCGGATGCAGCCCATTAATTTCAATGTGTCTACTCTGAGTAGAATGGAGTTTACTCTGAGTAAAGCTGAGTTGGCTGCAGCCCATTGAACGGGAGGCAAGTCCACCAAAAAAGCAATCCTGTTTCACGCCCCCCATTGAAAAATCTAAATAAATTTTATATCTTCTTTGATAATGTCCAAATGTAATTTCTTTTCTCGTCAACTGATGCAGAATGGCTAGGGGGGAAACACAGAAGAAATTTTCAGTGCAGCACTAATTATGAGATGTGTGTGGAAATCTAATGCCTGTCTCCTTCCTCCACACCACAGGTAATTTTGTAATCTGCTAATATGTCCTTCCATCTGCCTTTTTTTTCTAAATTAAAAGCAAAGGCACCAAATGTCACAGCTGTTGCAGGGTGGTCCATTAGGGTGACCTGCCCCTAGCTAGAATTCATTGGCTCTTGCCTCTCATTGGCTCGCCAGTCCGATTCATCTTTTCCCTTTGCCCCCTCCTCTCCCGCCTCTGTGTCTGAACTGCTCTCTGCCCCAGCAGCTTCCTGCTCACTTAACCCTGTTGCCTCTTCATCTTCCAAGATCTCCTCCTCCCAGCCTGCTCCCTCTTCTCCCTCTGACCACTCATTGTCCCCCCACCACCAACCCCCTGGCTCTGAGTCTTCTTCCCCTTGGCTTCCTCTCCAGCCAGTGCCTCCCACACTCCTCTCCACTCAACCCCCATGACATGTGGCATATATGGGGCAAGGCCATATTTCAGTTAAACTAGTCCCAAACCGCTAAGGGCTTTATATACCAACAGCAGCACTGCAAACAGAGCTGGATTCCAACCTTGAGCAAGTATGGTGGACTAGCTAGACCGTTGGACAAAGGCCTGGGAGGTAAAGGGACCCCTGACCGTTAGGTCCAGTCGTGTCCGACTCTGGGGTTGCAGCGCTCATCTCACATTAATGGCGGAGGGAGCCGGTGTACAGCTTCCAGGTCATGTGGCCAGCATGACTAAGCCGCTTCTGGCGAAACCAGAGCAGCGCACAGAAACGCCATTTACCTTCCCACCGGAGCGGTACCTATTTATCTACTTGCACTTTGACGTGCTTTCGAACTGCTAGGTTGGCAGGAGCTGGGACCAAACAACGGGAGCTCACCCCATCATGGGGATTTGAACCTCCGACCTTCTGATCAGCAAGCCCTAGGCTCTGTGGTTTAACCCACAGGCCTGGAGACCAGGGTTCAAATCCCTACTTGGCCATGAAGCTCACTGGGTGACCAGTCACTTTCTCTGTCAGCCAAACCTACCTCACAGGGTTCTTGGGAGGATAAAATGGGGAGGATATAAATGCAAGGAATGCGATAAAATAAAATAAAATAAGTAAGCAAACTAGCTCAGTTGGTTAGAGTTCGGTGCTGATAATGCCATTGTTGCAGGTTCAACAATTTGTATTCCTGTATTGTAGGGGGTTGGACTACATGACCCTCGGGATCTCTTCCAACTCTATGATTCTATGAATCAACCTTGGTTCGATCTGGGCTGTTGATTTAAGCAGCCAAGAATCACACTGAAAGGCCGCACTCTGTCCATGGTGCTAATCCAGCCTCTCAACAGCTGAAGAGGATGCGGAAGGGCTTTCGAGGCACAATTGGGCAATTTCGATTTACTTGTTTAGATAAAAAAAAACAAATACTGCCATTTTAGGCCAGAACAGTCCTCTCTCGAAAGCGGTCCACAACGCAAAACCACAATAAAAGGTTAAAAGTCGAATGCAACCCACGCACCCGCAGTTCATCTTCCTTATGCAACCTCAGAGTCTGACCAATTTCCACAGTGCCCTGTGCAAAAGACACCCCCCTTCCCCCCCCCTGGGTTCCACTTCAACAGAAGCAGAAACTGAAGCGACAGTGAACCCATTTGCAGCACCCGCTGCGTTTGAGCAAAAACAGCTCTTCCGAGCTATTTTCCCTTTAAATCAATTTTCATGGTACAAATACCTGGGAACTTTAAAGTCGGGTGGAGGGGAGGACTGAGTGGGGAGAAACAGCAGAAATAAAATAAAAACCACACAGGCTTGTAGCATGACAAGCCTGTGGCACTTTTGAGGTATGACTAATATATATTATATTTTCCGGGCGAGATGAAGCGATCTGGTGAGATGGAAAGTTTCACGGCTCCCGGGGACCTGAGAGGGCCTGCGGTCTTGCATCATGCTCTGAGTTTTTGCTCTGAGTGGGGGGGGGAATAAGGGCAGCAAAAAAAAGGGGGTGGTTTGGAGAGGCAGAGGTGGGGACTCTGTGCCCCCAACCCCAGATGTCACTGGATCCTAGCTACTGTCAGCCCCGGGCAGGAGATCTGAGCATGGACCCCCTCATGGGCTGGATACATCAGGATGATGGAGCTGGAGGACTGGCCAAGGACCCAAGGAGAGGACTCCTGAGGCATGTGGGGGCCTCTGCCAAGAGTGGGGCCAAATTGCTAGTGAGGATCCTCTCGCATCTCCTCTGTTCCCTCCCTCTCTGTCCCTGTCTCCCTCTCCGAGTTTGTTAAGAGCCTCTCTCGGACACAGCGCTTTCAGGTACTGGGAGCAGTACTGCCTGCCTGCTGTGTGTGCGATTCTCTGGTCCATACCACTCTCAGGAGTCAGAGACACTTCTCCTGCCACCTTGGGTCTAGGGTCTCCCCAACTTGGGTCTCCAGCTGTTTTTGGACTTGTTGTTGTTCAGTCATTCAGTCATGTCCGACTCTTCGTGACCCCATGGACCAGAGCACGCCAGGCACGCCTATCCTCACTGCCTCTCGCAGTTTGGCCAAACTCATGTTAGTAGCTTCGAGAACACTGTCCAACCATCTCCTCTGCTGTCCCCTTCGCCTTGTGCCCTCCATCTTCTCCCACATCAGGGTCTTTTCTAGGGAGTCTTCTCTTCTCAGAGGTGGCCAAAGTAACTGGAGCCTCAACTTCAGGATCTGTCCTTCTAGTGAGCACTCAGGGGCCGATTTCCCTTGATGAATGGATAGTTTGATCTTCTTGCAGTCCAGGGACTCTCAAGAGCCTCCTCCAGCACCATAATTCAAAAGCATCAATTCTTTGGCGATCAGCCTTCTTGATGGTCCAGCTCCACTTACGTACATTACTACTGGGAAAATGGGATTTGTAGTCCAAAAGCAACCGGAGACCCAAGTCTGGGAAACCCTGGTCTAGGAGGAGCCAAAAGAGGAGGGAGCAGACGGTTCCCCCTACTGGGCATAGTGAGAGATTGCAGAAATGCTTTCAGCCTTAAGATAAGGTAGCCCAGCTCCTATTTATATACAGGTGAAACTCGAAAATTAGAATATTGTGGAAAAGTCCATTTATGTAAGCAATTGTTTCATTAGCTACTGGAGTTTAATATATGAGATAGACTCATGACACACAAAGTGAGATATTCAAGCCTTTGTTTGTTATAATTGTGATGATTATGGCGTACAGCTGATGAGAACCCCAAAGTTGAGATTGTTTAATATGGGGTTCTCATCAGCTGTACGCCATAATCATCACAATTATAACAAATAAAGGCTTCACATATCTCGCTTTGCATGTCATGAGTCTATCTCAAATATTAGTTTCACCTTTTAAGTTGAATTACTGAAAGAAATGAACCTTTCCATGATATTCTAATTTTTCGAGTTTCACCTGTATATAGGATAGTCAGGTGGTGTGACAGCTTCAGATCAACATCCAAATCTTTGGCCATTAGGGCACCTGCCTTTGCTGTAGCTGTATTTAAGATTAACCACTGCATTTCCTGAAGACCCTCATGCCAGCAGTTTGCATTTGCGCCAGTGGTGTGCGGTCAGTGGACTAGGTTGACTACGCTAGTTCCCTAAATGTTCCCCTCCTCCTGAATTATTATTTTTTTAAGCAATCCAAATGAAAATATGCTGTTTGGTTAATCAAAGCACTGCTACAGTCAATTGCAACATTTAAGAGAGCAAATCCATCTGGCGCACTGACTCAGCTTTGGAGCCCTGGGCCAACAATCACCACCAGCAAAGAACACATTCTGCAACACTGGAGAATCTACGCAGTTTACGTGACTTTGCAGAAATGATCCTGGTTGCAGAACAGCACTTTTCTGGGCGCAGAATTTAAGGGCCTCGCAGCAGAACATTATTTTCAATTTTATTTTAATGCAGCGGCAACACAAGCTCTGCTATATTGGTCCTCTCCTGACTCTGCTCGCTCAGGGTCTCACAAACCACCCTGCCTGCTCACCTCTCCTTGAAATCTAATACTCCTCTTAGCGTAAGAATCTGCAATCGGTGAACTGTTTCCTCAGCTAGAAGCAAAAATAAAATTAAAATTAAAATAAACTTAGCAGATCTGGGGAGGGGAAAGAGGTTTAATTCCAGCTTTGCTGCTGCCAGTTGTCTTTGTGTAAACACACACACACACACACCCTTGCACATAGCAGCTGATGAATTGCGAACCTTTAAGGTGATGAAGTGCTCATAAGATAGATCCTCGGAAGCTATCTCCTGAAGCCAGGTGGCTTATAAATCAAGCACCCTTCTCAGGAGGGGACGCTGATTGATGCCAGAGCAGAGACGAGACGCAAGTGCAAATGATGGCCCTCGATAAATAAGAATGCTGCCCTGATCTGCTGCTGAGAAAGGAGATTTTAATGGCTCTATCGAGGATCTGAATGAAATCCCAAACTACGCCGCAGAGAGAGAGATGCTGCCCTGAACGGGACGAGATGAGAAGCAGATAACGTCTGCGACTCAAGAATGCCACAGAACCCAGGCGCAGTTTCTGCCCGTCACAATCTCATGACTCTGAATTTATCAATTAATCAATGTGGAGAATGTGGGAATGTTCAGGGATGCAGGAGAGGGTATATTATCTATTATATCCTATTCCAACTTGTGTTAACAAGTTCAACAATATCAGCAGAGTTTACATTCCCCTTTTAAACACGCACAGCGGATGCGTTGCTCAGGTTCGCTAAAACCTCTATAATAATACTGTCCTGGTATTTCCCCCTTAAAAGATAAGACACGACACAGTCTTCTATAAAGGCATAAAAAGTTTACTTACAGACATCCTGTTCACAATAGGATCCCAGAAGGCAGACTTTAATCTCCCCAAAGTTGAGATTGTTAATTTGGGGTTCTCATCAGCTGTACGCCATAATCATCACAATTATAACAAACAAAGGCTTGACATATCTCGCTTTGCATGTCATGAGTCTATCTCATATATTAGTTTCACCTTTTAAGGTTGAATTACTGAAGAAATGAACCTTCCCACAATATTCTAATTTTTCGAATATTGTATTTCACCTGTATTTCCCATGATATGTTGACTTGTCCCTTATACGCAGACCCAGCGAGGCGCTTTCTAAAATCCCTGTTTGTACAAGAGAGCAGGTTCTCCCTGACAGAAAGGACGCATGGGCCGTTGAGTGACAACAATGCCTTCCTGAATCCATAATTGGCCCTTTTGCTCTGGTGGCAAAAGGAATTAGGGAGGCGGCACTGGTTAAAATTGACATAAATTGTAAGGGGAGATTTGGAGGCATAACTGGAAACTCAGTCTGTGTAGCTGTGACCGTATCCCTGTTATCGGTTATCTTGCAATAGATGGCCTCTGTTTTTATTTGCAGCTGTTTGAGTTATATTTCAAACCGAGTGCATGGGTTTGTCGTGGTCTTGGGCTAGTACAATAAATTCATTTTTAAAATAATAAAGCTTTTCACAGGGTAGAGTAGTGAGCACTGGGGATGATGACTTTACAGAAGCAAAGGGGAGGCAAAAAAAAGTTTGGGAACCGCTGATAACAGAGCTTCCTTATCACTGCTTTTAACAGAAGGAGCAGATTAGGTTGGTTGTTGTTGTTCAGTCGTTCAGTCGTGTCCGACTCTTCGTGACCCCATGGACCAGAGCACGCCAGGCACCCCTATCCTTCACTGCCTCTCGCAGTTTGGCCAAACTCATGCTAGTTGCTTCGAGAACACTGTCCCACCATCTCGTCCTCTGCCGTCCCCTTCTCCTTGTGCCCTCCATCTTTCCCAACATCAGGGTCTTTTCCAGGGAGTCTTCTCTTCTCATGAGGTGGCCAAAGTACTGGAGCCTCAACTTCAGGATCTGTCCTTCCAGTGAGCACTCAGGGCTGATTTCTTTAAGGGTGGATAAGTTTGATCTTTTTGCAGTCCATGGGACTCTCAAGAGTCTCCTCCAGCACCATTAGGTTGGTAGATGTTTCTTAATTGTTCTGTGCTTAAGTTACCCCCTCACCTGCCAGGCTGGCTGCGGCTAAGGAGAATTGTGGTCCAAAAACATCTGGCAGGTGCCAGTTTTGCGGAAGGCTGGTTGATTCTTTGAATATGCATTTCAAGCTGGTTCTGTTACATGCTGAATGCCGCTTCGGGAAAGTGTGTTTTCGGAAGGCGGCTAAGAAATGTGTTATGTCAAGGGTGGAGAGCGCCTTTTGAGCCCTTAGGGCCGCATTTCTTTCTGAGCAAGCTTCCGGGAGCCACATGTCAGTGGTGGGCGGGGCCAGATCGAAAAGTGGGTGGAGCCACAAGTGACGGTTTTGGTACAGAAGGCTAGTTTCTGCACACACTCAGAACTGCCCTCCCCCCTCTGTATCCTTCCAGGCAACCAAAATGCATCGTCAGGGTTCCAGCACACATTCCAGCCAGCCGAAAGTGGCCCACAGGGTGGGCGAGGGCCAGAAAGAGAGGCGCAGAGGGCCGCATTAGGCCTTGCCCAGCCTGAAGATCTCCATACCTGTATGAAACGAACCATTGTTCTTCCTACGCAGAACCATGATATGATGGCACACGCATACACACAGAATACATATTTAAAACCAGCAATTTCCTCCGGGGCCAACAGGCGATGGAGCCCAGGGGGTTCCTGCTCACCTGAGCGTTTTGCGGATCATGTCCTCGTCGGTGATCCCGTAGTACGTCAGGGTTTCGTTCCAAGTCGGATTCAAGGTGTTCCGCAAGGTTTTGGTCCGCAGCTTATTCGCCTGCAGGCGGTTGAAACGAAAGGAGATAACAAAGGGCGTGAATATGCCTTGTTCTGGATTGTGGCAGAGAGATAAAAAAAAAAATGGCGCCCTCACATTCCGGGCCACCCCTGCTTTGCCCACCCCCATCTTGAAATTGTGGGAATGTTTTGGGATGCAGGAGAGGATATATTGTTTAAGATACCCTATTGCAGTGGGCTGGCCTTTAAAACATCCTTAGATCTTGGCATAATAATTCCTCACTACCATAAAGAGAAATGGCTGCCTTGGCATATTTGGTCCATATTTTTAAAAAAATAAAAATGCAAGCTTTTATTGAGACATGATTGAGAAGCCACGAAGGATTGTTTCTTAATGAGGCTGGTGTCTTCTTGCTTTCCCTCTTTACTTGCATGATTAAATATTGCCGTTCTGTGTTCTATGCAAGGTTTATAGAGATTAGGGATGTTGAGCAACGGCACTGGAAATGGAAACAGGATGGAAACAGTTCCATCAGAGATGGAGATAGGAGCGGAAGTCCTTGCAATTTGCAAGTCTGTTTGCGGTCAGGTGCGGAAATTATAGAACAGGAGTCAGTAACCTTTTCCAGCCGTGGGCCGGTCTACTGTCCCTCAGATCATGTGGTGGGACGGACTATATTTTTGGGGGGGAGGGGAATTCCTATGCCCCACAAATAACCCAGAGATGCATTTTAAATAAAAGCACACATTCTACTCATGTAAAAACACACTGATTCCCAGACTGTCCGTGGGCCGGATTGAGAAGGCTGCACCCGGCCCATGGGCCTTAGGTTGCCTACCCCTGTTATAGAAGTAAACAGGAGTGATATTTGCTTTAAAAAGTCTGTGAATGTTACCTAAAAAAAAATACATTATTTTCTGTGTTGTCGTTGTGGACACCTCCCTCCCACTGAAATGCAGAAGGTAAGCTGCGTTGAGCTCCTTGGAGGAAAAGTAGGGTATAAATGTGAATCACAATTAAGATGGACGAAGCATATGCTTAATTGACTGGAGCTGCAGTTGTATGCACAACTCCAACAGATGGAAGATGGGGCTGAAGCTATTCAACTGTGCACATACCTCCTTGGCTTCTATGATGTAACTACAGGTGAAACTCGAAAAATTAGAATATCGTGGAAAAGTCCATTTATGTAAACAATTGTTTTCATTAGCTACTGGAGTTTAATATATGAGATAGACTAATGACATGCAAAGCGAGATATGTCAAGCCTTTGTTTGTTATAATTGTGATGATTATGGTGTACAGCTGATGAGAACCCCAAAGTTGATTTGGGGTTCTCATCAGCTGTACGCCATAATCATCATGATTATAACAAATAAAGACTTGACATATCTTGCTTTGCATGTCATGAGTCTATCTCATATATTAGTTTCACCTTTTAAGTTGAATTACTGAAAGAAACGAACCTTTCCACAATATTCTAATTTTTCGAGTTCTACCTGTACACCTGATGTAACTACACCAATCCCCACCAACAGCTCATTTACTTAAAACAGAAATGAGAAGTCCTCCAGTAGCTGGTAACCTTCCTCATCCACCAGGAAGTCTCCCTTTGCCATCAAAGCACAACCCGAGTGTAGGAGCAGTCATTGATTCTGAGTCCAGTCGCATTTTCAATCTCTCCCTCTCCCTCTTTCCTGCACCTCATCCGTCTTCTCCTTCCCCTTTCAGTCCCTGAATCCTGACAGATAGCTCTCAACAGAATTTATTTCATTCTGATTCTTCCGCCCTGAGTCAGGTCCAGCTTCCATCAAGAATGGAGATGGATGCATCATTTTGCAAGGAGGGGCAGCGGTAGGGGAACCGGCCCACGGGTTCCTCCTCCAGGTAGGTCTTCCCCATTAATTTGCCACATCAGGAGGACAACCAGACAGAGATCCAATTTCCACTCTAATTGGATGTAAAGCGAGATTGTTCATTCTCCCCAACCGGGCCACTTTTCAAGGTAACGAGCCCTGATGAAATCGATGTATAAGAACTTGTCCACTGAACATTTTTCGGCGGCGGTTTACATTTATCATCTTTACTTGGTGAGGGCTGCATTAGTGGGGAAACTGGGGAGGGCATTTAGCATGTCAAGTTAATAGCAGGAGCAATAAAATATGCCACTCTTGTTAAAAGGAAGGACAGCTTCCTCGGTCAAGGAGCTTCCTAAAGTCATGGGCGACATTTCGTTCAAGGCTACAGTCAGGACGGATGAAGATCTGTACATATTTTCAAGCACATTTCTCCCTATATACATAGAAATGTAACGTGTCGTCAGGCTCTGCAGTTCACACGGCCACCAATAGGTGGCCACGTCAGCTGCAGCATGAGGAATGGCAGGCAGTCCCAGGTAGGTAATCCTCTTTTAAAACCATCCAAGTTAAGAACCTAAGCACATAAAGAAGAGCCTGCTGGATCAGTCCAGTGGCTCATCTAGTCCAGCATCCTCTTCTCACCATGGCCAACTTGTTGCCTGCGGGTAAACCTGCAATCAGGGGTTCATGAAGAAGAATACTCTCCCCTCCTGTGGTGTCCAGCAACTGGCATTCAGGAGCATTGCTGCCTCCAACTATGGAGGCAGAGCATAGCTACTGGACTCCAACTCCCATCATCCATGCATGGATGATGGGAACTGGAGTCCAACAACATCTGGAGAGCATCTGGTGGAAGAAAGGCTGGGTTGGGTTGGGATCTTTTAATCAGGGGTGGGGAACCTCTGGCCTTCCAAATGTTTCTGGATAGCAATTCTCAGCATCCCTGGCCAATGCTGGCTGCTGGGAATTACCGGTAGTGTCCAACAACATCTGGAGGAAGCTAAATTGGCTACTCCTGGCGTACGCAGGCTGTCTCCCCACCCCCACCCCACTGCCCCGATTCCCCCTCACTCCACCAGGGTTATTTATAGTTTTTCATTCCTCTCCATGCCTCGACCTTGACAGCGCCCTCCCCAAAACGTAATTCCACAATCATTTATCAATTAGCTTGCAAAGCACTGGGGGCTCCCTGGCTTCTTCGCAATGTGACCTGAAAAATCCACCACGTTTTCTAAGAACCGAGGGAGGTGGGAAGAGATTAGCATCTCAGGCACACAAACACACACACATATAACATCTGCTTGGAAGCCCCTGAAAAATCAATGCTTGTCTGTTTAGCTTTAGGACCACCGTGCCACAGAGCAGACCCAGAGAAATTGGTGGCCATGACTTAACTTGGGTCTAGTAATCCCGGGGTGTGTGTGGGGGGGTCTACTCAGATTAGAATGCGGTTGGATATAATTATTAGTATTAACAACAACCATTTCATTGATGAATCAATTCCTATGAAGCACTTTAAAGCAATTTCAAAATATAGTAACTAAGATCATGGCCACTGGTCCCATCACCTCCTGGCAAATTGAAGGGGAAGAAATGGAGGCAGTGAGAGATTTCACTTTCTTGGGTTCCATGATCACTGCAGGTGGTGACAGCAGACACGAAATTAAAAGACCCCTGCTTCTTGGGAGAAAAGCAATGACAAACCTAGACAGCATCTTAAAAAGCAAAGACATCACTTTGCCGACAAAGGTCCGTATAGTTAAAGCTATGGTTTTCCCAGTAGTAATGTACGGAAGTGAGAGCTGGACCATCAAGAAGGCTGATCGCCGAAGAATTGATGCTTTTGAATTATGGTGCTGGAGGAGACTCTTGAGAGTCCCATGGACTGCAAGAAGATCAAACCTATCCATTCTCAAAGAAATCAGCCCTGAGTGCTCACTGGAAAGACAGATCCTGAAGTTGAGGCTCCAGTACTTTGGCCACCTCATGAGAAGAGAAGACTCCCTGGAAAAGACCCTGATGTTGGGAAGGATGGAGGGCACAAGGAGAAGGAGACGACAGAGGATGAGATGGTTGGACAGTGTTCTCAAAGCTACTAACATGAGTTTGGCCAAACTGCGGGAGGCAGTGAAGGATAGGTGTGCCTGGCGTGCTCTGGTCCATGGGCTCACGAAGAGTCGGACACGACTGAACGACTGAACAACAACAACAATTGTTGTTGTTCTTATTGGACCCTAGTTAAGACTGCAGGCCAGAGAGAGCCTCACAGCTTTCCAGTGGCTTGTAGCGCCTTTCCAGCCACTCCTAGAGAGACCTGCTGTGGGGTGGGGTGGGGGGCTCACACACACCCCAGTCTGCTCCTGCAAAAACCTACCCCACTCCCAAAACTTCACGTGCATTTGGAAAGCTAAGGAACTGTTGTTGCGAGCGCCACAAATATACCCATTTCCCAGAAGAAAAGGTGGAGATTCTTGGAACACCCCCGCCCCCCAAATTAAGAGGCAAAATGTCTTGTACATTCACAGATAGAACCTCACCCCCCAAAAAACAAAACACAGGCAGTCCTCTCCAAAAGCAGGTAAGCCCCCTCCAACTTCCCCACCTTAATTTATTTTAATTAAAAATTGAGTGGGCACCGGGGGGGGGGTGTTTGTGAGGTGAGAATGCTGCAGAGGCCACATCGGAGATGCCCCCCACCCCAGATAAAAAGGGGGCCATGTCCTACCTTGCTGGCGCCAGGAAGCAGGTGTAGTTTCACATATGGGTCCGAGAGTCCGTTGTGATCCATGGGCTTCAGACCCTTTAAAAAGACACAGAAAGAGAGAAGGGAGAGAGAGAGAGAGAGAATGTCAAGTTATAAAGGCAGAATTCCTGCAAATAAATGAAAAAATAAACACGCATCGCCTCACTTTGGTTTCTTGCCATTCTGCTGCTCCTAGACAACAATCCTGGTATAACACAATGGGTGGCCAAATTTTGTGCAGCATCTATTAAAATACGACATTCAGTGATTAGCGTCTGGGATTAGGGTAACATATTGACACTCCTAGGCCAGAAGGGTTTCTTTTCTGACAGATAAATGTCCACCCAGAACTGCTCTTTCATGTATATGTGGTTTTTTTTAAAAAAAAAACATTATTTTATTCTGCCTTGAGCTTTTAAATTTTGTCATCGACTGTAATAAAACGACTTGACTTGGCATGTACCAAGCCAGACCATTGGTCCATCCAGCTCAGTTTTGTCTACACTGACTGGCAGTGACTCTCCAGGGCATGGGTAGGCAACCTAAGGCCCGGGGGCCAGATCCTGCCCAATCGCCTTCTAAATCCGGCCTGCGGACGGTCCGGGAATCAGCGTGTTTTTACATGAGTAGAATGTGTCCTTTTATTTAAAATGCATCTCTGGGTTATTTGTGGGCCATAGGAATCCGTTCATATTTCCCCAAAAAAATATAGTCCGGCCCCCCACAAGGTCTGAGGGACAGTGGACCGGCCCCCTGCTGAAAAAGTTAGCTGACCCCTGCTCCAGGGTGTCCAGCATGGGGCAGTCCAAGCCCTGCCTGGAGAACTCAAGAGATTGAACCTGGGACCTTCTGCAAACAAAGCAGATGCTCTACTCGTGAGCCGCTTCCAAGCCAAGGTTACCAGGAGCTGGAGAAGGATGAGCAAAGCAGTCACATTTCAAATAAGCCAGGAAACGGCATCCCGGATCCTCCCAGTTGTGGATGGAAACCTGCGATCCATCACTGTTCTCCGAAGCCACGATACTGGGTAGAATCCAATAAACCACCTAGATAATTAATTACAGCCTTGCTGTTGTTCTGGCAGCTAATTCTAGGTTTCTTCCAACTCACAATTAATTCTCAGCTTAAGTAACTGAGCGGTTTCTCGAGGTACCAAATTACGGGGCTCTGGCATTTGTGATAATTGCCTGTGTGCAAACATGCTCCTTTTGTTGCCACATTACTGCAGGATGCTGAGAGGGGGTGGGTGGGTGTACCTGATTAAGCAGAGGCATAACAAAAAGCCAGGGGTGTTGTGTTGGATTCAAGGGGTGGAAGAGGAACCGCAGAATCACAGCATGGCAGAGTTGGAAGGGATACCCAAAAGTCATCTAGTCCAACCCCCCTGCAATGCAGGAATCTCAACTCAAGCATCCATGACAGAGAGGGCCACCCAACCTCAGCTTTAAAAACTCCAAGGAAGGAGAGTCAACCACCTCCTGAGGGAATCCGTCCCGCTGTCTTACTGTCAGAAAGTTCTTCCTAATGTTTAGTCAGGATCTCCTTTCTTGTTGTTTGAATCCATTGGTTCAGGTCCAACCGTCCAGAGCAGGAGAAAACAAGCTTGCTCCATCTTCCATGTGGCAGCTCTCTAGATATTTGAAGGTGGCTAGACAGCATCTTAAAAAGCAAAGACATCACCTTGCCGACAAAGGTCCGTATAGTTAAAGCTATGGTTTTCCCAGTAGTAATGTACGGAAGTGAGAGCTGGACCATCAAGAAGGCTGATCGCCGAAGAATTGATGCTTTTGAATTCTGGTGCTGGAGGAGACTCTTGAGAGTCCCATGGACTGCAAGAAGATCAAACCTATCCATTCTTAAAGAAATCAGCCCTGAGTGCTCACTGGAAGGACAGATCCTGAAGTTGAGGCTCCAGTACTTTGGCCACCTCATGAGAAGAGAAGACTCCCTGGAAAAGACCCTGATGTTGGGAAAGATGGAGGGCACAAAGAGAAGGGGACGACAGAGGATGAGATGGTTGGACAGTGTTCTCGAAGCTACTATCATGAGTTTGGCCAAATTGCAAGAGGCAGTGAAGGATAGGTGTGCCTGGCGTACTCTGGTCCATGGGGTCACGAAGAGTCGGACACGACTGAACGACTGAACAACAACAACAACAATCTTATCTCCTCTCTTCCAGGCTAAATGTAAACAACTTCCTCAACCGTTCCTCATATGGCTTTTCTTCCAGATCCTTGATCATCCTGGTTTCCCTCTTCTGCACATCTTCCAGCTTGTCAATATGCTTCTTAAACTGCCCTTTCACTAATATCCTTCCATGAAAGGGTAGATAAGAATTGGTGGTGGTGAGTTCGAGATGTCTAGAAGCCCCCTCAAAAAAAAAACAGAGCATGTGCAGTGCCTACACCATGGGTAGGCAAACTAAGGCCCGGGGGCCGGATCTGGCCCAATCACCTTCTCAATCTGGCCCACGGAGGGTCCAGGAATCAGCGTGTTTTTACATGAGTAGAATGTGTCCTTTTATTTAAAATGCATCTCTGGGTTATTTGTGGGGCATAGGAATTCATACATTCCCCCCCCCAAAAAAATATAGTCTGGCCCCCCACAAGGTCTGAGGGACAGTGGACCGGCCCCTTGCTGAAAAAGTTTGCTGACCCCTGGCCTACACAATGGTGACTGAAGGAAGGGGAAGTCCTTTGGAAGAGGGCATGGCTGGCGGAATGGAGCAGTAAACAGGAGCGCTGCGCACTGCAACACTTCGTTGCAGTCTCAACTGCCAATGGACATCAGCCATTACAGCAGGTGAACCTGTGGCCCTAGAAGGCCTGATTTCACGCACCCTCTGGCCTAATTTCATGTGGCTGGGGAGGAGGGGAGGAGAAAGAAGGGGTGGCGGTGTGAGAACGAGAGAGAGAAAAGAGAGTGGCTAAGGAAGAGCGATGAATGGGCACCCTTGGCCATTTCCCCCCCTGGGCCGCCCTGACAGATGAAACCAAGGAAATATGGGCCATGATGGGGCAAGAACACCCCTTCTTTTGGCCTTTTGACTCTGAAATGGGTTGGCTATGTTGGAAATCTCCCTCTCTCTCTCTCTCTCTCTCTCTCTCTCTCTCTCTCTCTCTCTCTCTCTTTCTCTCCCCCCCCCCAAAGGTTCACTAGCTCAGCAGAGCTTTTTGCCTGATTGCACATCCTGAGAGTCTGCAATGTGGGGTGTGTGTGTGTGTGTGTGTGTGTGTGTGTAGATGCTCATAAAAGCGGCCTCTTTCTCCCTCCCAGAAAACAACCATGAAATAGACCCTGCGTAGCAATTTGATTTTGCTGCAATTGAATTACCTTCTAAGGAAGCCATAAAGGGCCTTTCTGAAATGACGTGGGAGGAAAGGGGTAAATGGATTGACGGGCGTTGTTTCTGTGTGTGTGTGTGTGTGTGTGTGTGTGTCTCCCCTTGATGTCATTTCTGGCCACCTGACAGAGCCATTGAGAGGCCCCTACTTTAATTATAGCATGATGAAAGAGGAGAAGGCTGCACCAGCACTATATACATTCGAAACAGAATCATGTCACTTTAAACATCCACTGCTCCAGCCCCGCCCTCCAAAAAAAGAATCATGGGAACTGTAGTTTGTCAAGGGGTTCTGAGAGTTGTTAGGAGACTTCACTAGGGTAAAGTGTGCGTTAATTGGTGGTTCTGTGGAGCAGTTAATAGAATGCTGGATTGAGACCTGGGTTCGAATCACGATCTTGGGCCAGTTACTGCCTCTCCCAGCCTAGCCTACCTGAGAGGGTTGTTGTGGGGATAAAATGGAGAGGGGGGGGGGAAACTATGCACACCAACTTGAGCTTCTTAGAGGGAAAAGACGAGCTGTTAATGTAAGAAATTATCTATACAGTGGTACCTCGGGTTACAGACGCTTCAGGTTACAGACTCCGCTAACCCAGAAATAGTACCTCGGGTTAAGAACTTTGCTTCAGGATGAGAACAGAAATCGCGCGTCGGTGGTGTGGCGGCAGCGGGAGGCCCCATTAGCTGAAGTAGTACTTCAGCTTAAGAACAGTTTCAAGTTAAGAATGGACCTCTGGAACGAATTAAGTTCTTAACCCGAGGTACCACTGTACAGTAAAGGTAAAGGTAAAGGGACCCCTGACCATCAGGTCCAGTCGTGTCCGACTCTGGGGTTGCGGCGCTCATCTCGCTCTATAGGCCGAGGGAGCCGGCGTTTGTCCGCAGACAGCTTCCGGGTCATGTGGCCAGCATGACAAAGCTGCTTCTGGCGAACCAGAGCAGCGCACGGAAACGCCGTTTACCTTCCCGCTGGAGCAGTATCTATTTATCTACTAGCACTTTGACGTGCTTTTGAACTGCTAGGCGGGCAGGAGCTGGGACTGAGCAACGGGAGCTCACCCCGTCATGGGGATTCGAACCGCCGACCTTCTGATCAACAAGCCCTAGACTCTGTGGTTTAACCCACAGCGCTATATTTATATCCATATCTATGTAATGTAGATAATGAAAGCAGATTATATTAGGGGAAATTGCTTTGCAAAAAAGAAGAAGCACCTCTTAGTAGAAATTTGCCCTAAAATGCAAATTCCTAATGAAATTCACCCTAAAATTCACCCCTATTCTAGTGCTCATGAAAAAGCATTAGCATTTTAGGGCATGTTTCTGCTAACAGTTACTTCTTTTCCCAAGCAATTTCCCCTAAAATGTTGCGGATTTGTATGTACCAACTTTCAGAGTAGACCCATTGAAATGAATGGACATGAGTAACTTGGCTCCACTCATTCAAATGGGCCTAACTCTGAACAGAATTTGGTTTGACACAAGCCAAGGTATAACATTTATGATATGAAAAGTCACAGGGGGCTTTACGGGGCATGAGCCGATCAGAATCAAAGCAGTCTGTCAGTCCCAAAACTTTTGCAGGCTGGGACAGTATTGGAAGTGAGATTGTGTATAACTGCTCTGATAACATTGTGAGCACAAATCATCCCAAATCCACAGTGAAAAGGATCCCTGGAGGTTCCCCCCTCCCAGTGGATTTGGGTGGCTTCAGAAGGCAGGTGGGATTTCTAAATCGATATAATACAGCCAGAGATTAAAATGATTGGAGGGAAGATCAAAAGGAGAATAGAAAGCTGAGCTCATTTTTATTTTTTAAGAATATATGGGGGGGGGGGAGTTCCCAGGCGCTGTTGAAATATTGAAGGCTTTTAAAATGTCAGGCACAACAGCCCCAAGGATATGCTAGATGATCTGTCTGGATTCTGCACAAATTAACACACAGAGAAGAAGTCTCTAGCATAGTCCTGTCAATGTCCTTGAAAAAAACCACAGGCAGACGGAAAACCCCACACAACTGGCTAGCACAAAGAGGGGGCAAGAGAGCGGCTGCGGGGGGCGGGGGGTCACTCGAAACATCCCCACAATAGAGACAAATTGGGAGCTCATTGGCAGAGCATCTGATTTGCAGAAGGTCCCAGGTTTAATCTTCGGGGGGCTGCGAAAGACCCCTGACTGAAATCCGCTGCCAACTTTACTTCCAGGAACACCAGGTGACCTCCAGCATCCATGAAAGGGAAGCAGTTTTGGTTATGGAGCCATACCCAAAGCCGAGAGAGAGAGAGAGAGAGAGAGAGAGAGAGAGAGAGAGAGAGAGAGAGAGAGAGAGAGAGAGAGGCCTTCATCTTTCAAATCCACTCCCTAACCCCTTCCCTTCTGCACAGTCTTTGACTTGACCCTCTCCGCCCCCCCTCCGTAATCCACCAACTGATCACAGCACCTTTCAAAAGCATTTTTAAAAATGCATCACGTTTATCTTAACACACACACACACACACACACACACCCCACTATTCATAACAGATGCATCACAGTGGTTTACACATTTAAAATGCAACAGTAAACAAACAAACAATAATACATTTCTTCATTAAAACAAAAGGGTGTTTTTTTGTTTGTTTTTTTTACAAAAGCCAAGAAGCGTGGGATAAAAGCAGCTCAGTGGTCAAAGCTCGGTTGAATTAGGCTGTGATTCTATGTCTAGTCAGAAGTAAGCCCCATTGGATTCAATGGAGCTTATTCCCAGGTGAGGGGTTAGGGCTTCAGCCACTCATAGTCACTTACCTGCTTTTTTGCCCTCTGATTTTTTGTTGGGGGGGGAGGAGGAGGAAGGAGAACAATTGTCAAAATTCAGATTGTGTGCACCTTGGGAGCAGAGACCTGCCTCCTTTACTCACTGTTACTCTGCAAAACGGCAATGCACATTTTGTTGACAGACAAACGGACTGTTTTGCAACACGCCACGGCTACGGTGATAATATTTGGACTGCCTTTGTCCTAAAACCAGGCATGGCCAAACTTGGCCCTCCAGATGTTTTGGGACTACAACTCCCATCATCCCTAGCTAACAGGACCAGTGGTCAGGGGTGATGGGAATTGTAGTCTCAAAACATCTGAAGGGCCAAGTTTGGCCATGCTTGTCCTAAACGAATGCATGACAAAGTTTCCCACAGTAACACCACAAAGCGAGGGAGGTGGTTGTGAGAGCAGAGTCCGTGGTCCGGAGGAAGGGAAGGGGAGGCCACACATTTCCAGGGGCTCCTCAACCCGCAGAGAACAGTGGGGGCCATTTCCCCAAGTTTGCACAGATGACCTGAGAAAGCCATTCTTGGTTTCAAACGCCTTGTCTCTTTCTGGTCGGGACGTTCCAGTTATTCTGGTGGGTTAGGCTGAGAGACAATGACCGACCCAAGGTCACCCAGTGAACTTCATGGCAGTGATTTGAACCCTGGACTTCCAAGGTCCTAGTCTAAGACTCTAACCACTGCACCACACTGGCTTATCATTATTTTCACACGCTCATTCCGGAGCCAGGGTGGTACAATGGTTAGAGTCTCAGACTAGGTGCAGAAAACCAAATCAAATCCACTGAGGCCCACCGAGTGACCATGAGCCGGTCTTCCTTTCTCAGCCTAGCCCACCTCACAGGGTCGTTGTGGGGACTTAAAAGAGGGACAGAGATCCAGGTTCACCACCATGAGCTCTGTAGTGGAAGAGCAGGGGGATATAAACTTTGAGGCTGGGGTACTGCAATGTGCTCTTCATGGGACTACCCTTGGAAGCTCCAGTTGGTACAGAATGCAGAGGCTAGACTGCTGGTGGGGGCAGACAGCAAGACCAAAAAAAGGAGGAAGAAGCGCTGTATCCAACTAAGTTCTACTCTGAGCAGAATACTGAAATGAATTGTTATAGGTTTGGAGGGTCAGTCTGGATGATATCTGTGGGTCCCTTCGAGGCTTGTGATCCTATGTATGTGATGTATAGAATCAAGTAGAAGAGGCCACAGAACTGGTCAGCCAAGTTCCTTTGCGAGACATGGCCTTAGCTGGCCAGTTAAGTACCACCATTTACATGTCTAAAGAGGTTGCTCTGTTGCCATGGAGACAAATGGGTGGGTGTTTTCCAGAATGGAGAACAATAGGCTGTGTGTGTGTGTGTGTGTTTTGACTGATGCTGGAAGCTGGGAAGACAAAGGCATGTCTTGCTCTGTGCTGGACCCAAAGCTGAGTTTGGGGCGTCCCTGGAACCCTAATAGGGAGACAAGATCTCTTGAGATGTCAATGCCACAAGCTCAGGTTGTATTGATGTATAAATAAAACCATATATCCTAAAGACACTGCAATCCCCACAGACCTTCATTCCAAGGAAAACAAACTCTGGGGAAGTGCCAGAACCCCTGGAGTCTCTTCACAGCTTAGAAATTGAGATGCATGCAGCAATGCAAGCCTAAGTCATCCAGGGCCATTCATTTCAATGGGTCTACTCTGAATAGGAAGAACACTGGCTAGAACCCGGAGTGAGTAAGCTGTGGCAATGGGGTGCATAAGAAACATGAAATCGTGACTCCTGCTAGCAATGAGTTGAGGTGGTGCGTGCCAACTGCTCTGGAGCAGCAAACTGGTAAGCAAATTCCCCCCAAATTGGGAGGTAGGCGGCACCTGTGAGCAATATCCAGACACAGCGACTGGCAGCTATGAAGCGGTATCCAAAGCGCCTCCTGCACCCACCCCATTCTCTTTGAAGCACCTTGAGCAGCTAGATTTCATGCTGCAGTGTGAGATGGGCCAGCCTAGGTCTCGCAGGGTGCAATAACAAGCTACGTGGCTAAGCCAGGCCTTACCTTTCGGTACTCAGCTTTCGGCACCTGGTTTCCCCCAGGCCGAGAGAGACAACGAAATGGAAGTGTGGCAGAATGGAGAAAGGAAACGGGGGAGGGAAATAACCACGAGGAGGGGAGGGGGGGGAACAGAGAAAACAGAAAAGAAAAACGTGTGAAGAATGGAATGGAGACATCTCGTCTGAGCAGTGTGGGTGGCAAAGGGTTAAGGATGGGCTCAACATTTTGAACATTAAAAGCAGACAAATCAGATTCTTGGGGATATCATCATCATCATCATCATCATCATCATTCTGCCTTTCCCCCAGACTGGGACTCTAGGCGGTTTACACAAATTGAAGCAACACAGATAAAATACGAAAAGCTAACGCCATTGAAAAGTAATTGAACTCTAATGGAATTAAAGCAATTCAAAGAATGAATCTATTAAAATGTATATACCAGTAATGAAAGCAGTGCAGCACTATTAAAAGCACTGGATCCAGCTAAGTCAGAGGAGGCAACATAATGAACCCGAGTGGATTTTCATAGCTCAGTTGGTAGAGCGTGAGACTCTTAATCTCAGGGTCGTGGGTTCGAGCCCCGCGTTGGGTGAAAGATTCCTGCATTGCAGGGGGTTGGACTAGATGACCCTCGTTGGTCCCTTCCAACTTTACAACCCTGCGATTCTATGGCTTCAATGGGTCTACTCTGAATGGGATTGGCACTGAGAAGCAGGATGCCTCCCCCAAAAGACTGGTGGCAATATTAGCAGTTACAAGGCCAGCAAGGTTCTGCCTCGCTTCATTTTAACAGCTCTGAAACAGGTTGAAATTCAACAGATGTGGTTCTACCCCAAAAAAAAAAAAACACTTTTTGGGAAGGGTGAAGATTTTTTTTTTTTAATTTCATTTTATAATACACACAACACAGAGAGAACACTTATAACAACAGATGAAATTTAAAAAGACTGTAACAATTACAGTAGGCCCACAACACATGTGCATTTAACTTGTGCGTTTTCAGATTTAAGTGTTTGGCAATATATATATTTTTTTAATTTAAAAGTGGGTGGGAAAGGGGTTGGCGTCCAGGAGAAAGGGATTTAGCAATCTCACCTGCCGCTCCACCCAATGTGTTTTGACTATACCTGATTTGGGCTTTATTTAAGCACAATCTTTGGAGTCTAACCCCCGTGCTAAGTTGCGGGCTGACTGTATCGAACAGGCACATAGAATGAATCCAGTCGCACATGGGTTAAAAGAACTAAGTCCAAGTAAAGACTACTGATTCACCAGGCTTGTGATTCACCAGGTTGTGTTGAAACGGATGCTTCCATTGTATATGAAATAAAGGGATGGCAAATCATATATGAAGTGTCTGTCGAAATCTCCAATTATGTGTGATTTTCTCCATTGCGGCTACATTCCAGAGTGAGCGCCCAGTGTAAGATTTGGAGCTGTGGGTTCAAATTCCACATTGGGCAAAATATTCCTGCGGCGCAGGGGGGCTGGACTAGATGACACTTGGGGTCCCCTCCAACCCTGCAGTTCTATGACTATTCTAGCTGCCGAGATCATACATAAGACCAATTCATTTGGCAATATTTCTACAATGGTTGGTTCCCATTGGCTGTAAGTTGCTTTCGGTTGCCCTGGGCAAAATAAAACAAATTCCATAAATATGAATAAAAAATTAAGAATAATCACCCCCAAATCTTGACCCTCTGCTTAAGTACTGCTGCCATACCTCTGGAGGTTACTGGGATTTCAAAGGCAGAATTGACATGGGGTGGGGACAACAAGAACTTTTGGGGTGACCTAAAAAAGGGGGGTTTCCTTTTAAAAAAAACCTTAACAGTTTTGGGGTCTTCCCAGTGTTTTTTTCTGGGGGGGACACATACCCCTAAATATTTTGTGAATCTTTGTACTTTTGTCCATTTACTGTGTTTATTTCCCCCGATTTGAACTATGAAGTGGTGATTTTCTTGAGTCAAAATGGGAGTACCCCTAAACATTTTTTTAAGAAGAAGAAAGCACCGGGCCTTCCTAAAAAAAAACGTACAACAATTTTTGGGGTGCCCTGGGTTTTTTTTACTTTCTGAAATATGGCAATCCTAAATTCAAGATTCGGCCAACGCTTCATGGTGCATCCAGCCAGAAGCTTGCAAACAAGAAATGAAGAGTCGCGTTTGGAGGCGAAGGGGGGTGACCTCTCTGAGGCTGCCCCTTTCGCCCCCGATCCCCTGGCACAGCCCCCCCCCCCGGACTGTGGCTGTGCCAGCGAGCCGCCCCCCCTCCCTCGTTAGCCCACTTTCGCCGTTCCGCGTGAGATTGCGCCTTTGTCACTTTCCGCTCCGCTGCCCGCCTCCCTCTCCCCCGCGCAGCCTGTTTTTAATAGGTTCATTCGACGCTACACTTTCCTTTATTATTTGACAAATGGGATAACAAATGGGAAAAGCACTCAATGTGGTCTAAATGGAAAAGCAGGGGAGGGCAGCAGGAGCGGGGTTGGGGGGTGGAGTGGGGAGGAGAGAGAGGGAGAAGGGGGCGCAAAACCACCAGCGCGCACGACACAGCCTTATAATAGAGAGAGATGCAATTCTCCATGACATTTTGCTTTCAATTAAAATAGAGGAAGGAAGATATTTGAAAAATAAAAATAAAAATCAAACAGGCCAGGGGGGAAAAAAAATCCCATCACGCATCATTCAGGGCCTTTTTCTCCCTACAGCTCTGCAGCGTGGGAAAGCTTTTCTTGGTGGGCAACCTTCGTTGGGGGGCGGGGGGGGGGGAAACACACACAGAATGCAAGCAGTGGGAGGAGCCAGAGACAAAAGTGGGCGGCGCAGAGAGGCAAGGGGTGTGATCAGAGTTCAAGCACACATTCCCAGTCCGGCAGAAACCCTCCAGGAGGATGCAAAGCAGGGGCTGGTTGAGGGGTGTGGCCTGGAGGTGGGAGTTCTGAGGGCCAGGGAGAGTGACCTGGAGGGCCACATTGAGCCCCCGGGCACTGAGGTCCCCCCCCCCATCCCCACCTGCTGGAGTTCGTGATTGCACACTAAAAGTGGGGGGTTTAATATGCAAGAGGCGCATCGCCCCCACATTAAACAGCCCTCTGCCAGCAGCACTCTAAATGACTGATCAGGTGTTTAGTCCTCAGTGAAAAAATGCAGGGGGTTTGTAAGAGGTGGGGAACACAGCATGCCCTGTTCTTCCTCCCCCAATTAAACGTTTCTGCCCAGCACAAATCCACCTATTGTCTCTCCCCTCCTTAACCTCCCCCACTGCTGCAACGGTTGCCAACTTCTCTAACCGCCCCTAAACAAAAGCACCCCTTGGGGAACGATTTATCCTGTGAGGCACCCCCACCCCCCACCCCATCACCAGTTCTCCTTCAATGATCCGATGGGCGACAGCATGATGGAATAAGCAGTCTGGTCCAGCAATTTTCTTACACTCCTCTTATCATTTTATATATCATTATATATATAGCTGTAAAATGTACATTAAAAAAATAAAAATCCCAGATTGCCCAGAATTATCCATCAAACACAGATTATCGAGGCAGGAAAGGAGGAGAAAGGGATTCCGTGCCCCCCCCGCCCCATCTATACAAGCTGTTCTTTCAATTTCTTCTTTGATGCATTTACCCTTTTGTCGGAGGGAGGTAAACAACGACCCAACTTCACTGTATACATCAAGGGAAAAGGTTCCTGGGGATCAAAAGGGATATGAGCGATACATCTTTTGATAGTGGGAAGATAAGACGAACTGGTTATTTTCAAGGCTGGGAGGAGCAGGGGAAAGAGAGAGATTAGCCGCGATGGAGAGATGGCTGTACAGGAAATCATATCTGGAGACAGCGAGGGAATATAAAGAGAATGAAGCAGACAGGCCTGAGATTTTCATTTCAACTGAGTCTTAAAACTCAGCCAAGTCCCCAAACTGTGCCCAGCTAGATCCATGAGAGGTCTACAGAGAAATAAATGAAAGGATGAAAAGATTGAGCATGACCTAACTTGCAGAGGAGGTTGCTTGCTGCCTCCCTGCTTGAGTGCCTGTCCGCTTGGGCCTGGGCCTCCTTCCCTTCACAAGAACATAAAAGCAGCCCTGCTGGGTAAGGATGGAGACCCACCTATAGCACGTCATTCTGTTACCCAAAGCGGCCAATCAAATGCCTCCGGGAAACCTATTAAGCAAGGCGTGAGGGTAGCCGCTGCCTCCCACTGTCAATCTCCATTTCCTGGAGGTAGCCAATTGGTAGCCATTGATAGCTACACCCTGCATGAGTTTCCTTAATCCCCTTTAAAGTCAACCCAGTTTACAACACCTTGTGGCAGGGAGTTCCAAAGTTATTAAACTACGTGCTGCTGTGTGAAGTAGTTGGGGATGTAAAAAGCTGCTTTTACTGAGTCAGACTGGTGCACCATCAAGTTCAGTATTGTCTACGCTGACTGGCAGCAGCTCTCTGGTGTTTCAGGCAAGGGGGGAATCTCCTAGCGCTATGTCGAAATGAGGACCTCAGAAATAAGGACCTCTGACAGTGGAGACAGAGTACAGCCATCATGGTTAATAGCCACAGACAGCCTTATCCTCCTCCATGGACCGGTCCAATCCTCTTTAAAAGCCTTGTGGGAGTGAGTTCCACAGTTTAACTGCAGCCCCATGCTAAGAAGTTATTCCTTTAGCCTGTCCCCATTTCTCCCAACATCCAGCTTTTGGGTGGCCCTGAGTTCTAGTCTTACGAAAGGCAGGGCGAAAACAATTCTCCCAATCTGCTTCTTCCACACTGTGCGTCATCTGACACATCTCCGTGGTCCCCTCTCACTTGCCTTTCCCCTAATTTAAAACACCCCAGATATTGTGAATTTTCCGGGAGCGCAGATGCTCTACCACTGAGCTACAGACAGAAGTCCTTCTTTCCCCCTCTTCTGAATCTCTTACCCTTCAAGTCTTCGTTGGATCAATGGCCCCTTGCTTCCCTGTCATGGAGAGCGAGCAAAATCTCTCTAACCACCTTCCCCACCCACTGGCCCTAATTTTACTCTCCATGATCATATCCTCCCTTACGCACATTCCCCCACTCAAACTAAAAAAAACAGGTTGACCTTTCCTCACTGAGATGTAGCTCCAAGCTCTTTGATTGCTCTGGTTGCCGGCCCTTACCAAATTCTCCGACAGTGTCTCTGGAGGGGTTCCCTAGTTCTAATTCTCCCAGCTAAATTGGGACAGGCTTACTTATGGGGGTGGCAATCAGAGCCCAGAGGAAGCCTGGTTGTGATTATATATCAAACGAATGTCTTGAAGTAATAGTACCACTGTATTCTGCTCTGGTCAGACCTCACCTAGAATACTGTGTCCAGTTCTGGGCACCACAGTTCAAGAAGGATACTGACAAGCTGGAACGTGTCCAGAGGAGGGCAACCAAAATGGTCCAAGGCCTGGAAACAATGCCTTATGAGGAACGACTTAGGGAGCTGGGTATGTTTAGCCTGGAGAAGAGAAGTTTAAGGGGTGATATGATAGCCATGTTCAAATATATAAAAGGATGTCATATAGAGCAGTGTTTTTCAACCACTGTTCCGCGGCACACTAGTGTGCCGCGAGATGTTGCCTGGTGTGCCGTGGGAAAAATTGAAAAATTACTTTATATATAGTCAATATAGGCACAGAGTTAAATTTTTTAACATTTTCTAATGGTGGTGTGCCTCGTGATTTTTTTCATGAAACAAGTGTGCCTTTGCCCAAAAAAGGTTGAAAAACACTGATATAGAGGAGGGTGAAAGGTTGTTTTCTGCTGCTCCAGAGAAGCGGACATGGGGCAATGGATTCAAACTACAAGAAAGAAGATTCCACCTAAACATTAGGAAGAACTTCCTGACAGTGAGAGCTGTTGGACAGTGGAATTTGCTGCCAAGGAGTGTGGTGGAGTCTCCTTCTTTGGAGGTCTTTAAGCGGAAGCTTGACAGCCATCTGTCAGGAATGCTTTGATGGTGTTTCCTGCTTGGCAGGGGGTTGGACTGGATGGCCCTTGTGGTCTCTTCCAACTCTATTGTTCTATGATTCTATGCCAGGGGTCATCTTCCCTTGAGATGCATCCAGTCAGAACAATATCATCCAAGCAAGGACACAAACCCCACAGTCCCAGTGGCCCAGCAATGTTTTCAACCAGCATCGGTCACAAACAAGTAAAGCAAATCTGTTTGGTTTGCCTTGGTTTTCAGCCACCTCCTTCACCCACCCCATCCTTTTTGAAGCACCTTTACTTTCATTAATACAGAGCGCGCGCGCACACACACAAACCCTGTGGTTGGCATCCATCTGTCTCGAGAGACAATTTAGTGTGCCTCTGGGAGTGAAGTCAAACAGCACCACAGTGACCTCCCCGGGGCGCAAGCCTGGGCAGTGTGTATGGAGGTCCTGGGCTACCCAGGTGACAAGAAACACACCCTCCCCTCCCTTGGCTTTGCCGATGTGGCCCAAAAGAAAGCAGAGCGTTAGCTTGGCTGCAGGAGCATCTGGAAGGAGCCATACAAGGCACCACCCAATCCACGCCAGATTATATGAAGCAAAATGGGCACCGTAATTTGTGAAAGGTGACCAGAGCAAGACACTATCTCAAATTACCGGTACATCTGTAATCGCTGCAAAACACAGGGATGTTGAGCAGGAACTTTACTAGGGCAAAATATACTTTGATACCACAGGAAGTATGAGGTAATCCAGCGACTCCCAAACTTTTTTTGGGGGGGGGGTCCCGCACCCTCAGTTCCTCGGCCCAGTATACCTGAAGGAGCGTCTGCCCGGACACTGAGGTCCAGCTCTGAGGGTCTTCTGGCAGTTGCCTCCCTGCGAGAAGTGAGGTTACAGGGAACCAGACAGAGGGCCTTCTCGGTGGTGGCACCCGCCCTGTGGAATGCCCTCCCATCAGATGTCAAGGAAATAAGCAACTATCTGACTTTTAGATGACATCTGAAGGCAGCCCTGTTTAGGGAAGCTTTTAATGTTTGATGGTTTATTGTGTTTTTAATATTCTGTCGGGAGCCACCCAGAGAGGCTGGGGAAACCCAGCCAGGTGGATGGGGTATAAATAATATATTATTATTATTATAAATTATTATTCCATAAACTCACCCCCAGTGCCCGCTACCCTATAAAAAACATTATTTGGAATATTTCACAGCCCGCAAAGAAAAATGATAGCACGGTAAAATTCAAAACAGTAACAATTGCACATTGATTCAAAATCCAGTTAAAACTATTTAGTATAATTAATTCAACAAAATGGATGAACTTGATGCAGTGATACCAGCTTTTCAAAGTCTGATAGCATTTACACCTCCAGTCCTCCCCTGCCTCCCCCTTGCCCACCCCCACAAAGGTAATGCTACTGCCCCCCCCTCCCCAGGAGGCAGCAGCACCCACTTTGGGAAACCAGCTGTCTTCCTCATCCAGCCAATCCCTGACACTGAGGCATTTGGTCACTTCTGATGCATAGAGGCAGCTGGACCCCACCTTGAGGAATGCACAATGTTGTGCCTCTGCATGAGTCACCTTTTCTGACAATTGGGCAGGAAAATGGGAAGGTGTGGTCCCACCTGCGAATGGTGGGCAATCCTTGCTCTTTCACACATTCGGAGTAAAGTTATAGGAGTGTTTGAGGGATGAATGCTTCCCTTAAAAAAAAAATGCCTCGGATTGTTGGTTTAGTCAATCTGAGAACCGATGGCCATTCATGGCTGTTAAGAACAATAGATTTTGTTTCTTAACACCTTGAAGGCTCCTCTGCCCGCCCACCCACTCCCCCCCCCCCCGAAAGGAAAGGAAAATGGCAAGAGTTATTTATAAGCCAGTGCAACCCACGGCCAGCCCGACATAACGATTATTTACTTGCCGCTCCTTGGCCGCATTGCCAGCTTATAAATGGGGCTGTTAAATGCTGCTAATCACGTCCTGCAAAACGGCTCTCTCTGGCGGCTGCATAATTGGCAGCCACGAGGTTTCCACCACCCCCTTCCTTTCCAATGCTCTTTTTTCATTTTGCAAAAAAAAGGGAAGAAAATATGATTTTTTGCAAAACAGAGCTGCGCACAAGTTGCAGTCTTGCTTTTGCTAAGCTAGCGGCCATCACCTGGGAAGAGCATCCCGCTCTCAGGATGGGAGGGGGGCTTTCCAGTGATGTGAGGGGGGGTGGATACCGAAGCAGGGGTGGCCACAGATGCAAAGGGTTGGTCCATGATAGGCAGGCATTTTATTTTTAATTCTTTCATTTTATATTTGTTTTCTGTCATATTGCACAACACAACCATATCTCAGATTGTTCCAGGGCACTTTTCTCCAGGGAGCAAAAGCAGGCCCGGCGTTGTTCCCCTTCCCCAGCCTAAGAATTTAAAAACATAAGAATTTCCCTGCTGGATCAGGCCCATCCAGTCCAGCATCCTGTTCTCGCAGAATCATAAGGAACAGGAATTTGCCTATTAAAAACAAAAACGAGCTTCTCTGAAAGCTGAATTCTGTAGATGTTGTGTCAAAGATAAGAACGAGAGAAGATGCCTGCTGGATCAGGCCAGGGACTCATGTAGCCCAGCGTCCTGCTCTCAAAGTCTCCAACCAGATGCCTCTGGAAAGGCCACAGGCAGGATCCGGACTAAAGAGCAACTCTCCCTTCCTGCGTTTTCCAGGAGTTTTCCAGCCACTGGTATTCAGAAGCGTTGCTGCCTCCAGCTGTGGCCATCATGGCTAGGAGCCGTTCAACATTAACCCTCTCCTCCTCCATGAATTTCTTTTAAAGCCATCTAAGGTTAGTGGTTAGACAGCATCTTAAAAAGCAAAGACATCACCTTGCCGACAAAGGTCCGTATAGTTAAAGGTTTCTCCAGATTGGGCTAGAAAAAAGTTCCCTGCCAGCCAGTGTCAACAATATTGAGTTAGATGGCCTAACAGCCTGATGCAAATAAGGCTGCTTCCTGTGTTCCTATTTGAATCAGTCCTTAACAAGGACTGGAATCTTTATTTTCAGGCAAAGGCCCGTAACTCAGTGTTAGAGCACAGTGGCGTAGCGTGGGTTGCCATCGGGGGCACAGACAGATGTGCAGACTCTGTTGGACTGTCCTCAGAGTGTGTTCCAGGCTGTGCCAGATTGCTTCTGCTGCATTCTGCTGCAAAGGACAAGTTTACTATCTGTAAACGGGCGTTTAATGCTCACAGAGAGAGCCACTGAGGCCCGGCCTCCGTTTCTGTAGCCTCCCTGCCTCCTCTCCTGTCCCCCAAAAGGAAGCGGAGTTGCTCCCATCCCATCTGGAAACAGTTCCTATCAGGGTTGGGCAGCAGTGGCAGAGATGTTGGTGGGGAAGGGTTTTCCCAGCAGGGAGAGGGAAGCAGATGCACACACACACCCCTAAAAAAAATGCACCTGTGACAGCCGCCCCTCTCGATACACCACTGTTAGAGCACCTGCTTTGTCTGCAGAAGGTGCCAGGTTCAATCTCTGGCATCTCCTCACTTAGAGAGGAACAGGGCAGGGGTCCCTCCTTTGAAACCATGCCCACCCCACTCTTCCTAGCTGTATGAATCCCCCCCCCCAGCAAGCTATGGGAGGGGTGGGGAGAAGACCACCACCTCCTCATGGCCACCTCTCTCGATTCTGTCTCTCTGCGAAAGCAGAGGAAGGCGGCACAACCCCCCCACCCCAAATTATCCTCAGGAAGCAGGGTGTTGCGGAGTGTGGGTTGGGAAAAAGCTATACCGACAAGAAAGGAAACAGAGGCGGCAATTAAGGAACCTGCTTTTGACGGGAAGGGAAATTACTCATCCTCTCTCACACACTTTCCCAGCAATTTTGCCAACTCGCTCCATCATTTTGGAGGTGTACCGTGCTGCTCCGCGTATAAGACTAGGTTTTTCCCTTTAAAAATTATGCTAAAAAAAAATGGCGGTCGTCTTATACGCGGATAGCGCACAGGGTGGGCGTGTCATTGGTTGCTGCGCCAAGGGCTGCTGTCGATTGGCTGGCGCTGCGGCAACAGGGCGGGCGATTGGCAGCTTCTGCCGACGATGGGACAGACGAGAGGCGGGTTTTGTGTCGCGTGCTGGCGAGCGAATTTCGGCAACCCCCCCTTTAAAAAAAGCTCAACAACCCAGTGCAACCCCCCCCAATAAAGCTCAACAACTCTGAGCCATTTCCCCCCATTTTTTAAAAAATCGAGCCCCCCAAAATAGGTGATGTCTTATACATGGAGGTGTCTTATACATGGAAATATACGGTAAATCCACCTTCAGGGCCACAGATTGGAGAGCACCCAGGTATCTGTCCGCCCACCTGCTCCTCCTGAAAGACCACCACATGCCAACTTCCTACATTTGTGTTTTTCAACTGTGGGGAAACATACAGAGAGAGAGAGAGGCGGCAAGAAGAGCCACAGCTCTGGGGAGGGGATGTTTCGTTTTGGGTTCCCCTCCTCCACCCCCCCAATTTAGACCATGTCGGGTGGCTTCCTCCCCCCCCCCTTGAGCTCTGCTGTGCAACTTGTTACATGCGCACAGGGATAGCACAATCATCTCATCTCTTTTACTTGTTACTTGTGCACGGGGATGGGTGGATCTGTCCATTTCAATTCCTCCCCGCCCGCCCCCCCCCAAGAAAACGTGTGGATTTTAGCACAAATTCCTCCTAATCCGCACATTTCTAGCTAAGATAAAACAAGCAGAGGTTCGAAAGGCACCGGGAACTGAGTATCCCAAACACACCCACACACCCAAGTCTGGATTACTGTAATGGTAATGCGCTCTACGGGGGGGGGGGGGCTTCCCTTGCGCTCGATCCAGAATCTGCAGTCAGTGCAGAATGCTGCAGCCCGATTGCTGACAGGAGTGAGGCCTTGTCAGTCTACAACACCCATGCTCAGAGAGTTGCAATGTTTGCCAATTTGCTACCTGGGCAAGTTCAAGGTGTTACTATTAGTATACAAAGTCCTTAACAACCTGGGGCCAGGTTACCTGTGAGATCACCCTACCTCAAATAAGCCTTCTTGAGCAGTTTGCTCTGCGGAACTGGTCCAGCCCATAATACCCGTTTCACTTCTGTTACAATATTGATCTTTCAGTGTAGCAGCACAGAATCTTTGGAACTCCCTGCCTATTGATATCAGGCAGGCACCTTCACTGCAATCTTTTTGGCTCCTGCTAAAAACATTTTTGCTTAGACAAGCCTACCAAGATCTCCAGACTACTGGTGTCTTTTACTTTAATGGCGGTTAATAATTTTCTGAATGTTTCCATTGTTTTTACTAATAATTTTGTGGGGGGGGGGGGTTGTTGTTGTTTTTGTAAGCCGCTTGGAGGGGTTTCTTTTACAATTGAGCGGCATGTAAATGTTACGAAATAATAAATAAAATAATGACAAGGCACTGATCAAAGGATGAAAAACTACTGGCTAACAGTAGCCTCAAGAGTTCTGCAGGAGGCTCGATCGTTCCAGGCTGTCTATCTGAGTCACGGAAGGCTGATCCCTAGAGCAACACGTCTGTTACCAGACACCCACCTTGGCTCTGTTGATAGTGCAGTGGAGAGCGTTGTTCTCTTGATCATACAGCAAGCTGAAATCTAATGTCCCCAGGGCAGCTGGAAGAGAATGAAAAGGAGACATGCATTGAGGAGAGAAGTGTTTGCCCCTTTTTGAAACATAAAATCAAGCGGAGTCAGAACGATGGGGGGGGGGAATCAAGTCAAAGAAAGGAACCAAAAGCTTTAGGGGTAGAGGGTCCTTTTGGATCAACCCGATCTGTGCTCCCCAAAACGTTACGTAAGTTGAAACTCAAGCACCCTTTGCAATTTGTCTTTTCCCCTGAATTTTGCACTTCTGTAGCCAAGTAATAGGTACCAATTTATTTATTTTATTTTTTGCAAAAAAGTAAGGAGAATGTTGGCCAGCTAGCACCAAGGGGTAGACTCCTCTTGAGCCTGGAGGCTCTACTTAGCTGTCATTGGCTAACAAGCACCGAGTTCAGGGTGCAAAGCCAATCCTCATTTCCTGTTCCGCCAAGAACTGAGATGTTTGCAAGTGAGTCTGCTTCTGGGCTTTCTGACAACATGTATCAGAGGCCGAAAGAATAAAAGGAGGTTGGGAAGAGGGGAAAACGTGCAACATCTTTATCATAACGATGTGTGGAACTCACCTCCACAAGATGTGATGATAGTCCTGGGCTTTACATTAAACAAACTGGGGGGGGGGGGTAGGTCTAACCAATGACTTAATCACATGGAATTTCAATGCTCAAAGGAAGACTGCCTCTAAGTAATGGATGTTTGACATACCCCTGGATATTATCCTCTGTTGCAAGTATGTGGAACCTGTGGCTGTCCAGCTGCTGTTTGACTAACAACTCCCAGAATCCTCTCGGCCATTGGCCATGCAGGCTGGGGGTGAAGGGAGCTGGAGTCCAACGATAGCCGGGGGGGGGTTTCCCCAGATGTTACCCCCTCCTTGCTCCTTGATTTTGTCCATCTACTGCCCACCTCACTTCAGAAGGCCTCTGAGCTTACTCCCGAATTCCAAGGCACCTTTTCTCAGAATGCCCCATGAGGGCTAGAAACTTGCCTTCTTAAAATGATGGAGGGGTGGGTGGGTGGGGGGACTAAAAGCTCTGCTGCGGATTCCATGCCTGCACACTGCTCCCACGCAATCCTCGCGAGCCCAGCCTCTATAATTCGAGGGCCTGTTTGTTCCCACACGAGAGATTATTGATTGAAGCAGAAAGACAGCCTGTTGGTTTTCTCTCTTAAAACATACTCAAAGCCGGTCCTTGGCAGAATGGTAGAGGGAAAATAAGGTGGGTGCGATGTGTGGGGGTGGGGGGGGGAGAGGAGAGGAGAGGGATGACTGTGCCAATAAGCTGGTTAAATTTAGCACCGCATATTTTTGAAAAGGGGGGAATTTGAGAGGAACAGGGTGGGATAAGGATGCTGATTTGCAGAAATGATGAATTGGTTGTAAATGGCAGCGTTGGACTTCCCAGTTCCCTGCTGTGCTTGTTTCTTAAAATAATATATATGCATATTAAATTTTTGGTGCCGTTGGAGAACCTTCCTTCCCTTGACCTGAGATGTTCAGGTTCCCCAACTTGGAAGAGTTAAGAAAACAAGAAGAGATCTGGTGGATCAAACCGGGGACCCATCTTGTCCAAGATTCTGTTGTCACAGAGGCCCATCAGGTGCCCCCCAACAGGACGTACGCAAGCAGAGCTCTCTTCCCACCTCCGTCCTCCTCCCACAGCTGGCATTCAGAAGTTGCTGCCTCCAACAGCGGGGCTAAAACAACAGCATTGTGGCTAGTAGCCATCCATAGCTTCCTTTTCCTCCATGACTTTGCCTACTCCCAGTGCTGTCAAGAATCCCGTTTTCCCCGGGATTCTCCCTTATTTCAAGCAGTTTCCCGCTGCTCTCCCTTATTTTTTATTTCCCTTAAATTTCCCGTTTTTAATGGAAGCAGCTCCTCCCCTGCTGGCCAGGGACTGGGTGGGAAGACCTCGCCTACTTGGAGAGAAAAGCCTCAGCCCTCAAAGCAAGTGGGAGCCGTTTCCCGTGCTTACAGGGGGGTGTATTCCTCCCCCTGCATCAGCCCCTATCCGTTGCCGCCGAGCCCCTCAGCCGGTCAATAGGGTTAGCTGGCGGGCGGAGCCTGGCTGCCTTTGAGCAGCTGCTGCTTCCTGTCCTGTTTTGATGGGATCAGACAAGAAGACGATGGGGCTCCATCGCACGGAGCACATGGCTGCCCTCCTCTTTGCTGGCTGCCCTCCTCTTTGCTCCACTCAGGGCCCGAGTCCGCTTGGAGTTTACATTGCTGCTCCGCCCACTTTTGCTTCTGGCTCCGCCCACCACTGACATGTGACTGTCCCCGGGATAGGCGAGACTGCTGATCCCTTATTTTCAAATCCGAAACTTGACAGCTATGCCTACTCCTCTTTTGAAAACATCTGAGTTGGGGGCCATTACTGCCTCTTCCAGTGAGGGCAGGCTGAGGTTGGCCGTCCAAGAAAAAAGGGGGGACACCAATATGCTTAGGTCCATGTACAGCTGCAGATTTAGAAATAATTCTTGCAATTCAAATTCGAAATGAAATAATGCATCTTCCTTCACTGTGACCAGGTGAGTTGCCAGCCTGCCCACTAGGAGCTAACTGTTGATGGGCATAGGAAAAAGTGTCGATTGTTTCTGCACCCAAAGTTGCCCAATGAGGGGTGGGTGCTCTTAAGGACTTCTTCTGGCACTCCCACAGCCCCCCCCACACCCCGATCCCTGCCCGCTTGGTCACAAGGTGGCGAGGGTGGTGACTTTCCCCTTTTAAAAAGTGCACAGAGTTAAAGGAGTTAAGTCGAAAACGTGACACTCTTTCCCACTTCTTCTTCCAGCTCTGTGGGCTTTTCGAGGCTCAAGCCTGCGCCCAGGCTGACTGACCTGAGTCTGAAAAATCATATAAAGATTGGCAGCTGGAGGGAAGGAGGGGTGAGCGGAGAGACTAGGGGAGGAAAGTGGGCGCTCTTTCGGAATTCCAAATGCACCCCCCCTAAAGGTTGGCACCCCCTGTTCCACACACATGCCTGGGGTCCCACGTTCCATAAAACAAAACAGAAGCCTGTCTTATTAAGTAGGAGACAAGGGATCCAGCTACATATCCATTTCTCACACCACTTTAAACAGCCACAGCTTCCCTGAAAGAACCCTGGAAACTGTAGTTTGTTATGGGTGCCAAGAGCTGTGAGAGGACCCCTGTTCCCCTTGCGGAGCTACGGTTCCCAAAGTGGTTTAACAACCAAATCCTTCTTCTCAGGGACGATACCTCTGCGAAGGAGATAGAGGGTCATCTGTGAGGCCTCAGTGCCCAGAACTAAACTACGGATCCCAGAATTCTTTTAGGGAAGCCATGACTGCTTAAAAGTGGTACGATGCTGCTTTAAATGTGTAGTGCAGGATGAGACCATGCTCACCAGGTGTCAGGACTGGGAGTGAAAATCGAATCCAAGGCACCCACTCCCCACAGCTAACAACCTGGGCTAGTTCCCCAGCCCCTGGCTGCATAGTACCGAGTTCAGGTCCTCCGATCCCCAGCCCCAGGTTAAGAAAGGACACAGATAAACAAGGACACAAAGGTTCTGGACATGCAATTGAGATGGAAAGTCTTCTTCTTTTTTTAAAAAAAGCAACTGTATTTGAATGGCTTGACATGATTTGGTCTATAGTAACAATAATTAAATTAACTTAGGAAAGAGTGCACATAAATCAAACCTAATAAGTTTGTAGAAAAAAGGGTATTCTTTGTGATGCACTGGTAATGCTCAGCCTCATGCTTGTAATACGCTTAGCATTTGCAAGCAGATGTCTTTATTCACTTTATTGTGCCTTATTTGTGAGAATCTATTATTTTGCTGACTTAATGATTTAATTTTTTTTTTTAAAGCAGCAACTGATTCTGGACAGCTGGTGTTTGGCACTCAAGACACCGGCAATGGCTTCATTCTGCAGCCATCATATCGTGGGCCTGGATACAGTGGAAGGACGTGGCTGCCAAAGGCCATGGAGCTGAACACTTCGTTCTGCCTCTGGATCCAGAAAACGGGAGGGAACCGCTTTGCCTGCCTCTCTGCAAGGCAGGCAGCCAGTCAGCCTGTGGAACAATCCCCCCTTTGACCCTGCAAAATGGGAAGTAACTATCCCTGGCTCCTTCCATTGCTCTGGGAGGCTGGGGTGTGCATGTGGTTTGTTTGTTTATTTAATTGGATGACAGCCCTTGGCAAAGGTCATTCCATTTTGGTGGCACACCTGCTGCTGGGCCCTGATCCTGCACAGTTCCTGGAGCAAATGATGGGTTGTTGTTTTTCAAGTCACTAAGCTCCCAGCCCATGGGAAGGTGGCAGTTTCCCTCTCCTCCCTCCCCCCCTTCTGCCACCGCTCTGTGATGCTAAAACTGGCCTATTAAAATTGGATGGGGGAGATCAATCCTTAGGGCCTCGTTAAGATTCCCATTATGGCAAGCAAACAGCAGATTTGTTTTCCAGTGTTTTGCAAAAGCGTCTCCGGGAGGACATCCTTTGAAAATTGCTCTGTTTATATGGAGATGAGACCTGGGAGGTTTAACCAGACACGCACAGAGACACACAGACACACACATAGGAAAAGCCTTGCCGGGTCATCTGAGTGCAATTGCAGCTGTCCCCGCTGGCAAATTCCTAGTATTCAGAGGCAGACTGCCTCTGTCACTGGAGGCTCCACACCACCATCACAGCTAACCGCCATTGATAGCCTTAACACCCCCCCCCCATGAATGTGCTTAGCTACAACTGGACTCAAATTCGGCTGCCTGCTGGAATTGTGCCCATACTAGGGGACTTTTAGAAGGGTGGAGGCTAGTCCATTAGAGTGAATGGGGACTTGCTCCACCTACACTGGGAGTTGCCTAATGCAGAGTCAGGTCATTGCTCCATCTAGCTCAGGATTGCCTACACTGACTGGCAGCAGCTCTCCAGGGTTTCAGGCAGGGGACGTTCCCAGCCCTACCTGGAGATGCCAGGAATTGAAACGGGGGCCTTCTACATGCAAAGCAATGCTCTCCTACTGAGGTGTGGCCCTTGCCTGCTTCCCTCCCCACCAATCTCAATGAGCACCACCCTCTGCTGTTCTGGAATGATCACACGCAGCCTTCTATTTGTGCGCAAGAGAATTAATGGCAAACATAAATCCACAGGCTGGGTGTGAAAGAAAGGAGAGAATTGATTGTTTGTTTTCAGCCCAGGAAGATGGTGACAATTCCCTCCACCCTCAGGTGAAAGGGAAGGCACTAGTCTTTGTTCAGCAACACACACACGATTATAAAAGGAACCAAAATATTGAAGAAGATGCTCTTTCCTTTCTCTCTCTCTCCCTGCCTTGTTTTGTTTTTGTTTTAAGTAAAAAAGTGAGCAGAAGAACTGGGAAATGCAGTCTGTCTCCCTTGGCAGGAGAAGGAGGCAGCCTTTGGTTTGTCACGGCTGCTGAGCTCCTCCAAGCATCCCCCCCAATGCATTAAAGCACAGTTTCGCAAAGCAAAAATGGGCCGATGACGTGAAAGGGGTGGGATTTGAGAAATTGCAGCGATGTGATTGGAGGAACCTAGTAAAGAATATCCACCCCCCCCCCCTGGTCTGAAAGTTTGGGCCGGAACACTTTGGAACCAACTATTCATATATTTTTTCCAAGTTTCTGGTCCTCATTGATGCACACACTCACACCTTCAGGGGAGGGGAAATGTTTAGCAGCTGTTTAGCAGCTTGTTGAACATCTACAAACTTTAATCCTTCCTCATTTATCATGCTACTCCTTCAATGGGGAGTGGGTTTGAGATGGTCAAACCAAGGTAGGTAGGTGAGTTGGTGGGTTTTGGGGTTGGCCAATGTGGGTAGGTTAGTAGACAGATCCTTCCTATATAAAATGAGATGGGGGCAGGAATGTTTTCCAGATATTGCAGAAGGGTCTCACACTCTTATCAGGAAATAAAGACTTTGGCAACCGGAATGATGGAAGTTGGAGTTTCTCTGCCATTTTAAATCACTTAAGTCTGAGAACCTCTGAGTTCACTGAACCCTTGATGAGCTTGTGAAATTGTCATTGACCCCCAACCCAAATTCTTAGGACTGTAAATGAAATAAAATCAAGAAATAATTGATATCTAATCAATGTGTATTAATCACTGGCATAGGAAGGGCGGGGCGTAGGGGGCAGGGCGCCCCAGGCTACGCGATCCCAGTAGGGTTCCATTTCGGCTGCCCCCCACCCACGCTGCACGCCCTGCCCCAGAACACGCACCACGCCCCCAGAATGCGCGCCAGCCCCGCCCCCGCCTGCTTCCCGCCCCCGGTGCCAAAGCATGAAGCTTCGCCACTGGTATTAATTACCCATCACCACTGCTAGGAATCACAAAATGTAAATTTTATGCTTTGCTACCATGCAGAAGTTCCTCCTTGCCAAGGAAGGTGCGCTCTGTACGTGCTCGTGCCCTTTATTTCTGAGGCTCATAGTTTTTCGAATTTTTTGGGGGGATTAAACCTCATCAACGTATTTTCCACATGCCTAAGCCCTTTTTGACCCCCTTGGTCTTAATTCACCCCTCTGCACTGTTCCATCAACCCCAGGGGGTCAGTCTCAGCCAATTTGGGAAGCCTGGACTTAACATTTTTGGAAAACTAACCCCACCAAACTTTGTTCTGACACATGTAAACTCCTTTAACAGCTGTGACTTCTCTCTTGTGAGAGTTGAGATTTTACTACTTAGTAGGGGTGTCCACCGCCCATTGCGTCCCAAGGCAAGGCAGTTCAGGACCCTGGACAGAGCACTGTGGAAGCTGCTGGTTGTAGCAGCCTCCCTCCGCCAGGGGGAGCTGTTTCCTCTGCAGTGTGATGCTGGTCTGGTCCTGCTTTTGTTCCCTTGCCCTCTGAAGAGCGGCCTGCAGTCTTAAAGGGCAATTACCTTATTCCACAGCCAATGACGCCAATGGCTCCTATTGCCTGGGGGCAGGAACGATTGCCCTGGCAGTGTGTTATCCCCATCTAATAAACCCAGTGAAAACACATTATCTGGGCTGGAAGACCCTGGTGATAATAAACCCAGTGAAAACACATTATCTGGGCTGGAAGACCCTGGGGTGGGGGTGGGGGTGGGGGTGATAACACCTTCTTGTGCATTTTCTTCCAAGTTCGAGGGTGAAGGGATTAAGGCCAGAGTAGTAGTATTAACTACACCTACTTTTTACTACCAGTAGTTAAGCATTTGCACAATGGACTTCTGCAACCTGGATGACCAGGTCCATACATATCCCTTGTGCTTGTGGTGTGTACATCCTGAAAAACTCAGAATGTCTTTATTTTGGAAGCCAAGAGGCTAGTCCTCAAGGTTGTGAAAAGAAGTAAGAGAGGAGAACTGCATGTATTAAGAGTTTCCAAGTTCCCTGTATAGGGTCTTAAGAAGAGCCCTGCTGGGTCAGATTCTTGTTGACTTCTCCTGAATCTGGAGGTTGCATATAGCCGGTATGATTAGCAGTCACCCTTTAAGGTTTAAAATTAATTTTAAAAATTGAGCTGCTTTGGTTTCCTTTGAAAGGCCATCTATGCCAGGGGACAGACTCAGTGCACATGTCTGGACAAGGCATTATTTTTTATTTTTTGTGGGAATGGATAAGAACTAGAGTGAGCATTGTGCAACAGACCCACTGCATGGTGGCTGTTTTTGTACAGTGTTCAGTGAGATTTGGGCCACATTCACACCATACATTTAAAGCACTATGATATCATTTGAAACAGTCAATAGCTTCCTCCCTCAAAGAATTCTGGGAACTGTAGTTTGATGAGACTGCTGGGGGGTTGTTAAAAAAAAGGTAAAGGGACCCCTGACCATCAGGTCCAGTCGTGTCCGACTCTGGGGTTGCGGCGCTCATCTTGCTCTATAGGCTGAGGGAGCCGGTGTTTGTCTGCAGACAGCTTCCGGGTCATGTTGCCAGCATGACAAAGCCGCTTCTGGCGAACCAGAGCAGCACACGGAAACGCCGTTTACCTTCCCGCCGGAGCGGTCCCTATTTATCTACTTGCACTTTGACGTGCTTTCGAACTGCTAGGTGGGCAGGAGCTGGGACCGAGCAACGGGAGCTCACCCCGTGGCAGGGATTCGAACCGCCGACCTTCTGATCAACAAGCCCTAGACTCTGTGGTTTAACCCACAGCTCCACCTGTTAGGGAGACCCCTATTCCCCTGTCCAAGAGCTACGGTTCTCAGAGCGGTTTAACAATCAATCCCTCAGCAGCTTAACCTAATTAAATGAGGTGTTAAATGAGGAGAGGATCAGAACCGTGTACACACCACCTGGAAGGGGAAAAAATTGGTGGGAGATAAATGCGACAAATAAATAAAATGAAACTGCATTCCAAAGTACGTAGGTGGAATTTGCACTGAAACGCAGGTGAATTTTCAGGATGACTTTTTAGAAGGGGAAAAATTGCAAGCTAATGCAGAAACACAGAGAAGCAGCAGTGGATGCGAATGGACGGATCCATCCCCTCAATAGCCATATAATAAAACCTACTTCGACCAGCACAAGCTCTGAGGCAGCGCAGCTTAAAGCCACGGACCATCTGTTCCTCTCGCACCTTCAACAGGCTTGCAAATGCCCTTGAGTGTCCCCACCTCTGGCTAAGCTTTATATTTTTTTGCATAAGAAGCTCTGGTCCTAAGCAAGGAGGCAGAGCTCAGGTGATGGATGAGCGGAGAATCCTGCTAAGGGATTCCGCCCTCCCCACGCCAATCCCGAGGTCACCTTGAACCTCCCAGCTGCTGCGTGAGAGACGACTTCGCCATTTTGCTCTTTTTTCCGACTCTGCCAGGCCAGATCGCCTTCAGCGATGACCCACATTTCGCCAGTCGGCCTAGCATTGGAAGAGAAGGGTAAAATCTGGCTGGGTGCAGGGTGGTCGGACTCTTCTCCATTTGCAAGAATGGGCGTCAAAATGAACGTTGGAAGATTCAGGACGGATAAAGAAAGGGCTCCTTCATGCGGCACACAGCTAAACTATGGAACTCCCTGCCACATGAGAAGAGGGGTGGCCACCAACTTGGATGGTTTTAAAAGAGGATTGGGAAAATTCATGGAGGAGGAAGAGGCTACCAGCTACAACGGCTATACCCTGCCTCCATGGTCGGAGGTAGTAATGCTTCTGAATACCTGTTGCTAGAAGCCATGGGAGAGGAGATTGCTCTTGTGCTCGGATACTAGGTTTCCCACTAAGGCATCTGGTCAGCCTCTGTGAGAACAGGGTGCTGGGTTAAATAGGCCATCACATACCCTCCAAGTGTCCCAATTTTCCAGGCACAGTCCTGGGATTACAAAAGCCACCCCAGCTTCTGATTTAGAATCATAGAATCCTAGAGTTGGAAGAGACCCCAAGGGCCATCCAGTCCAACCCCCTGCCAAGTAGGAAACACCATCAAAGCATTCCTGACAGATGGCTGTCAAGCCTCCGCTTAAAGACCTCCAAAGAAGGAGACTCCACCACACTCCTGGGCAGCAAATTCCACTGTCCAACAGCTCTTACTGTCAGGAAGTTCTTCCTAATGTTTAGGTGGAATCTTCTTTCTTGTAGTTTGGATCCATTGCCCCATGTCCGCTTCTCTGTAGCAGCAGAAAACAACCTTTCTCCCTCCTCTATATGACATCCTTTTATATATTTGAACATGGCTATCATATCACCCCTTAACCTTCTCTTCTCCAGGCTAAACATACCCAGCTCCCTAAGCCGTTCCTCATAAGGCATTGATTTGATCCTGGGGTGTCCCTATTTCCCCTGCCAGCGCTGCCACGGCCGAACTTGGGGAGGAGGATGAGCCGACGCTTGTCCCGTTGCCTCTCCACGGCCTCTCCATGGCCGCTGCTGCCAGCCGCCTCCCTTGGGCAACTTGTAGTGGCTGCTGGAGATCCAGCGAGGAGGAAGGGAGGCTGAGGCCCAGCCCTGCGTGCCATGCTGGCTCTGAGGGGCAGGCAGAGGGCACAGGTGCCCTGGGCAGGAAAAAAGGGGGAGCAGAGCAGAGTGCACAGAGTCTTGATTTAAAAACAAACAAATCAAAAAACCACTTTGTTTATCCTCTAATCTTACCTCTTTCTAAGATTCATTTATTGGCATGTGATTTTCTTCTTGTAAGTCTTCCAAAGAATAAAATAAAATTGGGATTAAGGGTTTTTCTCAGGGTGGCATGTGTGTGGTGGCCCGTTGTAGTATTAGGAAACACTCTGCGGGGAAGCGGGGGACAAAAAAATGGGGGGGCAAGCAGGGCCAGTTGGCAGGGAGTGAGAAATGTCCCTTTTTTCATCTGAGGAATGTTGGAGAAGAAGAAGAAGAATTTGGATTTGATATCCCGCTTTGTCACTACCCGAAGGAGTCTCAAAGCGGCTAACATTCTCCTTTCCCTTCTTCCTCCCCGACAACAAACACTCTGTGAGGTGAGTGGGGCTGAGAGACTTCAGAGAAGTGTGACTAGCCCAAGGTCACCCAGCAGCTGCAGGTGGAGGAGCGGAGACGCGAACCCGGTTCACCAGATTACAAGTCTACTGCTGTTAACCACTACACCACGCTGGCTCTCAGGAGGGTGTGCCATCAACCTGATCCAGCAGCACTCTTCTGATCTAAGGACCAAGGACCAGACAGAGAGGCCTGGACCTCTGTGACACAGCTCCATACTGACGCTCGCAACAGACTCGAGAAAACAGCAGTCCCAGGATTTGTTTGAAAAGCTAGGAAGTTTTGCCATTCAAGAGACTGGCTCTCGTCCTGCCACAGCCCTTGGCAAAGCACACACACACACACACACTGCCCCCGCCCCCCGCCGTGTGCCGCCAAGCTCCAAATTTGACATTAAGCCTCCGATGGTGCTTTTAATTGGAGAGGCGATCTTTTGAAAAGGAAAAAAAAAAAGAGAGGCATTTGTTGTAAGTTAAGGAATAGAAAACCTGCATTGTCGGCAGGCCTCCAAGCCACTGCCACCTCCCCAGCGCTGACCTTTACATCGTACGATGTGAATGAAATAAAATATATATGTTGTGCTTACTCCTTTTTTTAAAAAAAATCAGCACTAGGAGAGCTGTGAGGGACGGGGATGGATGGGTTGTGAAGGACGGCACTGCGCCTTCCGCAACACAGAAGCATAGAATTGTAGGGTTCGACGGGACCCTGGGGGGTCATCCATCCCAACCCCCTGCAACGCAGGAATATTTTGCCCGATGTAGGACTCGAACCCACAACCCACGAGACTCCCAGTCTCATGTTCTACCAACTGAGCCATTCCAGCTGGCCTTTGGGTGGCTTCAAAAGATGATCAGGCAGATTCATGGAGGATGACGCTACCAACAACTTCTAGCCACGCACGCTGACTCTACTCTGCTTCCACGGCTGGAGGCAGCCATGCTCCTGAATTCTTGCTGGGAACCACAGGAGGGGAGAGTTGCTCTTGTGCTCGGGTCCCACTTACAGAATTCCCACGGGTATCTGGTTGGCCACTGTGAGAACAGGAGGCTGGACTGAACGTGCCACTGGCCTGATCCAACAGGCTGTTCATAGATAGATAGATAGATAGATAGATAGATAGATAGATAGATAGATAGATAGATAGACAGACAGACAGAGTAATCTGTACAAACATTATTGCAGACTTAGGAGCTTGGATAGAGACCTACTAAGCGAACATCCTGAGAGTTGTGGGGTGAAGTGAGCTCTGATCGGAATATATGGAGCTTGCAGAAATGACCGGGAAACTCCGTGACCAGAGGGACGACGCGGTGGAAAAAGAGTGGAAATTTTTTAAATTGCATTTAAAAGATCACTGTATGATTGAAAGTTAGATATAACCTGAGTTCAAGATAAGTTGTAGAGTAGAAGATAGATGAATAAGTTAGAAGATGATAAGGATTAAGATAAGAAATAAGTTAATTATTAGGCAATGTTATAATAAAAGTTAAGAGGTATGAGATAGTAATGATATTAATGTAAAAATAGAATAGAAAGAAGTTTGGGAAGTTACATAAAAAGTATTCACAAGGGACGCAGGAGGAGGAGACAGGAGGAAGTCCTGAGATGATGTGAGGAAAGATTACATTTTTAGAAAAGTAATATGTTAGTGTTTTTGTTATGGTATTTTTTATGTTAGTTGTGTGTTTTTTGTTTTTGTATGTTTTAGTTAATTTTTTTAAAAATAGTTAAAAAATAAAAATTAAGTGAGCTCTGATCCACCCTCCCGCTTTTAACTTTAATGTTTTTTCACTTCGTTAACAGGGCAGGCTCCCCTCTTCCTGAAAAATATTTCATCAGCCCATGTAAATTAGCAAGGGCACGTTTTATGCAAATTTGGGCCACAGGTCTGTACAACACTCCATCACCACCACCACCACCCCGGCTCTTAAGGACCCCCAGCGACGCCCCTGCAGGGGTGTCTAAAAATCCCTGGGCTGCCTGCCATAGCTGTATCAATGTCCTCAGAGAGAAAGAGAGAGAGAGACACAGGGAGAGACAAGAGAACTGGCGCCAGTGCTTTTGAATGCGAGGCACGGCCGCAGTTTAATACTTCCTGGCTGGGGTGACTACTGCGCTGCTTTCCAGGGGGATAAGATTGAGAACCTTTGATCTCCACCGGCTGCCCTTGGCATAAACATTGTGGGAAGGGAGGGGGGGAAAAGGAGAGACAGACATTTTTCACACACACACACACACACACACACACACATCAAAGAAAGAATAAAGTTTCGCAGCTAAATCTTGGTACTTTCCTCTGGAGGTGGCAGAGGTGTGGGGAATCTTTTTTTTTCAAGCTGAGGGCCACATTACCTCCTGCTCAGCCACCTGGGGGGGCCGCATGCCCATGGTGGGCGGAGCCAAGGGCAAAGGTGGGCGGAGCAGCGGAAGTAAAGCTTACCTTAGTACAGGAGGCAGTTTTAGCACACTCTAACCACTACACCACGCTACACCACCAATTTGGGTTGGGTGGCTTTAAAAGAGGGCTGGGAAAAATCATGGAGGGGGAGAAGACTATCAATGGCTACTGGCTAGGAGGGCTGTGATCTGTCTCCGCAGTTTGAGGCTGCAGTGCTTCTGAATATCACTTGTTGGAAGCCAAAGGAGAAGGGGGGGGTGTTTTTGTGCTCAGGTCCTGCTTGTGGGGTTCCATTGGGGGCACCCGGTTGGCCACCGTGAGAACAGGATGCTGGACTGGATGGGCCGGTGGCCTGATCCAGGAAGGTCTCTCCTTACGTTTTCTTTCTTTCTTTCTTTTTATTAAAGATTTTCTTGTTTTACAAAAGTATGTCCAATGTCTCTCTCTCGTCTTTTCCCCCACGTAACATTTTTACAAACCATTTTCATTTGTTGAGACATTAGGAAGAAAAGGGGGAAAGAGGTGGACAAGGGGGAAGATGGGTGGGGGTGGGGTCGGGTGACGGTGTTTTTTTATTTTACTTAATATATGTAGGGTTTGGTGTCAGCGTTGCTTGTGCAGGTTCTCTGCCTTCGCTTGTGTTCCTTTGGTGGTGAGAGAGGTTGGGGTTGGCTTAGGGTGTGGTTGTTCATTTGTGGTTGCCTGTGGTGGTCTTTGTTTCCATGTGTGGGTGGGGTGGGTGGGTGTTTTGGATCAGGTTAGCCATATTGATTTGTATGCTGTTGGTGGATTTTTGTCATTGTCTTGTTGGGCTGTGTATGTGATAAAGGGGAGCCATACCAGAGAAATGTAAAGTACTACACTTGGGCAAAAAAAAATGAAAGGCACAAATACAGGATGGGTGACACCTGGCTGGAGTGCATTACATGTGAAAAGGATCTAGGATTCTTGGTAGACCACAAACTTGACATGAGTCAACAGTGTGATGCAGCAGCTAAAAAAGCCAATGCAATTCTGGGCTGCATCAATAGGAGTATAGCATCTAGATCAAGGGAAGTAATAGTACCACTGTATTCTGCTCTGGTCAGACCTCATCTGGAATACTGTGTCCAGTTCTGGGCACCACAGTTCAAGAAGGATACTGACAAGCTGAAAAGTGTCCAGAAGAGGGCAACCAAAGTGGTCCAAGGCCTGGAAACGATGCCTTATGAGGAACGGCTTAGGGAGCTGGGTATGTTTAGCCTGGAGAAGAGAAGGTTAAGGGGTGATATGATAGCCATATTCAAATATATAAAAGGATGTCATATAGAGGAGGGTGAAAGGTTGTTTTCTGCTGCTCCAGAGAAGCGGACACGGAGCAATGGATTCAAACTACAAGAAAGAAGATTCCACCTAAACATTAGGAAGAACTTCCTGACAGTGAGAGCTGTTGGACAGTGGAATTTGCTGCCAAGGAGTGTGGTGGAGTCTCCTTCTTTGGAGGTCTTTAAGCGGAGGCTTGACAGCCATCTGTCAGGAATGCTTTGATGGTGTTTCCTGCTTGGCAGGGGGTTGGACTGGATGGCCCTTGGGGTCTCTTCCAACTCTATGATTCTATGATTCCATTTGTCCCCGTGTCAGTTTCAGCTTATTGGTTAATTTTTCTAGTAAGGCTGTTTCCCATACTATTTGGTACCATTGGCCCATGCTTAGTCCTGACAGGTCTTTCCAGTGTCTGGTTATGATGTTTCTGGCTGCTGAAAGTACGTGGGTTAGAGAAATCGGGCTGTGTGGGGAGTGAGAGATCTTCTTTGTCTGGAAAACCGGCAGCCAAGCATGGCTCCTGCAGATTTCCCCAATAACAAGAGAAACTGACATTTCTCATCTGCAGCGGGGGTGACTGGACACCAGCTATTAATGCCTCCAGAATGAAAAAAGGTCCTTGCGGAGTGCGGGGAGCAATAACTCTCCATTTAGACTCCCATTTGGTTGGTGCTCCAGGCGAGGGAGAACGAAGGCAAGCATTTGAGAATCACTGGGGTGCAGGGACGCTGGGGTGGCGAGGGCAAACCCCCACCCCTGCATCCCCACCACCCAAGAGAGGCAGGCCTGCAATTCGTCTTCAGCCTAACAGGATCTTCTTGAACAATGTTGTTGTTGTTGTTCAGTCGTTCAGTCGTGTCCGACTCTTCATGACCCCATGGACCAGAGCACGCCAGGCACGCCTATCCTCCACTGCCTCCCGCAGTTTGGCCAAACTCATGCTAGTCGCTTTGAGAACGCTGTCCAATCATCTCATCCTCTGTCCTCCCCTTCTCCTTGTGCCCTCCATCTTTCCCAACATCAGGGTCTTTTCTAGGGAGTCTTCTCTTCTCATGAGGTAGCCAGATATCTTGAAAAATATCTCTTTGCCAAATATCTCTTTGCAAATGTGGATTAAGACCATTAGCGAGAGCAATTAAGTAATTAATGTGAACAATGGTAACAACATGTGCATTTGGACACAGGACCTCAATCCACTTTAGACACTGAGACAATGGTATTAATTATCAGTCTCACGCTGGATGTAGCAGATGGAAAAAAGATCCTGTTGGCCTAATGCCCTCTCTAAATCTGCTTTTATTTTCATTTTCCTGTTTGTTTGCTCTCTCTCTCTCTCTCTCTCTCTCTCCACACCATTTCTGGAGACCACAGTCTGCTATCAAGCAAGATTGGGGGGTTGGGGTTGGGGTTTGACTAGCAGTGGAGTGGCAATTTTCAGAAATGCTGGGTCCCTTCAAAGATTATGCAGTAATATTATAATTTAGGGCTACAGTGCAACTATAAATGCATATCTAGGTTTCCAAAGTGGGAGATTCTGCTCCGGGGGGGGGGGCATGGGATTACCTGCGGGAGACACTAAGAGGCATGGGGGAGGCATGATGGGGGCGCTGGAGGTGTAAATGGCCCCATAAGAGAGGTCCTGCAGGGACGAGGAGGAAGAAGAGGAGGAGTTTGGATTTCATATCCCGCTTTATCACTACCCAAAGGAGTCTCAAAGCAGCTAACATTCTCCTTTCCCTTCTTCCTCCCCTACAACAAACACTCTGTGAGGTGAGTGGGGCTGAGAGACTTCAGAGAAGTGTGACTGGCCCAAGGTCACCCAGCAGCTGCATGTGGAGGAGCGGAGACGCGAACCCGGTTCACCAGATTATGAGTCTGCCGCTCTTAACCACTACACCACGCTGGCTCTCAAGGACCAGCCCCTCAAGACTGGGGCGGGGGGGGGGCTCAGCCCCATCCCCACATACTTTGGGAGGGGGGCCTGAGCTGTCCTCAGATGTTGGAGGTGCACCTCTTTACCCTAGCCTTCAGCACCTACGGTATTTATTTTCAGGATGCACCCTATTCCTGCGTTTGTAATTTGTATTAACTGTTTTTAAGACCAAATTTTAAAGAGGCACAGGGCCTGATGGCGAAGAGCAGGCGGGAAATAAATGAAAATCATAATAATGAAGATTGCTTTGCAAAAAAAAAAAAAAATGTGCCTGTTAGGGCGGATTTGTATTAAAATACCAATGGATTTTCATGAGGACTTTTTTTTAAAAAAAAAAAAAAAATCTCAGACTGATGTAGAACTATGGATAATGAAAATTCAGCTTGGAAATTGTGGGATTCCCAGAATCAACCCTATAAATTGATGGGGAGAGGACCTGAAACTTGATGATAGGGCAACAAGGAAAGGCTGCAACTGCTGCTCCACCTGATTCTTGTCCCACTTACCTGGGAGACCAGGGTTCAAATCCCTCCCCCCCTCCAACTTGGCTACCTTGGGCTGCTCACTGCCCCTCAGCCTACCTCACAGGGTCGTCGTGAGGATTAAATGAGGAGGGGGAGAATCATGTGCAGCACCTTGTGCTCCTTGGAGAATAAGGTGGGATATAAAAGAGAGAACCACTGGAACATGCTGTCCCCCGAAGGGCGCCACAAGGGGACACAGTGCTTGGGCTGAGGAAGGTTTTCCCATCTCTGTCCTCCAACCCAGAAACCTCCTGTCTATCTCAACCCTCAATGTATGAGAGTGGCCACTTTCATTCAGTGATAAAGGGCAACACTCTGCATGTGCTCAGAGGCTTTCTGCATTCCAGCGAAAGCAGAAAGGGCACAACGCCCGGTTTATTTGGAACACAAAGCTGGCATGTTTTCAAAAGTCTAGCGTATCAGCCCCAGCCACCACCAAGATAATCTGTTTTCGTTTGTGCCAAGAAGCGGATCTGACAGGAACAGCCAGAGGAGGCTGATAGGGGCCTGCTTGGATTAGCTCTCTCTCTCTCTTCTCTCTCTCCTGCAGAAAAGACAGGATCAGTAACCTTCAGACTGGTGGGTGGATGGATGGAGATCAACAGCTTTTGTTTAGTGCCTTGTCTCGGACGACTCCCCATTGCAACACCTACTTTGGATTCCGTTTCTGCCAGGGAGCTCATTTGAAAATTCCCCGGATAAGAAATAAACAAGAGCAACGCAGGCAGTGAAACTCCTCGCTCTTCGATCCTCCTGGAAAATGAAACCCTGCGGCACACCACAATGGCTTCCCCACCCTCCCCGGAACTTTCCGGAGAGGGCTTTCAGCAAAGCGGAGCGGCTTCTGGTGATAAGAGCCAAGCAGAGAATAAAATGTTTTCTCCCGACGTGCGGCTGCTGCAACCTAGTGCAACTGCATATAGGGAAATGCAATTAAAAAAAAAAATGACCCTGCAGGCTTTGTTGGGCGGGGGCCCATGCCGGAACAGGGGGTCCTACAGACAAGGACCTTCACCTCTTCCTCCTTCTCGCCATTGCAACCTGATTGCTTATCTGCCTCTCAGCCTGGTCCAGGAAAAGCGGTAGATACCCCTGCCTGCTCGCCCATTGGCTGCCTGCTTGGCAAGCCAACCAATGGGAGCGAGGAGGAGGAGGGAGCATAGCAGCTGACGACTGTGGCAGCGAGGCAGCGTGGGACTCACCAAGAGTCTTGTAGGCCCTCCAGAAACCTCAAACAAGGCCACCACGAAAGTGACCCTTGTATCTTTTCCACCACATTGACCCATGAGAAGGAGATATGGTCAGAAAGATGTACTTCTAAGACATTTTGCAGGCTGAGGAGAAGCAGGCCGTTCCCTAGATAGGACAGGTGAGAGTTTGCCTGTTCTTGATGGGGTTACACTTCCTCCAAAGGAGCGGCTATGAAACTTGGGGGTCCTCATGGATCCTTTGCTGTCGCTCGAGGCTCAGGTGGCCTCAGTGGCCCAGAGTGCCTTCCATCAGGGTCGGCTGGTGGCCCAGCTGCGCCCCTGTTTGGACGGAGACAGTATAACTACGGTTGTCTATGCTCTGGTAACCTCCAGGCTAGATTACTGCAACCAGTGCTTTTTTCCTGGGGGTACGCAGGGGTACGCATACCCCTAAACATTTTGTGAATCTAAGTTTGGCTTCATTGAGGGGCAGTATTTCAATATGAGTAAGAAAATGAGCTGGTGCAGAATTTGGTGCCCCGGTTGCTCACTGGAGCAAGATGGTTTGAGTATATTACACCAATCTTCAGGGCCGTCTTAAGCATATCCGGCGCCGTGGTGCAAAGCTTCCTCCGGCACGCCCCCCCCCCCATTTCCCAGAGTTTTTAGGGAGGACGGCGCTGCCAGCGGGGCTGAGGGAGGCAGGCAGCGGCTGGAGGGCGGCTCCTCCGGTGGGGAAGAGGCGGAGGCTGGACGTGGTGCCCCCCCTGGCTCAGTTGGCCTCTTCGTGCCACGGTGGCCACGGCAGACGGAGGCTCCAGGCACGGCGCTGTATGGCAGAGGCGGGCAAGGGTGGCGAGCTGATGCCGGGAGGCGCCACATCCGGCCTCCGCCTCTTCCGTGGCGCCCTCCAGAACTTGGCACCCCGGTGCCCTGCCTCTATGGGTAATAAGCCCCTGCCAATCTTGGTCCAACCGCACTGGCTGCCAATTAGTTTCCAGGCCCAATTCAAAGTGCTAGTTTCAACCTATAAGGCCTTAAAAGGGACCCAGGTGGCGCTGTGGGTTAAACCACAGAGTCTAGGACTTGCTGATCAGAAGGTCGGCGGTTCGAATCCCTGCCACGGAGTGAGCTCCCGTTGCTCGGTCCCAGCTCCTGCCCACCTAGTAGTTCGAAAGCACGTCAAAGTGCAAGTAGATAAATAGGGACCGCTCCAGCGGGAAGGTAAACAGCGTTTCCGTGCGCTGCTCTGGTTCGCCAGAAGCGGCTTGGTCATGCTGGCCACATGACCCGGAAGCTGTCTGCGGACAAACGCCAGCTCCCTCGGCCTATAGAGCGAGATGAGCGCCGCAACCCCAGAGTCGGACACGACTGGACCTGATGATCAGGGGTCCCTTTACCTTTATAAGGCCTTAAATGGCTCAGGACCACTCTCCCTCTCAAGGGAAGTCTGCTTGATCTTATATCGTTTCCTTTTCGACACATCTAGCAAGTTTTTCCTTTCTGAATTTCCTTTTGATACTGTTGCTTTTCCTTTAATAGCTCCCCTCTTTAAAAAATAAAAAAAAACTTGGTCAATTTCATTGATTCCCCCCTCCCCCTTTCAAGATTATGAGCATGCATTTTTTTATTCCTATTTTGAGCTGCCGTCAATATTTTACAGAAAACCGCAGGAGATCATAAAGAAACTGTTCAAAGCCAGAACTGGATTGATGAGACGCACGTCGAAATCTCGCCCACCCCCTATTTTATTTTTAATTTAATTTTATTTTTTAAAAAAATGAGGCATTACTGCTTATCGGTCCTGCTTGCGACAGGTGAAGATTTAATCAGAAGGATTTCCAAAAATACTTAATGTTCCACAGAGCACTTATCAATGCAGCGCAGTCCGTAGACGCAATTATATTCCGCGGAGTTAAACAGTCCCCCGGTGTCATAAGCAATTAGACTTCCCACATTTTCAATTTAAAGATGGCCTTCACAAACTCTTCTCTTCTCCTGCCCTTTTTTTATTTTTTATTTTTAAATTATATTCGATTCCCGGAACAGAGAATGAAAGGGGGAAAATAAAGAGATTGTATATGAAAAAAAGATGAAAAGAATTGGTGACCACTTGGGATTTGGGGCTGGGGAAATGGGAGGGAGTTGGAGAACCAGGGCTGCATAACAAAATAGATCAATCAAGAAGTAGGAAGGCAAGAAGGGTGAGCCAAAGGGAGAGACCCACTTGCAACGCAGAGATAAGAAGAGGTCGCTGGATCAGGCCCTTCCAGTCCAGCATCTTATTCTCACAGGGGCCGACCAGATGCCAGTGCGAATCCTGAAGCATTCTCCCCTCCCATGGTTCCCAGCAATTGATAATTGAGCTGGATTGCTCCATTGGTTAGAGCATGGTGCTGTTAACGCCAAGGTTGCAGGTTCGATCCCCATAAGAGACAGCTGCAATTCTAGGGGGTTGAACTAAATGATCCTCAGGGTCCCTTCCAGCTCTAATGATTCTTTGATTCAAGAAGCGTTACTGATTCTAACTGTGGAGGCAGAGGACAGCCAACGTGGGCCAGGAGCCAGTGGCAGCCTTGATCTCAGCCACCATCGCTGTGTTGAGAGGGGGTATCAGGAAGCTCAGGCAGGGGGGCGGGGAAGGGTCAAATGTGGCCCTCCAAGGCTCTCTATCTGGCCCTTGGGCCTCTCCTTGGCCAGGCCCACTGATTCGCACCATCCTTGATTGGTTTTTTCCCTAGCTGTGCCCCTGACCTCCGACAGTGGATGGGGATAGAGAGAGGCCATGTGTTGAAACAGTGCATATGTAAAAATATTTTTAAATGTTTGTGGCTCCACCCACTTTTGTCCCTGGCTCCACCCACCACTGGCATGTGGCCCTTGGGACATTAAAGTTTCCCCTACACTGCAGATGCCAAAGAACCCATCCTGCTTTAAGCATGGTGGGGACCGTGAGACATTGGCACAATGTGGAAGGAAATGCTTCACCCTAAACCAGGCATACGGCCCTCCAGATGTTTTGGGGACTACAACTCCCATCATTCCTAGCTAACAGGACCGGTAGTCAGGGATGATGGGAGTTGTAGTCCCAAAACATCTGGAGGGCCGCGTTTTGCCTATGCCTGCCCTAAACTCTTTCTCCTGGGACTTGAGAAGCAGTCTGAGAGGTGGTGGACTCCAACTCCCATAATTCCCCTGACCATGGGTCATGCTGGCTGCAGGGGTGAGGAGCTGGTTTGGAACTCCAGCTCCCATCAGAACACACACACACACACCCCGACGTGGCCAGTGAGGAGAGCTGATGGGAGATGGAGTCCTCCAACATCTGGAAGAACCCCGGATGTTCCCCAACCTTACTCTCAGAGAAGATGGATGCACCTCGTCTGCGAACAGGCATTATTTTTGTGCCTCTCCTATAGGCCCAAACCGCAGGGATAAACAGGCGCATATAAATAGCATTGGGGGCCATTTGCCAACGAAATGCTTCTCACTGAAGTATCGAAATTCTTCTCTTAAAAACTTCCTTTCCTTTCTCTCTTTCCCCCTCCCTCCTCCATCCACAATTCTTTGCTTCCTTCATTAAGTTGTTGGATTAGCAATCTGTAGACTCTGGATCTTTTGAGATCATCAACAGCTGCTAATGAATATTTTATATACACACACACACACACACACATTAGGAAGATCTTGGCTGCTTAATTATCAGGAGGGAAGGGGGGGGCTCATGACTCTTTCCTCCCCCACCTCCAGCCTTTCCCCCCTTTTTTGCTGAGTCACCCCAAGGAGATATTGCTCAGATGCTTGTCCATTGGAGATCGCCCTCCAGTCAGCAACATCTCTGCTCAGAGAGAGAAGGCAGATAATTACCTGCCATCTTCCCAAAAATATTTGCCGTCTGGCCTGTGTGGGCTCCTGCCTAGCTTGAGAAGAGGGGAGAGAACCGCCTTCTCACCAGCGTCAGATCTCCATGCCGGTTCTGGTGTGGAGCTGCACCTGTTGAATTCCTGACTACCGCAATCGTCTTAAAAGCACAGGAGCCCTGCTGGGGGAGAGAGAGGTGGCAACCTGGCAGTAACTCATACGTGCCACTCTGAACTGCCAGTCCTCATCCTATGCCAGGGGGAAAAAACAACCCACAAGCAAAGCCATCACAAACAAAGAGCTTCATCTCAGGCCTCAGCCTGCACAGAATTTTAGAGCTAGGAGGGTCCCCCAGAGGACATCAAGTCCAACCCCGCTTCCCAATGCAGGGTCTGCAATGACAGCATCCTTCTCAGGTGACTATCCATCCTCTGTGTAAAAAGCTTCAGTGAAGGAAGGATCCCACCTTCCATCTGCCCCACATCAGGATGCATCTCTGAACTTTTATCCAAAATCTGCTTCCCTGAAATTCCTGGCCTCTTGTTCTTAGAGACGCCAGTTCTCTTTGGCTTCTTTGTGAGACCAAGACCGCTCCGTTTGCACACGCAACATTTCATTCATTAACAAGAATGGGGGAAAGAGGAGGGCGAAGAAAGCAAAAGAACCAAAGCAGCCGCCGACATGAGAAACCGGCGTGATTTCTGCAAAATCGCGATCAGTGGGAAACAGGCAGTGAAAACAGTGTGATGGCGGACTTGTGCAAACATGGTATAGAAAAAGGCACGTGTGTGTGTGTGTAAATAGAGAGAGAGATGTGTGTGCATACAGAGAGAGGCATTTGGGTTGTTTTGGAATATGTTTGCAAATAAAGATAAAGGGGCGTGGTGATGAATTTATATTTATTCCTTATGGCTACTTTCTTTATATTTTTGTAGTCATGTAAACGTTTTCCTGTTGCAAGGCACCTTGAGAATGCTTTTACCGGTAACTACAGAAGGGTACCATACGAATAAACAATGACGACTATGTACATATAAACACATTCACACACGTGTGTGCATAAGATTGTAATGTGAGTATGTAGATATAAAAGTGTGTGTGTGTGTGTGTGTGTGTATGTAGATGAATATGTGCGCACACATATGTGTTTGTTTCTGTTGTGTTAGTTCAATGTAACATCATACCACTCCTTTTTCTATTTAACCACAGTGGTTTATGATAAAGTGGCAGGAAAACCTATTCTTTGAAAAGCTGTGCAGCTGCATTTAGAAGGTTGTGGGGAGGGGGGAGTCGGGAGGGGCGAAGACCCATTTCTCTCAATTCTCGGGAGCCCCAGATTAAGAGCTTCTGTCTCCAAGACGTGCCGAACAACAGCTGCCTCCCCAGGATCCATCTGGGACCACTACCTTCCAGGAAGATGAGGGCCGGGAAGTCCATTCTCCTTCAATTCCAGGCAGTGGTTTGTTTGTTGTTGTTTTTTGAGGCAAATTACTGCTCATTGCGCCTCTCCTAGCAGAAAAGTCGCCCCATCTCAGCAGGCACCACCTGATATGCTACCAAACATTTAATCCGCACCAGGGCTCCTTACCTGCTCACTCTCGCCTGCTCACAGCCTCCCAGATGCGCGCCTTTCCTTTTGATAGGGTGGGGCTCTTATTTTCCAACACGCGGCAATGAAATTAAGCCACACTGGCCCCCCCTTCTTCCTGGGGGGGGGAGAATGCTTCCTTCCCCCAACATCCAAAACCCCTCTAGATAAAGGTTCAAAGGGGATGTTAAGATACTAGCATTTTCGCAAATGTGTAAATGTGTTCCCTTTCATGCTTTACCCTCTGGGGCAAAATGGAAAGAGCTAGGACCGTGCTGAAATGAATGACAATTTGTCACTAACATTTCTGGCAACGCCAAATGCCTTTTTTGACACGCCGCACGCCACCCTCACACTGCCAAGGCCTTCCTTGCAGAAACACCTGCTTGTTCATTTCCCTCAGCGACGTTGCCACGCGGCCAAATCCGGTTGGCAAAGGGCAGGATCCTGCACTCCAACTAGCCACAAAACCCAGTGGTGGTTTGCATCTACTATGGGATCCCTGATGGGCTGTGGAGTTGCTGCGATGCGATCACTGTAGGTTCCCTGATAGACTAGGATCACTCACGCGAAATATTTTAGGAACGACGAAGCAGCAGCAGCCAGGGAGAACTGGTTCTGATCAACGCCGGGGAAAGCTAGATATTCCACACCACCTAAGTGTTTTCATGAATGGTGCTGGGAACTCCTTTCTACCTGAAAATCGAAACCCAAGGATTTTCAGAGCAGCTGCAGAAAGCTGTTACCCTGGCAGAATGATCGCTGGCAGCTGCCTGAAGCTTTTCCTGTTAGAAGAACCATTTCTGTTTTTCTCCCTTTTATTTAATATAAACCACTTAACTTCTATCTGCACAAACAAGATCAAATAAGCACCTTACAGTAATGTCTCGCCTAGTCACCTCCATATATATTTTTTTCCTGTCTTTTAAGGTCCATAGGAGATCCATTCTCTCTGATCTCCTAAGAGAGGCAGGGAAATATTTTGAGCTTGGTGAGGTGAAACTCCTTCTGGGCAAACGTCTGAGGTGGGTGGGGCCAGAGGCAAAAGTGGGCGGGGCCACTCATGTAAATTTTACCTTTGCAGTATAGGCTACTTTCTGCACACTTGTACACCCTCCTTTCTATCCTGCATCCAGGGAAGCAAGAGCCATTACTGTATTTGAGTTCCAGGACACGCTTCCAGCCAGGCAAACACATTCAAGGAGGGTGTGGCCTCTGGGAGGGGGCGTGGCCTGGAAAGAGGCCCAAGGGCCAGAGAGATAGGAGCGGAGGGCCACAACTGGACCTCAGACCAGAGATTCCACATGCCCTAAGAAGTCATTCTCATTCTCGTCCTCAGTAGTAAAAAATAATGTGCATCTCAAAATGAGTCAAAAGTGGAAGGTTATATTAGGGAATCACTGCCTCAGAGAGATTCTCATCCAGCTCTAGCAATTTACTTCTGCAAAGTGGGGCTGCCCCCCTCAGGTGGACCCATTTATCCTCTGGCACGTGACTTCTGTCAGTGCGGACTGTCACCCAAGAGTAGAAAATGGCCTAATTCTGGATCAAGTACTTCCACTCTCTGGTGAAGTCGGGTCCTTGCTGCTTCTCAGAGGCCAGAAGCAAGCCCTCCTTTAAAAATAGATAATGCAAGATCAGTTCTCATATGAGAAACGGGTCTCTAGGCAATGCAACGCTTTTTTGGTTAAGCAGCTGAAAGTGTTGACACTGAGAAGCATCGTGAGTTTGAAGCAATTCAGAAGTCCCACCAGTGGGGTCGGGATGCAGTGTGGCCCATTTCCACAGAAAAATGGTCGCCAGATGTTTTCACTGTTTGGCTTCCTACGTATTTGGAATGTGTGTGGAGCTGCGCCAGTGCAGGACCTCCACCTGACTTGGGGGGGGGGGATGGAGCTCTGGATTGAGGGGCACAGGGCTGCAGAGAGCTGCTCCCACCCCCTTGTTAAAAAGCAAATATTCTGCAACTGCTGTAGCTGGAATGTATGTGGATCACCTACATGTTTGATGCCTGTCAAAATGCTTGCAGCTCTGGAGTGAGTTGCACAGGCTGTCTATAGATGCTCCTGCCCCCTTGTTATAAAACAACAACAACAACAACAACAACAATAACAACAACTTATTATTTATACCCTGCCCATCTGGCTGGGTTTCCCCAGCCACTCTGGGCAGCTTTCAACCAAATATTAAAAACAATACAGCATGAAGCATTAAAAACTTCCCTAAACAGGGCCGCCTTCAGTTGTCTTTTAAAAGTAAAATAGCTGCTTATTGCCTTGACATTTGCTGGGAGGGCGTTCCACGGGGCAGGCGCCACTACCGAGAAGGCCCTCTGCCTGGTTCCCTGTAACCTCACTTCTCGCAGTGAGGGAATCACCAGAAGGCCCTCAACGCTGGACCTCAGTGTCCAGGCTGGACGATGGGGATGGAGACGCTCTTTCAGGTATACAGTGTTTGGAACGCTCGTTTGGAGCACCAGCTATAGCTTCTTACATGGTTTGGAAAGCTCATGGAGCTGCAGGAGTGCAGGAGCCCCACATGCCTGGAAAAAATGCATGGCACTCCGGATTGAGGAGCACAGGCTGCAGAGAGATGCATTTTCCTTCCCTCCAAACCATGGGTAGGCAAACTAAGGCCCCGGAGCCGGAGCCGGCCCAATCGCCTTCTCAATCCGGCCAGCGGACGGTCCAGGAATCAGCGTGTTTTTACATGAGTGTCCTTTTATTTAAAATGCATCTCTGGGTTATTTGTGGGGCATAGGAATTTGTTAATTTATTTTTTTCAAAAGATAGTCTGGGCCCCCCACAAGGTCTGAGGGACAGTGCCCTGCTGAAAAAGGTTTGCTGACCCCTGCTTCAAACGCTTTCAGAATATTACCAAGTCACACCAGGTGCTGGAGAACCATCCGTTTTAGCTGTCCTTCTCTTCCAGCGCTTCCAAGTATCCCAGAAAAAAACACTCGATTGGGACAAACCAACTTCCTGCTTCTGACAGCTAGTGCCATGTGCAGATCATGTGCAGGACTCCAAAGGTGTGAAACTGCACCTCGCCTCTCTAGCAGGATAAGAGCAGGCCTGATTAACTTGGCGGACTTGAAGGGGGAGAGGACAACTTGCCATATCTTCCTCCTAAACTCCCTCCACCCTTCCCACCCCCCATTAGAGTCCTAGGAGTACACAATATTCCATTTTGGGGGGGAAAGGGGGGGTTAAGTTTCTAGCCCTCTTGAGTTAGAAAAAATGGTTGAATATATACAGGGGCAGGAATCTCCCCCCAGCAGCTGCTACCATTAAATCTTCCCATTGGAGGCGCTGTGGATCAAACCTGCCGTTCGAAAGCATGTTTTCTGCTGCTGAGCTACAGCTAAAGCGGTTACAGTATCTAACCCATTTCCTCCCCACCCCAGACCAGCCCTGCAAGGTAGACTACCAAGATGGGGAAAACACACAAAGCTGAGCAACGTACTCAGGTGTCTGCTGGTGAGCAAAAATTTGACTCCAAGGATTCTCAGCTCTCCCATCAGCTGTCTGTTTCTCCCTAGGTGCGAAGGATGGGCAGGGGATATAAGAGACCCAATGCATCTGAAGAACAGAGGGCAGCCTATCAGCAATGGGGCAACGTATCAACACACCTACCTTTCCTTGCCGAGCTCCTTTCAGGACAGGTGGGGAACCTGTGGAGCTCGAGATGCTGTCAGTGTCCATCTCCCATCACCTTCCAATAGCCCAGGATGATGGGAGCTGGAGTCCAGAAACATCTGGAGGGCCATTGGTTGCCCACCCCTCCTTCAACAAGCGCACATGGAACAAACATTCAACAGGTGAAGCTTCCCTCCATCATGGGCTCACTCTGAGCATCACAGTTTGAATTTCTGCCTGCCAAGGCAGAGAAGCAGGGCTAGCTTTAAAAAGAATAAAGGTGGGTGGATGGGGAGGGGAACCTTAACACAGACAGAGTACTTTAAATTACCACAAGAAGCAGAGGCGATGTTTGCCTCTTCCACACCCTAAACCCTGACAATTCCCCCAACCCTTTTAAAAAACTCGGCTTCCAAGTTTGGATGCCACACTGCAACTCTCCCTCTTCCCCCAGGCTCTTTCCTCCAATCAAGAGTAGCTGAAAAATACCCCCCCCACACACACACACACACAAATATAGCTGTGATTCCTGCATCACAAGGGGGTTGGACTAGATGACCCTTGGGTCCCCTTCCAAATCTCCTGTTCTGTGATTGCCTGCCTATCCCGTGCCTTGCATATGTGTCTGCCAATGACAAGGAGGCTTCTTTATTGAAACAGGTGGTGGGGCAGGGGGGGGGCAGGGTTAATATGCAGCTGTACCCAGTCAGCTTGGGATGAAATGAAAAAAAAATGTTGTTTTCCTAAAAAAAAATAAAAAAAATAAAAATACAACGCTCTGGTTATGCAAAATATTTCCTGCACCATTCGTACTACACCAGAGAGCTCTCTCCCCATCTCAGTGCTGGGAAGATGACAGCTTGGGAGTTTTATCGAGGCGGGAGAGAGGTGGCGGCGAAAGACACCAAGATTCTTCCCCGGCTCAGATTTCTCCTTAAACGGATCCATCAGCTGGTCTAGCCTGCCTTGCATAGAACGAAGGACCCCACTCCAAGCACCTTTACCCTTGCTCTCAAACCAGCTCAAACCTGCCGAGGACCCGAGTCGCCCCCCCCTCCCTTCCCAACACGGCCACACCAGAGAAGGCGATGCAACTGGTGTCTTTGAAACATCCTAGTTCTCAAATAAGAGGCGCGCGGGGGGGGCTCCCCCCCCTTGCTTGTTTATATTTTGTCGAGCAAGGAGGAGCGATCCGAACAAGCTCTTTGGCTGCATAGCGGAGGACTGCGGCTGTAGCAATGCCCGACCCCACCGAGGGTGGGCTGCCTGTCGGGGTGACATTGACGAGGTGGGGATGTCGGGAGGGGGCTAAAGTCGGCAGCTTGAGGACGGGGGGGGGGTGGAGGAGGAGGGAATTGATGGAATTTCGACACTGGAAAGAGGGGGATTAAGAAACCGGAGAAGGCAGAGTGGGGGGCGGGCGGCTGCAGGAATGACGGGGGGGGGAGAGAGAAAGACGGGTTTGGGTTGCAGAGAAGAAGGAGACCTTCCCCCCCCCCAAAGTAAGGGGATTGTGCGTGCCTTGTTATGAGAGAGAGAGAAAGCGCCAAAGGGAGTGGGTGAAAGGAGGCATGGTGTTGTTTTAAAACGGAAGGAGGGAAGATTTATAAAGGAAATGTGTAAAATTAAAAACGGGTGGCATTGCCGGTGTGCCAGGCTCCGCAAGGCTCGGGGACAGGGTGTCTCCCTTTACAGCGCAATGTTTGTTCTGCCAAACTGGAAGAGTTTGACGAAAGCTCGCGCGCCCTTGCAACACAAGGGGTTGTTTTCTCTCTCATGGATTCGGTGGGTGGCGGGAGAGGGGGGGGACGGGGACGAGGACAATGCGATCCATGCGATTGCCATCTCCGCCGCTGCCCGTGCCAATCAGCAACTGGTGGGTGCAAGCCACGGGGGGGGGGTCCTGTTTCACAGCTCCCCTCTGGTTTCTCCAGTGGGGCTGGCACGGGTGCGCAAGTGTGCGAATGTGAAGCTCCTTTGCGCAACCGGCATTTGTTTCAAGCAGGCTGGCGCAAAGGGGGGGGGGGAGGGAGGCCACCCAACGGATTGTCCTTGTCACAGGTGACAGGCCGGCTGAGCTTCCAAGGTTTCCTCTGACCTCCAAAGGCTCAGCGTGCTGGAAACTCGGTCAAATATAGATTAGAAGGAGGAAAACTCACAGTCAGGGATGGGGCAGAAATTTGACCCGGGGTGCGTGTCAAGTTGAGCCTTTCCCATTCGCACTTTCTGAAATTTGCACTGATCTGAAATTTGCAATGCAGCTCTCCAGCCACACAATGTTTACCAAAAGATAAAAAATAAAAATAAAACTGCCTTCTTTTAACAAAAAGCAGGAATAAAAAGGAAGATCTCAGCGGGAAGAACAAGCAAATTTTATATCTGGCGGGTGCGGGAGATCGCTTGCAAAAATGAGTTTATTTGCACCAAACGCTGGTGAATTTTCGCGAGGATTTAAAAAAACGACACGCACATTGTGGAGAACTCTATGGATATGGTGGGGGGGGGGAATAGAAAAACCGAAACTGACTGAGAGCCTGGGCTCACGAGGCAAAACACCACCCCAAAACCACAGAACGAGGCTCTTGCACAACCCCCCAACCCGACTCAAGGAGGAGACCTGCGGAACTCACTGCAGTCGTCCGACTCGTAGCCCTCGGGGTCCACCGCCTCCGCCGCCGCCTCCTCCTCCGGCTCAGCTCGCCGCTTGGCCGGCTGCTCGGCCGGCGCCTCGGTCCCGTAGGCGCCGAAGAGCTGGTCCACATCTTCGTCGTCCTCCCGGGGCGCCGTCGTCTCCGAGGGGCTGACCGCCAGCTGCCCGGCAGCGGAGGACGACGACGGCGAGGAGCGCAGGCTGTTGCTGCGGCTGACGGTAGCCGGGAGCCCTCGGGGGAAGCGGGGGAAGTAATCCGAGATCTGCTTGATGGGTCGGATAGGTCCGGGGCAGACGTCAATGGCCATGTGCTCCTGGATGCTGATGGTGGTCCGCTCGCCTTTCCGGAGTGTCATGCATACGGCTCTCGGAGAATCGCCGGGAGTACGTCGGGGGGGGTCCGAGGAGAAAGCGGAGCAAGGTGGGCTCGCGGGTGGAGGAGCGCTTTCCCCGCCGCCGGAGCCTTACGGGGTCCGCTGTGCCCTCGGGATCCCCGGGGATCTGCTCATGCTGCTGGTTGCCTCTCTCTCTCTCTCTCTCTCTCTCTCCCCGTCTAGATTCACAGACACCGCCAGTCGGATGAGAAGAAGGGGCGGTGGGAAACCTGAGACGGATCAGAGAGGCGAGGAGGGGCAGGAAGGGGTGATGTCACCAGCTCGCAGCCACAAAAGGCGAGCCGGGAGGAATTCAGAGGCTGGGGCAGGTGGCCGGGCGAGGGGCAGTGCTGTCCCCCTCTGGCTGCTGGAAGGGGTCTCGGAGGGAGTCCTCTGCCTCGCCCGCTCTCGCCTCCTGCTCCTTTCCAATCGCTAACAGGAGGAGGAGCAGCACAGGCAGGGAAGGGTTCTTGGGTTTTTGGTTTTTGTTTTTATTAAAAGAAACCCAACAAATTTGCCACTTGCCTGCTTTTTAAAAACACGCACAAAAGCAGCAGCGCCCAGCCTGACTTTCAGCCGCTTGCACCTATGGCTCTCGGTCTGCAGGGTTACATCCTGAGCCGCAAAGAAGAGGACAGCGGGAAAACTCGGGTGGGTTTGGTTGTCTGGACTCAGCCGCGTGCCTCTAAGGAAGCGGCAAGCAGGGCAAGGGGTCTGTCCACACACACACACACACACACACCAGCATCTGGGACTCCAAAGTGGTAGGCTGCCCTGAGACTGGAGGCTCTGTTTTCACTGTGGCAGCTAAACGCAGCTGCCCTTCGGGAATGCGCTCACCAGCCAGCATTTATTAATTGAAAGCAATATTGAAAAGCTGCTTCAGCCGAGATATTTTTTTTGGGGGGGGGGACGAAGGTTCGTAGAGCAGCTTGCGGGTCAAAGAGAAACCTCCAGATAGTCTCTGCCCTCAGGTTTGTAATCTAAAGGACACAGCAGAAAAGGAAAAGGGAGTGGAAAGGGAGGAGGAGAGAAAAAAAATATCTGAGGCACCTGTTTCCTGAACCAACTGGGACAGAAAGAGTTTAGGGAGCGGGGGACAAAAAACGGAATCTCAGGAGAGCCCTGCTTCCCTTTCGCCCTCTCCAGGCTGCAGCTGCATATAGGCAATCCTTCTCAGAGCTTGTGTCGGTGAGTTCCACAAGATCATCACACATTGCGCGGGAAGGGAGCATTCCCATGTGTACACCCTGAACTTACTTCCAATCATCTTTGTTTTTTGAGGATTCCATAGTCTACATTCATGACGCCACAGGAGTGAGGCGCAACAACAACAAAAACCCTCTTCCCTCTCCTAGTCGTCTTCTCCCGCTCCTTTACAAACCCGTCTCATATACACCTCCTCCCTTCTAAAAAAAGAAAAATGCTTTCATTTTTCTTCTTAGGAATGATTCTCAAATCCCTCAACAGTTTTCCTTTGCAGGTAGATGATTTCACCACCTCGATCATCTTCCACATCCTCTCCTTTTCTTAAACAGGCAACCGGAATATAGATGTGACTCAGAACCATGACTTTCTGACACAGGGCTGAGTCAATGGGCCATTTAAAAAGTATCCGAGCATGATTAAAACGAGTGTACTTTTGAGTGACAAAATCTGCCTTCCGGGGGAGGGGGGCTCTCCAATTAACCACATTGTGTTTGTTTACCTCTGGCCCGGCCGCTCAGCACACAGTCCTTTTGCAGAGCGACGGCTGCACTCTGCGCATGGTCAAGAACCAGGTTGACACAAGGTTTCCCTGGACCTCCTCGCTCTGTTGTCCTAAGAATAAATCCTTTCACCTGTGTCATACCCTGGGGAGGTTGCTAAGAGCTGGGCAGAGCACTCAGAGAGCTCACAGAGGATTCCCAGTTTATATTGGATGAGAAAAGATAATCTCACCCCTATACATGCCCAACCCATAGGGACAGATGTATTTGGGTTTCTCTGCATTTCTCATCTTATGTTTTATGACTCCACATTTCCACAGCAAATTGTGGTCTATTTATTTTAAAGTTCTTACGAGACGCCATCATCCGTTTAGTGCAAATTTCTCCCAAAACGCACGTTTGTAGACAACACTATTTAACACACACATGCAACTTTGCAGAGCAGCTTCCCCTCCCCTAACGTAACTAATTTGGGTGTGCTATTTCGGCTAATATGCACATGCTTCACCATTTTCCTTTTTCTGTATACGTTACTTGGTTGCAGAACCAGCTGGCAAAATTCAGAGAAGGGCCAAATTCCAAAGGATGGCTGCATTCCAGTTCGTGCATCATTTAGGAAAGTGTGGATCAGGTAGTCTGTCCTTTAAATGCAAGTTGGGTTGATTTTCTTTAGCTGCGATTCCTCTCATTGCCGGGGTTGGACTAGATGACCCTTGGTGTCCCTCCCAAGTCTACAATTCTCCCCCCAGCCCAACCAAATAACCACTGACACTTTGCAGGAGAAGGCCTCCTGCAGATACCATTTTATCTGGAGGTCTGCTCCATACAATCTAGGGAAAAGGGCCTTTCAAACTCCCTCCTGTTTCATCTCAAAACAGGCCCCACTTCTATTGTCTCTTTGGTGCCTGTTGAAGACTTTTGTCAACAAACCTGTTAAATGGAGAATTTCCTTATTCTGGTCTGCATCCCCCTTGAATTGTTTCATACACAAAATTCTAAAACTGTTTTTTGTAGACGCGATGGTTTTATACACCTCTTTTGCTGACGTCACTGTTATCTTACTCTTTTTGAGATGTTTCACAGGAACCAATTCGTAAACAGAACCGAAATCCTTTAGCATCTTTCCCCTGGCTGGAACTGTGTCCTTGAACTCTGACAACGCTTCTCGCTTCCCTGGAAGCAGGACAGAAAGAAAGGCATGGAAGTTTGGGTCGGAACAGTGACCCACCCAGTTCAGCCCCCTGCTCTCACAGTGGCCAAACAGTGGGAAATCCTCAAAGCAGGATCCGAGCGCAAGAGCAACTCTGCCCTCCTGCGGTGTCCAGCAACTGGTATTCAGAAGCAAGAAGGAAGCTGTGCCTGGAGGAAGAACTGTGAGGGGAGAGACTCCATCAGGCAAGGCCTCTTTCCACCTGCCTTGCCCCACCCTCCAGTCTCTGCTTCTTGTTTTGTATTGTATTATGTTGTGCACTGTGGGATGTGAAACATGGGAGCAGTCAAGTACAACATCCCTAGAGTGGACATAGAAGGGGATGTCTGGACCAGCCAGTCGGAACTTCCTGTTTCTCCTGGGCTGGGACAGACTTCCTCTACATGTGACTAGAGGTGGGTGTGGCCTCACCTGTGCAGGTAAAACAAAAGCATAGGGCTGGCCACCATCTCTCTCTCCTTTTGACTTCGTTCTTCAAGGAAGCAACATCTTCTTAGCCAAAGATGAAGGAACTATCTCCCTTATGGGATAGTCTCCAAGTATATTACTTTTACTAAGCTAAGTCTGCCTTCTGGGATCCAATTGTGAACAGATGTCTGTAAGTAAACTTTTTATACTTTTATAGAAGACTGTGTTGTGTCTTATCTTTTAGGAGGGAATAAAGGGGAAAATACCAGGACTATATTATTACAGAGGTTTTAGCGAACCTGAGCAAGCATCCACTGTGTGACTAAAGGGGAATGTAACTCTGCTAAGTTGTGAAATAGGATATAATAAAATAATATATCCTCTCTTGTATTCCTGAACATTCCCACATGCACTGTGGCTTGCTGTTGTTTTATTGATTGGAGTTTAGAAATTACTTATTGTAACTGTTAAGAGTGGGTTTCTGTTTAACCTTAAAATGCTGATATTTAATATTCTAAATTATTTTAATGAATGTTGAATGTTATTTGCATATTGCATATTGTATTATGCGTATTGTCTTATTTATATGATGTTAGCCACTCTGAGCCCGGCTGTGGCTGGGGAGGGTGGGATACAAATAAATTGTTGTTGTTGTTGTTGTTGTTGTTGTTGTTGTTGTTGTTGTTATCGCTACCTCCAACTGTAGAAGCAGAATACAGCCATCCTGTGGCACTGTGTTCCATAGTTTAGCTCCAACCACTTTGGAATGTTGCCCTGCCCACCATTGGCATGTGGCCCTCAGAAGGTGCCTTAGGGGGGAATGCGGCCCTCAGCCCCACCTCTGAAGGAGCCAGAGCTACCAGAGAACAAGTCAAGTTCTGGGTCGAGGTGACAGGACCGAATCTGATGCCTGCTGAGGCTGAGAGGGAGGCAGTGGCTTTGTCCCTCCGTCTCCAGCCTAGTCTAACAAATAATGGTCTTGAAGCAGGAATGAGCGATAAAGATGGGGGCGAGCTGGCAAGCGGCCTCCTGGGTCCTGCTATCGCCTCCGAATGCACCTGAACATCAGAGTCTCCCGATAAGGAGGCGGTGAACAGAGGAGGCAGATGATCCTGGTGAACATTTGCACAGGGAAGGAGACTCGGTTAAGTCCGCTGAGGAGTCGGAAGGAAGTCATTAGTGGGAACTGGCGTGGGCCTAATTAAGACAACGTCACGGGCTTCTTGTAGCCTAGGAGGAGGCACGTGCAACCTTTCATCTTTGCTGTTCGACTTTTAACCCGGATGGGGTTGTTCTGGAAAAGGCAGGCAAGGCAGAGCAGCTGCTGCCACATCTTCTGGAGAGAACCGGGGCTTCCGGAGGGACTCTTGTGCCCAGTTAGCCAGAATTTAATTTGAAGAAACCACCCCTCCTTCCACGCCTAGATTGGCTTCCTCTTCCCTTTGTGCAGCTGGCGAAATCGTGCCGTCGTTGCTGCCATCTTCACCTCTACACCTCTGCTGCCGAAATTCGGAGGGTAAGCTCTGTGCGGGGGGCAGAGACCTTTAAGGACGTCAGAAGAGACTGCTGGATCAGGCCAGTGGCCCATCTGGTCCAGCACCCCGCTCTCACAGTGGCCAACTAGGTGCCTCTATGGGAAACCCAGAAGAAGGATCAGAGCAGAAGAGAAGCTCTCCCTTCCTGCAGTTTCATAGAATCATAGAATCATAGAGTTGGAAGAGACCCCAAGGGCCATCCAGTCCAACCCCCTGCCAAGCAGGAAACACCATCCAAGCATTCCTGACAGATGGCTGTCAAGCCTCTGCTTAAAGACCTCCAAAGAAGGAGACTCCACCACACTCCTTGGCAGCAAATTCCACTGCCGAACAGCTCTCACTGTCAGGAAGTTCTTCCTAATGTTTAGGTGGAATCTTCTTTCTTGTAGTTTGAATCCATTGCCCTGTGTCCGCTTCTCTGGAGCGGCAGAAAACAACCTTTCTCCCTCCTCTATATGACATCCTTTTATATATTTGAACATGGCTATCATATCACCCCTTAACCTTCTCTTCTCCAGGCTAAACATACCCAGCTCCGTAAGCCGTTCCTCATAAGGCATAGTTTCCAGGCCTTTGACCATTGATGCCTTATGAGGAACTGATATTCAGAAGCATTGCTGCCTCCGGCTGTGGGCACAGAGCAGAGCCGTTCTGGCTAGTAGCCATCGGCAGCCCCACTGGCGGCAACTCTAGGAGGCCCTGGGGGCCTGGGCACCCCCACACACAAAAAATGTGAATTCTGGTGAAACCAGAAGCCATGCTGGAGGCCTCGGACACGACCTCGGAAGTTGCACCAGTCTGCCAGGCACCACTGCAGCATGTGTGATGTAACGTGACATCATGATGTCACGTGACATCACGGGGGCCATTGGGCACCCATAATCTGGAGCCTAAGTCAGCGCCGCTGGGGAGCTTTCTACTCCAAGCTTGTGATATCAGGGCTGTGGCTGCAGAGAGATTCTGAATGTAGCAAATAAACAAAGGGTATATCACAGGGCTTTAAATGTGTGTTGCAAATGGGGCCTTGGGGGCTGCCACCGAGAAGGCCATCTCCTGACCCTCAGCTTCTGAGGGAAGTGGAGCTGCCAAGAAGGGCTCCTTTGTTGACCTGGGAAGGTCCGTAGGGGCATTTTGACAGTGATGCCCCCACCCCTCCCCACATTCTCTTTAGCCCCCTTAGCAAAATATTTCTACTCAGAGCTCGTGAGCCCAGCCGACAACTGCAAGATTCAACGTCCAGCATGGTTTCTTCATGTCATTGTGACCCAAAGGCATTTCTTACGAGAAGCAATGAGATTTCTCCCTCCTTCCAGGGCTGCAAGGAACCGGATAACAGGCAGGAGAAAATGAACGCTCGTTTGTGGGAGTTTTGCTACATGGGAGGGGGAGGGGGTTACCTAGTTGTGGGTCACGGTCACCTGTTATTTCAGAGCATCTCTTTAGCTGGGCTTTGAAACAGAGGCTGGGAACCCCAGGCTTGGCGAAAGGAACGACAAATACAGAAGGAATTCAAAGTTTGATTTTATAGCTTTCTGTGATATTTGTTTGTATTGCCTCTTTGTAAGCCGCTTACAGACTGCAGTTAAGTGGAATGTAAATTGTTTAGTCAGACAGACGGACAGATAGATATTTTAAAAAAATGACCAGTTGACCAGCAGGACCTGAATTTTTAAGTCCTAGTGAGGGAGCTGTTGCACCAGGAACTGAAAGCCAGGAGATGGAGGACATTAAATAGCGATTCCTCTTCTTCTTGGATGTGGGTTGCCCATGCCCCATTACGATCTAGCGCTCACACCCTCTTTCCAAGGGAAATTGAAGGGTGATGGTTGAATCTCCACTGCTGGGCTTTAGAGACTTAGCAATGACGAGTCAAATCTCCTCTGCACATGTTTGGAGTTGCTGTTACTTATTGCTTCTTTCCCGGTTCCCCCCCAACTCAAGATTAATCCCCGGAAGCAACTGGCAAGGCCTGTTCTCAAATCCCAGAAATAGGAAGGCTCCCCTCTCCAAAAAAAAAAGCAAGAGCATGATAGGTGGATCCTGCAATTCCTTTGCAAAGCCAGGCCAAGAGTGGGTGGGGCAAGGAGAGGCCCTCTAGTTCACCAGCTCTTATTAGGTTAATTCCGCCTAATTGTAATGCATCACTCAGTGGCAAAGCTGCCAGTCGGGGAGATTACCCAGCAGACAGCCTTGCGACAAAACCTAATGCCTCCTTCCCTTTCCTTACACAGAAAACCAGCTTTGTTTGCTTAAAAAATATATATTTTGATCCCGGTGCTTGGGGGCAGCTTTGGGAAATTAAAAATCAACCGCAAAAGACCGTCGTTTGAAACAGAAATTGCTACTGCCAAGCCCTGCGCTGCTCCAGGGTAGGGGGACGAAATTTGGTTAGCAATTCTCAATTTATAATTGATATATAATTAATGTTTCCCCAAATCAGTACGCAAACCGAAACCCAGCTGTCCTCCACACACTGCAATGCTCCGGATTTTTGACAATTGTCTTTTCCAGTCAAAAAGAGGTGTGCGAAAATGTACCTGTTAAGGAAAAGTGTGTCTTTAAAAAGTGTGAGAGAGTTGTTACCTAAGGAAGGGCACTGGGAGGAACGCAGCTCCTCAATCCTCGATTCAGAGGCTGGAGGCTGGATGGAGTTTCAGTCGATGCTGGATGCGGTGCGTTGCTGCCCCGTGTGGCGAACAGATGAATTGCAGGAAGTAGCTTCTTCGGGAAGAAATTTCAGGACCTGGACAGATCCCGACCTACCCAGGTTGGGCATTAGAGTCTAATGGCAAGGAGGAGTGTCTATGGGCCTCCTGGGCAGGGGCGGAGCAAGGGGGTACGTTGGGGGGTGGTCCGCCCCGGGTGACACCCTGGAGGGGTGACACTCAGCGCCCCCCCCGCGATACCCAAGCCGTGCCCTGCCAACCGGTAAAGCTTCGCTCTGCGGCTTGCTCGTGATTTGTCGGTGGCGCCACTCCAGTGCCGCCAGCAACCCACTACATAGTGTGATGTGCAGCGTCGCTACGTAGCAACACATGCGTCATACGTAGTGACGCTGCGCATGTGCGCTGTGTAGCAACACCCCGCCCCCAGGTGCCCCCAGGTTTGCTGCTCCAGGTGCCCAAGTGGCTTCCTACGCCACTGCTCCTGGGTAACCAATGGGATCAGAGGCAGGGCATCTGTAAAGTATCTGAACAGACTACTGCAATGCGCTCTGCATGGGGCTACTTCTGAAGTTCACCTGGAAACTGCAACTAATCCAGAATGCGGCAGCTAGACTGGTGACTGGGACTGGCTGTGGCGTTCACCCCTAAAGGTTCTCCAAGGGTTAACTTGGCAGGGAGGAGCTTGACCAATGGGAGCTCTCCAGGCAATTAGAGTGTGGAAGGATGGCATTTAGAGAGGATAGAAAAGGCAGTTAGAGGTTAGAAGTGGAGTTGAGTTGAGTCAAAGTGATAGAGGGAGATAGAGCCAATGAGCAGAGCTAGAGCAGAGTGAATAATAAACAGGAGGCATTAGGGATAGTTATGGGAATACTAGGTTGAGAGTTGAAATATACTTATCTGAATAACCATACAGCTATATTAAACATTTCACCAAGTCATTTGAAACCATTACGCTTTGTACAAACAATAAAGAAACTTATATTTTATTTTTACCACAAACTGAATCTGAAGTGAGTTATTCATTGCCAGAGTGAATACTGGCTGGTGGCAGCGGATATTCCATATGTCGTTGGGGCAGTTACCAATAGACCGTCAAACGTCCGGGGGTGCTGCTCAGGTCTGAGAGAGTGACCGTGACACTGGCCGCCAGGACCACATAACACCGGTCCTGAAAGATCTGCAGTGGCTCCCAGTACGTTTCCAAGCACAATTCACAGTGCTGGTGCTGACCTTTAAAAGCCCTGAACGGCCTCAGCCCTATCGACCTGAAGGAGCATCTCCACCTCCATTGTCCAGCTCAGACACTGAGGTCCACCTCCAAGGGCCTTCTGGTGATTCCTTTACTACAAGAAGTGGATGGAAGATACTGTTGTTGTCGTCGGCGTCCGTCTGTCTCGGGAGACAATGGAAGCGTGCACCTTTGGGGGTGAAGTCAAGCTGTTGGAAGGTCGCAGCAGCGCCTGCTGTGGTTGTGGAGACTGATAGGGGAGACATGTGTTTTGTTGCAGCTGGGGCAGATGAAGACATCTGGTTGTGCTGCTGCAGATGCGCCATGGCGTTTCTTCTCTCTGCGCTCCTCCCAGAGGTCATTCCTCCTCTGGTCACTGCTGTGGATGCACAACCTGACTGCCTGTTTCCAGGCACTGAGCTCATCTGCAAGGGAATCCCACAGGGCAGGGTTGATATTGCCAATCTTCATGCCACGTTTGCAGACATTTTTGTAGCGCAGAGTTGGTCTGCCACCAGGCCTGGCGCCCGAAGCCAGCTCCCCGGAAAGCATGTCCTGAGGGGGAGGGCAGGTCCTGCCATCTTCCATTCTGTGAACATGACCAAGCCAGCGTAGACATCGCTGAGACAGGACTGCAAACATGCTGGGTATGTGAGCTTGGGAGAGCACATCTTTGTTTGAGATTCTGCCCTGCCCTGTGATGCCCCAAATCTTCCTGATGCAGCGCATGTGAAAGGGGTTAAGGTGTCACTCTTGGCAATCGTAAGTTGCCCATGTCTCACCTCCATAAAGCCAGTTACACGTAGGCAGCCGTGTTGGTCTGCCATAGTAAAAACAAAAAATAAAAAATAAAAAAATTCCTTCCAGTAGCACCTTAGAGACCAACTAAGTTGGTCCAACTAAGCTGGACCATCAAGAAGGCTGATCGCCGAAGAATTGATGCTTTTGAATTATGGTGCTGGAGGAGACTCTTGAGAGTCCCATGGACTGCAAGAAGATCAAACCTATCCATTCTCAAAGAAATCAGCCCTGAGTGCTCACTAGAAGGACAGATCCTGAAGTTGAGGCTCCAGTACTTTGGCCACCTCATGAGAAGAGAAGACTCCCTAGAAAAGACCCTGATGTTGGGAAAGATGGAGGGCACAAGGAGAAGGGGACGACAGAGGATGAGATGGTTGGACAGTGTTCTTGAAGCTACTAACATGAGTTTGGCCAAACTGCGAGAGGCAGTGAAGGATAGGCGTGCCTGGCGTGCTCTGGTCCATGGGGTCACGAAGAGTCGGACACGACTGAACGACTACTGAACAACAACAAAGTTTGTTCTTGCTATGAGCTTCCATGTGCATGCACACTTCTTCAGGTATCCAGGTAGATCTTCATCTTGGTAGCAGCATCACATTTCGTGATACCTTTTTGGCTAGAAGATAGAAAGCTGCGTTATTCAGAATCACACCACCGGTCCATGTAGCTCAGTATTGTCTACACTGACAGGCAGCAGCTCTCCAGGGTTTCAGACTGGGGGCATTCCCAGCCTGACCTGGGGGTGCTGGGGATTGAACCTGGAACCTTCTGCATGCAAGGCAGCTCCTCTACCAGCTGAGCTATGGTCCTTCCCATAATTTGGAGCAGAGATTCCAATGGCTGTCTTACCCAAATGCCATTTGGGGCAGCAAAGCTGAAGGCTCAGCCCCTCAAATCCCAGCAGAAAACACCCCCCCCCCCAGCCCAAGCACACCGCTCCTGCCATTTGCACTCGGCTCATGTGCTGGAGCCCCTCCGGCCTTTTTCACAGGCACTTGCGAATAACAAGTTGGTCGCCGATTTCGGCGCCTTGTTTTACATATATGAACAAGGGTAATTAAAAGTGTCAGCGGCTGCCTGCCTGCGAGGCTGAGAAGCAAGACGTGGCGCCACCCGCCAGATTTGACAAGGCTCCTTGACAAAGCAATTAACCTCGTGCCCGTTTCCACCCAGCCGGTTCCCTCATCCCACCCGCCAAAGAGGCACGCTGGCAACTGCAGGCGGTGACTCCGAAAGCGAAGCAGCACCCATGAACGGAGCATTATTCCTCCGGTTAGAGTCAGGGTGGAGAGCACAGTACCCGGCATCTGGTTCCTGAGCCCTGGTGTACAGTCGGCAAGGCTGGCGCCAGAAGTTAGCATCACTGGACATGCACCAAGGGCCAAGCGCAAGCAGAAGCCCATTGGCCTGATGCTACTTGCTGTTCCTGCCACTTGACGCAGGGATGGGAGACCTGTGGCTTGCCAAACATTAAAGGTAAAGGTAAAGGGACCCCTGACCATTAGGTCCAGTCGCGGGCGACTTTGGGGTTGCGGCGCTCATCTCGCTTTACTGGCCGAGGGAGCCAGCGGACAGCTTCTGGGTCATGTGGCCAGCATGACAAAGCCGCTTCTGGCGAACCAGAGCAGTGCACGGAAACGCCATTTACCTTCCCGCCGGAGCGGTACCTATTTATCTACTTGCGCTTTGACGTGCTTTCGAACTGCTAGGTTGGCAGGAGCTAGGACTAAACAACGGGAGCTCACCCCATCATGGGGATTTGAACCACCGACCTTCTGATCAGCAAGCCCTAGGCTCTGTGGTTTAACCCACAGGCCTGGGAGACCAGGGTTCAAATCCCTACTTGGCCATGAAACTCACTGGGTGACCAGTCACTTTCTCTGTCAGGCTATCCTACCTCACAGGGTTCTTGGGAGGATAAAATGGGGAGGATATAAATGCAAGAAATGCGATAAAATAAATTAAAATAAGTGAGCAAACTAGCTCAGTTGGTTAGAGTTCGGTGCTGATAATGCCATTGCTGCAGGTTCAACACCCTGAATTAACCTTAAAGGTAAAGGGACCCCTGACCATTAGGTCCAGTCATGTCCAACTCTGGGGTTGCGGCGCTCATCTCGGTTTACTGGCCGAGGGAGCCGGCGTACAGCTTCCGGGTCATGTGGCCAGCATGACTAAGCCGCTTCTGGCGAACCAGAGCAGCGCACAGAAACGCCGTTTACCTTCCCGCCAGAGTGGTACCTATTTATCTACTTGCACTTTGATGTGCTTTCAAACAGCTAGGTGGGCAGGAGCAGGGACCGAGCAATGGGAGCTCACCACGTCGCGGGGATTCGAACCGCCGACTTTCTGATCGGCAAGCCCTAGGGTCTGTGCTTTAGACCACAGCGCCACCTGACTACAACTCCCACCTTCCCTGACCGTGCTGGCTGGGACAGATGGGAGCTGGAGCACCACAGGTTTCTCCCCATCCCCTGCTCTGTGCAGACTCCTCTGCCTGCTTCTTTCTAAAGAGGAGGCATGGGGTCGCCACGGAGCGGCGCTAAAACCGGAGTCCTTCTGGCTCCATGTCGCTGCGGTTAGTATCCTGCCAGCATCCGCATGGGGCGATTTGGCAGATCCGCTCCTGCTGATCTCTCGCCATCTGACACGGTGTAACAGGGATGACTGAGTGTTTCATGGGGATTAAAATAACACGCTCTTTCTCACAGTCCTGACGGCGGCGCTTTGTTTAGGGAAGTTTTCAATCTATGATATTCTAATGTATTTTAATATTTGTTGGAAGCCGCTCAGAGTGGCTGGGGATACCCAGCCAGATGGGCAGGTTACAAATAATATATTATTATTATTATTATTATTATTATTATTATTATTATTATTATAGCACAAAATGACGAGCCTGTGAGATTCTGCTCCTCTCCTAAGAATGGCCTGCTGGATCCGGCCATTGGGCCACCTAATCCGGCATCCTGTTCTCACAGTGGCCAGCCAGATGCCTGTGGGAAACCAGCGAGCAGGATTCAAGCACAAGAACAACTCTCCCCTCCTGTGGTCTCCGGCAACTGGTATTCAGAAACATTGCTGTGGAGTATAGTCATTATGCCTTCTCCTCCGCGAATTTGTCCAATCCTCTTTTAACGCTGTCAAAGTTGATGGCCACCACTACCTCCTGCAGGAATGAGTTCCATAGTTTAACTCTGTGTGAAGAAGTCTTCTCTTTTATAATGGATAGCTCAGTTAGAGCATGGTGCCGATAACACCAAGGTTGCAGGTTCGATCCCCGTATGGGACAGCTGCATATTCCTGCATCGCGGGGGTTGGACTAGATGATCCTCAGGGTCCCTTCCAACTCTACCATTCTATGATCAGTTCTGAATCTTCCAACATTCAGCTTCATTGGATGGTCCACAAGTTCTAGTGTTACGAGAGAGGGAGAAAATCTTTTATCTGTCCACTTTCTCCATGCCATGCCTAATTTTATTTTGCACAGACGTTTTAAGTGTGGGGAGTGTACACTCTTCCTCTTGTCAAGAGGACCCGGTGCCTCCAGATGTTGTTGGTCTCTTCCTTTTTGGGAAGCCCACAAACAGGACCTGAGCTCAACAGCCACTCTCTCCTGTGCCTGGTGTTTGGGCTACTCCCTCCAGATGTGGTCAGGGCAAAAGAATTGCCTTGCCCTGTCCCCAACAAAGAGACAGCGAGAGGCAGAAGGAACCAGGTCCTTTGTTTCAGCACCACGGAGAGCTCTGAGAAAGTGTGTGGCTCCCAGAGAGAAGGGAACGCCTCTATTTAGAAAAGGGGGGGGGTGCCTCTTGAAGAAGGGACGTGGAGGAACTCTAACTCCCATCATCCCCAGCCAAGATGGTCATTAGCTCTGGGGATGATGGGAGTCACAGTCCCACAGCGCCTGCTTCCAAATTTTAAACACAACCACCTGAGGATTGAATCAGCCCGTAGATACATATAATTCAGAGCTGAATTCAAATGATTCAGGGGTGTAAAATGTGCAAAAAGAGGTGGTTGCGGGGAAAGAAGAGCATCAGATCAAGAAAGCTTTTCATGATAGAAAGGAACATTTCCTATCAACACAACAGCTCTCGAATGCTGGAGTTAAAAAAAAAAAATCAAAAACACCCTATAGCAATTTGCATAGAGTTTGGAGAAGGGGTGGGGTGGGGAAACAACCACCATACAAATTGCAAAAAAGGGGGGCGGATGTCAGGTATTAAAAAGCCTTGAGACTGAATGGAGAGCAAAAGGTGGAGATCTACAGAGAAAGAGCTATATGATTTTTTAATGAACAATAGTGTGTTTTTTCTTAGCTGGCGAGGTTCGAATGGCCCCGCTCATTGTCAGGCAAAATGAATGACAAGCCGAAGGCCAAGAAGAACGGCTTCAGAGCCGCTATTAAAGGGCTCCATTATCCTGGATGCTTTTCAACAGAAGGTAGAAATAATCATAATCACAGGAGGAGCGTCGACGGGGGGGGGGGGGGCGGACTACGGGGCTATGAAAGATGTATTGTTAATGGCGTTAGGGTTGAGAAGATGGGGGGAAGGAGGGAGAGGAATGCAGAAACCTTCAACCCCCTCAAAGTCATTTACATTTCCTGCAGCACCACAAGGTCTGTTCTTGGCGTCCCGGTCACAGGCCAATTGGAGATGCTGCAATGTGCAAAAAAATGACCTCCAAGTTTGGGGTCTGTTTCCGACAGCGGCTGGCGAGAGCCTGGAGACCGGTTTCTGCAGGGAGCTGAAGTCACAGTGGACAGATGGAGCATCTCCGAGTTCAGAAGCTGGATGCCACTGAGGGTCTGTTACTGGCGGGGTGATGGGCTGGAGAACGCTGAAGCCTTCAAGCCCAGCTGGTGGGCAGCAGTGCAGTGGCAAGTTCAGATGTGCAGTGACCTTTTGTTTTGAGAGGGAGACTTGCAGGGGCTCGGGAACCTCGAGTCCTGGTACCAAATGTACCCCCCACACGCTTCTCTACCTGGCCCTTGAACAAGCCCAGTAAGAGGTGTGTCCTGAGAAAGTGGGCATGGCTTGGGGAGAGTCCCAGGGGCCATATAGAGAGGGTTGGGGGGCTCATTTGGCCCTGGAGCACGAGATTCCCCACCTCCTCAGAACTGAAGTCCCAAACACTGCATCTTTTCCTCATAGGGGAGTATCTCCCTCCCCTTCATCATTTTCCTTGCCCTTTTCTCAACATTTTCCAAATCTACAGCATTCTTTTTGAGGTGATGCCACAGTGGCCCACCTGCCGCGGAAGCCGGCATGGTGGCTCCACCTCCCCTGGCAAGCCACTTCTGCTCAGACACCGAGAACACACACAGCAAATGGCACATTTCAAATTTTATTTTATTTTATTTTATTTTAAAAAAAAACACAATCAGCCTCCCACATGAGCGGAACACATTGCGTGCAACATACAGGCTCTAGAGACCAAACAAGGAATTTCGCAAAGAGAGGGGGATCCAAGAGGGACGATTTTCGTCAGGCACCGATCCTCCCAACCCCAAACGAGCTGTAATGATTGTGACGGAATTCCTTAAGAGGCTGGATTTGGCCCTAGAGCTTCCAGTTGAAGATCCCAATTGCAAAACACTTGATTGGGAAGGGATTCCCCATGGGGGGAAGGTGGCAAGTGAGACACAAGGCTACTCCCGCTTCACTTGCAGCCAATCCTCTTTCTCCTTTCCAAACTGCTGTCCCAAAAGCCTCCCAGTGATTGGGCGGAAGGCGGGATGAAACAGCTCAGAATGAGGCAACTCAAGTTTGCCGTATGGCATAGTTCCTCCCCCTCCAACTATGGCTAAAATGGCATTTAATTTTAAAAGGGTCTACCAGCCACTAACCTGGCTGCCGTCCGTCCACCCTAAACCCTCTGCCTCTCGAGAGGAGGGAGACCCAGTGCGGTTCCCATTCTCCGCCCAGGACTCACTGCCTTTCCCAGGATGCACAATGTTTTTAGGCATGTACAAAGAGCTAAGCGTTGCAGCCACACCGCACAGCCCCTCTTTCTCCCTAACCACTAAACAGCAGGACCTTCTTTCCAAGAGAAAGCCATCCTAGTCAGCATCTCAGTGCGTGCGGTCAAAAATGCAGGGAACCCCAATCCCGAAAGGCCAAAGGAGAGAGTTGGTCTCTTGGTTTCTTTGCAGGGGTCTCCCACAGGAGAGAGAGAAGGTCGTTCCCCGACTGTGCCAGTCCTTCATCTATCAGCAAGAGGAGCAAAACAAAACAGGAACAAAACAGGAGTACAAAAGCAGGCAGACGGCCACATCGCCATCTGCACAGTGGCAAGCTCAGGTCAGTAAGGCTGGCGTGCGTCTTTGGTTCCCCACCCGCCCCAAAAGTCCCGGGTCACACAGTCCAGCCCGGCTTCTGCACAGCGGATCGGTTTAGAGGAAACCTCTCAGGGAGGAGCTGGGACCCCCATCAACGCCGCGGGCTTGACAGAAGGCGTCTTTTCCCTTGGAAAGAAAGGAAACAAAACATGGTTTTAACAGCCTCGTAAATGGGGGAAACCTTGACGACAAATCCTCCAGTTTGGGGATTTTCCTCTATCTGGGTTCCTCATTTTTTCAGTCTTAAGTTCTCCATCTATTTGCACTTGGGGGGAAATGCAATCCTCATGAAAAAAGTCAGCGTTTTCATGCAAATTTCTCCCATTACACACACACACACACACAGAGAGAGAGAGAGAGAGAGAGAGAGAGAGAGAGTTTGCAAACAGTTTCCCCCAAACGCAATGCCTTTCTTATGTTATTTCTGCTAATATACACTGGGGTGGCCACGCCTCCTTTTGCAAAGATGAAAAAGGCTTATTTGGGGTAGTGAACTATCCCAAAATTCAGAAAGGCTTTCCTCTTTGGGCAAGGTTTAATGTTCTCTCTTCCAATTCATCAGAAGGCAGATACAACAAGACCCCAAGGAACAGTAAATGCTGCCCTTGTAGCAACTGTTGAGGCAGAGTTCACCTTGCCTGTCCTTTTTTAAAAACTGTAGTTTCTATCAAGGGGCTAGGAAAGTCCTAATATATCCCATTATTCAGTCCCTGGCTGCTCTTCTGAGTCTCTTGCGATCCCTTTGCTCCAGGGCTGCATTAGGTCAGTCGCATCTGTGTAAGACCACTTATATATATATATGTATTTATTTTATTTATGCATATACCACTTGATTGTAAAAAAGCTACCAGCCATTCATAGCTGCCTTCATAGCTTTGTGTTTGTGACTTTCCCATAGGACACCTGATGGGCCTCTGTGAGAACAGGAGGCTGGATTAGACGGGCCACTGGCCTCATCCAGCCGGCTAGTCTTGTGCTTGTTTTTTAAAACCCTCATCTCAATTTAAGCAGCAGGCAATCAAAGGGAATTTTATGTCCACGCTTAAGAGCGTTACAATCCTAATAACAGGCTTGTTTCCCCCAATGCCTTATGTCTCCGAGAACGTCCTTGTGGGAGAGAGTGCCCCACAGAAGATTTCTCAACACCTGCAGTTCTCCATTCCCAGGAGTGGGGTTCCTCCTCTCCTCGCCCCACAACAAACCCCTCTGCAGAAATCATTAAAAGCTCACTAAGAGCCATAATGAAGCGAAGAAGTTATGGATTGTTAGCCAGACTCGTGGTTAGAAAACAAGGTCTATTAACGCTTTATAGAAGTAAGTCTGTTGTGGGAAATGAGAGGAAAGGAAGAAGGATTGGGAGGGGGGAGAGAAAGGGGGGAGTCAGGGAAGGACAAAAAGACTGGGGGGGGGAGTCATACTAGCAGGACCTGACCTCCTTCCGCAGGGCCTGTAAGACAAGAGTTATTCTGCCTGGCCTTTAATCTAGCCTGATCCCCTATTCCCTTTCCCCACACTATTTAACCAATCTCTCTGTTGCGAGGTATAGGTTGTTGTTGTTGTTGTTGTTCAGTCGTTCAGTCGTGTCCGACTCTTCGTGACCCCATGGACCAGAGCACGCCAGGCATGCGTATCCATCACTGCCTCCCGCAGTTTGGCCAAACTCATGTTAGTAGCTTCAAGAACACTGTCCAACCATCTCATCCTCTGTCGTCCCCTTCTCCTTGTGCCCTCCATCTTTCCCAACAGGTATAGGTACACTTTTATAAAAGCCAGATTTAATGCTTTTCCATCAAATGTTTTGGGTAATAGACTTTCCAATGGCCAAATCTCCCTCCTTTGCGACCGTAACAACGGTTCCATAGAATCCTTACAACATATATATATATTTGCTGTCTAATCCATTCGGCAGCTTGGTCAAAATTTTTGTTTCCACTTTTGAAGAAAACCCATGATGGAACCCAGGATGCTAAATTAATTTACTTACTAAATGACGAGGAACCGAATAGATCCCATACGGTCGCTAGGTTTTTGATTAATGTGCTATCTACAAAGAACAGGAATGGTTCTCTGCTCATTTATGACGATGTAGAAAATAACTAACTTAAAATTAGTTTAGTTGGACTACTCAGATTTTGGTTTGACTTAGATGGAAGGGTGTAAACGGGTTATTTTAAAATTGGTTTTGTATTGTATTGTTTAAATTTGTTAAATTGTTTTATTTTGCGTGTATTATGACGAATGTGTTTTTGCGGTGTGATATGGGCCAAATGGCCGAAATAAACTACCTACCTACCTTTTCCCCTTCCTTTTTTCCCCAAAGGGGCATCTGGTTGGCCCATGAGAGAACAGGATGCTGGGCTAGACAGGCCACTGGCCTGATCCAGCAAGGCTCTATTTAGGCTCCTGTCTTTGACCCTAGCTGCAGAATCCTGCTTTTGGAACTCGTTTTTGTTTTTAAGAGGCAAGGAGATGTATTTGAAAGAGAAAGAGAGAGAGAGAGAGAGAGAGAGAGAGAGAGAGAGAGAGAGAGAGAGAGAGAGAGAGTTGGGGCAAAATTTGGTGACATCTAAGCAACTTGAGTTAGTAAATAAGATTCTTTGTGGCAAGAGATCAAAAGTCCCCTTTGCCTTGATTAAAAAACAGGAGCAGAATGAATTAGGCAAACAAATAAAGCAGGATAAGGGACCTGAAATGGAAGCAGGCCACAGAATTCTCAGTTGCTTTGTGGCAAACGGTTGATTTTGTACCGGCAAAACAGCATCCATCTAGCCCTGTCTGTGGTTCAGGGAGAGTGCACTGAATTTCCCAGGTTCAATCCAAAATCAATGGCCCACAGGCACACCGAAAAGTTTCCGGCAAGTTGCAAAGCAAGCTGATTTGGGGTGGGGAAGTGAGAGAGGAGGACTGTCAAGGTGTGAAACAGAGTGTGTGCATATTAATGCCTTAGATTTAGAACTGGCCCAGAAAAATATATATAAATATACATTGCAAACACTAAAATTTTCACCCTGGATAACAAAGTCACACTTCAGGGTACTTTTTTCCTTTTTTTAATTCCCAGTTCTTGCAAACTTCATTTGCACCCAAGTTCCCTCGGTAAGCTAAAAGCAGCAGAGTTGATGGAAGAGTTGAAAACTCTCAGGTGAAGAGCTAAGGAGGATGCAGGAGTCCTCACTTCCTGTTCTGACGTGAAAGGGGGCCAAAGGGTGGCAGGACCATGGCACAGACAGGCCCAAATGCATGATTTGCTGCCTATGGCCCACCCACTAGCATCTTTTCGCAGAGCAGAAGGAAAGCACCTTTAAGAACATAAGCTAAGCTTGCTGGATCAGGCCAAGGGCCCATCCGGCCCAGCACCCTGCTCTCACAGAATCACATGGACTAGAAACTTGTATCTTTAAAAACGAAAGCAAGCACAGATTGCAATGATGGGGCTTTTTAATCTGGAAAAAAACAGTGAGTAATGGGACGGAACATGGTAGAGAAGTGTATAATATTGGGCATGATGTAGAGAAAGTCGACAGGGATCCCCCCCCCCCGTCTTATAATATGGTAACTCACTGGGGCCACCGAATGAAAGCTAAATGTTAGAAGATTCAGGACAGACAAAAGGAATGGCTTCTTCACACAGCGCTAACTCAACTAATGTCCTCTGGATAGCTGCAGCCTGTCAGTGTTAGAATCATAGAACTAGAGTTGGAACTGACCCTGAGGGGCATCTAGACCAACCCCTAGAAGGGAGGAATCTTTTGCCCAACGTGGGGCTCAAACCCACGACCCTGAGATTCAGAGTCCCATGCTCTCCCGACTGAGCAACTGACAATGCTGAGCTAGAGGGGCTGATGATCTGTTCATTATAAGGCAACATTCTATGTTCCTATTATAATCACTTCTTGACTGAGAACCATGAGGTCTGGACAGGGGCGAACGAAGGGGGCAGGGGGCGATGCGCCCCAGCTCCCACCCGGGGGGTGACAAAATAGCCTGCTGCCTCCCCCCCCAGCTGTAGGGTGGCCGAGGGCGGTGTGTGCGCTGTCGGTATGGTTGCTGTGGCCCCGCCCCCATGGGCAGTTCGCCCCGCCCCTCGGCGCTCCACACTGGGTCTGGAGCCTTACTTTATGAATAGATCAGCATCTGTCCAGCATGAAAAAAAAAAAAGTCCCGGGTGCAATCCTTGGCCCAGGAACATCCCCTGCCAGGAGCCCTGGATCGCTGCTGCCAGTCAGTGCACGCACTGCTGGGCTAGATGGAACCCTGGTCTGTCTCGGTACAAGGCAGCTTCCTTGATGGTCCAGGACAGTGTGGCCGGCCTCCAGTGCCCCTCTTCCCCTCCTCCCCACTCACCAGAGACGCCGCGGCCGGCATCGCTGTCTTCGTCTTCAGCCGGGAGGTCGCTGTGGCAGCTCTCCGTAGCGCTCAAGGCTCCTCCCCTCTCGCTGCAGAGGCTGCTCTGGCTTTCCGACAAGATGCTCCCCAAGGCGCGGCTGGGGGTCCTGGTGGGGGTCCGGGCCACTTCGCTGCTGGACACTGCGGGGGGGGGGGAGAGAGAAGAGGGTCTGATCTCTTGACCAGTACATGCAGATTCCTACTTACAGCTCCGTTCCCCGTGACGGCTGGTGGAGCGGGAGGCAGAGAGGTCTGTGGCGGCTGTGAGGTCAGGATGCTGGACTAGCTGGGCAGGCCCTTCTGGTGGTCTTACACACTACAATTGGGGTGGGGGGAGTTCATGGTTAGTGACATGGACTGGTTGGATGTAGAGAAGAAGACTCGGAGCCCGGGGATTGGTGGTGGGATGACGATGAGTGGTCAGAGGGAGAAGATTGGGAAGAGGTGGTGCTGGAAGCTGAAGGGGAACAGGGCTCAGTGAGCTGGGAGAGTCCGTGGCAGAGAGAAGTCCAGAATCAGAGGCAGAAGCTGAAGCAGGAGAGGCCAAGAGGCAGAGATGAGTCAGGCTGGTGAAGAGTCACAGGGGTCTCCCCCTCCTGCTGTGACAAGCTCCCCTCCCCCCTGTTCTCCCAGAACCAGGAGAGGCATGAAAAGGGTGGAGTTAGCATTATGCAGGCACAGTCTCTGATTGCTTGAGGGGGAACCCTGGGGAGGAGGGGACTTAGACAACTTTGTGGGGTGGGGCTTTCAGTCTGAGCAACTGATCCATGGGTCTCAGACCTACCGGGGATGAGCTGCTGTGCTCATTAAGGCCGGACACTCAGCCAAGTCTATGCATGTTGTGTTTTTGCTAATAAAGAGTTGACTCCAACGTTGAATGGTGTGATTTACTGCCAGCTCACTCTTTGACAGTTAAGTCCCACGTGACACTACTTTACCCCAAATCAACTGCAAGTCCATCGAGTTCAGGATGGACGGTCAGCTTCAGCTGTACCTGGGGACGCCGAGAGATTGAACCCTGGGACCTTGTGCATGCCAAGCAGAGCTGCAGCCCTTTCCCGTAAATTTAAAGCAAGGTTCCAGCCCTCATGATTCTGAACAAAGGGCTGGTTGAAATTGGAAGCTGCTTTATCCTGAGCCAGACCACTAGCACAGTATTGTCAACTGTGATGGGCGACGGGTCTCCAGGATTTACGGTTCCACGCAGCAGCACTGCCTGGAGTTGCCATGGGGGAGAAAACCTGGGACTTTTGGCATGCCAAGCGGGTGTTCTCTGTTACAGAGCTGTGTTTCTCCCAGCACACACACACACACACACACACACACACACATTATTCCCTCCCCCCCCCCAAAAAAAACCCCACCCTCGTGCACTTTGAGCAACAGGAGCTCTTCATCAAGGTAAGGAAAACAAAAGCTAACCGAAAGAGAGAGGGAAAAAATGTTTTTGCAGGAACAGTTGCTACGGGTGCTTATTCCCAAAGGCATTCATTTTAAGAAAATGCACGCAAGGACGTTATCCGTCAATTGCAAGCCAGCCCCTTTCCCTATAAAACTATTTGGAACGATCTATCACGCAGAGGCAGCCGCTCAAGGAACCTTGGAACAATAATCAGTCAATGCCAAAGTATGTCACAGATTAAAATCTGCCACTGCGCAAAATAATATTACGGCCTTTAAAAAAAAAAAATCAGCGTGACTTTATTAAGAGGAGTCTTGCAAAGATGAGTTCCTCTATGGTGCAGTGAAGTCAAATAAACACGTTCCTAAAAAAGAGGCTTTTATGTATTAACAAGGAGCAGGTGTGGCCTCTACAATTTTAAACTCCCCGCAAAACCACGCTGGGTTTTTATTTCTTTTATATTTATTTATTTGTTGCATTTATAACCCTCCTTTTTCTGCAAGGAGCTGAAGATGGTGCACATGTGGTTCTCCCCTTCCTCATTTAATCCCCACAGCAACCCTGCAGGGTAGGCTAGGCTGAGAGACGCCGTCAATGGCCCCCGAGGTCACAGCCAGTGAGCTTCATGGCTGAGTGTGGATTTGAACCCTGGGTCGGAGCTCTAACCAAGACACCAATAGTGCCCTTTTGAACACTGGGTTTTGAACCCGAGCCAAATTACAGTCTTTCAAAGATTGCTGCCATTTCTCCTGGCCTTCCAACCCCTTACGATGGTCTGTGCTGACCTGAGGGCCAAATGCAGCAATCTAGGCCTCTCTGCCTGGCCCTTGGAGGTCTCCCCCCAAGCCACGCCTTCTATTCAGCCACACCCCTTTCTCTCCACAGGCCACACCCCTCACCAACCCGACTTCACCCCTCCTTTGAGTGGCGGGAAATGTGTCCCTGAACTCTGATTGTTCCTCTTTGCTTGCTTGGGTGGAAGGATAGAGAGGGTGTGTGTGTGCAGAAACTTGCCTGTACACAGGTAAAAATTTGCATCAGTTGCCCCTCCCACTTTTGCCTCTGGCCCCACCCACCACTGGCACGTGGCCCCCAGAACGTTCTGTGGCCCTCTGGCTGAAAAAGGCTCTGCCCCTGTGCCTTAGAAACTTATACAAAGTGCTCCTGCAAATGTATATGACCTTGGTTCTCAAACGCTGAAAACGCAGAAGTAAGTGTTCTGGTTTTTGAACGTTTTTCGGAAGCCAAACGTCCGGTGCGACTGTTGGCTACCGTTTCCGGGGCGCCCGCACCAATCAGATGCTGCGCCTTGGTTTTCAAACATTTTGGAAGTCAAACGGACTTCCGGAACGGATTAAGTTTGGCTCTTTTGTTTTTGCTATTTATTTTGTGTTTTTGCTTTCGAGGCTTTTTTCAGTTAATTTGTTTTTGTGACTGTGTGGAACCCAGTTCAGCTACCGATTGATTGACTGTGCGACTGCGGAAATGGATAAAAGCCCCCCCCCCCATCCAAACAATGGCTATCATCAGTGCAGGTAAGGAAATAATAATAATTTTAATTTTTATCCTCTACAATACCTTCTTATTTATTTTATATTACAGTACATTGATTAATGCTTTCATTTGATGTGCTTGGTTTTGGAACGCTTTGGTTTTGGAACGGACTTCCGGAACGGATTAAGTTTGAGAACCAAGGTACTACTGAACATGTAATATAATAATAATAATAATAATAATAATAATAATAATAATAATAATAATAATAAAAATACTGCAATGCTGAAGGTCCACCCAGCGACCCAAAAAGCTGCTTTCCTCACCAGATTCCGCTCGGTGTTGTCTGATCTTGAAACCCTTAGATCCTGCGAGCAAGGACCGGTCATCCAGACTCGACGAGCTGAACTCAGAGTCGCTGTCACTATCACTAGAGACCACTGTAGGGAGGCGAAAATACAAGGCGGGAACGACGGGGCCATAAATTACAAACTGAATCAGCAGCATTCAGAAATAGCAAGCCTGCCACAGTGAGAGGGATATTCAGATTCCATCCTCAACCCCCCAAAAAGTCTGTGTGGAAAGGCACATCTTAACTGGGGGTTTGGTTTTTTTTAATTTATTTATATTTTATTGAAAGTTTTACAGTGAACTGAAGTAAATAAGAAGGAGAAAGAAGAGGGGGGAAAGAAACAAGGAAGCACATAGTGACTTTCCGAGTAAGGTTCTGGTCATTTGTGACAGGTTTTGGTTGTTGTTGCTATTAAAGCAAGCAATCTAAAACCCAACAGCAGATCGTGCCAAACACGACTCTCATTAAATGTTACTTCGCTCTTTGCTGTTTCTGCAAACTCAACGAAAGGGAGACAGAGGAAGAGAGAGCGATAAAAACGAAGAAGGCTCAATTTCGCTGACACAAATCTAAGGGTGTGATTTGAATTGGTAAATTATTCCCACTTTGCAGCAAAAAAGAAAAAAAACAAAAGGAGAAAAGGAGAAAAAAAGAAAACTGCAACCACTTCTTCTATTTAAACACCATGTGAGGAGGGAGCTAATTTAGCTGCCAGCTGTTTGATGGCGAGATCAGGTGGGGGAGAAGAGGAGAGGAGACAGAATTGTCTTTTTCCTTTTTTTACGGCAAGGCCATTTGACAATGGATAGACAATCCCAGTATCCTTGCAGAAGGCCTCAAAGTCCAAGGGTGAGCCCCAGCTGAGCAACAGCTCCTGTCTGAAGCTGGAGCAAAGAAAATATGAAAATAGGGAATGAAGTCACTCCATTGCATTTATATCCCACCCCGTTTTTTCCCTCCAAGGAGCTCTCTGCATTTTTCAGTGGAACTTTCCCAAAGAATGCATTTGTTTTGCCAATATGTTTTAAGAACAATTTCCCACAAAGCGTGCGTTTTTGTACACTGTGTGCGTGTGTAGAGAACGGCAACGCCAAATTTGGAGCTATTTGGATTTTGAAGGATTGGTGCATTTTGGTTTGCGTATAGTTTCAGGAACTGGAAATTAGGGGTGTTTGCATTTAATCCCCCAGTCTTTCTGGAAAGCCCAGAAAGGCTGCTGTGTCTCTGTATGAGTCACTGGTCTGTCCATTCCTCCTTCCCGTCACCTTCTGTTAGGAGTAAATCATTCTACTCCCATCCCTTTCACTGGGCATAGGATCACTCCTGACACAGCACAGGCTACCTGCATACCAGCTCTCTGCAAGAGTTACTGTTCTGGCTTTCTCAAGCGGCTGCTCTGAGAATGCCCAGGTTGTGCAAACACCCAGAAAGGGTGATTCCTCCAAGAAGGGCAACTCTTAACACTGCCATGCCCCAACAGCAATATTGCTTAGCACAAATAGAGGACAATTCTGCACCGATAGGTGGTTTTCCATCTATTGCAATTCACACGGCAAGAGGATATTCAGAAATACAGGAGGCCACACTAGGAACTTCTGTGTGACAAAGCAGTGGATCGTCCCCACAAATGCATGTTGATGCAAAAGGGGGACGGAGGACAACTGTTGGCACTTCCTCCAACCATAAATCAAGTGCCGAAAAAGGCTGGGAGGGCTTACCCTGGCAACAGCCAGGAAGCGTAAATACTCACATCAATACGGCTGTGTGAGAGTGCACACCCATAGCATCAGCACCCACCAAGATACCCCCAAGTACGAGAATAGCTCAGTCGGTAGAGCATGAGACTCTTAATCTCAGGGTCGTGGGTTTGAACCCCACGCTGGGCAAAAGATTCCTCCATTGCAGGGGGATGGACTAGATGATCCTTGTGGTCCCTTCCAGCTCTACAATTCTATGATATGGGGGTAGACAAATTTCTCAATTTCAGCTCCTTTCAATTTCTCCAGGCTTTCTCAGTTCCATATCAGTTTATGAACTTTTTTTTTTGAAGTCCGCACACAAAAATTTGCAAACATTCAAGTGTGGCCCTCTCCTACCATTTGCAAACAATTTGCCCTAATAGAATTGGCAGTGTCCAACCAAACTTCTCCCATAGCCCAAGGGCTTTTTGGCTACTCAACAGGACTACTCTTTCCCTCCCCTCTCCCTGTGCCCTGGCTAAATCTGTTCTGGGCTTCCCCCTTCACATTTAATCTCCACCACAACCCTGTGAAGCAGGCTAGACTGAGTGGGACAGAGATTGGCCAAAGTCAACCGGTCAGCTTAATGGCCAATCGGGGATTCGAACCCCGATCTCCCAGGTCCTAGTCTGACACTCTAACCAAGACACCACTCTGGCTCTAAACATCTAAAGCAGAGGTCAGCAACCTTTTTCAGCCGTGGGCCGGTCCACCGTCCCTCAGACCTTGTGGGGGGCCGGAGTATATTTTGAAGGGGAAAAATGAACTAATTCCTATGCCCCACAAATAACCCAGAGATGCATTTTAAATGAAAGGGCACATTCTACTCATGTAAAAACACGCTGATTCCCGGACCGTCCGTGGGCCGGATTTAGAAGGCGATCTGGCCGGATCCGGCCCACGGGCCTTAGGTTGCCTACCCCTGATTTAAAGGGCTGCCCCATGGAAGGTGGTTAGCAAGCTTGTTTTCTCCTGCTCAGGAGGTTAGGACCCAACTCAATGGATTCAAGTTCCAAGAAAGGAGGTTCTGACTAAACGTCAGAAGAGCATTTTGAGAGTAAGGGCTGTTTGAGAGTGAAACGGACTCCCTCGGAATCGCAGAGTTGGAAGGGACCCCATGGGTCATCTGGTCAAAACCCCTGCAATGCAGGAATATCCATGTCAAATGGCCCTGGCAGAAGCTGGCGGACTCTCCTTCGATGGGAGGTTTTCAAGCAGAAGTTGCAAGGCCATGGACGATCCTTGGTGTCGATTTCCAACCCTAAACTACTAACATTCCAACGGCCACCACTTATTTCTTTAAAATCATGTTGCGGCCCTAGAAGTCCTCACCCCACCCCCGCTGTCAGGCCACAGAGAGCCAGGAAAGGACTGACCTCTTCCTCTGGCCCAGGTGAAGGAATGACGGGGGGAGACCCCCTTCGCGTCCATCGCTGGCGGCTCCAGGTGACGAGGCCTCAGGGGCTGATCGCAGGCTTTGCTGCTGCCGCTTTTCAAAGGCAAGATGTACTTGGGGAGGCCCTTGTAGAACCAGGCGCCGGACCGCTTCCAAACCTAGAGAGAAGGAGAGCAAATAATCGGGGTGACCTCTGGACCCTCCCAGGGTGACCCAAGGGGCTGGTTTGTTCTGCTTTTCTCTCCATCCTCCTCCCTTGCAAAGATCCTGTGGACACTTAATGAGGACAGCGGAACAAGCACTGAGCATCTAACCCAGGGGAACCACTGACCGAACAGCACTCAGCCCTGCGAGAATCCCGACAGAAATCAAACCGGGTGCAGAAATTTCCAATTTGTCCCATGCCACCGGGACTAGGGCCTCTGAGATCAGGGTTCGAATCCCCACTCGACTATGAAGCAAACTAGGTGATCTTGGGCAAGCTTCTATCTCTCTCAGACTAGTCTACCTCGCAGGGTTGTTGTCTGTATCTGAATACCAATTTCTGGAAACTTTCTTATTATGATTAGATTTAAAAAGCAGAAAAAGCTTCTAGCGAGTTGCAATATAAGCTTACAGTTACAGTGGTACCTCTGGTTATGTACTTAATTCGTTCCGGAGGTCCGTTCTTAACCTGAAATCGTTCTTAACCTGAAGCACCACTTTAGCTAATGGGACCTCCCGCTGCCGCCGCAACCTGATTTCTGTTCTCATCCTGAAGCAAAGTTCTTAACCCAAGGTACTATTTCTGGGTTAGCGGAGTCTGTAACCTGAAGCGTCTGTAACCACTGTATTTGCATTAATGCATTAACGCGAGAAGTAATGAAATAAATGTAAAGATACGGTAGGTCCTTCATGTGCTTTATATAAGAGAAGAGGAAATCGTAATTAGGATTCATGATTGATCTATTACATATTGATTTTAAACAACCTGCTCTGAAAATCACCATGGCAATCAACAGCAGGCGAGAAATTGCTTTTTAACTAAGAAACCGCCTGCCCTCAATAACAAGAGAGTCTGCCCTTTGCGTCTCTGTATGAATCGTGGCTTTCTGTCAACTGATGAACGCCTGGAACAGTGACTCATGCAGAGACACTTATGAGAGGAGGGTCTTGCACCTGTTTTGGAAAACCTTTTACAACAAAACCATTTGTAGCAATAAGGGCTCAGAGCAAAAGCATCCAATTTCAGTTCAGAAAGCAAGCTATTCAAAGTCCAGCATGAGAATTTCTCTTCCAACCTGTTTTACTTCTCTCTTTCTTTCTCTCTCTCTCTCTTTTCTGAAGCTGACACAACAAGCTTGAGAAAGGGCAGCTTAAACCAAATCAATGGAGGGACAACAAATCAATCCTTTGCACAATGGTGGGGGAAAATGAAGCTGCAAGGGCCAAAATGCCTTTTTTCTGGCAACCCTTGTTTATCTTTGCAAATAGTATTTTTTAAATGATCCTCACCTGCAATCTAACTTTAGGACAGGACATGCAGGAGTGTTAACCCGATGCCCTCCAAGATTGTGGGATAATGTGGTTGTGCTGTAAGGGATAGCCCCCCTCCCCACGGCATTCATGACTGGGACCTCGCAATGAGAAATCCAAGCTCACAAGGCAGTTAAGACACTCCCAAGAGGGCCTTCGAAAAAGACACACAGGCTTGAGTGCCCTCTGGTAAAAACCGCATAGAAGGGGCAAATGGAAGTACAATATTAACAATGGAATAAAAGCATTACAAGCTGCTGAGAGGCTGCTGCCTCCTTATAGAAATTCAGCCTAAGAGGGACTCAAGCCGAGAGAAAAAGATCGTTTGAGTGTGAAAAATCGGAACGAGCAGATTAGGGCGCCCCAGCGGCAGACGCGGCCGGCTACAGCGATAAAGACTTCGCGCTTCCCTCAAGAATGCTCGCCACACGTTCCAATTTAGATTTTAATAGCGAGATTGCGATGAAGGGAGCTTATTAGCGCACATTTAATACATACGGCTTCGCGTAAAGGAGAGGGAGAGGGGAAGGGAGCGCAAGAGAAAATGAAGAAATATCCAGAGACAAAAAAAAAACCAGCAGAGTTTCGTTGGAGCCTTCCGACAAAGCAAACAGCGAACCGAAGAAGACGGGGTTTTTGAGTCAAGGAAGTGTGGGTCTGCTTTTGGGGTGGAGGGAATCAGAAGGTTTAGAAATATTTCAGGCCCTATGGGTTTATGAGGAATGGCAGAGGTAGCTGGGGGTGCTTAGCTTGGAGGAGAGGAGATATGATAGCCCGTCTTCAAATATCTGAAGGGCTGTCACATGGAAGATGTGTTTTTATCATGTATTTTTATGTTGTGAGATCTACGGATGGAGGGCGGGTATCCAAATTTAAATAATAAATAATAACAGGCAAACTTGTTTTCTCTTGCTCCAAACCAATGGATTCAAAAGACAAGAAAGCAGATTCCAAACAAACATTAGGAAGAACTTGCTGGTGGCAGGAGCCGGTCGTCAGTGGAAACAGAACGGACTCCCTCAGCTGGAGGCTTTTTGAAAAAGGTTGAGTGGCCCTCCGTCATGGATGCTGGAGTCGAGATTCCTGCATTGCAGGCGGTTGGACTTGATGACCTTTGGGGGTCCCTTCCAACTCTACAATTCTGTGATTCTATGAACTGTCCCCTGGCCTGACCCCAAGATGCCACCGCACTTTAATTAATTTAGTAGTGCCTATCAGCTAAGTGGGCATGGCCAACACGATGCCTGCAGCTGCCAGTGGGCCTGGTGTGGGAAGAAGCTGTATTGGGATCTCCTGCTCAACCTCTGGGACATCTGAAGTAGATCCATGAGGATTTCTGGCTCTCAAATGTTTTAACGACGACAACACAAAACTAATTCTCTCCTGAACTACACTTGTGAAGTACAGTGGGGGTTGCATCTGAAGTGGTAGACAGACTAGGAGCTCAGTTCAGTTCTCAAAACCAAATCCCCAATGTAAGAATTCTTTCATTCCAAGCATATGTATTTCGCCCTTGGTTCCAACTGGTGGATTCCAGAAAAAGAAAAAGAAAAAATAATAATCCCCGCAAGCCTAAAGTATGCTGAGCCCTGCTCTTGAAAACCTGATTATTAAAAGGGGGGGAAAGAGATTCTGAGCATTCTTGATTCTGCACCCCATGCTGAAATGGCTATGTTTGAGACGCATGGCATTGATATAATAAAAAGATAAGGCTGTCATCACACAGTAGTTTCCTTGGCCACCAACAGGTGGCGCTGCAACCTACAGAGTGTCAACAGTCTTCTGAGAGCTGTTGAGCCACTGCAGCAGCGTTGGAGGGTGAGGAGAAAGAAGGCAGAAGAGGGAGACTGAGGCGGGCAGTCTAGGCAGACCGTGGAGGAGCAACTCTAAGGGCAGGGAGGGTGGTTTGGCAAGTGGGAGGAGGCAGGCGGGGTTGGTGATCGAAGCAAGCATGGGCACGGCTCCAGGTAATTTTATACATTCTCTCTCTCATTACAGCAAATAGCAGCTTGCTAACAGATGTAATATGGGCTACGGCCCATTTAGTAAGCATGTAGAGCACGCACACCGTTATTAATGAGGCTGCACAGAATTGTACCCCCCCCCCCAAAAAAAAAGTCAGGTGGCAGCAGGATAAACGAGGCAAGTGGGGAAATTAAACAAGCACCCCGGTCCTTCTCATTATGCACCAGCAGAACTTTGCAATTACATCCTTTGGTCCAATCTGTCTTGACTCCAACACGCGCCTGCTTTGCAGAGAGGCAGGGATGGGTGGGTGGGAAGAGGCTGCAAAGCAAAGTGCACATACTGCAACTTCTGATGTAGAAGACATCAGAAATTCAGAGTAATCTGGTTCAGTTTCATTCCGAAACGCGACTTTACTTAATCCGTACGCCCTGAAACAAGCATGTGAACTGAAACACAGCCGGCCTATGTAATTTGCACTCCTGTTGATTTTGAAACGCTGCTGTCTGGCCAAGTAAACGTGTGCAAAAATAAAAATAAAAAATGCATTTGCCAGGGTAAAACGTGCATAAAATGGCGCATTATGATTATCATGAGAATTAATTTATAAAAGTATTTATCTACCACTATGCCCTAAAAAGATATCAAAGTGGTTCACAGCAATAAAGCATGAGACCATACAACAAAAACCACAAAAAAGTTAAAAGCAGAGATCAATTAACAATTGTCTATTATTAGAAACACAGAGTTGGTAGGGACAATGAGGGTCATCTAGTCGCACCCCTACAATGCATGAATCTTTTGCGCTTGAACCAACAACCCTGATATTAAGAGCCTGTTGTTGTTGTTGTTGCTGCTGCTGCTGTTGTTACCCACCCTTGCTTTACCAAAAGCGGCTATTGGGCAAAACTGAATGACAAACATGCCTATTAGGAGAAATTCACACTAAATTGCTGAATTTTTACGAGCACTTCCTTTTTTACTGGAAACTGGTACAGAAATGTGGAGAGCTGAAGATTGGAAATATGACGGAAACTGAAATGGACACACCTGCCCTGCCCTAGTCTGCTGCGAGCAGGAGGTGATCAGGCTTCACATAAATCATTCCTGGCTCTGCACAAGCCTCAAACCGGACAGATCTTTCATGTTAAAAGGCTGCTGTTTAAACAGCATCCCAGGGGCTGAGCAAGGCAGTGCCGGCCCTGTCAGAAGGTAAAGGAAGCTACTGCTTTTCCTGGATAAGGGCGGAAGGAGGCCTCTATATTCTCCCCATCCTCACAACATCCCAGAGAGGTTGGTTGGGCAGAGATCAGCCAGTGAGACATTTCCCACTTAAGTCATTTTGACACTTTGGCACCCTATTTGCAAAATTTAACAATCCCAAAATACAGACGTGCTTTCACTTTCGCAGGATTGAATATATACTGCAAAGCAGGACATACGAACCCTGCCACCATGGACTCACCTCTCTCTGCTCACTGCAAATCTTGCAGAACCAGATGGGCCGCTTCTGGGCGCTCAGGGTTTCAATCCCACATTTGGTGCAGACTTTCTGGGGGGGGAAAGATGACATGGGGAGAGGGGTGGGAACCATTAGAACGGCTGAAGGAGACCACCACCAATGCCAATGCCAGCCTCCCCTTGAAGGAAAGAATCAAACAAACATCAGGGTCTACGAGACCCGCCATTTAAATTCCCCATGGTGCCACTGCTCCATTGGGCAATGCTGAGAGAGCGCCGTGGGGGCCAGTCACAAAATGGCTGCCGTGGGGAGAGGGGCCCAATACAAAATGGCTGCCACGTTGGGCATGTTGTAATGGTTGCGGTATCTTAAAGAGCAGGAAAGGAGACAAGATCACAAAGTTTGGGGGGGGCTCCCTATCAGGTACCAAAAGGCGGCCATAGCGAGCCTTTTGTTGGCAACTCTTGCCTTGGAGCATTGTGGGAAATCAAAATGGCGGCTCCTAACCGTCCGCCGCAGATGCAAAGCTGCGCTGCTGCAATTTCCAAGCCACCCAGAGGGGGCGTCCCACAGCTCTGGAGCTGGAGGCAGCATCCCAGGCTGTAGGAGCTCAGATTGGGGAGGGTGTCTGAGCGGTTGACCAACTCTCCCCAGCCACGAATGGTGGGAGGAACAAGCCCACGGGGCTTGAGATGGGTGAATGAAGAAACGTTTCAAAAACAGAGAGAGAGAGAGATGTAGCAGGCAGGTCCGGCCGGGGGATAAACAGCTAGTGCTCGATATAAAATCAATTCTCCTAATGAGGGAATGGTAATAGTCCCTTCATGGTGCTGGGGGTGGCTGGAGGGGGGAGAGAATTAAGGCGCCCAATTGAACTGCAAGAGCCGCAGGTGGTGCTAGCGGCCATTGATCACCACCGAGAAGGCTGGATAACCCATTAAAAACACCTTCAAGTTTGCCCCGGAGAAGCCGCATAGGATTGTAAAACCCCTGCAATGCAGGAATCGCAGATCGAGAATCCCTGGCAGGTGGCCGCCCAACCTCTCTTGAAAAACCTCCAATGTTTGCCGCCTTCCAAGGGAACCCGTTGCACTGTTCTTCCTAAAGTTTAGTGGGAATCTCCTTCCTTGTCATTTAAATCCATTCTCATTCAGGGGTCAGCAAACTTTTTCAACAGGGGACTGGGTCCACTGTCACATCAGACCTTGTGGGGAGGGACGGACTGTATTTTTTGGGGGGAGGAAATGAACAAATTCCTATGCCCCACAAATAACCCAGAGACGCATGTAAAAACACGCTCATTCCCAGACCGTCCATGGTACACTTGGGAAGCCCCTCCCCTTCTTCTCAGGCCACGCCCCCTGCTGGTCCCGATCCCCACCCTCCTCAAGTGTTTTCACCTGGCTGGACATGCCTCCTTTAACTCCGAAAATGCCTGTTCCTTGCCTGGAAGAGAGTGGACACGTGGGGCATATCCAAAGCTCCAAAGCCTACTCAGAGTAGGCTCACTGAAATTATGGACATGACCAACTTCAGCCCATTCATTTCAATGGGTCTACTCTGAGTAGGAATCTCATCAGCTACACCACTGTGTGTTTTGACGTTTACGTTTATTACTCCGGTCACTTTTGCCTCTGGCGTGCGGGCCCCCAGGAGGTTACGAGGAAGGGAACATGGCCCTCAAACTGAAAAAAGGCCCCCACTCCTACCCTGTGCTAGACCCAAATATGAGAAGTCCAGGATAGCTCTCTTATTTAAGGGGAGGAATAAATCACTGCTGTTTCTCTCCCTGCGGGGAATCAAGGTCTACAGCTTAGGCCTGTAACAGTCAAGTGCTTCCCCCTGGTGGGCACCTGTGGAGTTCTAGAAGCCTTCAACATAAGAAATTCCCTCCTGCTTTTCAGCCATATCTCCCAGGAAACTAAAAAACGTTTTCCTTTGCTTTGACTCGCAGGCGGAGGAGGAGAAAAGGGGGAGAGAGTTTTGCAAGGTGGGGGTTATTTGCAGGTACTTTGAAGGATACTAAAAAGAAAGAAGAGTCCCCTCAAATCCTCACAAAATTCTTAATTTTGATGTGTGGAGAAACAACCCCTGTGGCACACTCCCCGTCTTTCAGCCGGAAGAAGGAACATCCACCGAGCTGCAGCCCTTCTTTGTGAACCAAATCAAGTTTCCAGACCTCATGGTTCTAAGTTCAGGGCTGGTTTAAATAGGAACGCAGGAAGATTCCTTATGCCGATTCAGACCATCCAGTTCTTCAGTATTACCTGCACTGACTGGAAGCTGCTCTCTGGAGTTTCTGGCCAGGGACAATTCCCAGACCTACCTGCCGGATCCTGAACATATGACCTTATTGCATGGAACCAAAGATCAGCCAACCTGGTGGATGTTGGGTCAGACGAAACTAATGCGCCTGTCCTCTTGGAACTTACATTTGAGATATCTCCGTTGTCTTCTTCTTACTAGTTTTAGGAATGTAGGGAGCTGGGCTTTAGACCAAGTCAAAACACTGGTCCATCTAGCTCATTACTGTCAACACTGACTGGCAGCAGCACCTGGCCACGGTTTCAGGCAGGGAGCTTTTTCCCCAGCTCCACATGGAGATGCCATTGGGGGTTGGACCTGGAACCTTCTGCCTGAAAGGGAGATGCTGTACCAGTGAGAAACCAGCAAAGGAAGAGCAGACTGGCCCAAACTGGGCACCGTTGCTGAAAGCTGAAGCTCTGCACGCCTGGGGAAGAAAACATCATTTCCCTCCTCCGCTCCGTTTCTTGTGGATCTTGCCTTCTTAGTTGATAAAACCTGTGACGAGACCCTTCTCTCTCTCTCTCTTAAATCACTGAGAGACAATATTTGTCTGAAAAGCGGGGTGGAAATAAAGCAAAGAAAACAATAGCTTTACCAGTTAGTTTCCTACTAACCACGGTTGGTCGGTGTTTCCACCAACCATGGTTTGAAGGTAACAATCTTCCGTCAGCAGTTCTTGCAAGTCACCCACATTTAAAGCAGGGTTTCCCAAACTTGGGTCTCTAGCTGTTTTTGGACTACAACTCCCATCCTCCCTAGCTAGCAAGAGCAGTGGTCAGGGATGATGGGAATTGTAGTCCAAAAACAGCTGGAGACCCAAGTTTGGGAAACCCTGATTTAAAGCATGCAGCTTCCCCCCACCCCACCGAATCTTGGGAAGTGTAGTTTGTTAAGTGTGCTGGGTACTGCAGCTCTGAAAGGTAGACTACAGTTCCCATGATGATTTGGAGGGGGGGAATGTGCTTTAAAAAGGTTTGGTGTAGGTGCTACTTGAGGCAATACTGCTTCCTTCCTCATTCCTTCCCACCCCTGTCCTCTCCCGCTAAATTGACTATTAGGGGTGGCGGGGGAGAGAAAAAGAATTAAAAATAAAATTAAAAGACAGTAGTGGCTTAGCTTGGCAACCCAGCCAGCTATATTTGCCCCCCCCCCCCGCCTTAGAACATCGCAAATTGAAAAGAAGAAGCGAGATATTTTAAAAAATGAAAAAAATAAAAAATAAAAAATCCGCTCCCTGCGGAAACTATTTTGCAGACAGTGAGCTGTCATTTCAACATCACCTCCCTTGGTAATTTAAAAGCACTTAAATGCTTTCTCCGTGCCTTCGGGCGTGAAGGAAGTCTTGCTCTTCGCAAACTAAATGGGGTTTCAGATGGGAAGGCAGCGGAGCGGGATGGGAAAGAAAAATTGTGGACTTTAGATTGGTGGGGGGGGGAGAGAGGAAGCCCCCGAACCTATAACCTTGCCAAGCCCAGCCCGGGGGGGGGCTATACTTAGCGGGTGGCCGCAATCCGTTTTCACGCAAGGCTGGGTGTTGCTTTTTTCCTCACACGGAAAATGCACGAAGGGCGAACTCCGTTGAATTTTGACGCAAAGGAAAGAGAGGCCTATTGGGCGCACGTTTACACACTCTGCCAGAGTTCCTGACTTGACCTTCCTTTGTTTTACAAGGTTTTTAAAAGGTTGCTTCCCGAGATAAATATCTTCACTGGCTGCCCATCAACTGCCAAGCCACGCTGAGAGCACTGGAAGAGTCTGCAGGATTAGGCCAGTGGCCCATCTAGGCCAGCATCCTTTCAGGTTGACCAGCAATCAGGATTCGAACACAGGAGCTCTCTCCTCTTCTGTGGTTTCCAGCAACTGGTATTCAGAAGTATTGCTGCCTCCGATTGAGGAGCCAGAGGATAGCCATCATGGCTAGTAGCCACCTGTAGCATTTTCCTCCTCCAAACCTCATAGAATCACAGAATTGTAGAATTGGAAGGAACCCCGAGGGTCATCTAGTCCAACCCCCTGCAATGCAGGAATCTCAGCTAAAGCATCCCTGGCAGAAGGCCATCCAACACCTGCCTGAAAACCTCCAAGGAAGCAGAGTCCACCACCTCCCGGGGGAATCCGTTCCACCCCGTTTAAAGCCATCTAAGCTGGTGGCCATCACAGCTTCCAGTGGCAGTGAGTTCCGTAGTTTAACTACACGCTCAATGCCCTTGTATTAATTGACAAAGCCCTGAACAACTTAGACTCAGAGCACCTTAAGGACCACCTGACGCCTTGTATAGTGACTCAATATGCAAGATCCTTTGCAGAAGCGATGCTGGTCACACACACCCCACCCCACCCCGTGTCAGCGAGGTTCCTCGGACAGCGACAAAAAACTGAACCTTAACAGAGCAGTCCTGTGGAACACTCTGCCACCAGAGATTCAGCAGGGGCCTTCTGCTTTGACCTTTCAACGCCTGCTGAAAAACTTTTCTATGCCACCAGGCTTATGCAGGCTGGAGAACTGGGCCGCAAAACTCGGTCCCATTCATACAGAAGGTCTTATTCTGTGTGCAGTCTGCAGCCCAGGCTGCAGAGGCTCCTGGATACACTACATTTCAGTTCTTTTTTGCTTTCCACTGATGTATCTAATTCCAGATATTATTATTAATAATAATAATAATAATATTAAAACTGACTTTATTCTGCACTTTCTAAAATGCAGTTTTTCACCTTCTTTGGATTCATTGATATGTTTTGCAAAACATTCTCTCTCTCTCTCTCTTCCCCCAGCTTTCAAGCTGCCCCATAAATGGTAATAAATGGGTGTCTGTTGGATGTTGCTCTGAACGCAGCTCACTATGGAAAGGCAGAAAACAAACAAACTCATGATCGATCGATCGATCAACCCCAAAGCACAGCAGAGAGCATCAAGGAAAAAGGCTTAAGAAGAACAGAGGAGGGTGTGTTTCACCAGGAAAAGAGAAAACCGAGAAGAGATCTGGTAGACATCTTCATATATTTGAAGGGCTCCCCATGGAAGATGGAGCAAGCTTCTTTTCTGCTGCTCCGGAGGGAAAGGACCCGAACCGATGGCCTCAAGTGACAAGAAAGGAGATTCCTACTATAAATCAGGAACGGAGGCTGAGACCCTACCTGCCCGCGGACTGTCTCACCAGAGTAGTGCATGTTCTGGTTATCTCCCGCTTAGACTACTGCAATGTGCTCTACATGGGGCTACCTTTGAAGGTGACCCAGAAACTACAACTAATCCAGATCGTGGCAGCTAGACCGGTGACTGGGAGCAGCCGCTGAGACCATATAACACCGGTCCTGACAGACCTACATTGGTTCCCAGTACGTTTCCAAGCACAATTCAAAGTATTGGCGCTGACCTTTCAAGCCCTAAACGGCCTCGGCCCAGTATACCTGAAGGAGCGTCTCCACCCCCATCGTTCAGCCTGGACACTGAGGTCCAGCTCCAAGGAGGGCCTTCTGGTGGTTCCCTCCCTGCGAGAACTGAGCTTACAGGGAACCAGGCACAGGGCCTTCTCAGTAGTGGCACCTGCCCTGTGGAACACCCTCCCACCAGATGTGAAGGAAATAAACAACTATCTGACTTTTAGAAGGCGTCTGAAGGCAGCCCTGTTTAGGGAAGTTTTTTAAAGTTTGATGTTTTATTGTATTTTTAATATTTCGTTGGAAACCGCCCAGAGTGGCTGGGGAAACCCTGCCGGATGGGTGGGGTATTAAATAATAAAGTATTATTTTTATTAGGAAGGACTTCCTGACGGGAAGAGCTGTTTGACAGGTGGCAGGTGTCCCTGGAGGTTTTTTAACAGAGGTTTGGTGGCCGCTATGTTAGGGATTGTTCGGCTGAGACTGCAGGTGACGCTTGGGACGCCTTCTGCAGGTGCCAGCAATCTCACCTTTTTGCAGTCTTGGCAAAAGACCGCCGTGCTCCCCAGCAGCCCCAGAGCCTCCCCGCAGAGCAGGCACTGAGATAATCCGTTGCCCATCACATTCTTCCGCATGTTCTCCAGCCGCTCCACCAGGCGCCTGCAAAGCAAGAGCCTCCGTCAGGCTGCTGTCACAAGGCAGGGAGTTCCAGAGGATTCGTGACCCCACACATAGGAAGCTACCTTAGAGCTCCTCCCACCCCCCACCCCGCAAATGAAGCAAGATTCCAGTCCTCATGGTTGTGAATTAAAGGCAGGTTCAATTGGAAACTCATTATGCCGCCTTCTGCTGAGCCAGACCATTGGTTCATCCAACTCAGTAGTGTCTGCACTGGTTGGCAGCCGCTCTCCAGGGTTTCAGGCAGGCAGTTTCTCCAGCCCTACCTGGAGACAGAATCCTAGAATTTTAAGAGTTGGAAGGGATCCTGAGGAGCATCTAGTCCAACCCCCTGCAATGCAGGAATTTGCCGCTGTCCGATACGGATATCGAACCTGCAACCTTGGCGTTATCAGCACCATGCCAGGATTGAACCTGGGATGTTCTGCATGTTCTGCTATGATGGGCGAATCCGTCATTTTGGATTAACACTTTGTCATTTCCCCCACTCTATCCTCCTCGTTTCCAAGACAGTTTGTGAACCACCCCCCCACCCCAAGTCCTTGCAGAAGTTTCAACCAGCCTTTTATAGTGGGTATTTCTCCCAATATACAAAACTGAGCAAAACAATTTCCCCTAGCATAGCACATTTTTGCATGCTATTTTCATTTTCATGCACACTTTTGTCCTAATTTGCATGTTTATTGTCCTCACGTTTGGGTTGGAGAGCTGCACTGCAAAATCCAGACAACAGCGGATTTCAAAAGGCTCACTGTGCTTCAGTTCATGTATTGTTTCAGAAAGTGCGAGTCAAGCACGTCCGCTGTAAAATGCAAACGGAACTGAATTCCTCCCTCTCTCCGCTACCTTCACCCATAGCAAAATCCCCACCGCGCTGTTCTGTGGCCATGGTGGAATCAAGCTCAATACTGGCCATGCTCCAGTGGCAGTGAGTTCCACAGCTGTAAGAACATTCCTTCTGCGTCATCCTTGACAGCCTCACCATGTGGATCTTAACGTATTATTTTATTTATTGCATAAAAATTATATATCATCTGTTTTTGTTTTTTTAAAAAACCAAAGCGATGATTGATTAAAACATTCAGATAATTAAAACCAGCAATAAACTTAAAATGCATCAGCATTCTAGATACCCAAGTGGGCTTGTACAGACAAAAATGTATTTAGCAGGCACCGAATTCTGCCATTTCCTTCAGGTCACACTCTGGCACTGGGGCAGGCGAGTCTCAGGCCCCAGTGGGACTGGATATGGCCCTCTATACTTTTCTACCTGGCCCTCAGATCTCTCCCAAGCCATGCCCTTTCTTCCCAGCCCATGCCTCTCACCAATCCTGCATTGCGGCCCCCTTAAAGTGTTTTTAACTGATAATGCCCATACTTGCCTAGATGGAAGAGAGAGGAAGGCATGGCTTGGTGAGGGTAATGGCCTGGGATTTACCCAGGGGCCAGGTAAAGAGTCCCAGAGGGCCACCCACATGGCCCCTGGGCTCAAGCTTTCCCTGTCTCTGCTAGAAGCCATTGCAACAGTCGCACAACCCTAGAAGGGATTTTTAAATCACCGATATTTTTACAGCTCACTTTGCCCAGGGTGGGGGGAAACCCAAACTCTGCTTATTTCCCCCCAGATTCCTCTGCTTGTTTTTTTCTTTCTTCCCCTCGCCACATGCCTTTTTAAAAGAAAGGTTTCCAAATCCACTGGGCTCAGAGATTTATGACTCAGGAAAATAGGAATCTGCTGGGCCCGGAAATGCACGGTTGAGAAGATCAGAAAATATCTCCAATTGGAAGGCATAAACAACCGAATGAATGGGTTTTCGGAGGAGGAGGAGGAGGAGGAAGGGGAGCTTTGTCGTCAATGAGGTAATAACTCCAGCTAAGAAACTGTTCAGCTGGAATTTGCCAAGGAGGAGGGCCTAAGCCAGTTCATCACCTCAGGCAAACAAAAAAAAACCACTTCCCAGGGAATTGCGGGGTAATGAAGGGAAAGATGTCGAGAAACAACAGTGGCATGTTGGCTGTGCCGTGCTGACTGGAGCGCTGAGCCCAGCGTGCTGTAAAGATCTTTCGACAACAGGCCTCACAGCGCCCAGCTATTAAGGCCTCATTTGGTTCGGGAAATGCCAGCCAGGCAGCTGCGGTTCTTAAAACGGCAACCGCAGGGACCTTTTCCTTTTCAAAAAGCAGGACATTAAGACCGCCACCAGCTAATGGGTCTCTTCAACAAGCTCTGCGAGGTGGAGGAAGAAGCCATTTCTGGGCTGGGCTGCCTATTTTACAGCACGGCTGTGTTCAGGGGCGAGGGGATGCTTTTTCAGCCCCATAGGCGGGGCCATCTTACCCATAGGCACTAGGGGTGTGGGGCACCCAGGCGCCGGGCTCTCGGGCACGAGGCTGAGAGTCCGGGGCAGAGCCCGCCAGTCGGTCGGAGCGCCACAGCAGGCTCTTCTGCTGCAGGCGGCTCTGTGTCGCGAGTTCGGGGGCGACCGAGATTGTGAGGCGGCCGGCTGGCTCCGCGCACCTGAGATTGGGCAACCGGGAGGAGCAGATCTTTGCAACCCAGCGCCACATATGCTTAAGACAGCAACCTTCCACCAGAGGGAGGAGAAGGTGCAAGAAGACTGGAAGAAATTTAAAGATTATTTGAAACAACGTGAAAAGTTGGACATTTGAAGTGAAATCAGTGAATATAATAGGTGATAGCTATGTCATGTTAGGTTAAAATAGTGTATAAGAAGATAAGATTTGTTTTTATATTAGAAGTAAGGAGTTTGAATAAGATGATAGAGATAAGATAAGAGGTTATTTTATGACGAAGAATAATGGTGAATAATTGTTAAAATAGTTACAAAGTTACTAAGGTAAATTAGAACTGAACGCAGAAGAGAGAACGGAGGAAGTCCCTGGAATAAGATTTGAAATAAGATTAAGATAGATAAATAGGTGTTTTATGTATTTTGTAAAAAAAAAAATGTTGTTTGTAGATGTTTGTATTGTTTTTATATGTTTGTCATTTTTCTTGAAAATTAATAAATTCTTATTTTAAAAAAAAAAGACAGCAACCTTCCAGGGGCTGCATGTTGGAAGGGGCCACTGGCAAAAACCGGATGGAGCAATGGAGGCCACTTTTGCCTCTGTCCATCAAGGCAAGTAAAAGGCGTTACCAGAGTTCAGGGACACATCCCAGCCAGGCAGAAACCCTTGAGAGGGGTGTGAATCAGGGCTGGTGGGAGGCGTGGCCTGGAGGAAAGGGGGTGTGGCCAGGGCAGAGCTGCAAGGACCTGGAGAGACCAAGGATTGAGCCCGAGGTCTTCTGAATGCCAACATGCGCAGACAGATTTATCTGTTTATCTGATGAGGCAGCTGCGAAGGGGAAGACACCAAAGGGATTTGCCCCTTTGGGGTTTTAACTTTGGGGTGTGATGAGGGCAAGGGCACCCACCTTGGGGCAATCGTTCGTGGATGGGCTTGCTACGAGGCGAGCGGCTGGAGCAGCCAGTTGGAGGGCAGAATGTGGGACAAGCTGGGTTCTATGTGAGATCCAGAACGCTCCGGAGCCGAGCATGGCTGCAGCTCGGAGATACATTATTAAGTGTGACGGGCGGTTCATCTGGCGATGTCGCTATTTTATATGGCTTTTCCCAATCTACTCTTTTCGCTGCAGTTCTGTATTTCCTTTCTTGCATTTGTCTTCCGCACGGATATTCCGTTCGCCGCTTTGGTGGGCCCTTGGTGCCAAAAGCGGTATATAAATAAACCAACCAATAACCATCTCTCGGAGCGGTTTGGAATCTGATTTGCATTCAGAAGGTCCCAGGTTCGAATCCCGTTATCTCCAGGTAAGGAAAGGAGAGACCCCTGCCTGGAAACCAGGAGAGCCGCTGCCGTTAAAAGAGACTTTAGAAAATTATGAGTGGTGTGAGGAAACGGGAGAAGGCAGCTAAGCCACAGAGGACACGCTCCTATCAACACTTCCAGAGAGAGTTACTGGGGGAGGGCTGCAGGTCAGTGACAGAGCGACGGGTGTGCATGCAGGAGGTCTTAGGTTCAATCCCGGCACCATCAGGCAGGCCTGGGGGAGACTCCAGTCTAAAAGCCTGAAGAGCTTCTGCCAGCCAGTGTAGACAACACTGATCAAGATGGCCCCATGGTCTGACTCAGTATAAGTCAGCTTCCTACGTTGCCATTTACTTTCCTTCAGAACCATGAGGTCTAGCACCTTGCTTTATTTGTAGGGGAAGAACTGGGACTGAGGGGCAGAGCATCTGTGCAAATGCCCTGGGCTCAACGACTGGCAGGGCCGAGAAAGTCTCCCTTGCTGGAAACCCTGAGAAGCTGCTGCCAGTCCGTGTAGACAGCACTGGACTAGAAGGCTCAGGGGTCTGGTGTGGTGTTAAGGCAGCTTCTTAAGTAATGAGAAATCCTCAGGTCTACAAGGGAGGAGCCGGCAACCGTACCCAATCCTCTGCTGTTCGACAACGTCCAGTTTCTCCGCCCGGCGGACGACTTCGAGGATGACCTCCATCTCCTTGGCGTTCAGCGCCTGCGTCTTCCTCTGCCGGCTGCTTTGGAACGTGTGTACCGACCAGCCGGTCTGAAGCCTGGAAGGAAAGGAATTCAGAGGAGGGGGAGATGAAGAAGAGCTTTGTCACGAAGCAAGGGTGTTGATTTAATTACACGTAACAGTTACACATTTAGGAAAACCAGAAATCAAACAATCTGAGCGTCATCTCCGAGCGCACCAACAGAACTACGTCAAAGTATATATGCTAAAACTGTCACAATCTCAACAAACACGAAATAGTCCGTACTAACGGCCACTGCGTTGTTTTCTTTTTGAAAATGAAGTTTTAAAAAAACCAAATCCGCCTGTCGTGCTTTAAAATCAACACACTCAAGTTAGGTGGTTTGCTTATTTCTTTTCATTAAATCTCTACGGCACCCTTCTTCTGAGGATCACGGGGAAGTTTACAATATAAAAAAAAAAAAAACAGGCCAAAGTAACAAACAACGATAACTCATACACACACAAAAAAACAACAGAGAGAGTGAGTTTAAAAGGCCATAGATTGTTTAAATAGCCAAAGGCCTGGGAGAAAAGGAATGTTTTTGTGCCTGGCGTCTAAAGAGATGTAATGAAGGCGCTGGGCGAGTCTCCCTGGGGAGAGGTTTAACTTTTCCTATTAAAAAAAATTACCTAGTTGGTAGATCCTAAAGAAAAGAGTACATTTAGATCTGGGCTAGGGAAGGGCCACGGCTCGGGGAAGGAGAATCCGTTCTACATGCAAAACGTCCCCGGTTCAATCCCCAGGATCTCCAAACGGGGTGGGAGTGTCCCCCTGACCGAAACCCAGGAGAGCTGCTGCTGGCCAGTGTGGGCAATAGATGGACCCATGGGTCTAACTCAGCACAAGGCAAACTTGGCTCCTAAGCAAACTGCAGACAGGGAGCCAAAGGGATGAAATACTACCCCTCTGCCATGAAATAACAAGACAGTAACAAATCACCCGCAGTAAAAAACATCCCAGGTATAAAGGAGGGCCGGGTGGAGGGGGAACGACTTGGACAGGAAGGTTTAATTAAAAAAAAAAAAATAAGAATAAGAAAATAAATCCAAGCAATCCCATTTTTAATCTTCAATTTTACAACCTTCTAGGAAACCAAGCAGGGCACATGCAAGGCAATCAAACCCACACACAATTGGTTGACTCATGTCAATACTGTGCAGTATTTGTCCGGGACCCTGTCACCTTCCTGTGTGATTTAATTTCCATGTGGAAGGAAGTGGGGGGGGGTGGGGGGTGGGGAGGCCGAGATCAACCCAGCCTGCCCCAGCCCCCGCTGCAAAAAGGACATGGCTCAGCAGAAGATTAATTCCCTGCCTCCTCCATCACTTCTCAATTCCACGCCCTGCCTCTAACCAACGGGCAGGATGAAGGGGTTGCCAGACACCCTCCGCCCCATAGGGCTAACCTGAAGACTCCAGGTGTGCCTGCCCTCCAGGCAGAGGCGGCAGGTGGAGGGGGTGTGGCAGCTCCCCCACCCAGGCTCCCTAACCAGGTGAGAAGGAATGCTCCCCCCCCCATTCAGCTGGACTTGAGAACGCCCCCTTTAGCGAATGCTTCGCTCTTGATTTCCATCCAGTATTGACTCATTTGAGGCCTCTGTTTTCTTGTTTTCTTTTCTGAATGACAGGCTCTCCGCAGTTGCGCTGAGCTTAACAACATTGCCAGGCCCCGCCCCCTATGACATCACTGGGGCCATCCCTAAGTCTCAAGTTTGGGCTCTGAAATCTCAGGGTCTGGGATGTTGGAAGTTATTTAGTAAAGGTTACATAAAATGGTGGGGCGCGGATGGCGCTGTGGGTTAAACCACAGAGCCTAGGGCTTGCCGATCAGAAGGTCGGCAGTTCGAATCCCCGCAATGGGGTGAGCTCCCGTTGCTTGGTCCCAGCTCCTGCCAACCTAGCAGTTCAAAAGCACATCGAAGTGCAAGTAGATAAATAGGTACTGCTCCAGCGGGAAGGTAAACAGCGTTTCCGTGCACTGCTCTGGTTCGCCAGAAGCGGCTTAGTCATGCTGGCCACATGACCCGGAAGATGTCTGCGGACAAACACCAGCTCCCTCGGCCTATAGAGCCAGATGAGCACAGCAACCCCAGAGTCGTCCGCGACTGGACCTAACGGTCAGGGGTCCCTTTACCTTTACATAAAATGGTGCACTGTTGAAATTGTATTGTATTTAAATTACTGTGAAAAATGTACAAACAAATTGGCAGAAGGCTTGTATTTTTCCATCGCAAAGGTGGGTTGGGCCAAGCTTTACAATTGAGTCACAGGTTTTCAGAGTGTTTGCTTATGCTATTGAAGGTAACCCAGACCACTCAAGAGTCATGTGCTGTTTTTCCAAGCGTACACAGATCTCCCTGGGCGTTGGCCAAGATGCAATCAAGCTGGAAAAAAGAGGGGGGGCAGAGATCTTCTGGGGGTTTTTAAAGCTGAAAACGCTGGTTTTTAACAAAGATATGTCCTCGAGCCTTATACTGGGATTAGTATAGATAATGATGGAAACATATGAGACAATGCATCGTTCGTTTTGTAACGTTTAAACGAAGTTTCTGCAAGCAGAACTTGGGAACTTCATATTTTTGTGATGAGAATCCATTTCCACACAAAACGCCAGATCTGAGAGAGAACTTCCGGTGGCAATATTCAGAACTTACGTGGGATGCTGTTCCCACCTGGCAGCCCTAACTGGATGCCTCAACACGGGGGCCAAATTTTCTCATTTGCTACTCTGCCTACTTTGGCTTCTGGCCCTGCCCATCGTGTCCCTTAATCTGCTCTTGAAATACTCACAAATGTGCGGTTATTGGGAATCAGCAGCAAATATTGGCAGGCAGTTCTATTTTTTTAAAAAAAGGGTTACCACAGCATCAGCATACAAAGGATATCCCCGCCCCCAGTAGGAAATTGCCCCAGCGTGGGGTCAAAAAGTGAGACATACTTGGCCCGCAACGCTAGCTGCCTGTCATTGGGGCAGACCCACTGGTCGTTCCCGTTGCCAAAGATTGTATCGGCCATGGCGACAAACCACGCAGGGCAGACGGCGACATCAAACCTGGAGGAAAACAGGGGGGTGTGAAATATATAAAATGAAATTTAAAGGGGAAACAGTTAAAACACTAAAACCAGCAATAAACTGAAAACACACCAGCATTCTAGATATCTGGGTAGGCTTGTCTAAAACAAAAAAGTTTTTAGCAGGCACCGAAAACAGTACAGTGAAGGCACCTGCCTAAAGTCAATAGGCAGGAAGTTCCAAAGGGCTAAAAGACCAATTTCTTACTGGTGCGGAATGAGTATTATGCAGCACCCATAACACCATGCCAGTTCCAATGAATAATGGTGCTTTGCTTTCATATATTATTATTATTATTATTATTATTATTATTATTATTATTATTATTATTATTATTATCATCATCATTACTAGCCAGCCCGGCCATGCGTTGCTGTGGGGTGTTTTGCTTTTTAAAATTCTGACCCCGAGAGTATTCTGGAAGCTCCTGTTTTCATTCTTCCCTGTCCCTCTAGAGCAGGGGTCAGCAACCTTTTTCAGCCGTGGGCTGGTCCACTGTCCCTCAGACCACGTGAATGAACAAATTCCTATGCCCCACAAATAACTCGGAGATGCATTTTACATAAAAGAACTCACTGGTCAGTTGTATTGATCACTTGGGACTGTGTGTGTGGAACATGCGAAGCTGCGGCGGCCATTTTAGGTGAGGGCACTTGGGAAATTTTAAAATGCCTGTGAGTGTGCAGCGGCCATTTTAAGTGAGGGCACTGGGGGCACAGGTCTGATGACATCAACAGGCAATCCACCTTTCTACTGGATGCTGTTGGAGTCTTCATTCCTTTTGCTGGTGAGGCATAATAGCCGCGCCACTTCCCCCCCTTTATCCATTATTTTAGGCATGACAGGTGTGGTTTGTTTTCATTTTTATTACGCCAGATCCTTCCTTGATGGTCAAGTTACGCTTTGTCCTAATTTGATGAGATTTGGTCCAGTGGTTACGGAGCAAGGTGGTGTCACACGCACACGCAATGGGAACATTTTTATATAAATAGATTATTATTATATTAATATTTCAACAAAGATAACAAAACAACAACAACAACAAATTATACACAAAAGCAATATGAAATCCATAAAATGGGATTCTCCAAATCCTGTGACACCCCCCCCCCCCGGGTTCCTTAGTTTTCTTTCTCAACTGCATATCATTTCCAAATTATTTTTCTACCTCAAATTTATTATACTATTTCTACAATTACAAGTGTTCTTTAAATCCTGCCAATGTATGAACCTGTTTACAATACTTTTGTAAATACATAACAAACATTTCCCATTCCTTTTTAAAATTTCCGGCCATCTTCATTTCTGAGCTTCCCAGTTAATTTAGCCATTTCAGCATAGTCCATTAACAGTTTGCCAATCTTCTCTTGCCGGAACTGATTCCTCTTTCCACCTTCGAGCTAAACGAAAAAGTCTATGGGGCTGCCTCGCAAGACGAAAAATTTTCGTCTTTTTTTTCCGTTTTGTGGAGCGCGGCTGTCATTGCCGCTCCGCAAGACGAAAAACCCGCTAGACGAAAATTTTCGCAGAACGAATTATTTTCATCTAGCGGGGCACCACTGTATATATAAGGCAGAGAAAGAATCTAAGGCTCAAGCGTCAAAATCATCCCTTGGAAAGAAAGATTTCCTGTCCTCCAAACCAAGCCAGGAAAGACACAACACTTGGGATCAGTTTCCGTAAATATTGATTCCTCGAGGCCTCAGGATCCCAAATGCAGTGCTAGCCCACGGCACAAGCAACTTGGCCTTGGCTCCATATCTCATAAAAGCATATTTGCCCGTCTGCTGCATTCCCAGAGGGAAGAGGCAGCACATGACAAAAACACACAGAAACGAAACGAACAAGCGAAATCCCAGCTGCTGGTTCTGGACCTAGAGCGCATAAAGTACAACCGCACCTTACGCACGTTTAACTCGCACTGATTTCAACTGTATGCGGCTGAAGGCAGGCTCCCTGAAACTGCGCAAATTCAATCCAAGCAAAGTAGAGAGCTCGAAAGCTCTTTTTGCACCAGGTTTGCTTAGGGTGCAAAGAGTTTCTAAGGCTTCCCCGCTTGCTTGGGAGGGCCTGCACAGCGTTCCAGCTCTGGGACGCTCTCGTGAGATCTCACGGGGCCATCCAAGCTCCAGGGCAAGAGGGAGAATTTAAAGTCTATTTTCGCATTGGGTCGGCTTGGGTAACCCAGTAGGAAAATAGCTTTTAAGCCAGGCATAGGCAAACTCAGCCCTCCAGATGTTTTGAGACTACAACTCCCATCATCCCTGACCGGTGGTCCTGTTAGCTAGGGATGATGGGAGTTGTAGTCCCAAAACATCTGGAGGGCCGAGTTTGCCTATGCCTGTTTTAGGTGCTCCACCTTGCTTCCTGGACAAAGTCAGACCGTGTTGGGAGTTCTTTCTCTCTATCCCTTACCTGCTCGTAGCTGTGGGATGGCCCCAAGAGTTTGGATATATGCAATTTTTTTTTGTTTACACGTAATAATTTAAAAAGCATATGCTGGGGTAAAGTGACGATCCGTACGGAGACAGACTCTGTGGGCAACCACAGATGGAAGACATATTGCGCTACAGTCATACCTTGGATCTCGAACACCTTGGCTCCCAAACAAATCGGCTCCCAAACAATCGAAACCCGGAAGTGAGTGTCTCGGTTTTTCGAACGATTTTTGGAAGCCGAACGTCTGAAGGGGCTTCCGTGGCTTCCGATTGGCTGCAGGAGCTTCCTTGCAGCCAATCAGAAGCCGCGCTTTGGTTTTTGAACGTTTTGGAAGTCGGACGGACTTCCGGAACAGATTCCGTTCGACTTCCAAGGTACAACTGCATTTACTATACTGTATTGCCCACTATTCACTAGACCCAGTGATTTCTCACCCTACCATCCATTCGGGAAAGATGTCTCTCCCCGGCAGAGGTTTTCCCAGCGATGTAAACGTTTCAATGACTCATAAAACCGCCCTTTTGACTCTGGCGGCCAAAATGATCAAAAAGAAAACCCTGGGAAATATGGTCGTGAAGTGTAAGAGAGACACAGAGATCTAAATAGAGACCATTATCTCCTTGGAAAGGAAGGTCGGCGTGTAAATTAAATCGGTAATAAATTATTATTGTCGCAAAAATCAACTCTCAATGGAAATCAAAAAATGAAGAAGTGAAACTGGAATTCATTGCATTTGGCCGCATGTCCCAAACCAGCCACCATCCTTCCCCCCCTTCTGTTTCAAGGCAGCTCTGAACAAACAGGGTCAGGTGACATCACTGTGTTTCCTTAACCTGCTGAACTTGACATTGTTGGTGGGGCTCAGCTTCCAAACTCATGCGGCAGCCCCCATGACCCAAACGTTCGCAGGGGAAGGGAAGAAGGAAAGGGCAGTGGGGCACTGGAAAAGGCAGATTCCCACAGCAGCAGAATGCTTGACAGCCTATTCATCACTTGCTTTGTTCCCGTTTAATACAAAGAAATTTCAGAAATAGACTGGAAAGAGAAGTGGCTGAATTGCAACTAATCACCAAACTTAAAACCATGGAGAAACCTGGTCTGAACAAAGACATTGGATTCTTATCTCATTATACATAACAAAGCTATCTTTAGCCATCTCACCCCTTGCCTTTCCCTGCAAGACTAATTGCAGCCTTTAAGAGTCGTCAACAGGTTTTCCACACCTATCAGCTGATCACCCATTCCCACCACCCTTCTGAGTAATACCCCTCCCCACTCCCTCACTATATTTAAGGATCTGGTGAGAGCCAGTGTGGTGTAGTGGTTAAGAGCGGTAGACTCGTAATCTGGGGAACCGGGTTCGTGTCTCCACTCCTCCACATGCAGCTGCTGGGTGACCTTGGGCTAGTCACACTTCTTTGAAGTCTCTCAGCCCCACTCACCTCACAGAGTGTTTGTTGTGGGGGAGGAAGGGAAAGGAGAATGTTAGCCGCTTTGAGACTCCTTCGGGTAGTGAAAAGCGGGATATCAAATCCAAACTCTTCTTCTTCTTCTTCTGTTTCAGTGTATCTGAAGAAGTGTGCATGCACACGAAAGCTCATACCAAGAACAAACTCAGTTGGCCTCTAAGGTGCTACTGGAAGGAATTTTCTATTTTGTTTTGCTTTGTTCCCATTTACCAGGTGGGGAAAACTGAGGCCGAGATGCCGGCAAGCAGGCGTGAGTGGGGCTCGAGCGCCGGAGAAAAGGAACTTAATTCCCGGTGCCAATGGGGGAATTTAAATCTCAGAGGACTGGAAATTAAGCGGGGTCATCCAGAGATGCTGAATGTTGGAATATTTTAGACTTTTGCTCCTGCAAGAGGCAGAGGTGGCAACCCACCTGGATGGATTTGAAAGAGAACAGCAGTTTGGCTGAAGATCAGAGCAGTGACTCAAACATAGGCAAAAAAGGGGGGGTAGTTGCATTGGTACCCTGCTTATGGGCTATTTGGAGGCACCCGATGGGCCACTGCAGGAAGCGGGATGTTGGTTGCTAAATCATTGACAGGAGGGTCTCCGCTCCGGGCCAGACAGAGCAGACTCCGGGCCTGGTTTTCTTTCCAACTGGACGGGTGGCGGTGTCAATTACCTTAGCTCACTGCCAAGTCTGATTATGCAGGAGGAGAAACCCTGGCAACCTGCACAAACAGCCCCCTCCCGTTGCCATGGCAAGGTAGCAACAAGTGCGGAGGAGGAAAGATAAAAAAGGGGGGGCAGGCGGGGTGATCTCTGTGCCGCATCCCCAGAAAGAGAAGGGCAGAAGTGGATGGAGAAGGTGCCCGATCAATGGCTTTTGGAGAGGAAAGTTGGTTAATGAGAGAGTTCCTGGATGGGAGGGGCAGACGGAGAGCCGTTTTGCATTTTAATCTGACTTTACCTACTTTGCAGTTCCCAGAAACAATACATGATCCAAAATGCAGTTTCCCCAATAAGAGGGGAGAGCCAATTGTCCAAAAATGCATTACTCGGGAACGGCAATGTGGTGTAGTGGTTAGAGCAGGGGTTCCCAAAGCGGATGATGAGACGCTACAGGTGTCATTTTTAATTTCCCACAGTTCCCTGGTCATAACCTCACTGTTGAGGGGTGAATTTTAATGGTGGAGAAGGGAGGCATACATTAAAATGTGGTGTAGTGGTTAAAGTCTTAGACTTAGACCCGGGATCAGATCCCCACTCAGCCATGAAGCTCAGTGGCTGACCTTGGGCACAGTCACTACCTCTCAGCCTACCCTACCTAACAGGGTTGTTGCAGGGATTAAATGAGGAAATCATGCATGCCACCTTCAGCTCTGGAGCCAAGTTGGATAATCGCAATCAAAAAATAAATAAAATATATCTGTGTAGATGGCATACAAACAAGCATTATATTGAGGGGAAATCCCTTGTACATAGTTTAGTCGAGAGCTCATATTTAAAAACTTCCTTATCGGGAGAATACCACATACAAAAGAATGTGCTTATCAGGAGAGATTTGCACTACGATGCAGACTTTAAAAAATAAATGCACAAATTGCTGCAGAAGCGTAGCAAATGCAATTTAAAATTGTGGGGAAACGAGAAACAGAGAGAATCTTCCAGCTCAACAATTCTATGAGTCCACCCCTCTCCGATTGCAGTACTCCCACCAAATAACATATACAAAAATGCATTACAGTGCTACCTCGGTTTAAGAACAGTCTGGTTTAAGAACAATTTGGTTTACGAACTCCGCAAAACCGGAAACAGTGTCCCGGTTTAAGAACTTCACCTCGGTCTAAGAACGGAATCCGAACGGTAGAAGGGCACCGGCGGTGGGAGGCCTCATTAGGGAAAGCGTGCCTCGGTTTAAGAACGGTTTTGGTTTAAGAACGGACTTCCGGAACGGATTAAGTTCACAAACCGAGGTACCACTGTATAATGGGGGGGGGCACTGGAGGGAGTTCCAGAAAAGGGTGCCATTCCAAGGTTCCCTTCAAACTTGGATACGACCCTGAACAGGCGAAATCCTTGGGCAACCCGATGCCCGGGTCTTCCAAAACTTCGGCCGTCAGAAGTTACACTGCTGGGGACAAATCCTTAACCCCCCCCCCTTCCTCCATAGTGGAAAAGCTCTATGCCAAGCATCTTCTGGGAAAGCTTACCCAGTGGGGGTCCCAATTTGAGTTACCAGGCCCCAGGCAGGTTTTGCCAGGGCAAAGCTACCTTGGATCATTGTGTCACCAAGTGGATAAATACTCTAGTGCTCCTCATCAAAAACCGTATACAGTGTTTCTGGACCTAAAAGGAGTCTTTGACTCTGGCAGATGAAGTTGATAGAATACATGGAACTCGCAGAACTGACTGCGAAACTCCGAGACCAGAGGGAAGAAACGGTGCAGGAGGATTGGAAGAAATTCAAAGATTATTTGAAACGACGTGAAAAGATAGACATTTGGAATTGGAATCAGTGGATATATAAGGCTACAGTAATGCCAGAAGTTAGGTTAAGATAGGATATAAGAAGTAGTTAGAAATATGAAATGTTTGATTTTATTAGGATGAAGTTTAAAGTTAAATGATGATTATTGTTTATAAAGATTAAGATTTGAGGAGAAGTTACAGGTGGGTAGCCGTGTTGATCTGCCATAGTCGAAACAAAATAGAAAATTCTTTCCAGTAGCACCTTAGAGACCAACTGAGTTTGTTCTTGGTATGAGCTTTCGTGTGCACGAAAGCTCATACCAAGAACAAACTCAGTTGGTCTCTAAGGTGCTACTGGAAAGAATTTTCTATTTTGTTTCGATTTGAGGAGAAAGAAGAGTTTACAATATTATAAAGTTATTAAAGAAGATTAGAAATGAACGCAGAAGAGAGGATGTGAGGAGGTCCCCAAACAATGTTAGGAATAAGATAAGGATAGTTAAATAAGTGTTTATTTGTTAAGTGTTTTCTGGTCCTTGACCGTAATAAAGATTTTACTTACTATTTGTTAAGTTTTTTGTATTTTTTGTAGTTTTGTAGTTTCTTTTTTGTTGTTTGTATTTTGTGTGTGTCTTATTGTTAAAATTTAATAAATTCTCTTTAAAAAAAAAAAGGAGCCTTTGACTCAATCCTGAGAGAGCTGGTCTGGAACAAACTGTCCATATTGAACATCTTTGAAAGGTTACTCTTTCTCATCAGGAAACTACACACCTCCACGTGTTGCCTAGTGGGATGCTCCCAATCGGGCAGCCTAACCCCCAAAATCATTGCCAACAAATGGGGTAAAACAGGGTTTCGTCTTAGCCCCGTATTTATTCAACCTTAAACGACCTTGCACCCTGTTTTCACAGGGTGGGTGGCCATTGCCTGAAGCTCAGCTCCATCTTACCATATATATGCCCGCGACGCAGTCATCTTGTCTCGCACAGGGGTTGGCTTGAAGCCGTTGCCAGGAATATTGTATAGCCAACAGGCTGGAACTGAACTTCGCAAAATCTAAAGTGCTTGTTTTCTCAAGATCTTGGGAGATCAGTGGAACCCCGTTGGAACAGGTTGAAAACTTTAAATACCTAGGCATCATCCACTTCCAATATAACGCTTCTTGGAAATACGGTACCACTGTAAGCTCGCACTTAACAGAGCGAATACTCTAGCTCTGGCTATCTCCTGTTTCTTCTTTAACAGAGGGAATCAGTTCGTCCCAGCTTTAATGACCAAGTAGCCCCAAAACTCCTGCATGGTGTTCCATTATGGATTGGTGCAGCTAACCAATCGTTGGGACGCATCCAATCCAAATTTCTGCGCAAAATCCCGGGGCTGCCAAATTGTGTGCCATGTGCAGCCATGTGTCTGGAAACTGGACAAAGGCTGCCGGAGACCAAAGCGTGGCTCACCATTATAAAATTCTGGCTCCGCCTACATTTCATGTCTGATCGGTCTTCTTTAACTTTCCACATGCTGGCAGAATCCCACCACTCCAAATGGTGAGAGCAAAATCATAACCTGTGGCCTATCACTGGAGTCGCTGCTTATGATTCCACAATTGGAAGCATTCCAGACAATCAAGTGCAGAATCCTAGAGATTGAATTCAAACCCCTTTGCAGTGCAGCCGACAAAACCTGTTCCCCGTTGGGGTTGGGAATCCCACCCTTGTTTGGCCAGGACACTCCATATTTACACCAGCTTTGCGATCCCCACCTACGCAGAGCTCTTTCCCTCGCAAGATTTAACATCTTAGAAAATCCCATTCTCTGGAAGATACTGCCCTTGTGGCACAAAACAGGTCAAATCCATCACACACGCTTTGATTTTATTGCCCATTTTATGCAAAAATATTTGATAAGTATTTCGCCCCCTTATCGAAGGAGGGGATTTATCGCACCGACTCTTCCAGGGCGTCATATCTGCTGAACAATTGCGGTAATGACATTGTGGAGAATGTGGTATTTTGAGTGACGCTATGAAATTAAAACATCTGAAGAAGTGTGCATGCACACGAAAGCTCATACCAAGAACAAACTTAGTTGGTCTCTAAGGTGCTACTGGAAGGAATTTTTTTATTTTTTATTTTGTTTTGACTATGGCAGACCAACACGGCTGCCTACCTGTAACTGGAGCTATGAAATTATATCACCGTAGGTCCTAAGAGCCATCTTCCTACCTCATGATGCCTGGACAGTTTTATCCTAAAGCATCTCCTACTATGTTTCGTTAACTATGTGTTGTGTTCTGATCCATGTATACGATGCACTTTTTTTTGCCAATAAAGGAGATTGATGCCCTGCTGTGCCCTCAAGAAACAGGATTTTGAGAAGCATTCCTGCCTCCGACTGCATAGCCAACCTGGCTAGCAGCCACCGGTGGCCTTCTCCTCCCCCACGCATCTGTCCCATCCCCTTTGAAAGCGTCCCCCCCCCCCGTCGGTGGCCATCGCTGCCTCCTGCCGCAGCGAGTTCCGCCGTTTAACAAGCCGCCGCCACCACCTCTTCGGGAAGCCTCCTCCCGGGAATCCACGGTGCGCGCCTGCGCAACACAGCACACCGCGCACCGCTCCTGCTGCCAGGAAGCCGCCGCCGCAGCTTTACAATGAGTTTCCGTTCCCAGGGATTTCCGTTCCCAAGGAACTGGAAAAAATAATAATATGCATTTAAAAAAGAAGAAGAAGAAAGAAAAAATGCATATGCCAACAAATGCTTTTCGGTTTTCAAGAGATTCTGGCTAGGAGCCATTGGATTTTCTTTATCTTTTGGAGGAAAGGCACAAGGAGGAGGACACTAGTGGAAAGTTTAGAACCGGATTGAAAAGTAATCATGTAAACACAATTGGGGTCACACTCACCGCGCCCATTCCGGTCTGCAGCAGGCGGCAGAGGTTGCTCGGAGCCGGCAGATCGGGACGGGACCCCGTGTCGGCGGGCGGGCGGGCGGCCCGGCCAGAGGTGCTGCGCTCCCGACCGCGGCTCTTACTCAGACCTTAAATAAATAAGGCGCCGGCAGGCAGCGGAGCGTGCGGAGGGAGGGAGGGAAAGAAAGCCCGGCCTGGAATCCCGGAGGCGAGGAGGCGGCTGGCCTTCCGGGAGAAGCGGAGGAGGGGGCGATGGAGGGCACCGGGTTGGGGGAGGAAGCCGGAGAGGCTGCGGAGCGGGGGGGGGGGCAGACCCGGGCAGAGTTTGGGGGGACATAGGAGCTCCCCCCCAAGAAAATGCCCAAGTTGATGGGCATGGTGTGTGTGCACCTGTCCCCCCCAAATTTTATTCAAGTTGGCAACCCTGTAGGGGGGGGGTTGATCCGCCCCGCCTCCAGTTATGGGGGGGCGTGCAGGACACCCACCTGTCCTGATCATCCTCTGTCTGTCTGCCTAGCAGATTCAGGATGAAATGTCTCAACGAAAAACTCAGTTTTAAATTGCTTTTTATGTATGCCACCACTGCAGCAAGAATTTGGGAATTACGAGAATTACCAACGATTGAAGAGTGGCAGGTGAAGATGATGGACTATGCGGAGCTAGCCAAACTGACTGAGGATCCAGAACCAAAGTATTGGAGAGAGCATTGCAAAAATGTGAAGACGCTAGCAGGATTGATGCCAGTAACAAACTTAGTTGGTCTCTAAGGTGCTACTGGAAGAATTTTTTTTTATTTTAGCATTGATATGAATCCTGTAACATAATATAAAAATAGTATCTGGCCATGGACAGCAGAAGGACCTGATATGTATTGAAGGACAGAAACTGATAGCAAAAATGCGTATACAATTTATTAGGAAATTGGAAACCAGCTGAAGGGAGGGAGGGAAGTCAGGAGCTCGGCGCAGCAAATGTTTTAGAATAGTTATTATAATGTTATATTCTATGTTTCTAAATGAAAATAATAAAAATTATATTTTTTTAAAAAATTAAATTGCTTTCTTTTGACCTCAAGTGCTCAGGAAGAAATCTGTCAGACTCTCCAGACATTTGAAAGCCAGGAAGTTAAATTTAAAAAAAAATTAACACCAGGAAGTACCTTTTGTGTGGTTAAGGAGTGTGTTTTGCAAAATTACAAAGAGCACCCTTTTCCTTCTTATTATTTTAAACAAATCTAAGCTAAAACAAGTTTTCTTGGATTTGCTGGAAACCTTTTCATCACTTTCTTCTCAAATTCCTCCTTTCTCCCCAATGCAGTTTTTCTGTGCATGCTCAGGAAGCATAGCCACTTAACTCAGTCAGGTCTTCTTTACTCTCCATCCAGGGTACAAATGGTGCCTGGCTGAGCAAGAGAGATGAGCAGAGCCTTTTTGGTGGTGGGGTAAAATATTTCCACCTCTTTTAATAGGTCTGCTGTGTTCAGCTCTTTTATCTGCTATTTGCTTAGTTTCTTCTTCCACATGGTGAACCCTAGTTCAGCTTCAGAATCATAGATCACAAAATTGTTGACTTGAAAGTCTTGCAACTTACTTTTAGTTACTGGTAAGTGCTTTTATTTATTTATTTACTTACTTGGCTTAGGGGAAGCAGCTGCCCCATGCAAGGCGGCTAAAGGAAAAGGAGGGTGTCCAAGGAAACTTTGAAAGGATCAGGCCAAATAAATGGGAATCTGCCAATCTTCTGTCTCATTGGATGTCTCCAAGCTCTATCATTATGGGAGAGGGAAGGAAAGTTTTCTCTTTCCACTTTCTCCATAAGGAAGGGCTGTGGTTTAATTAATTGTTCAAACTGACAATTTCTTAAAACAGTGTATTCACATATTTACCATATTTTCAGGTGCCACCGGTTTTGAAACTCCTGCCTGTCCTCCAAGATGTGGGAGGAAGGCATGTGAATCAATGGCAGAGAGGGGCCTGGGAAGCTGAGGTTGGAGGGCAGGAAGCAGCAGGGGTGGGGAAGAGATTTTCCGCTCCCTGTGCCCCCCCCCCAATATCAGCTGCTCTCATCTCCTCTTTTGGTGTAAAAAATCTGCCTCCGATTTACAATATCTGCTCACTTCCTTACCAAAACAGCTGCCACGTTACATCAGCTGTTGCACTCTTGAAATAGTCTCTGTCGCATTTTAAACTGGATTTAAATGCGACTTTCTGTTTTAAATGGAGATCTCCAACATCCAGCTTGCAGAAATTTCACTGAGGTCCCCTGGCACCGTTTGAAATTTGTCTGTCTGTCGATAACATTGCAAGAACCACTGTGGGCACTCCCTTCTCTTACGGATCTTATACCCATCTAGCTGTCAAACCTTTTTTGTAACCCGAGAACAAAAATGTTTAGTAAAGGGATATATTTTATGTGTTTCGAAACTTTTAAGTGCAATGAAATAAGGAAGCTGGGGAAATGTATGCACAACAAAGTTTTAAAATGATGGTACCCATCTAGCTCTGCAGAGCCTGGCAGCGGCTCCATCCTAGCTATCAGTAATTCACTTCCTTGGGAAGGTAGATTGCCTCTCTGCTGCATCACTGATTTTAACATTTCTCGACAGCATCCCACACGCCAGCAGGAGGGAGGCAGTAATTTCATCAAGGAATCGGAAAAAAGGCTGGCGGAACAAGGCTTTCCTCTGTTTACAGGTGTCAAGCCTGTTGTGCTGCAGGCTGAGACCGCTGGTTGCCATGGCAGCCCCACATCTCCCCATCCCTCATGATGGAGCACCACCGCCTGTCAGAGTTATGGAAAGGGATGTTGTAAGACAATGCTGCAGCTCACTGTGGCATTTCCCTGCCGAGACGAGGCAGTTAGGGTAATTGGCCATTTTGTTTTTTTTTTTTCTAAAAAGCGTTTTTATGGTTTTATTGCAGCCTGCTGGAGAGAAAGGCGTGGCGGGGAGATGTTTCTTTCCTTAAAATATTACATTTCCGACAAATGTTTCCGTATATCTCGTAAGGCATGTGGTGGTGGTGGGGGGTGCAATTTATGTAAATGGTTAAACTTGAAAGCAGCCCTCATCTGCAGCCTTACTGAAGTGGTAAAATCCTGCTCAAAGTGTACCCACTCAAGACCACAGCAGGGGAACTAGCAGAACAGAGCAATCAACCAGGGAAAATTTTTTAAAACCTACATAATGTGTGAGGAAGGTGGTTGGAGAACCTTTCCTCTCTTTCCCACCCCAAATAATAATATCTATTTCCACTGTTTTCATTTATAGCCCACCCTTTTCCCCCCAAGGAAGCTCAAGGCAGCACACAAGGTTTCCCCCCCCCTCCTCCTTTAATTCCTCTGTGAGGTCGGTTAGGCTCAGAGAGACAGTGGTCACCCAGCCCTGTGTTGCAGGAGGCATCATAACAACAATGTATATACAACAAAGCACGAGAGGTGGGAGTGCCAAATTTTTGGTTGGCACAGGGCACTGCTGAAATTTGGGAGCACCTGCCCTTTGGAACTCCCTGCCTATTGAGATCAAGTAGACACCTTTACTGTATACTTTTCGGCCCCTGCTAAAAACATTATTGTTTAGACATGCCTACCCAGATGTTTGGGATATGGGTGGCGCTGTGGTCTAAACCACTGAGCCTAGGGCTTGCTGATCAGAAGGTTGGCGGTTCGAATCCCCGCAAATGGGTGAGCTCCCGTTGTTTGGTCCCTGCTCCTGCCAACCTAGCAGTTCGAAAGCACGTCAAAGTGCAAGTAGATAGATAGGTACCCCTCCAACGGGAAGGTAAACAGCGCTTCCGTGCGCTGTTCTGGTTCGCCAGAAGCGGCATTGTTATGCTGGCCACATGACCTGAAAGCTGTACGCCAGCTCCCTCGGCCAGTAAAGCGAGATGGGCGCCGCAACCCCAGAGTCGGACACAACTGGACTTAACTGTCAGGGGTACCTTTACCTTTGCTTTTACCCAGATGCTTAGAAAGTTGAGGTAATTTTAATCTGTTTTAGTGTTTTAACTTTTATTTTGTTATTGTTGTGATTTTCTCTTGATTTTACTGTTTTATTTTTTTGTAAACTGCTCTGAGGTTGTTGGTTTTTTTTTACAATTAAGCAGTATATATACCTTACAGAATAAAAAAATCAGGAAGCAGACACAGTCTTTCTTACGCCACCCCACCCAATTTCATCCTCACTTCAACATTGCAAAGTAGGTTCGGAATAAAATATCCTTCGCTATTTCTTTCCGGATGCATATCCATGTGTTTTTAACCTGTCACATTGAACCTGCAACCACACTGATTGCTGAATGATAAATTGCTGGGAGGCGGGTGTTGCAGGGTGCGATAAGCAATGACAATCTCACTCTCACACTTTTAGGAACACAACCTTATTATCTGCTTCACTATGACCTTTTCTCGCAAATCTCCGCTCTCCTCTACCAGCAAATGCAATGCAACCAATCCCTGCTGTTATGTGAAGTTTCCTAAATGCAGTGGTCTGTGTTCAAGGTTCTAGTCCAGTGGAGAATGGCACCCTTTGGGACGCATGGGGTGGGAGACAGGCACAACCAACTCTGTCCGTGCCTATAAGACCTTTTACTCTGGCTCCAGTGTGTTCCCACTGCTAGTTTTGGAACTTTGACAGCTGTGGAGAAACCTGGGAACTCTAGTTTGCTAAGGATGCCAGGAATTATAGCTCTGTCAGCACACTACAGTTCCCAATATCCTTTAGGAGAAGCCGTGACTGTTAAAGTGATCTAAGAGTGTTTTAAATGTACGGTGTAGCTGGGCCTGTTAGCCACAACCCAGATCAATCCTGTAGCATTATTGAGAAATACAACTGTCTGGTGTGTTCTCCTGCAAAGCAGCTTCCATACCAAATGTCAGCCGTGGTTAAGCAGAGGTGTGTACGTTTCAGACATCCATTAAAAAGGGACCAGGCCAGTGTTCTCACAGTAGCCAACCAGGTGCTCCTATGGGAATCGCGCAAGCAGGACCCGAGCACAAGATCCCTCTCCCCTCTTGTGGTTTCCAGCAACTGGGATCCGGAAGCATTACTGCCTCCAACAGTGGAAGCACAGCATAGCCATTGTTCAGTCGTTCCGCCGTGTCCGACTCTTCGTGACCCCATGGACCAGAGCACGCCAGGCACCCCTATCCTTCACTGCCTTTCACAGTTTGGCCAAACTCATGCCAGTCGCTTCGAGAACACTGTCCAACCATCTCATCCTCTGTCGTCCCCTTCTCCTTGTGCCCTCCATCTTTCCCAACATCAGGGTCTTTTCCAGGGAGTCTTCTCTTCTCATGAGGTGGCCAAAGTACTTACTGGAGCCTCAACTTCAGGATCTGTCCTTCCAGTGAGCACTCAGGGCTGATTTCTTTAAGGATGGATAAGTTTGATCATTTTGCAGTCCATGAGACTCTCAAGAGTCTCCTCCAGCACCATAATTCAAAAGCATCAATTGTTCGGCGATCAGTCTTCTTTATGGTCCAGCTCTCACTACTGGGAAAACCATGGCTTTAACTATATGGACCTTTGTCGGCAAGGTGACGTCTCTGCTTTTTAAGATGCTTTATGGTCCAGCTCTCACTTCCGTACATTACTACTGGGAAAGCTTTAACTATACGGACTATAGGTTTGTCATTGCTTTCCTCCCAAGAAGCAGGCATCTTCTAATTTCGTGGCTGCTGTCACCATCTGCAGTGATCATGGAGCCCAAGAAAGTAAAATCTCTCACTGCCTCCATTTCTTCCCCTTCTATTTGCCAGGAGGTGATGGGACCAGTGGCCATGATCTTAGTTTTTTTGATGTTGAGCTTCAGACCATATTTTGCGCTCTCCTCTTTCACCCTCATTAAAAGGTTCTTTAATTCCTCCTCACTTTCTGCCATCAAGGTTGTGTCAGCAGCACATCTGAGGTTGTTGATATTTCTTCCTACAAATTTGTCCAATCCTCTTTAAAAGCCATCTAAGTTGGTGGGCACATCACTGCCTCCTGCAGAACAGAGTTCCACAGTTCCAACTCTGCACTGTACGAGGAAGTCCTTTCTTTTATCTGCCCTGAATCTTACAACAATCAGCTTCATCGAACGTCTGTGAGTCCTAGTGTTATGAGAGAAGACAATGTGTACACATTGTCATAGAACCATAGAATCGTAAAATTGGAAGGGAACCCGGGGGTCATCTAGTCCAACCCCCTGCGATGCAGGGATCTTGGCTAAAGCATCCATGGCAGAGGGTCATCCAACCTCTGCTTAAAAACCTCCAAGGAAGGAGAGAGCACCACCTCCCAAGGGACACAGGTCTGTGGACCTATCTCTACTACCTATAGATACTTACCTTACCTGAGTCTCTCTTAACTCAGTGGGGGTAACTTCTGATCTATACGGGCTGCACTGTCAAGGGGGGGGGCATATCATCTGATTCCCACAAAACTTTTAAAACAACAATTACTACCAATAATTGCCCACCCTCCACCCTTAGGTTCCAGGATGGATTACAACATTGAAACACACACACACAAAAACCATTCTACCCACCATAAAGGCAATATATAACCACACAGGTGTGATCTTTTGGCTTTTAGTTTCAGCCGCCTTACTCTAGTCTTCTTTGGAATTATAATTACGGCATCGTCAGAGTGAGGAAGAGGCTGCAATTATTCTTTTACAGAAAATAATAATAATAATAGAATAATTGTACCTATTTCCCATTTATCACGCTAACGGCGAAAACTTGTCTCGGAAAAGCTTTGCTTAGGAACAAAGGGCTGATCTTATTTAAGCATTTTGTTGCAATGGAAAAACAACCACCACCAATCACTATGACAGTTGGTAGCAATAATTAGCATTATGAAGAATTAGGACATATTTTGGGAGGGTTATGTGCTTGCTGTTAAATCAGGATAATCACTCAGTGTTGCGAGAGAACCCAAGGATAAGAGGCAGAATCTCAAGTCAAGATGAAACAGCAAACACCTGAGTGCAAAAGAAATGCGAAATATCACAGAAATATCACAGAAATATCTGAAGAAGTGTGCATGCACACAAAAGCTAATACCAAGAACAAACTTAGTTGGTCTCTAAGGTGCTACTGGAAGGATTTTTTTATTTTTTTTATTTTGTTTTATCACAGAATTGTAGAGCTGGAAAGGATCCCAAGGGTCATCTAGGGAGGGCTGAAAACATTGTAGCAGAACTGCAAGCATCAAACTCCTGCCTAGCTGCAGTATGGAATTAATAAACGCAGGCCTACCTTACAGGGTCGTTGCAAAGGCTGCAAGATAGCTCCGCTTCCCTGGCGTTGTTGAGCCAGTTCAGATGTCCTGTTGCTCTCCTGTGCCTTCAGCTCGACTGAAGACGGTGTGTGTATCCATTCAATGAGTGGTGGGGAGGTCTGCTCAACCTGAAACGTCTCCATGCCAAGACAAAAGTGTGGCAGGATGTGATGTGCAGATGACACAGCCTTGACAGCACACACTGAGGAAGCTCAACGGAGACTGGCTGTTTTGCTCAAGCCTGCTGGGATTTTGGCCTTACCACCAGCCTGTTACAAGTGTCCCCTAAAACTCAATTCTGCATTTTTATTTTTTATTTTTGCTTTCCAAGTTTTATTTTATAACAAATTTCACATCGTGCTTCTTCGTCGTGCTTTAGAAATTATTCTTTCTTTTGCAAGGTGCAGGATTGAGTCATCAGATTCCCCCATTCTGCAAATTGCTCCACAAACTGCGTAAGTTTTGCAGACTCTGCCTGTGACTTTATCAACCTCAGAAATATTCATCTGGATGGAGGCATGGTATTTCCTTAGCACCAATTATCCGGCTGCTAGCAGAGCATTTTCGAGGAACGTAGAGATCTACAAATTCCCCAGCGTCGTTCTGCATTGTGTTTTTCTAGGGTTTTCGCCACAAGTGACGTGCAACAGGAAATTTCTCCTCACATGCCAGGCTGGAACTCAGTTCTGCATTTGTAAGAAATAAATCTTTTAGACCTGCACTTTGGAACTCCCTGCCTATTGACGTCATATCGGCGCTTTACTTTTTTCAGCACCCGCTAACAACATTTATACGTAGGCAAGCCTACCCAGGCGTGAATAATGATGGCATGCATTTCAATCTTGCTTTCACCGATCATTCATGCTTATTAATTTTTGAATGTTTAAATAGGGTTGCCATACATCTGGGATTTCAGGGGTGGAAGTGACATCCGGGGGGATTTCCAAAAAGCGGCAGTTCATCCTGGATTCTCGCATAACCGTCTAAATTGCGGCAGAAAGCTTAGGTTATTTCTCTAAAAAATAAAAATAAGGGTCAACAATTCGTTTGTGTCTGGATTTTCACTTGTTGAAAGATGGAAACCCTAGAAAAATGTTTTAACTAATAGTTTTATTGTTTTCTCCTTTTTATAAACTGCTGTAAGGGTTTCATTTGCTTGTTTACAATCAAGCAGCATATAAATCCTACAAAATAAATAAAATTGTATGCTACATTAATTTTTTTAAATCATGAAAATTGCTTTAGATTAGAAGAAAAAATTGAAGCAATATATCATCATTTAAAATATCCATATACAATAAGAATGATGTTAAAAACTCAGTTCTTCAACACAAATATATCCACAGTTTTTGTGGTTTTTATAAACACTTAGAGGGGCTGAGGGTTGTTTTTTTTTAAAAAAAAAAATGGAGGCTACCTTGATAAAGTTTTACTCTATAAAGGCGGCATATCAATATTTCAAACATATATAGTTCTTTGTACATGTAAGCAGGCAGAGAGAAGCAGCCATTACACTGTATTGCACACACACAAAGTTGTATTCAATGTTAGAACCATTGATATTAATGGAGACCATTAACTTTGGTCCATTAATCCCAATGGGACTATTCTGAGCAGAAGCTCAACTGGATCCAACCCACAATGATGATGGTGAAAACGATGACTAGCATAAATTAATATGTAGTCTTTCCACGACGCGCTATTTTGAAGCCGTGGTGCGTCAGTCAGGCCAAATACGGGATGGGAACTATTTTTCTCCCATCTTGGCTCTGCGCGGATGGAGCCTGGAGGCCCGAGCGCTGTTGCCTTGGAGACGCGTCCACGGAGCGAGAGAGGGGGCGGAGCACCGGAGCTGGCGGAGAGCTTCGTCCCAGGACGGGGGCAACTGCTAAAGCGGAGGGAGTGCGGGGGGAGGGGAGGACCCCTCCCCCACCTCAGCATGCCTGTAATTGGGGGGGGGGGGCAGGTCATGGGGATGCTATGGGGGAGGGGGGAGAAATTGAACAATTAATGGGGGGGGGGGCTAATGAGGAGGTTTCCAAAGAGAAAAGTGGTCAATTAATTGGGGTGGGGGTGTGAAGAAGCAAGAGTAATAAAAAGGTTGAGGTTTTCTGAGGAGAAAGTGGTCAATTAATGAGGGAATAATGAGAAGCTGCAGTTTTATGAGGAGAAAGTGGTCAGTTAATGGGGGGATGATGAAAAGTTGGGGCGTGCTGAGGAGAAAGTGGTAAATGAATGGGGGGTGGTAAAAAAATTGGGGTTTTCTGAGAAGAAAGTGGTCAGTTAATGGGGGGTGATGAAAAGTTGGGGCGTGCTGAGGAGAAAGTGGTAAATTAATGGGGGAAAGTGAAAAGTTGGGGTTTTCTTAGAAGAAAGTGGTCAGTTAATGGGGGAACGTGAAAAGTTGGGGTTTTCTGAGGAGAAAGTGGTCAGTTAATGGGGGGATGATGAAAAGATGGGGTTTTCTGAGGAGAAAGTGGTCAGTTAATGGGGGGATGATTAAAAGATGGGGTGTGCTGAGGAGAAAGTGGTAAATTAATGGGGGATGGTAAAAATTTGGGGTTTTCTGAGGAGAAAGTGGTCAGTTAATAAGGGGAAGGAAGTTTACTGAGGAGTATTGGGGTGGTTATCCCCTACCCCACTTTCAATACTACTTGTGCCTGCAGATGTTTTGGGGGAGCCCCACTCCTTTATTTCCAATCTGCGCACATCTTGTAACATCCCACTGAAATCCTGTAACTTTTTTCGTACTGCAAATGCTCTCATGGATGGGCTTCCTTTGTCCTCTGCTGCTGTGTTGGTGCTGCAGTGCAAAAGGGCCCCTCCAGGCTGGGAACATCGCAGGAAACCCAGTAAACGGATAGATGTGTGGACGGTTCTCAAGGATTTGCCTTGAGAAGCAGAATATAAATCTCTTGAATGATATATCGAGGAATTATTAATTCCAGGGGAGTGGAGAGAGCGGATTAGAGTCAGAAATGGAGATCAGTCAGTATCCGCTCCAAAATTCAATTCCCAAGATTCATGCAGACAACGCCTTGACCTCTAAACAGATACTAGATTGGAAGTGGAGATGTATTTATTATTGTTTACATTTATATTCCACCTTTTCCTCCAAGGGGCTGGAGGTGGTATGCATTTCTCCCCCCCCCACACACACCTCCATTTTAATCTTCACAACACCCTTGTGAGGTAGGTTAGGCTAAGAGACAACAACTGGCCTGAGGCCACTGGGAGAGCTTCATGGCTGAGGGAGGATTTGAACCCAAGTCCCAGTCCAACTCTCGTCTGCTCCTGTCTCTCTTAGGCTCAGCAGCAGCACGCAAAGGAGCAAGAGATACCCAGAAGGATGGACGTGTGTCGGCAAGACCCCCTCTCAGAGGGGGAGGGGGCCAAGACCAAAAAGCCACCTGCGAAGGAACGGCCACACACACCTCAGACCATGAAGAAAGCAAGAAAGAAGAAGAAAAAGAAGGCAGCACCAGATAATGGTGGGCGCCCCCAAGGCCCTTCTGTGATGGTGGGCTCCCTGGCAGCAGTGCCTGCAAGCTGCCATTTTTAAATTGACCACAGTTTTCCCAGCACGGCATGGCTGGAAATTGAAAACTGGGCATTGTGTGAAATCAAAATGGTGGTTTGCATGTACTCACCCAGCCAGAACTGGGTGTTTGTGTGTAAAGGGTATTTTATTTATTGCATTTATATCCCACCTACTTTTCTCTCTTGAGGGGCTCAAGGTGGTGTGCATGGTTCTTCTGCTCCTATTTTAATCCCCACAACTCTGTGAAGTAGGCTAGGCCGAGAGGCAGTGACTGGGCCAAGGTTAGCCAGTGAGCTCCATGGCCAGGCCTCTAACCATTGTGCCGCACTGGCTCTGTAAGAGTGGCCTGATGGTAGTTGCAAGAGAGGCTAGCCTTTCAAGCAGCCATGGGGAACTCGGTGGCCGTTCAGCTGATCTACGTCCACCACAGCCAGCCTGGCCAACCAACTCTCAGTTCTGATTTTGGTAGCTGGTGTGCAATAATATTCAGAAGGCCACAGGTTCCCCCCACGCTGTGGCTGCCAAGTGTCATTTTAGTGCAGCCGTTACAGGGCTGGTTGTGAATTTTGTGCATAAGAACCTACCTAAACTTCCATTCTTTATATCAGCATGTCTCATTTATTCAAGTAGTCTTTCATGCTAGTTAGCAATCTGCACAAGGAGGGAAGGAACAGTGCTGGTGGCGGTCTGCTTTCTTGTAGAAGCAAACTCTTTTTCTAGAAATTGGACTCCAGATCTGTGAGTTGGGTGTTTTCGAGAGCAAGTTTAAAGTAGCTGCTCTTCTCTAGTTTAAGCAGTAGAGGGCGGTAGATATTCATCAATTGCCACTCCATTTCAACAGGAGGACATTGAAACATTCTGCCTTTAGGACACAGGTAGGCAAACTAAGCCCTGGGCGCCGGATCCGGCCCAATCGCCTTCTAAATCCAGCTCGCTGGTGGTCCAGGAATCAGCGTGTTTTTACATGAGTAGAATGTGTCCTTTTATTTAAAATGCATCTCTGGGTTATTTGTGGGGCATAGGAATTCGTTCATTTCCCCCTCCCCCCCCCCCAAATATAGTCTGCCGCCCACAAGGTCTGAGGGACAGTGGACCGGCCCCCTGCTGAAAAAGTTTGCTGACCCCTGCTTTAGGAACAGAGGTGGCTGAATATTACAATTAAACCATTTTGTAGCTAAAGTAATTACAAAAAAAGTGATGGTGAAGAGCAGCTGCTGTCCTGTCAGTCAACACCCAGTTGACTCAATAAATAAGGCTGCTCCTTTGTGTATGTCTTTCCCAAACACAGGTATTTTAATATGCTGATACGGGGACAAGCCGTTGAGAGATCTTTTGCTTTGTATGCAGAAGGTCCCAGGATCAATCCCCAACATGCCCTGGTGGGAGTGGTAAAGATTTTCTTCCTGAAACCCAGGAGAGTTGTTACCAGTCAGCGTTGACAGTCCTGTGCTACAGGGACCAATAGTCTGACTTGGCCTAAGGCATCGTACATTCCTATGATGTGCTTTGAAAAATGCTCAGACTTCCTCTCTGACACCATTCTTTTGAAGCAGGAAAACCTGAAGGCAAAAGCAAGAAGCACTCCGTCCTTGTGACATCACCCCATGAACTAACTCAACACCAAACTGGCCCTGGACCGACGCCCCAAGGTGCCGCCCCAAAGGCGACTCCAGGCAAACCTCTCTCTGCCAGCGTTTCGTTGTTGACCCAAGACAACCCTGTGCTTTCCAATGAGAGCCTTCGCTGGGATGGGGTTCTGGATGATCCCATAGCAGAAGAAGAGAGGCTGTGGACCTACAGGCTGAACAGAAGGAAGCGCTATGGGGAGTACATGCAGCAAAACCTACCGCCAGAGCCATCCTTCACGTTTAAGCACTTGCCACAACATTATGTGGCTCCTCCTCAGGGCAGGGAGCAGTTGCTACGAAAGAGCATGTCCTCCACTACTACTTCAGCACCCAAGGCAGACCAAAGTGGACCGAATTCTAAGATCTCAACAAACGTCTCAAAAAGGCAGTCAGCACTGATGCCAAGTGTTTCTCAGAAAATAGCATAAATAAATCTTCGTGACGCTTCTGTTTTGCTTTGTTTAAGCAAAGGCATGAAGATCTTGAAGAGGTAACCCTAGATGGTTATATTTCAAACTAATGAGATTATTCATCTTTTCATCAAGTTAACCAACAGCTGTCTGCACACTGCAAATTTAAGTTTGATAAAATTCTGTGTGGATGGATAGATAATGGTTTGCTGGCATCCAACTAACCTTCCATAGATGGAGGAAGGGGTTGGGGAAGCCATGGGAATGACTTTCAGTTTTGCAGACACACCAGATGTCAACACTTTGTTGCTTTTTGAACAAGATGTGAAAAATAATAATGCAGACATGGGCTTTATTCAAATACAGCAGCACTAAAATACCACCATGTATTGGGGCATTTGTTATTTTAAATCTCATGTACCTGCGAATGACTTTAATATCTGTGCTATTTGTGGTGCCACTTTTGTCAGAATTAAACCATTGCTTCTCACTCTGCTGTGTACAAAACCAACCAGTGTGATCTTCCCTTGCAGTTGGTGGAGAGAGCACATACATATTACACATATTATTTTTTTAACCTATTTAAAATGGTTTGCCTGAGAGCCTGGAGGTATGGATAAAATGAGATCAAGTGCCTATGAAAATATTTATTTTAAAGAAAAGCAAATATAACCCCCAATTCCTTATGTTTTCATTTGTCAGTTTTTCAGATTCAGTAATCATTCACACATACAGAAAGCGTGGTAGTAGTGACAAGCCTCGTCTGCGATGAGTGTCAATAAACACAATGCACTTAAAAACAACACACTTCTCTGGGATTATGTTCTTCAGATAATTTATTACTAGTTAAAAAGGGGGGAAATCCAAAGGAAATTAAGAACAGTCATAGAGGGAGAGGAATCATGTCATTGACATTGCACAGTGATATCCAGGACTTCGCAAGAACGCAGCAACGCAAGTTAACTTTTAAATCATGTAATGACACTTAAAAAAAAAACCACCCCTTTTTAAAAAGTACACACATATAGGTAGATATTGAAGACATCATGTTAAAAAAAAAAGAGGAAAGGATGAGGATGAGGATGATACAAGGCTTAGTTTATTAATTAACTCATTGGAAAAGCAAAACCTGGGAGAGCCCCAGAGCACATCGACCTGGAGAAATATCTGCATAGAGCAAGTATCCAGATGGGTCCCACCCACCACCCCCCAAATTCTAGGGGCTTCTTCAGATGCCATGTTACTAAACAAAAAGAGAAGCCCTTTAATTTCCTAACCAAGAAGTAGGCTAGTAGCCACTGTGACATGTCTGATGAACCCCAAGAGTTACTTTGCTGCATTAGCCTAAGCCCCTTCAACCAAATACCGGTACCTCCAGGAAGCTCCTTTAGTCAGTTCCATATTTGGTTCCTGCAGACAAAAATATCCTGGAGGTAGCAGGCAAGAGCAGTTTAATATTTTCAAGTTAGCAACTAAAGCCCCAAAATATACCTCTAGGAGAGTGGCACAGATTTATTCACTGCCATAGGAATAAAAATATTATGAGCGCTCTACCATCATGATCTTAAGACCGCTGGGAAAAGGAATAAAATCTACCATCACTGCCTTCCACAGGCTTTTCATCCTAAAAGATTAGGAGGGAGAAGGCTGATAGATAAGAGCTAAATGAAGGAAGCCAAACTCATTTGTCTAGTAGTAGGTACACACGGGCAATTGTAGGAACTTGGGAAGCGGCTTCATAGTGAGCTGGACCATTGGGTCCAGTAATGTCACTACCCGAAGGATGGGGAGCCTAGAGTTGCCCAATTGTCCCTGTCCAGAGGCTGTGGCCATTGGGGATAACAGGAGCTGGAGCCAAACAACATCTGGAGGGCCATAGTCTCCCTACTGCTCCCTCTACACTGGCTGGCAGCAGCTTGCTTTTATATGTACTGTAAGCCACCCAGAGTGGCTGGGGAAACCCAGCCAGGTGGGCAGGGTACAAATAATAACATTATTATTATTATTATTATTATTATTATTATTATTATTATTATTATTAATTATTACAAGAATCCTTGCCAGTCCTTCATGGAGATGCCAGGGATTGAATCTGAGACATTTTGCACATAAATCGGCTCCACTGAGCTGGTTTTTTAGGGCTGCTACAGAGGATACTTAATTGAGAGGATGACAATGTGAGTAGGTGACTCTCGTGAGCAAAGTTGCAAACATCTCATCTCCCTACTGGGTCCACACTGGACACTTTTCCTATTCCAAATACATTTTTGTACCTTTTTATTATTTTAAAAAAGAGAAACCTTATTTGCAATACCACACATGTTCTTGTAGCCCATTCAAAAGAAAAAGATAAGTAACCTCCGCAATAATGCCCTACCAATGCTGGGCTCTCTTTTCCCCCCAGTATTTTTGAACCACATGCATTTACAGCACTGGGGACTCAGCAGCCCATCCTTTTTCAAATCCAATCTCTCATCCCATGTGGGATGTCTCTCCTCAAATTCTGTTTGCCCAGTTAAAATATCACTGCTAGAAGATTTGGGGCTAGTATGCAGAAAGGCTCTACGGGGAAATTTGCACTCGTTACTCCGTCCGTCAGCTGCCATCTATGCAAAGAATTCAGCAAAGAGACCTGCTCACCTTTCCATGTTCATTTTACCACAAGAACTAGAAACTTGTGTGCATGTGTTTTAAAAACAACAACAACAACTTGCGAGTATTCCCAGAGAGCTCACAGATTCAAAAGTTAAGAGGACATCTTCCCATAGGCAGCCATACAAATTCTTAGATCACTTCTTCACACTGCTAGGTAAGCAGCGATGACAATGAGTACTTGGGTCATTTCTAACAAAACATACCGGTAGTCACTCCTCAAGGAATGTCTAACTCCTCATTCTTTTCCCTCTTAAACGCTACTTGGTAACCCTACCCAGTAGATAAATTGGATGTCCTTTTTTAATATACATTCAGCTGCTTTTGCAACAGCAATGCAAAATTTAAGTGAGGAATGACTTCTACACCTTGCTCCTTTCATAAAGGCTTTTCTGTTATTTCAAAGAATGTTATTGCTCCTCCTGCAGAACTCAACAAAAACAACTAATTCAGTGTTTCTCTATGACTACACAGTCAAAGAGTAATTTGTTTGCATCCTGCACCAGAGATTACAGCATTTTGTTTGCATACAGAGTTCCTGGCTTTTGAAAACTTAGCTTTGGCTTGGCCATGGCATGGCATGGTGGGGTGGGGGAGGGGGGTAGTAGCATCCCCAAAGTTTTCTTTAAAAGTGTGCAACATTTGCAAAAGATTCCCTAGATTCTAGTTCCCTTCACAGCAAAGGAACCATCAATTATAATCAGATTAATAACTCAAAAACAATTTCCCCTTCTTACCATGAAGCAACCCTGCCTTCACACATAAAGGTAAAGGGACCCCTGACCATCAGGTCCAGTCATGTCCGACTGGGGTTGCAGCGCTCATCTCGCTCTATAGGCCGAGGGAGCCAGCGTTTGTCCACAGACAGCTTCCGGGTCATGTGGCCAGCATGACAAAGCCGCTTCTGGCGAACCAGAGCAGCACATGGAAACGCCGTTTACCTTCCCGCTGAAGTGGTCCCTATTTATCTACTTGCACTTTGACGTGCTTTTGAACTGCTAGGTGGGCAGGAGCTGGGACGGAACAACGGGAACTGACCCCGTGGCAGGGATTCAAACCGCCGACCTTCTGATCAGCAAGCCCTAGACTCTGTGGTTTAACCCACAGCGCCATCTGGGTCCCATAGCCTTCACACATAGAACGCCACAAAATACCTTACACTTACCATTAATCACACTCGCAAGAACAAACTCAACTGACTGGACTTTCTGCTCCATTCTGGATTCCTGAGAAAAACTAACCTTGTTCTTGCCCAAACTGAATCTCTCCCGCACACCTTTAAGGTGTAGAGATCGTAACTTCTTCTTATGAGTGAAACTGACTCACACACCCCACAAAACAACTTCTGTTCCAACCCGTCTAAGGAACTTCTCCCATGCTTCATCTGCTCTATATTTCAGCTACATTTAGAGGGGGGGAATGCATTTTTTATAAAAGGGAATGTTTCCTTTGGTCAAAGTGCTTGCAAAAAAAAGCATAACAATGAAACTTCAACAAGAGACCCTGCCGAGGAACTGCTGGAGGAAAGAAAATGAAATCTTGTTTGTGCCGTTTGGCAGTGCCATTATAAACCCACCAACCTTTCAGGTGCCTCAAGATTCTCAGCTGTTTATTTTTGTAGAGGGAACCACTGGCAAAACACAAACACAAAACCCCAGCCATTTCACAGCCTTCCTGAAATTTACTGAGATTTGTTGACAGAGAATGGCTGTTACAACAGGCAACGTAAATTGTTTTTCAGACTAAAAACGGAGCAAGGCTTTCAAAGAAAATGTTAGTGGGGAAGGTGAAGCTCTCGACACAACATAGGGCTCATCCAGACTGCCCTGCCCTGCCGCTTTCCCCTGGAGAAAGCTGATCTTTTACCGCTGAATTGGAGCTGGCCAACTGGGTCACACCTGTAGTCCAGATTATTGCAGGAGGTTTAATCTACCCCTCACAACCAGGAAGCCTCTGACCACAAACGAGGCACGGCTATGGAGAAAGAATAAACTTCTCAGATGCCTCTATGCTGCTCAATATTTAAGACAGATTTCTAGGGGTGTATATATCCAGCATCCTCACTCCACCTTTGTAGTGAAATAGTTGTCCAAAAACTGTTTTGACACACTACTGCAAATCTTCCTAAGACCCTTGGGGCAAGCATTGTAGCGTAGTAATAGAATATCTGCTCTGCATGCAGAAGATCCTAGGTTCAATCCCTGGCATCTGCAGGTAGGGTGACCCCCGCCTGAAACCCTGGAGACTTCCTGCTGGTCAGTGTCAATTATTCTAAACTAGATGGACCAAAGTATCTGACCCAGTACACAGAGGGGTCAAATCAGATCTGCCTTTTGCACCTGTGAAGAATTACTCAAATGACCTGTTCACAACACACACATTTTAGGCAGCCAGGACAGAGGAACTGGCTCTGAATCTCCCATTAACAGCAGCTTAGCATGCTGCTGGGCCACAGAATTACTACTTTCATCATAGAAATCTGAAAGTCATTATCCAAAAGAGATCGCCTAAAGCTTTGCCATCATTATCCTCAGCTTTCCAAAGCACTCATGGGCGGTTCTGAATTGTGGCATTTGCAAAATGTTGCATCTTTTAAAGCAACGATGCATTAAATGATGATGATCCCAAGGTAAATATTAGCTTTATACTCGCTACAAGCCCTGCAGGAGCAACTAAAACCAAATTTAACCAAAGTGAACTGTTGGACAAGTCCACAATGAATTAAATAAAACATGCTATATAATGCATTTCTGGGAAACCGATAACCTAGCAATTATTGTGTTTTTATGCCAAACCACGACTGGCCTGATTTTTAGGCTTCCTTAAAAGACGTAGGCATAACACATAACGAGTATAATATGTAAGGTTTATAGAGTGACAATCTATAACTGTGATTTGACCACCAACCAGCCTTCCCTGGCAAAAAAACTGTTTAAATACATTAACGTAATAAATGAGACTATCGAAAATAAGTTATGGTTTTTAGGTGGGAAAGAGTTCTTTTTTATATATAAAGTTACTTGATGCAGGAGCAACTAGGATGGTTTCCAATTGCCAGTTCAGGAATTGTTTTCGCTTCAAGGCCTTTGTCCTAAGCTCCTTCTCTTCTCCACCAACATGTTACTTTCCTCTTGGAAAAGAAAGGTCCGCTTGTTTCCACCCCACACGAGGAAAAGACAGCAAAAGAAAGGAGAAAAAGTGCCCTTGGAGAAAATTGTTTTTGCGTTCCTGTAGACATAAATTAAGTGCAGGCCCACAGGATCCTTAAGGCTGAAGACATGCCGTGGAGGAGAGGTAGCTACAAGAGGAAATTCGTTCGGGAGGCAAAACTAAATCAGGGTTTCATCCATTTCCATCGAGTGGAGAGCTTATGATGCGACAGAAACCCATCATGTTGCAACAGCAGAGAGAGAGGGGGAAGGAAAGAGACAGAGAGAGAAAGTGTAGTCAGCAACCATCAAGGTTGTTATCACTCCCAGTCGATTCCAGCTCCACGCTGGAGAGGAACTTCCGCACGAACTTTCGGCAGTTGTAATCCAGTGTGGTGGTGTACACAGTCTTGGTGTGCTTGGGGTAGACAATTGTGGTGCTCGAGAAACTCCTGGGCCGGGGGCGCGGTTCGAGGCGAACCTCGGCTTTGTAGCTGCGCCAAGTGTTGTCAGGGACGCAGATGACCGTTTGGCTGCAAGAGGACAATCCCAGCCCCATTGGCATAGAAATATTGTTGATGAAGTGTTTCTCAGAGTTGTATTTCACAGAAGAGGTGTACCTGTGGACCACAGAGCGGAGCAGAGGGAGAAAACAGACAGGACAGAACAGTTAGCATCGTTACACTTGCCAGAACACTTTAGCTAAAAAGACTGTAGATTTTATTTTATTTTAAAAAGACTGTAGATTTTATTTTACAGGTAGGTAGCTGTGTTGGTCTGCCACAGTCAAAACAAAATAAAAAATAAAAAATTCCTTCCAGTAGAACCTTAGAGACCAACTAAGTTTGTTCTTGGTATGAGCCTTCGTGTGCATACACACACACACAAGGCCATCTCGCTTCTCCGCCCAGCAATGGGCTTTGACAAATCCTGCTGGTCGTCTTCACTACTCTACTCTTAAACTTTCGGCGTACCTTATATCCTTGGGCGGCAACGGATCAAACGCCACTCCTTCCCCAAAGGACAGAGGGCATAAGCGAGAGGAGCAGCCGGGGAGCAGCGGGCTGGGAGAAGACGAGGTCTCCTGCAAAAGGAAAGGCACCACTTTCAGCATGGGAAGTTGGCAGGCAACACACTGCACGGTGACGCTATCAAACGGCAGACGGCATGGAAGACAACGGAAGGGGTTCCAAAAATATAAGCCAATTTTACAATGCCAGGGTGCGGAACCTCATTCCCGGGGCCCAAATGTGGCCTGTGGGACTCCCTCCAGGCCACATCCCCTCTCTGAAAGCCACACCCCTCACCTGAACCCTCCTTGTGAGTTTTTGCAAGGCTGGAAATGTGTCCTTGCACTCTGGCAATGCCTCTGGCTTGTGTAGGTGGAGGATGGAGAGAGGTCATGTCAGGAAGTGTAAAAAAAAAGAAGCTGACTGTGAAAATTTGCATTTGTTGCTCCGCCCACTTTTTGCCCAGGCCCCGCCCACCACCGGCATGTGCCCCCAAAGGGAGCACGGCCCCTGTCTGGAAAACCTTCCTTGCCCCAGATGGCGATTCACAGTAGCAATGCCGCTGTTAGGAGCACAGGAGAGGAAGCTGTCTTCTACCAAGTCAGGCGAGCTCAGTCTTGTCTACACTGACTGGCAGCAGCAGCCCCTCCCGAGTTCCAAGAGGGAGTCTCTGCCAGCCCCACCTGGAGATGCCATTGGGGACTGAACCCGGAGCCGTCTCCATGCCAGCATATACTTCCTTCCTGAGCTACAGCCCTTCCTGGCGAAAGAATCTCATCATCACACATACTGTATCAGCAAACACCAATCTGACACAGTTCACACTTTTACATTTCCAAGGTTTTGTTTTTTCCCTTAAAAAGATCCAACACATTCTGATTTCAGCAGCTCTTGCTTTTTTCTCCTTTTTTTTTTAATAGCACGGCCTCAGCCTACAGTGTTCTTTGCAGTCCTATAAAAAGTTCAGCCTGCATATTTGGCCACAGTAATTCCTCCTCCTCCTCTTCTTTTCCTCTTTTAAAGATGGAAAAGTGAGGTTGAGCAACATCAGCTCAGCCAAAAACAAAGAAGAAAAAAGAAAACAGAAATGAAAACCGCCTAGCGCTGCAAGTTACGAACTCGAGTCCTTAGCTTTTTGGACAGAGGCAGGCGCAGCTACTGTCCTGGCAAGGCGGAAGAGGTGGAACACATTTCTCACACCTCTCCTGGCCCTTAACTCGATCCAGTCCTTAAACAGCGCTGAAACCATTTCAGCCCCGGCAGCTACACATCTTGGAAAAAAAGTTCCTTCTTTTCCAACACCCCCGTCTAAAACCAAGCCATGAAAAAAAAAACGTTCCACCCTACAACGCTTCCAGACAACCCATTTCTGGAACATTCATCCACCTTTCTTTCCCAGGGAGATTAGATAACATGGGCTATTTAACAAGCATCCAATCCTGATCTGTGTCGCCTGCTCCACTTAAGGCCCATTCCGCTCTGATTCTTTTGCACAGAGGGTAGATGCGAGCCCTACCCCCACACTTTCCAAGTGCATTTGGCCATCGCAAAAAAAGCCTGTTTGGGGGAAGCAGGCTAGTTGCGCAAGATCTCCCAACCAACTACAACAGCAAGACCTGAGTTTGCCGATACACAATTGAACCAACCCCTCAAAAACAGGCTTGAAATGCCCTGAGTAACCAAGTCACTCAGTGTAAATTCAGTGGCTAGCGCATCAACACCCACACATCCACCCCAGTGCCCTGTCCCGGCCTTGGGGAGGGGAAATAATAATAATAATAATAATAAGAAGAAGAAGAAGAAGAAGAAGAAGAAGAAGAAGAAGAAGAAGAAGAAGAAGAAGAAGAAGAAGAAGAAGTTGTTTTTATTTATACCCCGCCCATCTGGCTGGGTTGCCCCACTCAACATCCCCTCCTTGACTTGCATTTCAACTTGGGGTCAGGCTCTGAGTTCTCGCTCAAAGAAGCCACACTGAGGAGTCACAGCTGTTTCCCAGTACCTACATTTCAGGAGAATCAAACCGGAAATTCCTCCTCCTTCCCTCCCCCCAACATAAGAAAGCAAAAAAACAACAACCCAATTTTATTCTTTCCTTGTATTTTGTCTCCATAGGATTCTGCAAATAAAGGGGAGGAGATACTCTTCAAGGAATTAATTCCCGCAAATTGGGGAAGGGGGGGGGCAGGTCATTCGTAGCCAGGCTAAAATATTATTTAGTCACGAAGAGTCGGACGCGACTAAACAACTAAGCAACAACTTCCTTCCACAACCCAGTTCCCCTACATTTTCAACATTTATTTCTTTATTGCATAAAGAAATAAATGTTAGCATCCCTTTGTTTTTCCTCCAAGGAGCTCAAGGTGGCAAATATGGTTCTCCCCCTCCTCATGTAATCATCACAACAACCCTGTGAGGTAGGTTAGGCTAAGAGACAGTAACTGGCCCTAGGTTGCCCAGTAAGCTTCACAGCAGAGTGAGGATTTGAACCCTGGTTTGCCAGGTCCTAGTATTACACTCTAACCACTATACCTAACTGCCTTCACCACATGAACTCTTTAACGGGTGCAGGGGATTCCAATCCACCTTAGCGGTTGCGAAGTCAGAACCAAGAGGCGGTATGGGATTCAAATTAGCCAGTCTATCGTTTAAAAACTCGTTATCTTTTGCGTATGCAGGCTAGCTCAGAGTGACAAAATTATTAACTTCATAAAATTTGTACGCTGCTTGATTGTTTTTACAAAGAAACCTCAAAAAGATACAAAAATTAAAATAAAACAACAAAGCCATGAATAGGAAAAAATTTTAACAATAATAGTTTAAAACTCTCAAAATATTTAAAGCAGGAGTTAGCAAACTTTTTCAGGGGTCAGCAGACTTGGGGGGGGGGGATGAACGAATTCCTATGTCCCACAAACAACCCAGAGATGCATTTTAAATAAAAGCACACATTCTACTCATGTAAAAACATCAGGCAGGCCCCACAAATAACCCAGAGATGCATATTAAATAAAAGGACACATTCTACTCTTGTAAAAACACGCTGTTTCCTGGACCGTCCACGGGCCGGATTTAAAGGCGATTGGGCCGGATCTGGCCCCCGGGCCTTAGTTTGCCTACCCATGAACTAGAGCAGGCATGTCCAACAGGTAGATCACTGGACGTCTGTGGTAGATCACAGGTAGATCACTGGCTCCCCCAAAGAACCTTAACAACTTTCAACTTTGACCTGAACCCCTCTAAAACAGGGCTCTCCTCCTCCCTAAAAAAAGCTCAAGAACTTTGACCTTAACCCCCAAAATGGGGGTAGATCACTGCCAGTTTTTAACTCTGTGAGTAGATCGCGCTCTCTTGGGAGTTGGCCACCCTTGAACTTGAGTCTAAAAACAGATTATAACACTCACCAGCTTTCTGAGCATCTGGGCAGGCTTGTCTAAACAAAAGTGTTTTTTGGCAGGAGCCGAAAAGAGTACAGTGAAGGCGCCTGGGCTAGTATCAATAGGCAGGGAGTTCCAAAGACAATAAAAGACGGAAGTCTTAACAGATGTGGAACAGATATTATGTGGCACCTGTAACAGCACCAGTTCCGCCAATCAATGCAGTTGAGTATATGTGGCAAGGCAATCTCATAGACAAAAGGGGGCAGAAGAGGAAGTGGACAAGGTACATTTATACTGACACACTGAGTTGTAGGTAACTGCCTCCCCCCACCCAAACTATCTGTATGTGGGGCACTAATATTCAGCAGAGAAAGCCACAGACCCCAGATAACGCTCTCCCTCTCCTGATCCCACCTGTCTCCGAATCCTGTTGTGGCATGTTTGGGGGGGGGGCACAGCAGCTGCGCACCAAATGTTGGTTTACATTCCGTAGCAGCTGCCTGGAAGAGAAATTATTAACAGGACACAAACGGTCTGTCACAGTGCTGGAGGTGGGAATCACATTGTACAGGGGGTGGATGGGGGGCAGAATCTTTTTTGGAAGTATGTTTGGTATACTGGTTGGACTAGGGACCTGGGTTCAAATCCCGGACTCAGCCAGGAAGCTCTCAGCCAGACCTACCTTACAGGGCTGTTAGGAGCTTAAAAACAGGGAGGGTATTTATTTCTAAGCCTTTCCGAACAGTCTAATAGTTCAAAAACCTCCAAGGGGTGCAAACTATGTGCAATATGAAAAGTGAACCCAGCTAAAAAAAAGAAAAATATGAACTCGAGCAGCATAAAAACATAAGCAAATGAAACAAAGATTCAGGGGATTCATATAAATATATGTCCAGTCTTATGGGTCACGTATGCTGCCTTGAGCTCTTCATATAAATGTCACACTAAAACAAAAAAATAAGAAACAAAATATTAGGAGGTTCCATGACAATTGCTTGGGCCCCATAATCCCACAAGAGAATTTGGGAAGTTCTTTTCTACAACATACAGTAATAGCCCACCCACAGAGCCCTTGGGGATCCTAGCAGCCCCCCCACCTGCTGCTCATAACCCCCGACTATCCCCCCAAAAAATCATGCACTCGGAGACTCTTGAGAGGCACAAGAAATCATCAACGCACTAGCGTGTGTTACGCAGTAGCATCCGACTGAAAACATTTAGCGGGGTTGTGGCATACGCCCCTCTGATTTGGGCCCACGGCAAGTCAATTCCACTAAATTCTAGTGCAGCAGGTTGGGCACAGGATGGCACCCTTGAGATCTGGACAATCCCAACACGAGTCACCACACTGCCTGAGGCATCCAGTCTGCAAAATGGGCACAGTAATCACAATGGCCTAACTTTACTACCATGATGCGAAGGATCTCGAGACTATGAAGTTCCTCAAGCGAAAACCTTCGACTGATCCCATGGGGAGCTTGAACAGGTCGTCTCCAGCAGGAAAATACTACGATGGGGGAAGAGGGGTTCTCCAGTTAGCACCAGTTTTGGAAACTGGAGCCACAGCTAGGCAGGAAGTGGGGGTTACAAATGCACCTGCCTAGTCCCCGAAGGGCCTCAAAAAGCACCACGTCAAGGGGAGGCTGAAGGAGGGGTCCACCTGGGGAAGGAAGTGCAAGGAATTTGTTGCTAGTTCGGCATCCCAAACGGACCTCGCCCGGATCCGCAGAGGCTGCTTTGCGTTTTATTTGCGTTGCAAAACGAAATACGCGCGCGCGCTGGATTTTATGTTGCACCATGTATGATCTAGCTCACCGCAATAGTATATTAAAAAAAAACTGGCTTAAGTAGTTTAGACAGTCTATCCCCCTGAACCTTAGCGTCAGATAAAACATGTTCGGGACTGCACCGTCCAGAGCGCCTTGAGCCCGCACTACATGGACTCGCATACCCCGGATTTGCTCTCCATTCCCACCATCCGATTTCACACTCGTCCGCAGCCCCCCTAATCCCGCTTGAGCCGCGCCGCTAATTCGGATTGCATCCCCCGCTCGACGCTCCCTTGCTAGCGCCCCGGCGTTTAGACCTGCATCGCCGTGCACGCATACCCCGTTAATACGGATTCACTCCGGTCCCACGCTGGGACAGACGCAGGAGCTTGCTTTCCTGCACTCACCTTCGGAAGCGGCTTGATCTCCGGTCTCTCGGTCTCCGGCAGCGCATTGGCGACTCCTCCCCGCTCCGATCCGCCGCCGCCCGAGAGCAGCCAGCTGCCGGGGTTGGGACTGGGGGGCAGCCCGGAGTCGGGGCTGTCGAGGCCCCGCTCGGCCCGGCGCTTCGAGTCCGGCAGCTCCGGGACGTCCGGCAGGCTGAGCCGCCCCACCATCGCGCCTCCTTCTTTCTCCGCGCGCCCGAAGCGCACTGGCGAGAGGGACGCGCAGGCGGCCGCCTCGGGCGAGGGGCGGAGGCCGAAGAGAGACCCGCCTCCCCGGGGCTGCCGAGAGGGGAGCGAGGGGGGCAGCCTGGCGACACGATCCGAGGGGAAAGGGCCGCGGCTCCCTCGCCCGTGCTCGACCCAATTTATGGTGCTGGTGGGGGCCTGCTAGCTGGCTAGCCGGATCTTCCACTTCCGTGCGCACCGTCCATTTATAGCCGTCCTATGGCGCTTGCAAGAGTCTTGGCGTCTCTAAAGAATCCTGGGAACTGAAGTTTGCAAAGGGCGCTGAGAGTGGGTAGGAGACCCCTGTTCTCCTCCCTGAGGTGCAATTCACAAACTTCCCTGCGAGGAGGGGTTGGCTGTCAAACCACTCGGAGAACTGTAGCTCTGGGAGGAGAACAGGTGCTGAGCAATTGCTCCCAGCACCATTCACAAACTACAACTCCCAGGACACTTTGGGGGAAGCCGTGACTGCTGAAAGTGGCTTGATACCCCTTTAAATGTATGGCATGACTGCGGGTAGGGTTTCCTTTAAATGTAAACCACAGTTTTGAGAATTGTAGCCCTGGGAGGGGAGCAGTGATTTTGAGGGGCTTCCTGACTGGAATCCCACAGCAGAGACAGCCTCCCCAGATAGTTCCACAGCAGCTGGACGAACGCAGCACACCTGGATGCTGAGATATGGCCGATTTGCCCACTGCCGAGGTTGCCTGGAAAGAGGCAATGACTCCCGCAGAGATGCAATAGGCAACATCTCCTAAGTCTCTATTTCTGTGGCTTCCCTGTATCACTTGACTTATGTAATCACATCCAGTGCAGAGATGGTGCAAAAGTAAAGACAGATCGGCAGAGCAGCAACTCTTACAGAGATGCAACAGGTAGCCTCCTCTGAGCACCGCTAATTCCATAGAGTCCCTGATATGAAAACACTGCCAGCAATCCTGTAGAAGTGCTACCAGTTACTGGGCTCGATGGACCAGGCAGCTTCCTATGTTCCTCTTTAAAATCAGCCCTTGTAATTCAGAATCATGAGGACTGGAATCTTATTTTAGGGGAAGGGCCGTAGTTCAGTGGCAGAGCACCTGCTTTGCATGCAAAAGGTCCTGTGTTTGATCCCTAGGAAAAGACTCCTCATTAGATAGCTGCTGCTGCTTCTAGTCACTGCAGACAATACTGAGCTAGATCAGTGTTTTTCAACCACTGTTCCGTGGCACACTAGTGTGCCGCGAGATGTTGCCTGGTGTGCCGTGGGAAAAATTGAAAAATTACTTTATATATAGTCAATATAGGCACAGAGTTAAATTTTTTAACATTTTCTAATGGTGGTGTGCCTCGTGATTTTTTTCATGAAACAAGTGTGCCTTTGCCCAAAAAAAGGTTGAAAAACACTGAGCTAGATGGACAGGTGAACTGACTTAAGTACTCTTTGCAGTTCCACTGCTGTTGAGCCCACACTGCAGCGTGATTATCTGTCCTTCAACTCTCCCCCCTCCTCTCTGCTTGCTCTGAAACTTTTTTTTTTAAAGACCTTGAAAAAGGCTCCCCTCTTTCCACTCCCACCTCCGTCTGTGAGCATAAATAAACCCAAATCAAAACCAGGCCTTCGCAAGCCAGCCGGCTGGGAGCCACTGGGAATTCGCACTTTTTCGGTGAATCACAGAACCTGCGACTCAGCAGATCAGTATGGAAAAGGCATTTTTAAAAGGTCAAACCACACTTTTATTTTTATTTTTTTGATATATTAAAAAAAAACCTGATGTGGATTCATCGAGGCAAAGGTTTCCGTGAACTCAGAAGAAATGCCCCCCCCCCTTTTCGGCCTTGATCCAGTTTCCCCGAGGAGAGCTATTTGTAGATCTGGAGGAGGGAGGCTTTTGCCAACGCAGCCCCGAACTACACTTCAGAGGTAGCCATCCCTAGTGGTTGTGGCAGTTGTGGTCCGAAATTATCAGGTGGGCATCAGGCTGGTGAAGTGGCTGCCCCAGACCTCCCAGAGCTCAGCTTTGGAAGATGGAGAGAGAGAGAAACTATATCTCAGAGTGGGCCATAACTCAATGGTGAAGCATGTTTTAGAATCATAAAATCATAGAGTTGGAAGAGACCACAAGGGCCATCCAGTCCAACCCCCTGCCAAGCAGGAAACACCATCAAAGCATTCCTGACAGATGGCTGTCAAGCCTCTGCTTAAAGACCTCCAAAGAAGGAGACTCCACCACACTCCTGGGCAGCAAATTCCACTGTCCAACAGCTCCTACTGTCAGGAAGTTCTTCCTAATGTTTAGGTGGAATCTTCTTTCTTGTAGTTTGAATCCATTGCCCCGTGTCCGCTTCTCTGGAGCAGCAGAAAACAACCTTTCACCCTCCTCTATTTGACATCCTTTGATATATTTGAACATGGCTATCATATCACCCCTTAACCTTCTCTTCTCCAGGCTAAACATACCCAGCTCCCTAAGCCGTTCCTCATAAGGCATCGTTTCCAGGCCTTTGACCACTTTGGTTGCCCTCTTCTGGATACGTTCCAGCTTGTCAGTATCCTTCTTGAACTGTGGTGCCCAGAACTGGACACAGTATTCCAGGTGAGGTCTGACCAGAGCGGAATACAGTGGTACTATTACTTCCCTTGATCTAGATGCTATACTCCTATTGATGCAGCCCAGAATTGCATTGGCTTTTTTTAGCTGCTGCATCACACTGTTGACTCATGTCAAGTTTGTGGTCCACCAAGACTCCTAGATCCTTTTCACATGTGCTGCTCTCAAGCCAGGTGTCACCCATCCTGTATTTGTGATACCTCCTTCACTGGATGCAGCAAATCCAGCCCATATACAAATACTGTATTTTAATTCAGGGGTGGGAAACCTGTGGCTTTAGGTGTTGCTGAACGCTCATCAGCCCCCAGGCACCGTGGCCAAGGGGTGGTTAGAGGAGGAGGAGGATACTCTATACTGCAACAGAATAGCCTTTTGAAAAGGTTCAGACCATTATTTGGGGGTGGGTTGGACCTACCAACAACCACTAATAGGCAAGGCAACAAAATTCATATTCAGAGGCACTTTACTGTTGCATACGAGATGGTGGAAGTGGAAAACAGTGGAGGACCATTCTGTGTTCTGACCGCAGGCTTTCCAGAAGGATCTGGCTGTCCACTACCAGAGACAGGAAACAGGGTTCAGATGGACTTCCTTCACTGGATGCAGCAAATCCAGCCCATATACAAATGACAATCTCGGTTACCCGAGTCCCAGTCCTTACTTAGCCAAGACAGCAGAATCAACACGCAAAAATTTATGTAAGAAAGGGCAGGATGGGAATCAAAACCAAAGACTGAGCATGCTCAGTAGGCACAGAGTGAAACTGGAAAGGAGGGCGGATGGAATGGAGTTTCCTGGAAAGGGCCTGGCTGGCTGGAAAGCTGAAAGCTGGACTTTTCCCACCAGGCATTTTAAAGCTATTATTTAGAGACTGTTTTGTATTTGACACCTGAAAATGTAAGAAGGCGTTGTATTTATGTTGATTTAACCACATAGGATATTTATTGCTTCTTGTTTTCCCCCCTTTCTTTTATTTCTTATGTCACTTGATACTTGAAACCTATTTATTATGTTTTTAAAAGTTTTCGCGCGCACGCACACGCCACTAAGCACTCCACACTGCAACGTTTTGTTGCGGGTCTCTCAGTCCCTGCATCAGGTTCTCAAAACCCCACAGCGGGTAAACAGTTGAGCCAGAGTAAGGTCCACAGCGCACATTAGCAAGGCCTCTTCGATCAACTGGAATGTCACACTGCCCTTTACATGGAACGTTTGGCACCGCTGGTTTGGAAACGGAAAGCAAATGCCGTTCCCCATTTTACTCATAGTTGGGTTTTCCCCCGCCCAAGAATTAATGCAAATTGTATGTAGCTGTAAAGGACAGGGCAGAACGACACGGCCTGCCAGCCACCTCTGAAGGAGCGTGTGTCACACACACACACACATGCCGTATTCCACCAAAGGAAGGAACCTCCCCGCACCCTAAACAAATTGTTACAGCTTCCATTAAAAGATTATGCAGTGACACCAATAATCGATATGACTTTGATTCCTCCTTCCGCCCTCCGTCGCCAGTGGTCACCAGTCAATAAAGGTGTGCCCTTCTGCGCAGTGTGATGGCTGTGTTAATAGTTGAGCCATTTCTGGGGTGATAAAAAGCAGAGGCGTGTCCCCGCCAAGTGCGAAACACAGTGTGCTTTCTTCAGGCACGCTTCCATTTTCTCCTGCGCCCTTTACCCCAGCTCACTAAAAGCCACATTTGGTCTCTCGTGGACTATTTGCAGCTCGGAAGGAGAGTTGGAAGGAGACTCCAAGAGCTTGGCTGCACCGATGTTGCATTCATTTCTACCCCACCTTTCCCTCCGAGGCGCTCAAGGTGGCGTGTGCATGGTTCCTGGCCCTTCCTCGTTCTCCTCACAACAGCCCTGCGAGGTAGGTTAGGCCAAGAGGTAGCGACCGGCTGCCAATCACCGAAGGGGAATGTGCTGTTGCTCTCAGATCTGGCTTGCTGGACCAAATGGGCCCCTGGCCTGATCCGGCAGGGCCCTTACGTCGACCCTCCTCCACCAAAACTCCACGGAAGCTGCCATCTGCACATGCCCAGGTGAACACACCTCGGCTTAACGGCAGCTCCTGTTTTCAAATCAGACAGCAGCCGAGATGGAAGAGAAATGCAACGGAGCAATATTTCTCAAGGAAGTGCAGGACAATGTATAGATCACAGCTAATGTCGCATTCACAGACCCTCTAAGTGTCCCTATTTTCCGGGGACTGTCCTGGATTACAGAAGCCGTCGCAGTTTCTGATTAGATCCCGGAATGTCCCACTTTTCCTTAGGACGTCTATTTCCATCAGACAAATGTTGGAGGGGATGCATTCGACGGCATTGGAGGGAGCCAGAAGAAACGGCCAAGTGTTCACAGGGGCGTAGCAAGGGGGGGCGTAGGGGGCGGTCCGCCCCTCGTTCCACAATGGAGGGGGTGACAAATTATCAAGGAACAACTACTGCCCTACTAGGGCGGTTCATAAAAAAACTTCTTTTTAAAATGCCTGCTCCAAAGGTCTTATCTTACTATACTAGGGATTATATAGCTATATATGAAATTTCATGCATATCGGTTAATATCTTGACCCTCCTCCACCAAAATAGCTGTTCACTTGGCTGTTTTCCTGTGCCGCGAAGGCTGAAATTTCAGTTCAGCGGAGCACTTACTGTTCCCAATCCTAACACTGTGGAAAGCCATCTAATTAGACTTTAATTTGATTTTGAGATGTTTTTAGGAGGTAATTTAATTATTGTTTGATTTTATACCAATGTTATGTATCTGATGTTAGCCACCCTGAGCCCGACTTTGACCGGGGAGGGCGGGATATAAATAAAAGTTTTATTATTATTATTATTACTTGTTATTATTCCTTTGTAAGAAAATATGAAATAACGTAAAACCATTTTTGCAGGGAGGGGGGAATCAATGGGGGGCGACAATAAATTTTTCGCACCGGGTACCACCTGACCTTCTGAGTGTTCGCAGCTGCATGTGGGTCAGTGAGGCAGAGCCCCATTTGTTGTCATGAGCCGGCCTCCGTTTATGGGATGGCATGCATGCCTCGAACCCAGAGGCCTGCAGCGACACTCAGCTGCATCCCAGATGAGCTCTGGACTCTCCACCCCCAACAAAGTGTGTGCAGAACAACCTTTGGAAGCCTCCTAGATCTCTGCGTCATCGCTGGGGGAGGACTCCCGGGGGTGGCGGGGGAGCTCAAAGCAGGCCTGGGGGCCAAAGCAAACACACGGCCAACGTCTGGGCCCGGCGGTCACAGCGCTCGAGTGCAAACCCAAAGCCCCTTTCAGACAAATTCCTTCATGGCCCTCCTGGAACGAGGCGCAGGAGGGAGCCAGCCGCCACCGGCGTCTGTGGCTTCGAGCTATGCGCGTCCCGGGGCCAAGGGCTTCCTGAAGGAAGGCCGCAGCCTCATCCTGGCGGGGCGGGGGACACAGGCTGCTGGTCTCGGCCGAAACCGGATCCTGGGGAAATTGATGCCAATCGGAGCAGGGTTTCAAGAGGCAGATGGGGAGGAGGAGAGGGATTTCCTCCCTCCATGAGATTCTCAAAGTGCAGCAGAACCTGCCCTGGGGAGGCTTCTCTTCGCCTCACCTAAACGGGAAGCTCTTTTAACTCTCTCCATCCCAGCTGTGCCGGCACTGCTGGGGTTCATTCGGAGGCATCAAGCTCAGCAAAAGTATTCAGAGGCAATCTCTGGTCAAGGATGAGGCCCTAAGCACTTCGGAGGCCCAGCACCCAACGCAGAAGTTTCATTTTAGCTGCCGCCGTTTCTACAATGGTGATGTTTTAAAACAGGGTGTCTTATTAACCAGGATTAACTGGGTCAATTACCTATTGAAACCCTTCATTTTCTTTTCTTTTTTAAAGAGTTGCTTTTTATTGAAGCCTTTTCACAAATGCCAGAAGCCCACTTTTGTATTGCCCCAAGTTTCTTAGGTCCAGGGGTGTTTCATATTTGAGAGATTCCCTTACGCAGGTGTGCACCACTGTAGAAGCAGGTGAGACGTTTCCCTTGTGTGCCGTGTTTGCAGGCCTCTGGGGAAGGACTGTTTTCTTTTTCAATTGCACGTTATCCACGCTGGGAACCTTTCTGGCTGAACAACAGGGTACAAATGTGCTAAAAAAAAAATAAAAAAAAAATAAAGAATGCCAACAATGAATAATAATTTAGATGGCTGGGCCGATATCCTCTGACATCTCTCTTCTTCTGTGAACTGGTCCAGTACCACTCTAAATACGTCTTACATTGCAATCCCAACCCCTCCCCAAAACCAGAGTTTACTAGGGAGAAATCCGCATCAAATACAGTGAGATCTACTGCCAAGCAAACATGCAGAGGTCCCCTTGTGGGGTACCCTTTACTGACTCCTTCGTCTCGGAGGTTAAAAGCAGAGAGGGATCAGAAAAGCACACAGCGTTCCCTGGGCACAGAAGAGTGTCCTTGTTACGAGGGGCCCTCCTGGTTATACTTGAGAAAGGCAAAGCCGTTGGGATGGAAGTGAAGGGGTTATGAAACTCCCCCCTGCACAATTTGCTCCTTCTGGAGGCTTTGGAGCAGAGAATTCTCACTGGCTCTGAATACCAACTCTGTCCGGGAAAAGGTCACTCCTGCAAAAGTTTAGAGGGCGAAAGAGGGAACTCCCGCTTGTTAGAAACAAGGGACAAAGCCTGGCAAACGGCACACGCAGAGACCCCCACCGAGAGACGTGCAACTTTTGTGGAGTGGTCACAAGCATTTTTTTTTAAAAAGTTTTAAATAATTAAAAAAAAATACAGCTTTATCTCACTGTGTCTTATATCCTCATGCGTGCACGAGATCCAGCTTCCACCGTTCCTTGCTGGCAAGATTGGGAATTCCCAAATGGCAGATCAAAGGGTGCTGCATTATATATAGCCCATCTCCTAAAAAACAAACTAAGAGTCTAGTCCTCATGGTTCGAAATGAAGAGCTGATTTAAACAAGGAACTGCCTTATACAGAGTCAGACCTATCGGTCCCTCTAGCTCAGTATTGCTTGCACTGACTGGCAGGGGCTCTCCAGGCTTTCAGGCCGGGGGGGGGGGATTGCTTGAATGGCACAAGAGACAAATGTAATGACTCCTACGAGTGTCAAAGAATTCTTTCACAGAGGAAATGTCTGCTGCCTCTCTGCATGAATCCAGTGCCTCAGCCTTGTTTCTTTCTTATTGGGCTCCTTTTAGTGGCAAGTAATTCTACCACAACCACGGACTGCATGTGACTAGATCATTCAGTTCTTTCCGCTAGAGAGATGCAGAAGAACTGCCTGTCCTCTGAGGAGCCTGCCCACCGCATCTCTGTATGAGTCACTATTCTGCCCTTAAGAGCTCAATCCAATCAGCATCTGTTCAAGGCAAGGCAGTTCCACCAAGGCAGGAATGCAGGAGACCTAGCTGCCCCTCCAAGGAGGATGTCCATTGTGTCTCTGCCTGAATGACTGTTCTGGAGCTTGCCCACTTCCATGCACGAGTCCTCGCCAAAGAAGCAATTCATGCTCAAATCAAAGGAACTGGCTCCTCTAAAATTAAACCGTTGGGGTGTGGGGAGTAAGAGGAAAGTGTGTTTAATGAGTTCTGGGCTTGCTCACACACACTCCCTTTGGCCAAAACGGTTCCGACTTTGTTTAATAGAGATCACTGAAAACATGTACAAACACACACAGGCGACGACATGAAAAGAGGTGCCCATTTACTTCACTTAAACTTCACTCTGCAAGAAACAGCAAAAGGAAAAAAAAACTGACAGGAAGGCAGAACTTAACAAATGCAAAAAGAAAAAGCTCACAGAACAATCCTCTTTATTAACAGAAAATATACAACTTAAAGGAGATCTATACAGAACAGAAAATATACAACTGAAAGGGAATCTAACCATCCAAAATCACCTAGGACTGATAAATAAGGAAAGAGGGTAGTTTCAAATCAATATGATAAAAAAACAAAGTTTTTAAAAATCTTCATGCCAAAGTGGCGAAAATTGCCAACCGGAAAAAAATATACCTCCATTTTAACGGTCAAACTTTCGTCTACATATCTGCAAAGGCAGGGTTGGGTGGACAAACCCAGCTATGAATATTTTCAGCTTCCTGATCTTTATCACCTTTGGAATTTATGGCCCGGGTTTTGTTTGCCCTTAACGCAAGGACATCCATATAGCCTGGGAGGGAGAAGCCACACCCGCCTTGATTAGGCTTCCTTTTGCAAGCGGATCCGTACCGAGAGTCAACACTACGCACGCCACGAAGAAGCCAAATGGGACAAAGGGCCAACCGAGTTAAGCAGCAGGGCGGCAGCCGACTCCAGTCAAGGAGGGTCGGCAGCTAGCGGCCCCAAGGCCTTAGTTCAGCCCCGCCTCCGGAAAACAATGCAAAATATTGTTTTGAAACCAAGCTGCCAGGGTGTTTTTAGGAGCCACAACTAAAGGGACCCTGCAGGAAAGTCACCTGGGGATGGGTGGGAGTGAATGGGGAACTTTGACCCGTTAAATCCTGCGGGTTCTAGGACCATCAACATTCCCTGCACCTGGCTTCCGTGACTTCTTACATTAAAAGCGCATTCGTGTGCAGAACCATAACAGCCATTCCCACAGCAGAGGACAAAGCAAGTACCCAGCCTCACTGAGGACCGCTGTGCTGTGCGGGCTGTATGGAAGTGAACACAGGGAAGGCGATGGCAGGGAGATGAAGCAGCTCAGGTGGAGAAGCTCAGGGGGTGCCTATGGAGGAAAAAGCGCAGAACCGATCCCATTAGGAGACTCCCATGTTGATGACTTGCTGGCCTGTACCATTTCAGACTGCGGGGAGGAACTGCACATTTGAATGTCCTCCTCCCTAAACAAAGAACCCATATTCATAGCGAAGCAAGCATGTGACGATGAAAAAGTGAAATATGTGGGAGGGATTTCTTTATATTTTTGAAGGTGGCTCAGGGGACGTTCCTCGCCGGAGTCTGAAGTGGCACAGGATAGCAGAAGAGCCCCCTTGTGCGACTCTCTCAACTGGTACAGTCTTAGTGCCAAGGATCTTCCAAAAGCGAGCGGCAAGGAATTTGAATCTGGAGTACCAGGGGAGAGGAGCGGGCGAAGGGGAGGCCCAGTCTCAGCAGCAGGAGCAAGAAGCCACCTTGACGGCTTGGAGGAAGAGAGAGCAGGGCGTGGAGGGGAAGAAGAAGCCCCCTAGAGCCTCTTCTTGATGAGTTTCTCCAGCTTCCGGATGCGCGAGGATTCCTGCTCGGGCGTGGGGGCCGTCAGGGAGATGGAGCCGGCGCTGTCGCCTCCGGAGGGAGGGGCCGGGAGCCTCTGGCGGAACAAGTCCAGCATGCTGCTCTGCTCACTCCTCTTCAGACCCTGCGGGACGAGGGAAACGACACGTGCAGGCGAATTAACGCAGAAATAAATCGGCCCAAGAGAGCGTCAACGTGCCCCCTTCCCACCAGAGTGCCCATGGGGACGGTCTCCCGTGTGGCCTGAAATTCCTGCATTGCAGCGGGCCGGACTAAATGACCCTCTGGGGTCCCTTCCAACTGTAGGCTTCTATAAATGAACGGGAGTTGCAGGGAAGCTGCAGTGCCGGCCTCAAAACCCTAGAATCGGGGGTGGAGGCCACCAGCGCTGGCGGAGCCCACAGGGCTCCCCTTACCTTCATGTCCAGAATCTTCTGGAAAGTGTCTGTGCTGCAGTCGGCCAGGAGTTTGATGTAGTTGTCCACAAACACCACGGGAGGCTCGTGGGGGGCCATCACGACCTGCAGGGAGAGGCGGAGAATCAAATGGTCAGAAGGGACGGTCGTCCGTGCAGAGGGCGGCTGAGTCAAGGCCCGTCCGCCTGATCAGGATGGCCACCTCCGACTTTAAGGATAACCCCCTTAAAACCTTGAGGAACCCCACAGAGGGGTGACACACAAGCCACCCGTGAGGGTTTATTTCATTGTTACTTATCACGTTTCTCTTCCTCAAAGTGGCGGTCTCGCTTCTCTCCTTCTCCTCCGTTTTGTCCTCCCAACCGCCCTGGGGAGTGGGGTTAGGCTGAGAGAAGACCTCACAGAGAGAGCTTCACGGCTGAGGGGGAGATTTGAACCGGGGTCTCGCGGGTCCTAGCCCAGCGCCCTAACGACCACACCGACACCGGCCCGACCACCTGTTCGTTTAGAGGCTGCTCTTCAGCAGCGCTCCCAGAGGGTCCCACAAGAAAGTTATTGTGACCACGGCAACTTGGGAGTAGGAAAACCACAGCAAGTCAAGGGACGTCAACGCGTTAAAGGAAGGCGAAGTAAGTTAGGCATCAAAATGTTGCCGTGCGTAGCATTTTGGAACGACTGGCATTCAGAGAGAGGCAGTACCCAGCCCTGATGACCAATAACCTGTCCTAGGAACTTAAGAAGAGCTGTGCTGGATCAAGCCGGTGGCCCATCTAATCCAGCATGCTGGGCTCACAGTGGCCAACCATGTGCCACAGTGTGAAGCCCACAAGCAGCACCCAAGCTCAAGAGCCCCCTCCCCTTCTGTGCCTTTGCTGCCTCCGGCTGTGGAGGCAGAGCAGAGCCACCCTGGCTTGGAGCCATCAACAGCCCTCCCCTCCTCCATGTATTGGTCCAGTCCTTTTTCAAAGCCGCCTACAGGGCGGGTGCCACTACCGAGAAGGCCCTGTGCCTGGTTCCCTGTCCCTTCGTTTCTCACAGCGAGGGAACCGCCAGAAGGCCCTCGGAGGCGGACCTCGGTGTCCGGGCTGAACGATGGGGGGTGGAGACGCTCCTTCAGGCATGTAGGGCCAAAGCCGTTTAATTCATTCCCACCATCATTCCTCCATACTGAATGGGGATTAAATGAGGAGCGGCGTGGGATATAAATGCAATAAAGAATCTAAGAAGCCTGTGCCACTCAGAGCAAACGGATGCTTCTAGTGACAAGGCTACCCCCGCCCTGAAAGAATCGCAGCCCCACAGGCACACGTGGCGACGCAGGAGCAACCGCTGGCAGCCCTCTGCGATGATCTCATCCGGAACGCCGGAGGAATGCCACCCCGAGGGAAGCACAAAACCTCCCCTCCATAGCTCTGGGACAACATTCGGGGAACGAGATATATATATACATATATATATTAGTCTTGTGGGAAGTTATTGTGGTTATCTACGAAAGCCAAGCAACCAGAAAACATGATGGGTCGAGGGAGCGAGGAAGAGAATCCACAGAAGAAATCAGAACAAGGCTGGTGGGGTTTTGTTTTGCCTTATATGTATATATATCACTGCTACTACTAAGAGGTGTGGGAAGGGCAAGACCCACAGAAGCAAAGGAGAAATGATTCATCAAACCACCAGCAATCGGGGCCAGGCATTGGGTGTGTGTGTGTGGGGGGGAGATCTCTGTTTGTGAGGTGTCAGTGAGACACCCCCCCCCCCCAAATGACACACGCGCCAAGCATCTGAGGCAGGCAGGCTAGGATATTTACTTATTAAAAGCCACTTGCATTCCAGCGTTCCGTCTCAGAACAGGCCGTGCCATTTCTCCCACCTAGGCCAGTAGTTTACTGCTCTGACTGGCAGTACGCTCTCTGGGCAAAGTCCTGCCTACCCTACGTAATCCTCTTTCAACTGGGGATGCCGTGAATCGAACTTGGGACCTTCTTCATGGAAGGAAGGTGTTCTACCTCCGAGTTACCATCATCGGTTACAACGTACGGGCTTGTTGTCCAATTAAGCTCAATACTGCGTACTCAAGGGTGGGGGGAAGAGGGAGCAGACTGGGAAGAGGTAACAGGGCTTAGTGAGCTGGGAGAGTCAGTGGCAGAGAGAAGTCAAGAAGCAGATTTGGAAGCAGGAGAGAGGGAGGATGGAGGCCAAAATGCAGAGACGAGTCAGGCTGGTGAAGAGTCACAGGTGTCACCCCCTCCCGCTGTGGCTAGGTCCCCTCCCGCCCTGTCTCCCAGAACCAGAAGAGGCATGAAAAGGGTGAAGGAGAGGTTGGCTGCACACAGGCACCGTCTCCCAATTGCTTGGAAAACGCACTGGAGAGGAAGGAACTTAAGACGGCTGTGAGGAGACGAGGACTTTCGGCAACAGCTTTTCCTGGAGGAAGACCACCGGGAATGAGCCGCACTCAACCAAGTCTGTGGCGATTGCGTTTCTGATAATAAAGAGCTAACTCCCTCTTTGAACCGTGAGATTACGGGCCGGCAGGCTCCCGTGACAACGCCGCCCCTTCCGATAGGCAACTAAAAGGGCTGACAATTGACGGTGGGTGCGTAGGATAGGAGACAGGAGAGTTTTGCACAAGGGCAGCAGGGAGTCAGGTAAGAGAAAGAAAGCAAGAAAGAGCCCCGAAGTTACCTTAAGAATCATTTCGGCACGGGTCATGCCTTTCACCACAATCTTGGTGTAGCTGGCGGGGGCCTTCCTCACCACCTGGGACCCGATAGACGGCAGGTCCAGAAGAACCATCTTCAGAGAATGAGTGTCCAAAAGCAGCTGCGTCAGATTTAAAGGAGGGGGTTAAGCTTCGGTCAGTCAAGGGAGCCCCCTGATTCATGTTGCCCAGTGGGAAAGCTCCACACAGGAGATGTGGCTATTCCAGAGGGCAGGGAATGAAATCATAGCACTTTCCAACACCCCAAATCCCATCACCCCCAACCAGAACAGCCAATGCTCAGAGACGATAGAAGTTGCAGATCAGCAATGTTTGGAAGAGATCACGTTGGCTACCCTGCACTAAAACATTCTTCTTCTGGCATAGGCTAAGAAATAAAAACTCAGGGAACTGCGGCTTGCTTAAGCTCTATTGTTGCTCAATCTCGGGTGGCTGAACGCCACTTGTCCCTCTAAGAAGTTGGACGCCGACCGCTCGGGGGTCGCATAACTAGTTAGCATGCCAGAGTCTCGTTCGTTATCGGAATTAACCAGACAAATCGCTCCACCAACTAAGAACGGCCATGCACAACCCAGGCACTAAAACTCACTCAAGTTTAAACAAACCACAGTTCCCCAAGTTCGGAAATCACTAGGAACTGTGGTTTATTTAAGGGCGGAAATGGAAGCTTCCAGTTTCCTCTCGGCCTCTTGCCCAGGATCTTCAACGGCAGCTCAGAGTGGCTGCCTCGCTGGCTTGCCTCTGCTGGGGCTTCTTTTTGCAGGACGAAGGAAAATGCCGTTCAGAGATACATTCTGCAGCCAACATGGGATTTGCTTCTTCACACCTTCCAAACCGTGGTACGTTAGCCACCCCAATGCAATATTGATATTTTTAAAATGGTTAAAAATTCAAAATGCAATGTTCTCCCTTCTCCACACTGCTCCGCCTACAGGCCCCCTGCCTCACCTGATCCCTTTCAGTCCTCAATTCTCACCTGTTCTGCCCCCACCATGCTGATCGGCTTGCACTTAAAGAGGTGGTTGATAAATTTGGGGATGAAGGAGCTGCGGGGAAGGAATTGAAGAAATCAACACGGCACACTCCACATTTTATCCCCCCCCCCCGCTTGAGTAAAATAAAAAAAAACACAAGAGTAATTCCCCCTACCCTCCTTTTTAACAATTTAACAAAGAAAATGAAAGGGAAAGAAACAGTTGTTTTTTTAAAGAACAAAAATGCAAACGAAACAAACAAACAAACAAAAAGATCAAGGGGAGGGATGGATCGACTCCCCTATGAATGAGGAAAGGTTGCGGCATTTGGGAGAAAAAATAATATTATACTAAATTATTATTTATACCCCGCCCATCTGGCCGGGTTTCCCCAGCCACTTTGGGCAGCTCCCAACAGAATATTAAAAACACAATAAAACATCAAACATTAAAAACTTCCCCAAACAGGGCTGCCTTCAGAATGCCTTCTAAAAGTCAGGTAGCTGTTTTAATTCTTTGACATCTGAAGGGAGGGCGTTCCACAGGGCGGGCGCCACTGCTGAGAACGGCAGACAAGAGGCAACATGATAGAATCTTATAAAACCATGCATGCCATGGAGGAAGTTTTCCTCCTTCTCACTTAATATGCAGTGAAGCTGAATGTTGGGGAGATTCTGGGGAGATAAAATGAAGTCCTTCTTCGCACAGCACACAGTTAAACAATGGAACTACCATCAGGGCATCTTGGGGGGGGGCACTGTGAGAGCAGGATGCTGGGCTAGATAGACCCCCTTTGACCCAGGCTTTTCTGTTTTTTTCCACATGCAGAGGGTCTCAGCTTCGATCCCCAGTATCTTCAGATAAGGCTTGGAAATACCTGCTGCCTGAAACCCTGCAGACCTGCTGCTGCCAGTCAGTGTAGACAGAGCTGAGCTAGATGGATGCCAATGGTCTGACTTGGTTTTAAGGAAGCTACCCATGTTCCAGAGGCACCATGGGATTCCAACCAGGCACTGCCTGCACATTTTTAAGCATACTCCTGCGGCCATGAGGACTAGCAGCTTTTAAAATTGAATAAAAGTGACCGGAAAAGGGGGGGGGAGTTCTATTCCCAAGAAGCTGATCTCTAGGTCTTTCAGCCCACAGCCGCTGGGGCAAAGGAGACACCCTCGCAGCGTCGTTCAAAGTAACGTTCCCTTCCCCTCTCCATCCAAACTCGTTCCAGATGCAAGAATCGGGCAGAGCTTCCTTCCATGATGTGGGCTAATCAGTGAAGTCTTTAAAAAAAATATTTTAAATTAAAAAGAGCCAGGCAAGCAGAGCCAAGCTATTAAAAGCCTGCCCAGCAAAAATGGCAGAAGTCTGTGTGTTTAATATATAAATGGATTTATCGCCCCGCTAAGCGGTACTATAAAAACCTCAGGCACAGTTTCTGTTGGAGCCCGAAGCACCGTAAATTTTTCGCAGAGGCAGCATTTTAGAAAGCCCGCCAACGTCTGATGATTTATCAGGAGAAGGCCCCTGAAGGTGAAACAAAACGCTCCCAGAGAGGGGGGAAAGGGACACCGAGAACCCTAAAGCGTTGGTGCAAAGCAGCCCGAGAGATCTGCCTGTGTCTTTTTCTCGACAAAGACAACAAAATGAAAGGAGGGGTTTAAAGGGGGGGAAGCTTCAGAGAAACACATGGAGCCAGACAGCAACTGAATGGAACATCTCTGCTCAAAAGAAGTCTACCTTAGCTGTATCAGGTGTTGAGGGGGAACAGTAATGGCTGCCTTTTCACAAGGCAAGGAAAAATCGCGCGGCCTGCGACTTTTATTTCCCGAATCAATCCATGGATTGGAGGTCCCCACTTTCTACTTCTCTCCATTTGGAGAACTGGTTCCTCTCTGCTTCCTGAAACTTAACCAGCTGATGCCACCAAGCCCATCTGGGCTGTGAGTCCTGGGAGACCTGCTCCCTGTCTTGCAGGTATTTTCCACCTGGGCTGGGAAGGCGGGGCCGGACTGACTCCAGCTGCAAAAGCGGAGGCTGCCGAACAGACTCTTGGACTGGGGTACTGTTTGGGCGTTTGTTTCCGTTAGTGATTCTAATTTTTCTGTACCTTTACTTTAGATGGTCTTACGACTTACGTGGAAATTATTTTAATTTGGCTGCGTACTTTTTGATGTTTTGTTCGTTTATGCCTATTTTTGTTATGTATCTGAAGAAGTGTGCATGCACACGAAAGCTCATACCAAGAACAAACTTAGTTGGTCTCTAAGGTGCTACTGGAAGGAATTTTTTATTTTATTTTGTTTTTGTTATGTATGTATGCGTATGTAATCATTGTTCTTCCATTTCTCCTCTGGGGTGGCCTCGGGGGGGACGGGATGGCTTGTTCAGCCATCCTCTGCCTAAGAATACAACCACCCCTTTGGTGTGGGCTTGTCCCCATGTCAAACCGCATCAGGGTTTCAAGGCTACACACTATCATGGCACAACAATCTCCTTTTCAGTTCAGAAGTAAAGTTCTGCTCCATGGGGTTTCCTCCTAAGTAGGAGAAGGATTGCAGCCTGAGAAGTTTCAGCACAGGTACTTTCTGCCATGTGTGGTGGGCATGCAAGATAACAAAAGCATTCGGGGAAATGATATACAATGAGTTGGAAAAATTGTTTAAAATAACGTTTGTGGGGGGGAAACCAGAGGCTTTTTTACTAGGAATTTTAGGTGCAGAGATACCAAAGGAGCAGAAACAATTATTTATGTACGCGACAACAGCAGCGCGGATACTACCGGCCCAGAGATGGAAAGAAGATAAAGTCCCGACCAGAGACAAATGGATGATGGAGATAATGGACTATGCCAAAATGGTGAAACTGACTGGGAAAATCAGAAACCAGGAAGAGAGTAACTTTAAGGGGGGAAATTTGCAATGTATTTAAGAGAACACTGTAAACAACTAAAAACTTTGGCAGGATTTGAGTAACATAATGTAATAAAAACTAAGGTGAAAATGGATTATTTAAGTAAAATAGGGAAAAAGACTGGAAATGGTAAGAACGGAAGGGTGGAGGAGAGTCAAAGGATTCAGGGAATCTTAAATGATGATGATGTTTGAATTCAGCGTTTGAATTAAAATTTGAAATGTAGAACTTAATAAAAAGGATTTATTAAAAGAAGACGAAGCTGTTTCAGCACATGGCTGGGGAATCTTGTCGGCGGTGGGCGGGGCAAGGAGCAAAAGTGGGCGGGGCAATGGATGCAAATTCCAGCTCTGAGCAGTGGGCACACTCACACACAACCCTCTCTGCCCAACATCCGGTCAAGCGAGAGGCATTGCCAGAGTTCATGGGTGGCGAAAACCAGCTGGGGTGTGGAGCGGGGCCGGTGAGGGAGCGTGGCCCGGCAAGAGAGTCCTGGGGGAGGGCGAACCCCCACCCCGGGAGCTTCCCAGAAGGCCATGCAAGCAGAGCAGCAGGAGGAACTCACTTGGCGAACTTGATGCAGAACTGCGTGAAGTACTTGCGGGTGGAGGCCAGGTTGTCCCGGATGATGGGGACGTTCTGCTTGATGTGCAAGATGACGGACGTCACATACGGGCTCTGGTCGCCCACGTGTTCCACGTTCTGCCACTGCATCTGCAAGGAGACGGAAGGTTTTTATGTAGCAGCGGAACGAAACCCAGCTTTCGAAGCCTGAATGCAACACAAACCAGAGACGCCGACAGTGATGCTGCCCAATATTTTCGTCCCTGTGTGTTTATTTTAATTAATCCTGTCATTCCTCCAAGGCGTTTAGAAATCTCATACGTGATTCTCTGCCTCCTACCCCGTTCGTATGCTCACAACGGTCCTGTTAGGTAGTTTAAGGCTGCCGGGTGCAATGGTGGCGGGAGACGGAGTGGGTCAAAAGATCAAATTTGGGTTCGGCGGGGATTTATTTGACCCCTGGGATTAAAGCCTCAACTTTTTAGCTTTCAGTTTGCGCTACCAGCAGCAGCTGACCCCCTAACATAGCTTGGTTTTTGTATAAAGCTGGGGGTGGGAAACCTTTTTGAGTCTGAGGGCCGCATTCCCTTCTGGACAACTTCCTGGGGGCCGTGTGCCAGCAGTGGGCGGGGCCAGAGCCAAGAGTGGGCGGGGCAACCAATGCCAATTTTTGCCTTTGTGCAGTAGGTGAGCTTCTATGCACACTTGCTCATACCTCTTCCGCCTCCATCCAGAGAAGCAAAGAGGCACATTTCCAGCCAGACCAAAACACTCAAGGAAGGTGCAAAGCAGGGCTGGCAAGGGGCGTGGCCTTCAGAGAGGGGGCGTGGCCTGCAGAGAGTCCCAAGGACCACATTTGGACCCCCTGAGCTGAGGTTCCCGCATCGCTGTTGTATTCTCACATTTCGTATACATCTTCAAAATTTGTTTTGCAGCACTCTGGATAGTTTGGTAAGCTTCTCGGGGTTGGAATACATGTCCTCAAGGATCCCTTCCAACTTTAGCTTTTAAAAGCTTGAGACTCCTACCTTGCTCATTGCCGAGAGAGCTGGGTCACAGGCAGCGTCCAAGTCCTGCACCAGAAGCTGGATGCTGTTAGAAATCACTCTGTCAAGGGAACAAGGTGGTCTCATTTTACATTTACTGGTGTGGGAGCCAACACAAAGAAGGCCCCTGCTAGCTGTGATGATGCCCTAGAAGGTTGTTGTTACTCGCTCACCTGACAACTTTCTGAATTTCCTTTTTTTTAATTATACAGAGACACTTGGAAAATAATAAAGGCGAGATGAAACGACTGAGGCAAAGGCCAGCTGGGTGAGCTCAGGGTCAAGGGGGAGATCAATGAATTTCTCTGCTTGCACAATCTGTTCCAGAGACGCAACCTTTCAGGGCTGTGCCGTCTGAGGCTGGAAAAGGGAGGGATTCAGGATGGCCTCCAGGCAAAATCTTCTTTAAAATTCCCTGCCTGCAGAAAACTAGCAAGTTCAGGGGGAAGCGCCCTGACACCCTACTTTTCTACATTTAGGCCGCATCTGCCCTGTACATTTAAAGCAGTTTTATATCACTTTAAACAGTCATGGCTTCTTCCTCCAAAGAATTCTGGGAGTTGTAGTTTGTGGTGATTAGTAAGAGCTGTTGGGACACCCCCATTCCCCTCTCCCAGAGCCACAATCCCCAGAGTTCCCTGGGCAGATGGACTGATGGTTAAACCGCTCTGGGAACTGCAGCTCTTTCATGAATTGCAAGTGCTGTTGTGCAAATGTGTTTTGAGCAGTATGCATTTTTTTACTTCCTCATTACTTTTACATGACTTCCAGATGTTCTAAATGTTTTAAACGCATTTGAGTTTTATATTGTTTTAAATGTGTTTTTCATTTTAAATGGCATTATTTTAACCTTTTTTGGCCCTTGGGCTCCCTTCGGTACGAAAGGAGGACCAGAGTTTTCCTTCAAAGGGCTCGAGGTGGGATACACCGATCTCCTCCCTGTTTTAAATCCTCACGACAACCCTGCCAGGTAGGCTGGGCTGAGAGGCAGTGACTGGCCCAACGTTCATTGGCAAACTTCATGCCCAAGTGGGGATCCAAGCCCCCATCTCCCTCGTCCCAGTCTGGCACTCTATCTACTACACCGGCCTTCCCCACCTCCAGATGTCATTGGACTACAACTCCCATCATCCTTAGCCAGTAAAGCAATTTGCAACCATGTCAGTGAGAAGACCTTTCTATGTAATAATTACAAATACCCAAATATAGACGGGCGTTTACCCTTGCTAGATTTAATGTATTACCATCTGCCTTACTGCAGGGAAGATTTGCAGGTAAACCATATGCGGAACGACTCTGCCCCTGTGGCCTGCCGGAGGTAGAATCTGTTACTCATGTTTTATTACGCTGCCGCTTTTACAATGACATACGCTGTGTTTTTATTTCCCCAGTTATACAAAATCCTTTAAATGAATTCCTATGCCTTAAATGCCTTGTAGAAGACAGGGACCCTGAGATTACCCTGAAAGTAGCGAAATACTGTGTAGCAGCCATAAAGCTCAGAGAACAAGCGGTGTTATCGCTATGAACAGAACCCTAAATGGCAATTTTTAGGCAATATTTTAAATGCCCCGATTCTAATCCGTATATTTTAAATGCTGCCGTATACGTGTATATACGTGTATGGTATTTGTTGTGCAAATTTCAATGTATTACTTTTGTATTGTTGATTTAGTGAGCTGGTCTGTGACCGTAAAAATAAATTCAATTCAATTTTCTATGTAATGAGAGGCTAAGATGTTCAACACGGAGGGGGGGGGGGAACGAATGTTAACACAATTTGAATTGTGCTGAACAGCTCTATTAGAGAAACAAGCCCGGCGCTCCGCTCAGCTGCCAAATTTGGGAGACAGCGAATTACGCCTTCCCGGGCGTAATCTACTCTTAGTAAATTAAAGCTGTCGATCTTCCCTCAGGAACGGCCAAAATAACTTCCTGACAGAGCCGTCAACGCACACGCAGAAGCCGCCCGTCACGAAACAAGAACTCGCTCCGCCACCTCCTCGTAACATTTCGAGGAAGAAAGAAAAAGGCGTGACTTAAACTCCCGGCCTGTCAGGGCTCACACACGCCACTGTTAACGGCGCGTAAAAACAGTCACCGTTAATGGAAATATCAGCTCTCGTCTGCTTCAATTTCCTTTTGAGTGTTGAGGGAAACATCACCTCAGCTGACAGGCCTGTCAGGAAAAAAAGGCCTGAGAAACACAGGCGCCGTGGGGAGCTGTGGCTGCCAAGGTGGCTGCAGTGGCGGGGAGAGGGGGGGGGCTCGTAGGCCCCACTGTGGTCCCTGGAGGAGCCGGGCAGACATTTTTAAAAAATGGGAAACTGCAAAAAAGGGAAAGCCAACTTAAAGAGGGCTTTTCACCTTTAAAGGCCTTGATGCAGGAGCGGTTTGCAGCCCGGGGGCCGTGTTCCCATCTGAGCAGCCTTCCGGGGGCCGCATGTCAGCAGCGGGCGGAGCCAACGGCAAAAGTAGGCAGGGCAGTGGGTGTAAATCTTAACTTTTGGACAGTGGACTAGTTTCTGCACATGTACACCTCTCTCTCCTCCATCCAGACAAGCAAAGGTCTTTGGCAATCTGAGTTTTTGGGCTATGACTCCCCAGCAGTCCCAGCCAGCCCAGGACCCCATGAGCAGTACATCCGCACATTTTGAGGGGGGGAGGCCGCCAGCGGCATCGTACGTACATGCTAAAGGTATCCATCTCCCCCATCAGATTGATCCGCTCCATCAGGCTGGCGTCGACTTTCTCTTTGAGCTTCTCTTCGAGCTGTTGAGGAAGTTTGGGGTGTGAGACAGAGAGAGGGGCTTTCTCCGCGAAAGTTCGGCTGATCCCAAAACGTCAAGTCTTTTGACTAACCGCCCGCTTAACCGTGCCTACTGCTCTCTGCCTTAAGTAGAAAATTAAAAACAGCCCGTGTGAGGCACCCAGAGACGGATATGTACATCCCACACCCCTAATAACTGGGGACCCCCTGCTCCCACATTTCTAGAATTCTGTCAGGAATGGCAGGGTGTTTTCAGATGTGCTATGCTTCCTCGTGAGCAAGTGGGAGGAGAGAACCTGTGCAGTTGTTGTTGAAATCCATCTCCCAACAATACTCCCAGCCTCTAAGCTCATAAGGACTAGTAACTTGGGTTTCGTTTTAAGGTAGGACCGGGCAACAATGTTATTTTTGGCCGAAGATCGCATCCCTGCAGGATTCCCCAGCGCTCCCTGGCCCCCCAACCGCCTGCAGGCTTTACCTGTTGGGTGGTTGCCAAGCAGTACTCGGCCGTGCTCAGGATGCTGCAGATCAAGCAGAGCTCTTCCAAGGTGAATTTGGCCACCTCCGAGCCCTCTTTCTCCTTCAGCAAGCTGCTGATAGTCAGCCCGCCACTGCTGCTGGTCGTCCTGCGAGGGGGGAAACAACCCGGCAATTAAACACAAATTGCGGGGGGGGGGGGTTTGACAGCCCCAAAAGCAGCCAGGCGGTGCGCCAGCTGTGAAGGCCTGTTTCGTTTAAAATTATTTTAAACGCGTTGCTTTAAATGCACCTGCTGTTTCTGGTGGGTTTTTAATTTCTTCTTTTGTTTTTCTTGCGCAGGTTGGGTAGGAGGCGATTAGTAAAATAAAAATACGCACTTTTCCGTGTATAAGATGCCCCCATGTATAACACAACCCCTATTTTTTTTAACCCAAAATTAATAAAATTTAATAAAATTAGCCACAGCCAATCGCCAGCAGGCCTTGCCGCAGCCACCAATCACCTGCCCAATCGCCGCCGCCAATCTCCTGCTTGCTGCTGCCATTAATCGACGCCCTCCCCCAAATTCACTAACTGTGTATAAGACACCCAACTTTTGCCTATTTTTTTAAGCAAAAAGCATTGTCTTATACACAGAAAAATACGGTATATACAGTGGTACCCCAGGTTACGTACGCGATCTGTTCCGGGTCGCGGTACGTAACGCGTGCGTGTGTATCACGAACGCACGGAAAGAAACAAAAAACCCCGAAAGAAGCACAATTTGAGCGCTTCTGCGCATGCGCAAAGTGTGCAGAACTCTTCTGCGCATCCGGGGTTGCGGGCGTTCGCAACTCGAACGTCCGCAACACGGGGTGTGCGTAACCCAGGGTACCGCTGTACAATACTGCATTATCCTGCATTCCCTGGGATAGTTCACATTGTTATAATCAAGGGGTGCAAATAACGGGGACCAAACCATTGTCTTTCTCCATCTCCTTACCATGAAGTCTCTTTTTCTGCAGACCAAGAATAATTACATTCAAGGGTGCAATGGGCTGGATTCCACATTCTTTTGTGGACAATCTTTGGGGAAGGGGCGGGCACATTCGACTAGTGGCGGGGCCAGAGGCAAAATGGGCGGATCCACAGGGTCACCTCTGATCTTTTCACCAACAACCCAGCCACAAAAGAGCCAGTGATTTCTACACCAACACACACACACAAACACCTCTCCATCTGGACATTTCCACAGTTAGACACCTTCCAGCCAGGCATAAGCACTGGGCAAGAGTGAGGAGTAGGGCTGGTGAGGGGTGTCACCTAGGGAGAGGGCGGAGTGTCAGGCAGAGTTGCTTGGAGGACCACGTTTGGCCAGAGGTTCCCAACCCATGCTCTGCAATACTCTGTGCTTGAGCGTAGCTCAGTGATTGAGAGCACCTGCTTTGCAAGCAGAGGGTCCCAGGTTCGATCCCTGGCATCTCCAGGGCGGGCTGGGGTAAGACCTCCTGTTTGCTACCCTGGAGAGCTGCTGTCAGCCCGTGTAGTCAAAGCCAGATAGGCCGACATTCTAAGGCTGTTTCTCATGGGTTGCTTCCAACGAGAGTCTAGACCAGGTATGCCTAATGCAGCCCGCCGGTTGATTTAATCCGGTCCCTGTGGCAGCACATGTCCTGGGGCTAAATCCTGAAAAAAGCTCAACCACTTTGGGGTGGAGTAAACTTCAATCCTAAAAAGAGCTCACCCATCTTGGTCGGCCCCCACGCATGTTCACTTCATCAAATCTGGCCCTCTTTGAAAAAAAAAAAAGTTTGGGCACCCCTGTTCTAGACCCACTGAAATGCCACGACTAAATAAGATCCATTAATCTCAGTGGGTCTCCCCCAAGCAGAATTTAGTTAGCTACAACCTTTGTATTCTTGAGGACTAGTGTGTTGACTTTGCTTCGCTTTGGCAGTAGACATCGCTCTCCCCTTGACGTTGGTTTTATTACGCTGTTACTGATAGTTTCACTTCTTGTTATTGGGGGGGGGGGGAATTCCTCTAAAGTGCTAACATTTTTTTTAAAATGTCATCTGACGGTCCTAAAACCTCACTTGGGCAGATTTCCCGAGAGGATCTTCCAGGCGTATTCCCGGAGGTATTTCTGGAAGATGGTTGTTAGGGCGATCATGGGCTCCCCGGTGCTCAGCTGGGAACACTGCACCATGCATTTCTTGTAGTACACAAAGAGGTCGGCACAGCTGGGCAGGACAGCCCCGCCCTCGTCCACGTTCGGCTTGGGGGGCCCCTGGGCTTTGAAATCCCCCACGAAGCGGTCAATCAGCTCGCTGAGGTTTCTGGAGGCAGAAGAGAAGCGAAGACAAACATGCAGGCGGTCAGGCAAAAGGATTTAGACTGGTTTTTGGTTGCCTCATTGATTCTGGTTCTGCCCATCGAGGCGCAGATCTGCCAGAGGGCATCGAAACCAAGCCACGCTGTGCACGTGCTCCCGAGCCTACCGTCCCGGCCACGAGGACTAGAAACTTGACTTTTAAAGCAAAAACCGAGATTCTCAGGGCTGAGCAAATCTGTGGCCCTTCTGTCGTCCTGAAGGTCTGGACAAAGGGGTCTGTTCCCACACGAGACTTGCAGAAATTAAAAAGGGAGTTGCTCACTGGCACTGCCCCGTACCAGTGCTAACATAAAAGGGATGTTCCCAATGGATCAGGCCCCAAAGTTTGGGTGAGGGTGGGAAAAGAGCATCAATACATTCTTATTTCTTGTCTTTTCCCTTCCTTCCAAAAACATCCATTACTCACTTGTCCTGGGATTCAATGTAGACGTAGAGATGGGGCTCAAAGCACTTGGAGACGATGCCATGAAAAGGATTGTCTGGAACTTTCGGCTTTTTGGGCTGGAAAACAAAGTTGGGAGGAACTTTTAAAGAGAGAAATTTTGACTGTCGTTCAGATTCGAAAATTCTTTCCAGTAGCACCTTAGAGACCAACTGATTCTTATCTCATTATACATAACAAAGCTATCTTTAGCCATCTCACCCTTGCCTTTCCCTGCAAGACTAATTACAGCCATTAAGAGTCGTCAACAGGTTTTCCACACCTATCAGCTGATCAACCATTCCCACCACCCTTCTGAGCAATACCCCTCCCCACTCCCTCACTATATTTAAGGATCTGGTGACTTCTGTTTCAGTGTATCTGAAGAAGTGTGCATGCACACGAAAGCTCATACCAGGAACAAACTCAGTTGGTCTCTAAGGTGCTACTGGAAAGAATTTTCGATTTTGTTTTGACTATGGCAGACCAACACGGCTACCCACCTGTAATCAGTTCAGATTCTTCAGCCCTCAGGAAAACGTCTCCTTTTTCATTTGCAATGCTCCCCTCCACCAGGTCAGTATCCTCTCTTCCATAAACATAAAACAGCAAATGGAAGAGGAAAACCCCCTACATGATAGTTGGGGGGGTGAGGCAATACACTTGGCATAGAGAAGGTGGATGGGGAATCATTTTTCTCTGAACCTCTGTGAACTCTTAAACCATGAGGACTAGAAGCTTAGTGTGTTTTTAGGAGAAGGGCTGCAAGCTCAGAGGCAAGACAAGAGCTTCTGCTCTGCATGAAGAAGGTCTCAGGTAGCTACTGCCAGCCAGAGCAGACAACACTGAGCTAGATGCATTACAGGGGGCTGGGCTAGATGGCCCTTGGGTTCCCTTCTGACGTTCTATGGCCCAAAGCTCTGACGCAACACAAAGCACCTTCCTGTGTTTCCGACTGCAGTCAAATGCAAAATCTCACACAGGGGAGCTTGGGGACCTGCAGGTCAGAAAGGAGTTGTTTGGACCAATTCTTCCTCCATCTGAGAACCTCCATTTTTATTTTTATTTAAAGGAGGGAATTAAGTGCCCTGCCGTTCTGGGCAGGAAGAAGGGATTGACAACACATGGGCGGCAGCCACGAAAGCCTCGAGAGGCTAAGAGACTTACTCTGTCAATGTCGGCCTTTTCTAACATGGCTTCGTCCGACTCCAGGACGGTTTCGTCTTCCAGGAAGGGGTTGGTGTTGGGAGGCGGAGGCTCGGCCTTCTTCTGCGATGAGGTAGGGAAGGGCGAAGCGACAAAGGAGAAGGAAATTAGGCAGGGCGGGGAGAAAGCGGGCGGTGGAGAGCTGTTCCTGCTTCGCTAGTAACACTTGGACCCTTGCATATGGCCTCGGCCCAGTATACCTGAAGGAGCATCTCCACCCTCGTCGCTCAGCCCGGACACTGAGGTCCAGCTCCAAGGAGGGCCTTCTGGCGGTTCCCTCCCTGCGAGAAGCGAGGTTGCAGGGAACCAGGCAGAGGGCCTTCTCGGTGGTGGCGCCTGCCCTGTGGAACACCCTCCCACCAGATGTCAAGGAAATAAACAACTACCTGACTTTCAGAAGACATCTGAAGGCAGCCCTGTTTAGGGAAGTTTTTAATGTTTGATGTTTTATCGTGTTTTTAATATTCTGTTGGGAGCTCCCCATGAGTGGCTGGGGAGACCCGACTCACCGGCACGGTGTCGGAGAGGGTGCAACCCGAGAAGCGTTTCGCCAGCAGCCCTTCGAAGTTGGTGGTCCTCTGGATGGCAAACAGAAGGAGCTTCACCTCGATCTCCTTCGCCCGCGTCCACATGATCTTTGCAAGCTCCGTCCTGTGGGGGGGGGGGAGATAAGGCAGGCCGTCACCTCACACCTGCCCTGATGTAGGAAGCTGCCTTATAGAGAGTCAGATATTTGGGTCCACCTAGCTCAGTGCTGCCTACACTGAATTGCAGCAGCTCTCCAGGGTTTCAGGTGGCGGCGGCGGGGGTGGGGTGGGGGGACATTCCCAGGAGACACTCCAGACCAAATCTGCTTTGCCTGCAGATTGTTCACATTTTTCTTGAGTAGCTAGCCATTTTAACGATTACTCTGTGTGCTGTTTTTAACTGCCGGTTCTTTATACTGCTGTTGTTGGAATCTGTCTGTCTGTCTCGGGAGACGGTGGATCGTGCCTCTGGGAACCAAGTCAAAACCGCTGCGTTACAGTGGTACCTCGGGTTACATACTTAATTGGTTCCGGGTTGCCGTTCCTAACCTGAAAAGTATGTAACCCGAAAATCACACTTTGCACATGCGCGAACTGCGCATAACGCTTCTGCGCATGTGTGGATCGTGCACGCCCTGAAAAACACTTCCGGGGTACCGGAGTATGTAACTCGAAAATACGTAACCCGAAGCGGGCGTAACCTGAGGTACGACTCTACTAGCAACGAAGTGACTTCCCTAGGGTGCAAGCCTGGGCAGTGTGTATGGAGGTCCTGGGCTGCCCAGATGACAAGACCTCCCTCTCTGCCTCACTGATGTGGTCCAAAGGAAAGCAGAGCGAGACGTTGGGCACCAGCTTGGCTGAAGGGGTTGCGGAAAGAGGCGTACAAGGCGCCATCCAATCACCTTGGGGACCCCACTCCAGATTTGTGGAGGGTCAAGATATCCCACAAGGAAGTAGAGGTTTAGGATCAGAGTTTTCCTTCCCCTAGAAGTTTTCCTTCTCCATGCAGCCCTTTTAAGCAGCCGCGTCCCTGCTGCGCGTGCTCGGGCTCCTAGGCGCCTCCAAGCCCCCTCGCGACACGTGCACCCACTGGCTCCTGAGACGCGGGTCCCGGGCAAGGGCGAGTCCCGGCCTTGCTCCGGGGCGGAGAGAGACGCGCGCCCGCGAGAGCGCGGTCTGAGGCTGCGAGCGGAACCAGGAGCGAAGGAGGCAGCGGCAGGGAAACAGGCGCTGCTTCCTCGACCATTTTTAAAAAGAGGGCTTCCCCCCTCGCCCTTGCCCACCACCTGCCGCCCCTGGCCCAGCCCGCAGCTGCCTACCTCGTCGTCACCTCGACGCAGCAGCCAGCAGCAGCTCCACACCAGCAGCAGCAGTCACACCTCCGGAGGGAAACTGCTGCTGCGCCTGCGCTGGCAAAAACGAGGCACGACACATGAGCAAAACAGCACAGCAGCAGCGCCCTCAGCCTCAGGAGGGCGGGCCGCCGGCCAGCTGGAGGGCGGCCGCTGCCGCTGGCCAGCTGGAGAAGTGGACGGGCATATCCGCCCCGGAGCCCCGGCAAAGGTGTAAAAGAGCCGCATGCGGCTCCGGAGCCGCGGGTTGCAGACCCCTGCCCTAGATGGGCTCCCTTCCCAGGTGGACGAGCCCCACCTGCCCCTCACTTCCCTCTGCAGCATGTGCAGAAACAGCCTTCTTGATCTCAACCGCTCAATATGCCAGAGCCTGTCTTCACACGCAGGGGAAGTCCCTAACTCAGCGAGGGTTCGAGACCCATCAGCTCCCCTCACCTGATTTAGCCAGCCAGGCAAAGACATTTCCCACGGTGTGCCCTCTGTCGCTTCTAGCAGCCACAGGTAGGAGCTGAGCGCAGGGTGGGGACCAGAGGTGGGCCAACGACCCCGGAAGGAGCACAACGTGTCCCCCACCAGAGGTGGCTACCCCTCCCCTAACACACCACACATTTTCTCAAGCACACGGCCATTTTAACGATTCCTCTGTGCTGCTTTTAACTGCAGGTTCTAATATTGCTGTACACCACCCTGACCTTATACACCATATAAAATACTCCCACAAATAAAACAACCAGAGCGCCCTGGGTCCCGCTACCTCGTAATATGGCAGAAGTCGACCGCAATCCTCTCGGTCATGCACCATTCCGCAGGGAACATGCGCACGTACTTCTCCTCGTAATCCACCAGCTGGCGTTTGATCCAAGCGTAACGCCGGTCGATTTTATCCAGCCAGGCAACCTGGAGGGCGAGAGGGAGGCACTATGAGAACAGCTGTAGACAGAGGTTGTTAATTGATTAACTGATTGATTGATGTTGGTTGGTTTCTATGCTGCTCAATTGCCAAAGTGCCTTCTAAGCAGCTCAGAAGCACAAAGGAAGTTCCTGGCATACATTTCCCAAGGCCAAAAAAGAAAAAGAAGAAAAGGAGGATATCTGAACAGCTCGCAAAAAGCTAAGAGTTCTACGCAGGGGGACCACCCCGACTTACATCTTGGTTTTCCTGGAAGAGCACGAGGTATTCCGAGAGGTGCTGCTTGATAAATTTCTTGATGATCTCCTGCTTGATTCTGGGGTCCAAGACATTTGCGACCAGGCAGGCGTCCCGTAGGACGTTGCTGGGACCTCCAGCCCTCTGTCAGGAGAAAGGGAAAGAATTCAGAACCTCTTATCCCTATGCACCCAGATATCTTTTCCCCCACCCCTTGGGGAAGAAGAAGAAGAGAAGAAGAGTTTGGATTTGATACCCCGCTTTATCACTACCCGAAGGAGTCTCAAAGCAGCTAACATTCTCCTTTCCCTTCCTCCCCCACAACAAACACTCTGTGAGGTGAGTGGGGCTGAGAGACTTCAGAGAAGTGTGACTAGCCCAAGGTCACCCAACAGCTGCATGTGGAGGAGTGGAGACGCGAACCCGGTTCACCAGATTACAAGTCTACCACTCTTAACCACTACACCATACTGGAGGGGAAGCAAGCCCAGAAGGCATCTTGTATAGCAGCATCATTTGTTTCATAAGGTCATTGTCCAACACACATCCACTGGGAGTGCCTAGAGTTCACAGGGTTTCAGCTTCCAGAAGATGGAAGCTATATTTTGGGGATATACGAAAGGCAAGTAGGGCTGGGTGATATCTGGTTTTCAACATTGTGATATATCACCAGCTAAACATCGCAATATATCGATATATCATAATACAGTAGTACCTCTAGTTGTGGACACGATCCGTTCCGGGGTGCCGTTCGCACCCCGAAAAGTCCACAACTAGAGCGGAGTGCAATAGAGAACTTCTGTGCACACACACGCGGCGAAAGCCAGAAGTATACACTTCCAGGTTTGCCGCATTCGCAAGCCGAAAAGACGCAACATGAGCCTAACGCAACACAAGGTATGACTGTATCTGTGTTAAGGAAGGAACTACGCAGAGGCAAACAGGACAATGTCCTGGCAACTGCTAGTACTCCAGGGTCTAAAACTGATGAATGATGATATTATCCATCACCTCGTGGTCACTTTCAGCAGCAGGCAAGCCAAAATGCATCCAAATGAGACTTTGGGTTTGGGGCTTGGGTACCAAATTCAGGGCAATCCAAAAGTACGGCAATGGGTCATAGTGAATATAGATCATCTGGGAAGATGCAGCGATGGGCAGTTATAGAAGTGAAAAAGAAGAGGGAGCAGAGAGAAGAACCCATTGATAGGGGAGACATGGCAGTGGGGGAGGGATGTTTCCCTCTCCTCCCGCCCCCAGGTCCTTTTCTCCTCAATCTGGGACACTGGCAGGTCAAACAGTGGAAAGCAGCCACGGGGAGGTGTTGCAAGGTAAAGGGTGAAGCACCCCCCCTCCCCGCTACCATTTCTCCCCTACAAATGTTTCTCATGCCAGCTCAGCCAAAACTGGGCTACAAACACCATTATTTGTTGTTGAGAAATAGGAGAAACTCATTTGCACTTCCGCAAGCAAGGGAGAGACCGGGATTTGCCGGGATTTTTATTTTATTACCTTTGTGCCTTGAGAGGGAAACGCTTCCTCGAAATCTGCCAGGATCTGTTGCCCCAGCTCGTTCTGGGCAGCCTTCACCCTGCCCAGGAACCAACGAGGAAATTGGGTTAGTGCTCAGGTCGCCAAACGCAGGCTTCTGCAGGAAGTTTTTGTTCCTAGCAAAACTAGTTGGGGAATTAAACGGCTGCCGAGCCCAACGAAGCGGTGGCTTCTAGTTTACCGGAAACAACTCAAGAAGCAAGAGTGACAGCCCTTTAAACAGAATATTCCTTAAAGGGAGAACACAAAGATTTAAGAACCGAGATGAAGGAACCCCGGAGTATAAGGGGCTGTTTTGACATGGGGGAAACAAGCAGGGTGCCCTCCCTGTCTCTGCAGACTGAAGAGCCGCAGCTGAGTGTCTGAGCAGGGACTCAGTTAACATTTGCTCCTCTGTTAAAACAGGGAGGCTCTGAACGGCTGCTATGTTCCTGGGCTCCCCTCTTCTTCCCCCTTCCGGCTCTCGGGAGTTCACCGCCCTCATCTCACCTCTCAGAAAGCTGGCGAATCTGCGGGATCCCCATGTATCTGTTGAAATGCTCCAGCACGTTTACGACCCCTTGCAGGAGGTTGGCCACTTCCCCGTACTGCCGCCTCCTCGTCATGGCCCTAGAGATGGGAGCGGGGGGAAGAGAGAGGAGAAATGGGGGGGGTTTAATTGGTGAGACAGCTCTCAAGAGAGAAGTCGGGGATTAAATCAGACACTGGAATCTGCCTTATACCCAGTCAGACCAAGGAGCTTATTCGGGGTGGGGAGCCAGAGGTCCTGCAACCAAATCTGGCCCCCAAGGCCTCTGTCTGGCCCCCGAGGTCCTCCCAGTCCACACACCCTGTCTCCAGGCAAAAATCTATCCTTATTGCTCCGCCCACTGTCGCCCCTGGCCCCGCCCACCACTGAGTTTTGCTTGCCTTCAATGCAGCCTACTGTACGCATCCTCTGACTTGCAACGGATACCTTCAAACTCCTGAGGACTAGAAACTTACTCTTTTTTTTAAAGTTGAGTTTGCCAGAAAGCTAATCCCGTACCCAATTCCATGCCGCAGTTCCCCCCTCCCCCAGCCCCTCTGGACGCCCACATTATCATGGCACCCCCAGGGCGCACTGCTTACTCCAGGGAGTCGACTCCGCCAGCGAGCATGTGGAGGTGGTTCAGGGTCGTGATGGAGGTGGTCAGGTGGCGCTTGGCGTGGTCCAGCTGCTTGATATCGCGGGTGATTTCCTTCACCTGTCGCAGGTTTTTTTTTTGGGGAGGGGGGAAATGGGTCACGTGCACTTTTATAAACAGAAGAATTCAAGAAACGGTGCACACACAGAGACTTAAGAGAGCTCCAGTCCCCACAACTGCCTCACTGGGGCAAGATCTGCTAGGAAGCGTTGCTGTGCTCACTAGGCCTCGCCTCCAGAGCAGTCTTGTTTCTTTGAATAAAGAGTTAACTTCACCGACGCCATGGGAGTTTTTGCTGACCTGCCCAGGCACCCGCTCCAGACACCTCCCTCTCCCCACCCCACGTCTGTAAAGGTAAAGGTAAAGGGACCCCTGACCATTAGGTCCAGTCGTGAATGACTCTGGGGTTGTGGCGCTCATCTCGCTTTACTGGCCGAGGGAGCCGGTGTACAGCTTCTGGGTCATGTGGCCAGCATGACTAAGCCGTTTCTGGCGAACCAGAGCAGCGCACGGAAACGCCATTTACCTTCCTGCTTGGAGCAGTACCTATTTATCTACTTGCACTTTGACGTGCTTTCAAGCTGCTAGGTGGGCAGGAGCTGGGACCGAGCAACGGGAGCTCACCCCGTCGCGGGGATTCGAACCGCCGACCTTCTGATCGGCAAGCCCTAGGCCACAGTGCCACCCATGTCCCTACATCTGTAGAAGCCACAAAATCCACCCCACCCACAATGCTTTCCGCTCGCGGACAAACAGCGCTGGTCACCAATTTTGAGGCAGGGATTAGGAACTGGTGGTCCTCCGGATGGTGCTGGACTCCAACTTCCAGAAGCCCTTGGTCAGGGATGAACCGAGCTGCAGCCCAGGAACATCCAGGCGGGCCGCTGTTTCCCAGCCTCTAGGAGAACACTTGAAAAAGGTCCCCTCCAAGACGCATCGTTTGGAAACAGATATCCAGTGTCGGTTCTTGCTGAACTGCAACTCTCATCAGCCCCAGCAAAGAAGGACCAATGGCCAGGGGTGATGGGTGGTTCAGCAACATTTGGAGGGCCAAAGGTTCCCCATGCCTGATGGAGGGGCTCGGCTCCAGGTTGTTCCTGGCTGGAGGAACTTCAGAGCCCCATCTTCCCCAGCGGAGAGCCTGAACCCCGGCTGTGCCTGCAGACACCGCAGAAGAGGACAATCTCCAAGGAAAGAGCCCACTGTCCCTCTAGCGATGTGGCTCCGCCGTCCAATGGCTTTTGTCCGTGGGGCCAAAGCAGATGCCCGAGGATGCTAAGCCCTGTGCAAGGTCATTGCTTTGGAAAGGAGGGCGGCAAGGAATAGACGCTGCCAACCCAGAGACAGGTTGGCAGCGTACGGCACACACCCGAGAGTCATCTCTTCATTGCCTTAGAAGCTCTGAAGGATATTTTCCTTTTTTTTCCAAACTACCAAGGGCCAGGTAAAGTTGCTTCAGGGGCGGCACACGGTTTGTGGAAGGGCCACAGCTCAGCAGCAGAGTGTTGGCCTTTCAAGCAGGCAGTCCCATGTTCAATCTGCAGGTAGGGTCTCGAGAGACTCCTGCCTGAAATCCTGGAGCATTGCTGCCGGTCAGAGCAGACAATATTGAGCCAGATGGACCTACGATCTGACTCAGTTTAAGGTTCTTGTAAGACGTTGTGCTAATGGAGCAGGAAAAGGGAAAAGGGGGGGGGGGTTGCTGAAGAAACCATTAATAACAGGCAACAAGGTTTCATTGGTCACTCACCATCTGCTCAGATTTTTCAGCTTTGTCCTTGATGTCCTTAATCTTGCCAAAGAGCTGCTGAATAGCCTTCTGGGCTTCTTCCAGCGCCTGGAGGGAGGAAGAGGGAGACCAAAGTTTGGTTTCCAAATTCAGGAGGAATTAGGCAGAGATCAAGTTCTTTCGAGCCAAGCAGCAAGAACTCAAACCTTTTTCTGGTCGGAAAGGTACTGCTTCTTGGACTCTACGCAAGAAACAAGCTTCTAGTCCTCTTGGTGGGCAGGGAAAATCCCAGAAGCCTAGGCCTTCGCTGGCTGTCGGTGAGCTTTAGCGTTACAAGGGAGGAAAAGCACCTCTCTAACCACTTTCTCCACACACACACACCCCGCCTGCAGAGTTTCACAAACCTCTCTGGTTCTCTGTCCTTAATCTCAGGGCCGTGGGTTCGAGCCCCACATTGGGCAAAAGATTCCCCGCGCTGCAGGGAGATGTACTTGATGGCCCCCGGGGTCCCCTCCAGTTCTACAATCCTACGGTTCTCACGCCGCCTCTGACTTGCCTGTTCTGCAAACTGAAAAAGCCCCAAATGCTGTGACCTTTTCTCACACCCCCTTGCCCATTCCAGCCTCCCTTTTCTGAACCTTTTTTTTCTGACTCTACAACAGGGGTCAGCAAACTTTTCCAGCAGGGGGCCGGTCCACCGTCCCTCAGACCTTGTGGGGCGCCGGACCATATTTTTTTTGGGGGGGGGGGAATGAACAAATTCCTATGCCCCACAAATAACCCAGAGATGCATTTTAAATAAAAACACACGTTCTACTCATGTAAAAACACGCTGATTTCTGGACTGTCCGCGGGCCGGACTTAGAAGGTGATTGGGCCAGATCCAGCCCCCGGGCCTTAGTTTGCCTCCCCATGGTTCAGGCCCTACTCTCTGGAGCAGGAGAAAACAAGCTTGCTCCGTCTTCCATGCGATAGCCCTTTAGATACCGGAAGATGTCTCTCATATCTCCTGTTACAGGTGGGTAGCCGTGTTGGTATGCCATAGTCGAAACAAAATAAAAAATTCTTTCCAGTAGCACCTTAGAGACCAACTGAGTTTGTTCTTGGTATGAGCTTTCGTGTGCATGCACACTGGTATCTGAAGAAGTGTGCATGCACACGAAAGCTCATACCAAGAACAAACTCAGTTGGTCTCTAAGGTGCTACTGGAAAGAATTTTTTATTTTGTTTCTCATATCTCCTCTCAGCCTCCTCTTGCGCAGGCTAAAAAATACCCGGCTCCAGCGATTGGGCCGGATCCGGCCCCCGGGCCTTAGTTTGCCTACCCATGCTCTACAATATCCCTTTTTAAGTGAGGCGACCAGAACTGTGTCAACATGTGTTCCTGGGCAGAACCGAAGAAAAATCCTAAAGGGGGGGGGAAGAGAAAGGAGGGGGGGAACATCTGCAATGCCGTCTTGCGCTGGAACGAGAGAGACGACCGCAGTAGCACTAGTGGGATCTGCTTTCCCGGGGCCCCTGCCCAGGAGTCAGAAATAGCTGCCGTCTGGAACTGCTGGGGGGGGGGGGAGGAAGCGTGTTACGCCCTGCCCAGGAATGCGCTCCCCGCTGTTTCCTCCCCATAAAGGACTCATTAATTGAGGCAGCTTTTTTAAAAGAAAGAAAGAAAGAAAGAAATCCATCTGCAGATTTTGGGCAAGACAAAACAAAAGCCCTGTTTGAAAAGCGAAGCCAGAAGAAGCGAGGCTATTTTAAGCTTTTTCAACAAACTTAGAGAAAAATGAAATCTAGGGCAGCGTATATATATATTTTTTTTAAAAGAAAAAGAACGCACTCAAAACTTGAGAAATGTTACAGCTGGGTGTGCAGCTCCTGAAGCCTTGCAATTTTAAAATAATAATTTAAAAAAAAATCCTCAAGTATTCCTGACACAGCCTCCTGCTAGCCCAACCCCACCTTCTGCCCAAAGTTAATGCAAAGGTTTCTATGTTAAAGGTTGCTGTTCGCTGCCTTTTCGTTTTACAGGTGAAACTCGAAAAATCAGAATATCGTGGAAAGGTTCATTTCTTTCAGTAATTCGACTTAAAAGGTGAAACTAATATATGAGATAAGACTCATGACATGCAAAGCGAGATATGTCAAGCCTTTGTTTGTTATAACTGCGATGATTATGGCGTACAGCTGATGAGAACCTCAAATTAACAATCTCAACTTTGGGGTTTTCATCAGCTGTTCGCCGTAATGATCACAATTATAACAAACAAAGGCTTGACATATCTCGCTTTGCACGTCATGAGTCTATCTCGTATATTAAACTCCAGTAGCTAATGAAAACAATTGCTTACCTAAATGGACTTTTCCACGATATTCTAATTTTTTGAGTTTCACCTGTAATTGTAAAGGGAAGCTGGGTTATGCCACTGGCTTCACTGTGAATCCTGCCCTGTCCTCAACCATCATGCAGCAATTTGACCAGGAAGCTCAGCTGGGAGACCAGGAACATCTTCCTCCTGCTCTCGTTCAGCTGCTTCCTTTCCATCTGGTTGTCATGAGAACTCTCTTAACCGAGGTCTAGCACCTGATTTTACATTTTTTCCTCCTCCCTCCGAATGCCTTTTCCTTTCATGCCATTAAAAAAAAAAAAAATAGCCGGTCTCATCTCATTGTTGACATCTGCAAGCTGCTCCGGGAGCCTTTTTTAAGCTGCAGAGCAGGATGAGAAATGCTTCCAAATAAGCGAGGAACAATACATTAAAAGAGGAGGGGTTCTAAAACGCCGTCTCATAAAATTGGTGCAGGGGGAGAATATTCCAAAATTACCTGTACTGTATTTAGGCATAACGTGACATAGCTTCTCTGCACAACTTCCCTGCAAATCATCCCTGAGAAGCTAATATCTCTCACGCGTACCTATATCTAAATCTATATTTTTTTATCTATATCTATCTTCCTGTCTGCTTGTACGTGATGGCCGACTGCACAGTCCAAATTTGGGAAGAGGGATTGTAGCTCAGCAATCACAGCATCGGCTCTGCGTGGAAAGGAAAGATCCCAAGATCTGTCCTTGGGCTGGCCAATTTTTTCAAAAAGTGATGGAAAGGCCCTCTTTTGAATCCTCCTTGTGTGGTTCGCAGACGCAAGTCTGGAGGTCACGACAAGAGGTGGCTGAAACTATGTAGGATGCAGAGAAAGTGGGTGGAGAGATGTTTATCTCCGTCCCTTACAATTCTAGCCCATCCGACGAAGCTGGATAATTCAGGAGAGAGAAAAGGAAGGACTTCTCCACATGGCACATAGAATCACACAATTGCAAGAGTGGGAAGGGACCCTGGGGGTCATCTAGTCCAACCCCCTGCAATGCAGGAATCTTTCACCCAATGTGGGGCTCGAACCTGTGGCCCTGAGATTAAGAGCCTCGTGCATCACTGACTGAGCCATCCCAGCAGTTTATGCACTGTGATGCTGCTACAGGCTGGACTGATGGCCATCCGATTGGATGGTTCAATTCCAGGGACTGGGCACATTTGCAGAGGATAAGGCTGCTTGGAGCTATTAGTGCTGCTGGCTAAGTTCTCTCCCGTCTGTTGGAGGCTGTCTGACTCCGAGTTCCAGTTGCTGGGAATCACAACTGGGTAAGACAGCCAACCGTTGTGCCCAGGTCTTGCCGGTGAGCTTCCCAGAAGAAGCCCCTGGCTGGCCACTGTAAGAACAGGACAGCAGACAAGATGGGCCACTGGCCTGATGCTGCAGCACTCCTCTGATATTTTTATAAAGGGTTACACGGACAGATGGAGGAGCATCAGGCTATCACAGCTGTCCATGGAGGCGCAGGGTAATTCTGTGTCCAGGGCGGCTGTCTACCAGCTCCATCTGATACGCAGGCTGAGACCCTCCCTGCCTGCGAACTGTCTCACCAGAGTGGTGCATGCTCTGGTTATCTCCTGCTTGGACTACTGCAACACGCTCTACGTGGGGCTACCTTTAAAGGTGACCCGGAAACTACAATTAATCCAGAATGTGGCAGCTAGACTGGTGACTGGGAATGGCCGCCGGGACCATATAACACCGGACCTGAGAGATCTACATTGGCTCCCAGTACATTTCCAAGCACAATTCAAAGGTCTCTGGAGAGACCTTGCCAGTCAAAGGAGACAATACTGGGCTCTAGCTGAACTGACGCATTTTAAAGTTTCCTGCATTGGAAGGGGGTTGGACTAGATGACCCTCGGGGTCCCTGCCAACTCTGCAATTCTATTTTTCTAAAAAAGAGGTTGGGCTGAGGAGTAGTGTGGTCGAGGACACATAAGCCTCTTTTCCCTTTTAAAATAAAAATCTGAAGCTCCATACATTTTCAGTGGTGAACAAAGGCTCCCTTCATTTCAAAAGGGTGGGAGGGGGGAGGGAAGCAGGCCAGAACATGACTTGGGGAGGGGGGAGCTTTCAGCCCTACAAGCCATTATTAATTGGGCTATTATCACAGACAGACAATCTCTTCTCTCCTTCCACCTCCCTGGGGAAAGAGCAGCTCAGGAGAAGAAATTATTTCGCCAGGGTTTTCCTTTTTCGTCAGGCTTCTTTGGGGGGCGTGGGGGGGGGAGAAGGGAGGGGGAATCCACTGCGGACCAAAATGCCATTCAAGAGGCTTTTTCCTGTGTAATACGACCTGCTCTGCTTCTTTCCCTACGCTCTGACCTATTAACTGCTGGAGCCGGGAAATTCCTGAGATTCCTGCTGGCTTTGTAGTTCCAAAAACAGCCGCCAGTTCAACGGAGCTTTTGTGGCAGGAAAAAAATCGCAAAGAAGCGAGGTTGCGTGGCCAGGCGCATCGCTCACGCTTGCTTTTACTATTTCAACCTGCACGGCACTTTTGGAAGATTCGGGACGGAGGAAAAGAAAAGGACTTCTTCACAGTTAATCTGTGGAACTCTCCTCCACAGGAGGCAGGGGTGGGCACCAGATTGGGCATGATGGCTATGCTCTGCCTCCACGGTTAGAAGCGGAAATGCTACGGAATATGCACATTAGAGCATTTTAAGTCCGTTCTGAAATAAACCAAGCAGCGCTAAGACACACCAAGTAGTATCAGCTGGCTAAAATATATAAATCAGAGTCAGATGTAATAAACATTTCCAGTGCAGCCAAACATTAACAATGAAAAGAAACAGAAGCCATCTCCTCAGACGTGACAAGGGCAAGAATCGTATAATCAAGGAATTGGGGGGAATCCCAGGGGTCATCCAGTCCAACCCCCTGCAATGCAGGAATCTTTTGCCCAACGTGGGGATTGAACCCACAAAGGGTTTTTTTAGAGCTGGAAATAGATGATCCTGTATGCCCCACTCTCTCTTATATCCAGACTCAGTTCTTAAAGGTACCATATATTCAGGTACACCTGCCCATTTTCGGGGGCGGGACACACACACACACACACCAGCAAGCTATTATTTTATAATAAGGAAACCTTCATTGAGTTAAGACGGGTACCCAGCCCAGATCAGCTTGCCAAGAGCTGGAAACCACCTTCAACCCCATCTTGAAACATGGGGCCAACAACCCTTGCAGGTTTCTAGTCCTCAGTACAGAGCTGTGGGAACCTAGAGAATCACGGAATTGTAAAGCTGGAAGGAACCCCGAGGGTCATGTCTAGCCCAACCCCCTGTTCCGCTGTCCAAATGCTGTTCCTTGCATGTCTCCGGCAAGGACCCTGGATAGATTCAGCGGCGAGAAATTTAATAAACTCGTACCTCGCGGCCATCCTGCCCGACGTTTGTCTGGCCTCTCACCACGGTCCGGATGTTATCATCCAAACGCCTGCAAAGGGGAAGAAAGAAAGAAGGGAGACAGCCTGAAGGTTGATGTTCAGCATCAGATTTCTTTTTCTTTCTTTGTTTTTTACAGTTTGTTCAAGAGAACACTTTAGGGAAGGGGAAACCGTGCTGTTTCAATATTCTAAAAATAAATATTCCAGCGCTGTATACCAGTCCCATGGAGAGGTAAAAGAAATCCCACTCCTGTTAATAGCACAGAAATGGAAACAAGAGGAATTACCGACAAAGGAAGAATGGTTGTTGAAGTTAACGGAGTATGTGGAACTGGCTAAAATGACAGGAAGAATCCGAGAACAGCAGGACCAGAAGTTCATAAAAAGATGGACTAAATTTGTAAATTACTTGAAAGACAAATGTAGTCAACTAAATACATTGGCAGGACTGCAAGAAACTTTGTAAGTTAAAAATATAAAAACCATTGTAGATATGGAATTTTAGCGATATACTTTGGATGCTATAGTTTAAAGCAGTGGTTAAGTAGTGGAAATACAGAAAATGGAAAGGAAAAACAGAAAATCATAAGGAAGGTTTGAAGGGAGTCATGGCCTTAAAAAGCCAAAATGTATAAGAGGAGAAAATGTAATGAAAATTACTATTGTATTATTGTAAAATGAATAAAAATGATTTGGCAAAAAGAAAATAAATCCCACTCCTGTTTTATTGCACGTCTATCCCACCTCAAGGCGGCACACACAGTTTTCCGCCTCCTTTATCTCATCCAAACAGCAACCCTGCGAGGTAGGTTAGGCCAAGAAACAATGGCTAGCCCAAGATCACCCAGTGAGCTTCATGACTGAGCGGGGATTTGAACCCTGGTCTCCCAGGAATGCCCTAGTCCGACACTCCAACCACTACAACACACCGGCTTTAAGATGCAAACAGCGATCTCAGAAAGGAGGAGATTGCATTTGCCTCCAGGCGTCTGTCTGAAATCGCGCCCTGCCTGAGAACTTCCTTGAGGCAGGGAGCAGGGAAGGGGCAGACTGCTAGGCCCAGGCAGACATGCAGGCAGCAACCAAGCAGCCAGCCGGACTGACAACAAAAGAGGAGGCCACATGAAAATCATCCCCCCGCCCCCGTCAGCAGCTTCCTGTGCAGAGGCAGCTCAGTGGTAGAGCTTCTGCTCAACAGGCGGAAAGTCCCCAGGTCAATCACCAGTATATCTAGGTGGGCTGGGAGAGATATTCCCCGTCAGCTGCCCAGACTGAAACCCTGGAGAGCCACTTTTGCCCAGAAGCGTGGACCAAACAAAGGTCTAACTAACTCTAAGGAAGTCTTCCTATGTTCTTGAAAAGACACAGAGCCGTTACAGATCCATTGAAATTAACAAACATGACCAAGTTAGTTGCATTGATTTCAACAGGTCTACTCTGGGTAAAGTTTCTTGAACGCCGGTCCCCTCCCCCCCAAAAATAACTATTTGCCCAAGCTTTCCCTGACCTGCAGGAATGAGCCTGGTTATTACTGGGTTCCTGTTTTTAAATTACTGATTTACTGGAACCTCAGTTTTCCTTATTAATAATATTTATTTATTGGACTTATTATTTATTCACAAGAGACCAGGGCCCTGCGGGATTTGGCATCTTTCCGCAGGGCCTGTAAGATGGAGCTGTTCCACCTGGCCTTTGGGTTGGTTTCTGTTTGATACTTATGCTTCATTCTTTCATTGGTGGGCGATTTGAAAATGAGACTGCAGTTTTAATTTTGAATGTTAATTTTGTATTTTAATCTGTATTTTAAATTGATTGTTTTTATGTTTTTGCTGTGATTTTAATTAGTGTTAGCCGCCCCGAGCCCGGTTTTTGGCTGGGAAGGGCGGGGTATAAATATAATAATAATAATAATAATAATAATAATAATAATAATAATAATAATAATAATAATAATTACACACTCTTTGCTACAAGGTTCCAGGAAGGGTTACCGCAATGCAAGACAACATTTCCACATTCGCTGCGATTCGGCGTTTCAGGAGTTGGCCACAATTTACAGTCACAAGCTTTAAAACCATTTCATAGTTTTCCATGTCGGATTTTCACACACAGCTTACTCAAATAAATAAGTGGTTTAAATAAAAAAATAGCTACGCTCCTGAATTGAAGCAAGCCCGCCCCGTTACGGAGGAGCCAGATCCTCTGTCATCACCGCAATCACTCCACGAGTCAGAAGGAAGCAACCACTCCCCTTTCCTCAGGCGAGAGGCTGTGTTCCTTTTATCTTATCCGTGTTTTTCAGCTGTGCCATTTCCAACATGTCTGCATGCACCCAGGGTGCTATTGCCAGTGCTGGCATGGAGCCTCCAGCAGGCTGGCTGGGGTTAAGTTGGGATGAAGACGGTCAGCCCCCTTCCCTAGTCTAAAGGAACAGCAGCTTTTACCGCCCCACACCAGCCCCATTGATAATAATTTTTAAAACAGCCCTGCTTACCTGATTTTCAGCTTAATCTTGTTCACCACATCATCAATGTTTGCCAAAGACTGTCAAAGAAAGAGGAGAGACAGAGGAGGGCTTAGTTATTTAGCTGTACAGTATATGTAATGTCAGCAGAATGGGGGTTTGGCCTTCCACGCCGAGAAGAGCATGTTGCCTGTTGGCAAACCCTCCAAGTGTCCCTGTTTTCCAGGGACAGTCCCGAATTTACAGAAGCCGGGATCTGATTTGATCCCGGAATGTCCTACTTTTCCTTAGGACGTCCCTATTTTCATCAGAGAAATGTTGCAGGGTATGAAGTTATACATCCTCTGAGTCAAGAAGATAAGCAACTATACAACCTTTAGAAGAAGGCAACCTTGTATAGGGAAGATTTTTAAAAATGTTTCATGTTTTATTACGTTTTTATACAGTATATGGTGGAAGCTTCCCAGACTCACTATAAGGCAGCCTCCTACCGGTATGTTCTGATCTTGCTTAACAGAAGAAGAACGGTGGCCCCTAGTGGACAAACAAGACACAGCAAAATGAGACAAGCCACAGAGACCAAAAGCAGGCTCTCTCCCTCCGGACCATCATTCTTCAACCCTGGCTTCCCAGATATTGTGGGACTACAACTCCCATCATCCCTTGTCACAGGCTGAGCTGGCTGGATATGATGGCAGCTGCAGTATTTTAGTCTTGCCTTAACTTTATTTGCTACTTTTGTGCTTTCAGCAGCTTTTATTTGTCTTTTGCGGAAATTCCCTCGATAGAGATATTTAGAAGGCAATGGATAAACCATTGATGGACCCCAGAACTTGATCACCCCTGTTCTCTCCAACGTTTTACTGTTGTTTTGTGAATCTCTTATGAATCTACCAGCAGAAAAACCGGGTAAAAGAAGAAACTTGTTTTTCACAATTGTGTCACTATGCACAGAGGACGCAACTCACTTGCTCGGTCGGGAAAAGTGTGTTAATGTACTCCACAGCATTGAAGTCAGCTCGGTCCAACGGATCTTGACTCGGAAACACCTAGGGGTCAAGAAAAAGAACTGACGTTACTATCATTAATTGTATGTGTTAGTTGTTTTTCTTACAAAAGAGCCTGTACGGCATGGAGTGTTGGACTATGACCTGGGAAACACTGGGGTTCAAATTCCCGCTTGGCCACGGAGCTCACTGGGTGACCCTGGGCGAGTCTTACTGCCTCTCAGCCTAACCTACCTCACAGGGTTTTTGTGGGGATTAAACGAGAGAGAGAGAGAGAGAGAGAGAGAGAGAGAGAGAGAGAGACCATTGAGCTCCTTGGAGAAAAAGGTGGGATTATAAATGAATGAATGAATGAAATGTGACTTGTGACTTACATTAAAAACAACAATAAAAACCTCAAACAATAACAAATCAAATAAAAGATGAAAAGGAACACAGCAACACACACACACTGTGCCAAAAACAGGAAATGTCCAGCAGCATGGTAAAAACCGAGAGGTAGTGCAGTGGTTTGTGGGATATGAATCACATTCCTTCCTTCCTTGTTATAGGTGGGTAGCCGTGTTGGTCTGCCATAGTCAAAACAAAATAAAAATTTCTTTCCAGTAGCACCTTAGAGACCAACTAAGTTTGTTCTTGGTATGAGCTTTCGTGTGCATGGTATCTGAAGAAGTGTGCATGCACACGAAAGCTCATACCAAGAACAAACTTAGTGGGTCTCTAAGGTGCTACTGGAAAGAAATTTTTATTTTGTTCTTCCTTCCTTGGTTATGGAGAAAGGGTGGAAAACAGGGGTCAGCATCCCACCCTGGCCTGCACAGAGGCTGCTTCAGGCTCCCCTACCTCTCCCTCCATCCTTCCCAAGTTCTGCTTCACCAGCAAAATCTTCTCCAAGCCAGCTCAGCCTCACCTTACCTACTCCCCGACTCCTGCATTATGCAAACACATTCCCACTATCCACTTCCAATCCCAGTGTCCTCCTGTCCCTCCTAATCTTGAGTCACTAGCGTTTGTTTTGAATGGTATGAGTTGTTTGGTGCACCTTGCTTGTTTCCCTTTATTTATAGGCTACTGTTACCACCGAACTAAGACCTCGAGCAGGTTCTTCACATTAATGTCCATTTTAATGGCGAACACTCCTTTTAAACTCATTCCGCTTCCTGCTCTTTATCTGACCAAGTAAATGCAGCCTGGTCGCACTGACCTCCCTTGGCATTTAAATCCTTCACTCTGCTACCATTGCATCATCCAGGGCCTTCTCAGTACTGGCCCCGACTTGGTGGAACAGTCTGGCACAAGAGACCAGGGCCCTGCGGGATTTGGCATCTTTCCGCAGGGCCTGCAAGACGGAGCTGTTCCACCTAGCCTTTGGGTTGGTTTCAGTTTAACCCTGACGTTTCGTTCTTTTGGGGTGATTGGTGGGCTACTTAAAAATGAGGCTGCAGTTTAGATTTAATTTTAAATTGTATTTTAATCTGTATTTTAATGAATTGTTTTATGTTTTTGTTGCGATTTTATTGGTGTTAGCCGCCCTGAGCCCGGTTTGGCGGGGAAGGGCGGGGTATAAATAAAAATGTATTATTATTATTATTATTATTATCATCAACCTTTGGGGGGGAGGTCAACCTTTGTGGGCGCATTTGCAAACTGAATAATCTGGCTACACGCGTGTTATGCCCATGACAAACTCTCCCCCCCCCCGCTCTAAACACACATGCACACACCCCGGTTGCTCCGAGCCACAATTTAATAAATACTTACAATATTACAAATGTACATCACCTTGTGCTCAATATGTAAAAAGAGTGGGATATAAATGCGGCAAATAAATAATAAACTGGGGGTGGCCTATCCAGCAGCCTGTCATTCACCCAGCACTTGACCCCCTCCCCAAAATAATCAGCACCCCACAACGTCCCTCTCCTCAAAGACACCCAAATAGACCCCCCTCAATTTAAGGCACCCAACCACATTCCTTAAGCCCCTCCCCACACAGAAGCCCCCCATATTAGCATACAGAGCCCCGCCCCCTTGCGCCCCGCCCAATCGCTTAGGGACTACGGGAGCCCCGCCCACCGCGAACTCTCATATTAGCATGCACAGCCCCGCCCCCTCCGTGGGCCGAGCCCCGCCCCCTTCCCCTCACCGTCTCGCGCCCGGTTCTCCCTCACCTGCTCGATGGCCAGCTGCACCTCCGGCGCCAGCTGCAAGGCGGCCTCCAGCTCGTCGGCCAAGTCCAGCTCGTCCTCCTCCATCCCGGCCTGCCCTGCGACGCTCGACTTGTCACCCTCCTCCTCTCTTCCTCTCTCCCCTCGCTTGAGGGAAAGCACCCACTTCCGGGAACGGCGGCATTCTGGGATGCTGGAGGACCGCGTGGAGGGAGGGGGAATGGGAGCAGCCTATGGGAGTGGAGGGGGCGGGGCGAGATGGGCTGATAAGGCCACGCCCACTCCTGGGGCGGAGTTTCCTCAGAGTTTTCCTTTCTCTCAACGGGAGCTTGAGACTCCAGGAAATTCTTGGAGCGGTGAGGGAAATGTGTGCGTACTTTTTATTAATAAACATTTTATTTAAGCTTTTTTACAAGTCACACACTATCAAGAAAAACGTGAATGGTCGCTATACGAAATTACAGAGTGCTTGCATTCCTTTTCCTTCGGTGCGAGAGAACTTTCCTATACTAATTTAAAAAGCATTTATGAGCCCCTTAATATTTTTTGATCCAAGCAGCATGCGTATATGACAACCACCAGCGTTTCTGAGCATGGGCAGAGTGCCTTTCAGCTCAAGCTGGGGGAAACCCCCTTTTTAACGGGTTTGTTTGGTTTTTTAAAGCCCATTTGTTTTCAAAGGTAGGGTGATTTAAGCAAGTGCTTTGTAACTTTTCCCATTAAAAATCATTTCTTTCGACTCATGCATTTGTATGTTTGCGGATCCAGGTGTACTTATGAATCATGGGCTTCCCAAGCATTCAGATATCTGTTGTAATTAATCTTACTGATGTTGCCAACAGAGTTCTTATAATTGATATTTGCAATGGTGTTATCATAGCTGTTAATAATAATAAAGTACCGGTATAATTAATAACAACTGATGGCATCTGGTTGGCCACCGTGAGAACGGGATGCTGGGCTAGAAGGGCCACTGGCCTGATCCAGGAGGTCTTCCTTACATTCTTCTCACATTCTTGCGTCAGTTATGAACAGGATAATTCAACGCATGGTATGCTGCATTGCGCGTGGCATCACTTCGTGAGATGGTGACAAGAACAAATGGGAACCAGAACAAAAAGTTGCAGTGTTCCACCTCTAAGCAGGAGCGGACCTACTAAAAGTCCAGCCAGCCATTCCCTCCCCATAAAGAGGACTTACAGAGAGGGACAAAAAATGGGGTTCTGAAGATGGGCCAGTGGGGCTGGGAGACTAAACCCTCTGACGCGTATCGCCCCCAGTTCCGCCCACCAGCTGCCTCTTAACAAAAAAACAAAACAAGCAAAAGCCGCCCTCTCAATAGCCAAACATGGCAGATTAAGCTTCTGTTGCTTGCCTAAGAGAGAGGTGCTTCTGTTTATATGCAATATTCTGTGGGTGTGCAGAGGTGGAGATGGTCAGAAAAGTTAAGGATGCTTATTTCTTCATATCAGATGAGAACAACCTGTTGGATCATGTTATAAGAATTTTAAGGTCTCGAACATAGAATAAATATTCATAAACGCACACATATCTAAATATATGAACCATGTGTCTGAAATAGTACTGGAGAGCAATCCTGAAGCCATTTTGACTCTGCCAATGACCTCTAATATTCCTCTGCATTAAGGGAGAAAGCCTTCCCATTGTCTTTTTGGTTGCAAATCCTGCCTTAAAGGCGAATTTGTGTATGAATAGGGTGAGCCTGTGACCTGGACTCAGGAACTAAAGTATTAACCATCACAAAAGAATGGCCAGACTGCCCAGGTAATGCAATCAGTGACCATTACCAGGTGTCCTGGCAGGCAGGATTTCTGCCTCCTCCTGTGATGTTTGGGTGGTGGTCTTGGGCTACAGGGTGGGCAATTTCAAAAGTCTATATAAGGGCTTGCGCACCATTGTTCTGGTTACAGGTAGGTAGCCGTGTTGGTCTGCCATAATCAAAACAAAACAAAATTTAAAAAATCCTTCCAGTAGCACTTCAGAGACCAACTAAGTTTGTTCTTGGCATGAGCTTTCGTGTGCATGCACACGAAAGCTCATACCAAGAACAAACTTAGTTGGTCTCTAAGGTCCTACTGGAAGGCTTTTTTAATTTTTGTTTTGACCATTGTTCTGGGTTCTGCTCTCTCCTCTGTGTGGTGAGCACTGGGAACCCTGTTGCAACAGTTCATTTAAAAAAGATCAGGCTTACTAGCTGCTTTGCTTCTCAATATACTCTGGTTGGCCTCTATTACTTCTCCTACCGATAGGGAACCCACTTAAGGACTCTATACAGGCTCTGGAATACCCCATAAGCGAAAAGGAGCAGTTTTTCTTATAACCGTCAGGACAATGACCCATCTAGTCTAGCATCCGGGTCTCACAGCGACCAACCAAATGCCTGTGAGGAAACCCGCAAACAGGACCCGAACATGAGATCACTCTCCCTCGCTGCGGTTCCCAGCCATTGTGTCACACCCTCTGATGCAGGTTCTGTGGGATGCAGCGGACGGTGCCACTTAAAATGATGGGCCTCAGGGTTGCCAAATTTTATTGCCTCCACCCGCTCTTCTGCCTTCAGCAGCAACGTAACTGTTAACCCCCTCGGTGGCTGAGTGAGCTGGCAGACCAAGCTGCAGTCAAAACTTAAGAGTGTGGGCAGAGACAAGATGCATCTCTTCAACAAGGCCACCTATAGCCAAACAGGAATCTGAGGTCATCTGCCAATGGCTACTAACCACAGTCAAGAATTTACCTTGCCTAGGTGCAATTGGCCTTGTGCTGGTTTGATTAATTAGTGCAATGTGCCTGGGAGTTACGTCAGACCTCCCGATATAAGTACGTTATACTCCTCTGAATCCGGCTGGATTTTTACTTCCCCCCCTAGCAACTCTGCTTGTTTTGTATGTATTAATGGGTAATTAGAATTTAGCTATTAGCTTCTATTGGTTTTATATTATTGGCTAAAGGTTTGTGTAATTGGGAAGCTTGCCACATTTTGAATAAACCTTTATATCCTTGTCACTTCAAAGCTGCTCCATGATAGATCCAGTTGCTTGTATTGTTCTTCTGCCATAAATTGCTATTTTCTTATCTCACAGGCTGAAGAGGGCTTTTCTCCCCATCCTTCACAGCCACTGTTATAAATATTTAGGGTACACACACATAGCAAACACACACTCCACAGGAAACCTATCCTTCACCCTTCAAAATTTAGGAAATATTCCCTGAGAAAATTACACATTATTTTTAGCACAATCCCAAAAGGCCATCCTGGCTTTCCTTATGACTAAATATTTCCTCTGCAGAAGAGAAACCTTTCTCAATAGTTCTTACACTTCCAAATCCTTCACATTCTGTTTAAAGGGCATATTTGTGTATGAATAGGGTGGGACTGTGACCTGCATTCAATAACTAAGGTACTTCCAGGGTTGCCATATTTTGAAGAGCAAAAAAGAGGACATATTTGCCGACTTCTACTTTTAACTATAGGGACGCGGGTGGTGCTGTGGTCTAAACCACAGAGCCTAGGGCTTGCCAATCAGAAGGTCGGTGGTTCGAATCCCCGCGACGGGATGATCTCCCGTTGCTCGGTCCTTGCTCCTGCCCACCTAGCACGTCAAAGTGCAAGTAGATAAATAGGTACCGCTCCGGCGGGAAGGTAAACGGCGTTTCCGTGCGCTGCTCTGGTTTGCCATGGTGGCCACATGACCCGGAAGCTGTACACCGACTCCCTTTACCTTTACCCTTTACTTTTAACTATGGATCGCTATGACGACACTCATTTTACATACCCATGAAAAAGAGGACACATGGCAACCCCGTATTTACCATCTCAAAAGAATGGCCAGACTGCCCAGGTAATGCAGTCAGTAAAACACTTATCAGGTATCTTGGCAGACAGGAGATAAGCCAGCTTCTCAAATGTCTGTGCTAGCCCACCTCTCTCTGTGATGCACGTATGATGCTATTTAGGGTGGTCTTTGGCTAAGCGGATGGACAGTGCCAAAAGTTTTTACTTTCAACGCATCTTTGTTCTGGGTCTCTCACCTCCTTGCAAGGGGGTGGAGCATGGGCGTACCTGGGGGGGGGGCAGCTGCCTCCCCCTAGAAGCAAAACTAATTTAAATGGTTATCAGCAGCCTAAAAGGAAAAAAGAAGCTCTCCTCCTGAATAAAAGCTCAAGGACTGGTCTTTCTCCCCCTCCCAAAATCTCAATAACAATTGAGCTCTTGCCCTCTTGCCAGGCACAGTTGGCCACTGTGTGTGTGTGTGTGTGTGTGTGTGTTGCGCCGGCTGTTTCCCCCTCCCTCATGCCGACAAAGAGCTGGCGTGCCTATCAGAGACCGGATCCTAGCCTGCACCCTGCTTGGTCAAATGAGGATGCAGGCTGAGACTTGGGCAGTGTCAGGGGGCAAATCCGAGGGCTGACCATGGTCTTAGCCTGGGTTCTCATCCTTCCCCCTCTGCCTGCTTTTTGTATCCACGCTACATCGTGCTGGCAAGAAGGGAGCTTGGGAAACTGAGTTCCCTTGCACGGTGAGTAGTTCCTTTGCAAGGACTGAGGATCCTGGGAATCTGAGTTTTTCAGCTATTTGGGGCTTTCTGTTGGGGGGGGGGGAGTTTTTCTGTTTTTTGAAGCTGTTTTTGTTTTTGAACCTGAACAACCATGGCTTGCCCCCCCACCCCTAGATTTGATCCTGGGTACGCCCCTGGGGTGGAGGGACTCTGTTGCAACAGAAAAATAAAGATCTGCCTTGCTGCCACTGGATTTTGCCTCCATCCATTCTTCTCTGGCTGATCATGGACTTTGGGGACTCAGTCCCTTAGGGAAATGGGCAGCAAAAGCCAACCTTCAACTTTTCTACAACAGCCTCCTCCACTTTCAGAGGCAATAGCCCTCTAAATCAAAAGCAGGGAGAGCTGCTGCTGCCCCCCAGATCCTGCTTGCAGCGCAGGCTTCCCCTTGAGGGCATCTGGGGGCCCAGTGTGAGAACAGGAGGCTGGAATAGATGGGCTCCCTTTGACCCTGTTCCTGCAGCCAAGCTCCTTACGCCACAGCTAGGATTGCTCTTATTGCTCCTGGTATTTGCCTGTACGTGTTGTTGTTTTTTTAAAAAAACCGAACACCTCACATTGCTCCAGGGAAACATCTCTTTATATAAAATTTCCAAATACATCCAGCTGCTTTGTGCAAGCCCTCACATGCCGCACAATAACCTTTGGCGAAGTTACAGCTCCGGTAGCTACAGAAACACCTTGCTCCATTCCAAACCTTTTCTCTGCTTCAGAGAGGGTTGCCAGTGTCTTCACCAAACGCCTTTGCGAATACTTTGATCTCAGTGGCATTATGGCAAATTCTGAAGTGTAGGGACTCGCCGTGGCAGCTTATTTAATAATAATAATAATAATAATAATAATAATAATAATAATAATAATAATAATTTATACTGGGCGGCTTCCAACAAAAGATTAAAAACACAATAAAACATCAAACATTAAAAACTTCCCTAAGCAGGGCTGCCTTCCGATGTCTTCTAAAAGTCCCGAGAGTTGTTTATCTCCTTGACATCTGATGGGAGGGTGTTCCACAGGGCGGGAGCCACTACCAAGAAGGCCGCTCTGCCTGGTTCCCTGTAACTTGGTTTCTCACAGCGAGGGAACCGCCAGAAGGCTCTCCTCGGAGCTGGACCTCAGTGTCCAAGCAGAACGACGGGGGTGGAGACGCTCCTTCAGGTATACAGGACCGAGGCCATTTAGGTCTTTAAGGTTACCAGGTGTCCCTGTTTCCCGGGGACAGCCCCCGGATTTACAGATCAGTCCCCTGACAAAATCCCATGTATTCAGTAGGAAGTTGAAAAGTATCCCCGGATCCATTGAAAAAAATCTGGTAACCTTACAAGGTCTCAGCACCAAGACTTTGAATTGTGCTTTGAAACGTACTGAGTGTCAATGTAGGTCTTTCAAGACCAGTGTTATGTGGTCTTGGTGGCCACTATTCTGAATTATTATTTTTATGAATATTCGACTTATATCCCGCCCCTCCTCCTCAAGGAGCCCAGGGCAGGAAACGTGTTGGTGATTAAAACTTAAGAACAAAGCCAATTGTTTACTCTCGCAGCTAATAATTGCAGGTTGCCAGGAACAATGTCTTTCAGTTAGCAAATGCCCCGTGAACAAACAGGAGTGTTTTTAGATTCATCCTGTAAGCGAAGAGAGGGAGAGAAACCTCAAATATATAGCCTCTCGCACATACCCCAAGGATGCCCCCCCCAAAATCAGGCAGCTGCGTCTATCGGTTATCATTCACGCACACTCCCCGAAACAGCAGCAAGGCCTCACAATACCCAGCTGTTATTAGGACCAGCAAGACTGAAATCTCCTGGGAGTCAGTGGTGTTTACTTACTCAACTTGTAAAGCACATTTCAGCTTTGACAGAAGGTCTTCAGACTGCCGAAACGCAACCTTTAGCTTTTAATGAAGAATGCAAAGGGTCTTGCAAGGAAGCGTCACCGTCTGGTATGAAGCAGGAACCGCAATAAAGAAAAGAAAAAGTAGTACCTAGCTCCTACTTGACTCTTTTTTTCCTCACTATCTGAGCCTATGCTAATCTGCCACAAATGAACCTCGAAGTGTCATTATCTCTGCATTCAGTTGCCAAGGCAAGGGGGTCCGTCAATTAGCCTGGCATGCCAGCCCATAATACTTTCTGGGCCCACATTCCCCCTCCACCACAACACAGCTTCATCTCCTGAAATTAGCATTTTTTCTCTATTTGGGGATACTGTATGCTTCACGGAGCAGAAACAGACTGTCTGAGCTCTAATGACGGAATATATGCAATTAGCAGTAATGACGGGAAGAATGAGAGGTCACTTCAGTCAAAAGGTACAAAAGGAATGGGAAGTTTTTACAGATTATTTAAACCAGTACAACAACATCAAAATCTCTTGGCAATAGGAAGGTGACTTTTGTGTACTGGTATGTATTGAATATTAATATACCATTAGAAAGAAACATAAGACTAAATTGGATGTAACAAGACCTGTGTGGGGAAAAGAAGGGTTAAGATAAAGGAACAAAGAGTACAAACGGAAGTCAAATCTATTTATTTGTATATTAATGTTGTAAGTTGTAATTTCAATGTAGATTTCTTTTTTTCCTTTTTCTTCTTTTCCTTCCCCTCCCTTCTCCCTCCTCCCTCCTCCCCCTCCCCATTCCCTCTTTATTCTCTTCTTTTTGTCTTTCGGCTCCTTTTTAGGACTATTCTTTTAGTATTGTTAAATTATGTATGGGCTGTATGTAGAAGTGTGTGTGTTTTTGTGTTGTGAAATTGTCATGTGTTTTGTTAGAGTTATGTATATGATTTTGCTGTTTAATAAATAAAATAAAATAAAAAAAGAAACAGACTGTCTGTGGTCTCTCTTGGCTCCTAATCTATCTCCCCAAGCAGATCTGTAACCTGGGGGAGCAATCACTCACAGAGACCCAGAACCAGCAAATTTACTCCATTGTGAATCCCAGAGTATGAGTTTTACCGGTAAGTCAGGAATCAGGAAAGATAAAGGTTGTTGTTGTTCAGTCGTGTCCGACTCTTCGTGACCCCATGGACCAGAGCACGCCAGGCACTCCTGTCTTTCACTGCCTCCCGCAGTTTAGCCATTACCTAAAGGTAGGTAATGGCTAAACGCATCGAGCCCTCTACTAGTAGTTTATTAAGATTTGCCATTATGTACAGCAACAACAATAAATAATTACGTAAACCAACCGTTTCCAACTCAGTGCCTTACAGATGTTGGTGGACTACAACTCCCATCACCCCTAACTATTGGCCACAATGGCTGATGGGATTTGTAGTTGAAACCATCTGGAGGGCACCAGGTTGGAGAAGGCTGATCTAAATGAGGGAGTGCAACAATCGCTAAAAACAATAAATCTCTTTGGCAGGTACAAAACTGCCTGAAGCAAAGTCACTCTATGTGAATGTAGTTTGGGGAATCCAACCCACCAGCCAACTGGGTATTATTCAAAACAAAATCCTCAAAATATCCTCAAATCCGTGTATCTGAAGAAGTGTGCATGCACACGAAAGCTCATACCAAGAACAAACTCAGTTGGTCTCTAAGGTGCTACTGGAAAGAATTTCCTATTTTGTCTCAAAATATTACTTTGGTTTGCCCATCGGCAGCTAGTATTAAAGCGTAGACTGGAATTGTGCCGATAGTCTTGTATTTTAATGGTTTTGTTTTTGTATTGTTTTAAAGTTCTTAATATGGAAGCTACAGCTGCACAGAGAGACTACTTGGGTAGCAAATTGTAAAGAGCAAATGCTTGCTTTTGATATACCCGGTACTTCTGCAGGTTCTTAAAAACAGGCCCTCACTGCAGTATATAAAATAAGCTGGGCGATGTCTATGCTCACCAAGATCTACAAGCATCCATAAACCCAGTTACAGGTAGGTAGCTGTATTGGTCTGCCAGAGTAAAATAAAATAAAATAATCCTTCCAGTAGCACCTTAGAGACCAATTAAGTTTGTTCTTGGTATGAGCTTTCGTGTGCATGCACACTTCTCAACAGGTTTTCCACACCCATCAGCCAATCCCCCATTCCCACCACCCTTCTGAATAATACCCCTCCTCAATCTCTCACTATATATAAGGGTCTGGTGACTTCTGTTTCAGTGTATCTGAAGAAGTGTGCATGCACACGAAAGCTCATACCAAGAACAAACTTAGTTGGTCTCTAAGGTGCTACTGGAAGGAATTTTTTATTTTGTTTATTCTATAAACCGTTCTTGTGACAGTTGCATTTTCTGAAATGATCACATGGATTTGAGATTTACCTACATGATTTACTGGTTAGTTCGTTTAGAAAGCATTTCTGGCTTGGCGGCTTCAGATGATGCCGTCAGAATATTTAGAGGCACACCGCAGAAAAAATTCCAGTAGTACAGCGCTGGTGTTTAGTGCCCCAGCAGCAGAAGATCTTTATCATAATTTATACATTGCTTCTTGTATTCTGAACCAAGGGCAAAGTTTTTTCCCCCTGACATGGTTAAGATACCTGATGGTGATGCTCAAACAGAAACCACATATTTGTTGTCTGATTCTGACAAATTCTTCGTGACAGACAGTTACACGATTTGCAGTGGGGGCCCAAGAGCTGATGATAAAATGTTATTGAGGCTTGTATGCTAAATTACAATGGTTTAATTGGATGATTTGTTTTTTTTAATTATTTTGGATGTATTAGTTCTCTTAACCATTTGTATTAAAAATATATATTTGGCTTTATTCTTGTTAAACTTTTTGGTATATAGTTGTTGTTGTTACGATATATTTAAATGTAGACATATTTTGGTCAACACTGGTTTTTCAATATTGTACCAGTGTATAGAGGTGTATAAAGTGTTAGGGGAGAGGTTGTACCTCTGCTGGGGACACCTCATTATTATTCTAATTATTATTAATATTAATTGAATTTACTGTATATTCTGGCGTATAAGACTACTTTTTAATCCAGGAAAATCTTCTCAAAAGTCGGGGGTCGTCTTATACGCCGGGTGGAGAATCTGCGGTCGAGTATATCTCAAAGTCTATATTTTAACTGGAAAAGTTGGGGGTCGTCTTATACGCCGGAAAATACGGTATAATAAATAAATTCAATGCTCCACCTTTGGTTGTCCTCACCCTGCCCTCAGACCTCACCTGTGGCTCCTGGAAGCTGTCGGCATGCGATAACAGCAACATCCCAGGAAATGGCTTCATATTGGCGGGCTCAACCAGGTGAGGGTAGCCAGTGGGTCTCAAACCCTGGGTGAATTAGGGAGTTCCTCTCCATGCAAAGACAGGCTCCTGCGGAATGAGTGGACAAAGGCAATAGTGGGTCCAGCGGCGTAGTAGTGGGCGGTCCGCCCCAGTTTCCATAATGGAAGGGGGTGACAAATTATCAAGGAACAATTACTGCCCTACTAGGGCGGTTCATAAAAAACTTTTTTAAAAAATATGCCTGCTCCGAAGGTCTTATCTTACTATACTATATATGAAATTTCATGCATATCGGTTAATATCTTGACCCTCCTCCACCAAAATAGCTGTTCACTTGGCTGTTTTCCTACGTCGTGAAGGCTGAAATTTCAGTTCAGCGGAGCACTTACTGTTCCCAACCCTAACCCTGTGGAAAGCCATCTAATTAGACTTTAATTTGATTTTGAGGTGTTTTTAGGAGGTAATTTAATTATTGTTTGATTTTATGCCAATGTTATGCATCTGATGTTAGCCACCCTGAGCCCGACTTCGGCCGGGGAGGGCGGGATATAAATAAAAGTTTTTTATGATTATTACTTGTTATTATTCCTTTGTAAGAACATATGAAATAACGTAAAACCATTTTTGCAGGGGGGGGGGAATCAATGGGGGGGGCGACAAGAAATTTTCCGCACCGGGTACCACCTGACCTTCCTACGCCTCTGCCTGTCCTGAAGCAATAATTAAAAAAGAGAGTGAAATATTTAATAATAATAATAATAATAATATTTTTTTAATTTATACCCCGCCCTTCCCCGCCAAACCGGGCTCAGGGCAGCTAACACCAATAAAATCACAACAAAAACATAAAACAATTCATTAAAATACAGATTAAAATACAATTTAAAATTAAATCTAAACTGCAGCCTCATTTTTAAGTAGCCCACCAATCACACCAAAAGAACAAAACATCAGGGTTGAACTGAAACCAACCCAAAGGCTAGGTGGAACAGCTCCGTCTTGCAGGCCCTGCGGAAAGATGCCAAATCCCGCAGGGCCCTGGTCTCTTGTGCCAGACTGTTCCACCAAGTCGGGGCCAATACTGAGAAGGCCCTGGCCCTAGTTGAGGCCAACCTAGCATCTTTGTTGCTCGGGACCTCCAAAAGATTATTATTTGAGGACCTTAAGGTCCTACCTGGGACATACCAGGAGAGGCGGTCCCTTAGGTACGAGGGTCCTAAGCCGCATAGGGCTTTAAAGGTCAAAACCAGCACCTTAAACCTGACCCTGTACTCCACCGGGAGCCAGTGCAGCTGGTAGAGCACTGGATGAATGTGGTCCCGCGGCAAAGACCCCGTGAGGAGCCTCGCCGCGGCATTCTGCACCCGCTGGAGTTTCTGGGTCAGCTTCAGGGGCAGCCCCGCGTAGAGCGAGTTACAATAATCAAGTCTGGAGGTGACCGTCGCATGGATCACTGTGGCCGGATCAGGGCGAGAGAGGTAGACCCATCACAAATCACATCTCACCACTCAAGTTTCCAGTCCCGATTGGGTAAATTAACATTCTTGGAATGTAGCTTCCTCCCTGGCGTTCCTGAGTCAAAGATTGATTTGTAGCTGGGTGTGTACGAATTCAGGGCAATTAAGACCCGCCTTCTAATTGACACGCTTTGTTTCCATTTAGGAGGGAAGAAGGCAGTTTGCAGCTATTTTAAGTGGGGAGGAAGGGTGGAGGTATGAAATGAAAACAAACTAATTAGAAAGATATGTCTGGCTTTATCACATTTGCCACATACACCCGGACAACACCATTACTGGCCCCAACAACATCAAACATACCATCTCAGGACTATTTAATTGCTCATCTTCCAACATTGTGTATGCAATCAAATGCCAACAATGCCCTTCAGCTCTCTATATTGGACAAACAGGCCAAACCCTACGACAAAGGATAAATGGACATAAATCTGACATCAGGAATCAAAAGACAGAGAAACCAGTAGGAGAACACACTTCCCGGGACATTCTATACAAGATCTCAAAGTAGCTGTCCTATTACAAAAGAATTTCAGAAATAGACTGGAAAGAGAAGTTGCTGAATTGCAACTTATTACCAAACTTAAAACCATGGAGAGACCTGGTCTGAATAGAGACATTGGATTCTTATCTCATCATATATGATAAAGCTATTTTTTAGCCATCTCAACCCTTGCTTTTTCCTGTAAGACCAATTGCAGTCGTTAACCAATCACCCATTCCCACTACCCTTCTGAGTAATACCTATAGACTGTATATAGGGTCTGGTGACTTCTGTTTCAGTGTATCTGAAGAAGTGTGCATTCACACGAAAGCTCATACCAAGAACAAACTTAGCTGGTCTCTAAGGTGCTACTGGAAGGAATTTTTTTTTAAAAAAATTTTTCTACCTGTATTTGTCACATCAGCTCAAGAACTATATGGGATGTGAAGGAGGGCTGAAATTGTCGTGTCTGGGCCCTAGATTTAAACCTCCACCACTGTTTTCCTTTCCAGAATATTATCCGTGGGTGGGAGTTAGAGTGCACTAACATTAGCCGGGAAATTGTGAGTGAGTGGGAATCGCTCATTTCCCTAACAAAGTTTTTGTGCCATGGAGATTTCTGCTGTAATCAGGTTTGAATAACTGCAACTAATTATTCCTGCAAAGGTTTCTTTTAGGGGGTGGGTGGAAGGCTGGTACCTGGATTATTACATATTTAGACCAGGGATACGGAAGCTGTGGCCTTCCAGATGTTGATGGACTCCAACTCCCATCAGCCCCAGCCAATGGTCAGGGATGATGGGAGATGTAGTCCTACCGCAGGTTCTCTTAAAAAAAAACTCAGCAAAAAATGCACATTTTATAGTGATCAATGCTTCTTAAAAAGCCGCTGCAGAGAACAAATTCAATTCGAGATCACCATAGGATGGCTTTTGCACTCTGGCGCTCTCCGTACAGTTTCGCCTACAACTCCCATGAAGCTGTGCCAGCAGAGCCTGATGGGAGATGTAGTGCAAAATATCCAGAGGGCACCCAGTTGGGATGGCTGGCGTCTACATACCACTTAAGCCCCTTTTATTTTCCTTATTCTAGTTACAGGTGGGTAGCCGTGTTGGTCTGCCATAGTTGAAACAAAATAGAAAATTCTTTCCAGTAGCACCTTAGAGACCAATTGAGTTTGTTCTTGGTATGAGCTTTCGTGTGCATGCACACTTCTTCAGATACACTGAAACAGAAGTCACCAGATCCTTAAATATAGTGAGGGAGTGGGGAGGGGTATTACTCAGAAGGGTTGTGGGAATGGGTGATCAGCTGATAGGTGTGGAGAACCTGTTGACGACTCTTAACGGCTGCAATTAGTCGTGCAGGGAAAGGCAAGGGGTGAGATGTCTAAAGATAGCTTTGTTATGTATAATGAGATAAGAATCCAATGTCTTTGTTCAGACCAGGTTTCTCCATGGTTTTAAGTTTGGTGATTAGTTGCAATTCAGCCACATCTCTTTCCAGTCTATTTCTGAAATTTACTACTACTGAAATCTGCTGCTGGAAAGAATTTTCTATTTTGTTTCCTTATTCTGTTTGCTTTTGCCTCCCCCCCCCCCAGCCTGTGGACGCATTCAAAGGGCCCGTTTGAAGAAGCTCAAGGTGCTAGACCTCAAGATGCAGGAGTCCTCTCTTGCCCCTATCCCAGTGAGACCCAAGGGACAGTCACTTGTGAAATGGACTGGAGTGTTTATGTTGCTGATAAGGACATCTAGTGAAAGCTAGTACTGTACTAGTCTAGAAGAATTACCATACCTCCACTCCAACACGGGAAGACAGCCTTAAACTGAGTAAGAATATTGTCCATGTAGCCTCAGTACTGTTCACACTGACTGGCAGAAGTTCTCTGGGTTATCAGATGGGATATTCCCACCCCACCCCCCTCAACGGCCTTGGTGGAGGCCGGCGCTCATAGGCTTTGTAGTCCAAAATATCCGGAATATAAGGCAGTATATTATGCAGGTTGCGTAAGGCCTGCTCTGGGGCAATCGGATTACCTGTACGCTTCCCCCAAAGATTACATTTAATGGGTGCATTGTTGCAGCGTGGCACTTTGCAAACAAGGAGACAGCAAGTCTCTGCCCCAGGGGGCATACAATTTAGAAACTGGAAGACAACAGAGCAGTGGGCGGGAAGGGAAAAGCGAGAGATACACAAGAGGAAGCGTAGGTGATTCTGCCTGAACACACAAACTTCCCACCAACTGCCAAGGTGGATTTTGAGCTGCTACCTGCAGACTGGCACCAGGCTTTCGACAAAGCTTGATTCATGCGCGGACTGCTGTTTTACATGCAGCGGTGGTGACGTGACCGTGAGGTTGGTCAGGTTTCCTCACCTGGGACGCATTGTTACCTTGCCAGCACAGTATGTGTAGCTTGGTAAATCGGTGTTTCTCAATCCCTCTGATTGGGTGGGTGGCAATAGGTATCATAGCTAGGAGCGCTAGACCTATTTCAATATAAAATGTGTTTGTGTGGGGCACTCTCCCAGTGATTCCTTGACTTGTCTCATACTCTAAAGCAGGGGTCAGCAAACTTTTTAAGCCGTGGACCGGTACACCGTCCCTCAGACCAGTGGTGGGCTGGACTATATTTTTTTTTGGGTGGGGGGATGAACGAATTCCTATGCCCCACAAATAACCCAGAGATGCATTTTAAATAACAGCACACATTCTACCCATGTAAAAACACCAGGCAGGCCCCACAAATAACCCAGAGATGCATTTTAAATAAAAGGACACATTCTACTCCTGTAAAAACACCAGGCAGGCCCCACAAATAACCCAGAGATGCATTTTAAATAAAAGGACACATTCTACTCCTGTAAAAACACCAGGCAGGCCCCACAAATAACCCAGAGATGCATTTTAAATAAAAGGACACATTCTACCCATGTAAAAACACCAGGCAGGCCCCACAAATAACCCAGAGATGCATTTTAAATAAAAGGACACATTCTACCCATGTAAAAACACCAGGCAGGCCCCACAAATAACCCAGAGATGCATTTTAAATAAAAGGACACATTCTACTCCTGTAAAAACACGCTGATTCCCAGACTGTCCATGGGCCAGATTTAGAAGGCAATTGGGCCGCATCCGGCCCACGGGCCTTAGGTTGCCTACCCCTGCTCTAAAGCAGACTACTGTATCAGTACTTTGATTCTGGACAACACTTCAAGGGGATTGCGGGATGCTGCCAAGGCAGCGAGTCCCAGAGATCCAACATTACTCACAGCACTGGAAAGACTTTTTCTCTCCATGGGTGTGGATCCAGGGCAGAAATCAGATGAGCTGGCAAAGGATGGCAGGGGTGGATGCCAGCTCTGCCCATAGTCACTCTCTCTCTTACTCTACCTGGCATAGTCTAAATGTAATTTGTAAGCTCATTGGGGCAGGAACCTATGAGGTGACAGCTGCAGCCCAATTAAATTTATTTCCACTGATTAGCCTTGCCTATGTGTGGAAACAATATTCCCGAAGCCAGAATTATGGGTGGTGCTCAGCTAAGCTTTGCTCAAGCGTAAGCACATTGAAACGAATGACCCCCTCAACAAAGTCAAGACTCATTGAAATCAATGGGTCTAATTTTGCCATTGTCATTATTTGAAGTGGGTCTGCTTTTGATATAAAAACACATTTAAAGCACATTTCACCACCGCCGCCGAAGTGAACTGGGAACTGTTTTTTGTGCTGAGATTTGTAGCTCTGTACGGGGTAAACTACAGTATTATTGGAGGGGTGTGTGTGCAGCTTTAAATATTTGGAGTGTGTACAACGTATCTGCCTTGGATTAAAATTCGTATTTTGTGGGGGTAACCGGCGCCTACCGGGCACCAGCTATGGGGCAGCCTGCGGATGGGACGGCCGGTAATTCTGGAGCCCACTCCCACCGCGCCGTGAAGAAAGGGATCCGCTGGCTGCAATCTGAGGGTTGAGTCTGTGAGTTCGTGTTGAAGTTGCCTCGTGGATGTCTGCAGGCGCCTGTCTGGTCCAAAAAAGCTTCCGGAGGGGAAAACTAATCTAAAAGGTGGCCAAAACCAAATGGCCAAATAAAAGACTTTGAAATAAAATGAAATAAAACAACGGAGACTGCAGTCTGGTGAAGAAGCCTGCCGCTACCCTGCGTGGTTGGTCGATGTTCTCGCGCTTAATCCTCGGCTTTCTCCGCACCACAAACAGGGAGCGGCAGCTATTCATTAAGGGAATAACCAACGTCATAATCAATACAACAACTGATTACAGTTCTGTTGCTGCCCTTAATTAGGCGGGAAGAAGATTAACTGACCGTTGCTTAATTCAAAGTTGGACCCACTTTTGCCCCGCGGAGGGATCCCAGCAGTGAGTCGCCTGCTGGATCCTATTGCTACCTTTCCTTCCAAGGCAGAAGGACACAGTAAAAGCAAGTACAAACAACCACAAATAAACATAAATAACCACAGGTGCAAATGCACCTGCAAAGCATATTCCCACAGTATTTAATCTATGGAACAGTCTTCATATATGGAATTGTTTTTAACTGTCTGTATACAAAGAATATAATATTAATGAATGGAATTGCGTTTAATTGGGGTTTTTTTTTGCATATGAAACTGCAATTTAATAGCAATTGTGAGACAGCTGTGAGATTATGTTTGTGAGAAGCAATTAACAGTCAGGTACATAAACGAATAATTTAAAAAAATTATAGAACAGTGTTTTGAGTGGCAGATGAAAATGATGGACTATATGGAGCTTGCAGAGATGACCGGGAAACTCCGTGACCAGAGGGAGGACACAGTGGAAGAAGATTGGAGGAAATTTAAACTATATTAAAAAAATTATTGTATGATTGATAATTAGATATAACTAGGAGAAAGTTAGGCTGTAGATGTAAGTAAGGATAAGTGGTTAAGACAGATGATTATAAGTTAAGAAAAATAGATAAGATTAGATAATTAGATAAGTTTTGGTATAAATTATGATTTGGTAAGATGTTTAGAAGTTACTAAAGATGATTGACAAGGAACGCAGGAAGAGGAGATAGGAGGAAGTCCAATATAATGTGAGGGAGGAATATTAGATAGAAGATAGATATGTATGTTAGTATGTCTGTTTTGTTTATTTTTATGTAACTGTAGATGTTGGTGTATTTTTTGTGTTAAAAAAATGTTTAATAAATAGTATTTTTTTTAAAAAAAAAAAAAGAACAGTGTTTTGAGGTCTAAGTGATGCCAGTTTTCTCTTGCCCATGCCAGGCCTCGCTGGCATCAGCACGGTGCATCAAAACCAAGTGGTGTCATCCTGAGATGTGGAAGGGCCAGACCTGTCTTGCCACTTCTAGATTCTGAAGCACGAATTTCTCAGCAAGAGGGAACACAAGGTTCTTGTGATTGGCACACCCACAACGGTTGCCCAGCCGTGTTTACACTACACAGGATCTCATGGTGACGTTTTATAAAAATGCCTTGCCTCGTAAAATGCCAGCCTTTTGCAAGAGTTTGATCCCTCAGATAATGCTTTGAAAGAGGCGAGCAGAGAAGGAAAGAGGTTTGCAAATGGGTTGGCGTATTGATTAAGGGCACGGGTCGGCAAACGTTTTCTGCAGGGGGCCGGCCCACTGTCCCTCAGATTTTGTGGGGGGCCGGACTATATATTTTTTTGGGGGGGGGATGAACGAATTCCTATGCCCCACAAATAACCCAGAGATGCATTTTAAATAAAAAGGGCACATTCTACTCATGTAAAAGCACGCTGATTCCCGGACCGTCCACGGGCCGGATTTAGAAGGTGACTGGGCTGGATCCGGCCCCCGGGGCCTTAGTTTGCCTACTCATGATTTAGAAGCACGTGTTCACGGTTCTAAGCCTTTGTCATTAGTGGTGTTTGTAGCAGAGGTTTAAATAATTTAAATGATAAGAATATAACAGGAGCCTGCTGAATTTTGACACTAAGATGACAGAAAAACCCCGGAAAGCCCACTGAAATCTTGCAAAAGGCAAACAAAGAAGGGGAAATTGCAATCTTAATTGTCCAATCTCTCCCCCTTGCTCCATCCTGCGATGGTTGCTAATGAAATGGCTGCCATGGACCAGCAAAACACAAAAAATAAGGCAGTATACATGCAAGTCTGGCTGTTTGGATATCTGAACCTGCAGTGTGTTTGGATACTGATTTGGATAAGTGAATTTTTGTATAGCGAGTGTTTGGATAGCAAGACCTGTGCCTATCGTTCAGTCCTCCTGAAGCATAGAGTTTTATAATCCTAGCATTCCCTTTTCTAGGCTGCACTCGTATGACCTCTGGCACAGGCAGTCTTTCCACTCCCGATTTCCTTCTAATCCACATTTTGCAAGATCTGTAGGTGGTTTTGAGAATCAAATCGAACTTGACAGCTTCCCCGCCTTCATCTTCCTCCTCACAGTGTAAAATATTAACTCGGGCCATTTCCAACTTAGCCCGAAGAAGGGAGATGTCACAACCGATTCCTTTTCAGGGGTTAGAAGAACAGCAGTTATAAAGGATCTGAGTAGGATCAGGAAAGCTGTGAAGCTCACTGGGTGGCCCTGGGCCCTTTCTGAAATATGGCAAACCTAGGTGACTAGGGCTTGCCGATCAGGTCGGCGGTTCGAATCCCCGTGATGGAGTGAGCTCCCGTTGCTCGGTCCCAGTTCCTGCCAACCTAGCTGTTCGAAAGCACATCAAAGTGCAAGTAGATAAATAGGTACCACTCTGGCAGGAAGGTAAATGGCGTTTCCATGCGCTGCTCTGGTTCTCCAGAAGCGGCTTAGTCATGCTGGCCACATGACCCAGAAGATGTACGCCGGCTCCCTCGGCCAGTAAAGCGAGATGAGCGCTGCAACCCCAGAGTCGGACACAACTGGACCTAATGGTCAGGAGCCCCTTTACCTTTACCCTTTAGGTGGTAAGAGGATGGGTGGCGAACTTAAGGCCTAGGGGCCAAGGCTCCTCAGGCAACACCCCATTTCTCTAGGCCACGCCCCCACCAGCCATGCCTCATACCCTCCTCTGGCGCTTTTGCCTGACTGGGATGTGCCGCTAAAATGTGCTTATTCTCTTTCTTGCCTGGATGGAGAAAGGATGGAGAGGGCTGTGCATAGAGAACTTTGCTTTGCTGAACGGTAGGCTTCTCCGAGAGTCACATCCAACACTCCACCCCCTTTTTGCCCCTAGCCACACCCACCATTGTCCTGGCCCGCCCCCGCCAACATGAGGGATTGCGGCCCTCGGGCTGGAAAAAGCTCCCCTTTCCTGTACCCCCCCCCTTTTAAGTACACCTTACGTCATCCTTGTTTTAAAAAACGAAACTAAAACACGCCAGCTTGGAGGGAGCTTCTTGTTGCGAGGCGGGGGGGCGGGATTCATTTAAAAATAAACTAAAATAAGCCTACAAACCTGTTTGTCCAACACCAGAGGCGCCTCTTCCTTATTATGCACCAAACACACCGCGATCTATACATCAACACCCACCCCCCCACCCACCCCTTTCCTGACACTATTCAGCGGAGAAAATGGAACGGGGTGTTCGCGACGGGGGCCGAACCCTTTCGAAGCGGGTGGAACGCTCGGAAGTCCCGGCGGCCAGCCCGCGCGGTTCGGAGCGCGCCGCCAACGTCCCGCGAACTCTACGGCCACGCCCACGCCTCGGGCGGTGGGGGAGAGGGCAACTTCTCCAAAGCGTGGAACGTTGGAACGTTCGCGCGGCTGGGTTTGGAACGTTGAGGCCGCCGAGCGTTCCATCGCGCAGAACGTTCAGGCAGCCAGCGTTCCATCCGTCCGGCGCGGCGGCAGCGGATCTTGCAAAGGGTTCACTCCCGAGGGGGCGGGAGATTTTTTTAAAATTTATTTATAGGGGACGGACGACACAGGATCCTCCTCCTCCTCGACTTCCCTGCACCCCACATTGTCGCTCCTACCGACTCAGGGGGAGGGAAAGGGCCGGCCGCTGCAAAAGGCAGCCCACCCCCCGCCCCTTCCATTAATCTCTCACTATCTCTCCCGCCCGACGACGGCGGCGGCTGCTCCGCCTCCTATTTCGCCGCCGCCGCCGCCGCCGCCCGGCCTGCTGTTGACAAACACGGCGTTCGAGGCGGGCGTCCTGTTGGGGAGCGCTTCTTCCGTCTCTGGAGCAGATCCCCGGAGCGCCTGGGCGGGCGGCAGCCAGGGAAGGGCTCGCGGGAAGCCGGGGAAGGGATGTGGCAGACGCTGGCTCTCGGAGCTCTCTTCTTCCCGGGGCTTTTCGCAGTCTTCGTCCGCACCCTGCGCTGGCTGGAGCCGGCATGGAGCCTCAAGGACCGGATCGTCCTCAGCGGCAGGTACCGGCTGGCACCGGGGGGGGGGGAGAGAGGAAGAGGGAGGGAGACCGATGGGAAGCCGGAGGTGCGGGGAGGGGGGGGAGAGGTGGGGGAGGAGGAAAAGGGAAGGCATTCCACCCGGATCCTCTTATGCAACCGGATGGAGTTGAATGAAAAGCCGGCGCAAAGTTCTGGAGCCGCGGTTAGCCCGGGTCGGATCCGGCGTAAGCCCGACTCAGAGTAGACCCGCCGGCCTCAACGAGCCTCACTGCGATCTATTAACTTCCATGTGTGTAGCCCTAGAATTGGATGCTACCCTTTAGACGGCGGGTCTTTGTCTCTTTCTCCCTCTCCCTCCCCAGGCTGGAGGGATCCAGGTCTCCGTGGCCGGGATCGAGGGAAAGCAAGAAGCTGGCGCGAACTTTCAGAAACCTCTTCTCCATCCAGGCTTGGTTGCCTGTTGCTTTAAGAGCAAAGCCGGCTGCTTACGAGCAGCACAGGATTCCTCGGCGGGCGGGCGGGCTTTGGGAAAAGGCAAACGGGGCCAGTTGGACTCCTTAACAATACAGAAGGATCCCATATAGCGGGTTCGGGGGAAGTTGGAGGTCCCCCCCCCCGATGTTGTTGGATTCCTCCGTTACCCCTAACCATTGGCCCTGCTGTCTGCTGCTGTTGCAATCCAACAACAGCACCTGAAGGTTCCTCAGTCCGGGTATATAGGTTGCAAATAAATGCAATTGCTCTAGTTTTGCATTTTTTGCCACTTCTGTTTGGGGGATCCAGAGGGGCTTGCAGGGGAGGGAAGAGGACCCCTTAAGGCCCGTGGGAGGAAGGGGAGTCTATCCCTGCCTCCCTAAGAACAGGAACGCTGGTTTAAGGGCAGGGCAAAGGCTTTCAACAGGAGTTTAAGGGCAGGGCAGAGATTAGGCAGGGACATTCCACTCCAGATGGAAGAGGAGATTGTGTGGCAGGCAAGAGACTATCTATCCTTAGGGAGCCACAGGGAATGGCTCCTGTTGCTCAGCAACAGAGCATCTGCTTTGCATGCGGAAGGTCTCAAGTTCAACCCCCAGCATCTCTGGGTAGGGCTGCCTGAAACTCTGGAGAGCTGCTGCCAGTCAGTGCAGTAAATACTGAGCTTGCATGCTGGGCATGCAGAAGGCTGCAGGTTCAATCACCAATAGCATTTCCTGTCAGGGCTGGGGAAGGCCCCCTGTCTGAAATCCCAGAGAGCTGCTGCTGCTGCTGGTCAGTGCATGCAGTAGGGCCCCCTGAAACTCTAGAGAGGGGCTGCCAGTCAGTGTAGGCAATACTGAGTCAAATTTACGGATGGTTTTTGCTCTGTATTAGGCTGCATATGTTGAGCGAGTGAATATCTCTTCATGGCACTTTTTTCTTCTTAAAAAAACAACAACAAAAAACACCACTATTCATATAATGATATAATTGCAATTTAGGAACCAGAGCGGGAGGATTCGTGTTTGTACAAATTCAGTCATTGGAGTCGTAGGAAAGATGGCGGGAAGTTTTAGCTATGGAGTGCTCAATATGTTATGTGGGGGAAGTTGGGAACAGCTCTGTCTGGTGAAAAGTTGGGATGGAAACGTCGTCAAGGAACAGGAAAGGAGAAGCAAGATTGTTCCGAATTTATTGGTAGGACAGACATTTCATGGAGTTGGAAGGGACCCCAGTGGTCATCTAGTCCAACCCCTTGCAATGCAGGAATCTCAACTAAAGCATTTGTGGCAGATGGTCTTTGCTTAGGGAGTCCATTCCACTGTCAAACAGCCATTGGTTTGAGTCCTACCTTCCAGAACAGGAGAAGACAGGCTTGTTCCCTTGAAATATTTGAAGATGGCTATCATATCTCCTCTCGGTCTCCTCATGTCCAGGCTAAGCAGACCCAGCTTCACCAAGCATTCCTCATCAGGCTTGGTTTCCACACCCATGATGATCTTTTTCTCCCTCCTCTGCACACATTCCAGCTTGTCAATATCCTTCTTAAATTAGGGCACCCAGAACTGGACACAGTATTCCAGATGCAGCCTGTTAATGCAGCCTAGGATTGCAGTAGCCTTTTTTTGCTGCTGCATCACACAGTGGAATCATGTCCAGCTTATGGTCCACTAAGACTCCTGGATCCTTTTCATATGTCCTACTGGCAAGACAGGTGTCTCCTCCTCCCCCCCCCCCACCTTATATTTGTGCAGTTGCTTCTTCCTGCCTAAGTATCCCTATTGAAATCCATGTTAGTTTTGGCCCAGTTCTCCCGTCTACTGAGTTAATCTAGAATCCCAATTCTGTCTTCTGCGGCATTGGCTACCCTTCCCAGCTTGGTGTCATCTGCACATTTGATTCCACTCTCTCTCCACCATCCTAGTTGGGGACAGAAGGGGAGCCGCTTGCGAAATGGGTTTGGGTGTTTATCTTGCTGCAGAGGAGGCTACGAGTTCGAAGGAGCAGTGCCGTGGCCCTCACTATTACACAAGAACAGAGTCTTCTGCGCAGTCAGGCTGTTGGGTTCACCCTCCTCCGTATTATTGACACTCGCTGCTGGTGGCTTTCCAGGATTCCCCGGCAGGGAACATTACCCAACCCTGTCTGAAGAGGTCGGGGGTTGATTCCAGGACCTTCTGCATGCCAAGCAGATGCTCTGCCACTATGGACACGGTGCTTTGGCTGAGTCTCTGCCCCAATTTACACAGCTTGCTGCTTTGCTCTCCTTCCTTGGAGGTTTTTAAGCAGAGGTTGGATGGCCATAATAATAATAATAATAATAATAATAATTACCCTGCCCATCTGGCTGGGTTTCCCCAGCCACTCTGGGCGGCTTCCAACAAAATATTAAAAATACAATAAAACATCAAAACATTTAAAACTTCTTGCTTTTTCCTGTAAGACCAATTGCAGTCGTTAACAGTCGTCAACAGGTTTACCACACCTATCAGCCAATCACCCATTCCCACCACCCTTCTGAGTCATACCCCTTCCCACCCTCTCACTATATATAAGGTATCTGAAGTGTATCTGAAGAAGTGTGCATGCACACGAAAGCTCATACCAAGAACAAACTTTGTCTATAAGCTGCTACTGGAAGGAATTTTTTGTTGTTGTTGTTTCGACTACTGCAGACCAACACGGCTACCTACCTGTAATTAAAACTTGTGCCATCGATGCTTTAGCTGAGATTCCTGCATTGCAGGGGGGGGGGGTTGGAATGAGTGACTTGATTCTATCTAGCTCAGTATTGTCCATGATAGGTGTGGGGTGCCCTCCTGGCCCCTCTGCCTGGCTCTGGGAAGTCTACCTAGGCCACACACCCAATTTTTTACCTAGCTATCAGGTGTCTTTGACCACGGCTCCTGCTTGGAGAGAGAGTTGCTCCGCCCACTTTTGCTTCTGGCCCCGCCCACCAGCAGAACATGGCCCCCAGAAGCTTGCTAGGAAGGGAATGTGGCCCTCAAGGCTGAAAAGCCTTCCCCTGCCCCTGGACACAAGCTATTGTCCTGACTGAATCGGCCCTCTTGGATCGCTGGAGGCCACTCAGTGAATTTCAAGGTGGCGGGATTTGAACGCAGGCCTCGCGGGCTTGACCCCAACACACTAAGCACAGCGTCACGCTAGCCTCTGACTGGGGTGTGGAATGGTTACCCCCCCCCCCACTGGAGGAATTCAGAGTTGGAAGCGGTTGCAACTGACCGGTCGGTCCTGATGGCTGGTGGCCTCACTTAGAAATGCATCGTTCCTCATCTCTGAAAAGAAAACCCTTTGAAGATTCCTGTGTCTTCATCACAAACCTTCCACCCAGCTGTTGAAAGCAGAGCTTCCCAAACCGAATCATAGGCTGCGTGCTTGAGATGCACAATGCTCTTTAAACATCAAAAGAATTTCGACATTGAACTTCAGGGCACACTCGTACATCCATTTAACAGACTGAGTGCCCAAGATCATAGGCTCTTCTCCCCGAAAGGAACACACCAACCTCTCTATATTGTCCCAGGATGCTAATTTGGGAGTGCTTCTGAATTGGGAAACGGGAATCCTGGAGCAGGGATTCGTGCAGGGGTGCAACGGGTAGCCTCATCCTAGGGCAGGCCATTCCCTGACGTTTGGAGCGAGAGAGAACCAGTCACAGCAGTTTCAGAGGTGTGGCCGAACTTGCGTAGGAGCAGAACAGGGACTCGGCGTTTTGTTTTAAAGCAGATTTCCCAACTGCACAAATGCCCCATCAGACACCCGATGATAATTTTTAAACCAATCATTGCAGACAAAAGCATATTTTGGTCCTTGCTTACATCCTGTATCGGTGGCAGCTTCTCCTTAGGGTTCAGTAGTTTTTTGTCTGACTGCACAAAAAATAAATAAATCCCAGGGTATCACCCAGAGATGTGCCGGGCAGCCTCCTATGCAAAATAGCAGTTTGGTCCTGCGGGAGCCTTAAATGACAAAACCAATTTGTTTCTGGTCTGGGGGTGCGCTTCTTGATTTTGAGCGAGGGGAGCCTGGAACAGCAACCCCTGCAGAGTTGCAGCAGGGAACCTCCTCAGAAGACCCTTGTGTTTCTGCGTCAACAGCGGGTTGACCATTCCATTCACACCAGACCCAGAGAGATTTGGTTGAGCTACCTGCATCCTGGCAAGAAGCTGAATTACAATGACATTTCCCCCCCTCCCCTCTCTCTGTCCATAACAACATGAGAACAAGATGGGTCGGTGTGAGGAGAGTGGGTAGAGGAAAGCTTTTCTTGCCTCTCGTAACATTCGAACCCGTGGCCAGCCAATGGAGTGGAAGGCCGGGAGATTCAGGGCAGATAAAAGAAAGCCGTTCTTCAGGCAGCGCAGAGCTAAACTGTGGAAGTCCCAACTGCAGGAGGCAGGGATGGCCACAAACTTGGATGGCTTTCAGAGAGGATTACGCAAATTCGTGATGGATGAGGCTATCGTGGAATCGTAGAGTTCGAAGGAACCCCAGGGGGTCATCCAGTCCAACCCTCTGTAATGGCCACCAGCCATGGTGGCTATGTTCTCCCTCCATGGCCGGGCGCAGTCTACCTGTGAATACCATTTGCTGGGAAACGCAAACTGTGATTGCTGTGGTTCTCAAATCCTGCTTGGAGGCTTTGCTTGGGGACGTTGTGTTGGCCACCGTCAGAACAGGCTGCTTGGTATCTGGTGGGGAGAATGCCCACCCCCTTGCCCAAAAGAATCACCCTCCACTCCCTTGGAGAATAGACAATCCATGATTTTCATTTCTCTGCCCTGGCCCCCCCCCGCCCCCCGCCCCTGCTAATTCGCACCCAACACTTCCTTTTTTAACATTTCAATGTCCAGGAAATCCTTGGAGGTATTTGGGGAAGACAGATGCCCCATGGCTGGGGGCACACTGGCAAAAGCCCCCCCACCATTCAAAATACCCTGGAAGTTGGCCGTCGTATCTCTTCTCCTCTCGGCTCACGAGTCTCCCAGGAGGACCGAGATGCAAACTGGTGACCCTACGGAAGGCCAAGCTCCACCAAGGACACGATCCTGCCAGAGAACGAATGGATAAATACGAGAAAGGGAAACAACTGTTTATTGACTTAAGAGTATTTACTTTGTCTCTCGGGACGTGGTGACCTTGCCAGTTTCAGTTTGAACCTCTTTGTGGCAAGACCGAGCGATTTCCCCCGCCCCACCCCAAAGTTCAAATGATAAGCTGCGAATCAGGAAGTCGCAGAATCCTGGAATTGTAGAGTTGGGAGGCACATCTCTGTGTCCACTTTCTTCACGCTGCGCCCCCCCTAACTTGTAGGATTCTGCAGATCTAGCTCAGGGGAACCTGAAGCCCTCCAGGTGTCGTTAGACTCCAACTCCCATCAGCCCCTGCTGGCAAAACCCGTGGCCAGGGGAATGATGGGAGCTGGAGTCCAGCTACAGTGTACAAACCTTGTTGACTGTTGTTTTCTCCCTAGGCTGGTGTCGTCTGTCCAGGCCACGATGGCCACTCTTTCGGGGATCATTGTCATCTTCAGCTGCAAGGACGTCGTGCACGACAGGTAATTAAAGAGAGGCCGTGGGGCTGTAAACTGAAGCCAGGTGTGCAGATTTTCACCTGCACTTATCAGAGGACTTTCACCTGCGAGAGATAAGGATGCTTGGATTGCAAGCATCTTCCTCCTGAACAAATCCCGGAGAGGCTTGCTTCCGGATAAAGGTGTGTGAGATCAAGCAGCCCTTGCTTCCGGGTTTGACGTATTTCACGGAATCCATGGAATGGATGGGACCCCAGGGGTCATCTAGTCCAACCCTCATCCAGATTGGAATTAGGTCGTGTTGTGATGTGATGTGATGAGGAGAGGGCCCTAGCCTAGTGGTAGAGAGAATTTGCTCTGCATGCAGAAGGACCCAGGTCCAACCTACATTGCCAGGTAGGACAGGTTGAGACTGCTTGCCTGAAATCCTGGACAGCTGCTGCCAGCCAGTGCAGACAATACTAAGTCCAATCGACCCCGTGGTCTGACTCTACAAAGGCAGCTTCCTTTGTTGCTGAGACCCCGATCCAGACCTGGAGTGCAGATTCTCTGACTCAGATGCCCCTGAGTTGCAGAAAGCGCTTGGAGGCTGGCAATGCTCCTCATAGGAAGCTGTTCATCTAGATCAGTACTGCCTACACTGGCTGGTAGCAGCTCTCGAGGGTTTCAGGCAGGGGTTCAGTGTAGATAACTGTCCTGGAGTGGCAGGACACAGAGGAATGATGGGAGGAACCAGCTAAGAGAAGAAAGCTCAAGAGTCTGGAGGTTGGTGGTGGGACAACGATGAGTGATCAGAGGGAGAAGACTAGGAAGCTGAAGAGGTAATAGACCTTAGTGAGCTGGTAGAGTCTGTGGCAGAGAGAAGTGCAGAAACAGAGGCAGAAGCTAAAGCAAGGGAGTCGGATGCAGGAGGCTAAAAGAGAGATGGCTGGTGAAGAGTCGTGGGTGTCTCGCCCTCTTTCTGCGACAAGCTCCCCTCCACACTTATCTCCCAGAACCAGAAGAGGCATGAAAAGGGCAGAGCAGAGATTGGGGACACACAGGCGCAGTCTCTGAAGATTATTATTATTATTTTATTTATACCCCGCCCATCTAGCTGGGTTTCCCCAGCCACTCTGGGTGGCTCCCAACAGAATATTAAAAACACGATCAAACATCAAAAACTTCCCTAAACAGGGCTGCCTTCAGATGTCTTCTAAAAGTCAGGTAGTTGTTTATTTCCTTGGCATCTGATGGGCGGGCGCCACCACCGAGAAGGCCCTCTGCCTGGTTCCCTGTAGCTTTGCTTTTCGCAGCGAGGGAAACGCCAGAAGGCCCTCGGCGCTGGACCTCAGTGTCCGGGCTGAACGATGGGGGTGGAGACGCTCCTTCAGGTATACAGGACCGAGGCCGTTTAGGGCATTAAAGGTCAGCACCAACGCTTTGAATTGTGCTTGGAAACGTACTGGGAGCCAATGTAAGTCTTTCAGGGCCGGTGTTACGTATATGGTCTCCCAGTGTCAGCACTCCCACTCACGAATGATTGGAAAAAAACCCTGGAGAGGAAGGGACTTAGACAGCTGTGGGGAGAAGGGGACCCTCAGTCTGCAATAGCTTCATGGCGGCAGGACCTACCGGAAATGAGTTGCTGTGCTTATAAAGCCTGCCTGAAATCCTGGAAAGCTGCTGCCAGCCAGTGCAGACAATACTTTTGTGCACATCGTGGTTTTGCTAATAAAGAGTTAACTCCAGCTTGCTCAGTGTGATTTACAGCTGGCTCGCTCCAGACAACAACAGCCCCAGCATCTCACACAACCGGTTGCCAGTGATGATGGGAGTTGGAGTCCAACATGAGGGTCACAGATCTGCCCCACCCCCACCCCACCCCGCTCTAAACCTTCACTCTGTTCTCCCCCCCACCCACCCAAATTAACATATCTCCACTGGCTCCTATTGTCTCCATACCTCCTTCCATTTTCTCCTCCCTTCTTGGAAATATCCATTGCAAGCTTCTGGGAGCAGAGACCTGCACTCCGTTGCTCAACTTTAAACGCCATGCTGTGTGCACCAATGACACTCTGCCACTTTAAAATAAAAAATAAAAATCACGAGGATTAGGAATGCCCAGACTGCTGGGTATGAATTATTTTTTAAAGGGGTGGCATATTGTGTTGGCTGAACTGATCCCGAGTTGTGCAAAACTCTGTCCCAGAAAAATAGGGGGAAATGTCGCCACTTTTGCAACAGGCAATTTTGACAAGGCGGGCATTGCATAATTAACTGCAAGGGAAGCTTTGCAGAACGAATTGCATCAAGGGACCAAAACAAAAAGGTACCTCTCTCCGCCCTTGAAGACCTGAAGCTTCAGATTCCACCATTTAAAATAAAAAAACAGCTTTGTGGAGGAAGATGAGCCCTTTTAGTGGATATTAACCGGGATACCACACAGTGCCCACCCCCACCCCAAAGACAGCACCTGCCTGCAGCCTTGCAATCTTAGACACGACACAAGAGGAAGAAGGGATGGGGAGGGAAGAGGGGTGAAAGCAAACTCGCGAACCGATTCTTAAAATGCAGCGGTAGTTCTTATGACAGCCAGCTGGAATGGAAACATTTTTTGGGGGCGGGACCTTTTGCCAAATGTTGAATCTAAAATTTCAACCGGTGGTATCTGACTGAGTCCTACTCAGAGTAGACCCGTTGAGAATAAGGAACCCGGGTTCGCGATGTCCCTTAACTTCAATGGGGTCTGCTGCGCACAGGACTAGCATTGGCACAACCTGAAGTTTAAACCTATTATTATTCTTGGAATGCACGTTTCAAATTCGAAACGAGGGATTTCCAGGTCCTTGGCCCTCGGCCCATGATGCCCTCGAATGCCCACCCTTAACCCCACCCCTCTGCGCCCTCCCTTCTCCTCCCCAAACAGGCACTGGATTGCGCAAGAGTACATGTGGATTGTGGCCGCCTACATGGCCTATGACATCTATGTCATGTACCTCTGCCACTGGCACAAGGGCGAGGAGAAAGGGGAGGCCACCCCGAAGCATTCTCTGGCCAGCGTCAACAGCTTCCTGCAGAGAGAAAGGCTGATGGTCACTCACCACCTCTTCATCCTCATCGTCCTCACGCCGGTGGCTACGGTGAGAGCCCTTCGGTTTTCTCAAGGAGTTTGGCACGTTCTGGGTGTTACCTGCGGGTGCTCTGCCATGCTGGCTGGGAGATGCCCACCTGCGCAGACATAAGTGTGGAAGCTTCCTGGGAAGTGTCTGTAACTGCCATGATTAACTGGCAGCGAAAGGTTTGGCCCGCCATCTTGATTCAAAATGGCGACCAGCGGTACCCGAAAAGGCAGCCGAAAGACCGCTCCTTGATCTTGGGTCCCGTGTGCAAAATTTGGTTAAAATCAGTGCCGTTTTGAAAGGCCCAGCCTGCCGTCTTGATTCGCAGTGGTGCCCGATTGTTTGTTTGTTTTTAAATTTCTATACCGCTTTATATTTTTAAGAAAAATCTCAAAGCGGTTTACAGTACATTAAAATCAATAAAACATAAATAAAACAATCTGAAGGAAGTCAAATACAGTGGCAACTGTGGTTAGGAACTGAATCCGTTCCGGAGGTCCGTTCGTGACCAGAAACAGTTCTTATCCTGAGGCGCTCTTTTGCTAATAGCGCCTCCTGCTGCGCATGCCATTGGCGCACGATTTCCGCTCGCATCCCGGGGCAAAGTTCGCAACCAGGAGCAGCTACTTCCGGGTTAGCGGAGCTTGTAAACCGAAGCATGCGTAACCTGAAGCGTTCCTAAACAGAGGTGCCACTGTATAGAGTACACAGTCAAAGCAACATAACAGAAAACTAAAATATTATCAGTGTGATGTAGTGGTTAAGAGTGGTAGACTCATAATCTGGGGAACCGGGTTCGTGTCTCCGCTCCTCCACATGCAGCTGCTGGGTGACCTTGGCCTAGTCACACTTCTCTGAAGTCTCTCAGCCTCACTCACCTCACAGAGTGTTTGTTGTGGCGGAGGAAGGGAAAGGAGAATGTTAGCCGCTTTGAGACTCCTTCGGGTAGTGAAAAGTGGGATATCAAATCCAAACTCCTCCTCCTCCTCCTCCTCCTTCTTCTTCTTCTTCTTCTTCTTCTTCAGATTTCAGAATAAAACATTACAAAGGAGGTCAACTACAGAATGCATATTTAACATAGGGCTGGTGAGTGTGGGCCCTGCCCCCTAGGCCAGGTGGAAAGGGCCTTGCAGGGAGCAGCGTTCACACTCACAGCCGAGCGACGTTCCTCCGGCCTCATGAGGAGACTCAGCTTGGATTATATGCAAGCATAGAAGGGCTCCTTGATTCGGGAACCATCGTGCAAAATTCTGTTTGAAACGGCATCCGAAGAATGGCAAAAGCCTGTTCCTTGATTTCAGGAACTGTGATGCAAAATATGGCTGTGATATCTTAAGAGCTGTCCACACAGGCCCCCCCGGAAGGCTGCCCAGAAGGGAATGTGGCCCTCACACTGAAAAGCATTCCCTACTGCTCCTCACCAACTCCAGAAAGAGCTGCTTAGGGTTGATGGCTTGCACACACAGACGCACAAATCCCTAAAATTCTCTCCACTGCTTTTGTCCACAGCACTTCAGAGGTGAGCTGGGAGACTTCTTCGTCGGCTGTATCTACACGGCCGAGCTGAGCACCCCCTTTGTATCGTTGGGCAAGATCCTGTTGCAGGTAAAACCGCAACCCCGGGCTTTCTCGAGACACTCGGGGTCCGATACCCGTTTCTTTTACTCCCTGGCTAAAAGTAGAGATGTGCTTTGCTCTGAGGCTCAGGGCAGTTGTGTTTCAGATGGCAAAACACAGAATTTCCTGCTGTCGCAGGCACCTGCCTTCATTTCTTCACGAGCCACTGGTGTTTGTTTTTTTTTAATGAAAAACAAAAGCCGTGCAATCATGCAGAGAAGCAACAGGCACCCCCCCAAGAGACGCTAAATGGACTGCACCAGTGACTCTGAAACATACTGCAAATGCGCGACTGAGTTGTTGTCCTCTACAAAGGAGGAGGATGTTGCAGGAAATAAGGTGTATGGTTTTATAATTTGTTCGAAGCCACCCAGAGTGGCCGGGGCGACCCAGTCAGATTAGGATGATTAATAATAATTTCTGCACCTCTAGGGGTTTCTGGTTGTTGTTGTTGTTGTTTAAATAGATGTATATACCGTATTTTTCGCTCCATAAGAGGCACTTTTTTCCTCCTGAAAAGTAAGGGGAAATATCTGTGCGTCTTATGGAGCGAATGGTGGTCCCTGGAGCTGAATTTCCCAGGGGCCAAAAGAGGATCATGCTTTTTATTTTACAAAGAGAAAAGGGGGTGTTGAAAGGACCCCACTCAGCAGCTGATCAGCAAGAGATCGGGAGAGAGATAAGAGTCCCCGGCTCCCTTTCAGCCCCGCCTTCCATTTTTGAATGTGCTGCAGAGGGTGGTTGTTTGTTTCCCCAGAGACATGTGACTGGCTGATTAGATTATCTGTCTAGAAACTGTAGAAAAGGCTCCCTTTCCTTTAGAAGCTGCAGAAATGTGAGTTGAACCCCATAAAAACGGGGCTTTTCCTCTTTGCTTTTCCCCCTTTGCAAAAGGAGATTTGCTTTCCCCCCTTTGCAAAAAAGCTGTAAAACTTTTAGCTGATCCTCAAAAAAACAGGGCTTTTCCCTTTGCAAAAAAGCTGCAAAACTTTTAGCTGATCCTCAAAAAAACAGGGCTTTTCCCTTTGCAAAAAAAGCTGCATAACTTTTAGTTGATCCTCAAAAAAAAGCAGGGCTTTTAGAGGAGGAAAACCAGAAAAAAAATATTCTTGTTTCCTCCTCTAAAAACGAGGTGCGCCCTATGGTCCGGTGCGCCCTTTGGAGCGAAAAATACGGTAACTATTTCCACCTCCGCTTTACTCGGCTTTCTCTTCCCCAGCTGAAAATGCAGGATTCAGCCTTGCACAAAGTCAACGGCATCCTCATCCTGGTGACCTTCTTCCTGTGCCGCATTGTCCTGTTCCCCTTCATGTACTGGGCCTACGCCCGCCAAGCGGGTCTCCCCATCTACAAAGTGCCTTTCCACATCCCCTTCCACTGCAACGTGGCCAACGCCCTGCTCATCGCCCCTCAGCTCTACTGGTTCGTCCTCATCTGCCGCAAGGCCCTGAGGCTGTACAGCGCCCCACCTGCCCCGGACCGAGCCAGATAATGGCGGCCTGAGACCTGGTCCCCGGCGGCTGGGTCCTGCCTCCCCCCGACTTTCTGCACCAGCCTCTCGGGAGAGACCTCTCAGTCGGGACGCCGTGGGCTTTGCCCAGGATAAGACAGGCAACGACCTCTGCAGATGGCCCCCGGGTGAAATCCGGTTGCCATACGGTGCGAGCAAGGCCGGTTTGCTTTTTGTTTTGTTTTGTGTTTTGAGGAGTCTACCGCCAGAAGAGTGCTGCTGGATCCGGCCACCCGCACACCTCGCCCAGCATCCCGTCCTCACCCACCAAGGTGCTCAAAATGGGCTGGGATTCCTGGAAGCTGTTTCCAGTTTGCAGGGGGGGGGGCAGAGTGCCAGGATCCTTCCCTTCTCCTCCGCCAGCGCTGGCCTTTCTTGGGACAAAAGGGTGGGCAGAAAGGGGCACTGGATATGTCAGCTGTAGGTTTCTCGGCTTCTGTGAAATCAAGGGTTTATTGGTTCCCAAGTCATGCTCTCAATAGGAGCAAGAAAATGACTCTCTCCACCCCATTATACTGCTGAAGTGAAGAAGGCTGCGTGGGGGGGGGGCAGATAACCCAGAGTACATTTTCCGCACAGGAGGACTGTGAACTGTTTTCGCCCCAGGACTCGAATCGTGAGCTTGGGACCCAAGGACCGGTTTGGCAAAATCGAGCTGTCTTTCTACCCACTCCCCGAGCTGTAAAAATGGGGTGGAGGGTATGGATTCTATGCTGGGAAAGAAAATGGGGCATTGGGCAGTCTGGTCATCATATTTGGTGCAGGGGGGGGAATGACCAGGCAGCTGGAGGCCGGTGCGGGGATCGCCCCCTCTCGTGACCTGGTTTCGGGGCCAAATCATATGTGTTGGTGTTTCATTGGGGCAAGCTTCTCCTGTCTGTAAGAAGAGTATTTTTGCCGGGGCCCTGCAGGGGTCGGCCTAAAATCCCCGTGCCAGCAGTGCCAGCGTCACACAAGGGTGAAGCTTCCGCACGCAATTCGCACCTGGCTCCGCGTCGACGGTGGCCCCCTGTTTGGAATACAAGCAGTCTGCCACAGGTGGGGCTTGGGTCTAACCCAGGGGTAGTTCGGCTGGTAAAGCGTGAGACTCTCAATCTCGGAGTCGGGGGTTTCAGCCCCACCTTGGCCCCCAAAAACCCCATATTGCAGGGGGTTCGACTAGATGACCCCTGTCTCCCTTCCAGCTGTACAGTTCTACGGAAAGCTGTGGCCTGCCAGATGGGGCTGGACTACAACTCCCATCATTCCCCTGGCCACTGGCCACGCTGGCTTCTGGGAATTGGGAGTCCAGCAGCATTTGAATTCCCCATCACTGGTGCAATCCATTTTCCTACAGGGGTGTCCATCCCCCCCATCACTTCTTGTGCCCATTTACTTTCTGGTCAAGCTGGGGGGGGTGGATAGAGGGGCAATGACATCACAGGCTGGGAGGGGGGGGGTTGTCTCTAGACCCTGCTCAGCTTGGCCAAGAAGCAGCTGGTCTTTTTTTTTCTACCTCCTTGTTTATTTCTGATATTTCCGGAACTCCTTTGCAAGTACCACGTAGGAACAGCCTCCGGATTGATGCGGCTACAAACCGGCGTCTCCTCTGAGGTTGTGGTGCTCTTCCAGAGGTTCCCAAACGTCACCAGAAGCGCCCTGCAGGATCGGGCCCGCCTAGCCCGACCTCCTGTCCTCGCGGTGGCCAACCAGGTGCCCCCCAAACAGGGCCTGAGCACAACAGAAAAACACTCTCCCCACTTGCGATTCCTAGGAACTGACAAATTCAGTGGCTTTTTACTGCCCCCCGACAGTGTTGGGACACCACAGCCAGCCTGCCTTTTGCAGCCCAGCGATAAGCAGATTTATCCTCCACAACTGTGCCTCATCCCTCTTAAAGACAACCAAGATGGCCGCCCTCACGACAATTTAGGGGAGCGAATTCCGTAGCGGCGCTGGGTGAAGTTCTTTCCGCTCAGTTTTCCAGCTCTCAGCTTCATTAGATGTCCCCGTTGGGTTCTAGTATGGCGGTTTACCTCGGTTGTCGAACGTAATCCCATTCCGGAAGACCGTTCGGCTTCCGAAACGTTTTGACAACCGAGGCGCAAAGGGCGGTCTGCAAAGTCAATGGAGAAAATTGAAAGAAAGAAAAAACGACCCGGAAGCCAGTCGGCTACCAATTCAAAAATGGAAGCAATTACTCTCAGGTTTTCGGCGTTCGAAAACCGCAATGTTTGGTTTCCAAGATGCTCCAAAACCGAGGTACCGCTGCATTTGGGAGGTTTTCTTCCTCTCTCTCATATCTACTGTTCTCCACACTGCATGCATTGTGGAGAACAGAAGATGGGGAGGTTATCTTCTCCTCTTACCTCATTTAACCCTCCTTTTTTACTTCCTAAACTAAACCCTCGCCCCCTAAATGCTGTAGCTTTTCCTCGCTGTGGAGTCACTTTGAAACCTCAAATCTCTTCCCACAGTCCTTTTCAGGGATGATGGGAACTATTGTCTGACGACAGCCCCCACCCCTGCCAGAAGCTCTGACCATGCCTATATTTCCCAGACTTTCCTTTATTAATATTATTTTCCTTGAGACCAATAAGGTGCCTTGTGTACAACAGGACAGGGAACAGCCCTCAAATGTCTCTGAAATTGCACAAATCCCAGGAGATATTTTTCTTTCCCCTCCTTCAATAAGCCAACTCGCTGGTTTACAATACTGTATCTGCTCCAATAGGCCTGAGTGTTATTTTTTCTTTGAAAGGAAGATCATATGCCAGGGATATGATAAGAGGTTGAGAGAACAGCAAACCTCATCCCTGTTCTACAATATTTACCGGTAAATGCTGTCTTTTGACTTCCAAGTGATGCTACGAGAGGTGGTTAGACGTGCCAAACATCTTAAGAATGGCTTTTGAAGTTGCCCAGTGGAATTGGCAGCAGAGAGATTGACAGAAGCATATTTCCCTCCCTGGGAACGCTCAACGTTATATTGCAAAACCAGAAAGGAATGTACTGTAAATAAGTATTCACTGCGTCCCTCATAATCAGAGGATTCTACGGGTTTTGGGTTCTCCAAAAGATGACAAACAAGTGCCTAGGAGCCGCCCAAAACCCTATAACCACTTTCAGTGTTTACACGCTACTCTTTGGGGGACATCGTCAAGCAACCCGAGGACAAGTCTCCTATCACTGTGACACAACCCTGCCGAAATGGGTGAGGAAGGGAAAAAAAGAGAGACTCCATATTAAATGGTTTTATGTCACTGGATTCACTGTTTTCTCCTGCAAGACTACAGGCCTGGTATATATATATATTTGAAAGCAGACAAATAAAAAGATAACCCGTTGAGAAATTTGAATTGTTGACTCTTGTTCAGTGCTCGAAATAAGCCAGGTGTATTTTGTGACCGAGTGAAGATACCTAGGTGTCAGGATGGTGCCAGATGTCTCCGCAACCTGGAGATGCATGCCTGGGGATCATTGGATCTTGACCATGGGTAGGCAACCTAAGGCCCGGGGGCCGGCCCAATCGCCTTCTAAATCGGGCCCGCGGACAGTCCAGGAATCAGCATGTTTTTACATGAGTAGAATGTGTGTGCTTTTATTTAAAGTGCATCTCTGGGTTTTTTGTGGGGCATAGGAATTTGTCCTTCCCCCCCCCCCCCAAAAAAAAATCAGTCCGGACTCCCACAAGGTCTGAGGGACAGTGGACCGGCCCCCTGCTGAGAAAGTTTGCTGACCCCTGATCTTGACTGTTTTCACATCCTGTAGAATTCTATCCGTTATATTTTATCTGAATGAATTTCAGGAACCCAAATGCTCCTGTGGAGCAGCAGTGAATGCTTGTCTTCACTGCCCAGCTCACATCTGTGAAGAATATCCCTATGTTATGAATGGTCTGTGTCACCATTAAGAAAAAGAGGCCGGAATCGGCCAATAGGTATGTGGATTGTCCCTGGATAAGGTGACATTTCTTAAGTTCTCGACACTCTTAACCCAGCTCAGTGTTGTCATCTGAACTAGCCAGATGTTTCACTGATAATTGCAGTCAGTCAATCATTTGAAAAATAAAATTTTAGAGCCGTCTTGCCCCAAAATGGCAACCAGACATTGTTGTACTCTGGTGACTGTAACCTTGGTTTAAGGATGAGTAGCTGTGTTGGTCTGCCATAGTCGAAACAAAATAGAAAATTCTTTCCAGTAGCACCTGAGAGACCAACTGAGTTTGTTCTTGGTATGAGCTTTCGTGTTGGTCTCTCAGGTGCTACTGGAAAGAATTTTCTAATTGGTTTAAGGAGCCATTTGGGGCCTAGCTTTTATTTCTGAATTTCTAACACTGCTTTTGTTTCTCTTCCATGTGTTCCCTTTGATTTATTAAGCTGCTCCGTAGGAAGTAGTGATGATAGCACAGCCTCCTGGAACCGGGTGCCAGACAGGAGTTTCTGGACTACAGTTCCCATCATCCCCCTGGCCATGAGCCACACTAGCAACATCACTGTTAAGGGGGGTTGGCGGTTTGCCACCTTGCTCTGTAGCAATACTAAGCATTAATATGAACTAAAGCGGTTAGGAGCCTGCACGGCCCTCCCGGATCTTGCCGAATTGCAACTTCCAACAGGCCTGATGGGAGTCACAGTTCAGGGCCAAATGTTCCCCATGCCCGATAACAGAGCTTGTTTAGCTCCTCCTTTCTGGCCCCTTGTTTGCCTTGGACCAATCAGGGAACCGGAGATCACCCCGGGCTCTGTTCAAAGACGCCCTCTTTTGAACCACGAAGCTCTGCTGCTTAAGGATTTAGCAGAAGGCTAAAATCAAGTGTAACGGGCAACTGATTAAAAACCTAAAAGCAGAACTAGGGAGGTGAAAGACGAGCCTTAAGGATCTGGCCCAACTAAGAGAGTGCAAATATAAGGAACCCTTCAAATTAAGTGCCCAGGTGCCACAGGTTGGCGTAACGGCATTAAGAGATTGGCGATTTCTTTTTGACCACTTTTTGTGGCAATGCGTTCCGTCACCTTTTGCAAAGAATGCCTCATCCGGTGAAACCCTTTGTGCTTCTTGCAGAGGCTTTAGCCGTTAAATGGTGTGATGCAGAGGGGAATATTGGGTGCCTAATAATCATTATTTTGCTATTACAGGAGAGACCACCAACAGGTAACTACGTTCTGCTGGAACGTTTTTCCTCCAAGCCCCAGAAATAGCAGCTCTCACTCCACAAAAACTCTTTGCAGTGTGTTGCAGAATAGATAAATTAATGGGCCCAAGTCAAGCCACGTCCATTAATTTCAGCGAGTTTGCTCTGCACATGGTTAATGCTGCATACTAGCCACAGATTTTAAAACTCTTTTAGCTCTTTCAGTGTTAAGTCTGGGAAACCACCTTGAGACCTAAGTAAAAGGCGATTGATAAATGAATTGGTAACGACCAGCTGCATCCAACATTCATACTACTCTGAGTAAACCCACTGAAATTAAAGGATGTGACTAATCTAAGTGCTTCAGTTTCAGGAGTCTGAGTTGAATTTAGTAGGAGATACACTCCAATAATCACAAAATAACAACAAACAGGGATCGCCAAAATGCTTATATCCCATCTTCACCACAGAGGTCATCTGAAGGAGTGTTGTGGGTCATCCCCCAAGTCGGCGAGTCTCATTTGACAACAGCAGCTTTCAGTGCCATGGGCCCAGTCCTGCGGAACTCTCTGCCACTGGAGACTCAGCAGGAACCTTCTCTGCCAACTTTTAAGCACATGCCGAAAATTTATCAATTCCACCAGGACTAGGCAGGTAATTAAGAGTGCATCCTTCCGCAATGGTTTGCCAGTGCTCATTTTTAAGCTTTTTTGTGCTTTTACAATACACGTTTTACGTTTTCCTTGCTGTAAACCACTCGGATATGTGTATTTTATGATATGGCAGCATACAACTATTTAAACAAACAAACAAATACTGATTAGCCAGTTGCGAAAACCATCAACAAGGAAAGTGATAAAAAGGTTTATTATAGAGGTTCCTGATCTCCCACTGCTCCTTTGGGGAGACGCCTGCAGAACGAACCAGGGCCCTGAGGTTCAGAAGGCACCTTTGATTCCGTACGGATCGCGCCACCTGCTTCCCAGTTCTCGAACTGCAGCCGGCTTCACAGCTTCCGGAGCTTCTGCAGGAGCATCGTCCGCAGCTCCTTGTTGGTGACGTTCTCCGCGATGGACTCCAGGAAGTGCCTCTCGTTGGCCTTCCTCAGGGCGCTGCCGAGGGACTCGTCGGCGTCGTAGAGCATCTCGTACTGCGAGAGGATCTCGAGGGAGAGGAGGAGGAGGGGCTCGCCGGTGCTGTCGTCCGGCAGCATGGCAGCCACGTGGAGGGCATGGCAGAAGATCTGGATGTAGACGAAGGACAGCTCTCTCGTCACGTTGTTCTTCTCCTGGGCCGGCTGCCACTGATTCCGGGCAATGCCCTTGACCGAGCCCATCAGGTCGGACACGGCGAGGCAGTACAGTCTGGCCACATGCTTCCACGCCTCGGCCGGCAACCATGTGCAGCCGCTGGTGCCGCAGAGGAACTGAAACGCCCTCAGGAGAAGCACCGAGAACTGGAGGTGGTAGGAAAACGGGCGGAAGTTCAGCAGGGGCAGAAACTGGACGTACTCCAGCGAATAAGGCACGTACAGCACTTCCTGATCCAGGAGGCTCTGCACCACGCCAACCAGCCTCCGCCACTCGCTGTGGCTGCACCAAGGGAAGACCTGGACCAGGGCCACCAGGAAGCCTTTGCTGAAGAGGTTGACCTCCTCGGGGTTGTCCACGTTGACCGCGAGCAGCGCCAGCATCTGCTCCCGCATTGCGGCAGACACACAGCAGCACTCCATCCACGCCAGCAGGCCGCTGCCCGCACCGTAATTCGGGAGCGGGCAGGACGTCCACTCGCCCTCCGGGAGCTTGCAGACCTCAAAGAGTGTGGCCGGGACCTCGTTCTTGAAGTGCTCCCCGTAGATGCTCTTCAGGCGGAGGCCGACCGTCCAGTCCAAGGCCGCCACCTTCTTGTGCAGCCAAGCCACTGACTGCGCCCACAGCTCGGGCGACAGGGAGTCCTTCTGCGCCAAGAGGGCGTCGCAGAGCTGAGCTAGGTTGGCGGCCACCAAGTCCTTGGCTTCCAAGGGGCAGCCGTGCTGGTCTTGCGGCTCGTGCCAGTACTGGGCAAAGCCATCGAGGAGCTTGCAGAGGCACAAGAGGAGCGGGAAAGGGTGGCAGGTGTGGAGCCAGCTGCCCTCCTTGGGGGGCAGCGGCACTTGCAGGACTTTGTTGAGGATCTGCAAGCAGAGCTCGACGCAAGGGGAGCCCGCCTTCAGGAAAGGGAGGACGAGGGCTTGCGTCACCTCTGCCGGAGAGAGGAGAGGGCTTGCTCCGCTCGGCTGCAAGAGATAAACCAAGAACTCCAGGAATTGCTCCTTCTCCTTGGGTGACGAGAGGCGGTCCCAGACAGCTTCTTTCAGGCACCCCAGCAGCAGGCTGACGGGTGCTTCCTCCAGGTCTAGAGTCTCCCGGAAGCTCAGAGCTGGGAAGGAACACAGGATCTCCGCCAAGAACTGGTGCGTCCCCAAATTGGCCACAGCTAAGTTGCTCATTTTCTTGATGGTCGCCTCCGGGTTGAGGACAACCAGCCGGGACACGGAAGCCACGGCCTTCTTCAAGCCTTCTCCGGAGGCGCTCTGGATGATTTGGTTGAAGGCCACGTTGAGGTCCTCCTGGAACCCCTCCGAGAAAGCCTGCGACACCCTGGAGAGACCCTGCCTGCCCCAAGCAGCCAAGACGCCCGAAATCACTTTGTTCTTATCCGGCAAGGAGAGGTCCATGTAGCACTCGAGCAGGACCCTCGCCACCGTGGCTCGCTGCTCCTGCTTCATGGAGGAGTCAGCAGACGCCACCGTCTCCAGCAATTTTGAGACCAGCTCTGGTTCCCTGAACAGGTCTTTGTTCCGAACGAGGCAAGCGACCCATTCGTCTGTGAACGCCCAGCTTTTCTCCGAAGCAAAAAGGGAGCACATCTCTTGGTGCCTGTCCATCTTCTTCTCGATGACCACCATGGCCACCGAAGGCAGGAGGTCACCACCGGAGCTCTTGCCCCGCAACTCAGGGCTCACTTTCTTCAAGAAGCTCGCGATGAGGTCACCGAGCGCCGACATCTCCTGCGCCGCGTCTCTGTTGCGGTCTTCCTGCTTGGCGCAGCTTGCCAGCTTCTTCTCGAGAGAGGCCAGGGCCTCCAGGAGCCGGTAGCTCTCGTAGCAGATCTGCTGGGGGTCGCTGAGCAGCTCCCGCAGAGCGGGGGACCACTCCTCCAGCAAGGCCCGGAGGAAGCCCACGTCAACGGGCAGCGCTTCGCCCGGCAGCCGTGCGGCATTCAGCAAGCTGATGCTCCTCTCTGCCTCCTTCACCTGCTCGCCCAGTTCCTGCTTGCTGTATTGACTACCGCAGTCGCTGCTCCAGAGTGTTACCACGGAGGAGATCTTCTCCAAATAAGCCTGGACCGGCAGCGGGTCCACCTCATGCTGCACCACGAGCGACGCAGAGAGCACGTCTGCCAGGTTGGCGAGAGCGTAGCATTTCATCCTGGCCGGCTCGACGCTCTCCTTGATGAGCTTCAACCCTTCGGTCAAGACTGGGAGGACGCCAGCGGCCACGGAGGAACCTAGCAAAGAAGGTGCGTTGCTCTTGAATCTCTTTGGGGGCTGCCCCACCTCATCAGGCTCCGAGAGATACTGGTGGGACACCGAGCGGAACAGCATCATCAGCCTGTCCTCCTGTCCCTCCTTATGCTTCAGAATTTCCCACCAGACGTCCAAGAAGAATGAGACGTCGGCCGGGGAAGTCTCATTGGCCACATACCCCACAAAGGTCTCCAGCTCCTTCCGGCAGACGTGTTCCGGCAACACCAGCAGCAACTGGGCAAACAGCCGCGGGGCGTTGACAGCCTTGAACAGCTCAAAGAGGACAGTGTGGTTGATCTCCGGGATCATGTTGCTGGCCGAGAAGAAGACATCTTCCTTCCACCTCTGGTTGGCGGAGATGGAGGGTGACGAGAGGAGGATCTTGGACCAGAGGACCACGGCGGCTTTCCTCTTCCAGGCGCCGGGCTCGGGCGGGTACGACGAATGGGACGTGCAGATCTCTTCCAGGGCGTCGATGATGGGCTTCCCCACTTGGGGCCAGTCGGACTTGGCCAACTCCGACAGCGGTTTGGGGTGGCAGATGCTGGAAGCCAGCAGGAACCCCCCGTGCAACACACTCAGTTCTCCGCAGATGGTCACCGGCCCTGTTTAAGCAAAGACAGGCATACTGAGAAGGCAAAGACATGTATTTAATCCATCCAGCCCTATATGGCCCGCTCTGACTAGCAGCAGCACTCTTCGGTCCTGGGCAGAGACACATTAGAAGCTGACTTATATAGGCTCACAGCACTGGGTCCAACTAGCTCAATACTGCCCACACTGATTGGCAGCCGCTCTCCAGGTCTACAGGGAAAGGTGAATTCCCAGCCCTATCTGGAGATGCTGGAGAATGAACCTGGGACCTTCTACATGCCAGAAAGCGGCTCTGCTGCTGAGTCCGAGACCTTCCCACCTACTCCACGATCCTTTAAGTTGGAAGTGTGGAGGTTCGAACCCAATACCCTTCTGTGAGAAACACTGTTGGTCAACAGGACCCCACGTGTACCCTCTCGACCGTCTTGATCTGCGGAAAAGTGCCACATAATAGTCGTTTTGCACTTGTATGGAATAGATTTTCCATGGTGGCAGCATCCAGATTCTCTGGAACTCCCTGCCTCTTGATGTTAGGCGGGGTGCCTTAGCTGCATTCTTTTCACCACCTGCCAAATACTATTTCCAGGGGGGGGGGAATATACATTTGAATCTGTTTTAGCTTAACAGCCAGCTTTAATTTTATTTTGAATTTTTTAAGAAACAGGTTTTTGATTTCTACCTATCATTTTAATGTATATTTTTAATGTGGGGTAAGGTTATCTTTGGAGATTTTGCTTACAGTTAAGTGGAAGACAAGTTCCCCCCCCCAATAAAATTAAGAAAAGAGATAACGCCATTGAGCACACCTGCTGCAGAGTGTGGCAGGTTTTATTTTATTTTAAAAAGGAACAGTAATTCTCTTTATAACCACCATCAACCAATTTGTCATCACCTAGCTGGCAATTACAACAACCCTGCAGGCAAGGCGAAGTCAGTCTTATAACCAGCCCATATTCCAGGGATGGAGACGCTGAGCGAGAGAGACACCTGGCTTTGCTTAAGCCTGCAGGCATGGCCAAACACTGCCCTCCAGCTGTTTTGGGACTACAACTCCCATCATCCCTAGCTAACAGGACCAGTGGTCAGGGATTATGGGAATTGTAGTCCCAAAACAGCTGGGCGGCCAAGTTTGGCCATGCCTGGAAGGCCACTAAGTGGGCTCAGGGTTCAATGCAGAACCTTCCCTATTCATTTTGATTAATTTCATAAAACTGCTTGATGGTTAATATATACACACACCACAAAACGGTTCACACACAAGGACAATAACATTGTACGGTTAAAAGCAGCTATTTAAAATATGCAGAAGAGAGTTAAAATAGACAATAAGCTTAAAACCCGCGTCTACTGACTACACAGCTGGGTGGGATTCCTTAAAGACGGTTTTCCCCCCCAGGCTCTGAAAAGAGGACAGTAGGAGGCGATTTCAAAAGTGTGCGTGTTGCCCTCGCTAAAAGATTTGATTTCTTACAAATGCGCTCCTCGGCAGGAAAGGCCGCTTAAGAAAACCAGCGCAGAACCCCCTGAAATGAACAGCCGCGACCAACTGGGCTCCGTTCATTCCAAAGGGTCTACTCCGAGTAGCTGGAAGCGAGAGAAAGGCCAGCAGCCCCTCAACTACCTAGCTCCATGGCTTCGGGGCTGCCTCCTAGCCCGGCTCCGGCAGGCGAGGGGAAGGCGGCATGGCCGAGACCGGGGCTCCTCCGCCGCCTGCCCGCGCCGGGATCTTCAACGGCGGCAGCGACTCGGGCGACGGGACCCTCCGGGGCTCCGCAGTTGGAGACGGCGGCGGCCCCGTCCATTGTGCGCTCAGGGCGCACGGCACAAAGCTTTGGAGAGGGGCGCACGGGCGGACTCGGCCAAGGCGCGCCACGCCGCCGCTGCCGCCGCTACAGCAGTCACTTTCCAACCGCGCGGGCGCGCTGAATCCCGGCTCCTCCTCCCGGATCTCTCGGTCCCTGGGCGGATCCCGTCCAGCCAGCGAGACGGGGCTGCGCAAGCAGAAGCGCCGACGGAACAGCTACCTCTGCAGGCTCCTGCGCAACACTGCACGGCGCAGGGGCCGCCGAGCCATCCTGCTGCCCGCCTACACCGGCTGGTAAAAAAAAAAAAAAGGCCCTGGATGGAGGGGGGGGGCGGCTCTTTCTCTTAATCCTTCCTCATTAGGAGCAGCAGGTGCCGGAGTTTCCCGACTGCAAAGCGAGAAGGGCGCCGGGGTTTGGGAATATCGGGGCAGCAGACATTCTCCTCAAGCTCTCGACGTTTCGCACCTGCCATCTTTTAAATCGCCTCCTGGGCTTGTGCAGGGGATAGCTTGAGGGACGCGTCTCTGGGCATGTGCAGAGTGCTTTCTTGCATTTCTATCTTTATGGTGGCACCGCAGAAGCGCTTGCAAGCAAATAAAACGCATACGGGTCGGCGCTCAGCCCCGCTGTATTTTGGGGTGAGTGGAGATTTAATCCCAGGCTGCCCCAGTCCTAATGCTGATAAGACTACAACGGCCATCATTCCTCACTACTGGCCTTTTTAGTTGGGGCTCATGGGAGTTGTAGTGCCACAGCTGGAAGGCCACAGGGTTCCCCCTCCCGACTCTAACCCGAGGAGGGGGCACGCTGTTCGCTTCGTGTAGTCTACGACCATCGGCCATGCTGGTTGGGGCTGATGCGAGTCTGAGCCCGACACCATCCAGACAAGCGTCTCTCTCTGTAGGCTACCAATTTCTTTGAGGCATTGCAACAAAACAAAAAAAAAGGCTCAACAAATTTTCTGTCCAGATTTTCACTTTTTGAAATATGGCAACACTAGAATGACAGCTTTGGGAATCTGAAGCGAGGGGGCCTTTTGTTGCTGCGGAACTCAGCCACCTTACAAGGGTGCTGTGTCAGAAGATAATTATAGGCGATGCATTTTTAAAACCATGAAAGGTCTTCCCGCAATTCCTTACTGCTCTGTAATATTGCTCTGAGCAAAACATACACGGTTATTGTCATCATTATATGATTAGAACCCACCTTATTGCTGTGATTTTTAAGCCGTCTTTAATATTGTGTTTTAATTACTGTAACCCTGGGCCCTTAGAGTGAAGGGCAGGTATGTATGTATGTATGTATGTATGTATTTATGTTATTTATGTTATTTATTTTTCCATAGAATGTATATCCCGCTTGGTTGTAGAAATCCTCAAAGCAGTTTAAAAAAAGAGCAAGATTATAAGTAAAAGCAATTAAAACATTCAAAACATTTAGCAACAAACTGAGAACACATCAGCATTCCAAATATCTGGTTAGGCTTGCCTAAACAAAAATGTTTTTAGCAGGCGCCGGAAAGAGTATGGTGAAAATGCCTGCCTCATATCAATATGCAGGGAGTTCCAAAGTGTAGCTGCTGCCACACTACAAATGGCTGTTACGTGGCACCCATAACAGGGCCAGTGATCCAAACAGCTAAGAGGGCATATATGGGGTCAGATGATGCTCACCTTAATACTAATTAATAATAATAATAATAATAATAATAAGCAGCAGATTTAAGAAGTGCTCCTTTTCCTGCCCTCTGTTTGGAACACCAGGGACAGCCCTTTCAAGCATGACTCGCGCCTGATCTCGAGGAAGGCCCTGTGCACAGGTCTGAAGGAAGGGGCACTCATGACAACATGTCACAGGCTGAGCCTGAAAAAGCCCCTGCCCTGGTCTCGCAAGTGAAAGGGTCCGTCTCCATCATGGATCTGCTGCACAAGAGGGCTTCCCCCTGCCTGGCCAACCACGACCTAAAATACAAAGCGAAATGGGAGGCAGGGAGCAACCACGGAGACCTTTCGGAGGAGGAAGCCACCGGGGAGGTCCACGTCACCAAGGTGGAGGAGCTGGAGAAAAAGAAAAAGTGACTGCGAGGGACCTGGCTTCCAGGTCGCTTCTGTCATCTTCCGCCCTGACGATCTCTGGCGGTTAAGGCAATAAAGGGCCCCTTGAGAAGGTCTCCAGTGTCACCTTGCAGTATTTTGTAGCTGCCTCTCTCTGTTTCAGATTGGGAGCGGCGCGTTGGGCTCCGTTTTGTGGTACAGCCCTGCTAGGGTTGGAGGACTGTACCACCGTGGGGGTGGCGGTAAATGCCTTGCCTGAAAAGGAGCACCAAACCTGCTCCTTAAACCTTTTCCTGATGTGCTTAAGCAGGTTAGGGAGCAGCCTTATATAGTTCAGAGACTTCCTCCATCAAGACCACTACTGCCTGCTCTGACTGGCAGCTGCCGCCGAAGTTTCAGGCAGCTCTTTCCTCATCACCTGCCACTAACTAATCCTTTTAACCTGGAGATGCTGAGGATCGAATTGTGGGAGCTTCTGCACGCGAGGCTGGAGCTCTGCCATTTGTTTGCTGGCAACGGCCTCCGAGAATTTATTAGGTGCAGAGAATTTAGTAAGAATGTGGCACTTAAAAACATACACACATTTTGCAAGATAGAGTAGTACGGTCCCAACTATTTGGGGGAAGGGGGGGCCTGTCCTTTTAGATAGCAGGAACGTACAGTAGGATAGACTATTTATTTATTTATATAAATATTTTGCTGGCTGATTCGGACAGAAAAGTTCTCAAAGGGATGTGTACATTTGAAACACTGTACAGGACAATGACATGCAGCGGCGTTTGGTTTGGCTAATCATCACACCTTTGCAGGCTGCATCTGTCGCAGCCAAGAGGGCCCCCGCCTGCTCCATGCACACACAAGAAAGGAACAGATTCAAGAGAGGAGGGAAGGAAACTGCAATTAATTTAATTAAAAGAGAAGGAGTTCCAAGCGATAGCAGCAATACTCATCCACACGCAGAGAAAAGTATGGTCGATGCCCCCCCCCCTTTCCACTGCTAACCAGACGATTCCCCACCCAGGCTTAAGCGGAAGGCTTTGGGGTGTTACGTTTGGCAAACCATTCGTGGCTCTTGTCGGCCGCCATTGCCTGCAGGAGAGAAGAGAAAAGCCGTGAGCCACACCGCGGTGGAGAGAAGCTGAGCCCTTGGATCACCTTTAATTTGGAATAAACGTTGAAAGGGGGAGCCTCACCTCGTCTAAGAGTTTCCCACCGTTTGGGTCCACCTTTGAAAGCTCTCTGAAGGCCTCGTCCCCGACGAAGCAGATTTCGTGGCCATCCTAAAGCAGGTTGAAGAGGAGGAACAGCAAGGGGGTCACTGGAAGGGAAGCGACTTTGCCACGGCGGTCGCGGTCACTACTCAAGGGAGGTGGTAATTATTTGGGGGATATACTGTCAGTTTGCATTTCTTCATTGATCTGATGTGTAGAGATCTTTCCTGTTCTGCTTAGTTCAAGAGTGTTCTGGAAGGTTTCTTTCTACGTGAAAGAAACAGGAAGAAGGTTTCTGGTGTTTGGGTTATTCCTTCTGGGAAGCCGAGTACAGCTGGTTTAAACTGGTTCCTTATGTTTTCTGTCAAGGTCATGCAAACTATAATAGTCAGGCCAGGAGGAGCCTGGGTTCTGTTTCACACTTTCTCTTTTCTCTCTTTGTTCTGGTGTGGTGTTCTGTTCTGTATGCTATAGTGTTAAGGTTTAGTCTTATTGTAAGTTATTGTTAAGTTTAAGGTAAATCTGCTGTAACTGCATTTCTTATGGACTGTGCCAATCCTGAATGCATTGGATTTGTGACCATTCTGCTCATTTGCCTTCAGTAGCAGTACAGCTCTGCTGGATGAAATTGCCTCTGGTTTATTTTTTGGGAACTCTGCGATGTGTTAAAATTTCCTCTCCACGTGCACTACATATACAGGAACCCATAGAGATGTTGCTAGCAAGGCTGGTAGGAGTTGGAAGTCCTACATTTGGAGGTCTACAGCTTTGTCAATCGTTGCTCCAAGAAGAGGCATTCTCCTCTCTCAGGAAGGACACCCTCTGCTAAACAGAGGCATTCCTCCATCTCTTGCACACAAGTAGGGAATGCTGCTTCTTGGGATCAGGGATAGGGGACCCTGTGGCCCTCCAGGTGCTGATGGACTACAACTCCCATCGCCCCTGACCACTGGCCCTGATGCAGCAGGGGCTGGTGGGAGTTGGAGACACCTGGCCACAGAGCCCTCAGTCCTGACCTAGATCGGAGGCACAAAAGCTGTTTTGAGGTTGCACTCACGGGATCCGCCAGGATGACCACCTGAACCGTCGCTTTCCCAGGCGTGTCCAGGCTGACAAGGGGGGTCAGGATCTTCTGGCCTTCCTTCTTCATCAAAGCTTCGATGCCAGGCAACTTGGGAGGACAAACAAAACGGGGAAGGGGAAATCAGCAGAGTGCCACTCCGTCCGTTTTGAGCGAGGGAAGGGAACAGAAGAGGAAGCTCACTTCTCGTTTTAGAAAATCTTTTTGAGCACCTTTAATGAAAGAAATCTAGAACTTGGATGCCAAAGAGTTTTTGAGGAATCCCTTTCAGTTGTGTTTAAGGTGTAGTTGTTAGAGTGGCAGACTGGGACCTGGGAGGATCAGGGTTCAAATCCTCACTTGGCTACAAAGATCCTTGGGACAGTCCCTGTCTCTCAGCCTAACCTACCTGGCAGGGTTGTTGTGGGGATAAAATTGGGGGAGGGGGGAGGAGGAGGAGAAGTATGGACGCCACCTTGTGCTCCTTAGAGGGAAGCTGGGATCCAAAGGTCATCAAATAAATAAATAAATAAGCCAAACAAATGCATTTAAAGTAGTCAAGAACTAGCTGAATTAAGACTGTAAGAAGAGGGGGTAGATCCTGTCTCCCCTCCTGTGGTTTCCAGCAACTGGCATTCAGAAGCATTGCTGCCTCCAGTCGTGGAGGCAGAGCACAGCCATCGTGGCTAGTAAACATTGGTAGCCTTTTCCTCCATGAAACCGTCCAATCCTCTTTTGAAGCCATACCTGCCACTGCAAGTGTGAACTCCGTAGCTCAACTATGTGCTGCGTGAAGAAGGACTTTAATGAACAGATTGGTAGCTATTCGTCATTTTTATTTATGAACAGGTGTTGCATGCTTTTGGTATTTCCCCACTAGGCGTTTATTTCAAGGTAAAGTTGCCTTTGTCTTGTTGGGAACATTAGGAACCCCAGAAGCTGCCTGACACCAAGTCCAGGCCACTGGGCCTACCTCAGTGTTCTCTACTCTGACTGGCAGGGGCTCTGCAAGATTTCGTGCAGGAGTCTCTCCCAGCCCGACCTGGAGATGCCGCCAGGAACCGAACCCGGGACCTTTCATCTACCACTTGAGCGGAAGCCCCTTCCTGACAAATCTTGTGAGCAATCCCCACTGACCTCTTCCTTGGGGCAGGAGAAGGCGATCCTCCCAAAGGCTGCCCCGTGGTCCACGGCTTGGCTGATGCCCTGCAACTCCAGCTTACACTGGAAGGGGGAAAGGAAAGGAAAGGAAATCAGGCCATCGGGTCTGCAACGAAGACTGATGCCTCAGCAGTAACAGCAGAAGTGGGGCTTGCGAAGAGAGCGGTGACATTCATGCCATCCATTTAAAGCACATGACTTCCCCAATGGAATCCTGGGAACTGTATAGTTTGTTAACAGTGCTGGGTACTGAGGGCCAAAGACTCCCAACCACTGCAGAAGTCAGAATGGCACAGCCCCTGTCTCTGCCACACATACCTGGAAGATGTCCTGAGATCCCCTCAGCTGCCCGGTGCCCCTTCAGCCTCACCTGGTTATCTCCATAGCCGAGCAGAGCCGTCTGCTTCTCTTCGTCCTTCTCGTACAGCTTCATGCCCAGGAACTTGGCCCAGTAGTCCACAGATTTCTGCAGGCTGGACGCGGCCAAAGTAACTTTCAGCACAGGATCTGGGAGGATGGAAGAGCTTCAGGAATGGATGGGCTTTGGGTACAGGATTCAGGGTTGCAAGAAATTCGGGGCTGAGGGCTGGTAGTTCCTCTCCCCAACTTTATTGTTATTCTTTATAAAAACTGGTTATATACAGGCAGCACCTACCCCACCCCCACCCCAATTTATGCAGAGGACGCGGGTGCCGCTGTGGGTTAAATCACAGAGCCTAGGGCTTGCTGATCAGAAGGTCGGCGGTTCGAATCCCTGCGATGGGTGAGCTCCCTTTGCTCGGTCCCTGCTCCTGCCCACCTAGCAGTTCGAAAGCACATCAAAGTGCAAGTAGATAAATAGGGACTGCTCCAGTGGGAAGATAAACGGCGTTTCCGTGCGCTGCTCTGGTTCGCCAGAAGCGGCTTTGTCATGCTGGCCACACGACCCGGAAGCTGTCTGCGGACAAACGCCGGCTCCCTCGGCCAGTAAAGCGAGATGAGCGCCGCAACCCCAGAATCAGAAATGACTGGACCTAATGGTCAGGGGTCCCTTTACCTATGTTCTGCGCACCGCACGCGTCACTGAAACTGCGTATATTTGAAACACCTTTTTAAGAGCCTGCAAACACCCTATTCTGACCCAGTTCTACCCCCACCCAGCTGAGTTCTTTTTAGGTCACTTCCGGGGGTTCGGCACAGTGAGCGTATGCACAGTCACACACATATTGAACGCGCGTCAATAGGGGGTTGCCTGTACTGCTGATTCATTATTATAAAAAATCTGAGCAGTTTGCAGCAATTGCACATAAAAACAATATGATGAAAGCCATATCAAAAAAATTAAAACCAGAAATCAGTTAGCAATTGTTGAAAGGGGTATTCTTAACCGCCTGCATAAACTTGAAGGAAAAGATTTCCCCCCCCCCCCAAAGGCTGAATCTCCACGGGCAGATGAATCCACTGTCATCCTAACTACAAAATAGAAAATTCTTTCCAGTAGCACCTTAGAGACCAACTGAGTTTGTTCTTGGTATGAGCTTGGCATGAGCATGCACACTTCTTCAGATACATGCACACGAAAGCTCATACCAAGAACAAACTCAGTTGGTCTCTAAGGTGCTACTGGAAAGAATTTTCTATTTTGTTTCGACTATGGCAGACCAACACGGCTACCCACCTGTAACTGATCCTAACTACAGAGTATCATAGGCTAACGGGGGCTCTGCAGGCTGCGACCCCCTCTTTACCTTCCTTTGATGGCGTTTTGTCTTCCAGGCAGAACTTGTATCCTCCTGGGGCTTCCGTTTCGTAGACGCCTGCTGAGATCTCTTTGAGCGGCCACTGCAGCTTTTTGGCATTGCTCATAGCCTGGCTGGACACAATGGTCATCCCCTGGTGTGGCAAGAAGAATAAGAACCCCAGAATCACAGCCCTGGATGACCTGGGGCCAGTTGCTCTTTCTCAGCCTAAGCTGCCTCACAGGGTTCTGTTTGGAATAAAATGGCAAGAGGAGGGGGAAAGCATGCTCACCGCCTTGAGCTCCTTGGAGTAAATGCGGGATATGAATGTAGTAGTAGTAGTAGTAGTAGCAGAAGCATAAAAAATAACACCCGCCTGCCACATTTGACCCCTGATCTGAACCTGCCCAAACTGTTGGATCGGCTTCAGAGGTCTCGCTTTCTGACTGGCCTCTGTAGACACGACCATTTTTATTTACTTTATTTTTTCAATTCCTAAAACCTATACACTGCTTGATTGTAAAAGAAAACCCCTCAAAGCAATTTTACAAAAAAAGATAAAATCATCAATAAGAAAAAATAACAATTAATTTAAGACTTTCAAAAAGTTAAAATAAAAATGGATTAAGAACAGATTAAAACCGCCCCGGAATATTTTGATGGGAGGGCATTCAGCAAGATCTTGCTGAACTACAGCTCCCATACTCTGTGCCCATTGGCCATGCTTGCTGGTGCTGATGGGCCTTGTAGTTTAGCAGCATCAGGAGGGCCAAAGGTTTCCTAACACCTGCAGTACACCTAACCCTACCGCAATCGAAGAAGACTCCAAGCCTCAGAACACACAGTCCAAGAAAGCTCACTGATCTAGTCCCTTTGCTATGCAAACTCCAAAAACCCCCAACAGCAACCACAGAGCTTTTAAACTTTTCTATAATGAGAAATGTGGCCCACCGCACTCCCAGGGCCTACTCAGTGCTTTGTTCATTTCACTTGTTCTTTTGAGCAGAAACTAAGCCTTAGCGATCCCAGAACCAACGTACTTTGCAAACCTTCTCACTTATCAACTGAATAGAGTGGTGCCTACCAGGAAATCGTTGCCGAGGCGGTAATCTCCGATTCCGTAATTGTAGGTTAGCTCCGCGACAAAGTGATTGTCTTCTGGACCGTAGCCCACCATCGTTTTACTCCACTTGCCATCATAGGGGCTAGAAACACAGATGCCTTTTATTTGTATTGCAATAACACGGGGGGGGGGGATCCCTACATCTCACTCTCCCCTGGGGTTCTTCAGCTTACTCAGATGCCAATGTAATGGCAGAGAACATGCCTTGCATGAGAAGGTCCCAGGTTCAATCTGTGGCATCTCTGGGTAAGGCTGAGCGAGACTCTTTCCTGAAACCCTGGAAAGCCACTACCAGTCAGAGAGGGTAATAAAGGGCTTGGGCAGACATACCAGGTCAGATTAAGGCAGCTTTTTCTATTCTGATTAGTTTCCCACCTAGCTTCCCAGCCTTCTGCTCTTATCAATGGTACACAACTCCTCTCCAACGCTGCACTCATCTGAAGGGCAGCATTCTACCCAGACACTGGCACTATACACATGTAGAATTGTTGTGCCTGTCCCATGACGTCACAGAAGGTCAGCCAATGGGAAGCGAGGGAGCATTTATTTCACAGGCACTACTGGCAGAAGCAGCTTGCGTTGCCAGGCAGCAGCACCTGCCTCAGAGCTCTCCACCCCTTTGGGGCTACCACCTCCGAAAACTCAAGAGCAGGCATAGGCAAACTCGTCCCGGCAGATGTTTCGGGACTACAATTCCCATCATCCCTGACCAGTGGTCCTGTTAGCTAGGGATGATGGGAGTTGTAGTCCCAAAACATCTGCCAGGCCGAGTTTGCCTATGCGTGTTCAAGAGTGTCGAGGGAAATGTCCGCTTTGATGAGGAACAACCAAAATGAAGACAATGTACCCATTACAAGTGGCCTTGCAGCCTTCTTCAAATTCTTCATGCCTTAGAACCTGTTTGTTTAAAAAAAAAAACAAGTTAACATTCAGGCACATACAAGAAGGCTTTTGACACTTGTGAGGTGCATGGTTTGGGGACACTATTTTTTAAATTGTTTTTAATATTGCGTTTTAACACTATTATTCCAAAGTGATCTTAAACGCAATGTGACGATACAGAGAGACACACACAGTAATTTTTCTGAAATTATAAAAAAATGAATGCATTCCTGGAAAACTAAGTGCGCCGCTCTGTGGCGTAATCAGGAGCGACAAACGTTCACGAAAGCAAACGGCGCCTCTGTAGGAAAGATTGGGCCAAAGAGGCCGCCGTAATTAACTAGTCGCTCTAGGGGAAGACGCTCAAAAACCCAACAAACTCGTTCCCGCGTCGCTTGGGGCCCTAGGGCACCCGTAGCCGGTGACGTCATCCCTGCCTCAAAAAGCCCTCCCCGCAAACTGCCAAGGCCGCTTCCTAACCGCCCACCGTCTCGCGCCCCCACTTACGCGCATGCCCAGTACATCCCGGTAGAAGCGCGCGGTCTCAGCTCGGTCGCCCACTTTGAACACGAAATGCAGCGCCCGCCGAGCCTTCATATTCAGGGTCTTGTCTTTCAACCCAAACCACCTCACGCGCAAATCCGCCCACACAGAAGTGGTTCGCAAGCAACAGCGGTCGCCTGATTCAGGGGGTGGGGTTCGTTTTGGATTTATCCTCTCCTTTTTGGCGCGTGTGAATGACGTCACGACACGCAACCTACATCTGAGGCAACTTTTAAAATATAGACACGTTCAGATTTGAGGCGACAGCGCTCTTTAAACAGATAAACTTGTTTTTGAAAGCTTCTATAATTCATGATTTTCCACGAACGTTGAGTGGTGTCTCTATAACTTTATATATCTATGGTGAACACCATGTCTGGTGCGTCTTAAAAGTGTGATACTGGAAATCGCAACAAAGAATCTACTATGCCATATCTCTACAAGGGACTCGCAGCCAATGGCCGCTTCCGAATGTCCCCCGGAAGTTGCGGACAAACGTTTTTACGCCCCTCTTTCATCTCTATGGTTTTTTGGGACGGTATAAAAAAAGGACGCTGTTGCCATTAGTAACGGAGATCTCGCGATAGTCTGAGAAGGGGAAATCCCGATCGACGCCCGCGCCAGTAACCAATATGTCGGCCTTCATGAGGGGAGCGCGAGCCCCCTTCTTGCTGCTCAGGCCGGCCTTGTGCAGCGCGGCCAGCCGGCGAGGGGTCCGCGCGCTGAAGAGGAGCCCCGTCCGCGTGCTGCCCTCCGTCGCGCAGGCGCGGGAGGAGCAGCGACGGGTCGTCCCCGGCCCTCCTCAGCCCAAGGCCGGACCTTCGAAGAAGCCTCGAGACCAGGCCGGCTCGGAGAGCAAGGCCCCAAAGGCAGCGGCCGCGAAGGAGGAGAAGGGGCCGAAACGCAAAGAAGCGGAACTTCGCTTCGAGAAGGCGCAATCCGGAGACAAGAGACTTAGGCAAGGCCACGCGCGCGCGCAAGGCTTCTGGGGGAGGACGGATGGGGAACGACTACACTCGGGCGAGAAAGGCCGCGCGCAAGGGCCTCTGGGAGTTGCAGTTCTGGGTGGATGGGAGACATAGAGAAGGATGGAAATGTTTGTTGTACAAACCCCACCCTTCCTCCAAGGAGCAGGTTCCCCCCCCTTTTATTCCCACACGAATCCTGCCACGGCTGAGAGGATTTGAACTCTAGTCTGCCAGTGCCTAATCCAACACTCCAGCTGCTGCACTACATTGGTTTACTATAATAATAATATTAAAAATTAATAAGAAGCGATTTTAAACTATCTGGGAAAAGTGCCAACTGTATATCTGTCTGCTCATTCGCAGTCTTGAGTATTTGCAACGTGAAAGGAAAAACAGAAGGGAAGGGTAGAGGAAAGCAAACGAGCTGGGCTATTCTCCCCCTTGCAATGATGCTTTCTGGCAAGCAAGGCAGTGCAACTTCCCAGTGTCCCTAAACCCACGTGGTTTTCATTTAGTCAGTCTTCCATGTGGCTCTGGAAGCAGGGTAAGGTTTGCTTCCTTCCTTCACCATAGATACACATTCTCTCTAGGTTTTTTTTGGGCAGAAAAAGGCTGCAGAAGGATGTGATGGAGATTGGATGGGTTGATATAGAAACCTGCCTTATAGCAAGTCAGAGCAACCCGTCCATCTAGCTCAGAATTGTCTGCACTGCCTAGCTGTGGCTTTCCATGATTTCAGGAAGGCAACACTCCCAGGAGATGCCAGGGATTGAACCTGGGGCCTTGTGAATAGAACGCTGAGGCTTTACCTTGGAGCTACAACCATTCTCCTGGTATTGCGGGGTTTGTTATAAATGGAAACAGTTGTGCACATTTTGGATTTGTTCCTGTTGGAAGAACCACCTCTGGTTGAGCAGGCCGATGTGCTCTGTTGCCTTTGGTGGTTGTCATCCTTTGGGGCTACAGATAACATTTGTCAACCAGCATGGGGAAGAGGGGAGGAAAGCTTGTGGGCTTGATGGATCTGTTTCTCTGCAGCAAAGTGGTGACGCTTGCCAAGTCTAGGTCGTTTCGCGAGAGACATGGGAAGATCCTGCTGGAGGGCAGGCGACTAATCACCGATGCGCTGGCAGCTGGCGCCGTTCCCCAGACACTCTTCTTCAGCACCATAGAGCATCTGAAGGAGCTGCCAGTGGACAAGCTGAAAGGCGCCAGCCTTGTCAAGGTGAAGTATGAAGACCTCAAGACCTGGTCTGATGTCATCACATCTCAGGGTCTGATTGGTAAGTTCATCAGGAACGTAGGCTGTGTATAAGGCAGCCTATCGGTCCCTCTGAGCTCAGTAATGTCCACACTGACTGGCAGCAGCTCTGCAGGGTCTCAGACAAGAGGATATTCCCAGCCCAACCTGGAAGTGCTGGAAATTGAACCAGGGCAAGGCTGATACTTTGTCTCCGAGTCACAGCTCTTATCCTGAAATTAAAACAAGATTCTAGTCCTTATAAGGGGCTGGTTTAAAGAGGAACATGGGAAGCTGCCTTATACTGAATCAGACTGTATTGACCCATCTAGCTCAGTAGTTTCTGCACTGACTGGAAGTGGCACTCCAGAATTTCAGGCACTCATGGGGTGTGTGAAGCAGGGCCAGTAGGGGGTGTGGCCTGGGGAGAACCTTTGGGAGAGTCTCAAGGGGCCCATTTGAGGCTGTGGGTCTGAGGAGCCTCCACCCTTCTTCTAAAGGAATCCTCCCTGACTGCATTTTCCCCAGGAATCTTCTCCAGACCAGACCACGCCAAAATGGCATATCCAGAAGTCCAGCGAGAACATGTGCTGCCCCTCTCGCTGATCTGTGACAACATCCGTGACCCAGGGAACATGGGCACCCTCCTGAGGTCAGCAGCTGGAGCAGGGTGCAGCAGGGTGCTGCTTCTTAAAGGTGGGGAGCGTCGCTCTATGGATAGATCAGAGCTGGGTTCCAATTCTGCTTCTGGTCCTTGGGGCAGGACCTGTTTGCAGTCTTCCCAGAGAACCTGGTTGGTCCCACAAGAGGCAGTGACTGCCACCAACCTGGACAGCTTTACGAGAGGGTGAGGCAGAAAATGCAATATGCCTTTGAATAATAGTTCCTGGAAACTGCAGATGGGGAGAGGGCTCATAAATATTACCTGTCACTGCTCTCAGGCTTGCAGTCTAAAAAGACTTGGCACAAAAGGAAAGGGGGCTGGGGGGGGGGGAGAAAGGTGGGGAGCTAAAAGAGCAGATCCAGAGAACCCGAAAGCCCCACCTTTCTCTTTATTTGCATTCTATGGCCTGATGGGAATTAATTGTCCCCAACTTGAAAGGCATCAGGCTGAGAAAGTTACAGGTAGGTAGCTGTGTTGGTCTGCCATAGTCAAAACAAAATAAGGCCAAACCCTACGCCAAAGGATAAATGGACATAAATCTGTTATCAGGAATCACAAGACAGAGAAACCAGTAGGAGAACACTTTAATCTCCCAGGACATTCTATAAAAGATCTCAAAGCAGCTGTCTTATTACAAAGGAATTTCAGAAATAGACTGGAAAGAGAAGTTGCTGAATTGCAACTAATTACCAAACTTAAAACCATGGAGAAACCTGGTCTGAACAAAGACATTGGATTCTTATCTCATTATACATGACAAAGCTATCTTTAGCCATCTCACCCCTTGCCTTTCCCTGTAGGACCCTGTAAAAATTGCAGTTATCAGTCGTCTACATGTTTTCCACACCTATCAGCTGATCACCCATTCCCACCACCCTTCTGAGTAATACCCCTCCCCACTTCCTCACTATATTTAAGGGTCTGGTGACTTGGTTTCAGTGTATCTGAAGAAGTGTGCATGCACACGAAATTTTTTATTTTATTTTGTTTAGGCTGAGAAAGGTTTATATAGAATAGAACCTGGTGGAAATTTACTTTTCTATTCATATTTTTGAAGCATTTGTTACAATTAAAAAACAACAACACATGCCTTTGGGCTTTGCAATCTAAAAGTCACAACATAAAAGGAAAAAGGGATGGGGAGGGTGGAGGGGAAAAGCAAATCCAGGCCCTGGTTCTTAAAATTTCAGAGTTCTTTTAGGACCAGCTGAACCTGAGTCAGTCTCTTAGCAAACTGTAGAGGTCCAGTTTCTCACCTCTCCCTCTGCTCCCTTCGCTGGCAGCTGCTGAGTGGCATCTGAAGAGGCTCCTTGAATGAGGAGTGCTTAGGAGGGCTGTGCCTTTTTCATCTACCAGCAGGGCTGCTAGCCATCCAATGCTTGGCTCCACTGTCAAAGGCAGTAAGACATTCCTGGAGGGTCACAGGGAGAATGCACTGGTGCTTGAATCCTGAGGTCCTTTCTTGTGTGTATTGGATCAGATTGTTATAAGGTGTTCAATCTTTGCTGTTTCTTCAGCTTGTAAACCACCTTGCATATAGTAATATAGAAAAGAGGTATACAAATTAAAAATTGAAAGCGAAATGAAATGAAATGCTAACACAGGCTACAGACCTGTCATTAGCTGGCTGCTTAAAATATTTGTAGGTCAGCAGTGTGCCATTCTCCACAAGACTGCGCCAGACTCTTCTAACATTTCTCCTTCTCCCTCTCCCCACACTCCAGGCTGCGTCGACGCCTGGGAGCCCAAAGTCCTCCGGGCAGGGATGGGAGCCCACTTCCGCCTCTCCATCCTTTCCGACCTGGAGTGGGGGGTCCTGCCAAGCTACCTCCTCCCCGACAGCTGTGTGCACGTGGCCGACTGCTCCCAGCCACAGGCCACACCGGCAGTGGCAGAGAATGCCACGAGCCATGGCTGGGTCTCCCGGCCCTACAACATGAAAGGGAAGCCAGCTCTGCAGGACTGGGACCCTGATTTGGACGGCAGCGGAGACGAGGGGGAAGAACCGGCCCAGCTGGAAGTCCAGCCTTACTCCGAGCCCTGGATGGAGGGTCCCGCGACGGCGGTGGTGATCGGTGGGGAGACCCACGGCGTGAGCACGGAAGCCAGGCAGCTGGCCGAGAGCACCGGGGGGAAGCGGCTGGTCATCCCGGTGGTCCCTGGCGTGGACAGCTTGAACTGTGCCATGGCTGCCAGCATCCTCCTCTTCGAGGGAAAGAGGCAGATGAACCTGTCATAGGCAGGGGGAAACCCCGTTTCCAGGATCTGGCAGAACTGTTGAGGAACAGATACCAGAGTCTTGCCTGTGGGGGTGTTCAGAGAAACAAACATTGCCCTTTTTGGTTTTGGCCCCTCCATCTCAGAAAGCCCCTTCAGGACCACTCCGGCTTCTCTCTGACTTGGTGGCACCGCACTCTCAGTGCAGCCCTGTTGCCGAAGAGAACTGAAATGAACAGGGAGGGGAGGGGGCATGTGTCTCTTAAGAGACTATAGTTTACAAAGGGCTGTTTGCCAAGAATGGCTCTCTGGGGGAGGCAAGTGAGATTGCAAGAAAGCTCCGCAGAAACATTCAACCCCATTTTTACACTTTTTCTGCTTCAGTTGGTTGTTTTCCCACATTGCATCACTGGGGCTTATGGAGGCATATGTACGTGGAGTGCCTGTGCATTTGAATTCCTTCCACCCCTGGGTAGGAAAACAAAACACACACAAAAAAAAAACACAGGTCCCTGCATCTAGAAAACCAGCACTTCAGGGGGAAATGTTTTGATCTTTCCTTGAGGTTCTAGCTAACTCCATGCAGGGATACTTTGATAGGAAAAAAACTATAGAGGGACATTCCAGAATAGGACCCTGCCCCACGCTCACACACCTGGCTGGCTAAAGTGGTACAATCCACTCTCTGAATTCTGAAACTCAGAGCTAACAAAGAAAGCTTTGCCTTGGCCCGGATGCCCTCACCCTGTGAAGCTGGCACAAAATCAATGTAGCCAAGCGCCCCAGGGCTGTGGCATCTGCCAGCGTGTACTTTTTTAAAAGCCAGCTTCATCCCCCCCCCCCATCTTTTTTTCCTCCTCCCTTTTCTGGCAACGAAGGTGCATTGCTGGGTGCGTGACTCAGCCTCTGGCACAGCTTCTAGGGTGACCTCACCGGGTCCTCTCTGATCCCTTGCCAAGGGCACGGCGCAGCTTGTCACCTCTAGCGGGCGACCACAAGCTGCCACAGGCTCCCTCGCTGTAGTCCCTCCACACAATGCATTTGTTCAGGCCTCTTTCCGGTTGGTGTCTCTTTCTCCTGCTGAATGACCCTTCCTGGCTGAGCCTGTAAGCTCCTGATGGGGGGTGGATCTCTTATTTCCTTCCTAGCCCTCCCAATCTCTTCTTTTGTCCAAATCGGATGCTCAGGTTTCTTACCCAGATAGCGTTTTAGTGCATTAAGCCAGTAAGTTAAAAGATAAATCTGCTAACTGGTCATCCTGGTTAAAGATCAAGCTTTTAATTCTCTTTCTGCTGGGAAAAGAGATCTTCCCGTTGTTTATGTGGAGTCCAGAGTTGTACAGAATAAATTCTGGATTTGCTCCCTTCTCTCTTTGTTGAGTGTGTTTCTAGTAAGCCACTGAGGCAGTGAGTCTTCGCCTCATTTCAGATTGCCAGCAAGGTTTAAACATTCTGTAAAAGCCAGTTTGGACTGACAGGTGGCTGCTCTGCTCTGCTGTGCTCTGCCCACCCTTAAAGGAAGCCTGAATGCTGCCATCTGCCAGAAATGCCTTTTAAATGTTTCCCCTCCTTTTGAACCTCCAACTCTGACCCTTGCCACTCTGGCCACTCCAACAGGAGCTTTATGAAAATTCTTAGTATATGTGTTTCTCAAGCTGCTAAGCTTCTTTTTCACCAGAAGGTGGCAGAACACTCACAGAAGCACTCAATGGCAAAAGGGTGGGGACTCTACATGAAATAGTGTAGCATTGACAGACTTCTTTATCCACCTTTACTCCCAGACAGGATCGGTGCACCTGTGAAACCCCTGGTCATAGGCTGGTCTCCTATCAGCTCTGGGCAGTTGTTTCAAATGGTCAGGGATGAGAGCGGCACTCCTTCAAGATCCGGAAGGCCAGAGCTGCCATCGCCCCCTGCTCTGGATGTTGTTGGACTTCAATTCCCATCAGCCACGGGGTGGCTATGGATCATAGAGTTGGGGTTCCAGCTAGAGGGCCACAGAGTCCCTTCCCCAACCCCTGCTCTAGGCAGTGGCAAATTCAGCTTCACCACCCCATCCCGGTTTGCATTCTGCAGAAAGAGGGACGTCTGGAGGAAGCAGGACTTCCTAGCTGTTGGATCTGTGACCTAAAGCATCACTCTACTTGATCAAGGCCTTTTTATAAACTCCAGGTTCCTGGGTATTACCTCCAAGCAGAGGTCCCTGAAAACAATGCCTCTTGCATATGACAATTTAACAGGGTGAGCAAATCAGAAGCCCCTGTGAATGACTGACGGACTCAACTCCCAGCGGCCCCAGCCAAGGATCATGGGACTTGTAGTCCAGCAACATCTGGAGTAACACAACAAATCACCTCCATTTTGCAAGAAAACATGGGGTGGGGGGGATCTGTCCTGAAGGCCCCTTGCCATGAGTTTCTCTCAGAGTTTTCTCCCACACTATCCTGCCCAAACACGTCCTCACATTCTCGCAACCTGCCTCTGCAGCCTTGACAGCAAAACCACACTCTGGGCGAGCTGACGTTACTAGAACGGGTTTTATTACAAAGTTCCAGTCACCATGTACAAGTTTGTTTTTTACAACGTCCAACTTTGCCAGAGAGAGAGAGAGAGACGATGGGGTTGGGGAGAGAGGATCTGGCTGTGCTATCCCAGCATAATCCCAACCCACCCCACCTTGCTTGCCAAAATGGCTAAAAACACCAGAGTCACCTCTATCGAGAATTGCTCAAGCTTTTATCAGCTGCATGTTTAGGGGGGATGTATTTAACATGGGATTAAGGAAGAAAAAAGGGTGAGGGAGGAGAAACATACCTAAGAGAGTCCTGGGTTTTATTTTAAAGTCAGTGGAAGAAAGCACTCTGCAGAAAGTTGGTTGCAAAGCAGAAGGTGGAATTCAACAATTCAGAGCGACTGGAAAGTTCTCTACTTGCTAGTGGCCTGAAGGTTAGGATGGCAGCTACAGACCCCTCTCAAAACCAGGGAGCTTGTTTTACTGGGGTACCTGACCAGGCAGAAGCTTCTGCTTACACTCGAGCAAATGTGACTTAGAAATGTTTTGCATATCTTTAGCCACACAACGCAGTAGGGTGGGGAAGTTGAGGCAGAGTCATGTGTGCCCCTCCTCACCTTACTCTGAGCCCTTGAAAGTTTGGGCAAATGGCTGACTACACCTCAGGCGACACACCCCACTTAACTGAGCCAGTTGAAGTCTTTACTCGCCTGAATGTCTGAGGGGCAGCAAAATGGCGCTAATTTTAGCAAAAACAGGCAACTACCAAAACACCCCACCAACCCGCGGTTGAAAGTTTTAAACAGCGGGTGAACAACCTACTTGATTTAGAATTGTGCCTGGTCATTCCTAAAAGAAGTCAAATTGCTGATTTTCAAAGCTAGGCTAAAAAATGCAAGGACATCCCCTCCTCCCCCGGGGCAAAAGATAGTGCAAGAGGATGCAAACATTTCCCAAGGCCCCTAATTTGTCCTGCTACACTGCCCTATCTCAATTTATACGGTCCAGTGGCAGCACCAGCAAGATCTCACACAGAGACTCCACGGGCACGTCCCGTTACCCCCCATGTGCTTTAATGGGGCCTGAGGAAATCTCATTATCCCAGGGCTCCCGAGTCTTTAATATCGACCTTTAAGGTGGCTTGGCAACTACAGGCTCCCAAGATGCAACTGCTGTGTACAAATTGCAAAGAGAGAAAGGCAAGGACAACTGGATTACGATCCAAGTTGTAGGAAGATTCAGGGGAAAGAGAGAGAAACTTCGATTCGCAGTACAGGTGAGCATTAAATGCTTTTGCATTTTGAACCAGGAGCATTCCAGCAAAGCTGGAGAGGTGACCCTCACCTAGGAAACCTGATGCTGTTTCCCCACTGCAAGACACCCTAAGGGAGTGCAGCTGGAAGAAGATAACAGAGTATTTGTTAGGGGATCTTAGCTTCACTCCCCTACCCCTCAAAAGAACATAGCCAGGAGGGCAGTGGCCCACTCTGCAAGCTTTTATTTTTCTTCAGCCTCGAAAGGCAAACAGTTTTGATGGGTTAACTACCCTACCCTTCTCCCAAAATATTACATATGCTGGATTTAGGTGTGGGTGCTTGTATGTCATCTTGGAAAGATGGAAAAACTGGGCTTTGATAAAGGATCTGGTTACTGCTTTGTTTGGACAGGTTACATGAGCAGAGATTTAAAAAAAAAAAAAAACAGAAAGCAACCACAGCTCTGGCTGGGACCATGGGAAATCCATCACTTCCCACCTCCCTTCACCTGGGCTCTTGGGAAATCTCCCACTTCCCACCTCCCCTCACAACCCCAAAAACTATAAGCCAAGCCTCCTCTGACCAGCATCTCCCAGCTGAAATGCAGCACCTTTTAAAAAGAGTTTGTTTAGGAGGGGAAATCAAGAAGAGAGAAACCGCTGTGTTTGGAAAAAACAAGGCACCACAAGAACGTCAAGAGTTAACGTTGTGCACAGAGCTGGAGAGAGAGAAAAAAATCCTGCAATTTTTTAAATAAGGTCCAAGCTGGGAGTGGGGGCAGAAAAAAGAGGCCCCCTCCCCTTTTCAACCCTGCCTCTTCTTCTCTTCAGATGGGCTCCGGTTTAAGCTTGTCCATTAGAAAGTCATTCACAAAAGCTTCCACGATGTCGGGTGTGATCTCCTCAACGTCCATGACATACTTGGCACGGGCAGACATGTCCAGGATGGTGAGAAGAGGAGCAGCCTCCGGGAGGTTGGTGTAGTCCCGAAGGGAGTCAGTCATGTCATCCTGCAAAAGATGGCAGAGAGAGACCCATTATCCCAAAATCTAAGAGACAGGAAGTTTCCATATCCCCTTGCTCCCTCCAGTTCAGTATTGCTTGCACTGACTGGCACCCGCTCTCTAGACATGGGATATTTCCAGCCCTAGCCTAGACTCAATCCCCAAAGGGCATCGTCTGGGACGCTCTGCCTGCAAAGCGGAAGAAGAGGCTGCAGCTCAGCAGCAGAGAGCCCCTGCTTTGCATGCAGAACGTCCCCAGGTTCAATCCCCAGTGGCATCTCTAGGCAGGGCTAGGAGAGACCCCCTGACCCAAACCCTGAAGAGCCCCTGCCCATCAGAAAAGACAATTCTGGGCTAGGTGGAGTAGCAGCCGCTCCCTGTGTCCCCCTAAAAGATCCCAGTCCTTATGGTTCTGAACAAAGGGATGCTTTAAGTATGGAAAGCCGCCTTATACAGAGTCAAAAAAATGGTCCACTTAGCTCACTATTGTCTACAGTGACTGACAGCCGCTCTGCACGGCTTCAGGCAGGAGTCATTGCGATCCCCAACCCACTGTTATTCAGAGACAGTGTGCCTTTGAAAGTGGAAGGGGAACATAGCCATTGCGGCTAGGAGCTCCAGACTAGAGGGGCCTTTTGATTGAATTGTAAACCCTTTTTGGTGTGGGACATTAAAAAATACCCCAAAACAACCCCACACATTTTTTTGCTTATGAAACTGTGTAAAGCATCTCGGGAACTGCTGGCACCGTGTAAAATAAATATTATCATCCACTAGGCAGGAGGGTCTTGTGTTCACTGCAGCCTGGTGTAATCAGAGAGGGGGGCAATGGAGAAAAAAGAAGCTGCCTTTTGTCTGTACTTGCAACACCCTCTCACCCTGACTGTCAGTCAAGCCACAATGAAAACCGAGGGGGGGGGCAGTACAAAGGGGTGTGTGCAGCATAATGCCCCCACCTCCCCTCTCTGCTTAGAAAGGGTGAAAGCCAGGCCAAAGGTTAAGGCCTCCTCCCATTCATTCACACACACACACACACACACACACACACACAGAGAGAGAGAGAGAGAGAGAGAGAGAGAGAGAGAGAGAGAGAGAGAGAGAGCTGTCTGAAGCCTTAAGAGTTTCCCTATTTATTTTGGCTCTGTTATCACGCAGACGGGGGGGGGGGGGAGGCTGTGAACAGAGAACGCTGCAAATTGTGGTTAAGTGGTGCGACAGGTTGCTCTTTAGCAGCTTGAGAAGCTCCACTTGCATTTTTTTTAAAAAAGGAAGCCAAGGATCTAGTCCTCATGGCTGAATTAGAAAAGAAAAGAAAAAGAAAAAGACAGCCTTAGAGTGATGCAGGAGAAAGAATCACATGAGGGGACCCAAAGGTTAATCTAGTGCAACCCCCTGCAATGCAGGAATCGCAGCTAAAGAATTCCTGACAGACGGCCATCCAACCTGTTTAAAAACCTCCAAGGAAGGAGAGTCCACCGCCTTCCAAGCGAATCTGTTCCACCGTCGAATGGCAGAAAGCTCTTCCTAATTTTTAGTCAGAATCTCTTTTGCTGGAATGCGAATCCATCCCTAACTCCCACATAAGGCTTGGTTAGAGATACCTGAAGGTGGCAAAAGAGGTATGCCAAAGCACCCACACAAAACATCGATATCTTGGACAGATCAGCCCACCCTGCCTGATAAAGGTGGAGTGCCAAAGAAATGGGCAATAAATACCTAAATAAAGAAGCAGATGGATGCAAAGGATCTGTTTGTGTGTGACGTCTGTGTGTTGCTGAAGGCAGTTTTTGCTTTGTTTGGGTCTTGGCACAGTGACTGCAGCCTGCGTGGGCCGAGAGACAGGATTCTGAGCCATGAAGGCCCTGGTGAGATTTATTCCTCTTTTCCCCGGGTTTTCTGGCAGGAGATGCAGGCAGACGCGACAGCCACGATTAAAAGAAAAGCAAAACCCACCTCCTCAGGGCCAGGAGCACAAACCCTCTCTGCTTTTCACCCCCAGCCCTGTCTGCAACATGGCCACAGCCTACCTTTTGGGGGTGTTGTTGACGGCTAACCTAGGCACACGAAGGGCTTAGACTCTCCTATGTATTAACTGCATCAACACCCCACCTTTCCGACAAGTACAAGGCAGCGTACAGTTCCTCGTTTTACCTCACGACACTCCTGGAAGGTGGGCTAGGACGAGGGAAAGTGTCAACTTCATGGCTGAGTGGGGATTTGAAGCCAGATCTCTCTGATGCTACTCTCTGAGCCCAGAGATGGTGACCCCAGGGCCTTCCAGAGAGCCCCAGGCTCCAACTTCCATCATCCCCGACCAGTGGCCATGCTAGCCGCCGGGGCTGATGGGAGCTGGCTTCCAACGTGTCTTGGGAGGGCGGCAGATTCATCAGCTAACCATCACGACACAGCGGATATTCAACTCCTCCTCTGCTAAATAGGCAAGTATTATTTATTACTCGGCCACTCTTATCCAACCCTGAGCACCCCCCTCTTTCTTCGACCGCAGCTCTCCCCCACCCCCACCCCCATTGCCTGCCTCCATCCATCTTGGTCTGCCTCTCTGCCTCGACAAAATGGCGGGCGCCCATCCCTCCACGCCCAATATCCCATCAATGTCTGGAGCACGCAGGCGCGGCACCAGGGGGCGGGGGGGGGGGGAGGAACGCAGGAATTGTCAACCAAGTCCAGGGGTGCTCAGAGACGCTGCCCCTTCCCCAGTATTGTCTGCAACCAATCCTCCTCAGGCCGACCCAACGGTGGTGGGCGCATTATAGAGGATGGAAGCCGCATCTTGGAGATGCTTTCTGGACGAAGGGGGAGAGGCGGCATTGTTGCCAGATGCCGGGATCAGAGTTCTCCGAAATCTCCAGCACCGTCGATTCCCACTCTCCGACCAGCTCAGAGGGCCTCAAAAAAGGCTTTGACATTTGTTCCGTCTTCCACAAAGGACCCTCCGTGCCCCCAGAAGCCCCCCGGGGTCGCTGTGTCGGGTCCCCAGAGGCAAGAGGGCGTTCCCAGCACCTTCAGGGGCCAAGGACAGCTGGCGAGGGCGGGTCCCGCCAACCCCCTATTATCGGTGCCCAACAGGTGCGGGACTAGGGAGTCCCCCCCCCCTTTCACTGTCCCCTATTTATTTCACCCCTCCCTTGTCCGTTTATTATTTGCTTTTAAAAGGGGGGAAACGGCGCAGGGAAGCTCCGCCCACCGCAAAAAAGCGCAGTGCCCGTAAATCAATGCGGTGGACGTGGTGGGAGCCGCCCTTCCTCTCCGCCTTCCCCCCCACCCCGGGCGCATGTGCACGTTACTGCAGCCCCCTTTCGCTCGCAGGGTTAGCGCAAAACAACGCCGGGGGGCGTCATCCAGGAGCTACGGCGTGGGTGATGAATGGGTCATTCAGGCGGCTGTCAGGGAGCCTGCAAGCAGATGGCGTTGGAAATGAATGAAGGGCTGTGTTTGTCAATGTGGGGCTGGTCCGCGGAGGGGCTTCGGGGGGGGGAGAGCGAGAGGGAGAAAAGCAGGAGGAAGCGGGGGGGGGGAGAGAAGGGAATTTCCCGGGGCTATCTGGGAGGGAGGGAATAGGGTGCAGGAGACCTTTGTCTTAGAAGGCATTTCTTACAACAAGGAGCGCATTCAGAAATCCCAGGGGGTGGGTGGCAGGCAGGCAGGCATCTCAAACATGTTAGGGGGTCCCGGGGCAGGGGGAAGCGTATGGACGGAGGAGCAACAAAGGTCTGGGGAACGAGGGGTGGTCTCTGGCAGGAAGGGAATGCTGCGTTTGTTTGGCTTGCTTGGGAAACAAGGGGAATGGCCACATGTCCCATTGCCCCCCCCCCAGGTTGAAAAGCTGAGCAGTGTTGCGGTCAAGGCCCCCTGATTTACATACTCAGCCCCCAAAACTCCTTAAAATAAAAAGGAGTGGGGTGAGAGAACATAAGAATCACATTGCTAGATCAGGCCAAAGGCCTATTTATTGCAGTGTCCCCAGAATCTGATATTCAGAGATAGACTTTCTGTGGACAGGAAGGCTCTGTTCCAAACTAATGGTGGCAAATGAGCACAGTCGTACCTCGGCTCCCAAACGCCTTGGGAGTCAAATGTTCCGGCTCCCGAACGACTGAAAACCAGAAGTGAGTGTTCCGTTTTTTCGAATGTTGTTTTGGAAGCCAAACGTCCGATGGGGCTTCCACGGCTTCCGACTGGCTGCAGGAGCTTCCTGCAGCCAATCAGAAGCTGCACTTTGGTTTCCGAACATTTCAGAACATTTGACTTCCGAGGTACGGCTGTACATGAGAAGCCCTGATGGCTCCGATCCAAATAGAAGCCAGTCAGCAAAAGCTACTGAGGGGAGCCAGGTTGGAAGGGAGACGGCAGTCAGCAGTCTGGAAATGTCCTGGCACATGGGGGTTACACACAAACCCCTTTTGACTGCCAGAAGCCCACACATAAGGAGACAACAGGACACCTGAGAATGTGCAAAGAACCAGATTTGAGATTGGTCCGGGGTGCTGAAAATTCTCTTAATGATCCCTTGCAACTCTTTGGCAAACAAAAGTGCTCTCTCTCTCTCTCTCACACACACACAGGCTTGCCACTTCTGAATATAAGTAAAGCTCTGAGCAACTGGGTCAGGTTTCCAAGTTAAATCTCAATGGACACGACCTCATCTTGTTCCCAAAAGCCGTCACCCTAACCATGCGCCTGGGACAGTGTTTGGACTGTGTGCTTCTCAAACAATTAAAGGCGCATAGCTCAGTCTGTAGAGCATGAGACTCTTCAAAAGATTCCTGCATTGCAGGGGGTTGGACTAGATGACCCTCATGACACCTCCCCGCTATGATTCTATGATTTAAGAAGCATGTTTTTAAAATGGGTGCAGAGTGCTTTGCTGGCATTAGCTTTATCAATCCTTACAAACCGCCCTGCAAGGAGGGCCAGTATTATTTTTTGCAGATTGGGGAGGCAGGTGGAGGCCTAAGTTAACAGTTTGTAAAGCCTCGCTTGCTCACCAACAGCAGGCAAAATGCTAAAGTTCCCGTTTCTGGATTGAACCACATCAGACTGGATATGAGAAGGGAAGGGATCACATGGTCAAATGCTCCTCCAGAATAAATTTGTTCCACATAGAAAGTAGCATGTCAGGGGAAAGTGGTCTAGCCTAAGCTTCTCACCTGATAGGCAAGATTTCCATTTATTCATTGAGAAAATATTGAACTGTATGAAAGCCACAATCATGAACTGTAATCTGTGATGGTATATTCTAGGTAGGACTTCTATTTGGTAACTTGCTGTTGGCATGATATGGGCCTTAGTCAAGCTATTATCTTTAAGTATTGCAGGAAGGAGGACAAGGAAGCACATCTGTAAAATGACATCTTTCCTACCTTTGCAAGAAAGTTGTAAGCCCACCTAGAAAGTTCATGGCTGGCCTGAGATTTGAACCAGCAGCTTTACAGCTTTGCGTTCTTTGACCCTGGGATAGCAGTCACGGCTTTGCCTAAAGCAGCAGGGGTGGGGAAACTCCGATCGGCCCTCAGGGCTTCCCTATCTGGCCCTCGGTCCTCTCCCTAGGCCACATCTCCTCCCCAATGTGAGTTTGCAGAGAGTGAGACACCTCTGCAGCTGGAAAGTAACTTCCTCTACAAATTTACGCTGCATCCTTTGCTCCGCTCACTCTGGCCTTGCCCCAAGCCCAAGGCCCTTAAAAGATCACCTTGGCTGATGACACTTCCCTCGCCTCTGCCCTGAGGAATTCTGGGTCTTGTAGTCTGGTGAGGATGCGGAGTTCTGTTAAAGAACCCTTTCCCATCACAAAGGTTCCCAGGGTGCACTGGGGAAAGGGGCAGGAGGCCTAGTGATGTGGCTTTCAGCTTTTAACACAGATGCCCTCCCTAAGAGGAATCAGCAGCTCACAAGCATTAGCAGTCAACTCTGTTGCTTGCCCATGCAAGACCCACCCCTTTCCCCCACTGTCGTGGCTCCCCCCCCCCCCGGCCGTACCTCTCCGGCAACGAAAAACAGCAGAGGCGCCTCTTCGTCTTTGGCTTTGTATTTGGCAATTATTTTCTCGGCAATGGGCTGGATCAGCTGCTTGGCGGCCTCGGACTCCCCGTCGTCCTCGGAATCTGCAGGGCAAGAGATGTGGAGGGAAATGATCCGTATCAGTTTCAAGGTTCTAGTCCTCACTTTGTAAAAGCAACTCCTCCAGGGAGGGCTTGTATTATGGTGCTGTTTCAGCCACGGTGCTTTCTGAAATTGTGGCATGCATTTATTACTGGAAAGCATCACACACACACACACACACACACACACACACAAACACTTCTTCAATCAGCTTAAAACATTAAGTCAGACCAGAGGCCCATCTTAATCCAGCATCCTGTTCTCACAGTGGCCAACCAAATGGCAGATTTGACTCCATGCTGCCATCACTGACGGCAAGTGAAATCAAGTACATGAACGAAAGAGCCCTGCTTGATCAAGCCCATGGCCATGCAGCCTGACATCCTGTTCTCACAGGGGCCAGGGAAGCCCACATGGGAAGCGGGGTGCAATGGCGACAGCCCCACCTCACTCGTGATCCCCTCCTCCTGGTGATTCACAGGCCTACCGCCACTTGCACTGAAGGGTACTGAATTTAAAGCAATCTCTAAAAACAATACAAGCCATTTCCAGGTAATTTTTGAAATATAAATGAATACCTAACAGGGCAATCTGTGTAACAGGATCTGATATAAAGTTATCGCTTCGCACGTTCCTAAAAGTTATACAATAGATCACTGCTTTGGGGGTTTCTACAAACAGTCCCCTTTTCCGACCTGCTCCGAGTTAAGGGCAGCGGTTTGGGGCTTTGACAGTCTCTTTGTCTAAAGCCGGCTGGAATGTGCAGGCCTCACCCGCAAGAACCCCGGAGGCCAAAGCCACACTGCTGACTCGATCAGGAACATTTTGAATGTTGCGATGCTTGTGTCTGGATTGGCTGTGTAATTTCAACCATGGGGTGTCAGCCTGCAAAGACCCGTGAGATGAGCTCCCTGTTCCTCTTGCTTTTTAAAAATTTAAACAGAGAACAAGAGAGGCTGGAGACACAGACAATCCCACCCACCCTCCGTGTTTGCATTTGGGAAGAAAGATTAATAATGGGATTAATTTTTTTTCTCCCCTTCTCCCCCCACCAACAAAGCTAATTGGCTGCGCTCCAGCTCCTGTGCCTCCAGGCTGACCTCCCAAGTAGGTGGCAAATATATACGGCACAAAGCTGATTAATAATGGTCACAGATGCAGCTCTGTGTAAAGACACACACACACACACACACACACCCCTCCAAGCTGTTCTGGGGCTCCTGCTGTTTAATTTAAAGGAGGGGGGTCATGAGGAGAGAGAGATGGAGAGACGGGGGACTGCAAAACGGGGCTTTGCTGTTGGGCTGGATCGATAGGGGAGGGTGTCCCGCAGCTGAAAGGACAGCTGAATTCTCTGGGGAACTTTCAGAGCAGTTAAGTGTGTATGCGTGTTGGGGGGGGGGGGGCGGGGCGTGTCACAGGAAGCCAGGTCCTGAGTCTCATCACAACCCCATGAAAAGCATGATGTGTTCTTGGCTCCAAAATTTAGATTCCAGAGAATCAAAAGCTTCTTTTTTTTATTAAAAAAAAAATCAAGTTTCTAGTCCATTTGGGTACAAAGATGTTTGGAAAACATGGGAGCAATGCCTGCTGGAAACTCAGAAGCCACAGGGAGGGAAGGTGTCGGTTTTGGTATCTAACTTAATGCAGTAGCAATTCAAGTGTCAGAAGGCACCTGTAACTTGCCCATTGATTTTCACGACAACTGTTTCAAAAGTCCCTTGTCCCTATCCCTTGTTGTAGTAGTAGTAGTTGTTGTTATTAACTTTGCTGCATTAAATGTGCATTCTGCAGCTGACCTCCCTTGCAATGTTTAATTTCGATTTAATTATGTTGCTTTGAATGTATACTTCATATTTTACTTTCTTCAATCATGTTTTATTTTGGATTATTTTATTTGGTGTTTAAATGTGTTGTAAACAGCTTTGAGATTTTTTCCTCTTAAAAATAGAAACCGGCATAGAAATGAATAATGATAATAATGATAATGATAATAGCATCAGCAGCACCTGAAGTGGAATTTCAGGAGCTAGAGTGGTGCAGAGGTGAAGGGGGAGGGAAGCTGTAGAGTATCTCTATAGAGGTATAGATTCTGTCAGGCGACAAATCCCATCTTCACCTGCCAGAATGGCCAATGGTCAGGGGATGAAGGGGTTTGCAGCCAACGAAATCTGGAGGGAGCCCCAGTGGCTACCCCAATCTAACTTTATTTATTTACTTTGTAAAAAAAATATATACATACTACTTTACTTAATGTGTTTTTTTAAAGCACAAACCTCAAAAAAGTTTACAAAAAGAATAATACAATAATGCTACAACCCACCTCAAGACCTTAGGGTGAAGGGTGGGTAAATAAACAAACAAATAACCAATAAAATTATCAGTAAAAACCGCTCTCTGTAAAGCATTCGAAAAAGAACTAAAATCAACAATAAGCTAAAAACAGATTAAAACACACGCCAGCATTCTACATGTCATGTCTGGTTTTGCCTAAACCAGGGGTCAGCAAACTTTTTCAGCAGGGGGCCGGTCCACTGTCCCTCAGACCTTGTGGGGGACCGAACCATATTTTTGGGGGGCAAATCAACAAATTCCTATGCCCCACAAATAACCCAGAGATGCATTTTAAATAAAAGGACACATTTTACTCATGTAAAAACATGCTGATTCCTGGACTGTCCACGGACCGGGTTTAGAAGGCGATTGGGTCAGATCCGGTCCCTGGGCCTTAGCTTGCCTACCCATGGCCTAAACGAAAAGGTTTTTAGCGGGTGTTGAAAAGAGTTCAATGAAGGCGCCTGCCTGATGTCAAGAGGCAGGGAGTTCCAAAGGGTGGGTTTGGCCACATTAAATGATGGATTTCTTACAAAGGCAGAACAAGTATTATGTGGCGCCTGTAATGGTGCCAGTTCCACAGATCAAGGCAATGTATATACTAGGGTAAGGCAAAGAAGCTGAAACAGCCTCATCAACCATAGCTATGTGTTAACTCCCATGTCGTCTACTTATTCTTTTTTTTCAGAGAGCAGGGTATAAACAAAAAATAAAATAAAATAAACCATATAAGGAAGATAGAAAAACAATTTCTTTCTTTGAATTGTTGGAATACTTTGTCAGTCTTTTTTGCTACACATTATAAGTAATGAAATAAAGTAATAAAATAACATATTTAAAATATATAAAAGAAAGAATTTTATAATAACTGGGTGATATGTATAAACTACGAAAAAGAGCTACAGATGAAATATTAACTGCTGTCATTCATTCAGGCTAATTTAAAACAGCATTTGTGAGCCATGTGCTGTTGTAGCTAACGACTGCATTTAAAATTTTGGACTGTCTTGCAGTTTTATTATGTTTACATTATCATTTCAGCACACTTTTATTGTATTAAGCGGCCATTGTCGGGTATTTTAATATGCACTGGTCTAGAATCAATCGGGGACGGACGGACATAAAAAAGTGGAATGGAATTGGGTAAACTGAAAGGTTTTCAAATATTCAGCTGAATTAATTGCACAATTAGCATAGGTTCCTTTTGATATGAGATGACTGGATTAATTGAATTATTGATTGCCTTGATTATATATATACAGAGCATAGCTGTCAACTTTTCCCTTTTCTTGCGAGGAATCCTATTCGGAATAAGGGAATTTCCCTTTAAAAAAGGGAAAAGTTGACAGCTATGATATAGGGACGGAGCATCAGTAAAGCTTTCCATATACATGTATATATAAATTTTTTAAAAAAAGAAATACAAAAACAACAGCCCTAAACCAGGCAAAAAAAAAGGAAAGGAAAGAAAGGACAAGGTTTTCCCTAGGTAGAGTAATGACAGGTACTCATTAGCAGAGGGCTTGACATTTGTCATCATGGCAACCGATAAGAGTTCTAGGTCGTTTGGACACAGCACGATCCACCCTCTAACCGAACCCCTGGAAACGATTCCTGGATTATTTGTTCCCCTGCTGAATTTGTGCCCCACAGGCAAGCATGGAAGGGGGGGGAGGATGTGATTATGCTGCTGGGATAACTCTCTTCCAGAGTGGCCCATCATTAGCCAGACGGGGCCGCCCTATCAATCATTCCCCACTCACCCGCAGGGAGCGCAACAATGTATTCCCACCCCCCCGGCTGCAAGAGTCGGGTTCCCGGTGGGTTGGAGGACCCTCACGCAGCAGCGCTTTGCTGAATAAATAAGAAGGGTCACAGTGAGCTCAGCTTGAACAGAGAGCTAGAAAGCGGAGAGGAGAGGAGAGTGAATTACTAGGGGGCAGCGGTGAGGGGGAGAACCAGGCTGGTGAGCAGAGATGCCCCATCCCAGTAGGACAAAAAAAGGCAGCTTCGTCTAAGACCGGAGACTATCGTGTTTGTGTCACCATATAACACACCTCGAGAACTGATGAGGACATAGATAAAAACGGATTCCACTAAAACAAAGGGAACTGCTATACATCCTTAAAGCCGTATTAAATAAAATATATCTGAAGAGATACCCAATCAACTGATGTGAATTCTGTTGATCAGGCATCTATTTGGATATATCATTTTGGGTTGTTGTTGTTTTTTTAAAAAAACCTTCTGTCTCAGCGCTATTTATTTCTGTAATGAAATCCATATACTTGCTACTGATTGCAATATAGCCTCCATTAAGCACAATTTACTGTCTGTCACATTGATTTTGTTGGACGTTATCATTTTGTTTTATTTTTTGCATTCAAGCATGTATAGTCATTCCCATTCAGAATACATTTCACCTACAGCATTATGAAAAATTGTATAATTATTTTAAGCAGCAGCAAGTCTTAATTATCTATCTATCTATCTATCTATCTATCTATCTATCTATCTATCTATCTATCTCCCTGATCCAATTCTGCCTTTCCCAAAACACTTTTTGGGGGGCTGTGGGGAGGTAACATTTCAGAGCGAAACAAATCTCAACGGTGCAATCTGAGTGCATTTAAACCCAGATTTGGTACTGTTACAACCAGAAAACAGGAACAAAATGGCGAGAGCCTAGTTTGAATATCCACGTGTCCATGGGTCTGTCTGCCTTCCTGTGTGTGTGTGTGTGTGCCCCTAAGCACCTCGCAAGGGAAGGACACAATTGCGATAAAGGCAGGAGATGTACAGCTTACACAAGTGGCGTCGCAAAAGACGAGCCGCTCCAAGCACTAAACGGTCTCAAGTGTGCGCTCGTGCGAAAAAGCGCTTGTGTATTTTCAAGCACTTTGCAGACAAAACAGCGCTTTACAAAAGGTTAAGCGTGAGATCAAATCTAAAGCAAAAGAATTAATTACGTGGGGAGGTGTTACGCTCATCGCCCCCGTTTACCCCACGGCCGCCGATACAAACCGAGAGCTGTTGGGGTTGGTGGGGGGGCTTAGATGTACGTGCCGTGAAAGAAGCGCAATTGGCCCCGCACTCCAGGGGGGTTGCAGAAAACCACATTCAGACACAGCTTGAGTCCTCGGTTGGGTGGAGGGGGAGAAGACTCCAGGGGCAGAAACAGGAAATGGATGAATGTGAGGCTTGGAGTGCCGCCATTGTAAGGGAACTGATCAGGCACAGCATGGCTGCAACAGGGGAACAGCTCATCCGATTAAGGTACCACATCTCCCTGGGTGGGTGGGGTGTTGCTTGCAGGGGGGAGATGTGGCCTCATGCTGAACAGAGTGAAGATGTCCACTGGGATGGAAGCCCTAACCCAGATTCAGAACCGGAAACAACAGCTGGGTTTGCTAGTGGGAACACACCGGGGAAGAGAAGATCGCAGCTGCTTTGCTCTTTCCCGGGATTTCCAGAGCAGGGGTAGCCTCCAGATGTTGGACTACAACTCCCATCAGCTCTAGCCTGCGTGGCTAGCAACCGGGAATGATGGGAGTTATAGCCCACTGATGCCCAAAGAGCCACTGATTCCCCATGCCTGGGATTAACACGCCATCCAAGCCCAGGAACGGAGTCACAAACTTTCCTCCTTAACCATGACACAAGTCTTGTTCTATAGCTGCAGGTTGTGGTCACAGAGGAGAAAGCCTAACAGCAATCCCAGGTTTGGGGAGCACTCTAAGCCAGGGATGGGGAACCCTTTACAGGCTGAGAGCTGCATTCCCTTCTGGGCAATCTCCCAAGGGCCACATACTATAAGTGGGCGGAGGCAGAGGGGAAAGTGAGCAGAGCAAGAAATGCTGATTTTGCCTTTGTATGGTATGCTAGTTTCTAACACACACACACACACACACACACATTCTCTCTCTCTCTCTCCTCTATTCTCCATCCAAGCAAGCAAATAGGCATGTTCAGAGTTCAAGGGCACATTTTCAGCCAGGCCCATTAAAAAAAAAACCAACAAGGAGGGATTGAAACTGGCCCATGAGGGTCATGGCTTGGAGAGAGTCCCAAGGGCCAGACAGAGGCATATGGAGAGCCACACCTGACACCATCCCCCCCCCCCGGCTTGAGGTTCCACCTGGTATGTTGCTTCTGGCTAGAAACAAGGTGTGTGTTGCAATCTTGAGGACTGGAAAATTTCCAAAGCCACTTCTAAAATTCTCAGGAAGAGAGGTGCTGTTTCTGATCTCTGCAACCTTCCGAGTGGCGAGAAGAAGAGGCAGGAGGGGAAGCGGCTGCCGCAGTTGGAGGAATCCCTTACCTACAAAGAGGACGAGGCAAGGGCCCTCGTTCAGCTGGACGGCGTTGGAGTCGGTCAGCTCCAGGACGGGTTTGGGGTGCCAGGGGAACTCCCGGCACTCAATGTCGTTCAGCACCTCCACCCGGCCTTGTCGCGTGATCACATCCCCCTTGGGGTCCAGGATTATGAGGGTCGGGATGCCTGGGATAGGGAGAGGACAAAGATAAACAGCAAGGTGAGCCTCTGTGTGGGCAGGACACGTACAAAGAGGAAGACAGTGATCCTCAGTAACAGAGCATTTGCATGCAGACGGTCGCAGCTTCAATCCCCAGTGGCTGGGCAGGACCCCTGTCTGAAATCCTGCACTGACAGTCAGTGCAGGTAACACTGAGCTAGATGGACCAATGGTCTGATTTGGTATAAGGAGGTCTCTTCTGCTCTGTGAGGAAGAAAACCACAACTTAGTTGCAAAGATCTTTACTCAGAACCATAAAGACTGCAATCTTACTTCATTTGCCCTCAGTGATGGCAGCATATAGCCCAATCTGGCTTCTGGCTGGTCACTGTGAGAACAAGATGCTGCACTAAATGGGCCTCTGGCCTGATCCAGTGGCCAGCCTCTTCCTATGCTGCCCTCACTCACCTTTTGACTTCGCTTGCCCTCAGTGATGGCAGCACATAGGCAAATCCAGCCTTCGGCCTGATTCTACAGCTGGACTCTTCTGATGTTAACTTTCACATAATGTTTAGCCAGTTGGGCATCTCCCTACCCTCCTTGCCAGCCACCTTGGATCCCTGCATTGCTTTTGCCTCTCTTCAGAACCCCTACTGCCCTGATCCCCCTGCTGCCTTGGAAAAAAAATCTGACAGGTGTCAAGCAATGTCCCGCCTGCAGCCACCACCTGCCACTCAGCTGTCCAGGAATCAGGTTTCCCTAAATTGTGGCTAAACAGTGAGGAGCCTGCCTCCTTCTCTAGTAGGCAGCATGAAACTGGTTTCATGTAGGATAGTTAATAAAACTGGGGTTTTTTGTTTTGGGGGGTGAGGTAGGAGAAATTCATTCATGAGCAAGCTCTATGTAGCACTAAGCTAGAAGGATGGAAGTAACAAGTCAAGAGAGATGGGTGCCGCAGGGCTCAAACTGGAAGCTCACCAGGCCAGGAGCTGCTTCCTTGCTTATTGAGCCCCTGCCACATTGGCCGTCTTAAAGCTTTCATAAGGACTAGGAACTTGCTTTTTTAAAAAAAAAAGGAAAAGAGTAAGCTGTAAGTTATGTGTTGAAATGTGGTATATACCAGTGCATTAAGAATGAATGAATGAATAAAAAATAAATCTGAGGTGGATTTTTTTTTGAGGTGCTGAAATTGGTGAGCAATATCACAGTCATTGTGTCTTTTTTGTGGCACAGCTGTTGCAATCAAGCTCTCTCAGTCAGCAGACCATGCCTCTCTTAAGGGATCGAGCCCCACGTTGGGCAAAAGAGTCTTGCATTGTAGGGGGTTGGACTAGATGACCCTCGTGGTCCCTTCCAGCTCCCCAATTCTATGATTCCTCTGCTTCTGTTTTAAATTTCAATGTAATGTCCTCACCCCTGGCCAAAGAATATGGATCAGGGTTCACAGCCGGCTGTTGCCAGCCAAGTCTTTGCCAGGAATTTGCCCCACAAGCCGGCTGCCTTCGGAGCTTTCAGCTCATTCCCCACATTGTTTGCATTCTTCCTGCAACAGCTGCTTTTGTGTAGTGACCTCCACCAAAAAAAAAACCCAAGTGATCATTCGACATGCAGGGAGAGAGGGAAATAAATCCCCAAACTGTGTGCTGAGAGGAAAAGCAAATTGAGAAAGAGAGTTAAAGGCACACAGCAGCAAAACAAAGCTCAGTTCTACTGAGGAGTCTAAGTGCTGCCGCTCTGCACGATACCCTGATCTGGAAGGAGGAGGAAGCAAATGACGGTGTCATGGACTAGGACCTGGGGGAAACTGGGTTTTTATTCCTTGCTCAGCCTTGAAACTTTCACTGGGTGAAAATGGGCCATGCACAGTCTCTCAAGCAAGCTGACCTCGTAGGGTGATTGTGAGGATTAAATGGGGGGAAACCATGTAATAATAATAAATAATGGTAGTAATTTCAGCTCCATTAGAGATGAGAAAGGCCTAGGGAACATGAAGCATTCAGTACCACTTGGCACAAAGCCAACTATGTTTTACTTAGAGCAGTAGATAATGGACACTATACACTTGGGCCCATTAATCTCATTGGGTCTACTCAAAGTAAAACGTAACTGGAGGCAAGCTGAAGTCTTACATTTCATCTACTTCACACCTGGCTTCAGGTTGGTAGATGTTTGCGTTCTAGCAAAAGGCAAAACAACTCTGACTAATCTTATTTTCAGAGAATGAATGTGGCCCTCCAGACCTCTCTATCTGGCCCTTGGGTCTCCCTCACAGGTCACAGCCCTCACTGTCCCTGATTCAATATTTTTGCTGTGCTGAGAATGTGCCATTGAACTCTGAACATTATCCTTTGCTTGCTTGGATGGAGAATAAGAGGGGTGGGTGTCTTTGAGTAGAAACTAGCCCACTGTACAAAATTTTGTATTTGCTGCTCCACCCACTTTCCCCTATGGCTCTGCCCACCACTGGCACACGGCCCCCAGAAGCTTGTCCAGAAAGCAAAGTGGCCCTCAGGCTGAAAAAGTTTCCCTTTTTGCAATTATTTTGGCAACAAGGAACCCTGAACAAAGGAACCTAGAAAGTGACCTTCTACAGAGTCAAATCACAGATCCATCTAGCTCAAGATTATCTCCAGATGTTATTGGACTCCAACTCCCATCAGCCCCAGGCAGCTTGGCAAACAGAGAGGAAAGCTGGGAGTTGTAGTTCCAACATGGCAGTCTATCCCCCCCCCCAAAAGTCTGCAGCAACTAGCAATGGCTCCTCAGGGTCTCAAAGAGAGAAGGGTCTTTAACCCACCACCTGCCATTTGATTCTTTTAAAGGGAGATTGTGTCAGATGCAGAACTGGTGGCTTTCAGCCTGCACAACCACATGCTCTATCGGTGAGCTACAGCCCCTCCCAAGGTCAGGGGCTTGTGGGGATGAGGGTGGGAGCCCTCCCTTCCCCAGCGCTGTGAATGGAAGCTTTCAGACACACCCCAAATTAAGCTCTCGGAGTCTGTGTACAATTTCCTCCTGCAGATTTGATTTTCTTTTTTTGTTTTGGCAGAAAAAAATAAAGTTAAAGAAAAGACCACCTCCAGGGCACAAGAAAGGCTGTCATTTCCCTACTCAAGAAGGAAAACAGAACCAGACACACGCAGCCAGCTTGGAACATCTCTAGCATAGCCTTCCTCAGCCTGGTGCCCCTGCCAGGTGTTCTGGACTCCAGCAACCATCAGCCCCCAGCCATATTTTGGGCTGCAGGTGTCCCCCCAACTTACGCGCAACCAACTTGTGCGCAGCGCTGGAAAATAATTAAACAATTCCATTTGAACCCAGAAATGGCATGAGAGAGCTGGAGAGTCCTCGTGACTCGTGAGGAGACCCTCCTTGGAGTCTAAAGAGGACATCAGTGAGGGTGGAGGAAGCCCCAAACAGACCAGAGGCACAGAGGGGCTTTGTTTGTGGCGCTCAGCCTCCCCACCTAACAACTGATGTGCGGGGTAGCGCAGCAGCCGTCTTGCTGTCTATCCTCCAGCCTCTAGATGACCCCAATTCTAGTTGTGGTTATTTTTGGATACAGTACTTTTGGTATGGATTGAAGAGAGAGCGGCAAAGTGGGCGTTTGGAGGGTGCTCCCCACTTTACACAATTTCACTTATGCACGCAGTGACGCAGGGCCCCAGAACGTTACCTCTGCGTTAAGTGGGAAGTCGCCTGTACAGCTCCCACCAGCCTCATCCAACATGGGCCCAAATGTACACCAAATAGCTCCAGTTTACTTGTGGGGGCTGAGAAAAAGGGGACTTTCGTGCCTCCCTAGCCATGCAAAGCCACAGCCCATTCTTTTGTCCCTTAATGGGAGCCTTAGAGTCAGAAGGTTGCCCTAATCTGCATAGCCCCACCCCTTCCTCTCCCTTTCTTGATCACTCAAGAAGAAAAGTGAAGGAGCTTTTTTCTGCTTTCCCTTCCACAGGTCACCTGCCAATAGTGGGTGGGGCCAGAGACGAAGTGGGCGGAGCAACAAATGTGAATGCAAATATTCGCTCTTTCATTCATCCAAGGAAGAAAGAGGCATGAATCAGAGTTCAAGGACACTTTCCCAGGGCAGGCAAAAACATTCAAGGAGGGTCTGAAGCAAGGCTGGGTGAAGGGTGTGTCCTGAGAAGCATCTCAAGAGCCAGATGGAGAGGCTTCAAGGGCCACAGCTCAAACCCAAACCCGAAGTTCCCCACTCCACCTCTATGGAGTGATGACATTGAGCCCAGAAATTTGGCAAGTATAAATACGTACAATATTGTTATTAAATAGAAGACATCTGAAGGGAAGTTTTTAATTGTTGATGTTTTATTATGTTTTTAATATTTTATTGGGAGATGACTAGAGTGGCTAGGGCAACCCAGTCAGATGGACAGCATATTTGTTGTTGTTGTTGTTGTTGTTGTTGTTGTAAAATACACCACAGTTATTGCTATCCCCTTGTTATTTATTGAAATGTTTACAATTCAGGTGTTTAACAGTTAGGGACTTTTGCATATTCTTTGAACCGTTAAATTCCACCCACCCCCAAGATCAAAGGTTTCTTAAGCTGAATTCAAAAATTTCGTATCCCATGTAGCATTTTTTAAATAGTTAAATCATTGTTCACTGTCTTTTGGTTCTTGGCAGGGGTGTACTGATTTTGCATGTTTATCATTAACTATTTCGTGTTTCCTTAGAAAGCTCCTAAGGTCATCAGCAGGGCACAGCGGTGAAAATGACAAAAGGAAACGAGCAAATGACAAAACCAGGCAAAAGGTAGATCCGAGAAAACCTCCCTCTTAGGCAGAGTTAAAAGAAGGAGGAGGAGAGTGAGGCAAGGAATGCGCAGAATGTAAGATGCTGCCGTCTACTGAGTTACACCATCAGTTCATCTATTCTCAATAATGTCGACACTAACTGGCAGCAGCTCTCAAGGATTCCAGACTGGGACACCTTCCCAGCCCTTCCAGGAAATGTGGAAGATCGAATCTGGGACCTTCTGCAAGCAAGGTTGGAGGGTTGTTGTTTTTTTTTCGACTTTAAGACATTTATAAGAATTGCATACAAGTAAACATTTTATAAGAGTTTTACACAAATATCCCAATAACTGGGATATAAGGAAACATGAACATTACGTCAATACTAAACCTAATCAATGACCTTTTTGTTTTGGCTCAACCTTTTCTAGCAAGGACCACGAGTATGTTACGCACTACACATGCAATATTAGGAACGTTAGTTTCCGAAGAGGGTTTCTGTCCCACCTTGGATGCCGTAGAGCCGGTTGAGACGCGAGCGCCGAGCATCATCAGCGTACGGGACGGCTAGCCAGGGCATCTCGCTGAAATACTGCTTGAACGAATCCTCCGACCTGGAGGGGGAGAAGCAAAAGGAGGCAGCCTTTTACCCTTTCCAGGAGGAACACCAACCCTGCAGTGTGGAACGAGGTCTGGACTGCAGCGGACAAAAGCAGTTTGGTTGCAGTAGCCTTCACAGGGCTGCTGTTGTGAAATCTATTATTTGGGAAGGGGGATGAAGCTGATCGGTGCTGTGGATATGGCACGGGGGTGGGGCCAGGCAGCAGGGCAGGGAGATTGTGTGCACCCTATGATTTATAAAGGCCATACTAAGGTTGATACTAAGGAAACTTATCCATCCATCGCTCTGGGGCCAGACACTCCAGCAATGGCATTGCCAACATGGTTCCCCCCACCCAAGTGTACTTTCCCCACTGTAATGACTAGAAACTTGCTCTTCTTCATATACTGTACTGTATATATAAATAAAGCAGGAGTGAATGGGATGCAGAGTTTCTAAAGAAAACAAAACCCAACGTCTGTAAAATTGTGGGATATATAAAAAAGCTGCCTAGGAGGTACCACAGGGATTCTAAAAGCCACAGGAAAAGGCCACCAGAGAATAGCCTTGCACAATGGAAATGTAGTGCTAAGGTTGTCTGCTGAGTTTGGATTCGAACGCCAGGAGCTGAGCAGGACCCCTGATCTCAAAGCCACACTGCAACTCATTGGAAAAGGACACCCAACTTTACAGATATCAGTTGCTGTCTTTGAATTCCTTTTACTGTGGATGGGTATTGTTAATCTGCAGCTGAGAGCCATTTGTTGCATTAGATTCCATCCCTTCCTTTGCTCCTGACTACCCTCCTGATGCTTCCCTTGCTCTGCAGGCTCTTCCCTGGGTGTTTATGACTCTGCTCTCAAATTCTCTCTCTCTGTCTCTGTCTCTCTCTCTCTCCATGCCTGCCTTACCAATCCCTTGATTACCTTCTAGGAACTAAACTTTGGCACCTCTGTGGTGAGGACACAGAACCTCTCCAATAGGTAACAAGCCTGGGAAAATATGTACGCAAGTGCTTATGTGTCAAGGTCCAGAGCTCTGTAGCTTAACATTTCACCAGGCAACGGTTCACATGCACCTTTGAACCGCATCTTAGGGACTAGAAACTTTGCTTTAAGAAAACCAAAAGCTGAGGCTCTCATAATGCTTGATTCCACACTCAGAGCTCTGCTAATGACATACAGCCCCTGCTACTGTCCCGCCTGCTTCTGGCACCTGCTTCCCCAGTGCCATGGACCACCTGCCAATCCATTCTGACTGGCCAATAGCAGATCGCCTTTCATCCCTACGTCCTGCCCCTTCCCCACCAAGCATAGCAGGAGCTGGTTCCAATGGCAGAGAGGCAGCTCTTACCTGTCTGCGCTGACAAAGACGATCTCGAATTTATGACCAGATTCCTTGATCTTACGATAGGATTCCACTAGTACCCGGGTGAGGCTTCTGCAGGGTGGGCACTGCAAAAGGAATAACATGGAAAAGGTGGTACATTACTATTACACAGGCAGCCTCATGGCGAGTAGGAATTGCCTACGGGGAAAGGGTTTGGTCAACTGGGAGCAAGTGCTTTTCTCCCCTTCAGGCTCCGCTACATGGCAAAAATGACTTAAGTAGGTATGTGTAGGCAGGCAGACTGCAAAACAAGAAACACTGTGGACTACAACCTTCGGCACAGGTAAAGCCAGTGCAATGCAAATGAAGAGTTTAACAAATGTTGGGCAAAAGATTCCTGAATTGCAGGGGGTTGGACTAGATGACCCTTGGGGTCCCTTCCAACTCTACAATGCTAGGATTGTACGAAATCACTCCAAATGCACTTCATATACATTGCTGGGGGATGCTGGCAGTCACAGCTGCTCTACAAAAGGTGTCTGAATCATAATAAAATTTTCTGAGCCACAAACCATACAAAAATCCCCGCCATTAATTAAAAATAGAATTCTTTCCATTACAATCACTGATTATTCTTTACTTACAATTCATCACTACGTTAGTCAATACATGGCTCTGCTTGTGACGACTCAGTTGTAAGGGGAAGGCACTCTGCACATGCTCGTGTGCACCCTTGAGCTCCGTTCGCCACCCACACCCCCAAAGTGGTAAGTAAAGTTAAGAGCACAGCTCACCCAGTGTGCAGAGAAGTAAACGCCAACGTAGGAGCCCTCAAGGGCACTGCTCTCCTGGGTCTTGCCGTTATTTCGGAGGAGAGGCCCAGTAACCACCTCGCCAAATGGCCGGGCCCCCCAAGGGAACTCCAAACCTGGAGCAGGAGCAGGAGGAGCACAGCATAAAGCAGAGAAACGACTAGCAACATCACAGCAGCACCCCATCTGTCTCGACCTGTATCCCCCCCAAAAGAGAATCCAAAACTGTGTCTGCCATCATGCAGGCCCAAGGCTGGTGTCATTGCAGGAAAGTGCATTGTGGGAAATAAATATGGCAGCTAGCTTCAGTTGCCAAGCACTGCTTAAACCCTCACAATGGCTCAGGAGATGGAGAAGGCAATTGGCCCACATTTAATCCTCAATGGCATCTCCACGTGGGGCTGAGGAGGACTCCCTGCCCCAAACCCTGGAGAGCTGCTGCCAGTCAGTGTAGACAAAACTGAGCTAGAAAGCAGTATATTGAGATTCTAATTAAATCAGCCTGTAATTCCGAACAATGAGGACTGGAATCTTGCTTTGTTCTTAGGAGAAGAGCTGGAGCTTCCTATGCCCCCCCAAGAAGTCTTCAGTGAGGCTCGCCTGAGTGCATCAGCTTGCCTCAATCTCTGCCATGCTCTCAGAAAAGGGCAACCGTGACCCACAAGAGGCAATGATGCAAAGATTTCCTTTGGCGTGACAAGCAAGAGCATTAAACACACAGCCTTACCTTCTGGGTCATCTCGAATTACCAAGAGGCCGTTCCGGCACACAACCTTTCCCGTAGTGGCATCTATAAATATCAGCGAGGGAATGTTGGACACTCGGAACTTGTTCCAGAGTTTCAACTAGACGGAGGGGGAAAGAGAGAGAGAGAGATGTGGTAATGAACTGCAAAAGCAAGGAGTGAAGTTATATTTAGAATCCTCTTGCCCCTTCCACTCTCCCTCCTCCCAGTTGCTGTCTCATGGTTCAAAAACTGTAAGCTCCTTGCGGCAGGGACCTAACTGGCTTTTCCGGTTACAACCAGGGGCCATTTTGAATCAAGATGGTGCACCAAACTGTTCAAAGCAGCGCTGATTTTAATAAACGATTTCAAAACCACACAGATTATTCTGGGTTTCTTAGATGTCCCAAGTGGCGCCAGGTATGATAAATTAAAATTTTTAAAAATAAGATAAAAAGAACAGATGAAGAGACCTGCTGGATCAGGCAAATGGCGCACCAAGTCTTCTCACAGTGGCCAACCAGATGCCCCAACAGGAAAGCCCACAAGCATGGTCTGAGCACGAGAACAACTCTCCCCACTCATGAATGGCAGCAACTGGTATTCAGGGGCATGTGCTAACTGCCTCCAGCAATGGGAGTGGACCATAGCTCTTGCAGCCAGTAGCCATCAATAGCCTATCCTCCGTGAATTTGTTCAGTCCTCTTTCAAAGCCATCCAAGCTGGTGGCCATTGCTGCCTCCTCTGGCAGCAAGTTCCACTGTTTAACTATGTGCAAGCTTTTCTCTGGCCACTCGCCCCCCATGCCATGCATAAGATGCTATCGTGTCGGTTGGCGGCGATACTTAAAAACGCACCATTTAAAAACGTTGGCCTTCTACCAGCCCTCCTCCAAAATGATTGTATGAGCCATGCACAGATTTATTCAGAAGTGATGCATGAGCAAAGACAACAACCCTGCCAGGTGGTCAGTTCAACCTCGTAAAACTTCAGCTGCAGGAGCTGAAGCGAGGTGGGGTTGTGGGGAAGGCCGCACTCTGGAAAACGCAGTCCTCACTCAACCAACTGCTCACCCTGACAGCAGCAGGCCTGCACTTTAAAACATTTCCAGAGCCAAAAGGGTTTTTTTTTAATGGAGTTTCCGCAGGCTTTAGAGGAGCTTCGGAATGTGTTTGCAAAGGCTCTGGACGGAGTGTCCACTTAAAGGCGGCCAAAGCCTTCTGTTTATTTGGCCGGGCTTTGCAGCCCTTGAGACCCAGAGGAAGGGCGGCTGGGGTTGCATCAGCTTTCCTTGGCTTGGAGACAGGCGAGCGGGTTTCTCCTCCCGTTGCAAGTCAAGCGATGTGGCAGCAGCTCAGATGCTTAAGTGAGCTGGAGAGGGCCTGCGCAGCTGGATCTCAGGAGGGTCAGGAGGAAAAAAAGGTCAGTTTTGCCAGAGAGAGGGAGAGAGAAGAGACGGAGGAGGGTGGAGAAGGAAGGGGAACCAGGAAGCCAAGAAGATCAAGTGGGGGAAATAAGCTTCACATTTGCTCCATTCACTAAAAGGATTGAGGCTGAGATCGCATCAAATCCAAGTTCATACTAGGCTGGGAGGCTGCAACTGCTGTCTTTCTGAAACCAAGTGCTCTGCTGCAACCAAACAATGCAATTCAATGTCTCTTGGTGCATGGTGTGGCCTGCAAGCTTCATTCAGCATCGTGTCAGCGAATAACACTTACAATCTGAACTGTATGGAATTCACATTGTAACACACTCAAATACGAGAAATAAAAGAAGCAATGTTTTTTCAAAAAACGAAACAAAACATACAGCATTTAGCACAGGGTAGGACAATTGTTATTAACAGGCAGAACAAAAAAACTTTCAAGTGGTCCATGGGGCAGGGGAAGTTAAGGGAATCAACGCCTTGATGAAAAGAAGTATGTGTCATTTGGACTACTGCAGGGGTAAGCAAAGGATGAACTTCCCTGCTTTTTTCCTCTCCCCACCTTATCCCCTTTTCCTTTTGTGTCACATCCTTTTAGAATGCAAGCTGGTGTTATTTAAACTGATTTGTAAGCAGTTCTGTAGGCTTTTCTGGCTAAGGAGTGGCATATAAATGCTTTCGATAAATGGTCCAACTTTCTAGTCATGATTAATATGGCAGGGAATACATGAGCAGTGATTATTTCCTCTCAGCCTCCCAGGCTGAATTCTCCCAGCTGTTCTTACAGCAACCCTGGAAGGTAGACTGCCATCCAACCCTCCATCCAGCGCCACCAGACCACAGCCACCTATGGCACTGGAAACCTCCAGGCTAGACTACTGCTGTGCGATGTATATGGGGCTGCCTTTGAAGGTGGAAAGAGTAAATCAAATTGTCAAGTCTCTAGCAGCTACCCTAGCTTGGTCCCTAAGAAATGTACAAATGGAAGATCCAAACAAGACATGGTGAAATTCCTAAAGGTGAGCCATTTTCATTATATTCCCCCCCTAGACACCTTTTTTTTTTGGGGGGGGGGGGACACAACACAGCAGAAATTCCTCCAGCAGAACCTAAACTCCAGTGGCTTATTCCGTCATTGTTCCCTGAGCATACTAGAGGGATGCCAGGATCCCTTTCGCTCCGTCTTTTCTGGAGGCTGGAGAGATTCCTGCACTTTTTTAAAAAAAATAGCTGTTCCCGTTAAAAAGGAAAAAAGGTCTCATCCAATATTGCTAAGAAACTCCGAACAGGGTGTGTTTCTCCCTCCCCACTTCAACTCTTTCCGTTGCTAAGCTACAATAATCGCTTCAACAGCTAAACACTCTTGTAGCTTGCCTTGCTGGATGGTCTGAAAACACCACAGCTCATAGCTGGTGCAATCCTGACAGTATCAGTCTCGCAGGGGGAAAGGGTGTGTGTGTGTGATTGGTGAATGATATCAGCTTCCCACAACCTGGAAAGCATTGGATTTTTTGGATTACAACTCCCAGCAACCCTGACAAGCAATGGGGCCCACAAGAGCTTGAACCGTAGTAAAGAAACCATGGCTTTGGATCGTAGTTAAAGAGAGGCCAGTGTGGCGCAGTGGTTAGAGTGCCAGGCTAGGCTCTGGGAGATCAGAGTTCAAATCCCCATTCGGCTACTAGGTGACCTTGGGACAATAAACAGGCTTGTTGTGGGGATGAAATGAGTTCCTTGGACAAACAGGTGGGACATACCGGTAAATACAATTAATAAATATATAGCATGTGACTCTATATTTATTATACAGAGTTTGGGCAATCAGACAGACTATGGCTTAAAAGCCTTAGGAACCTCCAGCCCTAAATAAGCTGTTTTCCCCAAACCACACTCACCTGCCCCACACCTGACATCATATGGGATGCAGGGAAGACATAACTCCTTTACAAGCTGGGCTCTCAAACAGCTGGGATCAGCTACACTATGGTGGGGGGGGGGATCACTCTCAGTGCCAATCGCAGAGAGCCCCTCTGAACTTTGATGGGCAGGCACTCCTCAAAAGTTTGACCGTAGGGCAGTGGTGCAATTAAGGTTCTTGCCCGCAGGCCAGATGAGGTACCCCATCTGGTTGGCCACTGTGAGAACAGAATGCTGGACGCGTTGGTAGTTCACAAAATAGGTATAACAAAATGCAAGAGAATGCTAAGCTGCAGATATCATTGGGAACACCGTAGTCCAGGGGTCAGTAAACTTTTCCAGCAGGGTGCTGGTCCACTGTCCCTCAGACCTTTTGGGGGGGCGGACTATATTTTGAAAAAAATATGAACGAATTCCTATGCCCCACAAACAACCCAGAGATCCATTTTAAATAAAAGCACACATTCTACTCATGTAAAAACACCAGGCAGGCCCCACAAATAACCCAGAGGTGCATTTTAAATAAAACACATTCTACTCATGTAAAAACACCAGGCAGGCCCCACAAATAACCCAGAGGTGCATTTTAAATAAAACACATTCTACTCATGTAAAAACACGCTGATTCCCGGACCATCCGCAGGCCAGATTTAGAAGGCGATTGGGCCGCATCTGGCCCCCTGGCCTTAGTTTGGGGACCCCTGCCATAGTCCTAAACCCATCTGCTCTTACTTATTTTTCCTCTTCCCTCCTCCTCGCCCTTTCCTCGTTCAAATACGTTAAGCCTTTGTACAATATATCTGTTGTTGACTTTGCGTCCATATTGAAGTTGTATTTTTTTGTAGATGTATAAAACTTTAAATAAAAGTTTTACAAATGGCATCAGGGATGGGCAATTACCTCCCCAAACATGTCCCTTGAGCCCCCCTTTAAAAAAAAAAAATAACCAAGAAAGCCATTTCCAGAACTATCCCAGATGCAACAGATTTTTCTGCTTCTAATTTTCTTTGAAATAAACATTTAAAGTAACATGTTTGGGGGTGGGAGGAAGAGAGAAAGCACAGAGGTGCCTTGCTGCTTTGGAATGAAAGCTCAGCTGTTTTCAAGCTTCACAAGAGGCTTTTTTGTGCTGGGGGGCAGGGGGTGGTGGTTTAAAAGAGCTTAACCATAATGGTAACAGATCTTTTCTTCTGTTAATTCTCTTTGCAGCAACCATTGCTGGCCAGGCGGGAGAAAGCGGATTTGGTCTCGTCAAGGTGTCCAGAGAGACCTCAGAGGAGACGACCAGAGATCGTTTTGCATGCTGACAAAACCCGGATAGGGCAAACGGGGTGGGGAGCTTAGGAAGAGCCAGCCACCTTCAACGTGGAAAGAAAACAACTCCGGAAAAGAAAAATGGTGAGGGGACACTTGGGTGTGGAAGGAGAGGCCAGGAGATTCAAATGGAGAGAGGGGTAGGGGAGGAATTTGGGAGAAGGGTTCTGTCCAATGAAGGCCACGTTCACACGGTGGGTGCAGGTCTCCTGACAGCTCTCAGCCTCTTTAACAAGCTTTTGTTGTTGTTGTTCAGTAGTCGTTCAGTCGTGTCCGACTCTTCGTGACCCCATGGACCAGAGCACGCCAGGCACGCCTATCCTTCACTGCCTCTCGCAGTTTGGCCAAACTCATGTTAGTAGCTTCGAGAACACTGTCCAACCATCTCATCCTCCGTCGTCCCCTTCTCCTTGTGCCCTCCATCTTTCCCAACATCAGGGTCTTTTCTAGGGAGTCTTCTCTTCTCATGAGGTGGCCAAAGTACTGGAGCCTCAACTTCAGGATCTGTCCTTCTAGTGAGCACTCAGGGCTGATTTCTTTGAGAATGGATAGGTTTGATCTTCTTGCAGTCCATGGGACTCTCAAGAGTCTCCTCCAGCACCATAATTCAAAAGCATCAATTCTTCGGCGATCAGCCTTCTTGATGGTCCAGCTCTCACTTCCGTACATTACTACTGGGAAAACCATAGCTTTAACTATACGGACCTTTGTCGGCAAGGTGATGTCTTTGCTTTTTAAAATGCTGTCTAGGTTTGTCATTGCTTTTAACAAGCTAGCATTCCCTTTAAACATGCCAGGCAAGAGGGGTTAGGATTGGCGTCTTGGGTCACATTCACACCACGTTTTAAATGATGCCACTTTAAATAGCCACAGCTCCCCCCCAAAAGACGTTTGCTAAGGGTGCTGCGAGTTGTGAGGAGACACCCCAGCTCCCCTCGCAGAGACACAATTCCCAGAGCGATTCAAAGATCAATCCCTTGTCACACTGGGAACCGCAGCTCTGGGAGGTAAATATGTCTCCTAACCACTCTCTGCACCCTTTACAAACTACGGCTCCCAGGAATCTCAGGATGCAGTCCCCCATCCAATCTGAAACCATACCAAACCCTGCTTAGCTTGGCAAATGTGCTAGCAGTTGTATTAGGGTTGCCATATTTCAAAAAGTGAAAATCTGGACACAACACAGTTGCTGAACTTTTTTTTTTTTTTTGCAAGCGAAATCTTTCTACTTTCTGCTGTTTCTGATGGCCAAATCCTGGCTATATCTGGGAAATTCCGGACGTATGGCAACCCTTGTTATATTGCTGCACCAGCCCAACAGTAGGCAGAGCCAGAGACAATGATAGGCAGAGCCAACTCAGTCTGGTTTTGCCCCCATACTGCTTCCTGCTGAGTTCTATTGAGGGGGGAAATCAGATTAAGGAGGAGAAGGATGACAGCAGATTCTGGTCTGGTTGCAAGTGTGGTGTAGTGGTTAGAATGTTGGACTAGGACCTCGAAGACCAGGGTTCAAATCCCCCAGTCGGCCACGAAGCTCCCTGGGTATGACCTTGGAGGCCAGTCACTGTTTCTCTCAGCCTAACCTGCCTCACAGGGTAGTTCTGGGGATTAAACGAGGAAAGGGAGAACCATGTACGCCACCTTGAGCTCCTTGTAGTAAGCAAATAAAAAGTGCATAGCCGAGCATGTAAGCTGCCCATGTCGGGTGGAAAGCACAGAGAGAAAGTTAGCCAAGGGGCCTTTCCCTAGGAAATGGCTTTGGAGATTGTAGCCACAACATGAATCACAAACACCCATGGTGGTGTGTAAACAACAAGAAGAAAATAAAAAACAGACGTAACCCCCCCCCCCTCTCCTCCGCACGCGTGCACAAACACACACCCTCCATGGATCACAGTGAACTTGGCTCCACGCACAGTTTTCTTTTGATTTGTTTGGATACCACTGCAGCGAGCGCCAGGAAAAATCTGTCCGATTTGTCATAACAAACCAAAGGTAAACACAAAGGCATTAGCCAATTAAGCAGGAATGTGGCGTCTTAGGACGGGGAGGTGGTGGCGGCTGCTCGTTGCCAACCAGGGCCGCTTCTCGGGAGGGAAGGACACAATAGCAGGGTTGGTGGGCAGAGGACAGCGTCCCTGGGAAGCAAAGAGGGGAGTTTCACTGGACCCGATGAGCCGTTTGCAGCGGGACTCTTTGTGAGGGTTTAATGCCACCTGCCGCAGAGTTGGAAAGGCCTAGACGGGGAGGGCAGGCGGCTGATGGATGCCCTCCCTGGGGACCTTGGCCTTACAACTTGGAGGGGTGCCTAGGAAGCCCAAAGCCAGACCACAGAGAGAGAGAGAGGGAAGGCCAGACCAGGTGGCTGAATGAGGCCTTTCCGCTTGCGTCTGATTTAACAGAGGCTTTCGGCATCTGCTCCAGGATAGCATACAAGGCAAGATTTATGGAGGGCTGGAAAAGGAGAATCAAAAGTACCGTGGATAATTCTTTTTGGAGACTCAGCAAGCCAAGCTGCAGCACTGCAGGCCAATCCCCTGAATCTTCCTAGACTTTTTTCCAACCTTCACAAAATTTTCCAGAGGAGGTAGAGAAATGTTTCTAGTCCATAAGAAATGTGCCTGGCCTACACTCAAGGTCAATATCATCACAGAGCAGCACACCAATGGCTTCAAAGGGAGAAAAGAAAACAGCAGATACATCTTGAAAACTTTTGTGGACTCCACAACTGGGAGGCAATAACGTAAGAATAACACTGCTGGATCAGACCCAGAGGCTGTTGAAGTCCAACATCCTGTTCTCACAGAGTGACATGAGTGCAACAACAGCCCTTTCCCCATTTGTGATTCAACGGTTAAATTCAGGGATAGACTGCTCCTAAACTGGGAGGTTCCACATAGCCATTGTGAGTATTAACCACTGATCAGGCTTCTCCTCCTTCATCTTTGCTGTATCCCCTCTGAAAGCCATCTAAACCTGGCAGTGTTCCCCACATATTGCAGCAATGAGTTCCACAAGTGTGTTGGGTTGTGTGTCCTGAACGCCCCCACCTTGAGTTTCTCTGGATTGACTCCCAAGCTGGAAAGTATTTACAGAAGAAAAGAAGTTTCCTCTCTCTCCCCCCCCCATTAATCTGAAAAACAAGATTTCCACACCATTTTTCACAAGTCGTATAAAAAGTGAAAATCACAGAGTGTTGGCAGGTTGCAGTGCCCACCATGGCTGTAGAGCCTGATGCGGGAGAGACATGTTTTGTTGCAGCTGGGGCAGAGGAAGGTGTCCAGTTGTGCTGCTGCAGGTGCACCATGGCATTTCTTCTCTCTGAGCTCCTCCCAGAGGACAATCCTCCTCTGGTCACTGCTATGGATGCATGACCTCACCGTCTGTCTCCAGGCACGGTGGTCATCCGCAAGGGAATCCCACAGGGCAGCCTTAGTGTCATGTTTGCAAACATTTCTGTAGTGCAGAGTTGGGTCTGCCAACGGGCCTGGTGCCTGAAGCATGTCCTTGGGGATCCTGCCATCTTCCATTCTGTGAACATGACCAAGCCAGTGTAGACGTTGCTGAGACAGGACTGCAAACATGCTGGGGATGTGGACTTGGGAGAGCACATCTTTGCTTGAGACTCTGCCCTGCCCTGTGATGCTCAAAATCTTCCTGAAGCAGCACATGTGGAAGGAGTTGAGGCATCGCTCCTGGTGGGTGTAAGTAGCCCACAACTCACCTCCATAAAGCAGCATGCTCAAAACGCAAGCCTAGTAGAGCTTCATCTTGCTATTGGTCGTCAGCATCACATTCTCCCATACCCTTTTGGAGAAGCGACCTATTGCCGTAGCTGCCTTGCCAATACGCTTGTCCAGCTCACCATCGATAGAGAAGTTGCTGGTTATGGTGGAGCCCAGGTAGACAAAATCACCTATCACCTCAAGTGTGTGGTCACCAATGCTGGTGTGTGGAGGTGCTGACCCAGGATTTTAACTACATAAGAAAACAAACGCCATGGAGCAGACCTAGAAGGTGCGTGTATAGAAAGTAGCCCAAAGCCAGACGTTTACCTTCATTGCTCCACTCACTTTCCCCTTTGACCTCTCCCACCACTGGCATGTGGCCCTTGGAAAGTTTCCCGGATAGAAATGTGGTCCTCAGATTGAAGAAGGTTCCAGAACATTCAGATTCACTTTTTCCCCCTGATCCAGCGAGGAAGTCCCCACATTCAGCTCTTACAAATATATTCCTAGCCTAGTTACTTGGGAGGCAATTGGTATACTTGTCAGAGGCAACCACAGGCCACTTTTAAAAATATAGCCAGCCTCCTAGGTCTGATTGAGCACAGGGAAGCAAACCACCCCACCCCCCAACATCCAAGGGTGAACTGACAGCTAACCCCTTAAATTTTCAGATATGCAATACCCAGGTCTGGAGGAATTGGGGAGAAGCTACAATTCTCTCTCTCTGTTCCCCTCCCCTCCCCCCAAAGATAATTAAAGTCAGTACATTCTGGATTCAAAGAGGCTCTTGCAAGCTCTGACAATCCCGACCTATAGCAGAAAAGCAGGCAGACAACAGTTGGAGCCAGAAGGTCTATTGAATGCATCCAGACACCGTCTGGCATGCTGGATCCCAGCCTGTTCCCTTGACTCCAGAGGCCCCCAGGATCCAAGATCTGGATTTGTCAAAACAGCTCTGGGTTTAAAAGCATAGCAGCAGAGATGTACTGTGTGTGTGTGTGTGTGTGTGTGTGTGTGTGTGTGTGTGTGTGTGTGTAGAGCAAAATTTCCTTCTCTCAAAACTGGAAAAATCTTCTGTTCCCCTTCTCATGGAAGCAAACAGGTGATGGCCAGTTAGGATTTTGATCAAACTCATTTTGGACCCCCAGGTCTTTGCAGTGCTAGCACCCACCTGACTGCAGAGGAAAAATCTGGGGAACAATTTAGCTCTAGAGTCTCTCCAAAGGGATTCAAGATGAGGAAGCTTCATTTAAGTTAATTGAAAGGGAGAGATTATATTATGGTGGATTTTTCAAAGACAGTCTGTCATCAGAAGCGGATTCTGGTCTAATCCCCACCCATCCTTGGCTCTTATCAGGACAGGGTGACGTTTCCTGACAAATCCTTCTCTAGACGAGAAGGAAATTTACAGAGCTCTGATCAATACGCATCAATAGGTGGTTTAGAAGCGCAGGAAAATTGTCTGGGTGGAAAAGTGCAATCTGTGAGAGTCCCCTGCACTCAAAGACCCGGGAGACCAGAGTTCAAATGCCCACTCGACTACACAACTTGTTGGGTGACCTTGGGCCCCCCACTGTCCCTCAGCCTCACCAACCTCACAGCCTCACTTTCTCACAGGGTTGTTTTGAGAATAAAATGGGAAGGAAGAGAACCACATCCACTACCCTGGAGGACACAGTGGGGCTATGAATGCAATTTTTTATATATAATAAAGAACTGGACCCTCAGAGCTTTGATCTTGCCAAAGCAGTTCCCGGCCACCATCTCCCTGCATCAGAATTCACTGCGTAGCAAAGGAGGCGTTTTGTGCCACGAACATCTTTTCCCTCAAATCCGACAGTGGGAGTAAGCGAGGGAAGCTTTTGTTCAAAGTAGGGCAAGTTCATTCATCCCCGCTGTGCGCCGTTTCTCTTTATCCCCATTCCCTCCTTTCAAGCTCAAAAGGGCCTCTGAAAAGGCAGGATCCGCAGCTGGCTCCAAACTCACCTGCTAGCAAAAAGAGACAGGCCTACCACCGGGAAGAGAAGTGGGGGCAAACTGCAGCCCTGCGGCAGGTACTGACCGGAAACACCCACAGGCTACACTCAGAGCATCAAAGTTTATTGGGAGACACACACACACACACACACACAGGATTTTAGAGTTTGATTTGGCCCTGTAACTGGAATATTGAGGGAAAGGGACATAGCTCAGTGGAACAGCATTTGCCTTGTGTACAGAAGGTCAAGGGTCTGACTGACTATAAGGCAGCTTCCTATATTCCTAATCAGTCAGTCTTTAATAAAGAACCATGAGGACTAGAACCCTGGTTCATTTCCAGGGGAACAGCTGTAGCTCAGGGATACAGTATGGAGAAGGTCCCAGGTTCAAACCCTCGCATCTCCACATAGGACTGAGAATGCCCCCCTATCTGAAAACCTGGAGAGCTGCTGCCAGTCAGTGCAGACAACCCTGAGCTAGATGGAACAATGGTCTGACTTTGTATAAGGGAGTCTCTTCTGTTCTGTGGGGGAAAGAACCACAGTTGTTTTGTTTATGTTTTTGCTACCCTGACCACAGCTATCTGGGGATCATTAAGACATTAATTATTCCCAGAACATAATTTTATCAGGAAATCCAAGTGCTTCTAGGTAACTTCTGGTCCTCCTGGGTCACAGAAATGTGACCAGAATGGCAAATACTTTGAAATTTTCCTCTCTTTTCACTATTTAAACTAGAACAGCTGTTTTTGTTTGTTTGTTTGTTTTGCTTTGCTTTGCTTTGCTTTGCCTTGAGCCTAGCTGAGTGTTCCCAACAATAAAATAAAATAAAATGTACCCAAGGACACCAGGCAAACAACACAACAGGAATCTGCATCCCCTACTTAAATTCTGAAGTGGTACAATTCCAAGGAAGGACTGTACCATTTAATGCACTGGGTATCCTTTCTTTTCCATTTTCAACCTGAAAAATGGAGAAGAAACCAGCCTACCTCACTAGGGTGTTGCAAACTGGGAAAGACAAAAGTACATTACGTGCTTCATCATCAATAAGACGTCAAGATCCAATCTCACATTGGATTTAAGAAAGAGGTAATCGTCCCCTGTAGAACTGTTCAAGACTAGGACTTTCCCCGGAGTTAAGAACACTTATATAAGCCTCCTAGCCAATCAGGGAGTCGAACTAGGAACCAGCCAATCAGGGAGCCAAGCTAGAAACCAGCCAATCAGGATTCCTTGCTGGAATCTAGCCAATCAAAATATATCAGCAGGGCCTGAAAAAGGTGGGAAAGTTCCACCCTTTCTTGGTCTCCAAAAGCGGAATGAGAGAGAAGTGCTGTCGCCTTTGGGCCAAAAGGAACTGGATTTGAGCCAACGGATGCCAGTAGCATGAAAATGCAAAGAGCTGAGAATGCAAAAAAGGGTGAAGTTGCAGAAGAGGAAGGCACTGGATTAAAAAAAAAACCAACCCCATTTGCCAAGGAGGAACAACGCACCGTGATACAGTAGTTGTTGGCTATGGTGATCCCTGGGTTGGCGGGCCGAGAAGGAAACGAGCTGACACGAGTCCAAAGCCCACAGAAAACCCTGCTAGCACTTTTCAAAACAAAGCCGTCAGCCTCTGTTCTAAAAAGGAAGAAGAAAAAAATCTCCCACTTACCGGAACTGGGAGGAATTCCAACTCAGCAGTGGCCGGAGAGAATGAGGCAATAAAAAGGACATTACAGAGAGCCTGGCTGAATCAGATAAAAATTCAGTTTTCTATTCCCAGACTGGACAGGCAGATCCCCCAGTCCTGGGAAGCTCACAATCAGGACATCAGTAGTGTAGCGGCAAATTCAATAGCGCAGGGTCTGTTCATGATAGTCATAGCCATGCCCCTTCTAAGTTTATACAACTCTCTAATAATTATATTAATTAGGGGTGCATTGCAATGCTTGGTGCAGATCTCCATGTGTTTGTTGCCTTTCAGCTAGATCTACTGTTTTCTGTGCAGGCACATGGGCAAATGATTTGAAGTGATCTAATATCTTCTTTCGGTGGGACTCAAGTTGTGTTTTCCATGAAATTCCCTTGTAGGGAACAGAACTTGCACTCGCCATTCCCTTGAGACGGAAGCCCCTTGTTTTCAGTGTTCCTAAATGCTTAGGTTTGGAGCATACATCTCAGTGTTTCCCTCATGCACCATCTCCAGAGGAGCCCATCCTCAGTGACTGGCTCACCTCCTTTCACTCTGATTGGCTCCAATCACTTACAAAGGAAAAGGAGACTTCTTCTCAGTGGCTAAAAACTCCCGTTTCATGCTGTCTAGGTGGCTCTTACATGCTGAAGATGGGAACCCTGCTGCAGAAATAGTATCAGAGTTTTCAACATCCTGGATCACTGTAGGACATGAAGGCAATAGCCATCTTCAGCTGTTGTTTCCCAGCATTCGGGACTTGGGGATAAACTGCTTCTGAAGCTGGAGGTTCCATTTACCCCTCATGACTAGTATATATTACAGAGGACACAGCTAAGGTCAAAGAAGGGTGAACTCAGAAGAAGGGCGGGTGAGGATGAGGAAAGCAGTATTTCAAGAGGTCACCATTCCCCTCACATTTCGCCTTTACTGATCCAATAATGCTCTATATCACTTACAACAACCCTGCGAGGTAGGAGAGGATGAGAGAGAAAGTGACTGGCTAAAGGTCACCCCAACTCAGCATCTTGGCCGAATGGGGATATGAAACTCAGGTCTCAAAGGCTCTAGTTCAACACTAACACTACACCACACCAGCTTTCTGTTGCTTAAAAAATTTCAGGAAGTACTGTACTCTTTTTTCAAGGGGTATAGTTCATTTTTAATTTGCAGGATGTTCCATTAAAGCAGAGGGCAGTTCAACAATAACACACACCACACACTCGTGGTCTGAAGTGGTACAGTCCTACTCACACACCTCAGGATTCTACCATCTCAGGCACGGAGTCTCAGAGCAAGTTCCTGAGATGTATGGAGGCCTTTTGATGTTTGCCACCCGCCCATCCCACTCTTCATCCCCCACCTCCCTCAACCATCTCTGCTCCTGTCCAGGCTTACAGGATTTCTTGTACATTCAGCAGATGTTAGGTTAGGACATGCTCAGGCAGAAAAAAGAAGTTTGGGTTTAATTTGCTCTAATTATTTGCATTCTTGGCAGAGGCTCCCAGCAAGCCAGCAACAGAGCGAGACGTCTGTTCGAAAAAAGGAAAAGGGGAAAAAGAGGTCCTGTTGCAAAAAAAATGCCAGAGATCCACCCCACCAAAAAGATGGGCTACAGCTTTGCCTGTAGATGTGCTCTCCCCTTTAACTCAGTCACCCCAAAAGTGTGTGTCAGGGCTGCAAGAGAACTTGCACCACCACCACAAGAAGTGCATGAATGTGAAACAAACAAAAGCTGAGTTGTTGTTTAAAAAAAAAAAACAACCCAAAGAATCTATCCAGGAGGAGGTTGCCCACTCTGTCTCTGTATGATCTGCTACTCTGGGCTTACCTTCTTTCAGTCAGTGTCTGCTGGGAGCAAGGCAGGTAGCGGATCTTTATCTTCTGCATCAAGTGCCGTTGGATCATGTAACCACTCTCAATGGACAGGCACAGCAGGAGAGGTTGCCCCTTGTGTCTCTGCGTGAGTTGCTGCTGTAGGTCCCAAAATATCTACACTGGCTTTCAGTGGATTTCTGAGCACAGCTCAAAGTGTTGGTGCTGACCTATAAAGCCCTAAACGGCTTTGGCCGTGTATACCTGAAGGAGCGTCTCCACCCCCATCACCCAGTCTGGACATTGAGGTCCAGCTCTGAGGACCTTCTGGCAGTTCCCTCACTGCGGGATGTGAAGTTACAGCCAGCAGGACATAGGACCTTCTCGGTAGTGGCGCCTGTACTGTATTGGGGAACACCCTCCTATCAGATGTCAAGGAAATAAACATCTATTTGACTTTTAAAAGACATCTGAATGCAGCCCTGAATCAGGAAGTTTTTTATGTTTAATGTCTCACTGTGTTTTTATATTATGTTGGAAGCTGCCCAGAGTGGCTGGGGCAACCCAGTTGGTAGGGCAGGGTATAAGTAATAAATAGATAGATAGATAGATAGATAGATAGATAGATAGATAGATAGATAGGGGTCCTTTGAAGGTGGATAATTCTTACTCTTTCACACTATGGAATCAATTATGTTGCTGCTAACCAGGAAGGGAAACTGGAAAATTAGCGAGTCACATTTTGCCATAACAACCTGTGATTTCTACCTCAATAATCAGCCTGCAACCCGTCCTTTTTATGTACCATTTCCACGTACATTTTATGCACTACATTTCCACCCCAAGGAAAGCTTCGCAAAGGTGCATGTGTTACCCTGTATTTTGTCCTCTCAACAACCCTGCAAGGCAGGCTAGGATGAAAGATGACTGAGAGTCACACAGCCAGCAACACGGCCAGCATAGTGTGGTGTAGCGGTTAGAGTACTAAGGGTTCAAATCCCCTCTCAGCCATGAAGCTCACTGGCTGTGACATTGGGGCCAGACATGTCCTCTCCTGGCCCAGCCTACTCCACAGGGTTGTTGTGCGGATTAAACGAGGAGGGGGATAACTATGTATGCGTCACCTTGAGCTCCTTGGAGGAAATGGCGGGATACGGATGCCATCAATAAGTGGCCAAGAGGGGATTTGAACCAGGGTTGGCCCACATCCAGACTCAGACAAAAACCTGGTCCCGCCATCACCTGTCAGCAAACCTGACTTGAAAACGGGTTCGCTGGCTTAGGAAAACTTCACCCTTTCTCTCTCCCCTGCCAAATTTAAGGATCAGAGAAGGAATTTCTTCAGCCGCAGTGCCGGGAGATGCTAACGGATGTGGGTTTTTTTTCCTGATGGAGGGCTAAGGTGCGCCCAGAGAGCCATTCCCTCCCCACTCCCTGGAGGATCTGAAGCGCCATAAAACCACTTCGCATGTTTCCGGCTCGCTCGTAAAAAGCAGCAGCTCCGAGTCTGACATGAAAGAAACCCCTCAGGAAACAGCCTCTCTTTGCCCTCCCCTCAGCCACCGCAGTAACACTGAGGCAACACAATGGCTCATCCTGCGCATTGTTCCCAAGGGGGCGGGCGGGAAGGAAACTTGCCACGTAATGGGACTTCTTGTACCAGAGGTGGACATGCCGCTCCTCCTTTATTGTTGGGTTGAGGGCCACATGCTGATAGCGAGGAGGGCCAAAGGCAGGAGTGTGCAGTATCACAGGGCAGGGACACCCCTTTTTATTATTTCACCAGCTCTTTTTCTGTCTCTTGGTCACCCCTTTTTTCTCTCCCTCCCCACTCTCCACCCACACCTTCTCTCTATCACCCACCCACTTCTCCTTCCCTCCCTCCTGTTTATCACCTCCTTTTCTCCCTCTCTCCCCATCACCCCTTCTTTCCATCACCCCCCTTTTTCTTTCTACATCACCCCTTTTTCCTCCTCTTCCATCACCCCTTTTTCTTTCTATTCACTCTTTCCTGTCACCCCTTCTCTCTCCCTCTCTCTCTCTCTCTCCCCTTTGTTATCCCTTTTCTCTGTCCTCCTCTTTCCATCAACCCTTTCTCTCTCTCACCCCTTCTCTATTTTCCCTTTCACCATCACCCCTTCTCCCCCCCCCAACCTTTTTCTCGGACACCTCTTTCCATCAACCACTTTTTAATGTCACCCCTTAGAGAGAAATCACCTGTTTCTCTCTCAGTTACCCCTTCTCCCCACACCTTTTACTCTCCATCAACCCCTTTTTCTCTCTCTGAGGAAAACTCTGGCACAGGGGTGCCATTTTGAGGAGCAACCCTGCCACAACCACAATTATTTTAACTGCCTCTTCAGGAAACGTCATCGCCTTTGTCCGGCTGAAATATGAACGCCATCCCAAAAAAAATGTAGCCATGTCAAGAATTTTCTCCTCACAACGAAGCTTCACTCAATTTCCTCCCTGACACAGCCTATCAGGGCATAAATAAATAAATTTCTCTCCCTCGCTCCCTTAAAAAAACCGGGGGGGGGGACCTGACTCTCACAGGGCCCAGGGTGAAGACACCAGGTTGAAAAACGCAGGGGCTTAAAATTCAATTAAGCGAAATAATAAACGAAAGATGAGCCCAACTCCTTCTATGGTTTCCTGAAGAAATAGTTAGGCTGCAATCTGATACATGCTGACCCTGTGAGTAGCTCTCATTGAGCTCACTAGGACTTACCTCTGAGCAGAACAAGGCAGGTTCTCTTGTGACAGCAGAACATTTCTAACAAGAAATTACTTTTGACATTTTAAACGTTTTTAGAGGCTTTTAAATATTTTCAGGCCGCCATTTTTAAATTCAAAATGGTGTCCTACCGTATCCAAACACAGATGAAAACGAGCTCCTTGGCCTCAGGAACCACCATGCAAAATTCAATTACGGTATTACAAAAGGTGTCCAAATGCACAGAGAACAGACAGAAAAAACAACTTTCCAAAATGTACAGCATGCTCCAGTTTTATTTAAGTACACTAATAACTTGTTTTGCTTCGTTTTTGTAATGGGACTCACCAGCACAGGGTATCCTTGCCACACTTTTTTTTTTTTTGGGCTGACCATGGCAGCCATTTTGTGCTGTCACCCCAAAACAGTTATAAGTACCAGACACCTCATTTTTTACCAGGAATAAGAAACAACAACAACACCACTAGCTTATAAATAATCTCTTAACAACATCTCTGCATCTCTTCATTTTCTTGTCTTAATTTACACGTCGGAAGCGTTAACTCAACATCTCATAACTGTTCCTTCCTTCCTTTTCCATTGCTCTTCTTCTGCCCAGAAGCTAAGAGCGAGTGGTAGGCCTACTCATGTTCCCCCTCCATTTTAACTTCACATTGACCCAGCAGGGCAGGTTAGGCTGAGAGCAAAGTGAATGACGTTAAGACCATCCAGTGAGTTTCTTCATGGCTCCAGTGGGGATTCGAACTCGGGTCTCCCTGAATCCTGCCCAATAACTAGAGGTGAAGAACCTATGGCCCTTCGGCTGCATTGCTGGACTACAACTCCCATCATCCCTCACCACTGTCTGTGTGCAGGGTTCACCTCCCTGCTCTAACCACTACAGACCAGTGTCCAGTCACAACGGAAACTGTACTAAGCGATCCTGAATTGGTGCATTCTCAATTAAGGATGTTAAGAGATGGCCCACTGGATCAGCCCAAACTCCCCTGAGATGAAGGCAACTCCCATTTGCTAAATGAAAGCAAGCAAAGTTTGTATGGAGGAGAAATCTGAAGGGGGATGCAGAGTCTTTATCTCACAAAAAGGGCCTCATCTTTTTAAAGCAAGTGTAATAAGATCTTGCTATCATTTTGGCACCAGATGTTTGCTTTGGCCGGGATGCTCTCTGAGGAAACTCAGGCCAAGCCCATTCCGACTTGGGGTGCTGATGCCTTTAATATGCTCTAAGCCTCGATAAAGGAATTTGTTCCGGATGGTCCATATTTCTCCAGTTCTTGCTGTTAATATTTCACAAGGACAGCAGGAAAGGTTTGCTTTCCTGTTGAGCAGAGAGGAATCTGTGAGAAGAATCAGAGGGGGTCTCCTTTGGCCTGGTGGGTTTCAGGTGACCTTCCAGACAGCAGAGAGAAAACAGCCTTATTCTGGAATCAGACCACTGGGACTATCTAGCTCAATACTGTCTACACTGATTGGCAGTGGCTCTCCGGAGTTTCTGACAGGAGCATTTTGAAGATGCTAGGGGCTGAGCCCAGGACCTTCAGATGCTCTGCCACGAAGCTATTGTCTTGCCCGCAGAGGGATGCAACTGTTGCATGTGATTGGGATACATCTCTACTAGACTACTGTCTCTTTGGGTCTGCCCTTGAAGAGTGTTCCAAAAGTATAAGTGAGGTTGAACACTGCTGTTAGGGGCAGCTTACCTGGAGCATACGATTTGCGCACTATACAGACTTCCTATCCATTTCTGGGCCTGATCCCTTTAAATCCCCAAAGAGGGGATCTCAAAGACAACTGCTCCCACACAATACTGCCTTCATATAAAATCTCTGTGGGAAGATCTCCTGTGTCCCATGGCCATGTCCGCACTTTGCAATAAAAGCACTGTTATACCACTTTGAAGAAGCTTGGGAACTGTAGTTTGTTAAAGGTGCTGAGAGTTGTTAGAGAACCCTCATTTCTCTCAGGGAGCTACAACTCTCAGAATACCCTGGCAATAGGAATTGGTTGTTGAACCACTATGGGAACTGTAGTTCTGCTAGAGGAATGGGGTCCTTTAACAACTCCCAGCACCCCTAGCAAACTACAGTTCCTAGAAGCAGCAAACAGGGATATAGAGTGTGACAGAGTGAACCCACAACATGGGAATATGACTTCTCTCAGAAGCGGTGGTTGCAAACCTCAAGAAAAACTAGTGCCTTATTCTTATTTTTATATATTTATATTTTTAAAAATGAGGTTATTTTCCAGAGCTCAGCAAGAACAGGTTAAAAACCTCCTGGCTGGCCTGAATGGCCCGTAAAACGATACCCTCGCTCTCCCACTCCCTCCCTGAGCAGTGGGATCCCGTCTTATTTGCCTTTTCGTGCGGGATTATTGCAGAGAAACCAAAGCCATCTGCCTGAGCGCTGCGTCAGCTGCGGGGGAAACCGAGGCCCAGATGGACTGGCATCCAGGGCCGCTCCCTCTGGCTGCAGCCCTGGCGCTTCCATGTATGGAAATCCCAGCCAGAGGGATGAGCTCCATCGAACGGCAAAGAGAAAAAGAGAGAGAGAGAGAGAGAGAGAGGAGAGCCTCGGGGAGAGAACTGCATTCAGTCAGTCTTCAACACAAAACATTTGGGGGCAAAAATATAAGACAAAAACCACCCTGTCACAAAATCTTCCCTTTTTCTTCCCATGCAGAAGAGTTTAGCAAGAGTCCGTTGGATAGTCCAATGGCACATCTAGTCCAGGACTCTCTTCCAGGCGACACCATTCATGAACCCTGATTTGCAGCCAAAAGAAGCATTTGAACTCTGGTAATGCCCCTTGCTTGGCCTGAATGGAGGGGGGTGTGGCCAGTAAAAAAATATCATTTGTTGCTCCACCTACTTTTGCATCTGGTCCCGCCCACTGGCATGTGGCCCTCAGAAGTTCACCTAGGAGAGAATGCGGCCCTTGGGTTGAAAATATTCCCCACCCACTGCCCCAATAGGAACAGCGCAGGCTTGGGTTCAAATTCCCATTCGCTCGGCACGGCGATTCTCCCATGGCCGAGCCTGCCTTGCAGGGTTGTTGTGAAGGAAAATGGGAAGGACAGTACCTTCTCGGAGGAAGGTGCTAAAACGACGCAGCCAAGTTAACTGCCTACAAGGGAACAAGCAACTGGGAACTGGGAGGGCCAAACACTCATTTAAGTCTTCCTTCCTAATACAGATTATCATAGAATTGTAGAATTAGAAGGGTCATTTAGTCCAACCCACTGCAATGCATCTACCTTCTTGAACCATTTTTCCATTGCGCTTTTCCTGGTTCTTGTTCAGATGCAGGATATCCTTTCTCATTTAAAATAATAACAACAGCTGGTTGGCCCTACATCTTTTCAAACCATCATATTTCCCTACAAAACGGCGGCTACATGTGCCAGTTACGGGACAAAGACGCAAGGAAGCCTTGCCGCAGCCATAAAACACAACCACACACATTATTCACCCCCCCTGCACTGCTGCCATTAACAGATTTAATACGTTGATGTCTATTTTTCCGTTGCATCAATGCCATCTCCCTGCTCCTTCCACCCGCCTCGCATTGCAATGGAGCAATCATTTTTAACAAGGCTGTATATCAGCGTCCAGGAAAGCAAGGACACACAGCGATTTTCCAGGCGGGCATCATGTTCTGTGTGGGGACAAAGGATCTATAAATCACCCCCGCCCCGCCCTGCATGTCTTTGGGAGACGGCCTTGAGTCGCACAACTGGCCTCAGAGGCAATGCCCTCGTGCAAGACAATTTCTCTCCTGGAAAATCCCCCACAATGCACCTTCCCAAGGCCATTGAAGCGAATGCTCCGGAGGCAGCTGGTTTGGTGGCGGCGCTGCATTGGCCGCGAAAGCTCAATAGAGGTTGCTTTAAAATAAAATTTAAAAACCCACCAAGTCATTTGCCCAGATGTTGTGGGCAAAAGCTGGGCGTGAAAATTGGTACCAAGGTTACCGAAGAGTTCCAAAAATCTCTTTCAGAGCTAGGAAATGACTATGGTTTTATATGAATAATAATAAGCTGGTGTGGTGTAGTGGTTAGAGCGTTAGGACCTAGGAGACCCGAGTTCAAATCCCTACTTGGCCACAAAGTTCATTGGGTGAAGCCACTGTCTCTCTCAGCCTAACCTACCCAAAAGGGTTGTTGCGGGGCTTAAATGAGGAGGGGGAGAGCCATCTCCATGAGCTCCTTGTAGAAAAATGTGGGATATAAATGCAATAAAATAAAACAAACAAACAAACAAATAACTGCATCTCCATCCATATTTTTTTTTTCTTCAAAAGAATGACTCTGGACAGACTCCCTTCTCCTGATAGCCTTAACCCATTAGAGACAGAAACAAATTAGACAACGGAGGACAGTGAGAAAAAAACAAAGTAGGGGTAGACTCTCCGATTTCACTTGCCCCAGGGGTTGGGTAATGTTTTCCAACCCAAGGGCCACAATTGCTTTGGGGCAACCTACTGGGGGCCACATGCCAGAGGCAGAAGTGAGTGAAACAACAAATGCACATTTGTACACTCACAAGACAAGAGTGTTTCTCTTCTCCATCCAGGCCACCAAGAGGCATGCTCAGAGTTCAAGGACACAGGGCAGTTGAGAGGTGTGGCCTTGCAGGGTGTTCCTTGGCACAAATACAGAGGCCATTGTTAGCCCAAATCTGCTTGTCTGAAGATTCCCACCCGCTGCTTCTGATCTGCCCTCAAGCTTAATTACCAGAGACGTAATGTTGTTGTTGTTCAGTCGTTCAGTCGTGTCCGACTCTTCGTGACCCCATGGACCAGAGTACGCCAGGCACGCCTATCCTTCACTGCCTCTCGCAGTTTGGCCAAACTCATGTTAGTAGCTTCAAGAACACTGTCCAACCATCTCATCCTCTGTCGTCCCCTTCTCCTTGTGCCCTCCATCTTTCCCAACATCAGGGTCTTTTCTAGGGATTCTTCTCTTCTCATGAGGTGGCCAAAGTACTGGAGCCTCAACTTCAGGATCTGTCCTTCTAGTGAGTACTCAGGGCTGATTTCTTTGAGAATGGATAGGTTTGATCTTCTTGCAGTCCACGGGACTCTCAAGAGTCTCCTCCAGCACCATAATTCAAAAGCATCAATTCTACGGCGATCAGCCTTCTTTATGGTCCAGCTCTCACTTCCGTACATTACTACTGGGAAAACCATAGCTTTAACTATACGGACTTTTGTTGGCAAGGTGATGTCTTTGCTTTTTAAGATGCTGTCTAGGTTTGTCATTGCTTTTCTCCCAAGAAGCAGGCGTCTTCTAATTTCGTGACTGCTGTCACCATCTGCAGTGATCATGGAACCCAAGAAAGTGAAATCTCTCACTGCCTCCATTTCTTCCCCTTCTATTTGCCAGGAGGTGATGGGACCAGTGGCCATGATCTTAGTTTTTTTGATGTTGAGGTTCAGACCATATTTTGCGCTCTCTTCTTTCACCCTCATTAAAAGGTTCTTCAATTCTTCCTCACTTTCTGCCATCAAGGTAGTATCATCAGCATATCTGAGGTTGTTGATATTTTTTCCGGCAATCTTAATTCCAGTTGGGGATTCATCCAGTCCAGCCTTTCGCATGATGTATTCTGCATATAAGTTAAATAAGCAGGGAGACAATATACAGCCTTGTCGTACTCCTTTCCCAATTTTGAACCAATCAGTTGTTCCATATCCAGTTCTAACTGTAGCTTCTTGTCCCACATAGAGATTTCTCAGGAGGCAAATGAGGTGATCCGGCACTCCCATTTCATTAAGAACTTGCCATAGTTTGCTGTGGTCGACACAGTCAAATGCTTTTGCATAATCAATGAAGCAGAAGTAGATGTTTTTCTGGAACTCTCTGGCTTTCTCCATAATCCAGCGCATGTTTGCAATTTGGTCTCTGGTTCCTCTGCCCCTTCGAAATCCAGCTTGCACTTCTGGGAGTTCTCGGTCCACATACTGCTTAAGCCTGCCTTGTAGAATTTTAAGCATAACCTTGCTAGCGTGTGAAATGAGTGCAATTGTGCGGTAGTTGGAGCATTCTTTGGCACTGCCCTTCTTTGGGATTGGGATGTAGACTGATCTTCTCCAATCCTCTGGCCACTGCTGAGTTTTCCAAACTTGCTGGCATATTGAGTGCAGCACCTTAACAGCATCCTCTTTTAAAATTTTAAATAGTTCAGCTGGAATATCATCACTTCCACTGGCCTTGTTGTTAGCAAGGCTTTCTAAGGCCCATTTGACTTCACTCTCCAGGATGTCTGGCTCAAGGTCAGCAACCACATTTCCTGGGGTGTATGAGACCTCCATATCTTCCTGGTATAATTCCTCTGTGTATTCTTGCCACCTCTTCTTGATGTCTTCTGCTTCTGTTAGGTCCTTTCCACTTTTGTCCTTAATTGTGGTAATCTTTGTACGAAATGTTCCTTTCGAGACGTAATGAGTAGTATATAATGAGTGTGGCCTAAAAGCTGCAGATCAAGCCCTTTCTTTCAGGTGGCAGCATTTTGCCCCCCCTCCCCGCAACTGAAGGCACAACTGCCCCCACCACCACCACCACAGTGTAGCCCCAACAGAAAGATCAGATTGAACCAAGAGTCCTGCATTGCGGGGGGTTGACCCAATGCTATGATTCTAAGATGATGACATGGTTGAAAATTAAAAAGAAACAGGGAGGGGGAAATGGACTGCTGCATTTGCTGGTTCACCGGCACTTCCCCTTCCCAAATGGTTTTTCCAGCGGTTTATACCACAATGGATAAAAAATGCTGGCATTTCCCTGCTGGATCAAACTGCTCCAGGATCTTGCCTCTGGGAAAAACCCTCAAGGAGGTCCCCTCCAAGTTTCTGCCTGCCAAACTCTCCCCCCCCCCTCCACACCCTCACCATCTGGAACTCAAATGCACTGCCTCTAAACATGGGGTCTTCCCTGAGCTGCCACATATCGGGTCGATGGACTTGAGTCTTTCACATACCTTTCTAAGACTTTGTAAATCCCACCCCACAAAGCCATGTAATCTGGGCAGTGGCTGGGGGGGGGGGGGGAGCTGAGCACCATTTACATCCTGCATTAACCAACTCCATATGTTAATGATGTTCCTATGTGGAAAGGTCTCCTTTTGCCAGTTTTCAAATCTTCTGCCCACCACAGTACGGTGTGGGTCTGGGTCTCTGCCTGCCTGCCTGCCCGCCTGCCTATATGTGCTATTCTCTTAAATGGTGCTCACAATTTTGTTGTATCTCATCGTGTGCCTCAGATGCCTTCTTACCCTTCACAACAGGGTTGGAGAACTTCTGCAAATGTGCCCCACCCCCTTACTCCAAGCCTACTGTCCCCAGGCCCCTTAGTGGTCCTGATCCACACCCTCAAGGGTTTTTGCCTGGCTGGGAATGTGGCTTCGAATTCTCGATTGTGACTCTTTGCATGTAGGGACAGGTAGGGACGCCTAGGGCTTGCCGATCAGAAGGTCGGGGGTTCGAATCTCCGTGACGGGGTGAGTTCCCATTGTTCCGTCCCAGCTCCTGCCCACCTAGCAGTTCGAAAGCACGTCAAAGTGCAAGTAGATAAATACCGGTAGGTACCGCTCCGGCAGGAAGGTAAACAGCGTTTCCGTGCGCTGCTCTGGTTCACCAGAAGCGGCTTAGTCATGCTGGCCACATGACCTGGAAGCTGTCTACGGACAAACACCGGCTTCCTCGGCCTATAGAGCAAGATGAGCGCCACAACCCCACAGTCGTCTGCGACAGGACCTAATGGTCAGGGGTACCTTTACCTTTATCTATGGAGGACAGAGAGCAGGGAGTGCGAGCGTAAATAAGCCTAGATTTACATTTAAAGCTTACATTTACAGTTGTGGCTCTGCTCACTTTTCCCTCTGCTCCTGCCCTCAAATAGCATGTAGCCCCCGGGAGCTTGCCCAGAAAGGAATGTGGCCCCTGGTCTGAAAAAGGCCACACCCTCTTGCTCTATGCACCAGGTAGCTGCGATTTGGCACCAGTCCCAAATGTAGCTAAGAGTTCGTGAAGCAACTTTAAAAAATCTAAATCAAAATCCCTGGTTGATCCTCAATAACTAGTGGTACAAAATTGTGAAGGCTCGTCTTCAGCAGTCTAAAGCCAGACTGGGGGGCGGGGGGGGCGGGGAGAAACGAACCAGTCTGCTGCCACCTTTAAAAAGCTGCTTACGTAATTTAAGACACACACAAAAGCATCAGCAGAAGGGAATCCAGACGTCATCTCACAGACCACAGAAGCCACAAAGTGCTGTCGAGCGATCAGGTTGTGGGCTGCAGAGAGTCTTAACACTTCCGTTCCTTTGTGTAGGTTACAGAGCCAAAGGGATATGCTTTGGTTTGTTTGACAAGTTGCTAGGCATCCCGCTCTCTCCAGATCTTGAACCCCAAGCCAAAGATGGGGTCTCTGGGTGCCACTGGACTCCCATCAGCCCCTGCCAATGTGGCCAAAGTGTTAGGGACTTGTAGTCTCAGAACATCCAGGAGGGCTGCAGGATTCCCTGTTCCTTAGGTTACAGTAGGGATGTTTGCACATTGCATTCAACCAGTGTACAAGTATTCACATGTAGCTTTCCAACGAGTGTATAGCCTGCATACCTGTGTACACGATAATTGAACAGTACAAATCAACGCAGGTACACTCATTCCCACTTGTGCATGTGTTAGCCACCCTATTCCTGCACATGTACAGTCATACCTTGGTTCTCAAACGCCTTGGTAGTCGTACATTTTGGCTCCCGAACGCCGAAAACCCGGAAGTAAGTGTTCCGGTTTTTGGAACCCGAACATCCGGCGTGGCTTCCACAGTTTCCAATTGAGTGCAGGAAGCTTCTGCAGCCAATCGGAAGCTGCGTCTTGGTTTCCGAAAGTCGAACGGACTTCCGGAATGGATTACATTTGAGAACCAAGGTACGACTGTAGTTTGTTTTAACTTTTTAATACTGAGTGGTTTAGCTATCAATTGCTCTTCACATGGAACTCTGGGAGGGGGATATGGGGTCTCCTAACAGCCTTAACAAACTACAACTCCCAGAATATATATTTTTTGGGGGAGGGGGAAAAGCAAAGTGGTACTGTAGCCCTTTAAATGCATGGTGCAAATGTGGCTATAGTCCAGCAACATCCAGAGAGAACCATTATGACTATGCCTGATCCAGGACAACTGAAAAAAACCAATGCAAACTTCGTTTTTTCTTATGTAAATTATCCTGTGCAAATTATCTCAAAACGGTTTCCACGCACCCCAGGAAACCTATTAACAGCGATGGATTTTACAACCATAAAATCCCTTCAGTAAGGACCTCTCCAAAGGACTTCTCACAATCTAATGGGGGAGGGGGGGGAAAGCAAAATTAGCTGAGTGAGATCTGGGTTCAAACTGTACCATTCCCGTCACACATGAGGACTGGAATCTTGGCTTTTTTTCAGGGGAAGAGATGCAGCTCAGTGAGACAGCACCTATGGTACTTTATGCACTCAACGTCTGATGGGTCAGTCACCAGCATCTCCAGGCAGGCCTGGGAGAGAGACCTCTTGCAAGATACGCTGGGGAGAGCTGCTGCCAGTCAGTGTAGACAATACTGAGCTGGATGGACCAAGGAAAAGACCGCTAACGTTGTTCCTATGTTACTGAAGGGAAGGAAACGCCACCTCTCTGGCGGTGTCACCGAGAGGGCAAAAGAGACATAGATGTTCATCATCGTATCCGTTTGGCTCTGATTCAAATTTTGAAAAATGCAAGATGAGGAAGCTATATGAAAAATGTTTGGGCTTTCTAGCAGCTTCCTCGGGATGCGAGGGGAGGGGAGTTAACAGCTTTCCTGCTGCTTGAAAACGCCTCAGAAAGCCTCTTTTCTTTCCAAAAATTCCCACCCCCAAGACCCACTTGGCCTAAATTCATGCTGGGTGTTGAAACCTCATTTCCTAAGATATTCTACTCTCTGTTGATGCCAGCTGATACGAACACGTTGCTGAGATTTCTCAAGGATCTCACAACAGATATAGATAGATAGATAGATAGATAGATAGATAGATAGATAGAATATATATATATATATGTATATGTATATGTATATATGTATATGTATGTATGTATGTATATATACCGTTGTTCAGATCCCTGCCCCGGAAGAATGAATTGGCCTGCTTTTCGAATGCAAAAAAGGGGGTGTTTCCTTTCATCTCAACAGCAAGATCAAAATGCCACAATGGGGGAATCGACCCAGAAGATGCAGAGCCTGTCATCTCCTAGGCTACTCTGCAACCTCCAAAACAGCTTAGTGACAAAACACACAGAGAGAGACAGACACACACACACACACACAAATACCCAGTGGGTTCAGGCTGTCACATTGTCACCCAATGAGCCATCCTTTTGGGGAGAGGCTACACAAACTTCACCCCCAAAGGGTGAAGTTCAGCTCTACTCCAATATTGTATACACCTTTACTACAGAAAGTCTTGAAGATTTTCCAGAGCTGTTCACCTGCCTGCCTTTCTCGGCTGATTGACTAAAGGAGATTCTTACTCGCCCCAGGCGACTAGTTACATACAAGCTTCACCCATGTGGACTACTGTGAGCTTTAGGGATGAGGTATGCTAAAAAGCGGTGTAAATAATACACGACAGCCCTTTTATACAAGGCCTTCAAAAATCACAGAATCATAGAGTTGGAAGGCACCCTAACGGTCATCTAGTCCAACCCCCTGGCAAAGCAGGAATTATTAATATGTGGTACAGTTTGCCAGGAGTTCCTTACCGATCTGGGATTTCATATCCTAAATGTCATTTTAGAATTCCTCTGTAGCCCCGCATCAGGCTGCCGCCTCTCTGTGACATCACAGCAACTGGGCCAATGGGAGTCATCCCAGGGCTGTCAAAAGATTCAGGACAGACAACAGAGAGGTGAATCTTCGCAAAGCACCCTAGTACAATTCTCTGCCAATAGATGTGTACTGGTGACTGCCACCAATTTGGGAACAGGGAAGCCTCTGTATACGTTTGAGCTCCTGTGGGCGCCAGTCAGCCTTTTTCTTTAATAATAATAAAAAAGGCAGCAAGGAAGTGCTCAGACATATATCTTTTTATCCTTTCAAGCCTCGACATTGCCACAAGAAAGCCGCCTTATGAAATAATCCCTCATGCTCAAGTCAAGCCGCCACATCTGGCCTGACCGCCGGCAGTCCAGATTTCAGCCAGATGTGAAAGCACAAGGCCAGATTTTTTAAAAAGTGTGTGTGTGTGTGTGTGTGTGTGTGTGTGTGTGTGTGTGTAGCCTTCCTGGAAGGCAGTGGCGTGGGGAGAGAGATTATGAGAAAAATCCACAGTTGAGGATTGTTAGCTCCCCTTGAGCTGCCCCATCATCGTAACCAGTAAGATAGAGATGGAGGAAACAGCCAACTGCAAGGTGAGCTGAGAAGGATGACCAGGGTGTTCAAGGATACAGAAACCAAGCCTGGTGAGGAACGGTTGAAGGAGTTGGGGATGTTTAGCCCGGAAGAGGAGAGAGAGTTTGTTTCCTGCCGCTCCAGATGACAGGGCCTGAAACAGCGGATTCAAATTGCAAAAGGGAGGAGATTCTGAATAAACACCAGGAAGAACTTTCTGATGCTGTTCCACAGCGGAATGGGCTACCTCCGAAGGAGGCATTTAGGAAGAGACTGGATGATCACCTGTCAGGGGTTCTTTAGCTGGGATTCCTGCATCGCAGGGGGTTGGCCTAGATGGCCCTTGGGGGTCCCTTCCAACTCTACCGCTCCACGATCCTAACAGATCAAGTAACCCAAGCTGTCCTGCATGCCTTTAAGCCTGTTTCCAAAAGCTTTTGATAAGCACGAGACATGCCTTTGACCACCGAACAAGAACAGAAAAGCCTTCCTATGATGCCTGCTTAGACCCATCGCTGTGGCATCCAAACTTTTAAGAAAGCTCTGCCTCTTCAGATTTCAGAATAAATACAGTCAAACCTCAGTTGTCCGAAATGTTAGACGACTGAGGATCAAAGGGCGGTCGGCAAAGTCAATGGAGAAAAAAGAAAAAACCTCCCTGGAAGCTGTTCGACTTCCGGAAAATGTTCAAAAACTGCATTCAGGAGCTGAATCGTTTGAAAACGGAGCCGTTCAAGAACCGAGGTTTCACTGTACTGGGATTATTATTTTTAAATCCATCTACCAGTTGAATTGACAGCTTGATCAACAAAGATGCTATATACCTGCTGCCTAGGAGCAAGTCCCTATGATCTCCAAGTAAGCCTGTAGAGAACTGCACTGCTAAGAACCCATCAAATTTCATCATTTAAAATTTCCTTCAACTGATGCAAACGACACCCCTAATCTCTGATCTTCCGGGGGGGGGGGGGGATTGCAAGTATCTATCAGAAGTAGGGAATCATTTTCAGTTCATGGGCCACATTGCCTTCTGGGAAACCTCTCAGGGGCCGCATTTCAGGAGTGGGCAGGGCCAGAGACAAAAGTGGGTGGAACAAAAAATGTTAATTTTATCATTCTGCAGTAGGCTAGTGACTACACACACACACACACACACACACACACACACACACACGACTCTCAAGCATCAGTGTTTTTCTCCAGTGCAAAAGCTCAGTGCAAAATAAAGGAAAGGAGGTTGCATTTCTGCTGAGCCGCAGGAGAATTTTAATCCCCTGCCTCACGTTAGTGCTAAACACATTTGGAATCTGTTCCCTTCGCAGGCAGGAAGGAGGATTGGCATTCCTTTCCACCACCGATGCTTACAACACAAAGCCACAAAAGTGGGGGGTGGGGGGTGGGATTGTGTGCATGTGTCAACCAAAAACTAACAGGCTAAAGCATGTGGCAAGGGGGGGGGGGAAGAGAAGAGATTTGAATTTAAGGCCCTCGTCCACACGCAAAAGCAACGTTTTAAAAATGCATTTATAAAAAGCAATTAAGCAATGTGAAGAGAGATGCACAAAATTCTAACCAGTCATAAAAATATAAGGAGAGTCCTGCTGGATCAGGCCAGGGTGGCCCATCTAAACCTCACAGAGGCCAAGGGAAATATTTCAGATCCTTCTCTAAGGGGCATTTCGCTTTCCCCATATTCATTTACCTACTTAATTTATAGAGCTGCCCCAAAGCAGAAGAACTCTAGGAAGCCAGTGTGATTGAGTGGTTCAGAGTGTTGGAGAGATCAGGGTTTAAATCCCCACTTGGTCAGGAAGCTCACTGGGTGACCTTGGGAGTCAGTCACAGGGACATTGTAGGCATTAACCATGAACTCCTGAGGGGAAAGGTGGGATATACTGTAAATGCAATTAAATAAGCTCATCTGCTTACCTGCTTAAGAAAGCTGGAGAGGCCAGGCAGGTGGAAATGTCCGTCGCCAACCTGGCATCCAGAGATCTCCACATGGTCTCAGTTGGACCCGCGCCAGTCACAAAATGCACTTGGTGAATTTCTAGCACCGGCTATAACCCTGAGTGTATACCCCCACACCCCACCCCTTTACACCTTTTAGGAAGATGCAGGACAGTTCAGCTGGACTCATTTTGCAAGCTTGGGGCAGCTTCAACCCAGCACTTTCTGAGCATTAAGGGAACAATAAATAGGCCCCATATGCAAGTAATATCATAATCGCCTTCTCTCTCTCTCTCTCTCTCTCTGGCTAAGCGGAACAACATCTGTGCAACATCTGGAGGGGAGCGACTAGGCCTGGCTCCTGGTTTTCCTAGATCTCCCAGAAAAGTCATGTCTCTGGGTCCAACAGCTGGTATTATCAGATGAGCCCCTGCCTACTTAATTTGAAGGGTGAGGGGAGGAGCTACCTCCCACCATTAAGCTGCCGCTCAGATAACCAACCTGGGGCAGCCAGTTTGACAGGACAGAGGAGTGATGCTGCGGTTGCCTAGCAACTTGCGCCAGGTTGGGTACCAGGACCTAGCAACCTTCTGTAGAGGAGGGGTGGTGCCAGTCCAGCCCCCCACAGATCTATGGGGAAGGGTTGTGGTTCTGCTTCGCATGCAGAAAGTTTGGGTCCAATCCTGACAATTCTCAGATAAGGCCATGAATGTCCCCTGCCTGAACTCCTGCCTGTCAGTGTAAACAACATGGAGTAAAATGAACCAATGGTCTGACTCAGTACATATGGTCTGACTCACTGAAGGCTATGAGAGATCTCTTCCTATCGGCACAGGTCTTGTTCCGGCAAACCACCGAATCAAACCGGGACACCTCTGCCAAAGCTCAGCTCCTCTGCAAGAGCTCAGTTGCAACTTTAAAATCAAGAATTAAAAGCCAGCACCAAAAGGAGCACAAGCGAACAACAGAGAACCTGCACAAGCAACGCTGACACCAAACCCTACATATATTAAGTAAAATAGAAACATCGTCACCCCACCCCACCCATCTTTCCCCTTGTCCACCTCTTTCCCCCTTTTCTTCCTAATGTCTCAACAAACGAAACTGATTTGTAAAAATGTTACATGGGAAAAATACGAGAGACACACTGCACATACCCTTGTAAATCAAGAAAATCTTTAATAAAAAATACTTTTTTAAAAAAAAGAATTAAAAGCCAGTGCAGCAGAACTCCTTACAAGAGCTCATCTCCTCCATAGACTAATTTCAGGAGAGCTTTGCAAGAGGTCAGCTGCAAGACAATTCAGAAACAAATATCTTATTTAAAACCAACTGTATGCCTGGGTTGTGTAGGTGCTTTATAGAACGTACACAGACTGCGCTACTCAGCCGAGGCAACAGCACTCTTTGCAAGCGCTCAGGTTTATTCAGGCAAGTAGCATGAGCTTCGCAAGAGTTCAGCTGCAAGTCAAGCAGGCAGAGAATCAGAGACCCCCCAGTCATGCCACTGGGAAGCTATCAGTTAGGAGGGCTGGATTTGGTCCTAAGGCCTCAAATTGCAGATCCATACAACAGATATCTGGGTTCTTTTTTTAAAAAAAAACAACAACTAATTTCCCCCCATTCAGATCTGAGATGCACACTTCCAAGGCTGCCTCCCCGAACTCCGAGCGCGCCAAACCTTCAGTTTTTATAAACCGTCTGTTTCGAAACCTGATCCACCCAACGTTAATTGCCAGTTATAAGCTTACAAGCAAAGCTCTGTTATCCCCAGATTAAGAGGTCCTTACAAAGCACAGCCACATCCCCACACGCCTCCAAAATTACTCAGCACTCTGCAGGAACACAAATCCAAACCACAATACTGAACTTTTGGGGAATGCCAGCCCCTGCCCAACCCCCTTTTCCCCTTCTTAAAGACACCATCATTTATTTACTTTTTTTTTTAAAAAAAGTGCTATGTTCTCATAGAATAAAAGCAGAACCAAAATATAAAATTTGCAGCCACTCCTAACGCTTCCCTAAAGATACTCAGGGGGCGTGTGGAGCAAAGGCAGGCCAGGATTCAATTTTCGATATTCCTCATAAAGGAAACTTATTAGGCTCTCTGGGGCCCGTCCAGAGTTCGCTGGAAAGGCTTTCAAAACAGGTGAGCCGACAGAAAAGATTTCACTGCTGTCGCTTGTGGATCAAACAGCGACAAAGGTGTTGTTTTTTAGCCTTTCCAAGGCCAGGGTATCCTTTCCATCAAGAGCTGGTTGAGACGGATTCAACAAAAATTGAGGTTTCAGATATATCAGAATCTGCAGCAGCTTTGTAGGAAGGAATTGGCTAGTACAGATTAACGATGCTGGTGCAAGATGAATGTTGCTGGTAATAATAAATAATAATAACAATAATTAAAAAAATATTTTTGTTAAAAACCGGGCTTAGGGCGGCTAACAACAAATATAAAACATTGATTAAAAACGATTTAAAAAACAGCTTAAAAACAGCATGAAGTACAACACAAATGTAGCATCGCCAGGGCTAACTGGCCAAGTTAGTCCTGCTAGGGCCAGCAAGGAGACCAGGGAAGAGTTTAAATGTAGGGACCCACAGCAGCTAGGGTTTTGATAGCTAAGAACTGGAAGACAGAAGAATTACCAACGACTGAAGAATGGCAGATGAAAATGATGGACTATATAGAGCTCGCAGAAATGACCGGGAAGATCCGTGACCAGAGAGACGACGCGGTGGAGAAAGAATGGGGAAAATTTAAAATGTATTTAAAGGAGCATTGTAAGATTGAAAGTTAGATATATTTTGAGGATAAGATAGGCTGTAGATTAGAAATCAGTTATTTTTGATTAGACAAGGTTTATAATATGAGATAAGAGATATAAATGGATAAGTAAATGGATAAGTTGTTTGTTAGAAAATAGATTAGAATTATATAGGTTTTGGAAGTTACGAAAAAGGTATTCACAAGGGACGCAGAAGGAGGAGATAGGAGGAAGTCCTACTAAGATGTGAGGAAAATTGAAATTTTTTCTATTGAAGTAATAAGGTGTTATTGTGTTGTGTTTTGTTAATGTATGTTATTGTAGTTTTTATGTTGTTATTTTTCTTTTGTTATGTCAAAAATCTTAATAAATATTATATACTTAAAAAAAAAAAACACAGAAGGGTTTCTTCCTAGAAAAAGGGAAGGGGAAAAGGAATGAAGGATCAGTCTAAATTGAAGGCCAGGCGGAATAGGTCTGTCTTACAGGCCCTGCAGAAGGAGATCAAGTCCTGCAGGGCCCTAGTCTCGTGGGACAGAGCATTCCACCAGGTCGGGGCCATCACTGAAAAGGCCCTGGCCCTGGTGGAGGATAATCTGGCTTCTTTAGGGCCCGGGACCCTTAAGCTATTATTATTCATGGACCTTAGGGTCCTCTGCAGGACATACCAGGAGAGGTGGTCCAGTAAGTACAAGGGTCCTAGGCCGCATAGGGCTTTAAAGGTGAAAACCAGCACCTTAGGACTTCCGGTTAGGTGCCGGGTAATGGCGGACGGGAGCTGAGAAGCTCCGGTTCCCCGGTGGGCTATAGGGGCTGCAGTGCCTGCGCCACGGGCCCCTTAAAACCACAGGAAGAGCGTCCTGTGGACTCCGGACTCGTGGGTCCCAGACGTGCCATCTCCGCTCCCGATCGACCCTCGTAAGGGGGGAGAACGGGTGAACGGAGCGCTGACACGGGACTGAAGAGTCGGCTGCCCCCGCGGAACGAAGCAGCGATTTCGCCTTACCTGAGCATCTGACACTTCCTAACTTGGACTGCTGTAGAGACTCTGTAAGTAAATCTGCTTTTCTTGCTGGAACTAAGACTTTTGACGTGTAAATCTTACAGAGGAACCTGAAAAGGAAGCCCGCTCTCTTTGAACTGCTGACAGAGCGAGGTAGCGGCAAGAGCGCTAAGCCGCGTCTAACGGGAAAAAGTTTTGCTAACTCTGCTGAACTTTGTTAAAGTGACTGTAAAGTTGTTTAAACTGTTTATTAAGACTTAAAACCGAGAATGGCAACTGAAGAAGACACTGCTTCACCCTCTGGATAGGATTCCGGGTCAGTAAGCAGGCAGCGTAACCTAGTTGCCATTTTTTCTCCCTTGGATTATTTTTTGCAACTGTTTCCAGAGAGTAAACTTTTTTTGTGGCCGTCTGCAGCCTAGGAAACATTGTGGACTTGGTGGATACACTAAACAAAATTTTATGTTGCCTTGGGCTGTTGGTAACTAACTTCTTCTTGACTTTTGAGAGACTTTAGAACTTTAAACCATAAGGATCTTTGCCTATTTTTGGGGGTTAGAACTGGTTGAAACTGCCTGGATCTGCCTGGGACTTTTGGTTTGCTCTGTTGCCTCTTTGTTATCTGGATAGAATTGCTGGCCACCTGGTGTTGACTTTTGGGACTGTTGGCTTTCTACTGTGAATGTCTGGGACAATTACTAAAACTGGTGTGACCTTGAGACTGCAGCTGCAAAGGGAACAAGATATGCAAGAAAGTACAAGAGCTAAAACACAACAAAGAAAGAGCTCCTTCTCTTTAACTACACAAGAACAAATGGCCCAGGCTATTGAGAAATTAACTTCAAGTATTGCAGAAATTACAGAGGGACTGAAAAAAGTTTCTGAGGATGTGAAACAGACACAATCCTCAGTAAACTCTGTTAATTCAACAGTAAACTCTGCAACAGAGAAACTACAAGCAGAAATAAAAGAATCTTCCCAAAGACTTGAAGCATCTATTGGTCAAATTGAGCAAAACGTGAGGAAGAATAGAGAAGAAATTAATAAAGTTGCTCAGGAGGTCACTGTCCTGAAAAAGGAGACAGAGGAAATTAAGGTAGTAAAAGAGAAAATTCGGACAGTGGAACAGAAGCTGGACAATATTGACCTGGAGAATATAGAAAAAATTGGATCTAGGCAGAGAAGTGTGGAAGAATCTCTTGCGTTTCTGCAACTACAACAGAGAGAAGGAAACCTCCGTCTCAGAGGCCTACCAGAATTGGAGGAGGGAAGCCTAAAGGATTTCATCGTAACTCAATTTTCAACATTTTGGCATTTGAAAGAAGACGAAGTCTCAGCACTCATAGTGAAGGCCTTCAGATTTGGTGTTAAAGGAAAGAAAAGCTCTAAGACGGTGAGTGACTGTCTTATTGTGTTGAACAACAGATATCAAAGAGACTATATTTTGGACCTTCACTACAAGAACAACCTAGTGGTACAGCAAAATAGAGTTGTCCTTTTTAAAGACATCCCCAAATTTTTCCTGGACAAAAGAGTACCATATAACGATTTAACAGCTGAGCTAAGAAGAAGAAACATCTCCTTTAGCTGGGAATTTCCAGAAGGATTGACTTTTTTGTTTAAAGAAAAAAGAATCAGGATAAGATCCCTGGCTGACAAGCAAAAGTTCTTAGATAAACACTTGGAAGACTTCAAGGGTTCTGCTTTAGACCCAGCGTTTATGTACCGACTACCGGGAGTGTTCCCACCTCCAGGAACCCCAGGAGTGCTTCCACCTTCAGGGTCACCAGGAACAGGAGACCCAAGTGATCCAGAAAAAGACAAGAAAGACCTAGCGACAGGAGGATCAGAATAAAGACTTAAAAAATGGCTCTAAAACTGATGACATGGAATGTTCGGGGATTGAACCAGAGACCAAAGAGACACAGAGTGTTTTACAGTTTGGAAAAGAAGAATTTAGATATAATATGTCTACAGGAGACCCATGTGGTTCGACGACACAGAAGAATTCTACAAAACAAAAAATTAGGCCAAGAATTTATATCATCGGATAAAGTCAAGAAGAGAGGAGTGGTAATATATGCGAAAGAGAAATACAGCCCAAGACAGCTATTCAAAGATGAAGAAGGGAGGTACATTGCAATTGAAATTAAAGCACAAGGCGAAAAATTTTTGATTCTGGGACTTTATGCACCTAATGATGGCAAGTCAATTTTTTATAAAAAGATCCATGACATGCTGCTGGAATATTTGGACTATAGAATAATATGCCTAGGAGATTTCAATGGGGCAGTTTCCACACTAATGGACAGATCTCAGAGGGCCAAATTAACAAACGAGGGGAAACTGCCGAAGACTTTCTTTGAAATGGTGGACAATTTAAATTTGGTGGACGCTTGGAGGTTAAGAAATCCTATGGAAACAGAGGCAACTTTTTTCAGCGAACCTCAGCAGTCATGGTCGAGAATAGATTATATTTGGATATCGAACGAACTGACACCGAAATTATGCAAAGCAGAAATTGGCCCTAAAACATTTTCAGACCATAACCCTGTACAAGCAAATCTAAAACTAATTTCCAAGGACTCCTTTAGATGGAGAATGGATGACACCTTGATGAGAGATACCAAGCTAGTAGAAAGGGCAGTAAAAAAGATGAAGGAGTATTTTCAATTTAATTTAAATTCGGAGGTGGAAAAGAGGACTGTTTGGGATGCAAGCAAAGCAGTAATGAGAGGGTTCCTGATAAGTGAAAAGGCAAAGAAGAAGAGACAACAAAACGCAGAAATGGAAAGACTTTTGAAATTAATTCAAGGGAAAGAGAAAGAACTAAGAGGACACCCTAAGAATCAAAAAATACAAAAAGAAATAAAATACTTGCAATCCCAATATGCTAAAATCATAAATCAGGACATCGAATGGAAGATTAAAATGATGAAACAGAGATCCTTCGAGTCAGCAAATAAGTGTGGAAAACTACTAGCTTGGCAACTAAAGAAAAGACAAAAAGCAAATATCATCAATAACTTGGAAGTAAATGGAAAGATGGTGGAGAATCCAGAGGAAATTAGATGGCATTTCCAAAGGTTTTACAAACAACTGTACAAGGAGGAGAAGATAGATGAAATAGAGATAGACCAATTCCTGGAGAAAAATGGATTGCAAAAAGTCCCAGAAGACAAATTAAGAATACTCAACCACCCTATTTCGACACAAGAGATTGAAGAAGCAATCAACAGTATGCAGATAGGAAAGGCACCAGGACCAGATGGATTAACTGCAAAATATTACAAAAGTTTGAAAGATTGGCTATCACAGCCTTTAAAAGAAGTCTGCAATAGCATATTAGAGGGAGATAGGGCACCAGAGACATGGAAAGAGGCCTATATCACACTGATTCCGAAGCCAGACACAGACAAGACAAATATGAAAAATTATCGTCCAATTTCTTTGTTAAATGTGGATTACAAGATTTTTGCGAATGTTATGGCTACAAGATTAAAAAGAGTGCTCAAGGATTATATACACAAAGACCAAGCAGGTTTTTTACCAGGAAGACAACTAAGTAATAATACTAGAATAGTTGTGGACATCCTAGAGAAACTGGAAAAAAATATAAATACGGACGCGGCACTGTTGTTTATAGATGCAGAAAAAGCCTTTGATAATATTTCTTGGACATTTATGAAGAAAAATCTGGAAAGAATGGCAGTTGGACAACGATTTTTGAATGGCATTAATGCCATTTATACAGAACAAAAAGCTAAAATTATAATTAACAGTGTGATATCGGAGGAGATCAGAGTGGAAAAAGGAACAAGACAAGGGTGCCCTATCTCACCTTTATTATTTATTACGGTCCTGGAGGTTCTTCTAAATATGATACGAAAAGAGAACCAGATTAAAGGAATAAGGGTGGGAGAGAAGGAATACAAGGTACGTGCCTTTGCCGATGACTTAATGTTATCCCTACAAGATCCTGAAAGTAGTGTCCCCAAAGCGTTGGAATTAATCGAGAAGTATGGGCAGGTAGCCGGCTTCAAACTTAACAAACAGAAGACCAAAGTGTTGACTAAAAATATGAAAACAGAACAATTACAAGTGCTGCAAGAATCCACTGGCCTCAGTTTTGCCAAGAAAGTAAAATATCTAGGGATCAATCTCACTGCAAAAAACCTGAACTTGTACAAGGACAACTATGAGAAGCTGTGGACCGAGATAAAAAAGGACTTAGAGATATGGACGAGATTGAAACTTTCACTAATGGGTAGAATAGCTGCTGTGAAGATGAATGTCCTGCCAAGGATGCTGTTTTTATTTCAAGCCATTCCAATTTTAGATAAGTTGGATTGCTTTAAAACATGGCAAAAGGACCTATCAAAATTCTTATGGCAAGGGAAAAAGCCCAGAATTAAATTCAAGATTTTAACGGACTCTAAAGAGAGAGGAGGCTTTGCTCTGCCGGACTTAAGGATTTATTTTGAAGCGGCGGCCTTTTGCTGGCTGAAAGATTGGTTCAAATTGGAAAATACTAATGTTTTAGATTTGGAAGGCTTTGACAACATGTTTGGATGGCACGCTTATCTTTGGTACGACAAGGCTAAGGTCCACAAGACTTTTAAAAACCATATAGTTAGAAAAGCCTTGTATCAGGTTTGGGCGAGATATAAAGACTTGTTAGAGAGAAAGACTCCTAGATGGATTTCACCAGTGGAGGCCAAGGCCTATAAGAGACCCAACATGTCTGCAAGATGGTTAAGATATATAGATATATTGCAGCAGGAAGGTGAATCGTTTAAACTGAAAGGATATGACCAGGTAAAAAGCGAGGTCACCGACTGGCTGCAATATCATCAAATTTATGAGATTTTTAAAGCAGACAAGAAGATTGGTTTTCAAGTTGAAAAATCAAAACTGGAAACAGAGCTAATAGAATCGAATTCAAAAAACCTTTCCAAAATGTATAATTTGCTGCTAGAGTGGCATACGAAAGATGAAATGGTTAAATCAACAATGATAGATTGGGCAAAAGATGTGGGACATAATATTATGTTAGAGGACTGGGAAAGACTGTGGAAGGAAGGTATCCAATTTACAGCTTGTAATAACTTAAGAGAAAACATTATGAAAATGTTATATAGATGGTATCTAACACCAGTTAAAATCGCTAAGATGAATCCGTCAATGACTAACTTGTGTTGGAAATGTAAATCAGTGGAAGGTACCTTTTATCATATGTGGTGGACATGCCCAAGGGTTAAAGCCTTCTGGGATAAGATCTACAATGAACTCAAAAAGGTAATGAAAATTACCTTTAGTAAGAAACCAGAGGCTTTCCTTTTGAGCATGACCAATGAACAGATACCCAGCCAAGACAGAGTATTTTTTATGTATGCCACAACAGCAGCTAGGATTTTATTGGCAAGAAACTGGAAGGGTGAAGAGATCCCAACGGTGGAAGAATGGCAGATGAAGTTAATGGACTTTATGGAGCTTGCTGAGCTGACCGCGAGAATCCGAGACCAGAGGGAGGAGAAGGTGTCGAAGGATTGGAAGAAATTTAAGGATTATTTAGTTAATAGTGTAAAACTGAATATCTGAGCAGAATTAGCTGTCGAATAGGCTTTAGCTAGATAAATATAAGTTAAAATTTTGGTAAGAATTTTATAGTACAAGATACAAATAAGAGTGTCTGAAGATTTTGGGAATAGATTAAGAACTATGTTTTTAGTAAATGAATCTAAGGACAATTAAGATGGTTATTAGTTATGAAAGTAGATATATAGCTACTTAAAGTATATTTGGATTAATAACGCAGTGGAGGGTGTGGGGGAAGTCCCCCTATGCTTAGAAGAAAAAAGAAGAATGAGATAAAGATTAGTGTTTAGACAGGTTTGTATGTGTTTTTTCTTATGTTTATTGTGTTGTTGTTTGAGTTGTTTATTGTGTATTGTAGTTTGTATTTTTAGTGTATTGGTGTATGTTTTGTTTTTTATATATGCATATGGAAAAATAATAAAATCTTTAAAAAGAAAAAAAAAAAAAGAAAACCAGCACCTTAAACCTGACCCGGTACTCCACCGGGAGCCAGTGCAGCTGGTAAAACACTGGGTGAATATGCTCCCATGGCAGGGACCCCGTGAGGAGCCTCACTGCAGCATTCTGCACCCGCTGGAGTTTCTGGGACAGTTTCAAGGGCAGCCCCGCGTAGAGCGAGTTACAGTAGTCAAGCCTGGAGGTGACCGTCGCATGGATCACTGTGGCCAGGTCGGGGCGGGAGAGGTAAGGGACCAACTGCTTGATACGGCGAAGATGGGAAAATGTCGCCTTGACTCTTGCTGCAACGTGAGCCTCACCACGGAAAGGGAGGGTGCTCAGGTCCTGCTACTGGGCTTCCCAGGAGAGGCACCCCTATTGGCCACTGTGAGAACTGGGTGCTGGATCATGAGGACTAGAATCTAACTTCACTTTTAGTGGAAGGGGCACACAGCTCTTATGGTAGAGCGCTTGCCTTACCGACGGAAGGTCCCAGGCTCTATCCCCAGCGGCATCTCCAGCTCAGGCTGGGAATGTCCCCCTGCCTGAAACCCTAAGGAGCCGCTGCCTGCCAGTGTAGACAATACTAAACTATGTGGACCATTGGTCTGACTCAGCGTAAGGCAGCCTTCTTGCGTTACACCGGAATAAATCTGTACGTCTTTAAGGGGCCACAAGACACTGTGGGTTTTGCTGCAAAAGGCTTAACGGAGCTACTGCTCGGGAAACCGAGCAAACCAGGAAATATTTAACAGTGTCAACTAAAGAGCAGAAATGAAGGGCAGTGAATTTCAGGCAGGTTGCTGAATGCGGCCCTCCAAATTTTCTCCGTTTGGCCCCACAAGGATCCCAACAATAACATGCCCCTCGCAGCTTCCAGGACACACTTCGGAAACTCAGTGCTCAGGGCGAGAGCCTGAGCTTTGAAGAGAAGGTGCAAAAGATTTTTCGCTCCCGCCTTCAGCCTCCTTCACATTCTAGCAATTCCTTACATGCCTCGGTGGGCTGCCCCATTGTTGATTTAATTTATTTGTTTTGTTTTAAGCAAACACCATCTGTACATTTACTGGTTTGTGGCATTACCTTTCATTGGAGTTTATTTATTTATCTAAAGGAGCAGAGATTTATAAAGAGAAAAAAGGGGGGGGGGGAGATCGTCCAAGAACTGCAAAACTGCTCCAACAATCTGGGACGGAAAGGGGGTGTTGTAGACGTCACAGGCGCTAGCCAGTCGCTGTCCTCCACCAACCAGCTTTTTGCTACAGACTTACAGGACCTTTCCCCCCCTAACCTTCCACTTGCATCCAGGAAGAGGAAGAGGAAGATACATAGGGACATAAGAAGCTGCCTCGTACTGAGTAAGCCCATAGGACCCATCTACCTTGGTATTGTCTACACTGACTGGCAGGGTCTCTCCAGGGTTTCCCAGCCCTACCGGGAGATGCTGCCTGGAATTGATCCTGGGACTTTCTGCATGCAGGTGCTCTCCCACTGAGCAATGGCTCTTCCCCATAAAGATACAACAGGTTTCCAGTCCTCATGGTTCTGAATTAAGGGCAGATAGAATAGGAACGAAGCAGGTGCCCCATCACGGAGCTCTGGGCCATTTCCCGGCATCTGGAATAAAACGTGGCAAGGGCACCGTCCAACACAGCCTTGCCGGTCTGCACAAGTTTTGCCCGCATCCTGGGGAAGAAGAAATACAAGACTGCCGCCAAACGCAAAGCAGGCAACCAGCAAGCATACCCTCCCATCGGATCGGCGCGAGCCCCGTCTTCTTCCGAAGAAGCTCCTTGCCATTCCACACGCAGAGTCCAGCCCTCTCTTGACGCTCAAGCGCATGGAGGTGCCGTGGGGAGAAAATAAAATAAAAGCAAAATATGGAACAACACAGCAGGACGCCGCTTTGAGCCGCCCGACAGCTTTCAGAGCAGATTAGCTGCGAACTGAATCGGAAAGGGAGAAATCGTTCTTTGCCGCCGCAAAAACCCAGCCGCACGCCGGCACACACTCTGAAGACACCGCAGGTCATGTTGGAAGCGCAGGAATCCCTCTCCACTCCCGACCTCGGCTTGGATCGAGGGAAACTGGCAATCCACAGAGCGGCACAGAGCTCTTCCGCAGCCCTGGCGTTTGGGGGAACAGGACAGATCCTTGGAGAAACTGCATGTAGAGTCTCTCTTCACTTGCGACTCCCAGTTACTAGAATGCATTGGCATAGAATAAGATCACAGATCATAGGATTCCAAAGTTGGAAGGGACCTCGAGGGTCATCTCGCCCAACGCCCTGCAAAACAGGAATCTTTTGCCCGGTGTGAGGCTTGAACCCATGAACCTGAGATTAAGAGTCTCATGCTCGACCAACTGAGCTAATCCCAAGTCCCAGATTCTGCCTCTGAGAGCAGCCATCGTGGTGACGAGTCACCCATAGTGTGGTGTAGTGGTTAAGAGTGGTAGACTCATAATCTGGTGAACTGGGTTCGCGTCTCCGCTCCTCCACGTGCAGCTGCTGGGTGACCTTGGGCTAGTCACACTTCTTTGAAGTCTCTCAGCCCCACTCACCTCACAGAGTGTTTGTTGTGGGGGAGGAAGGGAAAGGAGAATGTGAGCCGCTTTGAGACTCCTTCAGGTAGTGAAAAGCGGGATATCAAATCCAAACTCTTCTTCTTCTTCCCCCCCGTGAATCTCTCCGTCTTTTAAAGCCCTCCAAGTTGACGGGCAGCAGAGCAACTTGGTGGAAAAGGGAGGGTGAAAATATGATATATAAGAGAAGTCTGCCAGTGCCACCTAGTCCAGCATCCTGTGCTCAGTGACCACCCAGGTGCCTGCAGGAAGCGCTCCATCAGGACCTGAGCACAGCAGCCCTCTCTCCCCGCCTGCGGTTTTCAGCAACTGGGATGCAGATGCGAAGCTGCCTCTAAACTATGGAGGCAGAACATAGCCATCCCGGCTGGTAGCCATTAATAGCCAGTTCTCCCTGATCTGTCTAACATCCACTTTTAAGTTGGACATCGCTGTCTCCTGTGGGAGTGAGTTCCACATTCTTACTACGTACGCACTGTGGGGTCTTTAGGGCTCTCTTCTGCCTGTCTTAAACCTCCTGATGAATTTTTGCGTGAAACACAAAATGGATGAATGACATTTGGGTTTGAAGGCTGAAGATAATGTTGGCTTCTAGAAAGTAGCCTGGCTAGGTGTTATACTGGAAAGACAAAGAATCAGAGGTTCTTTATTTTCTTAAATTAATTCCCCCCCCTTTATTTCCTTTTTCCTCGTTTAATCCTTTTTCTATTTATCTCTCCCTATTTCTTTCTTTCTCTCTCTCTCTCTCTCTTTCCCCCTTCTTTTTTCTTTCTCTCCCTCTTCCTTTGAAGAAGAGTTTGGATTTGATATCCCGCTTTATCACTACCCGAAGGAGTCTCAAAGCGGCTAACATTCTCCTTTCCCTTCTTCCTCTCCCACAACAAACACTCTGTGAGGTGAGTGGGGCTGAGAGACTTCAGAGAAGTGTGACTACTAGCCCAAGGTCAGCCAGCAGCTGCATGTGGAGGAGTGGAGACACGAACCCGGTTCACCAGATTATGAGTCTACCAATCTTAACCACTACACCACGCTGGCTCTCTGGATCTGTGTTTTTATCTAGATTAACGTTTTAGTTTCGGATTTCGGATTCCCAATGAAATTTATTCAAAATAAACAAATCTCCCAATGCTGTGGGTTGAACCTTCTGCAATCAAAGCATGCGTCTTAGACCTGTGCTACCACAGCTCTGCAGCACATGTCTGCACCCAGCGCTAAACTCTGCGGATTACCGGCTCACCCACTTTCAACAACTGAAAATTGGGCAACTTCCCCACACGTCTTCTTTTGTCCTCGGGGGTTCACGCCCAGCATCCCACGCCACTGATTTCCCCATTTTTAAGCTCTGGCAGAAATTTCGCTTCAAAAGGGAGACTGTGGAATCCAAACACCTTTCGAGGCCGGGGGGGGGGGGGCAGTTCATTTTTAGAATCTCATCACCCTTCAACCCAAAAGCACCCCAACCCCTTCAATATCGGGGTGGAGGAAAAAAAAATATCCTTCCTGTTTGGAAAAATAAAATTTGGGACGCTCCACATCGATCTCAAACATGCTCAGGTCACTTCTAAGTCATGCCAGTGCCTGAAAGGAGACCCAAGTCCCTTTTTCAAACCCGGTTTTGTTCCCTCCACGTGAATCAACTAACAGCCATAAAAGAGATTTCTGGCGGAGAACGTCAAACCCTCGAAATTCCACACACCACTCAATTCCTTCCAATTCCAAAACACGTTTCTGACATATTTGTCATTTATAATGACACTCAGTGACTGGCAGGGACCATTCGAAGCACTTTGTTCCACAGCAAACTACTTACCGCGTAATGTTTAATCAATGTGGCCCCCTAGACTTTTCTATCAGGCCCTTCGAACCCTCCTCTGACTCTCTCGCTGCCTCTCATTCGCCGGGCTAGAAAATCTCCTTGAACTCCCATCATGCCTTTTGCTAGCCTGCAAGTAGGATTTTTGGGGGGAGAGTGTAAAAACTAGCCAAGTGGACAAAAAAAATGTTACTCTGCCCCCTTTTCCCTCTGGCCCTTCCAACCATGGGCATGTGGCCCCCAGGAACTTGCCCAGAAGGGAATGCGGCCCTTGGCCTTCATAAAGCTTCACCAGCCCTGACTTACGAGGAGGTCCTGCTATAAAAAGCATCAGTTAGATAAGAGTTTGGGATCAGTAGGCCCGTTTCCAAAGATGGCTGGGCTGCAAGCAGACCGGGCCAGGTGTAATGCACCTGTTTTTCACATTAACAGACCAACATACGGCACGGGATGCAGGATGTGGGATCCTGAGAATCCTGAGAATTTGTGAAGAAAAAATCAAGGGCCTAGGCCTCATGGTGCAACGAGGAGTGCCGTCGATGCATGATAGTCTGGGAAACCAGGGAAGCAACTTGTATAAGCTCTGCAGTGGATTATGCAATATAAAAAAGGTGTGATAATTCTTAGTCCAACAAAGCCGCTCCCTTTTCATGATCAAGCCCAAACTCGGCAGCATCAAATCCGCTCATGTCTTTCGGATCAGCCAAGGTAGAGATTCACAAACAAATACAAACAACCAGGGGATTTTTTGAGCAGAAACTTGGGGGAACTACCGTAAGTTCCCTCACCTTTTAATTTTTTCTTTTTTGTCTGGCCGGGCTGGAATGGATATGCACCCAATGCCCGAGCCAAAAATCCACCTGTATCTGTAACCAATAAAGTTGTGGCCGTTTTTGATCCACATCATTGTCTGCTTGAGTTTATTAATCACATTTTACATTTAGCCACTGCCCTGGTGGGGAGGGGGGGTGGCAGCAGCACTGCGACTGGGCCCGCAATAAACAAACAAACATACTTTGTGGTGAGTTCCTCCACCTATTTTTCCAGGCGGGAAAAGCACTGCAAACAATGGGTTGTTTTTACCTAAAACATTTTTTTTGGTACCACCTTGAGTGATGCAAGTTTCATAAAATGAAGTGTCTCATTAGATCTAGCAGCCTTGCAGAGAAATCTGTTGGATTTTCATCACCTGCCTGCTAAGCATTCCTGGGTCAGTCATCAGGATAGAGAAACAAAGGGAATTCGTTCCTGTAATGCTTCCTGGCTGCCTGGAAACAGAAAACTGAAAATCCATGCCCAGGTGTGACCAGGACTTGGAAAGATCCCACTGCAGATGTGAATCACTCCCTTCTGGTTTAGGTACTTTTTGTCCCATATTGTTTTCTCGCCACTGGCCCTACATACCAGGGAACCTGCGGCCTTCCAAACGTTCCTGGAGTACAACACCCATCATCCATGACCGTTGGGCATGCTGGCTGGGGCTGATGGGATCTGGAGTCCGATGCCACAGGTTCCCCACCGCTTGCTATATTTACATCGGAAGCCAGCAGTGAAATATGGCCCACTAGCTGTTACTCCTTCTTACACTGCACAGAGCCAATATTTAGGGGGTTTTTTTTGTCCCAAGCAAGGGTACACATGCAAATTAGAAAACCGCTTTGTGCATCTTGACTTACTCCACAGCTGGGTCAGCAAACTTTTTCAGCAGGGGGCCGGTCCACTGTCCCTCAGACCTTGTGGGGGGCCAGACTATATTTTTTTTTGGGGGGGGGAATGAATGAATTCCTATGCCCCCCCACAAATAACCCAGAGATGCATTTTAAATAAAAGGGCACATCCTACTTGTGTAAAAACACGCTGATTCCTGGACCGTCTGCGGGCCGGATTTAGAAGGTGATTGGGCCGGATCCGGCCCCCGGGCCTTAGTTTGCCTACCCATGACTAGCAACATCCAGAGAGAACCATCATGGCTATACCTGATCCGGGGCAACAGGAAAAACTATGCAAACTTCCTTAGTTTGCCTACCCATGGTCTATGTATTACCATTATGAATGATGTTGCATGCATTTGCACAGATCTGCAAGGATATCGGGCTCCCAAGTCAGGGCGCTTGCAAACTCTGTGGCTGCTTAGCTTAAGGATGCGATCCTAGGAAGGCATGGAGCCGCCTTTTACAGGGCCAGACCAGCTCAGTATGGTCTACTACACACTGACTGGCAACAGCTGTCCAGGGTTTCAGATGGGAGTCTTTCCCCAGACCTAGCTGGAGATGCCGGGAATCGAAGCGGAGACGTTCTGCAAAACCACTGAGCTACAACAAACACCTCACCTAAAAAGAAAGCCAAGGATCCAGTCCTCAGGGTCCAAAATTAAGGGCTGGTTTAACGAGAAAGAAAGCTGCCTTATATGGGCCTAGTTCTGCCACGGAGTCGTGGCCTTTCCAGTTGAATACGGGGAGAGAGGAGTAACGTCAGAAAACCAGTTGTGATTCCCCTGCCTGCCCCTTCCTTTTGCACTGCTGACGGGGCTACAAATGAGATCAACATAGATCCAGGTGTCACTATTGGTATGTAAAGCCCTTGACCGCTTGGGACCAGTTTACTTGCAGGATCGTCTCCATATATACCCATTCACTGCTGGGATCTGTGTAACTGGCCCATTTACAATTGCCATGTCACCCTACACTTCGGAACTCCCCGCACATTGAAATTAGACAGGCTTCTTCATTGTACGTTTTTGGCCCCTGCTGAAATCCTTTGTTTCCTGGTCAACTCAATTCTGCATGGCATTTTGCTACGTGGTTTCAGTTAAATGTTTTAACATCAGTGATGTATATTGTGGTGCATGCTCTAGTTATCTCCCGCTTGGACTACTGCAATGCGCTCTACGTGGGGCTCCCTTTGAAGGTGACCCAGAAACTGCAACTAATCCAGAATGCAGCAGCTAGACTGGTGACTGGGAGTGGCCGCCGGGACTATATAACACCGGTCCTGAGAGATCTGCATTGGCTCCCAGTACGTTTCCAAACACAATTCAAAGTGTTGGTGCTGACCTTTGAAGCCCTAAACGGCCTCGGTCCTGTATACCTGAAGGAGCGTCTCCACCCCCATTGTTCAGCCCGGACACTGAGGTCCAGCTCCAGGGAGGGACTTCTGGCGGTTCCCTCGCTGCAAGAAGTGAGGTTACAGGGAACCAGGCACAGGGCCTTCTTGGTGGTGGCGCCTGCCCTGTGAAACGCCCTCCCACCAGATGTCAAGGAAATAAACAACTACTAGGCTTTTAGAAGACATCTGAAGGCAGCCCTGTTCAGGGAAATTTTTAATGTTTGATTCTATTTTTAAATATTCTGTTGGAAGCCGCCCAGAGTGGCTGGGGAAACCCAGCCAGACGGGCGGGGTATAAATAATAAATTACTATTTTTATTATTTTAAATTTCTCGTGTAACTTTTGGTTTTTTTATATTGTCTGGCATTAATAAATATTTTAGATGCTGCTGTAAACTTAAGAGGTTTTTTGTTCTAGCAAGCAAGGAACAATCCTTTTGCCACTTTGAACTGTGCCTTACAAAGCAAAAGTTCCTCAATCCGAAAGCAATGCCCACCTGGTGCCCTCCAGACCTTTTGGACCACAACTCCCATCAGTCCCCAGGGGATCAGCTGGGGATCATGAGAGTCGCAGTCCAAAAGGTTTAGGAGGTCCGCGCACCAGGTTGGGGGGGGCGTCAGCTTTGCTTCCAGATTAAGGAATTTTCTTTTAAATGCACGTAATCACACACACCCCAAAAAAGGGTGCGCACAACTAATTTTTAAAATCAGAATCAAAAGTCCAAATTCCCCTGGTAGAAAACAGCTAGCTGCTGTAATGTCACCCATAGGCCTTGCATCAAAGAGAAGGCCTAGGGTTTTATTATTTAAGGGGGTGAGTGGAGAATTGGAATGAATTGCATGCATTTTTAACAGGTTTTTTTTTTAATGAAATATTTTCCTTCCTCTCATCTGCGGAACAAAATTGTCCATGTGGGGCGTTGTACAGATTTTGTTTTAACGAAGTCTCTATCTCCCCCCCCCCCCCGTAATACGGAGACAGTCCATATACAACCTAATAAAATATTCTTTCAGGGGATTCTCTGGAAATTATTGCAAAATGAAAAAGATGTCCCGCTCTCCCTTGCCAGGGGACCAAAATCCCGTTTTCTGAATTTGATGTGGAGCATCCCCAACTGAACAGGAGAGAACCAACCAGTAGATTCCCACCCACCCCAAAATAAGACGCGTAAAGAATTGAAAAATGATGGAGCAAGGCAAGGTTGGGCGGTTTACGCCAGCTCCTTGCAACGGACAAACACCCTTATCAGTTTCACTAAAACCGGAATGAAAAAATGGAATTTAATCTGAATTAACACAGCTGGAATAGGAATAAAGGATTTCGGAGACAGGGGAGCCTTCAGCAAATTATTTAAAGACAGGATTTCTGGTTAGAGGAGGAAATTTGGGGTGGGAGATTTTTTTTTTACGGGTCTCTTTGCAAACTGAATACCAAGGCTAAGATTTGGGGGTCCCTGGATTTAAGCAGGTCCCAAACGGTGATTTAAAACCCATTCAGCAAGCACAGAAAACCCCATTTATTTCAACTACACCCATTTGCCTGGTAGTAAACCCCACGGAACTCATGGGGGTTTACTTCCGAGTAGATGTAATTAATCTTTTGATCCTTTCTGTGCCTCTTCTCCAAGAGGTAAGGTTACCACAAGATACAGGAAAAGCAAAAACAGTTTAAAATGAGCCACAAAACAAATCAGAAAACTTAAAATGCCTGCTAAAATAAAAATATTTGTGCCAAACACCGTAAGTTCAACAGGTAAAGAGACACATGGATAGGATTGCAGTATTTCTGTGCTTTGATTTTTGGATTCTTCTCGCCACCGCCTGCTTTACTATGGATTCCTTTTACAGCAGCAACCCCACCCCAGCCTCGCATCTACCCAAGAGTAAACCGCGTTCAAAGCAACAGCATTTGTTTCAGAAGTAAACGCATGCTTACAGACGAGGCTGTAAAAAATCATGTTGCAAAGTGGCGGGTGGGAGGGGGACGGACGGACTAGTTTTGGTAGAAAAGTAAGGCCCGTTACGCGCTCCCTTTTCAGGCTACGCTGCGCTTACTTCGGAGCAAAGCTCCTCCCAACTCCACGGGGCTTACTTCGGAGTGAACACGCACAGGCAGCATTGTGCTACAGAAAAAGCGTTTAAGCGGAGTTCTCAGACTCTGCCTACGAAAGATCGGGACAGTTATTCTCGGCGCCCAGAGGCCACGACAGATGGTCCCCCAAGCCGGCCTCTCCAAGCACCGTTTTTTGGAGAGGGGCGCACGGATGTGCGGTTGGGAAGGAGGGTCTGAGCCATCATGGACGCTTCCCAGAAAGAGAGAGAGAGAGAGACGTGGCCTCCTGCCACCGATCCCCCTCTCTTCCTCAACACGCGTGTCTCCCGCTTCCCACGTTCCCCGCAGACCCGCGCCGCGCTCACCTTCCGGCGCTTGTCGGCGAAGGGGAGCGCCAGCCACGGCATGGCCCGCGTGGCTTCCTGCCAGCGCTGTTGATCCTGCTCGGCCGACACGAAGACGATCTCCAGGCGCTGCTGGCGCTGCTGCTCCGGCGCCGCTCCGGCTCCGGCTCCGGCTTCGCCTCGGGCCGGCTGGAAGCGCGCGTAGAAGGCGGCCAGGCTAGCGGCCAGTTGCGCGCCCGGCCCGGCTCCGGCTCCTGCCCCTGCCGCTCCGGCGGCGGTGGCGGCGGCTCCGGCTGCGCTGCTGCCGGCGCCGCAGTATCCGAAGTAGAGCCCCACGAGCGAGACGCCCCGCGCCGGCAGCGAGGCCACGGGCACCGCCGAGCCGTCGGGCGCCGCCAGCGCCTCGCCCAGCAGCTCGGCCAGCGGTGCCGCGGCGGCAGCGCACGGCGACGAAGACATCCCCGCCGAGCCCCACGCAGCTCCCGCCGCCGCCGCCAGCCAGCCAGCCAGCCGGCCGAGCCCAGCCACACCGAGCCAGGCAGCCGCGGCCGCCAGCGGGCGCTCCCGGCCCGGCCCGCCTCGCCTTCCCCGCGTGGCGCTCGCCGGCCCGCGACCCGCCCCCCGACGCCGCGCAGACGCCGCCCCCAGCTGCGCACGGGAGAGACCCTCTCCTCTCCTCTGCTCTCCTTTCTCCCTCTTCCCGCTGGCTGCCCCGCTTTTCTGGGACCGGTCCCGATCCTCGGTCTGCTCGGGAGTAAGCGCGCCCGGGCGCCTCCCGAATGAGTTAGCGCGCCCTGGGGATGGTTGTAGTAGCGCGCGAGGCTGGGGCTCGCTCTTTTTGTGTGTGTGTGTCTACTCGGGAGTAAATGGCAGGATGCTCCTTTGGGATTTGCTTTCCCCCCTCCACTGGCCAAGCGTAGCAGTGGGGTTGTTGGGCGCGATCCTCTCTCTTTTGTGTGTTTGCGCGTGTTGGGTGAACCCTCGGGAAAGCGCGCCGTGGAATTGTGGGGCGCGATGCTTCCCCACTTTCCTAGTGTCTACGAGGGAGCAAATGGTGTGGTGGTCACGGGACTAAAACTCCCTGGAAGGCGCACTTGAGGATTGTAGGGCGCGATCTTCTCTCTCTCTCTGCTTGTTTTCTCGGGAGCAAATGGTCTGATGTTCGGTTGGATTTACTCCCGGGGAAAGCGTGCCCTGGGATTGTTGCATGTCTCTGCTACATGTCTACTCGGGAGCAGCCCCGAGGAAAGCAAGCGCCGGGGATTGTAGCCCCCCTTAGAGGCCGAGCCTCTTTTGCAGGTCTACTCGGAGGTAAGACCTACTTTGGCCAAGGGGACTAACTCTCAGGAAAGTGAGCATGGTAATATTTATTTCAGGCTTTTGAAACTCGCTTGTAAAAAAAGAAGGGCCAGAATTTTGAAAACCATTTGAAAACATTGTATGTATCCAAATGTAGATCTGTAAGGTGTTGGGGCAGAGGCCTGCCAGAGCCACTCCCATTAATGGTGCTGTAAAGCAAGGCCAATTTTATGGTGTTGCTGCTTGACTCAGACCTAACAACAGTGTTCCTGAGTGTGTACAGATTGATTTCCCCCTCGCTTTCTCCTTTATTAGAGGGAGGCCTCAGACCTGCAACATCTTGGAAGGTTTTACTTGGAAACGGTGTGCCGTTGAGCATGTCCAAAGTACATTATTCCTACAGCGCCACCTGCATGCGTGGTGTTTGACAAGAGTGTGCACCACACTTTTACAAAGGAGAAGACGGGAGGGGGGACCTTTGACTCAAGGGCCACACACATTCCCTTCTGAGCAACTCTGGGGGCCGCAGGCAAAAGTGGGCGGAGCCCTGGATGTAAAGTTTTCGAGGTCTCTCTCACCACCCGCCCCCCCAGACATGCAAGAGGCCTTTCCAGGACACATTTCCAGCCAGGCAGAAACATTTGGGGTGGAAACTGGGGTGTGGCTTTTGCGGGGTGACCCACAGGCCAAAGAGGGCTGCTTTTGGCTTCAGTTTTCATTCGCCAGTATCAGGGCTGCCTCTGGAAAGTTCTCTGCCACCTGCTGCCAGGAGGCCTTTTGAGTTTACCCCATAAATACCCAGATAATCACCACCGCCCCTCTGGGAAGATGCCTCACGCTTATTAAAATCCTTTGTCTTCCTCTGCCAGGGCCCCAGGAGCAGTTCAAAGGGGAATTTGCCTTCTGCACGCTCAGTTCTTCAGCAGAAACTGCGACAAAATATTGCAGCGTGGAGTATTCCCATCAGCCAGACGGGCCCTTACACAGGGCACTCCATTCCACACACACCCCACGCAATATTCCGTGCCCACAGAGCATGCTCAGTCTGCGTTGGCCTATTTTGGGGGCTCCCCCACTTCAAGATTTCCCCTCCTAAATGCTTCACACACTGCACCTCCGCAAACCTTCCCCCCCCCTCTGACATCTCTCGCTTGTATCATTTTGGGTAAATATGGACCCACATTTTAAGAGCGAGTGCAGTATTATTCCTAACAGTAGCACAGTAAACCCCTTCCAGAGCTGGAGGGGTTTTTTTACAGGGAAGGGGCCCCCAGAATCTATTTCCCTGCTGGATCACAGCTTGAGTTTGCGGTTGCCGGATAAATGCATCTCTGAGCATATGCAGAGAACCCCAGCCTAATGTACCTTGTAGGGTTTTTGCTAGGGTAAAGCAGGTGCGGGGCTAGAGGGAACGGTTATGCAGCCTAGAACTCCTTGTGGGTGGCTGGGAGCCAGAATAAAACTTTAAATTATTATTAACATAATATCCCTGGGATCTGCAACGCAATGTTGCAGCGCAGCCTCATCCCTAATGTGTTTCTGACCACTGACACCTCGATATGATTTAAGAGTTGTTGTTGTTTCCTTTGGGGCTTCAGGAGCAGACCCCAGCACCTCTCTGACTTGTGCATATACCTTTGTAAAACAAGAAAATCCTTAATAAAAATATTTTTTTTAATCAAATTGCCAAAAAGATAAACTGAGCAGTTAAATGGGGCTGAAGCGACACCTAGTGGCCGCAGGAATGGTTGCAGCTCTATCCAGTGACTTTTATCCCTTTCATTCAATCTCATTCATATTTATCCACCTGTCCTTTTATCTGGGTTTTACACCAGCTATTTCTGCGCTGTTATATTTCAAAACATTTCTGCTTTCCTATGACTTGGTGGTTCCGTGCTGGGGAAGGGCCTTAATTCAAAAGGGGAACCATGAGGACTGGAATCTTGTTTTTATTTCCAAGCTTAGGGTTGCAGCTCAGTGACAGAGCATGTTGGCTACGGCTGATGAGAGCTGAACAACACCTGAAGGTTCAAGGGCCCCCCCCCACAAACACACTTTATTTCTGCTGCATACTAATAGCAAACTCCCTTTGACTGCAGCCAAAAATGCTATCTATGCCAAAAGCAGGGAAGGTTTGGCCCCTACAGGTGTCGCTAAACTATAACTCCCACCAGCATCTATGGCCAGGGATGATGGGAGTTGTAGCTCGACAGCAACTGGAGGGCCAAAGGATCCAAAGGGAGCTGGATCCAAAGGATCCACTGGAGAGCCAGTGTGGTGTAGTGGTTAAGAGCGGTAGTCTCGTAATCTGGGGAACCGGGTTCGCGTCTCCGCTCCTCCACATGCAGCTGCTGGGTGACCTTGGGCTAGTCACACTTCTCTGAAGTCTCTCAGCCCCACTCACCTCACAGAGTGTTTGTTGTGGGGGAGGACGGGAAAGGAGAATGTTAGCCGCTTTGAGACTCCTTCGGGTAGTGAAAAGCGAGATATCAAAATCCAAGCTTGCACAGTTCCACGACAAGGATTTCCGGATTAATAGCCTTGTTCCCCCCCCCCCCCCGGCTTCATCAGTGGTATACGGTTCATATGATGTATATCAAGATTATGGATCTCACGACACAGTGGTCGCTTGCATCCACTATGTCATGAGATCCATAACCTTGATATACACCATATGTCCCGGACCTGGGCAAGCTCCCATTTGGATTCCTTTGACCTTATGAATACACAGAGGCATATGTGGATTAAAAACTAACTCATATGTGGGACTTTATGAACGAACTGGTTTATTGGGACTTCTATTTACGTTGTTGATCTTTGCACTGTTGTCGTTCTCTACGTGCTGATTATGTCTGAGAGAAACTTTTGATACTGTGAGAAATATATTGAAGAGTATTATTTACGTGCAGCCAGTTACGTTTTGTGTGTGTTTGCGAACTACAACTCCCAACAGCCTTGCTGCAGCGGAGGAGAGTTTTAGTTCAGCTCGGGCCGATGTTTCCCACACACCTGGGTCAGAACTTCTGGCAGTGTAATCAAAGAGGCACTAAACCTTGGCAATCTATTAAAATAACTCAGAAAAACTCGGTTTATTCATAAAAACCCTGAACCATACCAAAATGCAGAATTACTGGGGGGGAAAGGGCACAGAAAAGGTGCGTTTTCGGCTAGAGGTTGCCAGAGGAAACTTAACGAGCACCGAGCTCGCGACGCATAAAACCGGCAGGGTCCACATCTCAAGAAAATAAAACCTGTGGCATGAACGGAGTCCTTGATCTCGCTCCTCGGGGTCCAACAACCGCAGGCTGGTTATTGAAATATTTAAAAATGGGGTGTGGGGAGAGACTCGAAAAAGATTTGAGCTGCCTGGGGGAAAGTCTGGTCGAAAATAAACTTCCAGGAAAAGAAGAACTGAGTAACAGTGACCCATCGCTTGAACGTCCTCATAGCGGTATCCGATTATCCTTTTCTTGAGTTGGCCAAATCTTTCCAACAAAAGCAGAGCGACTCAGGGCAGCCCAGGAAATATCCCCCCATCCGTCATGCCAAGGGCGACTGGCTAAGTGGTTCTCTTTGAGCTGTGTGACACACACACACCCTGCTGAGCCCCAGGAGGGAAAGGGGTTCCTCCTGAACGGAAGAGAGAGTTCCCAGCCGTCTTCTGTCCTCAGTGGGGTCCGCCTGCCGCCCCTCGACGCCTTACCCGTTCTGTAACAGGAGGCGGATCAGGACGCCTGCGACCAAAACTGCGATGGCCAACGCCAGGGCCAGCCCCCGGTGCAAAAGGAGCTGCTTCCCGGACAAGACTTCCACGCGAGACGAAGTGAGCTCTTCCGGGGGAATCAGCTGGTCTTGCGGCGGGTGCTCGATCACGTGGTCCATGCCGCCGAGAGCGTCCCCGTTGGGGACCTCCGTTTCCATTGTGAGGTAGGCTGTGGGGTAGAAAACCTCACCGTTAGTTCATCTTAAAAAGCAGAGACATCGCCTTGCCGACAAAAGGTCCGTATAGTTAAAGCTATGTGATGTGTGGAAGTGAGAGCTGGACCGTAAAGAAGGCTGATCGCCGAAGAATTGGTGCTTTTGAATTCTGGTGCTGGAGGAGACTCTTGAGAGTCCCATGGACTGCAAGAAGATCAAACCTATCCATTCTGAAGGAAATCAGTGATCACTGGAAGGACAGATCCTGAAGTTGAGGCTCCAGTACTTTGGCCACCTCATGAGAAGAGAAGACTCCCTAGAAAAGACCCTGATGTTGGGAAAGATGTAGGGCACAAGGAGAAGGGGACGACAGAGGATGAGATGGTTGGACAGTGTTCTCGAAGTGACTGGCATGAGTTTTGCCAAACTGCGAGAGGCAGTGAAGGATAGGCGTGCCTGGCGTGCTCTGGTCCATGGGGTCACGAAGAGTCGGACACGACTGAACAACTGAAAAACAACAACCCTTGGAAACCTGCCACGTATAGAGCACTCACGGTGATCAAGCTGTCTTCCGAGGAACTGAGTTGGAAAAGCAACGCTTGGCAGGCTCAGTAATCCCTCCCAGCCCTATTCATCTCCCCCCCCTATATATATATATATATATATATATATATATATATATATATATATATATATATATATATATATATATATATATATATATATATATATCATACTCTCAACTCCATTCATTCCCACCCCCATTGAAAAATTACCTAAGGGCACTGGTTTATTAGCAGAAATGTCCTCGGAACTGCCGGTCTGTAGTCTCGCTGTCAGCCCTGCTCGGCTCTGAGCCTAGGAGATGAAAATTTGGGGGTGGGGGGGGGGAGATATCTCAGGGTTAACACCCAAAGCACACATTTCCCATGACGTCCCAATCAAGGCCCGCTAAGTCGCCCTTCGTCAGAGACCTGAATACTTTCACAACTGCACATCTCTCCGAAAAGTACTGGGTACCATCCAACTCTCATCTTACCTAGAGTAGACCCCTTGAAGTTAATAGGTGCGCCCAATTAGGGCCTTCTAACTTCAATACGTCTCCTCCGAGAGCTGTCTCCCATGCTAGTCCTGCTCAAAACAGTCCCGCTGGGAATAATGGGCACGGCTAGCTTAGGGGTCTCGATTTCCAACCTCTGAGCAAAGCTCAGGTCTGCCACAACCTGTTGCCTCTCAGCTGGAAGCCGGGAGCAGAATCCCGGGGCTCCTAACGTTTAATTTGGATCACCGGGTTTCTGGACCTCGCTGTTTTCGCAACGGCACTTTTCCCACCTCGACAACGCACCTTTGCCTTAAAACAACGAACTGAGGTGGGAAATTTCTGAAGCAAAGCAGAGCCCAAGAAACACTCACAAAAAAACCTTTTGCGTCTCTTTCAGGGATCTGAGGAAGGAACAGCTCTTCTTTTTAATATTTAGTTGGGAGCTGCTCAGAGTGGCTGGGGCAACCCAGTTAGATGGGCAGCATTTAAATAATAAAAATTACTATTCATGATGCTATTGTTATTACAGTCAAACCTCGGATCCCAAACGCCTCCGTTTTGGAACGTTTCGGCTCCCGAACGCCGAAAACCCGGAAGTAAACGCTCTGGTTTTCAGTTACAGGTAGGTAGCCGTGTTGGTCAGTCATAGTCAAAACAAAATAAAATAAAAAATTCCTTCCAGTAGCACCTTAGAGCAGTGTTTTTCAACCACTGTTCCGCGGCACACTAGTGTGCCGCGAGAAGTTGCCTGGTGTGCCATGGGAAAAATTGAAAAATTCAAGAGAATTACTTTGTATATAGTCAATATAGGCACAGAGTTAAATTTTTTAACATTTTCTAATGGTGGTGTGCCTCGTGATTTTTTTCATGAAACAAGTGTGCCTTTGCCCAAAAAAGGTTGAAAAACACTGCCTTAGAGACCAACTAAGTTTGTTCTTGCACACAAAAGCTCATACCAAGAACAAACTTAGTTGGTCTCTAAGGTGCTACTGGAAGGAATTTTTTTATTTTATTTTGTTTTGGCTCCGGTTTTCAAACGCTTTTCGGAATCCAAGCGTCCGACGCAGCTTCCGCTCGAGTGCAGGAAGCTCCTGCAACCAATCGGAAGCCACGCCTCGGTCGTCGGACGTTTCGGAAGCCGAATGTGCTTCCGGGAACGGATTACGTTCAACAACCTGGGTTTTGACCGCAGGATTATTCTGCTGCTCCGGACCAGTGCTGTCAAGTATCCCGTTTTCCCCGGGAATCTCCCTTATTTCAAGCAGTTTCCCGCTGCTATCCCTTATTTTTTAATATCCCTTTAATTTCCCGTTTTTTCAAAGGAAGCAGCTCCTCTCCCTCCCCCTGCTGGCCAGGGACTGGGAAGACCTCGCCTCCTTGCAGCCTCAAAGCAAGCGGGAGCCATTTCCCGCGCTTACAGGCGTCGTAGCCCACGGGCAGCGTTTCCAAAATACAGTAAGCCTACTGCGCGCGTTCACACCAGTGCCGCCCACTTGTGCTTCTGGCTCCGCCCACCACTGCCATGTGACTATCCCTGGGATAGGTGAGGCTGCTGGTCCCTTATTTTCAAATCCGAAACTTGACAGCTATGCTCCGGACGATAGGACTCGAAGCAACGGATTCAAGTTGCAAGAAAGGAGATTTTCACTAAACATCAGGAAGGACGATGAGATAGACGGGAACGGACAACGTCGGGAGCTGGCAGATGATCTCCTCTGGTTTTTAAGCAGAGGTTGGGTGGCCAGCTGTCAAGGATCCTTCCCCTGCGTTTCTTGCATTGTCCCTTGGGGGTCCCTTTCAAGGTCTACCGCTCTATGATTCCATGAGGCTGCCGCCTTCCTCCTTGGGGGTGCTGGAACCCACCCACTTACGGAAACCAAAGGAACCGGTGTTCTTGAGCCTCACCTCTTCCGAAGCCTTTGCCCAGTCCGCTCGCAGGACGAGGACCAAGAAAGAGGCGGCTTGGAGGGAGATACAGACAATCAGCCCCGTCCACAGGCCTGGAGGGAGAGAGAGAGAGAGAGAGAGAGAACAAGGGAAGATCCCTCACATGAACCATCCAGTAGAGTATTTATTTATTCCATGTACCCCAACAAAAGCAGAGCGGCAGATGAAGATGATGGACTTTGCAGAACGGGCGAAACTGACGGGGAGAACCCGGAACCGGAGAGACCAAGCGTTCCAAAAGGACGGGAACAAATTTACATTATGTTTGAAAGCCAACTGTAAGCAATGAACATCATTAGCAGGGCTACCTGAAGATTTGTAAGATGAAATCGCTACCTTTTCGGGTTGAGTGATTTAATAAATATTTCAGGTAACGATAAAAAAAAAGGATAGGAAACGAAGGGAAACGTAAAGAGGCAAAGTTTAATTCTGTAAACCAGGCATCCCCAACCTGCGGCCCTCCAGACGTTTTGGCCTACAACTCCCATGATCCCTAGCTAACAGGACCAGTGGTCAGGGATGATGGGAATTGTAGTCTCAAGGCATCTGGAGGGCCGAAGGTTGGGGATGCCTGTTGTAAACCATCCGACGGGAGGGAGGGAAGTCGGCAGGCTCAGTTGTGCCAAACAGATAAAATAAGAGCATCCGATGTTACATGATGTGATTATATGTAAAAACAATAAAAATCATTCAAAACTAAACCCGGTGCGCCCTGCCCCAGAGGCTTTTGAAACTACAACAAATGTTAAATCAGCAGTTCCCAAAGTGAGTGGTGCTCTGCCAGTCAGAGCAGTTACTATCAGTAGCAGATCCTTTACATGCGGTCATCATCTGCTTGATTTACTTCCATCTGGACGTCGCTACAGGACTTCATATACAAAATCAGCCAGGCACAAGAATAGTTTTTTTCCTTGTGCCATTAAATTGTTAAATTCGTAGTTGTATAGCTTAAGGGGAGGTAAAATATGGGTGGGGTTTCTTTACTTCTTTGTATTGTGAGAGGAACAGTGTCTGTATGTTTACATTGCAATGTAGCCGAAACAAATTCCAAGTATGTTGGAAAATGTACTTGGCCAATAATAAATTATTCCTTATTCCTTCCTTATAAGGCAGCAGCCTAATGAATGGGGGGGGGGGGACTTTGGCCCTCCAAACACTGCTGAGCCACAACTCCCATCATCAATGGCCATTAGCCATGCTCGCCAGGGATGATGGGAGTTGTAGTTCAGCAACATCTGGAGGAGCCACAGGTTCCCCCAACCTGGTCCGGCTAGATCTTGGAAACAGCCGAGCCAAGGGGCCTAGTGGCAGGTCCCAAACAAAGGCCTTGCTTTTTTCCATTCGTTGAAAGCATTTATATCCTAGAATCCTAGAGTTGGAAGAGACCACAAGGGCCATCCAGTCCAACCCCCTGCCAAGCAGGAAACCCCATCAAAGCATTCCTGACAGATGGCTGTCAAGCCTCCGCTTAAAGACCTCCAAAGAAGGAGACTCCACCACACTCCTTGGCAGCAAATTTCACTGTCGAACAGCTCTCACTGTCAGGAAGTTCTTCCTAATGTTTAGGTGGAATCTTCTTTCTTGTAGTTTGAATCCATTGCCCCGTGTCCGCTTCTCTGGAGCAGCAGAAAACAACCTTTCTCCCTCCTCTAGATGACATCCTTTGATATATTTGAACATGGCTATCATATCACCCCTTAACCTTCTCTTCTCCAGGCTAAACATACCCAGCTCCCTAAGCCGTTCCTCCTAAGGCATCGTTTCCAGGCCTTTGACCATTTTGGTTGCCCTCTTCTGGACACGTTCCAGCTTGTCAGTATCCTTCTTGAACTGTGGTGCCCAGAACTGGACACAGTACTCCAGGTGAGGTCTGACCAGAGCGGAATACAGTGGTACTATTACTTCCCTTGATCTAGATGCTATACTCCTCTTGATGCAGCCCAGAATTGCATTGGCTTTTTTAGCTGCTGCATCACACTGTTGACTCATGTCAAGTTGATGGTCTACCAAGACTCCTAGATCCTTTTCACATGTACTGCTCTTCGGTCGGTGAGTAAAGACACACACACATAGTCCCTGCCCTCAGGCTTAGAATAAAAAAAGGCACGACACAAAAGGAAAACAGGATGAGGAGGGAAGAGGTGAACAAGCACACACAATCCATGATGTCTCTTAGAAAAAAAATGACCAGCAGGTATTAAATTTCTTTTTTTTTTAAAGCAGACAACATCAGCTTGCTTTGGCCTGCTGAGATACGTACCCATGACTCCAAGCTTGTACCTAAACATAAGTGTGATGCCAATGGGAAGCCCGATGGTGTAGTAGCCGATGGCATTGGCGATGGCACCGATCTTCTGCTTTCCAGCTCCTCTCAGTATTCCGCCGCATGTGGCCTGGAGAGGGGATGAAAAGGAGAGCGGGCTAAAATTATACCAGTTCAGCAACAAAGTCAGCGTGGCAGAGCGTCAAGACCCCGGCCTACCTCAAAGGGTTGTTTTTTTTTCTTGAATAAATATTAAAGTTTGAAAAAATACAGAGATTAATATCCAACAACTTTTTATCAAAGATTAAAAAAAACTAATCCAAATAAAACACAAACCAAAATGAAGAAAAGAGAAGGAAAGAAAGAAAGAAAGAGAACTTCTGATTCTTCGTCTGTCAGCTATATATAGAAAATTATTTAATGCATCCACTCCAATATAACACCCAACGGTTCCACTTTCTCTAAACCAGTGTTCAGACCCAGATATCAACAGTTCATTTTCTTTTTCACATAGAGTCTATAAGGGGTTTCCAATCTTTCGTAAATATTGGAAAATATTTTTCTCTGATTAAACACGCCAACTTTGCCATCTCAGCTAAGCCCAATAATTTTAACAACCATTCCCCCATGGTAGGGAGGAATGATAAATCTTTCCATCTTAGTGCTTAGAAAAGTCTCACTGCTGCCTTAAAGGGCTGTTCTGAGTTTTTTTTAAAAAAAAAAAAATGGGGATGGGGTGGAGGAGACACTTTTGCTCCATGGAGAAGTAATTTCCAAAGGCGGCAAAAGAAAAATCTGGGCACGGTCAGCCAGCTATGAAGGAGGCTGCCTTACTGTGTCTCTGGATGATGCCCAGATCTGCCCTTCCTCCCAATCAACATGCACTGGGCAATAGTTTCTGCGTGTCAACAGTGCAACGGAGGCGTTCCAATAGATTCTGCTGCAGGAAGATTCACGCTCAGAGGACAGAGCTGCCTGTTGGCTCCCTGTATGAGTTCTCGCTTCTGCCCAAGAGGCAAGCTCAGAAGAGGCTTAAGAACGCGCCTCAAAGTCCCTCAAGCGGGGGAAACTCTAACGTAAATAAACCAGCAGATAGTAACATAAATTAAGACCCAGTCCTAGCCCCACTTAGCTGACACAGCAAATCCCACTGAATTCAGTAGGAATTACTTCTGAGTAGACAGGATTATGACTGCACTGTCAAAGTCACCGGAAAGGAAAGCTGCTTATATTAGGCAAGCTGAATCCATTTGCACAACTCCTCTCCATTTACATTCCATCCGAAAATTATTTGTGAGCTATTTTTGCTTGCTGGGGCTGGGGGGGTGGGGGGTGGCAATGTTGGGAGAATATCCACAGGGCAGGGAAAAAACTAGATCTCCAAACACTGGAAAGATTTATTTGGCAGCTGTCTTCAAAAATATGTTTATGAACATGAGGTCTAGAAGCTTGCTAAGTTTTAAATGTGAGGAAAGGAAAAGGAAGAACACAGAAGCTCTTCCTGTCCTTGGCACCACATTCTGTGCTTGTGCTGCCCCCTAGTGGAACTACGGGGTTTGCAGCCACACGGAGCCCTGGGTACCAATTCATGGTGTATGTATGGAACTCACCGCTATTGCATCCAGCAGATGGAAAGGGGCGAAAATCATCATCACTTTGGCAACCAGGGCGATGATCTCTCTGTCAGGGAGGAAAGACATGACTGAGAATGGGCAGAGAAAGAAGGTGGGCTTTTTTCCGGTAGAGTTTTTTTTTAAGCATTATTTCATTTTATAACGTATATAAAACAGAGATAACAATTATAACAACAGACAAAAATTAAAAGATGAAAAACGAAGCTACAAAATAGGCACGCAGGACGAATTGGGAAACAGCCATAGCTGTCAACTTTCCCTTTTTTTGGCGCTGGAATAGGCTCGCCTCTCTCACTCCTGCCCGACAGCAGCACGCATGAGGCTCCCAAGCTCGCTCTACCTGGCTGAGGTCGCTCCGCCGGACCAGCCCCGTCCGTGGGCCCGCCCTCCCGCCTCTATTTCACCACCTCCGCCCAGACGAGGGGCCGGCTCTGCCGGGCGGGAACGCCCACGGGCCCAGCCAGTGCGGCGGGCTGCGCCTCACGGGGGGGGGGCAGCGCATTGCTTGGCAGGCCTGCAAGGCGCATGGCCAGAGGGGAGCGAAACAAGCTGTTGAGCGGGGGGCATGTTTCTCGGGGCGCTGCCCCAAAGCACCCCATCCACTTTCTCACACAACCCGGGAATATACGGGTTTTTGAGTCATCCGGGAGAGCAGCGGGAAACGCGTTTAAAAACGGGGGAATCCCGGCCAATACGGGATACTTGACAGCTATGGTGGAATGCTCTCCCCAGGGAAGCTCGCCTGGCGCCTTCATTACACACCTTTAGGCGCCAGGCAAAAACGTTCCTCTTTAACTAGGCCTTTGCTTGATCTGTTCCACATCCTATACCCTTTTAAAATGTGGCTCTTTTCTTTGGGGGGGGGTGCTATTGGGTTGTTGTTTTTACTCTGATTCTATCTGTTGTGATCTTTTCTGTGAACCACCCTGAGACCTCCGGGTATTGGGCGGTATATAAACTCAAATAATAATAATAATAATAATAATAATAATAATAGTAATAATAATAATAATAATAATAATAGAAAACCAGGTTATCACCCAGCCCTAGCACTCAGTTTGGGCTGCATCTCTGTGCCAGGAGAGGATGCATGAGCCGGTCACATCCACTGGGGAGAGCAAAGATTACCCTCCTTCAGCAAAAACAGGAAGGCCGGAAGGAGGAAATCCTGCAGAGGCACACCAGGAAGGCCTCTCTCCAGTGGTGGGCATTCTGGCATCAGAGAAGCCGTTTTATGGTCGCTCGCCTTCTTCATCTTTGTCGATCACTTGTAGCTGAGTATAAGATTGTCTTCCATAAACACGGTCTTAACAGGGTGTCCGTAGGTGACTGTGGAGGCCAATTCTGGATCCACACATCCTTCCACAGTGGGGACATAGGTTTCCGGGCAGGAGTTGATCCGGGTGTGGATTTGCCAAGTGTGCCTTCCTCTTAGTGTGTTTCTCCCTTTTGTCCTGAGTTTGAGCATCTTCAAAGCCCATGACACCTTTGGTACAGGCTGTTCTCCAACTGGAGCGCTCGCAGGCCAGCGTTTCCCAGTTGTCGGTTCTTATACTTCATTCTTTTGAGAGTCTTTAAACCTCTTTTGTTGACCACCAGCATGACGTTTTCCGTTTTTAAGTTCTCTCGTGGACCGCTGAGCAGTCCGCCGATTTGCCCAGATCAATGCCTAAAGAATTTCCTGCTCCGGGTTCGAATGACCTACCTGTCGCTGGTAAAGACGTAGGCTACCACGTCCTTCACGGCTGCCAGGAGGCCAGCAAACACCATAGCAAACACACCTGGGACAGGAGAGAGAGAGAGGAGATCAGAAGCGTTGTCCAATGCGACAGTATTTAAAGAGCCCCTCTGGCAACGGGGGGGAGGATCCCTGCCCCAGAGGTAGCATGCCGGAGTGGGGGAACCTCAGGCCTGAATGTGGCCCTCCGTGGCTCTCTGTCCGGCCCCTGAGACACTCTCCAGGCCCCGCCTCCTCCCCAAGCCCCACCCAAGCCCTTTCCCAAGGTGGTTCCGCAGGACGGCAGGTAGGAATGGGTGCTTAGAAACCCCTTGCACCTGTTGTTTCACCCTCTCTCTCTCTATCTCTTTGTCTCTGGCCCTTCCCATCACTATCACACGGCCCCTAGAAGGTCGCTTGTGAGAATATGCAGCTTTCAGACAGAGGGGGGGGAAAGAGCTGTCAACCTTCCTTTTTTTTTGCATTGGGAAACAGCCATAGCTGTCAACTTTCCCTTTTTTGGGGTGCTGGAATAAGGGAATTTCCCGCAAAAAAAATGGAAAGTTGACAGCTATGGTTCTCTGCCCCTGAGCTTAGGGGACGCTGCCCCTTTAAGGATCAACCCTTCCTGGAAAAGAGAGCTCCGCCCACTACCAGAGTGACTGGGACAGCCTTAAAGAGACATACTCACCCGTGCAGAGGAGCCCCATGATGCAGGACAGTTTGGCTTGCTGGAGGTCACCGGCCCCCAGGGCGTTCCCCACTCTGACGCTGGAGGCAACGCTCATGCCTTGCGGAAGCTGGTGGGGGGACAGGAGAGGGGAGTAACCAAGGGGCAAAATACTCTGCAGTCCAAGGGAGCGAGGAGTGAAAGCAACAGCCCCTTTAAGGCTAAAAAAAAGGATTTGGAGAGTTTCTTTTTTTGAAGTTGTGTGTTGGGGGGGGGGGGGAGAAGATGGCCCCAACAGTGCAATTCTAGGGATGCTTACTCAAAAGTGTGTGGTGGTGCTTATTCAGTAACAAGCACATTTGTTTATTTTGTTTCATAAAATTTATATACCGCTTAATTGTAAAACGGAAAACAAAACCACATACCTACACGGCAAGGCAGTTTACAAAAATATTAAAGCAATGGAATTTTCAGCCCCCCGTTAAAAACAACTATTTAAAACCTTCAAAAATAATTAAAATCAACCAAAAAAAACCTTAAAAAGAAACCAGATTAAAACACATGTCAATATTTTACACGACTGGAGAAGCTACAGGGAACCAGGCAGAGGGCCTTCTCGGTGGTGGCACCCACCCTGTGGAATGCCCTCCCATCAGAGGTCAAAGAGATAAACAACTACCTGACATTTAGAAAATACCTGAAGGCAGCCCTGTTTAGGGAAGTTTTTAATCTGTGACATTTTAGTGTATTTTAGTATTTGTTGTAAGCCGCCCAGAGTGGCTGGGGAGACCCAGCCAGATGGGCGGGGTACAAATAATAAATTATTATTATTATTATTATTACCTAAAATAATGTTTGGAGGAGGCACCAAAACGTGTACGGTGAAATAACCTGTCTGGTGTCAATAGGCAGGGAGTTCCAAAGGGTAGGTGATGCCACACTAAAAGAGCAATCTCTCAAAAGTGTGAAATGAGTGTAGCTGTGCCAGTTCTACAGATCGAAGGGCGTTCCCACAAGTAAACTGGTGCCAAGCTGTTAAGGCTTTTATATACCAATAGTATTTGTTTTAATTTTTATCATGTATTTTGTGCTTTTTATATTATAATTTAATTAACAACAACAACTTGAATTTGGCCTAGCAATGAATCAGTGCAGATCTCAGATTAGGGTGATTCATGCCCCCCCAAAAAGGCCGCAAAATAGCGTCACAAAGTATAAAAGCCCAAGTTGCGCGTACCGCTAAGGTATAACAAATACCTGCAACGAGAATTCAAAATAAAAGGGCGTCACTGGAACGACAGCGGCAATTTTTATAAAAATGGGAGGCTCAAGTGAAGAGATAACAGCACGGCGAGTTCTAGCCGAAAATGGCTCACTCAGTACAGTACAAGGAAATTCAATTCCTCACCAGATATGCGACCGTAGCCAGTTCGTAGATGATGGACTGAGCACCCAATTCGACCACGCTGATCATGCCTTGGGGAGGACAGAAGAAGAAAAGGAGACAAGGAGGACTTGTGGAGAACTGAAAGCAGGTGACTCTGATGCCCAAAAGGAAGAGGCGAGAGATGCTGGTCTTTAGACTTACCGTATTTTTCGCTCCATAGGGCGCACCGGAACATAGGGCGCACCTCGTTTTTAGAGGAGGAAACAAGGGGGGGAAATATTTTCCTGGTTTTCCTCCTCTAAAAGCCCTGTTTTTTTGAGGATCAGCTCAAATTTGTGCAGCTCTTTTTGCAAAGGGAAAAGCCCTGTTTCTTTTACGATCAGCTCAAAGTTTTACAGCTTTTTTTGCAAAGGGAAAAGCCCTGGTTTTTTGAGGATCAGCTCAGATTTGTGCAGCTTTTTTGCAAAGGGGGAAAAGCAAAGAGGAAAAGCCCCGTTTTTATGGGGTTCAACTCACATTTCTACAGCTTCTTAAGGAAATGGAGCCGTTTCTACAGTTTCCAGACAGATAATCTAATCAGCCATTCACATGTCGCTGGGGAAACAAACAACCTCCCTCTGCAGCACATTCAACAATGGAGGCCTGGGCAAGGGGGCGGGGCTGAAAGGGAGCCGGGGACTCTTATCTCTCTCCCATCTCTTGCTGATCAGCTGCTGAGCGGGGTCCTTTCAACACCCCCTTTTCTCTTTGTAAAATAAAAGGCATGATCCTCTTTTGGCCCCTGGGCAATTCGGCTCCAGGGACCACTATTCGCGGCATAAGATGCACAGATATTTCCCCTTACTTTTTAGGAGGAAAAAAGTGCATCTTATGAAGCGAAAAATACGGTAATGGCAGACATGTGAATGGGTAGGAGGTGCTGGCCTGGTCCAATTGGACACATCTCACTCTCTGCACCAGCAAGAATGAATGAATGAAATCTTGATTTGCGTCAGTCATCGGCCATAGCAGTAAAACAACAATACGATATGAAAAGCATAGAAATAAAAAGTTAATTATATAAAATACATTTTAGGGTTTTGAATCAATAGTCAAATAGTGGATCCTATTCTGATTGCCCCTGCTAAAATCCTTGCAACCTTTGCTGTCACCCGCCCATCTTGATCCGCCAAGAGAAAGGACGCTGCGGCAGTGGCTGGGAGACCCGGAATGGACAGTAAAAGAGGGGTGATAATCTCATTCCTCAAGTCTCTATAAGGAGCGCAAGCCAGAAGGGCGTGCGCCACAGATTCGGTGCTGCCATCTCCACGGGGGCATAAGCGTTTTTCGTGTGGAATCTGTTGGAATCGTCCCTCGAGTCCAGCCGAGGGCAATACATTCAATCTTGCGAGAGTAAAAGCACGTCTATATTTTAGGATTGCTAGGTTATGCAGATAGGGTGCCAGACAGTCGAAACGGGAAGGTGGAAAACGGTCATGCCATGGGCAAAATTTCCTTATTGCGGCCAAGTTGTTCTGACGCTAGGTATCATTTAGGCGCTGACAAATTAGACTGTTTGCTTTACTAAAACCCAAAGTGAGTAGTAAGCTGTTGTGGTGATAAAACCACAAGAGTGAAGTTTCTGATAGACAATTTTAGACCAGGCGCACTCGCGACAATCTTGTAGCACTAGGGATATTAGACCAGGGGGATTTGAGTTTAGGCGAAGCCCACAGTTAAGTGTCCAGCGCCAGATCCGTAATTCTACCGAGGGGAGATTAGCCCCTATGCGCAATGATGCGTTTGGGGCACCGGCAAGGCTTGAGGGAACAGGCAGCCTAAATCTGCGCTGCTCTGCATTGCCGCCGTTGGTCGTGGCGAGAAAGGGGCACGACGGTTTGTTGGCGGGGTGGCTTGGAATGGTACGAAGCAGGGGAATGCAGGTGCGGGACAGGGAAGCAGACAGAGACACGGCCTTCTCGGAAGCCTCACCCGCCAGGAAGCTGCCGATCTCGAAGGTCCACCACTCGATGCAGATCATCAGCATGCTGGGGAGGGCCAGGCGGATAAAGGAGCCCCACTCCTGCAAGCAGTCGAGCGTCCAACCTGCAAGAACCAGCAGAAAGAGGCTTCCAAATTCCAGAAGCTTGGATTGGGTGCGCGTCACGTGACCCACCCTGAGCTATCGCTACAATGGGGCTCCCTTAAAAGGTTCCCCCCCACACCAAATTGCACAGGGCGTGGGGGTGCCAGGGGGGTTTCGCTCTCCCCTCTTTCCACGCCGCCTTCTCGAAGCCAAAAATTAAAAAAAAAAATCCCCCAGGTTTAACGCCTCACAGAGACCCCAGGGGTGGGTGTCACAGTTATAGTGATGGACTAGGGACCTCGGAGGCCACAGTTCAAAACCCCACTCGGCCCGACCGGGTGATCCTTGGGCTGGCTGCTGTTTCTTAGCCTAGCCTACCTCGCAGGGTTGTTGAGAGGAAATAAAACGGGGAATAAATAATAATAATAATTATTATTATTATTTATTTATTTATTTATTTATTTATTTATTTATACCCCGCCCATCTGGTTGGGTTTCCCCAGCCACTCTGGGCGGCTTCCAACAGAATATTAAAAATAGAATCAAACATTAAAAAACTTCCCTAAACAGGGCTGCCTTCAGATGTCTTCTAAAAGCCAAGTAGTTGTTTATTTCCTTGACATCTGATGGGAGGGTGTTCCACAGGGCGGGCGCCACCACCGAGAAGGCCCTCTGCCTGGTTCCCTGTAACTTGGCTTCTCGCAGCGAGGGAACTGCCAGAAGGCCCTCGGCGCTGGACCTCAGTGTCTGGGCAGAACGATGGGGGTGGAGACGCTCCTTCAGGTATACTGGGCCGAAGGCAGAATGGCACACGTCCCCTTGGAGGAATGGTGGTATATAAATTTTTAATAAAAGTCAATTAATAATAATAATACCTCCCCAGGTCTCCTTGTGTATCTTCTTCCACCACACATACAGGAAGAGGAGGATTGCCTGCAAATTCTGAGACAGCGTGTTGGCCCACGCAGAGCCCCTGTGAAACAGAAAGGAAAAATTGGAGCAAGTTAGGAAGAAGGAATAACTGAGGGAATGTCAGGTTCAGTTTTTCTTTAGGCTGGTGGCCCTATTAACACGTTGCCATGTAGTGGGTGGCGGGGCTGGCAGCGGATTTCTTTGCATCATGAGAACTAGAAACTTAGCTTTCATTTTTTTAAAAATGGGGAGGAGATGATAAATAATAATAATAATAGTAGTAATAATAATAGTAGTAATAATAATAATAATAATAATAATAATAATAATAATTTTATTTATACCCCACCCTCCCTGGCCAAAACCGGACTCAGAGCGGCTAACATCAAATATATAACATATTACCATAAAATCAAGCAATCAATTAAAATACACCCTAAAATCAAATCAGAATCAAAGTGAAATCCTATCAGATGGCAACCCGCAAATTAGGGATTGGGACCTTAAATGCACACAGATATATGTGCCCGGGCCGTAACCCAGCAGATAAAACACTCCCACTGCCCCCGGTTGCGTAGCACTGAAATAAGCCAGCGTGTCATAGAATTGTAGCGTGCGAAGGCACCCCAAAGGGCATCTAGTTCAACCCCGGCGTCCACACCAAAACGGCTCACAGACTGGGTATCAAAGAAGGAGGGTGCCAACAACCCTGTTGCAGTAGGGCGCGGGGTCACCACGAGCAAAATTTCCACGTGATCTTTTTTTAAAAAAATATTTTTTTTTATTTCTTTTGATACAAGCATCAACCACAAAAAAAAAACAATAACAATAACAACAATAATAACACAGTTTGACAATTCAAATTTAAATACACTGATATACCTCTGACTACACCTTTTTTTACAACACTGTTTCCCCACCTCTCTCGCCTCCCTCTACCTCCCACCACTGTCCGCCTTATCACTTAAATATTCATTCCAGATTTCTTCATGTTTATCCATTCTTAATTTTCGACGACATGCAATTCGTTCATATGTAGCTAATCTGTCCATATTATCAATCCAGTTGCTCAATTGAATCTTTTTACGGCTTTTCCAGTTCATCAAAACAAGTTTTTTTGCTTCTAATATAGCACGGTATATCCATTTATTTATTTTTGGACCCCCTGAAATCTCCCACGTTTCCGGAATATAATTTAGAATTAAATTCAGTTCCCCTAAAATAACAATTCCTTTTTATTACTCTTGCTATAAATATCCTCACCTCGCACCAAAATGATCTTATCATCGGGCAATTAATCAACATGTGTACTAAGTTCCCCTTTTTACTCCCACATCTCCAGCAGTTGTCTGCACTTGTTATTTTCTTCTGGTATAGTTTTGCTGGGGTCCAGTGGACTCTAAATATTATTTTCTGTTGAATAAGTCTTAAGTCTTAAATCCATAGAGGCTATTTCTGTTGATTTTATACTTGACTCCCATATATCATTTGTTATCTGTACCCCTAACTCTTCACTCCATTTTTGTCTATCATATTCTAGATCTTAGAAAATTCCCCCCAGGTCTACGCAGGAACAGGTTGGCCTTTTGGAAAACCGGGTTCCAAGCTGTCCAGGGATTTCTGTGTTAGCGACAAGACCGTAACCTGAACCCAGAACTTACACTACTCCCAGCCCAAAGGTGTAAAGGAAGACGGTGTTCATGATCACATTGAGGATATTGGCCACGACACCTGTGATCACCTGGGGCAGGAGGATAGCCTGGGATGGGGGGGAGAGAGAGAGAGAGAGAGAGAAACAGGGAAAATTAAGCACGCCTCCCCACCCAGTCAGCCCCTTCCCTCGCCCAGTTAAGGCTCCCAGTTTGCACCTCCCCACCTCCCTCAACCTCCAAACCCCAGGGGAATTGCCCTCAGCCATGGATCCCTTTGGGGGAAATGTTTGTAAAAGATCTGGAAAGTCTCCAGCATCTCTCTCTGCAGCAGTCTTTAACGGTTCAAAATGTGCTTGACTGTGTTAGGCTGCTAAGAGGAGCTGGAAAAGGGCCTCTGAGCAAACACGTTTCAAAGTGCCAAAGGAAATGTTTGCGCAACCCCCTTGGCACAGCAATGACCCCCCCAACCTCCCCCTAAGCAGGCGAACGGGTCCATACCTGGCTTTGCAAGTAGCGGGTTTGTAGCTGGTAGATGAAAGCTGCCTGGAAAGGGAGGGGGGAATAAACCACAGAACCGTTTCAGGTTAGATTTCTTTCGGCGGCAGCTTCCCTTGAGCAACTGGGCCCCGAAGAGTCCTTTGCCCTTGCCCCCAGATGATCCCCAGCATTCCCAGTTAATTCCCGGTTTGGACTGGGATGCCACAGAGCACGTATGTGGATTAGCAGGTGGTGAGAATGTTATAAAAATTAGGTTCAACCCCAGAAGGGAGTCCACGAACCCGGGGGAGAGCCTTAGTAGGGCTCCCCTCCTCTCAGGAGCACTTATGAATAAAATAGAGATGATACAGAATCTCCCAAAGCAAGGTGGTAGCCCTTTATTAGAAACTGCTGCAGCAGGGTGTCTTGCAAGCAAAAGACCCCGAACAAAGGCGCGCAAGCTCCTATACAGACTTTTGAAATTGCCCCCTTCCAGCTCAAGACCACCCCTCCATACATCAGAATTACATCAAAAATTGGGAGGGTCTGGAAGCAGTGATCTGAGCATCTTGGACCCTGCCCCCAAGTCTCCTCTTGCCCTCCAGCAAAAACCCATCAAGTGAAACAAAATATATTTTCATTTCCCTATATCCCAGCCAAGTTAATCACACCCTTTTGTCTGGCACTCAGGTATCAGGATGCCAGAGATTATCACTCAGGCAGAGGGCTGCTGAGTAGCTGGAGGGGCAAACCCCCCCCCCTTTGTTCCTGAGACAAAGAAATACTTGGTCAGTTGGGAGTCAAAATGGAGTGAGGCCTGTCTTCCTGTGCTGTTTTTCCAGACATGTGGCCTCATTTGTTTTGGTACCATTAATAACAATTATTATATATAAATAAAATACCTTAAAATTCTTACAACAAGATCATCAGAAGAGCTCAAGGGGGGGGGGCCCTCTCTCTCCTCCTGCCTCCTGTTCTCTCGGAGGCCAAACAGATGCCCCAATGGGAAGCCCGTAAGCAGGATCTGAACTCTTCCTCCTCTTGCAATTGCTGGCAGCGGAGCATAGCCATTGTGGCTAGTGGCCACTGACAGCATTGTCCTCCCTGCTCCCAAATAGCCACGTGACCTGCAAACCTCAAAATCCTGCCGTGCATTTCGACTTGGCTTTTGGAAGCTGTCCAGAATCTGGGGTGCCCCGGGGCGTGTAGAGAGCAGAGAGGAAAGAAGGGGAGGTTTTTTAAAAACAACAACAACACTTACTGGGAGCGCTGGAATAAATATCATCACGTAAACCTGAGTTAACCTGCAATGAAAGACATCAACAGAAACTTTATTCTTCTTCCCAGGCACAACGGATAGGAACTTAAAGGGCTGATTGGCTGCATCGGAAGCTCACAGGTATAGGATTCAACCCAACCCTGCAGGTGGTTAGCTAGAGGTAGACTGCTCCCAGATCTGGAGGCTCCAATTCACGCCATTATTCAAACCAGCTGCAAACTGGGGATCAGCACTTTTTAAGTTCCTAGTCCTTAAGGACGCAAATACCAAACTTGTGCAGAAGCGCCTGATTATTATTTTTTTTAAGATTCTGGGAAAGGTGAGTTTCTCAAATTGATGGGAGGCTGACCCCATCACTTCGCCCAGCTTCCTTCCAGATTCTGAGGACAGCTAGAAGAGGTTAAATCAAGCTCCTTAACAGTACAGGTGTGAGCATCCTTGCTCAAAAGTAGGTTGCTCTGAGTTCAAGAGGACTAGCGCCCTAGCAAGTGTTAAGGACTGCAGCCCTTGGGCCTTGCACAGCGGCACAGTTTTGCTTCAGAACCTGTGCTTAATAATAATAATAATAATAATAATAATTTATTACTTATACCCCGCCCATCTGGCTGGGTCTCCCCAGCCACTCTGGGTGGCTCCCAACAGAACATTAAAAACGCGATGAAACATCAAACGTTAAAACCTTCCCTAAACAGGTCTGCCTTCAGATGTCTTCTAAAAGTCAGATAGCTGTTTATTTCCTTGACATCTGATGGGAGGGCGTTCCACAGGGCGGGCGCCACCACCGAGAAGGCCCTCTGCTTGGTTCCCTGCAACCTCACTTCTCACAGGGAGGGAACTGCCAGAACCTCAGTGTCCGGGCCGAATGATGGGGGTGGAGACACTCCTTCAGGTATACTGGGCCATTTAGGGCTTGAAAGGTCAGCACCAACACTTTGAATTGTGCTCAGAAACGTACTGGGAGCCAATGTAGGTCTTTCAAGACCGGTGTTATATGGTCTCGGGGGCCGCTCCCAGTCACTGGTCTAGCTGCTGCATTCTGGATTAATTGAAGTTTCTGGGTCACCTTCAAATGTAGCCCCACGTAGAGTGCATTGCAGTAGTCCAAGCGGGAGATAACTAGGAGCCTCGGCAGAGGAGTTTTCCAGCTCTGCTCACCGCTCTGCGTAAAGGCTCCAAAACGTTAAGGACTAGGAGCTTGGAACCGATTTGGGAAACAGCATCAGGAGACGGGAAGAGGGGCCTGGTTTGAGGAAATGCTGCGAAGGATGGATCACAGCTCCCCTCCCCACCCTGAGATATTTGCTGTAAAGGTGTGTGTGCGTTTGCAGGCATGAAGAAAGAGCAACCATCTGCCTTGCACATGCCCTAACCTGGAGACTTCCGGGTCCTGCCTGCAGAGAAGCAGGATCTGCTCAGTGTTGATGAAGAAGGCCCAGCAGGGGAAGCAGAAGAGGAGCAGGATGAGGATCCCCCGTTGCAGGATGGTGCCCACACGCTTCACATTCTTGCTCCCGTACGTCTGATAAAAAAGAAGCAGGAAAGCGAAAATTAAATCGGCTGCAAAGCTTTGCCCAATTTTGGCTGTTATTCACTCAGGGGAAGGGGAGAAACTTGGGGATTAGGATGAAACCTTCCTGGCGTCCTTGATAAGAGGTGAAGTGGCCTCCTTGGGGACATATGTCACCCCCTCTGGGTGTGCCATGTGGCATAGTGGTTAGAGCCCTTGCTTTGCAAGCAGAAGTCCCCAGGTTCAATAATAATAATAATAATAATATTTTTTTATTTGTGCCCCACCCATCTGACTGGGTTGTCTCAGCCACTCTGGGTGGCTTCCGACAAAATATAAAAACACAGGAAGATATACACCCAATGTTTAAAACTTCCCTGTATAGAACCATAGAATCATAGAATCGAATCATAGAATCCTAGAGTTGGAAGAGACCACAAGGGCCATCCAGTCCAACCCCCTGCCAAGCAGGAAACGCCATCAAAGCATTCCTGACAGATGGCTGTCAAGCCTCCGCTTAAAGACCTCCAAAGAAGGAGACTCCACCACACTCCTTGGCAGCAAATTCCACTGCTGAACAGCTCTCACTGTCAGGAAGTTCTTCCTAATGTTTAGGTGGAATCTTCTTTCTTGTAGTTTGAATCCATTGCCCCGTGTCCGCTTCTCTGGAGCAGCAGAAAACAACCTTTCTCCCTCCTCTATATGACATCCTTTGATATATTGGAACATGGCTATCATATCACCCCTTAACCTTCTCTTCTCCAGGCTAAACATACCCAGCTCCCTAAGCCGTTCCTCATAAGGCATCGTTTCCAGGCCTTGGACCATTTTGGTTGCCCTCTTCTGGACACGTTCCAGCTTGTCAGTATCCTTCTTCAACTGTGGTGCCCAGAACTGGACACAGTATTCCAGGTGAGGTCTGACCAGAGCGGAATACAGTGGTACTATTACTTCCCTTGATCTAGATGCTATACTCCTATTGATGCAGCCCAGAATTGCATTGGCTTTTTTAGCTGCTGCATCACACTGTTGACTCATGTCAAGTTGATGGTCTACCAAGACTCCTAGATCCTTTTCCTGGCATCTCCAGGATTTTTTAAAGGACCAGCTAGCCAGGTGATGGGGGAAAGAGCCTGGGGAGCGGCTGCCAATCAGAGCAGGGAATACTGGGAGAGGTGGGCATAAGAAGTCAGACATGGCACTGAGGAGCTCCCTATGCAGTGTTCGGACATACCTGGGACATGAGAGTGTCACACACAGATGCCAATCCGGTGCCCACGGAAATGCCAATCACGTTGATGACCTGGGAGGCGGGAGTGACGAGAGAGAGAGAGAGAGAGAGAGAGAGAGAGAGAGAGAGGGAGGGAGAGAGGGAGGGTGTCAAGGTCAGTGGAAGAGCAACTGTTTGGCACGCAAAAAGTCCCAGGTTCGGACCCCAGCAGCATCTCCAGCTACAGCAGGGAACGTCCCCTGCCCCAAACTCTTGAGCTGCTGCCAATCAGTGCAGACAACACTAGATAGGCCATTGCCCCAGCTCAGTATATATGACAGCTTTCCTGCGTTCCTAACTAAATCAGCCCCCGTTATTCAGAACCACGAGGAGCTGCCACTTGACTCTTAAGGGAAAGATAATAGTTCCGTGTCCGGCATTTCTAGGTAGGGCTGAAACCTCAGCGAGCCGCTGCTGCCAGTCAGTGCAGGCAGTGCTGAGGCAGACGCACCCTTGTCCCGACTCGGTGGCAGCAGCAGCTTCCTACGTTCCTCGTGAAATCAGAACCATGAGGACCGGGATCTTGGCTCTGCTTCTAGCGAGAGGGGCTGCAGCTGGAGGGGGGAGCACTTGCGCCAGCTCTCAGGGAGCGGGGCAGCCCAGGGGTATGGCTGAGTGCGGGGCACGTCCTTACGTACCGATACAGCGAGGGTGACGGCATCCAGCTCGACTTTGCCCAGGTGGCCGCAGAAGATGGAGCTCACCACGCTGATCAGAAAGCCCAGAAGCTGCGCCACAAACTAAGGAGGAAGGGTAAGGGGTGAGCACATCCCATTGGCACGATCCCAAGCACACAATTAAACTGCAGAAATCACTCCTGAAGGAGGTGCTGACAGCAGTGGTGTAGCATGGGGTAGTTGCCCGGGGCACAAAATTCTTCTTTTTTTTTTAACATGATTTTTATTAAATTTTCTGTTTTACAATTTAAAATATTCATTTAAACAACCTTAAAATATCAGTCACTTCCCTTCTTCTCTTTCCGCGGTTCATTTCGCGTAACGTAAATCCCTGCGTATTCTCAGAGGCGCAAAATTTCAAAAGGCAAAAAAGAAGAAGTGGTAATAATGAATGAAAACATAGCTCGCCCTCCCCCTTGTTGCATAAATCTGTGCCACGGGACCCCCCCCCCCACACACACACACCTGTACCTGTAAATCCAATACTCTCGCTCAGAAAATCTCACAATGTTCACGTGAGATTAAGGAGTCAATTTGGGGGGTGGTTGGTTGCCAGGGTGTCCTCTGCAGGCTTTGGAAAGATTCCCACTCATGGGGCACCACGGTTGCCACTTGGTTAGATCACTGAGCTGTTGCCCCTTCGTCCCAGCCTATTGGCAGACAGCGCCAATGCTATTTGCCTTGCCCCGGGCACTGGCAACCCACGCTGCGCCACTGAGTGATAGCCACTAATTTAGACGGCTATAAAAGAGGCTTAGCCAAGTTCACGGAGGATAATTCCCTCTGTTGCCACTAGCCACGGTGGTCCTGCTCTGCTTCTGTGGTCGGAGGCACCACTGCTTCCAAATACAAGCCACAGGCTCTCGCACTCGCGTCCTGCTCGAGGGCTTCCTATTGGGGGACATCTGCTGGACATCATTATGAGAACGGGCCGTCTCCCCGCCTCCCGAATGCAAGGTCTCGGTACAGGGAACAACCCCGGCTGTTTTGTCACGCAGGAGCTAGCTTTCTACATGCAGGGAGCCTGCCATGTTCCTCAAAAAATGGTTCCAAAAATGTCAATTCCCCCCTCGCGGCTCGCAGAACCTCTCCCATGTGTCTTGGCCCTGCGGAGTTTGAACTGGCTTTGGTTCCAGGAACCGGGGCCCGATCCAAAGCGGTGTTTTCTTGTACTTGGGGAACAGCGCCAAGAGAAGCTGAACAGGTCCCAACAAGCACAGCTTACGTGAAGCTCAGCACTAGCCCAGGGCAGCAATCGTTCACCCTGACAAGGATCCGGGAGGGGAAGGAGAAAATAAGCATTTTGTTTCCTGCCCCTGCGATGGCGAGGAGAGGTTAATGACAGCAGCCCTCTAATTCTGGACGTGCCCTGACACAAATATGTGGATTTTTTGGAGGGTGGGGGAAGTAGAGAAGAGGCAATGTGCTGTTAGCTGAATGGCCCAATCCGGAACACGTCAATAGAGAGACCCAGCAGAGGACAAGAAAAACAATATTAAAAAGTCAGATCCTTGGCTCCTTTAGCCGAAGGATCAATGTTCCTGCTATTTCCAGAGTTCAGGCATTGTGTGCAGTTGCAAAACACTCCCCCCCCCCAATTTTAAGGGGGGGGGCTATAAGATGAGGGGGGAGAGGTAACCCAAAAACATCTCGGTGAAGACTGAATGTGCTTGGTGATCCTGGAATGCTGATAGACTGTTGGGAGAAGGGGAAAAGGGAGTGGAGCTCAGTGCTAGAGCATCTGTTTGAACTCAGTCCTGGGTTCAATCTCCGGCATCAACAGGTAGGACTGGGGAAAGACTCTGTGCCTAAAACCCTGGAGAGCTGCTACCCTGGAGAGCCGCTTTCCAGCACAGCGTGGACAGTACTGTGCTGGACGGACCAAAGGGTCGACTCAGCACAAGGCAGCTTTCTGTGGGGGGGGGCATAGGGGCTAGAATCTGGAAGAGCAGTACTTCACGCTGCAACATTTTAACGCAGCGCACATTTTTCCTGTTTCCCTCCCCCCCCCCCACAGCTAGGATTAAACCTGGGACCTTTTATGCAAAGCATGTGCTCAAGGAACAAGTCAGACAGGCAGACACACACACAAACCCTCAACCCCAGGGCATGAAAGTTTCAAGAGTTGCCATTATCTGGAAGCAAACAACTTCCGACTCAAAGTCAGATGTTTGCAAGATGGACAATGAACAAAAGGCTATTTGGGATTGAAGGAATTGATCTCTCTCCCCCTGCTCCAGAGGGACAGGACAGCTGATCCAAACATAAGATCACTCACACACACACAGCATGCAAAAGTCCCCAGGTTCTTTCATTCTTTCTTTTTAAGAGAAATGTTGTGATCTGCCGAGCAAATTCAAAATTTTGAAGTCTGCGTTTGTTGCATATCTTTTTAGCCGAGTTAATTTCATGCGGATATATTCGCCGTGCTGGACCACACGCAAACAAACAAATCTGAATCCACGGCCCAGAGCACTTTGCAAGGCTCCATTGCAAGATAACTAAAATTAGCAAGTTACAGGTGTTGGTCTGCCATAGTCAAAACAAAATAAAATAAAAAATTCCTTCCAGTAGCACCTTAGAGACCAACTAAGTTTGTTCTTGGTATGAGCTTTCGTGTGCATGCACACTTCTTCAGATACACTGAAGAACAAACTTAGTTGGTCTCTAAGGTGCTACTGGAAGGATTTTTTTTTATTTTTTTTTGTTTTTAAAATTAGCAAGGCTCCCAGGATCTGAGCAAGCTTCAGCTTCAGGGTCTTTTGCAAGCAGTTTTGGGGGGTAAGGAGAGAAGCACACAAGCCTTCCGGGATCTGAATAGACAGGCCAAACAAGCAGCTCCTTGCAAAACCTCAGCTCCTTGGCAAGCGATCCGAAGAAAAGCCGGTGGATAACTCAGTTCTAGGAGGTCCTCCTCCTTGTAAAAGTTGCAAGAGCTCTGCTGCTTTGCCAGCAGAGCCAAGGGGAGCAGAAATCAACCATCAGAACAGCCAACGCCAATATTAGATTAAGAAGCAACCGAGCAGAATAATAAAATATGGGAGTTTCAGTGTTTTTATTTTAGAAGAAAAGATAAGAAAAGGAAAAAGTGAGACATCACTGTGTGGCCCACCAAACATATTCTTAAAAGTGTTTTGGATTATTGTTGTTAGTTCTTTTTACTGATAACATTAGCATTTTAGCTCTTTTGTAAGCTGTTTTGGGGTGGGGTTTCCCAATCAAGCAGCGTATAAATTTCAGGAAGTAGTTCCTTGGGAAGAGGGATTTGATTGTTGAACCAATCTGGAATCGGAAGCTCCGTTAGGGAAACTGGGCTAACTCCTAATAATTCCCAGCCCCCTTAACAAACTACAGTTCCCAGGGTCCTTTGGGGGAAGCCATGACTGTTTAAAAGCTTAACATGAGTCAACCGTGTGATGCAGCAGCAAAAAAAGCTAATGCTATTCTTGCCTGCATCAACAGAAGAAGTCTAGTGTGCGGATCAAGGGAAGGAATAGCGCCATTCTATTCTGCCTTGGTCAGACCACACCTGGAATACTGTGTCCAGTTTTGGGCACCACAATTTAAGAAGGATGTTGAGAAGCTGGAAGGTGTACAGAGGAGGGCAACCAAGATGATCAAGGGTCTGGAAACCAAGCCTTATGAGGAGTGGTTGAAGGAGCTGGATATGTTTAGCCTGGAAAAGAGGAGAGTGAGAGGAGATGTGATTGTTGTTGTTCAGTCGTTCAGTCGTGTCCGACTCTTCGTGACCCCATGGACCAGAGCACGCCAGGCACGCCTATCCTTCACTGCCTCTCCCAGTTTGGCCAAACTCATGCCAGTCGCTTCGAGAACACTGTCCAACCATCTCATCCTCTGTCGTCCCCTTCTCCTTGTGCCCTCCATCTTTCCCAACATCAGGGTCTTTTCTAGGGAGTCTTCTCTTCTCATGAGGTGGCCAAAGTACTGGAGCCTCAACTTCAGGATCTGTCCTTCTAGTGAGCACTCAGGGCTGATTTCTTTAAGAATGGATAGGTTTGATCTTCTTGCAGTCCATGGGACTCTCAAGAGTCTCCTCCAGCACCATAATTCAAAAGCATCAATTCTTCGGCGATCAGCCTTCTTGATGGTCCAGCTCTCACTTCCGTACATTACTACTGGGAAAACCATAGCTTTAACTATACGGACCTTTGTCGGCAAGGTGATGCCTCTGCTTTTTAAGATGCTGTCTAGGTTTGTCATTGCTTTTCTCCCAAGAAGCAGGCATCTTCTAATTTCGTGACTGCTGTCACCATCTGCAGTGATCATGGAGCCCAAGAAAGTAAAATCTCTCACTGCCTCCATTTCTTCCCCTTCTATTTGCCAGGAGGTGATGGGACCAGTGGCCATGATCTTAGTTTTTTTGATGTTGAGCTTCAGACCATATTTTGCGCTCTCCTCTTTCACCCTCATTAAAAGGTTCTTTAGTTCCTCCTCACTTTCTGCCATCAAGGTTGTGTCATCAGCATATCTGGTTCTCTCTTTCTGGCCCTTCATGTTCTCCTCGGGTCACGCAGGAAGTATGGGGCGTGACCCGAGGAGAACATGAAGGGCCAGAAAGAGAGAACCAGAGGGCCACATCCAGACCCCAGGCCTGATGCCCCCCTGCCACTATTCTAGTCTAACCCTCCCCCCTCAATCCTGTGCAGGACCTATAATGCAGGATAAAACAATGTTTTCAGCTTTGCCTCATGGTTTTATCCGGGTGGGTCTTGTCTATATTGCATTGTTCTGGTGTGAGAGGGCCTTGCCCTGAAAGGCAGGCTAGAAAACCTCTAAAAGAAAAGCAAAAGCACTTCCGGTTCCATCATGTGCCAATTTCCATGCAAAAATAAAGGTTTTAAAAAACACCCATTCGCGTAAGGTTTCGTGCAAGAGGTCACAAGGCTGAGCCGGAAAATGAAATGTGTACTTTAGTTTTTAGCGGGTCGTAAAAAGGGCTGGGGTGGGGTCTCTGGGCCCCAATAAGCTCAGACTTTGACCCCCCCCCCACCTCCTTCCCTTATCAACTAGGGGTTAGTCCACCTTTGGGCAAGGACAAGATAGGGTGGGTCTCTTGAGACCACAGCTGTGAATGAGGAAGGGCTGCAGTTCGGGGTAGAGCACCTGCTTTGCATGCAGAAGGTCCCGGGTTCAACCCCCAGTGGCATCTCCTGGTAGGGAATGTCTCCTAGCCTGAGCTGCTGCCAGTCAGTGCAGACAACACTGGGTTAAATGGACCAATGAACTGACTCAGTTTAAGGCAGTTCAGCTGAAATCAGCCCTTCGTTCAGAACCATGAGGACTGGAACCTTGTTCTATTTTCAGAGGATGTAGTGTAGTTCTGCCTCTCAACTTCCTCCTTCCCCTCCTCTTCTTTCCTCTTCCCTTCCTCCTGCCTTTCCTCTATTCGCCTCTCATTTCATTATTTTCTTTTTCTCTGCCCTTCTCCCTCCGATCTTCTCATCCTTCATCCTTCTTTCATCCCGTCACGCCTCCCATTTCATCTCCTGCGGGTCGCATCCAATGCTAGCTCTACTCACTCAGAGTAGACCCATCAAAAATGAAGGGGCACGGCTAACTCATCCATTCTGATGGGGCAGCAAAACTTCTGGGTTAAGTTTGGTCGGAGACAACCCCATTATTTCGTTTTTCGTCTTTCAAATAAAAATTATACACTGCTTGATTGTGAGAGGGGGAAAACTCAGAGCAGCTTGCAAAAACAGCGGAACAGTGAGATTTATCAGTAAAAACAGTTAGAAACCATTATTTTTAAAACTAGAGTTGGCGGTAAACGGAACACTAGATTAAAACCCATTTCAGCTCTCCACATTTTTATTCCTCTCATTTCTCTCTCCTTCCCATCCCATTTTATTCTTCCTATCTTGTAATTCTCCCCAGATCTCTCCCTGGTCTCTCTTTCATTTCTCAGTCTCTCCGCCTCATTCATTCATTCATTCATTCATCCTGACGATCATTTCTCCTGGTGCTTCTCTCCCTCTGCCTGCCCATTCCTCCCGCACAACAACCCTGCGAGGCGGGCCGAGGGCGCTCTAACCACTGCACCACCGCTGCCCTCCCGCCGCGAGAGAGATCGCGGTCCCCTTCTCCTTCGGGTTCCCCTTCCCCTCCTTCCTCACCACCGGGCCGCCGATCTGGACCAGCTCGCGGGCCTCTCGCCAGGCGCCGGCGGGGACGAGGCGGCGGAGGCTCCGGCCGCAGCGCCCGCAGCAAGAGGGCGAGGGCGGCGGCGGCGGCGGAGGGCGGCCGGCGGAGCCTTCGGGCTCGTCCTCCTCCGCGCCTCGGTTCTCCTCCAGCCTCCGCATCGTCCTCTTCCCCGGCGGGGCGAGGGAGCAGCAGCAGCAGCAGCAGCAGCAACTCCGAGCGGCAGCGCCAACGGCCGCGCCGTCCAGCCCAGCCGAAGCATCGCTCCCCGGCGGCGGCCACGTGCAGCGCAGGCGGGCGGGCGCGCGGCGGGGAATCCCCTTCCCCATTGGGCGGAGCCGGCGGTGACGCGCGCGCCACGGGAGGGAAGGAGGGGAAACTCCCCCCGATCGCCTCCCCCCCCCCACGACCCCCAAGTCGGATGTGCGGGCGGGGTGGGGTGTGGTCTCTATCCGTCTTTTGATGATTAATTTCATTTTTGTTGTTGTTGTTTGTTTGTTTGTTTATTAATTAATTAATTACCCAGCCCTTCACCCACCCAGGGCAGGTCACAACCATTAAAACTAAATATTAAATAAACGATTAGTAAATAGAAAATTCTGATTAAAATTGATTTACTATATTATTAGAGTTACAGGTGGGTAGCCGTGTTGGTCTGCCATAGTCAAAACAAAATATAAAATAAAAAAAATCCTTCCAGTAGCACCTTAGAGACCAACTAAGTTTGTTCTTGGTATGAGCTTTCGTGTGCATGCACACTTCTTCAGATGTGTATTATATTCATAGCTGTCAACTTTCCCCCTTTTTAAAGGGAAATTCCCTTATTCTGAATAGGATTCCTCACAAGAAAAGGGAAAAGTTGACAGCTATGATTATATTATTAGAATTAATTACCTGCCCTTCACCCTAAGGCCCCAGGGCACACCGCAACAATTAAAATACGATATTTAAAAAATGATTATCAAAGGAATGAATGAAGTTTATTATAACTGGTTTTACTTTTATTATTATCAATAATATTAATTTACTGCTATTCACTATAAAGTCCCTGGGCACAATCAAAAATGCAATATTAAATATTGATTATTAAATGTATGAATAGAAACTATTATTAAATTAAATTAAATTTGTTATTCGTATTCATAATCCCTGTCCTTTCCTCCAAGGAGTTTGAGGCAGGATGAGTTACCCCACCGCCATTTTTTTAAACCTTCACAACAACCCTGTGAGGTAGGTTGAAGCTCAGAGAAAGGTGAGTGTTTCAATGTATGACTGGCCCAGGGGGGTCTGAACCCTGTCTAAGGTCAATACTTCCGCCCTTATGTCAAAATTGACTTCCATCTTTATATTTTTCTTATTACTGCTGAGCATAGTCCACACGCAGCAGTTTACATGCAAAGTGATGCAATGCAGAACCGCGAAAGCTGAACAGGTTATAAGGCAGTGATACAAAAGTGATTCTGGATTTTTATTTCAGAAACCTCATGGATTTACTCCAAAGGACATTCCACTCATTTGCATGAGGCCGACTCCCTAGTAAGCACCATCAGAGTCTCAGTCTGGAGCCAACCCTCTCTAGTCTATTTCATTGGATCACATCACATCACTGAATAATTTCTGGGTAAGAATCAGGCAAACTTCCTATGGAAACATTACTAAAAGGCTGGGAGTCAGATATCGGGACTAAAATCCAGGTTCAATAAATTGCGGGATGCTCGTCCATTAAAATCCATACCCAGTTCAATCCCTGATTGTTCAACCCAGTTCAATTTCTTCTGAAGTCATTTTGAGCTCTGTCGATTTCAATAGGTTTGACTCATTTAAAAGCAGCTCTTGATATGCTATATTGCACCCTAAAACAGTGTTTTTCAACCACTAGTGTGCCGCAAGATGTTGCCTGGTGTGCCGTGGGAAAAATTGTGTTTATTTGATTCCTATTCAAGAGAATTACTTTATTTATAGTCAATATAGGCACAGAGTTAAATTTTTTAACATTTTCTAATGGTGGTGTGCCTCGTGATTTTTTTCATGAAACAAGTGTGCCTTTGCCCAAAAAGGTTGAAAAACACTGCCCTAAAATATTGGCAGTGTAAACTCTCCCTCCCCCCCCCTCTCTCTCTCTTAAAGCAGACAAACAGTAATAGCTGCCTCTCTCTGTCCTCTCTTAAGACCTCTCCCCGTCAAACAACGCAAGACAACGGAAGGCAGATGCAATATGTCTGCGAAAACCTGCCCTGGAAAGGTCAGGGTTGTACGACTGGGGGATTTTTTTCTTTTCTTTTATCAATTTGCCGGTTGCAAATCTCTTGCAAATATTTGCCCTCATTATTCTGCAGCCGATTCATTAAAGAACGCAGATTCTTCCTCCTCTTTCCCCTGTTGAGACGGCTCCTCGCTCTTTGCTTTGCTGCTAACTTCAGTCCACAAAAACCACAGATAGGTTTTGGGAATCTTTAGAGCCAAAATATCAATTTCCAGACTTTATTTTCTCAGTTCTTGTTTAATATTAACTGATCGTTTGCTTACTTATATAGAGGATTTGTGGCTTGCTCCTTCAGCCAAGAAGGCTCCCGGAGTGCCTTGAAATCAATGAAAGCAAAGACAGTCCCCACAGGCTTATAATAATCATTGACAACAAAAATGGCACACAAGGAAAAGGGTACAGGGAGGGCAGAGGGGAAAAAAGCAAACCCAGGGATCAATTCTTAAGTAGTAGTTCTCATAATGTCCAGCCCAGACAGTTCAGGGTTGCCAGAGGCTTCTAATGGAGTTGATCTTTTTGACAAGAGTTCATGGAACAGATCCTGCTTCCCAGTTCTTCCACTGAGGCAGCCTGCTGGAAATAGGTCCATACAACGCACACTTTTTTTGTACAACAACCTGATGAGGCAGGACATGGTAGAGGGTTATAAGAATTGATGCAGAGCCCTTGCTGGATCAGGCCAAAGGCCCATCTAGTCCAGCATCCATTGAGATCCAGTATGGTATAGCAGTTACAGGGGTCAGCAAACTTTTTCAGCAGGGGGCCGGTCCACTGTCTCTCAGACCTTGTGGGGGGCTGGACTATATTTTGAAGGGGGGGGGGGAATGAACGAATTCCTATGGCCCACAAATAACCCAGAGATGCATTTAAAATAAAAGCACACATTCTACTCATGTAAAAACACACCGATTCCTGGACTGTCCGTGGGCCGGATTGAGAAGGCGATTGGGCTGGATCCGGCCCCCGAGCCTTAGTTTGCCTACCCATGAGTTAGAGCTTTGGACTGGGGCCTGGGAAACCAGGGGTCGAATCCCAACTCGGCCATTAAGCTGAGTGGGCTACTGCCTCTCAGCCTAACCTACCTCACAGGGTTGTTGTGAGGATTAAACCACCTTGAGCTCCTTGGAGGAAAAAGATGGGATGTAAACGCAGTAACTAAATAAAGGACCCAGATTCACACAAGTTCCAACGAAACAGCTCCAAGGAGCCAGCATGCTGCCTCCAGATACAGTTGAACTTCAACTCCCTTCAGCCCCAGCCAGGAGGGCCAATGGTCAAGCAGGGATGGGAGTTGTAGTACAACAACACCCAGAAGGCGTCCTGTTGGCGACCTCCAACTAAATCCTGGTGCCCTCTAGATGGTTTGAACTACAAATCCCATCCTCGTCCCTGACCATGCTGGTCCCTGGCCCTGGTGGGAGTTATAGTCCAACCCATCAGGAGGGCGCCAGGTCAGTAAAGGACGAATCGAATCGCCAGTCGCAGGAGGCATGAAACGGAGGATGCGCATTTTATAAATGACAAAAATGAGCCGGTCTTTGAGGCATCCACGGATGGCCGGCTAGCGCAGAGATTTTAAAAATAATTAACTGAGCGGGGGCGTTTGAAGCCGATTTATGAGGAGGGAATGCAAACCACCTCAAGGCTTTGGTATGGCAATTCCTACAGGCCTTGGAATCTGGATTCCCTTGCAAGACTTCAGATTGCGCACCGAACGGGGAGGCAAGGGGGGCTCTCGGGTGTCAAAATGCGGCCTTTGCCCTCCCTTAATCCAGTGAACTTGGCCATTCATTAACACATCCAGGTCAAAGAGCACATTAATGTGGATTGGCCCTTGCCGGCGTTTACACAGACGGCTTATGGACCAGCTCCAGTATCACGTCTTGGGTGTTAGCGTGCGAAAGGTCTCCGGTAGAAGACCCTTCTGGATCAGGCCCATGGCCCATGTGGTCGAGCATCCTGATCTCACAGAAGCCGACTAGACGCCCATGGGAAACCAGGAAATGGGATCTGAGGGAGCAAGTCCTCTCCTCTCCTGTGGTTTGCAGGAACTGGTATCCAGGTGCATTTCTGCCTCTGACTGTTGAGGGGGAGCACAGCCACCGGGGCTGGTAGTTGTCGAAATCCTTTTCCCCTGCGAATTTCTCTAATCCACTTTGAAAGCGATTCAAGTTGGTGGCTATCAGTGCTTCCAGTGGAAGCGAGTTCCATAGTTTAACTATGAGCTGCGTAAGATCTGCCCCGGATCTTATAACAAGAGTCAGGTTATTAAGAATAATAGTTTTATTATTTATACCCCGTCTGTCTGGCTTGGTTGCCCAGCATCTCCAGATAGGACTGGGGGGGAATTGTCTATCTAAAACCTTAGAGTAGTTGTTCCCAATGAACTAAGTACTGCAAGACCTTCTGTTTTTTTCCAAAGCCAAGCCATGGACTCCCTACTTTTGAAGATGCTGATACCATGAGGACTGGCGCCTTGCTATTACTTCTAAGGGGAAAGTTGGAACCAAGCAGCAGTGCACATGAGAAGTTCTCCTGCATCTCCAAACAGGGCTGGGAAAGGCTCCCTGCCTGGAAATACTGGAGAGCTGCTGCCAGTCCGTGTAGACAATACTGAGCCAGATGGAGCAATGGGTCTGGCTCAATCTAAGTCCATTTCCTCTGCTTGTCGCGCATGCGTATTAGATTAGGTAATGTACATGCGTACTAAACTAAAACGAGGTAATGAAATATGATTGCTTAATTTGAAATCCTTTGTCTGAAATGTTATAAATACCCCTGCCCAGACCTTTGGGCGGGGTTGCAGGCTTGGGAAAATGATTCGACTGTAACCTTTAATTGCTTTGCAATAAAGAAAACAAAATGGACTCCAAGCTCCTCTCAAGTCTCTGAGTTTTATTGGCGTAGCTCAGAAGATAGGCCTTTTCGGCCAATGCTGTCACAAAGCATTCCCAAGCCGACCAGCTCTTCTTGGTGGACCGCTGACTATTTTGACTCCTACAATGGCTTCTGGACTCCAACTCCCATCACATCTGACCTTTGATCTTCCTGGCTGGGGCTGATGGGAGTTGGAGTCCAGCAAGATCACAAGGGCCGCTCCTTCCCCATCTTTACATATTGAAAAAGTGAGCTCTTTCCCCCCCCCCTCCATACGTAGCTAAAACGGAGTCACATCCAGTGCCGGATTTCCATGCAGGCTGAGCAGGCCGCAGCCCAGGGCCTCCTAATCTAGGGAGGCCTTGGCCTCTTGCAAAAAAAACACAAACACACACACAAAAATTAAAAAACAGGCAGATTTTATGACCTAGGCCAAGTTGCTTTGTAACAGTAAAGAAGAGAATGTGGTTTTGTTTCTTGTGATCAGATGCTGCTAAGTTTGGGCCTCCCAAGGTCTCCCAGTCCAGGGCCTCCAGTTGCTTCAATCTGGGCCTGGTCACCTCCGTAGAAGGGTGCTGTCAGCAAGCCTGAGAGACCCACAAGGCACCCAGGAGTAGGAGAAAAATGGGTGTCAGGAGTGTTGGAGGATCCTAAGAGGGGAAGAACCCCAGAGCTGGCAGATGAACAAATTGAGCATCCTCTGTGGTCACAGAATCCGGTTTTGTGTGGGGAGGCTAAATGGAACGGAGCATCGGAAGAGAGGGCATGGCTGGCTGGCTGGCTGGCCCACTGAACAGAAGCATACCATGCTGCAATTTTTTGTTGCTGACCCTCTGTATGAGTCTCTCTCACAAACACACACAGTCTGCCTACACACACGCACACAGTGGATTGCATCCAACCATGTTTTACTTGGGAGTAGACCCACCGAAATCAATGGACCCGAGTTAGTCGTGTCCATTATTTCCAGCTGCACCTACTCCTCCGCAAACCTTGTTCCCAAGAGCTAAGCAGCTGTAATCGAACTCTGTTTGACAGCTCCCGTCTTAGGTCTGCTATCTATATATAAAAAAGCAAATATCTATATATTTGCTCCCAACCTTGTTAAATACCGAGAACGGCTCAGAGTCCTCATCTCCTCTTGGCTGGAGGTCCTCCTTGCCTCCTCCCCACCTGCCCGGCTTCTGACATTTCACTAAGCCTTGTCCCGATTCTTCTCAGCCATGAGGGCTAGCCACTTGCTCCGAATTAGGCTCCGAGTTCCAGCACTCGAGGGCAGTGCCGTCAGGGAGCCTGACTCGGCATTCAAGTCTTATATATATATGTATCCTGTTTCACTGGCTCTCCCTTGCGTGGAGGAAAACTTCTCAAATGTCTTGGTCTTGTGACGGTTACTTTGGACATGTCCCAGGTCCTTTGGAGCCAGCCTCCCGCAGATCTCTGCTCATGGCAGACCGCCCCAAACAGCCTACCCCTCCTTCATCTTTTATTGGCTCCGGAGAGACTTTAATCATCACCCTTTAGCCCAAAATCGTAGGGGCATGAGGACAAGGAGGTCGGAGTATCCGACTTCTGAGTGAAGTCCGTTCTGCAACTGTTAGACAAGTGCCCTCTTGGATCAGACAAATCAGGCATAATCACGGTCTGGTTTTTTAAATTTTATTTAAGGAACCCACCCGGGAGAGAGGGTCCCTTTCTGCTTATGGATCTCGGAGCATCGTCCATCCCTAAGAAGACATCCCTTGAGGATTCAGCCTCTGAGCCACAGGCTTCCGCCCCAAGTTGCTGCAGGGAATTATGCCGAATTATTCCTTCCAACTTCTGGCAAGAAGCAAAGAAAATTTTGGTGTTGGCAGGGCCGCTGGTAAGACCACCCAAACCTGTGGTTAATAGGCCAGTTCTCTGTGCTGGCAAGACGGCTTCCTTTCCCACTCTGAAGTTGGTATCTGCCAGCTTTTGTCTCCGCTCTGTTCAACCTGGGATAGCTCAGTCAGTAGAGCGTGAGACTCTTAATCTCGGGGTTGTGGGTTCAAGCCGCTCATGGTCCACGGTTAAATTGCCTGAGAGCTAAGTTGATGGAGACGAACTCTGCTGCATAGCTCCCATCTAAAGTCTGATTTCAAGACCTTAGATCTGAGCTATCTAGCTGCTCTGGTTTCCAAATGTAGGCCTGTTTGGCTGCCAAGCTGGAGGTGCCCATATTAAAAGGTGGTCAGCGGGATTTTAATTGCCGTTAAATTTACAACAATGTCATTCCATTTTCCACAATCCGCACCATAAATTCTTCCCAGCACAATATGACAGTTTCTAGGATTATATGTCTTCAAATTTCCTTTAATTGTTTTCCCCCAACAGACACTCATCCAGTTACTCGTATTTATGATCCATGTCGTCAGCACAATATTCTGTGGCCACCTTGGCAAGGTTGAGCTGGCTTCTGTCACCCTTGCCATTGCGGTGAGTGATTTTAAATTGTGTGTGTGTGTGTGTGTGTGTGTGTGTGTGTGTGTGTGTGTGTGTTTTAAAATGTCCCTGGACCTCTGCAGAGTTTCCTTGTTGCATCTCTGAATGAGTCAACGTCCAATCAGGATGTGTGCCCAGAACAGTGACTCATTCAGAGCCAGACAAGGGAGCAGAAGACTCCTTCCAGAGAGGGTCATTGTTGGCCTTTCACACACTTTGGCTGGATTAGTAAAGCATGCCTTGAATTTGGGAAAGGGCTGTAGCTCAATAGTAGAGCACCTGCTCTGCATGCAGAAGGACTGGGTTGAATCTCCAGCGTCTCCTGGAGAGCTGCTGTGAGTCAGTGTTGACAGTATTGAGCTCGATGGACATTAATCGATGGTCTGACTCAGTATAAGGCAGTTTCCTATGCTCCTGTTTAAATCATCCATTAGTTTGCTTTAGAACCATGAGGACTGGGATTCTGTCTTATTCTTATAGGATGAGTTCTAGCTCAGTGGTTGAATGTATGGTTGGAGTGCAGAAGGTTCCAGATTCAGAGCCCAGGTGTGTCTGGGAAACGCCCCCTGCCTGAAGCCCTGCAGAGCTGCTGCCGGTCAGTGTAGACAAACAAACCAGGCCAATGGTCTGATTCAGCATAGGGCAGATTCCCATGTTCCTATTTTATTTGGAGTTTTTTGGTTTATAAAACAGGTGGCTCAGCTCTAAGAAGCATGAGAAACCCCGAAAATAGTTTTGGCAGCCAAAAAGTTTAAGGGGTGGAGTGTCTTCCCTGTGAGGAAAGGCTGCAAGATTTGGCACTTATCAGTTTAGAGAAAAGGCGAGTGAAAGGAGGAACAGGGTAGAAGTTTGTAGAATTATTCACGGCATAGAGAAAAGTCTTTCTCCAGGCTCTCTCATAACTCTGGAAATTGTGCACACCCAATGAAGCTGAATGTTGGAAGATTCAGGAGAGATGAAAGGAAGGACTTTGTCGCGCAGCCCACAGTTAAACTACGGAACTCCCTGCCACAGGAGGCAGTGATGGCCACCCACTTGGATGGCTTTAAAAGAAGATTAGACAAATTAATGGAGGAAGAGAGGGCTATGGGCGGCAGTGATGCTTCTGAATTCCAGTGGCTGGGAACCACAGGAGGGGAGAGTTGCTCTTGTGCTCGGATCCTGCTCGCAGGTTTCCCACAGGCATCTTGGTGGCCCCTGTGAGAACAGGATGCTGGACTAGATGGGCCATTGGTCTGATCCAGCTGGCCCTCCTTATGTCCTTAATAGTCAATAGTAGGCTTGATGAACAAATAATTCATCCTGCTATAAGGCAGACAGCCTCCTAGACTCCAGCCCATAAGGTTGTGCCATTCTTTCCAGCATTCAACATTATATCCCCTTGATTTGTCTGTCTGTTAATTTCTCCCTCTCTGGTGGTCCCTAGGTTATAAATGTAACAGGCATCTCTGTTGGATTTGGGTTGTCTTCAGCTTGCGATACGTTAATATCACAGGTGAGTAATGGCTGGCTGGCTGGCGCTGTGTGTTCGAATTCTGGTGTATGAAACGTAGTCTGAGACAAGGCCAGCGTCAATGCGTGTCTCGCTTGAACATTTTGCTAGTCTGGTTGCTGGGAGGGAATCAGTTCTGGGTAAGACCAGCAGGGAAAGGAAGCTCTGAAGATGGGACTAGTTTCAGTTTTGTGTATAGTTTAGTAGCCGCAAACGGCTAAGTAATGTTTGTTCCTTATAATCCAGTCTCTGTAGATGATTTGTAACCTTGCAAAATGCTACAAGAACCTGTCACCCTTCAGATGTTGCTGGACTACAACTCCCATAATTCCCCTGACCATTGGCCTTGCTGGGACTCTAATCAATGCATGAAGGGGTTAAGACCATAGAGTAAGCTGTCCTCCTAGGCTTAACTAGGTCACTCCCCTTCACCTTAGGAGGAACTAGGTAATCAAGTCTTTGTTCCCTCCCCAGTCTAGCTCAGAAGCTCAGCAGGTGAAGAGGCTAAGCTGGAGCAACAGCTTAGCTGCATAGCTCTCACAAGCAGCCATTCCTGAGTTTCTATACCAATAATTTAGGAACTTTCAGCACTGTAACAAAGCCAAGTTTTACTGCCTGTGCATTTCCCCGCCCCCCCAAATGCTGTATGGAAAAAGCACATGAATTTGACCTTTGGAGGATTTGTAAGTAAAACATTTCAAAGTTACCAAACCTGTGGTCTTTTTCTATGCTAGGGGAAAATTTGGAAATCACAAGGGCATATTTTAAAGGTCGAACAGCCTATATTTCAATGTTTTAATTTACTGCATGTCTTGTGATGTTGTGCTGGGGTTCTCTCACCAAAGAGTACTCGCCCCAAAACTGGATCTTGGCATCTAGGGAATTATCCTTGGTACCTCGACTTATGAGCAACTTGACTTCCGTATTTTTCGACTTCCAAATGACCTCCGGAAGCGAAAAAATGGCCGCCGCTTCCGAAATTTTCGACTTACAAAGGGAAAGCGGCGGCACGATACCTCGACTTACGAAGTTTTGAATGCGGTTTTTTCGACATACAATTTTTTCCCCCATTCCGAGATGGCGACTTCGACTTACAAAGATTTCGACTTACGAGCGCGCCTTCGGAACGGATTAGTTTCGTAAGTCGAGGTACCACTGTATATCTATTCCCCCCCCCCCCCCCGGTGCACCAACACTGATGCGAGTCAGAATCTAGTAATATCTGGAGGGCCACAGGCTCCCCTCCTCTCCTCGCCTAGAGAAACAATGCCTTCTCTTCCTAGAACATTCCAGAGCAGTGAAATATTGTGAATAAAACTCCCGCTGTGAGTTACCTTTGTGTGCAAAGGCTGGAGAGTTTCAATGATGCTTTTTTTCCTTTTCACGCCCCGCTCCCCAGACGTATGGAGGGAAGAATATGAAGAGGGTGGGCACCATCCTGCAACGGGGGATCCTCATTCTGCTCCTCTGCTGCTTCCCCTGCTGGGCCGTCTTTGTCAACACAGAGCAGCTCCTCTTACTCATCCGACAGGACCCAGATGTTTCCAGGTGGGGAGAAAGAAAAGGGAAATCCTCCTGGAAGCGTGTCTCCACCCAGCAGTTTATTGGACTTGAGCAGGGGTCCCCAAACTAAGGCCTGGGGCCCCCGGATGCGGCCCAATCACCTTCTAAATCCGTCCTGCGGACGGTCCGGGAATCAGCGTGTTTTTACATGAGTAGAATGTGTCCTTTTATTTAAAATGCATCTCTGGGTTATTTGTGGGGCATAGGAATTCGTTCATTATTATTTTTTCCCAAAATACAGTCCGGCCCCCCACAAGGTCTCATCAAAATGCCACCCCATATTTCCATTTCCAAAGGTGGCTAGTGCCCACTGGGGCTGGTTGGGTGGAAGACAGGGAGCCGGACAGCAGGTGGCGCCAAAACCAATGATAAGATGAGACAGAAAGGCAGAGCCAACTAAGTCTTGCTCTCTTTTGAGTTATACAAGGGCGAAACTGAGGCCATATTTGGACCATACGTTCAAAACACCATGATGCTACTTTAAATGGTGGTGGTTGTTGTTAAATTTATTGTTAATCTATCTTGCTACGGGGAACTCAAAGTGACTTACAGAAATGAACAAGCACATCCACAAGTTGAAACCAGGAAGAAAAATAAATACATTAGAACATGCCACCCACTCTGAAAGGCCCTAGATCATCAGGGTTTCCCAAACATGGGCCTCCATCTGCTTTTTTTTTTTGGACTACAGCTCCCATCATCCCTAGCTAGCAGGACCAGTGGTCAGGGATGATGGGAATTGTAGTCCAAAATCAACCGGAGACCCAGGTTTGGGGAAACTCTACCCTAGATCATTAAAAGGCAAAGGTCTGGTTAAAAAAAGAATGTTTTTGACTGGTGTTTGAAGCTATATAGCGATGGTGCCAGGTGAGCTTTCTCCCAAAGGATTATGGGAGCTGTAGTGCATTAAGGATGCTGAAAGTTACTAGGGAGACTCCATTTCCCCCTCACAGAGCTACAATTCCCTGAATTCCCTGGGAAGAAGGATTGATCGTTTAAGGCGCCCTGGGAACTGCAGTTCCGAGGAGGAAACCGGGGTCTCCTAGCAACTCCCAGCACCCGTCAGAAACTACAGCTCCCAGGATTCTTTGGGGGGAAGGCCTGGTTCTTTAAAGTGGTGTCGTAGGGCTTTAAACGGGCCCTGAGATTGCAACCTCTGCCTCCCTTGCTTAACACAAGGGATTGCGGGACACCTACATTTGGAGAGGCAGGGCAGAAAGTTTCGGAATAGGATTCAACCACTTCAGCCCTCCTGGGGCACAAAAAGTTGGGGCTAGAGTGCCCTTTTCTGCAGTCACGGTGGCCTTGAAGCAAGGGATTCTGGGGTAGCTGCATGCATGCAATCGTTTTCTTGCTTTTCTTGACAAGGCTACACACACAAAACACATAACCGGCTGTATCAAAACAATACTCTTCAATATATTTCTCTCTGTGTCAAAAGTTCCTCTTGTCGTGGAACTGTGCAAGCTCTTGTTTGGATTACTTGGACCATACGAATACACAGAGACCTATGCGGATAAGTTCATATTTGGGACTTTGTGAACGATATCGTTTATTGGGACTTCTATTTACTTTGCTACTCTGTTACTTTGTCGATCTTTACATGTAGATTATGTCTGAGAGGAACATTTGATACAGAGAGAGAAATATATTGAAGAGAAATATTTTGATACAGCCGGTTACGTGTTCTGTGTGTGTTTGTGAATGTCTCTACGTAACATAGGTCTGGTGTTGATTTCCTTGACAAGGCTTCTCAGGGAAAATGCACCTCTCAGCAATGCCAGAAAACGAATGCATTGGCAGGGCATGGGGTGGGGTAGCTTCTGCGCCGCTGTTACGATGGGATGCCCTCCCAGAGATGGTAATGGGAACAAATATCAGCTGCAGGATAAACTGCTAATTTTGGGGTTTGGTTTGTTTCCTCGTTTGTTTCCATTGCTCCAGGCTCACACAGGTTTACGTCATGATCTTCATCCCAGCGCTTCCCGTAAGTCTCCTATCGCATCCTGCTTTCTTTCGTTTTTCTCAGTGGGGTCTTTTAAGTGGAACGGATGGCAGTTCAGTGCTGGGAATACCTGCTTTGCTCGCAGAAGGTCCCCCGGGTTCAGTCCTCTCCAGGTAGGTTTGGAAGTGGCCCCTGCCTGAAACCCTGGAGGGTCACTTCCAGGATCTCTTGTGCCTCTAGATAGCCTCGAGGCAGGTTGTGACCCAACTGGTCAAACTTTCCGCAGCCTCTGCTTCTACGAGGCAGCGCAGGTGCTACATTGGTTGGACTGCCACCTGTCGAAAGGCCCATTTGTTTTCCAAAAAGGGGCAACTCTGAGAAAAGGAGGTATAAAGAAGTAGACACGTCACTGGGGGAAGAGCATTAATTTGCTCACATGCCCCTGCTTCGGATCGCAGGTTGTATTCATGCCTCCTTGTTCCACAGGCGACGTTTATTTACCAGATCCAGATGAGGTACCTGCAGAATCAGGTAAGATTCTCTTTCTCTTGCTGGGGAAATAGAGGCAGGAAAGGCAGCTGAGCATGCAGAAGGTCCCAGTTTCAATCCCTAGCATCTCCAGTGAGGCCTGGGAATATCTCCGCCCCGACTGAAGCCTTTGAGGAGCCACTGCTGCCGGTCAGTGCAGACAATACCGAGCAGGATGGGCCGACTCAGTTTAAGCCGGTTCTTAAAATCAGCCCTTAATTCAGAACCGAGTGGGTCCAATGGTCAAGTTGGCGGTTTCTGCACATGCTGCAGAGGGAAGTGAGGGGCAGGTGGGGCTCGTTCACCTGGGAAGGGAGCCCATCTAGGAGAAGGAAAACTCTGATCCCAAACCTCCGCTGCCTTGTAGCCGGATATCTTCAGAAGAAGGCTCAGGAGTAAACACTCCGCATATCCAGGGTGCGGTCTCCTGGACCCTCACAAGTGTCCCTGATTTCCAGGGACAGTCCTGCATTTACAGAAGCCATCATGGTTTCTGCTTTGATCCCAGACTGTCCTGCTTTTCCTTAGGACATCCCTATTTATGCTACCCGAGTTAGGAGGAGAGCAGAGAGAATTGTAGCAGATCCTTTACATCCCGGTCATCATCTGCTTGATTTACTTCCATCTGGACGTCGCTACAGGACTTCATATACAAAATCGGCCAGGCACAAGAATAGTTTTTTCCCCCTTGTGCCATTAAATTGTTAAATTCGTAGTTGTATAGCTGAAGGGGAGGTAAATTATGGGTGGGGTTTCTTCGCTTCTTTGTATTGTGAGAGGAACAGTGTCTGTATGATTACATTGCAATGTAGCCGAAACAAATTCCAAGTATGTTGGAAAATGTACTTGGCCAATAATAAATTGTTCCTATTCCTAATAATAAATTATTCCTATTTTCATCAGAGAAATGTTGGAAGGGGTGGTCCCTGAGATAGTAGGATGGCACCTAGTCTGCCTCCTTCCAGCAACTCCTGCAGCTAAGCTGGTGCCAAACTTCTTGCTTTCCTTTGGACCACATCAGCGAGGCCGAGAAGGGGGGAGGGGTCTTGTCATCTGGGCAGCCCAACACCCCCAGACACACTGCCCAGTCTTGCTTGCCGGGGAGGCCACTTCGATGCTTTGACTTCACCCCTGAAGGCACACTCCATTGCCAACAATATCAGCAACCACTCAGAACCGTGAGGACTGACTGGAATCTTGTTTTAATTTTAGGGAAAGGTCGGTAGCTCAGTGACAGAGCACCGGGTTCATCTCATTGCTAAAATAATATCTTGTTTCAGAGGATCATCTGGCCTGAGGTTCTGTGCGGCATTGCTGGAAACATCATCAATCTGATTGCAAATTACGTCTTCCTCTACCAGCTTCACATGGGGGTTAGGTAAATGAGCAACGGGGGGCAGGACCAACCTGCCTTTTGAACGCACCGCCTACACAGCTTTTTCTTTCTTTCGTCGGTGGAACGCTAGGAATGTGTTGCAAAATCCCTTGTTTGTATATATCGAGTCAAGGGTTTTGGGTGGGGACATTCTTGGACGATCAAGGTCTCTGCAGGGTTGTTGTTTTAACAGCAAGCCCAGATCTACAACCAGAAAGAACCTCTCTTTAAAAGACAGTTTGGGGAGGACGGCAGCCTTACTTGCTCCTTAACTGCCTCCATCACGTCTGTGGAAGGAACGTCATTCCTCCTTGTCCCCGTTTCCTGCGTTTAACCACATTTTTAAATGCATTTCCCCTTCAATTTTCCTGGTTAGCTTTTTAAAAAAATTGAAGGAGATATACCGTATTTTTCCATGTATAAGGCGAGGGGTTTTTTTGCTTAAAAAAAATTCAGTAAAAAATTTGCAGATCATCTTATACCCAGGCGGTGGAAAGAAACACGACTCACCAGTAGTGTTGAAAGCTGCAGGGCGGTCTCCAAAAAACCTACACAACAATTTTCGGCAATCTGCTCCAAAAAAGTTCAACAAAGTTGTTCAGTTTGGTGTTTAAAATACTGATTTCTTAAGGGTTCTCAAAAAAAGAGGGGTTGCCTTATACATTGGGGCACGGAAAAATATGGCAATTGTTTCACTTTCAATACACCCATTGTGATCTTCGGTCCTTTAATGAAGGGTGTGCTGCTTTTGTTCATTCCCTCAGTTATTGCGATCTTAGGGAATGGACCCGAACAGTCCGATGGGGTTGGCACTTTCTGCCTGCAGAAAGAAAGGGGGGGTGAGCTCCCAAGGCCTGATTATGGGGGTTGCCACCAACCTTTGTAGGCATGTGGGGACATTTATTTGGATGTCTGTGTGAACGCTGTGGAAGGCATTCTCCTTTATTAAGAGAGCCAGTGTGGCGTAGTGGTTAAAAGCAGCAGACTCGTAATCTGGTGAACTGGGTTTGCGTCTCCACTCTTCCACATGCAGCTGCTGGGTGACCTTGGGCTAGTAGTCACACTTCTCTGAAGTCTCTCAGCCCTACTTACCTCACAGAGTGTTTGTTGTGGGGGAGGAAGAAGGGAAAGGAGAATGTTAGCCGCTTTGAGACTCCTTCGGGTAGTGATAAAGCGGGATATCCAAACTCTTCTTCTTCTTACTTCTCTTCCCTCCTTCCCCAGATCAACATACACACACACACATATGCCACCGAAAGAGAGGATTTGGGTCTAACTCAAATCCGGCTGAATTCACCTGAGCCTTGGAAAGCACCACAGAGCAGAAAGATGGAAAGAGCGTCTCTCTCTCAACTTCCTCCCTCAGCTCTACTCATTTTTCAAGCGAGGGGGGAAAGTCACCCCCTTTCCCTACTTCATGGCCAAGGGAGAAGTGGGCAGGCGGGCTCAGAGGGTTTGTGGGTGCCAGGGAAGGACCCCTGTCCTAGTATCATGGGAGAAAAATCGGTCTCTAGCGCCCCCCCCCCCCACTTCATACGTTGCCAACCATTTTACAAAGCTCTACCACGTAACGTTTCCAACGTGGCCCCCGCTCATTTGTTAATCCCCTCCCTTTCCTCATTCCAGGGGGTCTGCCTGGGCCAACACCATCGCACAGTATTCGCAAGCTGTTGCTCTCTTCCTGTACATCAAATGGAAAAAGCTCCACGCTGAAACCTGGGGAGGTAACCTGCTTGTTTTCCAATGCCCCCGTCGCTTCCGAGTTTCCTTTCCCAGTTACATGTTGGAAGTGCGACCGCAGGGATCATTCATTTTGTAACTCAAGGGTTAATTCTGTTAAAGGCAGCTAGCCCAGAGGGAGGATGGGGGGGATGTGTTGCTTAGCAACCATGCGAGGGGCATGATCCTCCCTGAGGTAACACACGCTCTGATTGGAGGTGTAGCTTTGAGGGTGTTTTCTCCCCTCTGTTTGGTTGAATGTCTCTCTGCTGTATACAAGACCCGCTTTAAAAAGACAAAACCTCTATGTTCGGTTCTCTTCAAATTTATATGCTGCTTTTGTCCAGTTCCCTCAGTGAAGCGTTATCAGGACTTTTCTCTTGGGACTCTGTAATTTAAGTGACTTTACCAGCTTTACGTACATAACAAACGTTGCCTCATCAGAAAATAGAATTGAAATCTGCCCTGTTTTTTTCCCCCTCCCTTTGTTCCCTGCTCTCTCCAAATCCTAGGATGGTCCACCGAGTGCCTCCAGGAATGGGACGTGTTTATGGCCTTAGCTGTTCCCAGCATGCTCATGACCTGCATTGAATGGTGGACCTTCGAAATCGGAAGTTTTATGATAGGTCAGTGGGAGGGGAGGTGTCATGGGCAGTGGGTGGGGCCAGAAGACCAAGCCAATCGCATTGGAGAGTGGCAATGACAATACAATGCCCATATCCAACAATCTGGTGGCATAATTGCACAGGCACCAATTGCAGCTCAGGAACTGAGGCAGAGACAACAACTAGTGCCCTGTTAACTTTTTATTCACACACTGTATTTATCTGAGGCTCGAAATGTGAAACCTGGCTAACGTTTTATATAATGAATTTTGCCATGCAAATAGTAAATAATACATACCACCTCCTGACAGAAAAAGTAATACATGCAGTGGAATCTCGGTTTCCGAGTGTCTTGGAAGCCGAACGTTTCGGTTTTCGAACGCCGAAAACCCGGAAGTAATTCCTCCCGTTTTTGAAAGCGCCTCAGAAGTCGAATAGTCTTCGAGAACAGATTACGTTCGACAACTGAGGTTCTACTGTACCAGGTACAGATTCTGAAAAATAAAAAATGACACCAACCTTACAACTAATCACCAACCTTTGCAACTAATCACCAAACTTAAAACCATGGAGAAACCTGGTCTGAACCAAGACATTGGATTCTTATCTCATTATACATGACAAAGCTATCATTAGCCATCTCACCCCTTGCCTTTCCCTGCAAGACTAATTGCAGCCATTAAGAGTCGTCAACAGGTTTTCCACACCTATCAGCTGATCACCCATTCCCACCACCCTTCTGAGTCATACCCCTCCCCACTCCCTCACTATATTTAAGGATCTGGTGACTTCTGTTTCAGTGTATCTGAAGAAGTGTGCATGCACACGGAAAGCTCATACCAAGAACAAACTCAGTTGGTCTCAAAGGTGCTACTGGAAAGAATTTTCTATTTTGTTTCGACTATGGCAGACCAACACGGCTACCCACCTGTAACTGGAACCAACCTTACAAACATTTAAAGCTATGGAACTACAGTGGACCCTCGAGTTACGTACCGCTCTGGATACATAACCTTAGGGTTGCGAACACGGCAAACCCAGAAGTGTGTACTTCCGGGTTTCGCCCCGCGCACATGCGGAGAAGCGCTCTATTGCGCCGTGCGCAGAAGCGGCGTCTCCAGTTACGGACTTTTCAGATTAAGTACGGACCCCTGGAACGAATTTAATTCGTATCTGGAGGGTCCACTGTATCAGATTGACAAATACTGTACTTTTCTGTGTATAAGACTAGGTTTTTCCCTTGAGAAATCATGCTAAAAAATGGCGGTTGTCTTATACATGGGTAGTGAATAGGGTGGACGTTTGATTGGTTGATGCTGCGGCCGTTTGTGGCTATTGTGTGTGTTATTGGTTGCCGCGTCAATGGGTGGTGTTGATTGGCTGATGCTGCAGCAATGGGGCGGGCGATCGGCAGCTTCTGCCGATGAAGGGACAGACGGGAGGCGGATTTAGTGATTTTTGGGAAATCTCCCCCCCAAAAAGCTCAACAACCCTGGGGAACCCTCCACAAAATAGCTCAACAATTCTGTGCCATCTCCCCCCATTTTCTGAAACTTGAGTCCCCAGAAATAGAGGGCATCTTATACATGGGAGCGTCTTATAGATGGAAAAGTACAGTAAATATCACCTCACATATCTAACAGCCTGTATACAGCATTAAACTACTTCCAAACAATAGGAGAACAAGAAAATAAAATTACTTTTTTACTTTTTAAACTTCCTGCTCCCTGGTTATAATGGTGTTTGTCTCAGTAACAGCTCACATTCTTGTGGATACTCCTGAGAGCTGGAGAGAGATGCCTTAAGGGCGGCAATGTTTTGAATGTCTGAATGCTTTGAATGTGTACATGTCTGAAGCCCAGCAGCACAGCCCTCTGCCAATGATTCCCATGTCCTGCCTCCCCTCCTCCCTCAATTGCCCCCCAACCCAGGTCTCCTCGGTGTCCTAGAGCTGTCGTGCCAATCCATCATTTACGAAGTGGCCACAATCGCCTACATGGTAAGACCTCCTCCTGTGCTGCATCACGTACAAATTATCATAGTGGGGTGGGTAGGTGGGGCAAGTCTGGACGATGCCCTGGGGTCGCTGTGATCCTGTACCCCAGTGCAGGTTAGGTCTGAGCAGAAGAGGACACTGAACTGGTCAGGCGAGTTTATTTGTAAGATAGTGGCCAGCAAAAGAGTGGGGCTGTGTTGCCATAGAGACAACTTGCAGGATCCTTTCCCCATGTCACCTGGCTAGAGATTAGGGCCCTGCAGGACTTGATCTCCTTCCGCAGGGCCTGTAAGACAGAGCTATTCCGCCTGGCCTTCCATTTGAATTAGCCTGATCCTCTATTCCCTTTTAGGGAATAGGGCTTGCTGATCAGAAGGTCGGCAGTTCGAATCCCGGGGTGAGCTCCCGTTGCTCGGTCCCTGCTCCTGCCCACCTAGCAGTTTGAAAGCACGTCAAAGTGCAAGTAGATAAATAGGTACCACTCCGGCGGGAAGGTAAACAGTGTTTCCGTGCGCTGCTCTGGTTCGCCAGAAGCGGCTTAGTCATAATGGCCACATGACCCAGAAGCTGTACGCCGGCTCCCTCAGCCAGTAACGTGAGATGAGCATCGCAACCCCAGAGTCGGACACGACTGGACCTAATGGTCAGGGGTCGCTTTACCTTTGTTGTTGTTGTTCAGTCGTTCAGTCGTGTCCGACTCTTCGTGACCCCATGGACCAGAGTACGCCAGGCACCCCTATCCTTCACTGCCTCTCGCAATTTGGCCAAACTCATGTTAGTAGCCTCAAGAACACTGTCCAACCATCTCATCCTCTGTCATCCCCTTCTCCTTGTGCCCTCCATCTTTCCCAACATCAGGGTCTTTTCTAGGGAGTCTTCTCTTCTCATGAGGTGGCCAAAGTATTGGAGCCTTAGCTTCAGGATCTGTCCTTCCAGTGAGCACTCTGGCCTGATTTCCTTCAGAATGGATAGGTTTGATCTTCTTGCAGTCCATGGGACTCTCAAGAGTCTCCTCCAGCACCATAATTCAAACGCATCAATTCTTCGGCGATCAGCCTTCTTTATGGTCCAGCTCTCACTTCCATACATTACTAATAATAATAATAATAATAATAATAATAATAATAATAATAATTTTATTTATACCCCGCCCTTCCCAGCCAGAAAACCGGGCTACTACTGGGAAAACCATAGCTTTAACTATACGGACCTTTGTCGGCAAGGTGATGTCTTTGCTTTTTAAGATGCTGTCTAGGTTTGTCATTGCTTTTCTCCCAAGAAGCAGGCGTCTTCTAATTTCGTGACTGCTGTCACCATCTGCAGTGATCATGGAGCCCAAGAAAGTGAAATCTCTCACTGCCTCCATTTCTTCCCCTTCTATTTGCCAGGAGGTGATGGGACCAGTGGCCATGATCTTAGTTTTTTTGATGTTGAGCTTCAGACCATATTTTGCACTCTCTTCTTTCACCCTCATTAAAAGGTTCTTTAATTCTTCCTCACTTTCTGCCATCAAGGTTGTGTCATCAGCATATCTGAGGTTGTTGATATTTTTTCCGGCAATCTTAATTCCGGCTCGGGATTCATCCAGTCCAGCCTTTCGCATGATGAATTCTGCATATAAGTTAAATAAGCAGGGAGACAATATACAGCCTTGTCGTACTCCTTTCCCAATTTTGAACCAATCAGTTGTTCCATATCCAGTTCTAACTGTAGCTTCTTGTCCCACATAGAGATTTCTCAGGAGACAAATGAGGTGATCCGGCACTCCCATTTCTTTAAGAACTTACCTATTCCCTTTCCTTTCCTATGAAGAAACCCTTTCTGGGACCCCACATTTAAATTCTTCCCTGGTCTCCTTGCTGGCCCTAGTAGGACCAACTTGGCCAGTTAGCCCTGGTGATCATTTGATGTCTACTGACTGGGGGTTCCCCCCCAAAAAAAATGACCCCTGAATTTTTGAATTTTATTGGTATTGATGCTGCATTTTATGTTGTATTTAATGCTGTTTTAAAGTCGCATTTTAAACAATGTTTTATATTGCTGTTAGCAGCCCTGAGCCAGGTTTTTAAAACAGGAAGGGCAGGGTATAAATAAAATTATTATTATTATTATTATTATTATTATTATTATTATTATTATTAGATACCTACCATACTGTAGTCATCCTGGGAGGGAGAACAATAGGTTCAGTATACTTTTTTGTTGCAACAAACTTTGGGGAACGATGGATGTCGTTTTATTGCAATGACTTTGTATTGTTTTAATAGCTTTTATATATGTATATAGTTTTAATTCTATCGGTGTTTAATTGCTTTTTAATGACACCCCCCTTTGTTTTTAGTGGTTCTTGCTTCTACCTGTAAGCTGCCTTGAGGGGTATAAATAGATATATAATTAGAATAATAATGATGATGGGCCGAGTGGGACTGTGGTGTGTTTGAGAGTTTTGGCTGATGGTGGAAAGAGGAGAGACAGAGGCTTGTCTTGCCCTGTGCTGGACCCAGAGCTATAACAAGGTTTGCTGGGGTGCTGGTTCTGTGAGCCCCTGCATCCGATGCCCAGATTATCTAGACGTGTAAACAAAACCAGATATCCTGAAGTCTCCACCGACCTTCATTCTCTTGCTGCTCGGAGATCAGGGTTGTGCGGTATATCATATATTTTTAATATATGGGTGGGGAGAAAGTTGCAGAAACTGTCCATTGCATACGTAACCCATGGGTATGTTTTGAAGAATGCCAGCTCGAGATTTTTTGGTGTGTGTGTGGTTTCTCAAAGGCGAGATGCTTTCAGTGAACATACACACACAATGTGTGATCCCGAAAGCTTTAGTTAAGGTGTCAAAAGCAACACTGTCCTTTCCAGATTCCATTTGGGATCAGTGCATCTGTTAGTGTCCTGGTGGGGAACGCCTTAGGGGCTGGGAATTTCGAGGAAGCCCGGAAATCCTTTGTGGTCTCCATTTTGTGCACAGGTACGTGGAATTTCGCAGAAAGCTCTTCTCGTTTCATAGAATTGCAGAGTTGGAAGGGACCCCGGGAGCGGTCATCTAGTCCACCCCCCCCACAAGTGTGGATTTCATGCTCTTTATTCAGCTCATAGTAGCGAGGAACAGAAGTTCCCCCAAAACGTCTGCTTTATATACATTATTTACACAATGGGCCCCACGTGATTGGCTAGCTCCGGGATACTCCTGTATGCCAATCAGGTTGTGGATTCACTTCCACCTGGAGCTGGATTGGGTGGCTCCTGCGGACCAATCAGACTGCTGCATTCTGGATCCTATTGTTCTAGGACCAATCAGACTGCTGCATTTTGGATCCTATTCAACACAGTACAACAGGATCACAGTTATTTCATCTTATACCATGTCCTCCCCCTTGGCAGCCATTTTGTGACTGGCTCCCACATCGCTTTCTCAGCATTCAAAATGGCCCCCCAAAGAGTTGCCAACCCCTGTTTTAACCCTTCCTGGGACAAAGAAGGCAAAAAGCCATAACTTCTCCCCTCAGGGCATTGCAGGACAGCTGGGCGCCAACCATGGAGGTTAAACATTAACCCTTTATGAGAGCCACAGTTACAGTGATCGCCACCTTTCTTCCATTTGCACTCTCTGGCTTGTGTCTGATGCTAGTCCTACCTAGAGTAGACCCATTTAAAATAGTGGGTGTGACGAACTTGGGGGTCTGTTAATTTCAGTGGGAAAAAACTTAAACTTATAAACTCTCTTTTATCTCCTCCAGTGTTTTTTTTCCTGGTGATGGGCACCCTGACGGCATCTACAAAGGACGTCCTAGCTTATATATTTACCAGCGATGAGTAAGTCACAAACCATGTTTTTTTAGGCTGACAATAATACTTAGCATCAATATGGTGCTAAGTCCACACCTTACATTTAAAACTGCTACGAAGCCACTGTAAACAGTCATGGCTTCCCCCAAAGAATGCTGGGAACTGTAGTTTGTTGAGGGTGGTTAGGAGACCCCTTATTCCCTTCACGGACCTACAATTCCCCAGGTTCCTTGGGAAGAGGGATTGAATAATAAACCACTCTGGGAATTATAGCCCTATGAGCAGGGGCGTAGCAAGGGGGGCGAGGGGGGTGGTCCGCCCCGGGTTCCATAATGGAGGGGGTTACAAATTATCAAGGAAAATATTTTTTTGAATTTTTTTTCCCGGATTTTTTTTTTAATGCCTGCTCCAAAGGTCTTATCTTACTATACTAGGGATTATATAGCTATATATGAAATTTCATGCATATCAGTTAATATCTTGTCCCTCCTCCACCAAAATAGCTGTTCACTTGGCTGTTTTCCTATGTCATGAAGGCTGAGATTTCAGTTCAGAGAACACTTACTGTTCCCAACCCTAACCCTGTGGAAAGCCATCTAATTAGACTTTAATTTGATTTTGAGATGTTTTTAGGAGGTAATTTAATTATTGTTTGATTTTATACCAATGTTATGTACCTGATGTTAGCCACCCTGAGCCCGACTTTGGCCGGGGAGGGCGGGATATAAATAAAAGTTTTTTATTATTATTACTTGTTGTTATTCCTTTTTAAGAAAATATGAAATAATGTAAAACATTTTTTTGCGGGGGGGGGGGGGTTGGAATCAATGGGGGGGTTGACAAGAAATTTTCCGCACCGGGTACCACCTGACCTTCCCATGCCTGGGGGGGAGCAATTCCCCCCCCGGGTACCAATTTACCTTGCAACGCCCCTGCCTATGAGGGGAATAGGGGTTTCCTAACAACTCTCAACCTACTGTCAAAAACCAAGGCCTCATCCGCAATATATATTTAAAGCAGTCTCATGCCACCTTCAATAGTCATCGTTTTGGTATGCATACGCGCCTCGCCTGGTCTGGTGGCGGAGGCGTCTTCTGAGCGATGCCAGTTTCTCTTCTGTGAAACGGGTATATTTGCGGTGACTGCAACAGTGCTGTGAGATTTCCAAAGGTGTTCCTGGCTCAAAAATGGTTAGGAACCCATGAAACAAGAGATAAAAAATCCAAGGGCATGTGGCCCTTGGAAGGGGATGCGGCCCTCGAGGTGGAAGAGGTTCCTCCCCCCCCCCCCCCGGACATCCCAACGACCCTGTGAAGAAAGGCCTCTGTTGTTTACCTCATCCTGCTGAGGGAGTGTGTGCTTGTCTGGGATAAGCTGAGGGGTTCAGGAGTGGGAAACTGGGACTCCATTAAATCTGAGATTCCCCTGTTTATACTATTAGCCGTAAAGAACTTCACAGCTAAAATGCAGATTTGCGTGTGCAGAGAGGCGTGAAATTCTGTGATTTGTTGTCATGCAGGAAGAACTCGGGGAACAAGCTGCACCTTTATTATTAAAAGGAGGAATTTCTTTGAGTTGACAAATTGGCTTTTGAACAAAAATAAAGCGAGGCAAATGATTCTGGGAGCTCAGTTGGGGCAGAATGCAGAGTCTGAGGCATTTAGGAGGCAGAGGGGCAGTTCTCGTCTGGTATCTTGGGCACATGGAACAGCCTCCTAGAAAGGCAGGTTGTTCCTTGGAATTAAATGGCACCCTTTCATTAGAATCATTGGATTGTAGAGTTGGAAGAGATCCCAAGGGTCATTTAGTCCAGCCCTTGCAACCAGGGGCGTAGCAAGGGGGGGGCGAGGGGGCGGTCTGCCCCGGTTTCCATAATGGAGGGGGTGACAAATTTTCAAGGAACAATTTTTTTTGAATTATTTTTTTTTAAAAATGCCTGCTCCGGAGGTCTTATCTTACTATACTAGGGATTATATAGCTATATATGAAATTTCATGCATATCGGTTAATATCTTGACCCTCCTCCACCAAAATAGCTGTTCACTTGGCTGTTTTCCTATGTCATGAAGGCTGAAATTTCAGTTCATAGAACACTTACTGTTCCCAACCCTTAACCCTGTGGAAAGCCATCTAATTAGACTTTAATTTGATTTTGAGATGTTTTTAGGAGGTAATTTAATTATTGTTTGATTTTATACCAATGTTATGTATCTGATGTTAGCCACCCTGAGCCCGACTTCGGCCGGGGAGGGCGGGATATAAATAAAAGTTTTTATTATTATTATTACTTGTTATTATTCCTTTGTAAGAAAATATGAAATAACGTAAAACAATTTTTGCGGGGGGGGGTCAATGGGGGGGGTTTGACAAGAAATTTTCCGCACCGGGTACCACCAATTTACCTTGCTACGCCCCTGCTTGCAACGCAGGAACCTTTTGTCCAATGTGGGACTCGAACCCGCGACCCTGAGATTAAGAGTTTTACTCACTGAGGTATCCCTTTTTGTTTTCTGTCTCCCTGAAAATAGGGAGGTAGTTGAACTCGTAGCAAAGGTCATTCCCGTCTACGTCGCTTTCCACCTCTTCGAAGCCCTTTGCGTGAGTATATCCACTTCAGGGTGGGGTTGGGGGGTCTCTCATCTTGTTTAATCCAGTCCCAACTAAAGAAGAATGGATACTAAAACTTATGGAATACGCAGAAATGGCGAGACTTACCAGGAAAAATAAGAAATCAAGATAACGAACTTTTTATAAACGAATGGAAATGGTTTATTGAATATTTACAAACAAATTGTAAACAGATAAGAGCATTGGCAGGGTTATTGTAATAGCCTGTGGTTTCATAAGAGTATATATTTAAAGTAGATGAATAAATGAACAAATTAATTTGGATATGCAGAAAATATTAAAAATAAATTTAAGGGGAAGGAAGTCAAGTTTTTAAACGTTAAAATGACAGTAATTTTTTTTTTAATGAATCAGGGCTTGGTTCTGGGAAGTCACTACTAATAAGAGAGCAGGAGAAAAGAGTTTTAAAGCTCTCTGCCTTGCTTTTTGAGGGGCCAAGGGCTTCTTGGCACACTGGCTCCAGAAGGATAGAGGTGCGCTCACAGGGTCAGTTTTTGTTATACGCTTTTTGTTGAATTTTGTATTTGGTTAAAGGGAACAATGGCTATAGATGGTAGAATAAAAGGAGAATTCCCCAGATGCCTAGATCCGGGTTTAGGGCAAGTACCGATACTCTTTGGTGAGAAAACCCCAGCATAGATTTAAAACCACAAAGCATGCAGCAAAGTGTGGAAATATAGGCTTCCAAAGTCCCCCACTTCCATTCGCATAGAAAGAGACCAGATGGTCGGTAATGCTTTAAAATGCTTTACTTACAAACTTTTCCAAAGTCAGATTCATGTGCTTTTCCGTACAGCAGCCAAGAAAACACAGGCAGTATAGTTTCAAAATGTTACACTGCTCAAAATGTTCCACACTTTGTATGTGGAAACACAAAGATGGCTTGCTAAAGCCATGCGGTCTAAACTTGGAGCAGCCAGCTTAGACCTCCTTACTGGTCAGGTGGAAGGGAAAGACCAAAGAGTTTGGTAACCTGTCCTCCCAAGGGGAGGGTGTTGTGACCTAGCTAAGCCTGACTGGACAGCTTACTCTATGGTCTTAACCCCCTCCATGCATTTAGAGTTTCTATGAGGCTGGATATACCCACCTTTTTGTGCATACGGGCTGCCCCCAGAAGGTAACCCCTGTGTGAGATGCAACGTTATTGTAACCTCTTCTTCCCCTCTCTGCAGTGTACCACCAGCGGGGTCCTGCGTGGCACCGGGAAACAGAAGCTTGGCGCCATCTTCAATGCCGTCGGGTACTACGCTGTGGGGTTGCCGGTGGCCATCGTGCTGGTTTTCGTGGCCAAAATGGGACTCATAGGTACCGCCTTAATACCAAGTTGGCTCATTGGTCCGTCTAGCTCAGCACTGCCCACACTGATTGGCTGCGGGTTTCTGGTGCTTCAGGATGGAGTTCCTATTCTTCTACCTGGAGATGCCAGCAGGGATCGAACCTGGGACCTTCTGCATGCAGGCCAGACGCTCTGCCCCTGACCTATATCCCCTGTTGACCCTTCTGTGTGGTCTCTCTCCATCTTCTCCCTCAGGCCTCTGGCTGGGCATGTTGATATGCGCCCTTATCCCTTGCATAGGCTCTATAACCTACATTTGCCGGATGAACTGGAAACAGGCGGCTGAGGAGGTAGGGAGATTTGCTTAAAGGGTGGGGCTTTTTCTTTGGGGGCCGCATTCCCTGTGTTGGGGGCCATGTGTTGGCAGCGAGCGGAGCCACAGGCAAAAGTGTTCCGGATTAACTGATCTGGAGCAAAGACCACTCTACTTCCGTTTTCCCTGTAATAATTTCCCAGCTGGATCGGGGCAAAGGGAGCCCATCTAGCCCAGACAGAAGCCCACAAGCAGGGCCAAAGCTCTCCCCACTCATGACCCCATGTTGGGCGAATGTTTCCTGCACTGCAGGGGGTTGGACTAGATGACCCTCGGATCCCCTCCCAACTCTACAATTCTCCCAATTCCCTGGTGGAGAACGTGGCCACATTGGCTCATAGCTGCCGGTGGACACCTCTGTGAATTTGTCAGATTCTCTTTTAAAGCCACTCAGATCAGAACCAACAGGTGTGCCCAGGTGAAAAAGGAACAAATGCGAAGGAAGAACGGGGCAGCTTTGGGAGGCGTTGGGGGCCGCATAAAATGATGTTGGGGGCCACATGAGGCCCACCTGGACAGCAGGAGCTATGTTGGAGTAGGAAACAATAAGATGGCCAAGGAGAGTTTTATTTTCTATTGTTTCTTTTTCATGTTTTTATCTTGTGAGTCACTCCAGTGTAAAACTGGAATAGTATTGCAAGCGCCGAACATAGAAGCTGCCTTACCTTGATTCAGCCGCTGGGTCCATCCAGCTCAGCATTATGGACACTGGCTGGCAGCCGCTCTCCGGAGTTTGGGGCAGGGGGTCTCCCACACACACCCCAGCCCTTACCTGGAGATGCTGCCGGGGACTGAACCTGGGACATTCTGCATGCCAAGCAGGGGCTCCAGGCACTGAGCAGCAGCCCTTCTCCCTGCGGAGAGGTCCTAGAAACCTTAAAAAAAAACCACCCCAAACCCTGGCCGCACAAAGTGCATCCTTAACGAACTGTCCGAATCTGCCCTCCAGGCTCAGCACCGTGCAGGATTGACCCAGAGGCTGCCCCCGGAGGGTTTGAACTCGGCTCCCGTCCCAACCAAGATGGCTCCTTCTTCCGGTATGGAACACGGGTTTGTTTTTTTTGCTTGTTTGATCCTCAAAGGAGGTCCGGTGTCTGTCGCCATCAGAAGTGTGACTGCTTTTCGGGGAACTGGCGGCCCTCCTTCGAAGCCCCAGGGTAGCGTTGTAATGCCCATTAACACCACCTCCGCAGATGCAAAGGGGGGGGGGCTATTCCGTTGGGCTGCTGACTTAGTTGGTTTAAAAAAAACAGACTAGGGAATGTCATGTCCCCCTGCCCCCACAAACCTGTTTTAGCCACCCGTTGCTCTGTAGCACAAAGGATCAGTGCCAGGGCCGGATTTAGGTTTGATGAGGCCCTAAGCTACTGAAGGGAATGGGGTCCTTTATTTGTCCAGCTGTCCTTTGTCAACAACAAATTGCTGCTGTTTTTTGTGTCCAATATATGCCATATGGTTATTTATGGACCTAATGGGTATCTAAAGCCATTTGCACATGTTGCCTTGCAACCAACCCACACAGAATGTTTTCAGGAGCAGGCTAGCAGGCAGGGCCCAATAATAATAATAATAATAATAATAATAATAATAATAATAATAATAATAAATTTACATCATAGGAGCCTACACAACACAGAACACTGTTGCTGTATGTAGGTTTTATTTTATTTGTTTTTAATCTTGTATTTTGGAAACGTACATCCAGTTTTTTTTCCTTTAAATTTTTTTGGGGGCCCCCAAGAGAGTGGGGCCCTAAGCTATAGCTTGTTTAGCTTATACGTAAATCCGGCACTGGACTCTATGCGTCTGGTTGTTTTGTGCAACGTGGGGTTCGAACCCTGAGATTGAAGAGTCTCATCATGCTCTAGCCACCGAGGCGCAATGCTTCAGGAACCATACACAGAAATGGTTTCTTAAGGCAAATCGTGGCTGGAACCTTGTACGCCGCCATGAAGAAAAGGTAGGATATTTGACCGCATGCTGCCCTCCTCGACAGCGAGCGAATTCCAAGGGGGAGTGAGGGCAGAGTAAGGGAAATGGATGCCAGAGGCCTATCTCGGAAAGCCCCACAGCCAAGCCGACGGTCTCTCTCTCCCTCTCCGCCTGCTGCAGGCCAGACAGACGCTCAGAACGGAGCCGTCCTCCTTAGCTTCTCCAAGACCGACGGGCCAACTTACCAGCTCCAGCTGCAGGATGAGACCGTGACAGGCCTCTCCACTGTGGGGAAAGTCCTGACTACAAGGCAGCTGATCATCCAGAGGGGACTGGCCGTTGCAGCTGCTGTCACCATCCTGGCCATCGGCGTCACGATTCGGTTCTTCACCGTTAAAGATTAGGGATGCATTCAAACACACACACACACACCATTTTGGTTGGTCCAGGAAGGAGACAGGGGGTCCTGTTTGACTTAGAAGCAAGAAACTGGACCCCAGAATAGCTGGGCGCAGGGCTGTGTTTTGATGTCATCAGTGAGTGCAGGCCGGACTTGAACCCAGGACTTGGTGGCGCAAGAAACCCAGCTCCGGCTCAGAGGGGGATAGCCACACTGCTGCCTGTCACTGTGCTACACTCCCATCATCCCTTGCAGTTGGGGGCCATGTTGGCTGGGGCTGATGGGAGCTGGAGTCCACAGCTAGGCTCCGCGGCACCCGGGGCGGCAAAGGAAACGCCCCGGTGGTGGGGCGTCGTGACGTCACATTGTGACGTCACAATGCCCCACCCCTGGGGCGTTTCCGGGAGTGCCGCCGCCGCTTCTGCAGCCCCCTTTTAAGCCGAAGAGCCCGCTTTTAAGCTCTGCGGCTCAAAAGGAGGCTGTGGAAGCGGCGGTCCGACGCTGCTGCTCCCGGGGCAACTGAGCGAGCGGCAGCGCGTGGGGGTGACAAGTGCCGGCCCCTCCTGCCATTCCCCATGCTGCCAGTCACCCCGGGAGCAGCAGCGCTGCACGGACGGGGTGCTCCCTCGGCCGTGCGCTGTTGCTCCTGGGGTGACGGAGGGAGCGGCAGCGCTTGGGAATGGCGGGAGGGGCTGCCGCTTGTCACCCCCATGCGCCGCCGCTTGCTCCGTCGCCCCGGGAGCAACAGCGCACGGCCGAGGGAGCACCCCGTCCGTGCAGCGCTGCTGCTCCCAGGGTGACCGGCGTTGCGTGGGGAGTGGTGGGAGGGGCCGCCGCTTGTCACCCCCACCCGCCGCTTGTTACGTCTGCCACTCGGGGCGTACCGCCCCCACCGCACCCCCCCTAGCGACGCCCCTGCACCTCGCTGCCTACCTCTGGCAGGACAGAAACCATGGTGTGGAGAGGAAGGGCTGCCTCTCGCTATGTTCTGCTCAAGAGTTGACCCAAACTGAAATGAATGGGCCTCTGTCAGCTGTGCCCATTAATGTCAATGGGTCTACTCTGAGTAGGATGCAACCATGAAACGAGAACATCGATAAGGCGCTCAAGGCCCAAAGTCAAATCAGGAAAAACTCTTTACATTCGTGCAATCATTAAAAAGCTTCAACCCACTCTCGAGTTTAATCATGTTATTATATTTGCAGCTTGCGTAAGTTACAAGGATACACCCACATTTCTTAAACATACAGAGATATATATATATATCCATCTTCCCATATAAAATATTTTGATAATAATTCTAAACTCACGTCAGTTCTTTCATTCTCTGCATCTAAAATACTTTATGTAAGAAGTGTTTGTTTTGAAGGGCGGAAAATGAAAGGAAGACAAGTGCTTGGAAAAGGTCAGTTGGAAACAAATCTGTAGGTCACTCTGGTAGAATTTAATCCACCTGCCAGCATAGAAATGGGATGAGTCAGTTGCAGTGAATCAGACCAGCCTCCACTTGTGCCTTCCAGAGGGTTGGGACTACAAGTCCCATCGGACTCAGCCAACCTGATGGATTTTGTAGTCCAAAAACATATTGGAAGATGCCAGGTTGTGGGGAGGCCGTATTAAAACGCCCATCTCAGAAACCTCTCTTTTAAAAAACGAAACACTTTCTCTTCTCCTCCCTCTTTGCAGTGAACCCTGGGAACTGTAGCTCTGGGAGAAGAACTTGGAATCTCCTAACAAGTCCCAGCACCCTTATCCAACTACAGCTCCCATAATTTGGGGAGGGGGGAGGGGGAGCCATGACTGTTGAAAATGGCATCATAGTGCTTTAAATGTGAGGCGCAGATGGGGTTGACATCTGGAAGGCCACAGGTTCCCCACCTCTGAAATCAGGGGCCTGAAATCAGTCACACAAACACACCCTAAGCCGGCTTTGCTGGGCTCGTGTCGCTTTGCAAGCCAAATCAGACTGGGCAGCTGGCCTGCAGCCCGTCTGGATTTTGCAGGACTCCCAGCTCCAGATCAGCCCCAGGCAGCCTGGTCAGAGATGCTGGGAGTTGGGAGCCCTGCATCGTCCAGAGGTTCTCCACCTCCACCATATAAAAGAAGGTATCTGGCACAGAGTCAGGTGTGAAACCAACCTGCACCCTTTCATTTTGCAACGGGACGACTGCCGATAAGCTTCTGGCAGGCAATACCCTAACCCTCTCTGTAATCCTAAGCAGGAGCAGAAATTCGTGGCTGTTTCTGCGTGGACAACTCTGGTGCAGAAGCGGTTTAAGGGTCCAAATTTTCACAAGGAAATTTCCCCTCCTGAAGGGGAGTGAATGTGGATGAGGACTAGCATCATTATATGGCCAAGTAGGGCTTTTGGAATATACACCCCGTGTCCCTTTATTATTGAATTTGTTTAATTATTTAATTTGGGACCAGCACCCCATTTATCGAAGGCTTTCATTTGTTTATTTCCGGTACAATTACACTCCCCCCCAAAAAGGCACAACCCCATTCTGATTTCAGCCTCCTTTTGGAGCTTTTCACGTTTCTCGTTTCTGATTATTGATTATCAAAGAGGCGAGACGGGGACTGATGTACCAGCCCATCTGGCACACAGCAAGGCCACTTCTTTCTTTTTAAAAACCCTCAGACATTTTTTTGTGTGTGGAGAGCCCTTCAAGAACAGCAGCGAGAATATTGACAGCTTTTCAGTTTCGCTGCCTTAAACCCCTCTTTTACAGCGGGAGGCCGTGGGCGCAGGCTGTCGCTCAGGTCCTCCTCTCGAGGAAGGGTCACGTGACTTTTTAGTGTGTTTAATGATTAAAGAGAAATGGCAAAATTCCTTACAGAAGTGTGCTTTAGCAACCAGCCCCCTTAACCCGGTGAGAACAGCTTGTATAACACGACTTGTTCCGTCAATGGTGTCAAGCGAACCCTGGACTCAGAAAAACGCGACCTGGAAGAAAGAGAGAGAATTGAATGCCATTAGCTCTTTGAATCTACGATCTGTTTTCCTTCATTTGTGTGGTTATTTATATATATATATATATATATATATATATATATATATATATTAGAAATTTGCAGCTATGCATAGAAGAATGCCCAATGCATCTGTCAGCAAATGGTCTTTTTCGCAAGCGATCGCGATGGACACATGTCAAATATAGCGAGCGGCCACCGCAAATGGAGCAAGCGTTTCAAAGGGTTGGGCTAGATGACTCTTCGGGTCCCTTCCAACTCTTATGATTCTAAACTTGTCAGCGGATCATTGCAAGCCACACGCAAATACACAAGCATCTCATTGACCCCAAGATGAATACCAGAAGAGGTAACTTGGATCTTTTGTTACCCACAAAAACGATGAGAGATGTTGCGTCCGAGGCACTGCTACATCAGGGATGGGGAGCCTGAGGAAGACCTTTCTGCCAGTAAGACCCATTTGACAGTGGAACAGACTCCAACAAGAGATGGCAGGCTCTCCTTCCTCCGTTGGAGGTTTTCAAGCAAAGATTGGGTAGCCATCTGCCATGTGTTTATAGCTGAGATTCCTGCATTGCAGGCGGCTGGACTAGATGCCGACTCTACAAGTCTATGATTCTGTGTTGCTGGACCCCCAGCGCCTCCAGCAAGTAGCATGGCCACAGGCTGCGTGAGAAGAGCCTGCAGGTTCAGGCCAGTGGCCCATCCAGTCCACTTCTCCCCACGGCCAACCAGATGCCCATTACAGGGAACCTGCAAGCAGGATCTGAGCACAAGGAGGAGGAGGAGTTTGGATTTGATATCCCGCTTTATCACTACCCAAAGGAGTCTCAAAGCGGCTCACATTCTCCTTTCCCTTCTTCCTCTCCCACAACAAACACTCTGTGAGGTGAGTGGGGCTGAGAGACTTCAGAGAAGTGTGACTAGCCCAAGGTCACCCAGCAGCTGCATGTGGAGGAGAGGAGACGTGAACCCGGTTCACCAGATTACAAGTCTACCGCTCTTAACCACTACACCACACTGGCAAGAGTGCCATTCCCTTCTACACTTCCCAACAGCCGGTATTCAGAAGCATCACTGCCTCCAACTGTGGAGGCAGAGCCACTGATAGCATTTGGAGCCTCTTTTAAATCCACGTGGGTGGCCGACACCACTCTTGTGGGAGGGAGTTCCACAGCTCAACTATGCGCTGCCTGAAGAAACAATTCCTTCCGTCTGTCCTGAATCTTCCAACCTCTGAAGATGCCCACAAGTTCTCGTGTTACAGGGAGGGAAAAACCTCTCTCTGTCCGATTTCTCCGTGCCACGCATAATTGTATATTAGTCTATCCCGTCACCTCTGACTTGCCTTTTCTCCGAATTGAAAAGCCCCAAAGGCTACCACTTTCCCCCAGTAGATGAGTCATTTTGATCCCCTTGATAAATTTTGCTGGAATGATGGGTTTTGTACACCCACCGTGCCTGGAAGACCACCGGGGTTCCTCACCCCTGAACAAAACTCTTTCCCCGATGGCGCTCAGTTACAGAAAGCCACAACTGAGCGCATGCCATTTTTTAATCATGCGCGTCCCCCCCCCATCTGTGCAAGCCACGTGCAGGGGCCACACAGGATACGGGCCAGAATAGCAAGAAAGGAGGGTCCTACCTCCCCTGAATGGCGCCGAATATGGGTCTCATCATTTCCCACTGAGGCTCCACATTCTCTGTGTGGCCACTGCAGCCAGCAAGGTCTTAATCCCTAGCCCAACCCGGCCGTTCTGGGGAGAACCAGAAGAAAATGAGAGATATATTGGGTAAGGGGGCAACCCCTGCTTTTGTCACACTTAACATGCATTGGGCTCATGGGCCGAGTACCAGGCCTTGGGGGACCTGTATAGAGGCTGCAGCTGCTGTTGGGCTTCAATTCCCAGCAGGCTGCAGTGGAATTATGGGAGTTGGAGTCCAGCATTGTCTGGAGAGCCAAAAGGTTCCCTCTAGGCATTGATTTCAGAGAAGAGAATCTGGTTTAAGGCAGCAGCGGAAGAGCAGAATTTAGAGAATGAGATGGGGCCTCCCAGTGCCTATCTATTTTCATTTTTTTATTTCTGCGTGTCTATAACCTGCTCTTCACTGAATATTTCCAATCCCAAAGCGGTGAGCAATGAGATGAAATAATGATTTTTTTAAAAAGTACAGAAGTAAATGAGAACGGTGTAACAAAAATGACAGAATCTGTAAAGATAACAAAGAAATGAACTGCACCGTCCTAAGCAAGCACACCGAAAGTGCAGAGAGGACAATTAACACCTCCCCCAATTTAACCAAATTACTAGGTAAAGAGAACAGGGCAGTCAAACACCCCAAACAGCCCGTTCCCACTCCATCTCATTCTGGGGGCAGCCCACTCACTCCTTCTCTGCCCCCCGCACAACTATTTAGGTAATTTATATATTCACTTTCACTTACGTACCTAAACCACTGAACTACAGTAGCCTCTGAGCGGTTTACAAAGATGGGTGTGTGAGCACGCATTCTGTCTTAAGTTAAGTATACCACCTTTTGCACAAGCTGCAGGGCGATTTACAACAGGAGTAAAATAAGGCTGAAAACCCCCCATAAAGGAACAGTCCTTGAAACGGTGAACCAACCACAGCTGGCCTTCAGCCAACTCCAGCCCCGCCTGCCTTCTTACAACCAATCAGAACTACTGGTTCTAGCCCCGCCTACCGTTTTGCTCTGGCTCCTCCCACCGTTGGTCTCCCTGCTTTCCACCCTACTGGGCACCGGTCACCACTCTCTCCAACAACAGGTGACTGCCCAGGCTGCGCCCCACTTCAGGGGGAAAGCCCGCCCCCTCTTGTGTGTTGAGATTCCTGAACTGCAGGGGGGATGGACTAGATGATCCCTGGGGTCCCTTCCAGGTCTGCAATTCTATGATTCGAAGGAACTGGGCCCTGTTGCCCAACTGCCTTGACTGTTCTGATGTTCCTTCTAAAGTTCAGCCAAAATCGGCCCTCCTTTAACCCAACCTCATTAGTTCTGCCCTCCAGGGCAGCCGAGAACTGGGCCTTTTCCCTTTTCCGTGACGTGACAGCCCTTCCGACATCCCACCTCCTTTCAGCAGAATCCCAGCAAGGACGGACAACTTAGCTCCAAGTTAAGCCCCGCTGGGAAGGCTGAAAGGACAGAGCCAGCAGTAAATCACACGAAAAAATCCCATGATCTGCACAGGGGAGTCAGGCCTAATGAGCACAGCAACTCATCTCTGGTATGTCTTGCCCCATGAAGCTGTTGTGGAGACTGAAGGTCCGTACCTTCTCACAGCTGCCTAAGTCCCCTCCTCTCCAGGGTTTTTCCTACGCGATCTGAGAGTACGCCTGCGTTGACGCTAATTCCTTCTCTGCCCTTTTCATGCCTCTCCTGGTTCTGGGAGACCAAGGGGGGAGAGCAGCTTCTTGCAGCAGGTGTGATGGCCTGGGAGTCAGACTCAGATGCTGAACCTGAGGGATCCCAGCCTGCACAGGATTCCCCGCCTCCAGAACCAGCTGAGCCAGGACAAGGGCTTGAGCCTGAAGGGATCCCCACCTGTGCTGGATCCCCAGGTGCAGGCACCAGCAGAGTCTGCTCTGGCTCCTGATGGGAGGGAGGACCCATTGCCTGCAGGTGCTCCACTCCCAGCCTCATCAGAGGAAGCTGAGGCAGCCCCTGGGTCCAGTAACCCACCAGCCTCTCCTGAGCTGCAGAGGCTCAGGGCAGAGAGGCAAAGAGAGCTAAATGCTTACAGGAGGAGTGCTCGCCTCCAAGCCCGGAGGAGAGGCGAGTCTCCAGAGGATCGGGGCCGCCCTAAGCATAGGGCCAGATAAAAGCCAGCCAGACCCAGCCCAAGTTGCGGGAGCAACTTAGCTGCGAACGTATGCTTGACCTGCAACCTCGTGCCTGCACCTGCCTTGGACCTTGACCTGCTCCCTGCCTCGCTCCCTGCCGGACTGACCTCCTTTGGACCCCTAGACCCAGGACTGGACTTGGACCTCGCTTCACGGGCAAACCCCTGGAGCCAGCACAGCAGAAAGGGAAGACCCCTGTCTTCCCTTCCTGCTGCAATAAGCTGCTCTCTCCCCTTGGTCTCCTGTGCCCCTCTTCATTCATCTCGGCCTCCTGCTCCAGCTTCCACCTCTCATTCTGGACTGCTCTCTGTGTGACAGCCTCTTCCTTCTCACTAAGCCCCGTTAGCCCTTCAGCTTCCGACTTCTCTTCCCGGTCTTCTCCCTCTGACCACTCATGTCACACACACCCCACTCCCCGGGCTCTGAGCCTTCTTCCTTTGGGGGTTTCTCTGCTGGTGCTTCCCACCATTCCTCTGCTGCCTACCAGCTCCATCTGGTACGCAGGATGAGACCCTACCTGTCCTCAGACTGTCTCGCCAAAGTGGTGCATGCTCTAGTTATCTCCCACTTGGACTACTGCAATGCGCTCTACGTGGGGCTACCTTTGAAGGTGACCCGGAAACTGCAACTAATCCAGAATGCGGCAGCTAGACTGGTGACTGGGAGCGGCCGCCGAGACCACATAACACCGATCTTGAAAGACCTACATTGGCTCCCAGTACGTTTCCGAGCACAATTCAAAGTGTTGGTGCTGACCTTTCAAGCCCTAAACGGCCTCGGCCCAGTATACCTGAAGGAGCGTCTCCACCCCCATCGTTCAGCCTGGACACTGAGGTCCAGCTCCGAGGTTGGCCTTCTGGCGGTTCCCTCCCTGCGAGAAGTGAGGTTACAGGGAACCAGGCAGAGGGCCTTCTCGGTGGTGGCGCCTGCCCTGTGAAACGCCCTCCCATCAGATGTCAAGGAAATAAACAACTACCGGTACCTGAGTTTTAGAAGACATCTGAAAGCAACCCTGTATAGGGAAGTTTTTAATGTTTGATGTTTTATCAGGATTTTAATATTCTGTTGGGAGTGGCTGGGGAGACCCAGCCAGATGGGCGGGGTATAAATGATGAATTATTTTTATTAGTCCAGCCAGTTCATGCCAATGGCTCACCTTGATCACGACGGCCACCAGGATGCCCAGGATTGCAAGGATGGCCAGCCCAATCTTGCGTTTGTTAAACTTCTGCAGGACAAAGAACTTGGCCCAGTCTACCTTCTTGCGGCTGTTGGGCGGGTAGCGGAGGCTGTTGACAGCTTCCATCTTGAGGGCCCGGACAAGGCAGGAGCGTTGGTGGGAGAAGGTCTCAAAGCTGTACCGGCCGTGGTAGGCCCCCATCCCGCTGTTACCTGGAGGGTGGGGAACAATGGCAAGCAGGGGTTGAGCATGGGGGAAAGAGCTGGTACACTTCCTTTGACCTTGCAGGAGCAAAACAAAAACCCATCAAGTGGGAGAGGGAAGCTGGGTAAATTGATCTGCCAACCCCCAAGTCACTAGCCCTCAAAGCAATTAGCCTACAGAGCTGTTAAAAAAGAAAGTAACTAGTCCTCAGCCAATGATGTATAGCGCTGCCGAAAAAAGTCGCAAGTCCTCAAGCTGCCAAGAAAAAGAAAACCACAAACCATCAAACAATATATAGCTCTGCAAGAAAAGAATCCAACTGTCAGACTGAGAGTTAAAGTATATTCCTTCATTTCAATGAGACTACTCTGATTAAGACATTGCCAGATACAACCCATTATAATTTAGTAATAATTATGGTTATGATAAACTGCTATTAAATAAAACTGGTATAAATAACGTTATGATAAATTAGCGTAAATAAAAACAACATTTGGTTATATTAAGCTAAGTGTGTAATAAATTATAAACAAGCATAATTTATATAGCACTGTATGTTCAAATTGTGTTAATACGTTCATTTGTTGAAACGGATTTCAGAGCAGCGCGCAATGTGGGTAAACTAAAGGGACCCCTGACCGTTAGGTCCAGTCGCGGACGACTCTGGGGTTGCGGTGCTCATCTTGCTTTACTGGCCGAGGGAGCCGGTGTACAGCTTCTGGGTTATGTGGCCAGCATGACTAAGCCGCTTCTGGCGAACCAGAGCAGCGCACAAAAACGCCGTTTACCTTCCCGCTGGAGCAGTACCTATTTATCTACTTGCACTCTGACGTGCTTTCAAACTCCTAGGTTAGCAGGAGCAGGGACCGAACAACGGGAGCTCACCCCGTCATTGCGGGGATTCGAACCGCCGACCTTCTGATTGGCAAGCCCTGGGCTCAGTGGTTTAGAGCGCAATGTGGGTACAATGCTGTAAAATCCTGATGTTGGCCAACTTGAGGAAGGACCATGGATAAAAATCACAAAGCATACAGAGGGAAATCACGTGAATCTAAAACGCCTGGGCAAAGCAGGATCAAGGGGGTGCCAGTCTTTAGGGAGGGTACTCCTAGTTCACAACAGCCCTGTAAGGTAGGCTGCCATAAGTAACCTCAGAAGAAGAGAGGGGGCCAAGGCAGAGCAGCTTGCCCCAAGGCATGAGGCTGAAGGCAAAACTCCTCCTGATTAGGAACGTCTGCCAAGGAAGACCCCATCCAATCCCATGTCCTCCCCTGCCATCTTGGCACACACACACACACACACCCATGTCCCTGAGGGGCGACTGACTCACCAACGCCTCCAAACGGGAAGCCTGGGAGAGTGAAATGCATCAAAACATCGTTGGCCGTCACTCCACCGCTGGAAGTCTCTGCAATCATCCTTTTGATTATCTGGGAGGGAGGGATAAAAGAAGGAAATGAGACCGCAAGCTCTAACCAGCTCAACCTGTAACAGATCCATCAACTTGCTCTTTGGCTGATTAACTGGCAGGATGGAATAAATAACACCTCAATATTTTGGGGAGGCAGGTTTGGTTCCGCTGTGCTACCGGAATGGGTTGATGACCGAGACCCTGAACGGAATTGGGGCCAAGTTCCTGGTGTGCAGAGTCCTACACAGCTCGAAATCGGGATGCCCTGATCAATGGATCACTGCGGTCCGGGAACTGTCCCCGATGCAGTGCAAGGTGGTGGAAAGGCTCTCCGGGTGCTACAGGGAGCCCCAGTCCCCCCTTGCCAGCAGCTCCTCCTCTGGTAGCGAAAAGAGCGGCGAGACGTCCAGCGAGGAGGGGCAGAGTTCACAGGGGAAAGGGAGTAGAGGCTCTGGGGGTGCAAGAGAGACCCAACACTCCCCGAGTCCCGAGGGCGATACAGGGGGAACGCAATTTCCGTCGCCCCAAAGACGCCGCGGGGTGAAAAGAAAGGATGGAAGGCAGGGTTTTCGTATACCGAAACTCTCTTGTTGGGGGTCAGAACCGGAAGGGGCCATTCCCGGATTCTGACACCGCTTGATACAGACATGAACTTTTTAGCTCTGCACTGTACATAGTTTGTGCAATAAAATCGTTAAAGGAAACAGCGGAGTCCTGGCTGCTTACTCATGAGCAACTAACCGAGAACCTTACAACTGCAGATATGATCTTACCAGGAAGTCTGTTCCATACAAGGTTAGAATTCTGGAGCTCCCTCCCATTAAAAATCAGAAAGCAGCCTCTTGGTCCCTGTTAGAGACTTTTCATCTTCCAACCGAGTCTTCTAATTGACATCTTTATATGGCATCTGCACTAGATTTGAAGTTTTGTGTGTGTGTGTGTGTTTGTGTGTGTGTGTGTACACATGCAATTGCTCAAACTGTTATATACCGGTATGTATTTTGCTTCTACTGCATTGTGAAAATCGCTTCCAGAGGCATCCTAGGAAGTTATTCATGAACAAAATAAAGTGTAAGAAATTGTGGATTTGATGCTGTTCGTGAACTGCTTCCCACAAACCGTCTCAATGCAACATCACCACGAAAACAATTTAAAACGATCCCACAAACATTTCCGTATGCGAAAAGTTTCAAGTCCAGTGCCGAGACAGACTGGGATAAAGGAGGAATAGTAATAACCGTGGCTTTTAAAACGCCAAATTCATGCTCTCAGTGGCTACCAGCCGGAATGGCTACTCTCTCCACTGCTGGGGGCAATCTGCCTCCAAGTACTGGTTGCTGGAAACCACAAGAGGGTAGAGTTGTTCATGCGTTCGGATCCTGCTTGCAGGCTTCCCGCTGGGGCATCAGGCTAGCCACTGTGAGAACAGGAAGCCGGACTAGAGGTTCCAAACTCTTCTGGTTATCTTAATAACAACGACCGATGGACTGAAACCCAAACGGTTTGCAACCAGCACTGAGGCCAGAACGAAGTGGTTTGTGGTCCCGAGAGACTTGACCCGAGGAGCTCTGTCACCCGAGTGCGAAACCCGACCTCTGAACTCTTACCTTCTTGTTGTCGGCGAAGACGTAAAGGGCCAGGGGCTTCTCCCGCTCGTTGATGAACTGGATGGCGTCGTCCAGGCCCTTCACGGTGACGATGGGCAGGATGGGGCCGAAGATCTCCTCCTGCATGACCTTGGATTCCCGGTTGACGTCCGTGAGAATCGTTGGTGCTGGGAGAAGAGAGAGGAATCCAGGGCGGGAGGGGAAAGGGCAGGGTAACCTGTTCAGACGTGGAGGTCGGCAGAAAGGGACAGTGTGGTGTAGTGGTTGGAGTGTTGGATCTAGACCTGGGAGGCTAGGGTTCGAATCCCCACTCAGCCAGGAAGCTCACGTGGTGACCTTGGGCCAGTCATTGCTTCTGAGCCTAACCTACCTCGCAGGGTTGTTGTGGGGATTAAATGAAGTGATGCAATCCCTGCAAGACTAATTGCAGCCGTTAAGAGTCCTCAACAGGTTTTCCACACCTATCAGCTGATCACCCATTCCCACCACCTTTCTGAGTCATACCCCTCCCCACTCCCTCACTATATTTAAGGGTCTGGTGACTTCTGTTTCAGTGTATCTGAAGAAGTGTGCATGCACATGAAAGCTCATACCAAGAACAAACTCAGCTGGTCTCTAAGGTGCTACTGGAAAGAATTTTCTATTTAGTTTCAAATAAAATAATGATGATGATGATAATAATAATATCACCCCAACATTTCTGCATGGCAATATTCAGCCTGAGGATCCTACATGGCAAGGGCGTGGTACCCAAGTGGCTGAGTGAGCCTGATGCCACAGGAGTCGTCTTATAAGGGAGCCTCTTCAGTATCAACTCTGGCCAGGTGGGGGCGCCACCTTGCTGCCCATTTGTTGCTCAAGTTCCGCCCCCCCCCCTCTGATGCCGAGGTTCTGAACAGCACACCTGTTCTGAAGGGCCCACAAGGGTTGTCTAGTTCAACCCCCTGCAAGGCAGGAATCTTTTGCCCAAGGCAGGCGGGGCTTGAACCCACGGCCCTGAGATTAAGAGTCTCATGCTCTGCTGACTCAGACAACACCTATGTCTTAAAAGGAGGGGGGAGGCTTCCTTCCAGTGTGAGAAATGAAATTTGGGGTGGAAAGCTGTTTGCAATTGTTGCACATATTTCTATTAAAAATTAGGTTGTTAAAAATATATATGCACTTTTAAAGTTGGCTAAAAGGACTGACTGATCCATTAAACACAGGACATTGCCTTATATACACGGTCAGACTGCTGCTCTATCTAGCTCAGTATTTCCTACACTGACTGGCAGCAGCTCTCCAGGGTTCCAGACACTGGGGGTGGGGGGCATTCCCAGCCCATGCTAAGATGCTGGGGGTTGAACCTTCTGCATGCAAAAGCAGACGCTCTTACCACTCGGCCACAGTTCTTGAAAACAAAGCAAGATTCTGGTCCTCATGGTCTGATTTATAGAGGAATGTAGGAAGCTGCCTTTTGGGGAGTCAGAGCAGGGGATTGAACCCTCAGCCTTCTGCAGGTCCTTCCCCTTTTGCAGCATTGCTGTAAACACCCTGTTTTTAAGCACATGTTCCAAAGGCACAACAACACGCTCTTTATCCACCCACCCACCTGATTCATTCTTCCTCCTCCTCCACACAGAGGAGTTATGCAGATTGCGTCTTTCCTTGCGTCCGAAAAACACCGCGCCTGAGATTCAGAACAAAACTCAGATCCCTCCCGGCCTTACCTATAAAGCACGTTGATTCATCCATTTCCCCGCCGTAAGCAATCTTCTGCCCTTCCAGGAGGCCCGCGAGTCTCTTGAAATGCCGTTTGTTCACAATCCTCTCGTAGTCCGGGGATTTCTTCACGTCCTCGCCGTAAAAGTCCTGCCAGGGGAGGGTCAACGAGGCCACGTTGGCTCAGGGTGGCCGGGAGGGCTAGCCTCCTGGTTTTTTAAAACTTGTTTTCATTTTATTGACTTGTTAACAAGCAAACAAACAGAAAAGGGTGGACGCAAGGAAAAAAAGAGACTCAAAAACTTTAAACCCCAAAGCGTCACAGCCTTGGGGTTCCCAACGCCCTGGTATTACCGTTCCAGGTCGTTGGCTTAGAAATGTGATGGAACAATACAGTCGTACCCTGGATCCCGGACGCCTTGGTACTCGGACATTTTGGCTCCTGAATGCCGCAAACCCAGAACTGAGTGTTCTGGTCTGCGAATGTTCTTTGTTTTTGTTTTTTTATTAAAAATTTATAGGATTTTCCAATTACAAGCACAAATCAGTACATGGTTAAACTTTTCATACTCCGCCCCTCTCCCACCGTGGGGAGCAAAATATTCAAACCCCTCTCTCACAGGAGCACATAACCTTATTCCACGTTTAACCTCATATTATACTAGAATCATTGCTTAAACCCAACCCCTTTCCTGGGCCAGGTATTCATACATTCAACAAAATCATCTTTTACACTGACTTCCCCAAATCTCCCTCCTGTTGACTTCAAAATAATATGTAATTTCCAGTTTTCCACACATCTTCCAAACCTAAATTAAACCACATTTCTTTCCTCCTTAACACCTTTATAAACTTGTATATTCTGTATTTTATTACTAACATTTTCTTTTCTTCCTCCACTTCATTGTACTTCTGCACCTTCCTAATTCCTTAACCAAATTTTTCCCCTTCCCTCCTTTCGGCCTCAAAAATTTGGCTGATTTTTATTACTTAACATTTTCATTGTCCAGTATCCATATCCATTTGTCCAAACCATTTATAACTAAAATACTTTATAATAAGTCCAGTCTCTTTAACCTACTCCAACCCTTTCAAAAAACCCAACCCACAAGTTCTTTGGAACCCGAATGTCCGACAGGGCTTCCGATTGGCTGCAGGAACTTCCTCCTGCAGCGAATCAGAAGCCTCGCTTTGGTTTCCGAACATTTTGGAAGTCGAACGGACTTCCGGAACGGATTCCGTTCGACTTCCAAGCTACGACTGTAAAGCCATGTATCCTCGATGGCACGAGGTGCCTGTGAACACAACTGCCCGATTCTAACACCTCACCTTCAGCGTCTTCTTAATAGTCTCGACTATTTGGTTTTCGATGGACGGGTCGCACAGAATGTAGTCGGGGGCGATGCAGGTCTGTCCGCAATTCATGTATTTCCCCCACGTGATCCGCCTGCCGGGGAAAAGGAGGAAAGAGAGACCTGAGATCTAACGCCATGGACTGGTGTCTTCGGAGAGGTAAACCTTTTCAAAGGGCGGTGGGGAGGGGGATTTTGCTACTAAGCCCGGTCTGGGCTACAGTACCAAGACATTGCAGCGTTGAAAGAGAATAAATTGCCAATGTGCAGCCTTTCTAAGACATCTAATCATTGCTGGGCCATACCATTGTCACGGGTGGGACACTTGGACCATGTTTTTTGGGGTCACACATGTGTAACAATGTAAATATACATAAAAATTAACAATCAAAATTTAAACTATGTTCTTAATAAGATACTGAACATTTTACTAATTTTTTATTATTTTTATGGATATTTTTGACAATTTTATTAAATGTTAAAGTATTGTCACGGGTGGGACAAAAAAAGGACATGGAGCTTGAGATAAGTTAGATTTATGGAAAAACTCTGTGAGTTGGGAGGTGAATCAATGATAAACTCAGCATATCTGTTTAAATCAATGTTTATTGGTTACAACTATGCAATCAGAAATTAAGTTTAAGAAATTTAACAATACAAAATTGAGGAAAAAATGCTGTCACGGGTGGGACAGTCATCAGAAAACTTTTAACTCGCACACTTCTGTGAAGACTACGTGGGTGGACTTTTGAAAAGAAGGTCCATAAACTAAACTTCTTTTGTCTTTGGCTTAAAAAAAAATGGTTAGACTGCACGTTTGGAATCTTCCTCACCAAAGTCCAGCGCTCATCTAGCATTCTTATCAGCCCCATTTTTCATGGAATGGCCCTGCTGTTTCGAAGACTGCATCCTTTGGGGTTCCCCAGGGCCTCACCCACCCACAACGGCACGCTAGCCAGGCCTGATGCACAACTGCAACACCAAAACTTATATCATCAGGGATGGGGGAACCCCAGGTTGAGAGGCCAACTGTGGGCCTCTGGACTTCCCCGTCCGTTCCTCCTAACTCTCCCAGGGCCAAACATCCCTTGCTGGAACCTCCATGAGTGTTTCTGCTTGGACGGAGTGTAACCTCGAATTTGGATCACGCCTTCTGCTCCCTTGGATGCAGAGAGAAAGCGTGCAGCCAAATGCACAGAAGTACAAAATTCTCCCTCCTGCGCTGCCCACTTCTGGCATGCGCCGGGGCCCAAAAAAACCTCCCCCTGCCCGAAAGTGGGCTCAGATTTCCAGAACGCATCAGCTGTTATTTTCTTTGAAAAGGGGAGGAAGAGGGAGAATTTGAACTTTGGCTCCCCTGCTCCCGATTGCTCAACGCAAGCCAATGATGCAAAATACATCCAAGCGGGTTAGATTAGAAGCAAACAAACGCTCAGGGAAAGAGGCAGCCTATGTCATAACGCTGTTAACACCCATCATTGTAACGTAACCGCACTTGGAATTTTCTCCTGAGCTGGATTCAAGGCTTAGAACGAAGGGCAATTTCTCAGATCCAGCAAGCAAACAGAAGAGGGCTGTTTCACCACTCATAGGGCGAAAGGCCAGGAGCCCAACAGCAGGTGGCGCCAGAGCCCACGAAAGAGCAGAGCCCGCTGTTTCTAGTTTTGGCACCTCCTCCCTGCTGAGGTCTACAAGGGGCGAAGGAGGAGGAAGGAGCTGATAGGCACAGCCCCCCAGGGGCTGGTTGGAAGCAAGGAGGCAGGCAGGAAGGAAGGAAAGCCAACGGAGGGCAGGCTGTGATTGGTGGGCCAGTCTCCAGTGGGGATCTCTCACATCATTCCCTTGCTTGGGAGGCTTCCGGCTAAAATCAACTGAGGCCCCAAATATCTGAAAGGCCAGCTCATTCCCTACAGGCCCTCTTGGGTGCAGAGATGAGCAGAGAAGGCTCTCTAGAATAATAAGAGTTGCAGAGTTGGAAGGGACCCCCCAGAGTCATCTAGTCCAACCCCCAGGAATGCAGGAATCTCAACTAGATCATACATGACAGATGGCCATCTGACATCTCCATAAAAACCTCCAAGGAAGGGGAATCCACAACTCCCCGAGGGAGACCGTTCCACTGTCGAACAGCCCTTGCGGTCAGAAAGTTCTTCCAGATGTTTTAGTCGCAACCTCCTTTCTTGTAACTGGATCCATTGGTCCAAATCCTACCTTCCACAGCGGGACAAAACAACCTTGACCTACCTTCCGTGTGACAGACAACCCTTGCGATCAAAGCTTTCCAAACACATTAGTGTGTTGGCTACAGTGTCCGGGCGTGCCATGCAAAAGTTCCCCGCGTTCCTCCCGGGGCTGGAAACGGATTAAACTCCGGTTCGCTGGTAAAACTGAATTACAGTGTGGCGAAATGATGTGAGTCTATAAAGTGTGTCAAAACGTGAAGTCTGGGAAGCTCTGCTTTAGATATCGGAAGATGGCTATCTTATCTCCTCTCATCTTAAGGCGGCTAAACATAGCCAACTCCCTCTTAAGGCTTGGATGCCCTTGATCACATTGGAGGCCCTACTCTGCACATGTTCCACCTTGTCAATATCCTTCTTAAAATGCGGTGCCCTAGATTTGGACACAGGACTCCAGGTGTGGTCGGACCAAGGCAGAATATAGCGGTAACATTTACTTCCCTAGATGTGGACACTAGACTTCTGTTGACGCAGCCTGGAGTAGCATTAGCCTTTTTCGCTGCTCATGTTCAGCTTGTGGTCCACTAAGACCCCTAGATCTTGGTAGTTCCTCCACCCACAGGGGCTTGAGGGGTGGTGGCTCAGCGGGAGAGGGACTTCTTTGCAGCAGCCCCTAAGCTGTGGAACCCCCTTTCCACAGATGTATACCTGGCACCTTCATTATACAACTTTCAGAAAATGCTGAAATCTGCTTTTTTGACGCCTGGGGGGCCCCTGATTTTAGGACCCACCTTATATCTTATGGTTGCAAACTGTTTTACATGGTGTGTGTTTTTTTCATTAAAAAAAAAGTTTAATGCCTTGTGGGATCTCTTTGGGAGAAGAAAAGGCTCAGGAGTAAACCCTACACAAATCCAGAGTGGAGTCCCTGAGACAGTTGGATGGTGCTGCCAAGCTGGTGCCAAACATCTTGCTCCGCTTTCCTTAGGACCACATCAGCGAGGGCAAGGGGGGGGCCTTGTCACCTGGGCAGTCCAAGACCTCCCTACCCACTGCCAGGCTTGCACCCCAGAGAGGTCACTTCATTGCTTGCCTGCGAGTGTGCCAATTGGAGAACAGCCTTGACCAAAGGTGTCGTGGGCTTTGAAGACACTTGAACTCAGGACGCAAGGGAGAAACGCGCTAAGAGGAAGGCACGCTTGGCAAATCCACGCCGGGATCAACTCCCGCCCGGAAACCTAACATCCCCACAGTGGAAGGACATGTGGATCCAGAACTGGCCTCCACAGTCACTTACGGACTCATTGCTAAAAATGTGTTTATGGAAGACAATCTGACTCGGCTACGAGGGATTGCCAAAGAAGAAGACGACGACTAACGCAGTGCTTTTTGCCAACAAAGGTCCATATAGTTAAAGCTATGGTTTTCCCAGTAGTAATGTATGGAAGTGAGAGCTGGACCACAAAGAAGGCTGATCGCCGAAGAATTGATGCTTTTGAATTATGGTGCTGGAGGAGACGCTTGAGAGTCCCATGGACTGAAAGAAGATCAAACCTATCCATTCTTAAAGAAATCAGCCCTGAGTGCTCACTGGAAGGACAGATCCTGAAGCTGAGGCTCCAATACTTTGGCCACCTCACGAGAAGAGAAGACTCCCTAGAAAAGACCCTGATGTTGGGAAAGATGGAGGGCACAAGGAGAAGGGGACGACAGAGGACGAGATGGTTGGACAATGTTCTCGAAGCGACTGGCATGAGTTTGGCCAAACTGCAGGAGGCAGTAGAAGATAGGCGTGCCTGGCGTGCTCTGGTCCATGGGGTCACGAAGAGTCGGACATGACTGAACGAATGAACGAATGAACAACAACAACAAAAACAACAACAACAACAACAACAACAACAACGCAGTGCTTTGACTTCACCCCCGGAGTCACACACCATTGTCTCTCGAGGCAGACGGATGCCAACAGCATTTTAATGCCGCAACCTGCCCCGGGACGTTGGGGTGATGGCTGGGTAACAAACAAATTTGAAACAATAAAGTATAATAATGTAAGTGGGCTGCAAATGGACCCTGAGCTGCAGAACCATGGCAGCCCTGGCTCGAGCGCAGAGCGACCCGTTGCAGAGCTCACCTGCACGCCATGTCGATATCGCAGTTTTTGTCGATGTAACAAGGGCTCTTCCCTCCCAGCTCGAGGGTGACAGGCGTCAGGTGCTTGGAGGCAGCCTCCATGACGATTTTCCCCACTGTGCTGTTGCCTGTGTAGAGGATGTGGTCGAACCGCTGCTTCAGAAGCTCTGTGGTCTCCGGAACCCCTCCGTTGATAACCGGGAACAGCTCCTGGCGGGGAACACAGGACAGAAGCGTGGCTTAGAACCGGCTCGTCTCCCATAAGAGCGAGGGGAGCGGGTGGGGAAATAAAGTTCCAGTCTTTCCAATATTTTCGTGAGAAATCTCCAGGAGATGTTATCGAAAGCTTTCTCAGCGACAATAAATACATAAGCTGCCATTTTTCCTGGGAACATATCTAGATATTCAATAGAGTCAACCACTAATCTTACATTATCACATATCTTCTTTCCTGGTAAGAAGCCTGCTTGATCTTGGTTAATATAATCATTCATGTCGCTTTTAACTGGAATTTAGGAACAGTGCCAGGTTTTTTGGGGGGGGGGGGTGGTGTCTGATTTCGTTTGCGCTGAAAGGCAATACACGATTTGCACTTCAGAAACAGAAGCGCAAGATGCCAGATTTTGCAATGAGCACACCCCGGGGCAAAGTGTGCAGAAAAATGCATATGAATAACATGCAAAATACTTGGGTCAGATTTGGGAAAGCTGGTTTGCAAAAACGTGGGTATTAGGACAATTTGCATACCAAAATGTGCACAGGAGGTAGAATTTAGAGTCAAATTCTAATGAATCTTCATGCACATTTAGAACAAACAAACTCTTGGAGAAATTTGGCCCTTGTGGTCTCTTCCAACTCTATGATTCTATGAAATGTGGAGAACTGAATATGCAATTTTTCTCGTTTGCTGATACTTCGTTGAAATCCATCTAAAAGCACTACATGTGCTAATTAATTTGGTAGTTAATTTCCATTTCACACTGTGAAATTTCGACACTCCAGCATGTTGGAAACTGCTTTTGGAGCTCAGTACGGTAGACACACAAAAAAAGACAAAATTAAATACGGGACTGTTGGATTTTGAAGCCTGACCTCAGCATAAGACACATCCAGATCGGCTAGTCAAACCAGATTGTCAAACCGGTTGCAGCTTTTTAGCAACCGACGCCAAAGCGCACCTGCCTTCGGCTTCACAGTCCTAAGTACCCGTTTAAAGACAGGGCTGGGAAACGGTTTCTCAGCCCGAGGGTCTCATTCCCTCCCAGGCAACAATCCAGGGACCGCATGCCAAAAGAGGTGGGGGCAGGAAAAGGAGGGAAAGTAGGGAAACAGCAGCGATCCTCCTCCTCTTTGGTTCAGGGGGCTGTGTTGCAACTGTGCAGAAGGTCAGAGGTTTCGACACAGCAAGAGGCTTTATTGCAGCACAGGGGCACATGCAGGCCAGCCAGGGCCGGAACGAGGGGGCCAAGCATGACTTCGGGAAGATCCCGGGGGCCAGACAGAGAGGCCTGTGGGCCAGATTTGGCCCCTGTGTCCTAGGCTCCCCCACCCCTGGTTTAAAACAACAGCTGTTTACAAAGCCTGTCAAGCAGAGCGTTTGGGGGCTCATTAAGCTCGACGCTATTCCCTCTACGGTTGTTATCCAAACTGCCGTTTCACTATTTAATTGTTTCTTCCTGGTTTTATGTTGCTAATACTGCCATCTTATGTACTGCTTTGCTATCAGACAGAGCAGATGGTTTTACACATGACAGTGGGTGTGGAGAGGCTGCTTTTAGAAGTTTTTAATCCCCCCCTTTTCTTCTTCTTCTTCTGATGATAAAAAAGGTTGTTTCCAAAATGGGTTTTCAGAGGTTTTAATAGGATTCTGCTATTGGCATGTCTGCCGCCTTTGGGAGGAAGAACGGGGAAATTTGTTTAATAAATATATTGCACAGTGTTGTGTTTTGGGGTCAACTCACTGAGTTCCTTTTTCCAGAGAGAGGAGGGGAAGGCAGGACATATAAGTTAATAAAATAATAACAATAAGTAAATAAAACAGAAGTATGCTTTTGGGGGGAAGAGTATGTAATAATTATAAGATTATAATTATAATCTTATTATACTATATACTATAATTATATATTATATATATTATATAATATAATTATATATTATAATTATAATTATAATCTTATTATACTATTTGCTGGACTTCAGTGCTCTCAGGGCCAATTTAAACTGTGCTGGAGAAGAGGTGGGAATGTCTCGACCCGGCACCCTCCAAATATTGCCAAACTACAACTCCCACCAGGCACGGCAGCAATGGCGACTGGGAGTTGTAGTATGGCAAAATATCTGGAGGATGTGGAGCGTTATGGCAGCGTCGCTTTTCCTCTGGCGAAGAATTTGCAATGGTCAACATGGAGAATTTAAGTTACAGGTGGGTAGCCGTGTTGGTCTGCCATAGTCAAAACAAAATCGAAAATTCTTTCTAGTAGCACCTTAGAGACCAACTGAGTTTGTTCCTGGTATGAGCTTTCGTGAGAAGTGTGCATGCACACGAAAGCTCATACCAGGAACAAACTCAGTTGGTCTCTAAGGTGCTACTAGAAAGAATTTTCGATTTTGTTTTGGAGAATTTAAGGCCTTAACAAAACAAAGCACTGTTCCACCTGAAGAGAAATCAAGCGCTTCTGGATCACAAATCTGACGCCAAGCCAGGAGATTGGGCCTACCTTGTCCAGGTACTGAGGGAGGATTTCTTCGAAGAGCTTGGCCGTGTGTTCGCTGACCTCGGACGGCTTAAGCACAACAGCGTTCCCTGGAAGATTCGAGGAAGGGGATATTTGTTCCAAAGTGCAGGAAGTGGAGAAGGGGGAGCGGTTGGCTGCTATTCTCAATGGCTGTGTTATACCCCAAAGATCAGAGGCCCCTGAATACCAGTTGCTGGGGAACACAAGGAGGACAGAGGGCCTGCTGAGCTCAGGATGGGAAGCTGCCTTATACCGAGCTATACCACTGGCCTATCTAGCCCAGTAATGTCGACACTGGCCGGCAGCAGCTCTCAGACACAGGACAATTCCCAGCTGCAACTGGTGATGCCGGAGATTGAACCTGGGACCTTCTGCATGCCAGACAGGAGCTCTGCCGCTGCCCTATGTCCCTACCTAAGCAAGGAGGCCAGGACAAGGCAGTTCGTTGGTGCGATGTAGAGGCCAGGCTCTTGAGAAAAGGGGACCCCCACCCGGGTTTTCAGGACAAGCAGTTTCGTGGGCTGCAAACAACTAGGCTTGCACGACCCCAGCTCAGGCAGAACCACAGGAGTCGGGAGAGAGAACGACGGCTGCAATCGTAAACCCACCAACCTGTGGGTCGGCCCCACTGAACTGAGTGAGTCTTTATCCCTGCAAAGGCTTCTCTTCCCTCCCTCTTGGACTGAGCTTTCCCCAGCGCTGTGGTTTTCGTGCCTCCAAACAGCTCTATGTCCTCATGAGGACTAGAAACATTCCCCCTACTCCCATGACTGGGCTTTAAAAGGTTCTCTACCCCCTGCGCCACACCGACGGAAGAACCGCCCACTTACCTGCGGCGATGGCCCCAATGAGCGGCTGCATGATGAGGATGAAAGGGTAATTCCATGCCCCAATGACCAGGACCACGCCCAGCGGCTCATGATGGATGTAGGTCTCATCAGTCATCGTCATAATCGTCTTGTCCACGTACTGAGGGGCAGCCCATTCAGGGAGTTTGTCCACCATCAGAGAAATCTCCCCCAGAGCGCCCATAATCTCGTAGCTAAAAGTGTTGAGTTCGTTCTGTCCGGGAGTCAAGAGGAGGTAGCATGTATTAAGAACGATCGGGGACCACAATAATCTCGTGAATTTCATCGTATTAATAATAATTATAAGAATAGCAAACCAGCAACCTAGCCACGTATTGTTCTATTTCTTAAATCTATACCCTAAAGCCTTCCTCCCAGGGCAACATTAATATTAGTATTATTTATGATATTATTTGCTTATTATTATTTTTACTAGCCAGTAGCCAAGCCCAAAGAAGAAAGGGGAGGATCAATAACATGGGATGGGGGACGCCTGGCTTCACAGCAGTGCATGTGAAAAGGGTCTAGGGGTTTTAGTGGACCACAAGCTGAACATGAGTCCACTGTGTGATGCAGCAGCAAAAAAGGCTAATGCTATTCCTGACTGCATCAACTGAAGTCTAGTGTCCAGACCAAGGGAAGGAATGGTACCGCTCTCTTCTGCCTTGGTCAGACCCCACCAGGAATACTGTGTCCAGTTCTGGGCGCCACAATTTAAGAAGGATGTTGACAAACTGGAAGGTGTGCAGAGGAGGGTGACTAAGGAGATTGAGGGTCTGGAAACCAAGCCTTATGGGGGAGTTGGGGATGTTTAGCCTGAAAAAGAGGAGACTGGGAGGAGATACGATACTCATCTCCCTGCATCCCCAAATATTATAGTACTTTGGGAACAGATGAAGTTTCCAATTTGTCTTCAAGGGCAGCTCCACGTGGGGAGCCTTGCAGCAGCCCGATCTTGAGGTTGTTCTTGATTTAATTGATTACCTGCCGTTCACCCTAACGATAACTTCCGGACTGGATTGCTGCTGCCCTCAAAGAGAACTTGGAAAAATCAACTGGTCCAAAATTATGATGATTATTTTAATTTATTCTCTGCCCTGTACTCCAAGGTGCTAGGGCAGGTTAGCAACACCTTGGAACACAGAACAGTTTAAAAACTTACAATAAAAAAGTACCATCATAGAAAATATGGGGGGGGGGGTGTCCCCAAACATTTCCCACCTGGGCCCTGTTGCCAGAGGGCCCTGGCCTCAGATTTCCCCCCACCCCACATACAATTCAGTAGAATTGGAAGGGACCTCCAGAGGCCATCCAGCCCAACCCCCTGCAATGCAGGAATCACAGCTCCAGAATCCCTAACGGGCACTATAGGAAGACACAGCCAGCGTGAAACAGACCTTGTGGAGGTCGGCCATGAGGGCTGCCGCGATTTCCTTCTCCTTCTCCTTGATCATCTTCTTGAGGGCCAACAGCTGCTGGATTCTGAATTCCAAGGGCCGCGTCTTCCTTGTGTTGAAAGCTGCCCTGGCCCGATCCACGGCTAGCTTGATTTTCTCCATGGCTCCTGTGAGGCACCTGCAGGGGAGACAGAAAGGTTTGGATCTGAGGAGGTCCCTCGGAAGCTCAACTTGACACACACTTTGGAGAGCCTAAGCGGAGTGTGAAAGTGAAAAGGGAGGGCTCTCCATTGTCACATCCCACAACTCCTTCCAGAGCCAAGCCTTGCTCCCTAGGCTTAGGAGGCACATGTGGTTTCTGCTCACACCCACTCCTTAATAAAATGAATCCAGGCGGGGCACGCCCTCCCCCTCCGGTCACATGCTGGCCCAGACTGGTTTCCCAGCAAACCTGTGGGTTTAGAATGTCAGAAGGAACCAGAAACATTTCACCAGGCACAAGTCAGCAGGAGGGCTTATTCACTGCATTCATCTCCCATCTTTTTCTCCCAAGGAGTCCGTGATTCACACCCCCTCCTGAGTTAATCCCCACAGCGACCCTGTGTGAGGCAGGCGAAGAGGCTGCGACTGACTCCAAGGTCCCCCAGATGAGCTTCCTGACTGCGTGGAGGATTCGAACCCTGATCTCCCAGGTCCTAGTCGGGCACTCTAACCACTACACCACACTGCCTTCCTGGAGTCTTCCTCCTCCTCCTATGGGGCAGCTCTCATTTGGCAAACATAAAAGGGGGAAACCAAACGGTCACTTGGAGGAGGATCTGAAATATTCCCCTTGAAGCTTGAATTTTGTTTTATTCTGGATTGTTTGGCTGGGTGCTTTAATGTGTTTTAAACGAGGGAAAGCTGTCCCTGGTGAATTGCTGCCTGCTCTACAGCTGCTTAAACGCACATCCACTGCAAGCCCCCCCCCAAAAAAAACACGCATCTCCCTTACCCCCCTCCCGTGTCCGTCTGGACGAGGCTCCCCAGAGTTGACATCTTTCCCAACCCTTCCAGGCGCGGACTTCCGCCTTCCGGTCATGCGGCCGAGCTCCACCCACTTCCGGTCCCGGACAAGCCCCTCCCCCAGCACGTGCGTCTGTTGATTTTCAATATTGAATTTCCACCCCTCCGCAAAAAAAAGCCTCACGGAAACAGCCCCCGCCCCCGCAGCTCATACAGTACATTTAAAATAATTGCAAAACCCACAAAAGCTTAATCAACTGGCATTTATCAATTAGTGCCGTATTTACTAATTAGTAATGTCGAATTATTATTATTATTATTATTATTATTATTATTATTATTATTATTATTATTATTATTAGAAAGCTACAGTTTATTAAAAGCACGGTGAAATTGCGTGCAACCCAAACCTAGTCACGTTTGCTCATAAGTAAATCTCCCCCGCGTGATCCATGGAGTTTACGCCCAAATAAGCGCGTGCAAGATGAATCCTAAAAACGTATTTACTTGGGAGTAAGCCCCATTGGCCAGAGGGGGATTTACTTCCCAGTAAAGCGACATAGGATCGGGTTGAACTGCATCTCGCTCCTCAGGAGGCAAATCACACCCACCCCGCAAAAAAGCCAGCGCAAACCTAGCTATGTCTACTCGGGTGTAAATCCCCTTTAATTAAACGGGGGGCGGGGAGGATAACTCCCAGGTAAGTGGGGTTACGATTGCAGTCAAATATACCTCCCCTGGGTAGATGAAAGTTAAAAGTTGTCACCTTCTCTCCTCCCACTTTGCTCCTGGGCTTCTAACAGCAACCAGGCAGATATCCACCAGGTTAAGCTTTCCCACTTATTCCATGTCAGGCACAGTTTCACCCAATTTTGAGGGCTGTTAAAAGTAGGTGAACAGAGATGGGAATAGAGGGCGTCAGTTTTAAGAGGGGACAGCCCAGAGGGAACCCTGAACAACACCACCTCCCCCCAAAAAGAGAATATAAAAAACAGGGAAATGTATAGGGTTCAAATGCATATATCTTTATGCACCTTTTGCCTGCAAAATCCACCAGGGTTGCTTTTTCTCCTGCGGAAATGGTGGTGTGGGGAGAAGCCACACCTGTTGAACTGCGGCCTGTGCTGTGTGTGTTCAGGGCAGTTTTTACTCGCACAATACACAGGCTTAGAGAGAAGCACCTTCTGGCCTTTGCTTCACCAATGCGTAAAAATTAAGTCACGTTCTCACAGGGAAAAGCACGTCTGCGTTTTCAGGGCTAGGTGTCTGCTTCCGCAGCAAGAACTGAGTTTTCCCTGCACAAACGCATTCTTAATGCAGAATAACAATCTGAATCAGCGGATAATAATCTAAGTAAACAGGTTTGACTCCTGACAATACAGTTTCACACCCTTTTTGTACATCTCTTCGCGTGTAAGCAAGTTACCCCTGTATATGCCTCTATGCGCCACACCCACCAAATTAAAAATAAAATCACCCCAACTAATGGGTGACCAATGTGGCAAATATCCATGGTCAAAGGTAACAAACAGCTAGATAATATGGTTGGCAGGTTGGGAACGCCAAGAAGAGTATCGGCCGTCCGATTAGGCTAGCTAACCTTTGCTCGCATTATTTCCCGGATAACACAGCCTGGAATGGCGTCTGCTTTGTCTGCTGCAACTTTACACTGCTGCGCTGGTGCCAATTTTGGTATCCAGCAAGGAAAAACAACAACATCACAGCTACAGATAATTACGCGCTCCTTTCTACCAAACTTTGCAATATATATTCCCTATCTTTAACACTTTTAATTTCACGTATTAATGGAAGTTCTCAAAGGGCCTTCTGTGTAGGTTTGTGGCTCAGTTTATCCATTGCTTTCCTTCTGGGGTTGGAGCCAGCCTTCTGCGGGAGACCAGCCTGTCTGGGGAAGCCATTGTTGGCATATTTAAGCTGAGCAACTGCACAACAAAAGGCTGAGGAGACTGTAAAGCAAAACTAGGAGTGGTTTTAATAAAAGGAAAAATAACAGAAAGAACATCACAGAAACATGACCCATCCAGTGACCCACCACCTAGGGTACTGAGGGAGGTACGCAGACCTCCTTATATACCGTACCCGATTGCTGACACACCCCGAATCAAGACAAACTCAACATCACCTGCTGCACTGTCCCACAGCTGAAAAACTAGGTCAGTTAATTTTCTTCTTTCTTTTAAAGAGATACACATTTCTGTGGAACAGTAATGAACCTTAAACTGTACATTCAACAGCCATGTGGGCCCCGATCCTTCACAAATCATTCACCAGCTGCACTGCTGCTTTATTGGGGTGGGGGGTGGGTGGGCAGCAGCCTGACAGACCCACACTTTTACTCTTCCAAGTGCTTCGGGATTTGTGGCAATTTTCAGTACCCCAGGACAATATTCTTAACTTATTTTTTTTAAAGCCATTTTACGAAATGCAAACATCCATGTAGCTTCACGGATAAAATTGTGAAAAGCAGCAGGGAAGAGAAACAGCAAAAGATAAAGCGTCACCCGCCCTCTACCCTGGTCCACAGAAAGCAACCAAAATACTATGCTCAAAAGGTGCTGTTGGCTGCAGGGATATACGAGCATCTCAGGTAAGTGAGCCAAGCCACACAGGAGGAAGGCAAACCATTGTACCTCAAGAAAGTTACTAGCCATTTTGCTGCTGGGAGTAGAGCAACGAAACAAAACCCATACCTTGCTCAGATGACCTGATTGATTCCCCATTTAAAGGGGCAAAGTGTAGCAGATGGACTTTGCAAGCCTAGGGTTGCCTACTACTCAGAAGTAAATCTTGTCTAGTTATGTGGGGCTTACCATGGCCGCAGCCAGGATTTTTGTTGGGGGAGCAGAACCTCCGTTTGCTATGTATTTTTATTTATTTTTATTTATCTAGAGGGGGCCATCTGCCCCTCCCTGCCCCCCTGGCTACACAGCCTTCTTCCCCCCCCCCCAAAAGGTCCACTTAATAGCACACTCCTGGGCCTGTTTACTCAGGAGTAACTCTCAGTGGGTACGATGGGGCTCAATCCCAAATAAGTGCAGGAGCACATTTCCATCGAAGGCAGTGGGGTGCTTGCTTCTGAGAAAGGATAGATAGGGGGCATGCACGGAAACCATTCCAGCTCAGTACTGCCTGCACTGACTGGCAGCAGCTCTCCAGGATTTCAGAGAAGGGGGCATCCCAAGCTGGAGACGCCAGGGATTGAACCCGGGCAGGGCAGATGCTCAGCCACTGCGTTGCAGCCCTCCCTCTACAAATAAAACAAGATTCCAGTCCTCATGGTTGAATTAAACAGGAACACGGGAAGCTGCCTTAAACTGAGTCGGATCATTGGTCCCTCTAGCTCCGTACTGCCCACACTGACTGGCAGCAGCTGCCCCGGGTTTCAGGCAGGGGCACATGCCCAGCCTGACCCGGTTGAACCCGGGACCTTTTGCATGCAAAGCAGGTGCTCTGCTGAGCTTTGACCCATTCCCCAAAGTTGCCCGACTCGCGCCTCCCATCAGAACCAGCCAGCATGCCCAACAGGAAGGGACAACAGGAGTTGTGACCCAGCCATTTCTGGAAGGCCCAACCTTGGCATAAGAAACATCCTTGTTTCTTCACATAGCAACTCTCTCTCTCTCTTTCTTGGCTCTGAGCTTTGGCCTTCTAAACGAAAAACAAAGTCAACAGAAACCTCTTCCAACCCAAGGTTCCTCTCTCGGATCCGCCCTCCCTTTATATTTTGATTCCCCCCCCCCCAACAAAACAAAACAAAACCCGAAACCCGGCTTTGCTAAGTGGAACCAGCCAGGCAACCACTGCGAGAAAAATAAATCTGTCGATTACCCCTTAAATCACACTTCCGCGCCCTTGCAAAACTACCCACAAACCGCAACACTTTCCTTGCTTTATCCAGGCTTCGTAAAACAAACAAACCGAAAACCTTAATTTTAACATTTTGCAGAGAGAGATGAAGGTTACCTGTCACAAAGCAGCTGCCTTTAAGGGCTTGGGCTGGGCTCTGTACCAGTCTGTAGAAAACAGACCTAGGTTCCTCCCCCCCTGACACCAGCCTTGGAAGAAAAGCCTCAGCCCTCCCACGGCAGGAAATTTGGATGCGAGCCCAGGACTGACATCTGTACCGTATTCTCATTAAAACAGCATGCATGGGGGAAAAAAGAAAAACAGAACGAGGGCAACTCGTTTTTCTCCCCGCGGTGCCAAATGATTTGAGCCTCCTCTACTGTTTTGACGGGGGAAATGGGTACAGTGGTTTGTATGTTAGGTGAGGAAGAGAGGTGTGTCCCCCCCTATTGTCATTATGCTAATTCTGGCATTCAGAAGCAGCACATTCCTGCCTGCCACCTGCTTTGGGGGTTCCTGGCTGCCATGTTCCTCCTAAAGTTAAGGGGGCAGCCAAATCCCCACTCCTCAACAGAGGTGACATGATAGGAGTTTATAAAATTATGTCCAGTCTTGGAGGAATCTGGATCAAGTTTCTTCTTGTTGTTGTTCAGTCGTGTCCGACTCTTCGTGACCCCATGGACCAGAGCACGCCAGGCACGCCTATCCTTCACTGCCTCCCACAGTTTGGCCAAACTCATGCCAGTCGCTTCGAGAACACTGTCCAACCATCTCATCCTCTGTCGTCCCCTTCTCCTTGTGCCCTCCATCTTTCCCAACATCAGGGTCTTTTCCAGGGAGTCTTCTCTTCTCATGAGGTGGCCAAAGTACTGGAGCCTCAACTTCAGGATCTGTCCTTCTAGTGAGCACTCAGGGCTGATTTCTTTGAGAATGGAGAGGTTTGATCTTCTTGCAGTCCATGGGACTCTCAAGAGTCTCCTCCAGCACCATAATTTCTTCTTACTCTCTGGTAACACTAGAACACGTGGGACCCAAGGAAGCTGAATGTTGGGAGATTCAAGGCAGAGAAAAGTAAGTCAATTCTCCACACAGTTGAACTGTGGAACTCACTGCCACAAGGCGCAGCGATGTCCACCAACCTCAGATGGCTTTAAGAGAGAATTAGACCGATTGGTGGAGGATAAAGACCTATCTTTCAACGGATACTAATCATGACGGGTATGTTCTTCCTCCAGAAACAGACACATCGATGCTTCTGAATACGGGTTGTTGGAAAACAACAGGAGGGAGAGGGCTCTTCTGCTCAGGTCCCCCAGGTCAAAGGTTCGGCACTCTAACCACTACACCAGACCGGTCCCATTATCCATTTCCCACTTGGTCTGTGCTGGAGTGTTCCCCCCTCTGCAATGACATACTGTAAAGGCCACAGCCTGAGCTAGGAAGCTTTTTACTGAGTCAGACCACTGCTCCATCTAGGCCAGTATTGCCTACACTGGCTGGCAGCAGCAGCAGCAGCTCTCCAGGGTTTCGCACATGGAGTCTTTTCCCTGGAGATGCTGGGGATCGAACCTGGGACCTTCTGCATGCCAAGCAGATGCTCTGCCACTGAGCTACAGTCCTTTAGTACTGTTTAATGTACAAATATCGGTAAGATTGAAGCAGACTTGGCCTGATTCCTTTAAAGTGTCGCTTGCTCAGTCGGAGTAAAAGGAACTCAAACCCACATGCCCCGGCTGGCACCTCGAAATAAGGTTTTAGGGTACTCCATATTATTCGTACTCATGGCTGTGAATCTGCCCCCTCCCTTCTGACAAAGCTGTTTCATATTGTTTGTTACTGTAAGAACGAGTGTTGAATAAGGGACTGGAAGCCACCTTAATTCCCATGTGGCCCTTCAGACTCCTTTGCCTGGCCCTCGGTGCTTTCCCTAGGCTGCGGTTAAGCCCTGCTCCACACCAGCTCCCATACCAGCGGGGCTTTTGCCTGGTGGGAAGGAGTCCTTCTCCCATGGGTGGTGCCTCTGGCCAAACTTGAGCTGCAACTTATCTCTGCACTTTGGAGCCAAGAATTCCTACCTGGGCAGCAAAGTTACCCAATGCTCTTCTGCTCTCACCCGATCAAAGGAGGGTGAGCAGAGTTGAAAGGACTTTGCCGCAATGAAATTCCTTTGCCACTTATATTTGATCCGGCTTAAGGTACAGAGGGATTTCGGTAAGGCAAACCAACTCTCCCAGTCAGGTCCAGCAAATATTGAGAAATGCTCCCCCAACCTTGGGCTGGAAGTGCCTTTCAAGGCTTTGGGATTCATCAATTGCCAGAACCTTTCGCACAAGGGTGTGATTTCAAAACCAGATCGAGCTGCCAGTTTCCCTTTGCTCCGTTTGCGGTCAACTCCTCCTTTCTGCCCTTCAGCCACCCGTTTATAGTTTCCAGCCAAATAATCCCACGGACAGGATTGCCAACTGTGCTGGGTATTAAGGTAGTGCTTTATCAAGCTCAAGATCAGATCTCCTAAATGGGCAATCTTCCAGGGGCAAGATTATAGATCATCGTTCCCTGAAATCGACAATCGTGCACGCATAGGGACATTGGAAGCTGTCCTTTATCAGTGACCTACATACAGCTCGTCCTCTAAAAACACAAGCTTCTAGTCCTCATGGTTGGGAACGAAGGGGTGATTTAGTTAGAAACACAGAAAGCTGTCTTAACACGGAGTCAGTTCATTGTTCCATCTAGCAAAGAGTGTCAGCTACACTGATCAGCAGTGGCTCTCCAGGGGTCAGGTAAGCACTGCCTGGAGATGCAGCTGGGATCAAATCTGGCACCTTCTGCATGCACAGCGTCAGAGAAAGTACGCCTCCGAACAATGCTGGAATCTGCAAGTGTGTTGCGACTGCGCTTGAGATAAATGGACCACTGCCCTGATTCAGCAGGGAAATTCTTGGGTTCTGCTGTCTCAAGAGGCGGCATTGGCACATAAAAGGCTCCGCATCTCTGCACATGCGCCACCAAACCCTCGAGATGGCAGGCATCAATTTTGCTTGCCCAGCTATAAGAGGAAACAAGGGAGCAAAAGGATGGCAGCTTGCCGGCGCCACCTTGTGGAGCGCCAGAGGGCCCATTTCCATTAACACTCAGTGCACCGAGAAACAACAGGCACATTGCAAGGGCCCCACCTCGCTGGAGAGGTGTACTGGTGCAACTCTGCATGCTTCTATGCACGCAGCTGCCCGGCACCAATGCAGGATGGCAGGGTTCATTCATATCACAAGGGAGATGCAGCGTCAGGGCAGTATTTTTTGTACGAAGTCAGGCCCAGGCTACTTAACTCCAAATATCCCACCACTGTCTGCCTTAAGTATTATCGGGTCTCATGCAGGTAAGTCTTCTCATCACCTTGATTCATAGAACTGGAAGGGACCCCCAGGGGCCATCTACTCCAACCACCCCCAATGCTGGAATCTCAACTGAAGCATCCAAGACGGATGGTTCGCTGTAATCTGACCTACTGCTCTTCCTGCAACGTAAGAGTGGCACACCTTGTGCTATTATCTTCCCTTTGTTGCATCTTGTTTTCTCCCCTGATCCTTTTAAAACTGGAGAAGTCAAGAAATGAACCTGGGACCCCTCTGCAATTAAAGCAATTGTTCTATAACTGAGCTACCCCCACCCACCAAAATAATAATAATAATACCGCCCTGCCTCAACTCAAAATCTTGGGAGGTGGGGAAGCAACCTGCCCTGGTAAGGATTGCACTCCCCTGGTAGGAGCAAGATTGCAGCTTGGGGGTGGTTCCAGGAGTCAACAGCAGATGGCCTGGCCACTGCACTCCCATGCTCTGCCAATTTGCAGGCTGGATTATTGCAGTGCACTCTATGCAGGGCTGCTGCAGCAGCCAGTCTGCTTGCTGGAGTTGCCTTCAGATCTCAAGTAATTCATTTTTAAACAGCGACGTTGTTTGCCAGTTCTTAAAGCATTAAAAGACCCAGGCCTCAAATACCCAAAAGACTGCTTCCTTCCCTACATGGACCCTTCTGGGTGTTAGCATTGACCAGAGGGGGGGTTCCCTGGGAGAGGGTGCTCCTTGTGGCGCGTCCTGCATTGGTGTAAGTGCTGGCTTCCGACAGCCGAGATGCACCTTCTCAGGACCCTCACCTTAATTTTGTGTTTTTTTAATAGTGTGTTTTAGTGTTGCAAACTGCTCTGGGACTTTAAGGCAAAGGGCCAGTAAATCATCATCATCAGTAACTGAGCACCTTCTGCTCCATAAGCAATAGTTCTGACTGACCACTCACCCGTCCACAATGGGATTCAAATCTGCAGGCGTATTCCTGGAAGTGCAGTTTCCTGGAATCTCCGGCGCCTTTGCTCCTTCCTCCGACAGGGAAGAGCTACGGCCTAGTGGCAAAGCGAATTACTTCGCATGCAGAAGGTCCCAGGTTCAATCCTGGGCATCGCCAGGTAGGTCGGGGAAGAGATGCACTGCCTGAAACCCTAGAGCGCTGCTGCCAGCCAGTGTAAGCAATATCAAGCTAGTTGGTCTGATTCTGTACAAAGCACCATCCTATGGGTGGTATTCAGCTAAGTTTTACTAAAGAGGAGACCCACTGGAATCAATGGGCCTAACTCTGTCCTGTTATTTACTGGATGTATACCCTGCACTTTCCTCCAAGAAGCCCAGGGCAGCAAACACATCTGAACTAATATGACTGCAATACCAACCCTTGTTAACTGGATGGAATAATGGTTTTAACGGTTATTGCTTTTAGAATGTTTTAATTGTTTTCACTTTGCTTTTAAATTGTTTCTCTGTTCACCTCCCTGGGAAGGGAGAATGTGAATTCAATAAATAATTATGGTAGTAACTTCTAAGAAAACAAAATAAATAAATAAATTCCTTCCAGTAGCACCTTAGAGACCAACTAAGTTTGTTCTTGGTATGAGCTTTCGTGTGCATGCACACTTCTTCATACCAAGAACAAACTTAGTTGGTCTCTAAGGTGCTACTGGAAGGATTTTTTTTTTTTTGACTATGACAGACCAACACGGCTACCTACCTGTAACTGGTTCTAAGAAAACAACCTTCTAAAAAAACAATAATTTGTTCTCAAACTACTAATTTCAGGGTTGCCAGGGACAGAACTTCAGCCATGAAATGGGCCTGGCTAAACGGCACATATTCTAAGTTTCTCAATTCCAGTGGGTCTACTCTTGAGTAAAACTTGACCACCACCCTATGTTCTTGACAGCACTGCACTGGGTTCATTATGCTGGTGACTGCAAAATCTTAAAAGTGTCAAGCTGTACCGTAAAAACACTTCTGAGTATCAGTTTATTTTTTTTTCTTGTTTTTAACCTTAATATACATTTATACAGCCCATAATAAAAATTATGCAACAGGATTTTGTTTTTTGTTTTTCAGTTATTACGCTACGGGGAGTCAAGAATAAATGCATGCAGTTACAAAGAAGAGGTAGTAGAAACACAGTATTAAAGACCTAAAAATACAAATGTCGTATAAATTAAAAAGAAAAAAAAAACTTTCAAATTAATTGCTGGAATTTCTCATACAGATAAATAAGGTAAACAGTACATTACGTTGTCAAAGCAAAGAAAATAAAAACATGGGTGGGCGGGGAAAGGAGGCCCACCCATACACACACACACATACGCGGTCATCAGTTCATGGAAACAGATGCGTGTCTGAATGTCAACGACCTCCCTGCAGAGAAGGCCGGGCTAGTACAAAAAAAAAAAAAGGTTCCAAATGATTTTGTTCTGAAGAATGGGGTGTGTTCAAGTGTCCAAGTGACAATAATTTTCTTATTTTTTTTTTTTTTTAAACAACAAGCCAACTCTCAAAATGAAGAGGGGTCATTTCCAGAGAAACTAAGTTGCCTAGACAACGAATTCACAAAAGCCACCTGAAGGCATGTCTGAAGGGGGGGGGGGAGAGAGAAGCAGCCGTAGGAAGTGTCCACTCAGAAACCACCCTAATTTTTTAATGCTCTTCTGCTACTGTAAGGGGAGGAAAGTCCACGCCACAACAACATGCAGAGTCCTTACACTGCGTGTGTCCGAGAACCCTTTATGCAGTTTTAAAGGAACAGACTGAAACTGCAGCATGTCTCTTCTGATATGAAATGGGGGGGGGGGGGGAGGGAAACAGGATTAAGGGGATACCTACTGATAAATACAGGCAGTAACACACAAGTTCCACATGCTACAACAGAACTAAGCAACCAAACTTGTATAAATGGGGGGGGGAGTGGGGGACAACAGCAAGCCAGCGGGGGCTTCGCAACGCCACCAAAATGCTGAGTTGTGGCCAAGTTACTCAAGTATTAGACAAACGGGTATATAAAAAAGGGAAAAGTCCTCCTGAAGACAGGTATGTACAGCTTTGCCTGAAAGTCTCCTAAGACGCTACATTTGAAATTTTGTAAAGCGTTTTTTCTTTTCTTTTCTGGATGATTTCGGGATGGGCGGTGGTTCCCCCCCCCCCCTCAAAAAGCATACAGTGAAATTGAATGGTTTCCTCTAACCTGCTCCAGTAAGAGTTTGTTTTTGTGCCTTTTCTGCTTAAAAAAAAAAAAAGTCCACCCCCCCCCCCAAGAAGAGTATAGTTTTTCTTTTTTTTTTAGTAAATTAGTGCAATATAAAGTGTTTTGGGCCAGGATATTCAGGAAGAAGACAAAACCATCAAGCTTTTATATCCACGATAACTGCTCCAACTGGTTTCAGGGATTCCAAATGGATCTCCCTCAAAGTAAAATAAAAAAGAAAACCCCACCCTCGCCCAGGTCCATCATTTCTCCTCGTCTTTTTCCAAAAGGTGCTGTTTCTTCTTATGCCTGATGGGCTTGAAGATGTGCTATTTACAAGACGTGAGCTCAGGTCCAAATCTAGCAACAGCCTTCAAAAGCTCCACAAGACACAGGTTTGCAGTTAACACTGTTCTCAGCTCCCTCCCAGAGCCTTGTTCCAAAAAGAAAACTCTTCCAGCCCTGCTGCTCCCTGAGCAGGAAGAGCCTGCGATTCTGGACCTTGCCCAAAGACGGAAGTTCCATTCTTTGCTCCATCCTTTCGTAAGAAATCATAATAATACGCCAATTTGCCGTCCCCGACCGAGGCTTTGTGGAAAGGTTCTGCTGGAAATGGAAAGACGAGCCTTTTGAACCTGGGCTGCTCAGTGAAAGATGGGGTAGGGTGCGCAAGATTTAAGTCATAAGGCAAGTCTCCTCCGAGATAGTTCAGGGTTTCTTCCCCTCTGCGAATCAACCACGTTTCTCTTTTCTCTTTGGTAGAAAACCCACAGAAATGCAAAAACCTGCCCTCCTGTTGCGACAGGGGCAAAGGTGGCGATTTGGCTGTAGCGGAACATCTGCCAAGTGGTCCCAGGCGACTCGCCTACTGTTCGTAAACAGCCACTGCGCTGCAGCAAAGGGCCGAGAGCCTGCGTTCAATACTCGCTTTATCTGAAAACAAAGGAGAACGTGTTAAAAAGAGGCGGGCACAGGTGAACCTGCAAGAAGCAGGGGATTCCTTGGGTTGCTGAGGCTCAGAGCAACATGGCTTGCTCCAGATTCTCGGAAAGGAGCCACAAAGCGAGGGGGACGCCCCGCACCGCCAAACCGACTTACATTTGTTAATGTTTTCTATATCAACCGGGTCTTGTATGATCTTTGCCAGGCCTTCCAGCAACAGGGCTGCTTTGTGGTATCGGTAGGCAATGTCTTCTGTCTGCTGAAACATCTCGTCCAGGGCGGCCGCCTGTACCTGAGACGGGTTGAAGAGACTGATCAAGCCCAGGGGCTAAGAAAAGGGGGGCACTCAAAGCAGCGACCTCCCCCCACCGCAGAGACTGCAGGAAGGGGCCTGGTTTCGTTACTTCTTCATGGCCGTTTACTGAAAGCCATCTGTCGAGTAGTAAAGGACATGACTGAGGACCTGCGTTCTAATCCCACTCCTGTCAAGGGCAATTTGGCGCCCCTTTCCCAATCTCTCAGCATAGCCGATCTCACAGTAGCTGCTGAGATGATACAATTGTGTGTGGGGGGAGCACACACTTGACATCATTGGTAGAAAGTAAGAACATTAGAAATGTTAACCCCTAAGGGAAAAAAAACTGGGTGAGGGGGAAAGAGCTTTTCATATTTCCCTCAATCTTTTTAAATGGATGAACTGGAACACTGGGAAAACTTGTGTGAATTTTTATTTTGCAATGAGCGAACGCTCTTCCTCTTTGTTTGAAGCTCCTGCATCTTTTGGAAACCCCGGAACCTTTCTATTTTGCCCAAGACCACCAGGGAGTCTCTCCCTGAGCCTCCAACCATGTTACCCAGGGTACCATTACTAGAAAAGCTCCCCTGTCTCCCACAACTGGGAATGTGTGCGACACCCCGGGGAATTAAAACTAATGGCTGTTTAAGTCTGACGAAACATTAGCCAGACAACACGCAGAAATGGCACCTTGGGTTAACCTCCGAGACATACAAAGAAGGCATTAATGAATGGAAAAAAGAAAGCCCAGTTTAATTAGTCCCGAGAGTGGCACCTGATTTGTTTGCGTGCCTCTTTCAATGGAAATGCACGGGCCCCTCACTGCTTTTATGTTCCCCAGAAAGGCAAAGCCGAGGAGGGAGCCCACATGTGGCTTTTGAGCATAACTGTGGCAAGATTCTCAGTGAGTGCCAGAAGCTCACTTACTGTATTCAGAATCCCGTTTCCCATGATAGTTGGTGACCTCTCTCTCTATATCCCACATCCACTGAGAGATTTGCTTGTGGATAAGGAGGCTGAGCTCTGGAGCTCTGAGGGGCAGAGACAGACAGGACCCCCCCCAAAAAAAACCCTTTTCTCCTGGATGTCCTCCTTATCTTTTACCCACAAGGGGATCAGATACAGGGTCGAAATGCAGCCCTCCAAGACACTCTTTATCTGGACCTGCCCTTTTGCCCCAGCCCTGCTTTGCATCCTCCTCCAGTGCTTTTGCAAGGCTGGAAAGTGCCTGCTCATGCCTCTCACTGGCCTGGGTGGAGGACAGAAGGGCGTGAGAGAGACAGCAAATGCAGAAACCAGTCTCCTGGACAAAAGTGACACGTGTTCGCTGCTCCACCCACTTTTGCCTCTGGCTCCGCCCACCGCTGCTGCATAGCCTTCTCCCCACCCACCCCCTTTACCATTTCCACAGCACAGCTGTAGATGAGCTTCTCGGCCGTGACGCTGTTGATTTCGTCGACGAACCTCTGCTTGTCCGAAAAGAACTGGTTCAGCTTTCCCGTCAGCTTCTTGCACATGGCGATGCAGAACTTGTACCTCTCGTTCAGGTTTTTTACCACTGCAGGGAAGAAAGCAGCTGTGAAATAGGGAGGGGGGGCACTGGCCTGCTCCTGTCACAGCCGGAGCAGCAGGGAGGGCGTTTGCTGCCACCTTGGCCTTGCTGATGCCCTACAGACCTTGACAAGCTCCTGGGCCTGTTCACTGGGTCTGGGAAGCTTCCACTGCCACCTCTGGATCCTAGGAGGTTGCCTTCTACCAGGCCAGACCACTGGTCCATTGAGCTCAGAACTGCCCGCTCTGACTGGCACCGTCTCTCCAGAGTTTCAGGCAAGGATGCTTTCCTAGCCGTACCTGGAGATGCCACTGGGGATGGAACCTGGGACTTTCTGCATGAAAAGCAGCAGATACTCAACCTGTGAAAGTCCCAGGTTCTGTCCCTTGCACTATCTCCAGGCAGGGCTGGGAATGTCCTCCCACCTGGGACCCTGGAGTGTCTGCTGCCAGTTGAGTGCAGACCCCACTGAGCTAGATGGACCAAGGGTCTGGGCTCCGTGCCCTGGGGGTAGCCCCACACACCTTGCTTCACTGCGGTGGAGAGATTCAGCTTCGCCGACTTGATCTGCGCTTTGGCTAGGTGCAAGGAGGACGCCAGCAACTGGGCAGCTTTCATGTACAGGACCAGCTGCTCAACTTGCCTGGAGAAGAGAGAAATGGGTGCCTTTTGTTAGGAGAGGAGCTGCCACTTTCCCAATCCCTTTGGAGAGGGGGTGTCCACAGCAAGGAAGAGAGAAAAGCAGCTCAGGCATTGGCCCACTGCCACAAGTGGGGCATAAAGAGATAGCCTTGCGCAGCTCAGCCTCAGAAGGACTACCCTCCCCCCCAAAAAAACCCACATTGCTCATTGGCAACACGGAATTGCCTTCTTGATGGTATAAAGGCTTGGGCACAGTGGCGCTGGGTAGCTCAACAAAGACCAGCCTCCCGGGGTCTGGTGGGTGGGTACCTACCCCCAGTCTTTGCTCAGCTGGCTGATCTGATCCACCACCACGCTCTCCTGGATCTGATAGACAGACACCGCCGAGGAGCAGAGCTCGGGGTTCCCGCTTCGGACAGCGGTCAGGTCCAGGACACACTCCGTGAAGGCCAGCATCAGGTTGAGGTGGCGCAGGGTGTCTGTGTGCTCCCTCTGCCAGGAGGGAAGAAGCAGAGAGAGCCCTGCTTAGCATTAAGGAGTTAGCAGGCCACCGCCGCCAAACAGCCCCTTCCCTAGAGTGACACCCACAGCTATATGGAATTCTCCCCCTGGGAAGATCTGGCAAGCTCCCTCTCTCTTTCCAAAGTTTTACTTTATAAGAATATTTTGATAAGATTTATGATGCAATAGGATGATTAAGATAATTGTGTTATGTTTAATTGAAGTTAAATTCCTTTTTTTTAGAGAAAAGCTGTTAAGAAAGTAAAATATGGATTTAAAACCGAAGGTGAAAAGGCAGGGGAAGTCAAATGTCAAGATTTGGAAATAGAATTTTTTTTGTTAGGTATATAAATAAGAAGAATCCTGGCAATATATGTATTTGTATTTGTTTTGTATTTGTAGGTGTGGGTCTGGGTGTGTGTTGTATTATGAAAATGCTAATAAATTCTTCATAAAAAAAACAACAACAAAGTTTTAAGGTGGGTGCTGAAAATCTTCCCGCCCCCAGCAAAAAAAATCTTTTTTAGAAGGCATTTAATGGCAAGGGTTGTAAGATTTAGATCTCGTCTGACAATAGTTAAATATTGGGAAGAAGTGTTACAAAACACACACACACACACACACACACACACACAGAGGCATGGGGAATCTACAGCCCTCCATCCCTGGCCACTGGTCATGCTGGCTGGGGCTGATGGGAGGTGTAGTCCAACAAAGTCTGGAGGGCCACAGGCTCCCCCTGCCCTTGCCTTTAGGGGTCATTACTGTTAAAATTCATTTATGCTTTTGAAGGAGATTATATCTGTCAATATTCGGAAAAGCAACTCTGTCAAGATGCAAGAAGTGCCCACTACCTGCACTTTCAATGCATTTTTGTTCCAATGGGCTTCTCCAGCTGGATGAAAGGGGACTCTGCCAGGAGCACCTACTTTGTATTCCCCCCCTCTCATGTGTGTGTGTGTGTGTGTGTGTGTGTTTCAAATATTTCTTCCCCTCTCCATTTCTTTATTGTACATCACACTGAGACACTTGCATAGGTGATCAATAAAAGAACAACGTAAAATATGCAGAGAAAAAAATGGGTTTTCCTGTGTGTGTGTGAGAGAGAGAATGGAAATATTGGGGGGTTGGAATTTAAATAGATGCAATACCTACTACCTTATAAAACCTAAACTGCTTTAACAATGTATGTTCAATTTATTTAGCAGGGATGGGCCATCTGTGGTCCTCCAGCTGTAGCTACAGCCCATCTCCAGTCATCCCTGACAGCTGGCCCTGCAACATCTGGAGAAGACCCAGCCCCAATACATAGTAACATATACTCACTCTTAAGTTGCCACTGTTCCTTACCTCCATCAAAGTCTCTTCCGGCAGTTCTGGGGCCTCAAAGGTGATAAACCCCTCTAAGCTTGGAGGTGAAGTGCCATAAGGCATGTACTTCAGGCACGGAGCCGCCTCTGCTCCGGGGGGAGAGGATCCCATGTAAACGCCAGGAGGGGAGCCCATGAGGACCCGGCCACTGGTAGAACACAGAGACCCCCCAGAGCTGTTGGAGCCGACTTGAAAAGTTGAGGAGGGGAGAAAGAAACACACACGGGTGAAAATCAGCTGCAAAACAACTAGGAGGTGCTGTGGTCCCTGCCAAAGCTCAGCATTATTCAGGGAACAGCAAACTATAAAACAGAATTACAGACATGTAGCGGCAACAATTATCTCTCCACCCAACCACAAGTGTACTTTTTCTCAAAAGTCCTGGAGCAAATAAATGTTTAAGTAAGGATGCTTGGGGGTCTTCCTGTGATTCAGTCAAGGGAGGAGTACTGAAAGGGCTGAGGCACTTCTGCAGACAGACAGAAGGCTCCCCTATCTTTTGAGAGGGTTTTTGCCCTGGAATACTAAAAAAAAAAAAAACCACCACACTGTGTACGGACTTGGGCAGGAGAAGTGAGGGAGTAGGGTCGCCAGAAAAGGCTCAACAACTTTGGCAAAACAACAACCACTTTTTTGTCTGGATTTTCACCTTTTGAAATATGGCAACCTTATTTTGGGGTAACAGTCCGAGATCCCCAACCGACTTCTCCTTACCTCCCACCTCCCTCCCTTGCTGCACAATCTGGCCCCAGCAACAGGGCAACAGGCAACGTCCATGCCACTCACCAGATGTTGTCCGAGCTCTGAGGACCATGTGGGTGCAGGTTGGAGGGGTGGCGCTGTTCGGAGGGGAGCCCACGGTAAACATCACGGCTCTCGAGCTCATGCCGGCTCCCATGGAGGGAGGAACTGCTGTGATGCCACAAGCCCCCGGTGGAGCTGGGAGGAGGAAGAGACGGCACGTTAGTCCTCAGGAGGACATGCCCCACGCACAATGTACAAGTACAGCTGGAGCCAAACACGGCCACTGGGAAGGGCGGGGGACTAGATGCCTCCCTGAGTTCCCTGCCACCTCCCTGGTTATCTCCCATTACAGATCCCTCCTCGAAACCCACTTTCTCTGTGAGGTCTTTGGCTTAACCCAGGTAAGGCCAATGACCATCTGGTCGGGATGTGGAGAGAGGAACAACTTTAATCTGGATCTGGGCAGCCCTACTAAAATTGGATGAAAATTTGATTTTCACTCGGGGGGGGGGGGGGAGATCGTTTGCAAGTGCAAGGGCCGGCGGATAATCCATGCCTTCATGTTATTTATGTTTTTGAATCTGCCTGGCTATCAGTCACGCAGTGGCTATGAAGTTTGGGGACAATTTGAATATGAAGCTTTTGTGGGCTGGAGTCCACTTGGGAGGATTTGTGGCACTCTCTTCAGCTGGCAGGATGTGTGTGTGTGTAAATACATATATCATATGTACATGATATGAAAAATGACCACACAAATGTTTAAAATGTGAGCACCTATAATAAAAAACACACGATGAAAACAGCCCCATTAAAATGGGAGTGATGGGGAGAGTGATCAAGGGAATGACCAGGTAAACAGGTGCGCCTTCAGAAGCCAGCAGAATGCCAGCACAGGTGGGGGTCTCTTGCATTTCAGGAGGGAGTGAATGTATGCATACCTATATGTACACTCAATATATACACTCACAGGCTTTTTATTCTCTCTCTCTCATGCATGCAGCTACTGAACAGGCATTCTTCCCCCATTTCTCCCTCGCCTTCCAACCTACCAAGAGCTCCAGCCACCAGCTGCCTTACCTGTATCCATCGGCCGCTCAGTGTTGAGGCTGTCTGTGCTGCCCTGACAGAGCTGGCCTCCGAGAGCTGCTTTTGCTTGCTGATCCGACAGCTTGCCGGTGCTCACGGACCTAAGCAGAAAGAGAGCACAATGTGCTTGGGAAATGGCAAAACCCAGCGGGGTGGTGGAGACGTGGCAAAGCCTGGGCTGGGGAAGGGTGTGTGTGACTTGCTTCTCCTGGCTTTAGTGTGCGGCTGGCCTCAGACTGCGGGACGAGTTAAGTATCCTCAATGTATGCCAGGCCTGCATGAGCTGTGATCCACCGTGCCAAATGCAGTTTTGCTAGACACAGGTCGTGGCTTGACCCACTCTTCCCCAGTCCTGGCCCCATTTTGGCCATAATAGGGAGGAGCCCGTTGCAGATTGCCTTCACTTTGTGCAGGTCTGATGTAAACTAAAACAGAGGGTGGGGTGTGCTGGCTTCAGGAAGCCACTCCCCATGATGCTGTGGTTAAGTCAGATAGTGTGTACATCCAGCCTGGGGGGTGGGGAGGGGGCAAGCAAAGCACAGCTGTTTAAAGATCCACTTTGGGGGGAGACAAGACCTAGTAGAACTAGGGGTAAAGAAAGAAAACCAACTGTACAACAGATCAAAATGAGGCTTGGGGTCGTTTGTAATTTACACCCATCTTCATCTGGTACGAGTTTGCAGGCAGGGAGAAACAAACATGGATTTGCAAGTCCAAAATGCAAAACAAGGGGGAACTTTGGAGTGCTGGAGGTTGAGAAGCCGCACCAGGAAATGAGGCTTATATTTACACACATTGACACACCAGATCCCCATGCTGTGGTCTAAACCACACACTGCAGAGATCGTGTTCTGCTGGGACCTTTTCCTGGGCAAGCCCAATGAAACAACCAGGTGCTTCCGTTCCATTTCCACAGTGGCTTCTGCGGGAGGAAGAGAGCTGCACTGAAAGCTTAACCCTAGTGCTCTGGGGTGGCAGAAGTTCAGCGCTTTGCTAAGGCCTCCCTTATAGAATCAGCAGAACCAGAACTGCTTTGTCAGCCAAGGAAATAGGACCCAGTTTGCATCTTTTGTATATGCCAAAAACAGGCGAGAGGAGAGCAAGAACAGGTGAAAGGGGCCTGCTGCGTTCCTCGGTAAAGGTAAGATGTGAAATGGGTTGTTTTTTTCTTCTGCTCCACAGCTCTGCCTCTACAGTGATCCTTGGCATGGGTTTTGGGGCATGAAGGAACTTGAGGAGCCCCCCCCCCTTTTTCTGCAGGCAATGGATTTTTTTTTTAATTAAAAAACTTATTTTCTTGGAAACCCACGCTGTTGTATAAAAATAGCACAAGGAGGTACATGTGATTAACCCCCCCCCCCCCAGTCATTTCAATAGAAACAATTTTAAAATGTCAAACGCTTAAATAAAAGCTGGTTGGGCAGACAATCTTCAGTTTGAAAAGGCCTGCCTGGATAAGGCAGGGTTTTTTTTTTTACCCATCTAAAACGGAGCGGGGACAGCTCCTGGCAAGCCTCTTCTACCAGCAAGGATTTCAGGGCCTGCCACAGTGAACGCTTGACCTGTGGAAAAGGCCAGCCAAAGGTTTGGGGCAAGTGGGACCACCAAAAGTGGCCCCTCAGAACACCTCAGTGGGGGACACAGGTTATGGCACTCTGGGGCCACGTTGTTTAGGGCACAGTGTTTGGGGAGGCTGCGGCTGCTACCTGCCAAACAGAGTCTTGCCGCGCTGCTGCTGCTGTTCCACTGCCTGCCTGTCGCTTCCCTGCGTCGAATGGAAGTGGGGGAACGTTCTCGCCTCGCCCACATCCTTTGCCTGCTGCAGTAGTGGGGCGTCCGATGGTCCCTGGCGGCTGACCAGGCCCACCAAGTTGGAGGAGGCTTGAGTTTTTGGGATCTTGAAAGGAGCGGTTGTCTAGAAGAGCAAATAAAACAACATAGAAGTGAGTCTCACAGGGTTTCGTTCCCACCTGGCTTTATCATTTTGAGGCAGCTGAGGCTTCAGAAGACCAGGAGCAGCCTCCCTCTCTTCCTGGAGTCCCCCCCCCTCACCCCCACATGCCATTCAAGTCTCTGGTTTCAAGTCAGGGATAGGGGAAATGGCAGCCCATCAGATGTTAATTCCAACTGCCAGTGGTAATGACTGCTAGTTGACAGCAGCGGGATTTCCGTTTCCTCAACTACCACCGTTCCTCCCTGCCCCAAAATCTGCTCTGGAGAGTCCCTCAGAACCCTGGAGCTGGTTTTGAGGTTCCTGGAGAGGAGGTTCCATTGTTCAAATCAAAGCCCCTTGCGCCAGCAGAGCTGCATTGCACACAGCCCTTGGGAGTCCAACAATGAGTTGGCTATGACTTAAAAAACAGATGAGTCAACAACAGATGTCAATTTAAGCGCAGTTAAGCAATGGCACCAGGGTATCTCGTGCAAGCAGATGCTTGGGGGTGGGTGGGTGGGTGAGATAAACTAATTCCCTGGAGACAACACATGATCCTTAACTTGCTCCCAATTTCTCTAAGAGGGAGCCAGCATTTTGACGCTGGTCCAGAGCCTACGAATCTTGTCCCTGTGGAAGAGGTCCCAACGCCCACCTTTGTGGGAGAGCCAATGATTGTCGGCAGGGGAGTTTTGAAGAGCCAGTCTGAGCTCCGGGGCGACGATCCTGCGTGCTTCGTGGGTGACGTCCCCAGGCTGACTGGCCGGGCTGGCTGCGGAGAGTGGCTGTAGCTGTAGCCCGCGTAGGATGGGCAGATAGGGTCCGAGTGCTGCTTCCGGAGCTTCTGCTTGTTCTGGTAAATGTCCGTCAGGGTTGCCGGGCTGCTCTGAAGACGGGCACCCGCCATCAGGAAGGACTGTGGAGACTGGGACTGCGGTGCCGGGGAGCCTGGGGGGAAGAGGAAGAAGTGGGAAATGGCCATCTGGGTGGGATTCAAAGCTCCCAGCAGAGTCCTCCCTCTGAAGAGATGAAGGCAAGAGGAAATACGTCTTCACCCAGCCCTGGATGCATGATCAAGCCAGAGGCCCGTCTACACCAGCATCCTGTCCTCACGGCAGCCAAGCAAATGCCCCAGTGGGAAGCCCACAAGCAAGGCAGAAACTTTCTCCCCACTTGTGATCCTCAGCAACTGACATTCAGACAAAGGTAACCATTTTTTGGGGGGACGGGACGACGACATGGCTCAGTCAAAGAGCACATTTGCTTTCCACACAGAAAGCCCCAGACTAAGGGGTCAACCAGGTTTGCCACCCACACAGCTACAATTCCCAGCACCCTTAAAAAAACAAACTTCCCTGAAAGGATCCTGGGAACTGTGTGGTCTACATGTATGGTTTGAATGTGATCTTGCATGGCGTTCAACTGGGCATTACTCAGAATAGACCCACTGAAATAAATGAACAGGACTGAGTTAGGTCCATTAACTTCAACAGGTTTACTTTGAGTAAAACACTGTGCCAGTATATTGTACCCCTGAAAATTGCTCGCCCTCAGAACCCTCCCACGAGGCAGGCTGTCCCCACTATTCTAAAGAGGTAAAGTTGAGCCCACTGTCTCCAATTTAAAGCACATTTACACCACTTTAACTGCTATGGGTTCCCTCCTCACAAAGTGTACAATTGCCAGCACCTTTAACAAACTGCAGCTTCCAAGATCTTTTGGGAGAAGCCATGTGCTTCCAACGAATGGAGCAGCTGTCATTTTGGGTGGTATTCAACTACCCACTGAAATTAACGAGCATGACTAAGCTACACCCACTGATTTCAAGGGGTCAACTCTGAGCAGAACTTAGCTGAATGCCACCCTTTGCTTTCTTCAATGATAGATACCGCGTTCTTTGTTGTACCCAAATTCCAAAATTTCTTTAAAAAGTCATGGCTCCCAACCAGATTCACCACTGTCTATCAACCCAAAGGCCTTATGCGCATGCGGGGAGCGGGGGAGATCCATTTGGGTTGAGTGGATGGAAAGCTTTTCCTTTGTCATCAGAAGTCACAAAGGACTGAAAGCCTGGGAAAGGGGGTGGGGAGGAGGAAGCTTACAATCCAGCGCTTTCATAATCCACGAGAGAGAGGGAGAGACAGAGAGAGAGAGGGAGCAGAGCCTACAGTAGAACATCAAAGCTGGGGGGGAACTGAGGACGCAGGGAAGGTCGGCTGGGGTCACAGTGCTGGCTGCTTGTCCTCCATCTTGGGAGGGAGCCGTACTTGAACAGTGCTACACACACACACACACACACACACACACACACACACCACACAAAAGCCAAGCGCTTGGCAGGGAACCGCTCTGCACGTGTGCGATTGTGCCCGCCTGTCCGTCCGCACAAAGAGAGCCACGGAAGCTGACCCAACAAAGACCTGCGTGCAGGACCGTCCACAAAGCTAACAGAGGCTGCCTCCTTCTTTCCTTTAAAAAGGCACCCCCCCGCCCCCAAATCTGTGCCTGTAAATCGGGAGAGGATTGAAACCAACCCTGCTGTTCTTAATGGGTTAACCTTCAGCTTGTTGGCTCTGCAGCAGAACTTTCAACATAAAGCTCCAGGGCAGAGTTTTCCTGCTGCCCAAGACACCAGGTGAGCCCCAGGGGGTGCTGGGGCTTGCTTCTCGGAGGGCTGGTCTGGTCTTGCTTTAACCAAGACCGGGGGCTGATTCACACATGTGCACGCCACATTTTGTCTTCTTCCACTGTTCAGCTTCAGAAGGCAAGTAAGGAGGAACCCCCTACCTGGCTGCTCTGGCCCCCACTAATGAAATAAAATAAATAACCCATGTGAGAGAGCATGCAGATGTGAGCGCCCCCCCATGGCAGCATCAAATGGTACAGTCCAGGGAAGCATCACCAAGAGCTGCTTCAGTCCCCAAGAGGCCTTGGTGGAGAGAGACAACCTCTTCTCCCATCTGTAAAATGGGAACGTGAGAGACCAGCCAAATGGGGTTACTAGGAAGAGAAGCAAAAAAACACCTTACAAGGGAAATTCTATTAAATTGCACTATCAGGCTCATGCCCAAAGACTCCTTGATCTATGAAGTTTGTATAAACAGAACGCAGTGCTCCCAAATCTACTGAGAAGAGCTCATCTCTACCAGTCTTTTAAGCAACTGCTTTGCGCCCAAGAGCTTCTTGGGTAAGTTGCCCAGAAACCTTTGTAACTTAGGGTTCTTGAAACGGGGCTAACAGCTGCCCAGGATGTATGTGTCCGGGCGGCAGGCCAAAGGCTGTGCCTTAAGACTGGGGGGTTGCGTTCCGGCTCTTTGTGATGATTTTAGGCTGCTGTAAGGTGCTTGGGAGATTGTTCTTTGAAATATGGAGCAGCGTATATAAATGAGATAAAATAAGCGAGTGAACCGGGGATGATATGCTGCTCACCTGAGGAGTTCCGGCTCCGGGAGTCGTGCCCTTGCAGCTGCCCACAACAGCAGTGCCCAAGTTGCTCAGGGATAGTGCCAACTATTGGAGAAGGGAAGGGCACGCACCATTAATATTTTCCGGAAAAAGAAAACAAGGCAGCGTTTGATCAAACAAATACACCACAGGTGCCCCTGATCAGCAGCTGCTCCTTTAAAAACACCTTGTTGCGATTTATAAACAGGATCTCCGAGGCACAGCTTTCTGAACAGTAGCTTCAGCCTCGACTTTTCTGTTCCCCTTCCCTCTGACCCCAATGCTTACGGTCCTCACTGCCTCCCCCCCCACCCCAAAAATCACATGAGCTGCAACTTCCAGAATGATGCTTCATGCATCGAGTCTCAGGTCCATGAAAGCTGGCAGCAAACTTAATTTTACTAGTTGGAGACTAGTAGTGAATTGTTTTCACTACAATCCCATTGCTCTGTTTCACACTCTCCAGCCTAGAGCTAAAGTGAAAGGGTGCTGGTGAGGAGGAAGAGGTTGTCACTGCAGACTTCAATTGTCTTTACTCCAGCTTGCATCTGCATCTGAACTATTTAACTGTGTATATGTATGGAAATATTTCTAAATGTTTGCATTGGGCTGTACCCACGGTTACTCCTACTCGGAGCAGACCCAATGAAATTCATTAATGCTGTTACATTTAAGTTTACTTGTAGCAAAACTTCAACAACCCAGTTTTTAATATATGAAACTAATTGTTTTATAGATGGAACTGTCTTTTGTTTTCACGCAGTTCTTATTTCGTAATTGCAACTGGTCTTATTTCTCTTACAACCAGATAGTTATATCCTTGTAACCTGCCCATGGAGTTTATAGGGAAGGCCAGGCAAGACCTCCAACCAACAAATCCATTTGTGTTGTGCAATCCCAAAGCTAGCACAAAACTGGCTGCATCCTGTACCCCAGGGTGGAGCTGGGGTTTCATCCCTGGCATAGCGCCTGTGGGGGCCTGAGGCATTTCAAACTTGCCCCGATTATTACAGAGATTATAGACCCTCCCCCCCTCAAGCAGAGGTGAGCTATTTGCTGAGCACAAGATCTGGCTATCAAGTGCACACAAAAGCCCTCCCCGAGAGTCGTAAAGGCAGAATGCCTTTAAGCAAGCACCTCTTTTTGTGCTAAACTGCACCTTTCAAGTGTCTCTGCTGATGCCCTTACCGAGCGGTGATGGGGAGTACGGACGGGAAGATCCCGTGGACAGCCTGCGCCCAACGCCCTGCGCGGAATCAGCTGGCACTGGGGAACAGGAGCCGGTCTTCAGGAAGCCCATGGGGCTGGTGTTCGACCGCCTCACCACAGCGGATCTGGAAACAAAACCCAAAAGGAGACTTGTGTCCAGTTTCAGGGAGAGATCCGTTTGTAAGATGTGCACCTCTTTACTCTGGGTCTTTTGACACCCTAGGACAGCCTTTGCCAACCTGGTGATGAGCAAGTAAGACAACAACAGCAGCAGCCGCCAGCCTGTCACTAACCTTATCTAACAGAGATACATTCCCAACCCGATGCCAGAATGCTCAGATTTTGTTTGAACAATAGAAACAGTGACTTCCCATCCCTTCTTTCAAACATTAAACAACTTCAAACATATTTGACTATTTAGATATTGTTTCTGAACAGTTTCATCAACAGTTAGGATGTTTTTTCCTGTGACATAGCCTCCAATTGCTCCCACCAAATATCCTGCTGGGTCTTGTAGAGTTCCAATGTGCCCATCAAGTTTGGTAAACGCACCGTATGTTTAAAGCATATTTAGAGCACATGGAATCCACCGAGAACTGCAGTGTATCCCGCACAGACAGACAACCCCCAGCACCCTTAACAAACTACAGTTCCCAGGGTTGGGGCGGGGTTGTGTCATTGTGTGTGCTTTAAATGTACAATGGCCTTATAGTCATATAAGCCAATTCACACAAAGAAACAACATAAGTTGTTTTTTTTATTACCGGCAAGACATCTACCTTTGGTGAGGGCAGGGAAAGCAAATATGAAAAAATAAAGAGTTATCTTACCTTGGTGACCCATGGGGGTTTGACACAGGGCTGGCAGCAGAGGTCAGGTTCTGCTCGATGCGCTGGTAATTGCGTAGCTGAGTGGGAACTGGGATGGGTGCCGTCTCGCTGCGGGGGGAGACCGACGGCTGGCATTGCCTGAAGGCGGGAGGGAAGGAGAGGGGGAAAGAAGGGTGGCAGATGAGCCGCTTTTCAATCTGCACCATTGTCCAGTTAACGTGGGTCTTTGGGGGAGAGGCAAATGAACAAGGGCCTGGGTTTCCCGGCAGGGTCTACATGTGCACCAAAAAGTTGTGGTTTGCGGACAGCGGCAAACAAGCCTCTGCTAATGAGCTGGAGTGCAAACCAGCAGGGACTGGAGACTTGACTGGAAAAATCAATCATTTAACTCGGAGGAAAGCAGGTCAGCTGCACACTGGGCCCCTCCCCTCCTTCCTGCAGGCAGGCAGGCAGGCATGCGGGCAGAGGGGCTGGAGGACGCTCGCTCTCCACCCACTTCCAATGTTTCAAAACAAAGTCATTCTAGGAAAATCCACTGTGGGGAGAGAACAGGAAGTTCAGGAGCAAGGATGGCTGGCCTGTGTTGCGTTCTGTTTGTTCAAGGCTCAAAAAGGCAGGCGATACAGGGAGCGCTTTGGAGCAAGAAAACAGCTTATGTAACTAGTCAATAAACTAGCCAAAGATTATCACCTAAGCACGTTGTTGTGTGGGTGCATGCGTGGTTCATGCACTCCTGCTGCAAACTTCTCAGCCAGAGTTGATGCTGGCCTCTTGAGAACAGCTCAGCTAAACACAGGTCAAGATTTTCTTGGGAATGAGCCACACAGTGGCAGCTGCTGCCCACGCTCTGAAGTGGATGCCTGAAGTTCACTAGCTTAGATTTGTGCCAAAATGTTTTGGGGAAAGGCAGACGTGGGGGAAGACCTACAGGTGCAAACTGTGCAGCTCACGCTGGGGCGAACTGCACTGGATCAGGCCAAAGGGGGTCCAGCACTCTGTTCTCACAGTGGCCAAACAGAAGCCCCCAGTCAGCAGCCCACAAACAGGACCACTGAGTGAAACAGTAACTCTCTCCACACTTGTGATTCCTGGGAACTGGTATTCAGAAGCATAACGGATGAAGAACATAGCGATTGTGATTACTAGCCATTGGTAGTCTTCTCCTCCCCTTTTAAAGCCATCCAAGTCGATAGCCATCACAACCTCTTGTGGGAGCAAACGCCATAGTTTAATTATGCACTGTTTGAAGAAATCCTTCATTTAGTCCATCCTTGCAGCCTTAGTTCTTCAAACTATGGGAGACAGTTAACCCAAACTATCTGTTCAGACATGTTAAGATAACTAAATCTATTTTCTGGGAGGAAGAGTCCATAGTTTCGAAATGTTTGGTGAATAATCCGTCATTTGCGGTCTCCTACATTTTTGCATTTTATCTCATAATATTTATTAGTCTTATAATTGTGGTAGTGGATGGGTTGTTAGAGGAGGGGTAGTACCGCAGGTGAGGGACACGTCATCCTCCTTCTGGGGTCGTCTGTGCATCTTTAGTCCCCACCCTAAACTCAGCTCTCACCTGTGGCTCCTGGAAGTTGTCAGCATGTGACTGCAGCCACATGCCAGGAACAGCTTTGACTGGCCGACTAAACCTTTTTGTGGTGGGGAAACCAGAAACTGTACACAGTATTCAAAGTGTGGCATCACCAGAGATTTGCAGGAAGTCTTTGGGATGTTGGCAGTTTCATTTCCAACCTTTTCCCTCACAATCCCTAACGTGGGCTTGACACCAAGAGCAGAGTCCATACTAAACGTGTCCCCAAACTCTCCTCCACCGAAGGGACAGCAGGCATTCAGGCAGATTTCAGCTAAGCCCCTCAGCTTCAACTTGAAAACTTTGCAATTGACTTGGCTGCTTTTTGCCTCCGCCCCCTCAAGAATCCCAGGGGGGTTTTGCCTCCTCATATGACATTTTTTAATTTCCTTAGTCTTTTCCAAATTACACAGGTGAGCTTTGCACCATCACAATGCTTGTTAGATGCTTATGAAAGGGCAATGGGTGGATCCGGATGCAGCAAAATCCACAGGGGCCCCATCTTAACTTTTTCATGGCTTTTATGTTTTTATCGCTAGAAACATCTTTGATTTTTAATGACATAGCGGTATACAAACATTTTTATAAATCAACCAATAGAGGCTGATTTATCCAATCCAGGGAGGAGCGACAAACTTTGCTCCTTCCTCAACACACAACTGCTTCCCCAGTGAACAAAAGCTTGCTCCTGCAGGAAGCTGGAAACTGGATGGCAGGCTGCGGAAAAGAGTTTTGCTCAGATGTTTAAGCACCACCACTACCACAAAGCCCTGGAGAGCCCACTTCAGCTTCATCCTTGTTGCCATGGCAATATAATTTCCCATCTCTCTGGAGCCTAGCTCCTCTCTCACACCTTGCCGAAATGGAGAGGGCTGAAATCACTGCAGCTTGATGCTGCTCAGTGACTTAAAGGAAGAACAAAGCTGCTAATGAGGAGCTTTTCCCACAAGGAGGCTCTGCAGCACGCGGGCCAATGGAAGTTGGGCTTGGCCCCTCCGGAGACTGCCACAGGGGCTCTAGCACACAGAAGGATGCACAGGGACAAGCAATGACTGACACACAAACACGCGTGAGACAATCGCTCCAGGACACTCTCAGCACCTCCAAACATTAGAGCAGATGGCCAAGCCCAGCATCCACAGCGTCACCCAGCCGTGAAGGCAACTCTCAACTGAACTTGCCTGCAGGACAAGGAGTTTTCCCACAACTGCAGCTCTCCTATCTGTAAAATGGGCACAATAGTACCTCACTTCATAAACAGTCAAAATGCAATGTAATTTGCAAGTGGCAGAGTTTGATCTCTCCTGCCAACCCACCCCCACCCCGTGCCCCATTAAAAAAGGAGCTGCCAACAGAGCAGGAAATTTGCATTAGGGCCCATGGTGTAGCTGACGTGGCACCACCCAGATGATGCTGGACTTCAATTTCCACCATCAGTGGCCATGTTTACAAAGACTGATGGAAGTCATAGTCCAACAAAATCTGGAGGGAGCCATGTTGGCTATCCCTGGCATAAAGGCTCTAACGTTTTGCCCCCCCCCCCAGCTCTGATCCTCCAAAACTGCTGTTAACCAGAGTAAGAAAACATTCAGGACCTTTTTTTTGGGGGGGGGGGTGGCCTGTCAATCTTGCCCCCCTGCAACCAACAGCAACTTGAAAGCATTTGGCCACAGTTTTCCCCAACCCAAATCTCCCCCATAATCCAGCAGTGTTTTTTTCAGGAAGAGGGGAAGCATGTGAAGTTTCCGCTGTGGAACCCCCACTCACCTTTGCAAATCGACCTTAAATTTAAACAAGTATAAGAGGAGAAAGCGAGAGCCACCTTAACAGTTCTGTTGAGACACCGGCTCATCTTTCCCCTGAAATGTTTCCATTCCAGCTGGCAGTCATAAAAACGCAGTAACTTAAGATCTAGTGCCTGGGTTTGCCATTTCCCTCTTCCCATCTCACCTCCTTTTTGTGCCATGTCTTTTAGAGTACAGGACTGTGTCTCATTATTGATCATTTTTTAGTTGCTGAGGGAGTCCTTTTTGGCTGAAGAGCAGGGTAAAAACGCTTCAGGAAAAAATGAAATCTGCTCAATAATCAGAGTTTAGAAAATTCTTACCAATTAGAAAGCAGACAAAGTTCTCTCAGGGCTTCCCCTGCAGCACAGATAAGCATCTTTTGCCTGAATCTAGATAGAAGTCTGGCCGGGGCTACTCTGCACTGTGCAATTTCAGAAGCTGCATTGAGCACAACATCAGCACTTTTCTGGCAGAGACAGTGCTTTTATTTTTTAAGGACTTTAAAACGGTTTGTTTGGGGGAGCTTTTCAGGGATTTGCTGCTGCTGTACTGATTGTACGAATGTTACGCCTTGTATGAAGTAAGCGCCTGTGAAAGTGGCAAAATCAAAGAGTGGCTTTGGGGTTGATGCCTAAGCGTAGCGGCCAATTGCACAACCGACGCTAGACAGTCTCCCGTGGCACAAGAGGGAAGAAGAAAGCAAGCAAGAAGAGAGCCACAAGCTCCGGCTTTGATTCCGTTCTTGCATTGGCAAAGCTTTGCTCCCAACTGAAGGATTAATTTGCTGGGGTACAAAGTCAGCAATGTTTCTGAGTACCAGTTGGAAAGAGCACTCGTGTGCTTGAATCCTGCTTGCGGGCTTCCCACAGAAGCATCTGCTTGACCACTGTGAGAACAGGATGCTGGACTAGATGGGCCACTGGCCTGATCCAGCAGAGCTCTCCTTATGTTCTTATATATTTCAAGTTTACAAGACTACAGCTCTCAGCCTTCTTCAGCAGGCCACTTTTGTAGCACATCCTGTGACACGGCGAAGGCAACAGGTTTGTTCAGGGTAGGGATATTACTGGTTCTTGTTTTAACAGCACAGGGGCTTGTGAATTGGTCTTCAGCTGCAGTGCGGAGATCCACCGCTGGGTCACTGACAAACCTTAAGATAAGAGTGTGCATGTGCAACCACAGTATTGTCCTCAACCAATTAAAGAGCCAATTATTAAATGCGCCCCATAAATGCATACGGTTTTGCTGGCTGGAGCTGATGGGAACTGTAGTCCAAAACATGCAGAGGGCATCAGGTTGTTAGGAAGCCGATCTAGCGACTTTTCATTCCTCCTACACTCCAGCAATGAATGCCAAAGCAACAGAGCTGAACGACCAGCACCACCTACCCTCCGCACATCAGGAATTCACTTGAGGCCCGACGGCCGACTGCTGCCAGAGGCATGTCGTCTGTATAGCAAAGAGAAGACACCAGGAAACAGGCATTAGGGCCCAGGGAATGGCAGAGATACAGCGAGAGAAAAAGAGAAACTCAGCAGTATTTTAATTTGAAGCTGTGCTAAGCGACATTGTGTAGGGAGACAATGCGGCTCTGTTGAGCACAACACAACACAGCATATTCACATGCACAGCATATTCCTGAATAACCCAATGGGAAGCTGGCCATTATTATTATTATTATTATTATTATTATTATTATTTCAATTTATTATCTGCCCTGCACCATCATGTCCCAAGGTGGGTTACAGCAATTTAAAATTCAACACTGCAAACAGTTAAAAAAAATTACAATCACAGGAACAGGGTGGTCCCTGAAAAGGCAAATCTCTGGCCTCAAGAGGCCCGGGGAAAGAGGTGTTTCTTCAGCCTGTGGCAGAAGTGAAGTGCAACCTGCTTCAGCATAAAAGCTGAATCACAAGGGCAACGCGTCAATATGGCCTCTGTAAAAGTTGCAGTTTCGCAGCAAAGTTAGGTTACAGCTGGCAGGGAATAGATGAAACAGTGGCTGGGACACCATCAAGGCTGTTATGTGCAGGCGACTCCCTGTTTACGTGGGGGTTCTGTTCCAAGCCCCTGCGCACCTACGTGAAGTCGCGTAAAATGGGGAACACTCTACTCAACCAAGCCCCACTCTCTCTCTGGCTTGCGGGAGCTGGAGGGACGGTGGGCTTCAGTTGAGCAGGTGCTTCCCATTTCCAGGTACCAGGCACCGTGCGTGTTGTGTGCAAACAGAATGTGCATAAATGTGCCGTTGCTTATACACAATGGCAACACTCCCTGAGTTAAGTGGGATGGATTTTTCATTTCCAGCCGGGAAAGGGAAGTGTAAGGGGCTGCTCTTAAAAAGCTCACCCCTGCCCTGAGCACAGGCCGACCTCTGTGAGCCACCATTCTGGTGGGCAGACCGGTGAAGTTATAATATGAGACAGCAAGTAGATCCTGCATTGGCACCCCTGGAAAGGGACCCTGCTAGCGAGGAAAGGAATTCAACGTGGAATTATTCCATGCTTTTATTCCTCTGGAGTTTTGATTTCATTAACCTATACAATCATGAGATTGAAAGGAATCAAGGTGGGGGGAACACAATGTATAGCTTTTCAAACCCTTCCCCCACCCCCCAATTTTTTTGCTCCTGCCACAAATTTGCCCTGGGAATACTCCAGTCTCATGAAGCCCTTGCTCATTTGCAAGGCACTGGAAGGAAGGCCTGCTGAAGTTAAGGAAAGTGCTCTGAATGGGGATGGGGAGAAAGCGAAACAGGAAACATACTCAACGACGACACTGGAATAAAAAATTAGCAACACACATTTCTCTTTAAATATTAAAAATGGCAGGAACAAACGGCCAAGGGCCAACAAATCCAGAGCCTTACACGACTGGTCGGAGATGTTGTGTGGGACCAGAACGAAGTCGTCTGTGTCGCAAGAGGAGTTCTTGCTACTGGTGCTGGTGGAGTCTTTAGACACCTGAAGGTAATTTGGAGGCCCCAAGGGAGGAGAAGAAAGGTTGTCTTCCTGGATATGCTGCATGTCTGGGAGGGACTGAAGGGAGGAAAGAGGAGTCATCATTGGGGAAGAGGCTTGCACAAGGAGAAGGGCTGTGCATGAGCCGTTATCCTTCTGCTGCCCCATGTAGGCCCAACTTGAATTATATAAAAATGCAAAAACTTGCATTGACTGGAGAGAGGACAAAAGGCCGTTGGAATGTATGGAGACACATGCGAGGGTGTGACTACCACCCGTTGTGAGCTACCTTCAGAATTGTTCAGTCAAAAGGAGGCATAGAAACTTCTAAAACTGGTGATCCTATAGATCCTTGAGGTATTTGGGGGAGTTACTGTGAGTAGTCCCCCTGCCCCCATGTCTCAGATACACAACTTGCATCCAGCAGTAATATGGTAGGGCCAATTTTGTGGAACCCACTTCCAGTTGATATCAGATAGGCTGTTATCTCCAAACCTCTGGCGCTTTCCTAAGACTTATTATTCCAGAAGGCTTTTTACCTGAATTCTGTTTTCATTCATTTTTAGTCTTATTGTATTGGGTCTCCCACACACTGCCTGGAGACTGATGCGATTAAGTGCTGTGTAAGTTGTTGAAATAAATGATTAACAGGTAATAAAACAAAGGTGGGGGATCAAATGTGGCCCTCAGGACTCTCCCCATTCTACACCTGCTCCCCAGCCCTCTTCACACCTTCTTTGAATGCTTTGCCTAGCTGGGATGTGTCCTTGAATGCCTCTTGCTTGTTTAGATGGAGAATATATTTTAAAGAAAAATCTCAAATTGGTATAAATGTGGGTATAGAAACTAGCCTACTGTACAAAGGTCAAATTTACATCCATTGCTCCGCCCACTTTTGACTCCGGCCTAGAGATGGGAAGGCCTGGAAAACCCCCAGAAAAATTAGAAAAAAACCAGGTTTGAAAAAAAATCAGCTTTGGGGAAAAACAGGGGGGAAACGCCCCCCCCCATTTTTTCCAGGCCTTCCCATCTCTACTCTAGCCCCACCCACTACTGGCATGTGGTCCTCAGAAGGTTGCCCAGAGGGGAATGTGGCCCTCAGGCTGCTAAAAGCTTCCCAACCTCTGCTCTAAAATCAATTTCTCTCATCACCACCCAAAAGTTGGCCCAGTACAGAAGATGCCACTGTTCTCTATTTTGCACAGAAGTCCCCCAAGCAAACACGAAAAAATCCACCAAAACTCCAGAAAATACACAGTTGTGGAAGGAAAGAGCCTGCAGAAAATGTGCTCCCGACTGTCTGCTAACTGTCCTGCAAGGAGGCACCTCGCTCACCCTAGAGAAGATGGCTGCTGGGTCAACCGGGATCAGGGGAAAGCAGAAATAATAAATGTCACTGGAGCGGAAGAGAGGAGTCATTGAGGAAGGCCCTTCAAGTGGAACCGCAGCCCAGACTGATAATTAAAAATTAACTCTCTGTATGTTTAAGAAGTCAAACAGCATTTAGGGAGCTGCTGCGCTTGATGGCGGAAGGGGAAATGTAACAACAAGAACCCATAATGCACCAGTCTCTGTCTTGAAACAGCTTGATTAAGTTTACTTGGCCTTGTTGATTCCGCCAGCCCTAGGCCATGCCCACCACTGACTGACCAAGAGTCAGCTCCTCAGTTGTGATCTTTGAAGATTTGCTAACCACTTCCTTGCATACTTTCAAGTTTCATCTCAGTAGGGGCTGGAAACATTTGTGGGACACCTTTTAACACTTGGAGATAGTTTCTCAACAATGACAAAAGGTCTCTCTGTCTTCCCCCTAGCCAGTTTTGTGCACATCCTTACTCTTCAGCAGGCAACCTGAGGGCGACTCTGGGCAAACTGAGGCTGCCTAGACCCTTGGCTGCGCTTCTCTCCTGCCCCATCGTGATGCTGCTCTTGATGGCCGCAGCATCTCACAAGGGCGATCAACCCTTCTTTCTTTCCCTTCCTTCCTTCCTTCCTTCCTTCCTTCCTGGCTTTTTAAAAGGAGAAGCTGAGACTGAAGGTGCACCCAGAATGGATTTCTGCTCCCCAGGTACAAAGACTGTTGCCTCCCAAATCAGAACACAACTTACTGGGGGAGAAGCAAACCGGCAGGAGGGGGAACTGCCGCAGGAGCTGCCAGAGACGGAGCCCGTGTACGTCGGCACTGGCACAGGGCAAGCTGTGGAAAGGAGAACAACGTAAGGAAAGTGCAGGTTCTGAGGAGTTTCAGTGTTTCTTTTGGGGGGGGGGGGGCATATGAAGAGAAACTACCTAGATCCCTCTTGGTATCCCCCTCCCAGCATGAAAATTGCCATGCTGCAGACAAAAGCTTCCGGCAACATTTAAAGTCACTAATACATAGAAAGAGGACCCCCCCCTCCACTACACTGCAATCGAAAAGCCCAAGTCTCTCAGACTTGGAGGGGGTAGAAAGTCTAAAGGAGCAGGAACCTTGCAAAGGAACAGAGTTTGATGCATGAGGTAGGTACATGAAGGACCAGGTGCACAGCCTGGGAGTCATTTTGGACTTGCAGCTGTCCATGGAGGCCCAGGTCAATTCTGTGTCGAGGGCAGCTGTCTACCAGCTCCATCTGGTACCCAGGCTGAGACCCTATCTGCCCGCGGACTGTCTCGCCAGAGTGGTGCATGCTCTGGTTATCTCCCGCTTGGACTACTGCAATGCGCTCTACGTGGGGCTACCTTTGAAGGTGACCCGGAAACTACAACTAATCCAGAATGCGGCAGCTAGACGGGTGACTGGGGGCAGCCGCCGAGACCACATAACACCGGTCTTGAAAGACCTACATTGGCTCCCAGTACGTTTCCGAGCACAATTCAAAGTGTTGGTGCTGACCTTTAAAGCCCTAAATAGCCTCAGTCCAGTATACCTGAAGGAGCATCTCCACCCCCATCGTTCTGCCCGGACACTGAGGTCCAACTCCAAGGGCCTTCTGGTGGTTCCCTCTCTGCGAGAAGCGAAGTTACAGGGAACCAGGCGGGGGGCCTTCTTGGTGGTGGCGCCCGCCCTGTGGAAAACCCTCCCACCAGATGTCAAAGGAAAAAACTATCAGACTTTTAGGAGACATCTGAAGGCAGCCCTGTTTGGGGAAGCTTTTAATATCTGAAGGACTACTGTATTTTAATATTTTGTCGGAAGCCCCCAGAGTGGCTGGGGAAAGCCAGATTTTTTTTGGGGGGGGGGATAAATAAAAAAATATATTATTATTATTATTATTACTACTACTACTACTATAAAAAGTACTAGGGATAATAGCATCATTGATACACAAGAACCAGTGGTGGTGCTCCATAAATCTGTTAAAGGGTAGGAAACTATAAGAAGGAAGCAGCTGGAGGGAATGACTTCATGGTTTCAGTTGTCTCTATACTAATGCAGAGCATGGGAAACAAGCAAGACAAATTTGAGCTCTTAATACAGGATGGCAAATATGACCTAACAGGCATTACTGAAACCTATTGGGATGAGGGGTATGAACTATTAAAAAGGAATACCCCCATCCCCACAAACACATTTAAAAAGGTAGTTGAGATTCCTGCATTGCTGGGGATTGGACTAGATGACCCTCAGTAACCTTTTCCAACTCTACAATTCTATGATTCTTTAAGTATGGGGGGTGGGGGTTGAGCAAAGATAAGGCAGAAGGGGATTCTGACTTACACTTTCTGACCGTTGAAACCTGGTCGAGGAAAGGGTGGCTGAAGAAGGCTTCTGCAAGAGAGGGGAAAAATTGGCTGCATGACACATTAGCCTCTAATCCAGAAGGGGGCTGCAGAGCTGCAGGGTGAGGGATCACAACTTTCTCTCTCTCTCCACACACACACACACACACACACACACACCAGCTTCTCCATCCAGGGCTCAAAAAGAGCTCATGAAAGATTAAAGCTTTCCCAGTGTATGTGTTGCTAGTACACTTGGAAAAGAAATACCGGTACAGTCCATCACTTTAAAGATGCAGCTCGCCAGAGGGATCGAAGGCAGGTACTTAAGAGCCCATTTCCTCACAGACACAGGCTTGGCTCTCAGTTTTTGAAGCGTTGCTAGTGTTAATTGAAACACACCCTTTACAGATCAGGGAGAAGGGGTGCGGTTGGGTTTCAGTATTTGGCAGTGGCAGCAAAAGGGGGGGGGGATGTAAAATTTTCATTTTTAAAATAACAACATGTACAGTACTGTAATTGGCAGAGCCCAGTGTGCCCTGATGGGGGTGCAAAGTTGCCCTCTCCCCAGCCATTTATTTACTGCATTTATATCTTTCCTTCCAAGGAGCTCAAGGTGGAGTAACATGGTTCCCCCCTCCCCTCATTTAATCCCCACAACAACAATGGGAGGTAGGTTAGGCTGAGAGGCAGGCACTGACCCCTAAGGTCACCCAGTGAGCTTCATGGCCAAGTGGGGATTTGAACCCTGGTCCAACACTCTTAACAGCTACACTACACAGGTTGCTCATTTGGTGTACAACACCTTGTTGCAAAGCAAAAGTAACTGCACCCTCAGGCTAAAACCGGTGAGCTTACAACAACAGCTTTGTTTTTGTACTCAGCTACACATTGCTCAGAGCAGTGGTAGGGATGATTAACAGAGCTTGGACCCAAGTGTCCCTGTTCAAGGCTCAGAGCAAACAGCAGTGAACCCAGGAGAACACGTTATCAAACTCAGCCACCTCCCTCCCCAGAGCCATTTTAAGCGGAGAAGGAACAGGTCTAGCACTGCAGGTCCAACAGGCTTTGACATCCTGAGTCAGAACAGGGTGTTCTGCAGCTCAGGAAGGAAGAGTCCATACACCCCGGATAAGCGGCTTTGCTGTCCTGGAGTTAGCACATGCTGTCCTGCGAAAGGCTTCGGGGCAGCTGCTTGAGGGGGGCTCCAGCCGCCTCCCAAGTTACTGATTTCCTAAATTGGACTTCCCTGTGGTGTGGGGACTAACAGAAGAGCAATGGAAGTGGGTTTTGAGAGCCCTTGTGGTGGCCAAGAGACTCACGCTGCAAAACACACACCATCTATCACCCAGTGGTTGGGAAATCTCACTAATCTCAATTTCATTGGGACACCTACGTTGGACCTGCTCATATTAAAGCAGGATTGTTGGCTACAATGCCGTGCTTCTTTCAAGCCTCATTTCAACAGAGGGAGATGACCCTGCAAGCACCAGGGACTTCCTCTCTACTGGCAACCCCCTGACCTAGCCTACCTGGCAAGTCTGTTGTGAAGATAAAAAGGGTTACAGTTACAGTAGCAGTAGCAGCAGCAGTGAGCTCCTTGAGTGGGGTGGGCTCTCCTTCACTGGTGGTATTTTTTTTATTTTAAAAAAGGTTAATTGTTTGGCATGCTGCAGTTCAGCCTTCTCTGACATGGTGCCATGTTCTTAGACGCTTAAGTCCCCAAAGCAAGAGGAAAGCAAAGTTATGTCCCCGACAGGTAAGAAATGCGAACACAAACATTGCATTTTCCTCTCCCCACCCCCCACACCACAAACAGCTGCCAAGCATCAGCTGGTCAGCGACTGTTCAAAGCCTGAGCTGGCAGAAAGAGGATTTCGTCAGAAACCTTCCAGACAACAATCACGAAGGCCAAGTCAACGCAGAACACTATAAATAGTCCAGCAAGCTATTTTCAGAGTCGTTCCTCTATGGCTGTTCATTCTTTTCTTTTAACACACTGACTGCCGTTTACAGGTTGTATGAAAACTTGTTCGTGCTTTTAAAGCTCGGCTTTTCATTTTTGTGCTTCCAGCGTAATCCTCATACCTCCAAGAAACCCAGGATTATGTAAGCAGATCATTGCTATTTACCACCTAACATCCCTAACCGGAAGTGCCACAGGAACAGCTGAGCAGAAAGCAAAGAGGAGGAGGAGGAGGAGGAGGAGGAGGAGGAGGAGAACTGCCCACTCTGCAGTATCTTGCTTCCCGTCACCTGCCCCTTCTCATCACATTGCTGCATGTTCAAAACAGATGAAATGAAAATGAAAAGCCAACCTAGAGTCGAACTGCATTTAAATAAATGGATTTAAGAACCCCACGATACCAGAAATTAGGTATCCATCTTATTAGGTGATTTACTTATTTATAATTGTATTCATATCCCACCTTGTTTTCCACCAAGGAGCTTAAGCTGGCATACATGATTACTCCTTTCCACATTTTCTCCTTACAACGGCCCAGTGAGGTAGGTTAAGCTGAGTGAGCTCCATGGCAGAGTGGGGACTAGAACCCCAATCTCCCAGGTTTTAGTCAAACACTCTAACCCACACCTTTATCCTTGTGCAACCACCCTGTAGGGTTGGTTACACAGAAGGTGGGAGGATGATTGGGCTTGATCCCTGCGTCGGCTCAATGATGGCACGCAGGCCAGCCAGGGATCCTGGGCCGGCTCAACCCCTCTCCTCCCGCAGAACACCTTGTTTTCAGAGCTTTCTGCTGTCTGGTTTTTGGGGTGTCCACTGACCAAATTTGGTGAGTCAACTAGAGGCCAACCCAGCTGCCCGTCTCTGCTCAACTGTCAGCACGTGCCTCTGGGAACCTGCATGTAAGTGCAATGCACACATGACCCTAGAACAAGCTTGTTAAAGAAGAGGCATCTTTTACATGGGTCTAATACACCCCACCCTGGGATATGTACAGGATCTGGGAATTCACAAAGCTGAATTGAATGCTGAAGCACCAGATCTATTGAAGTGGAGTGGCAAAGGTAAATTCAAGGATACACTCAACAATGTGGTACTGTATATACAGTTAAGGACACAAATCCCTGAATTCACCACCAGAGAGAGGGAGAGGGAGAGCTATGCTAAAAAGAGTGGAGGAAAAGAGGTGAGAGCCTGGAGCGTGCCAATTTTGGCACAGGACTCTGGAAAACAGAAAGGGGGTGAAAATTTCACCTATCCAGTGCTCAGAGGAGCTTTTACGGCTGCAAAAAGGAGGCTGGGTCGGGAATTCTATGCCTTAGAATTTGTGTGTGATTTCCAGAACTGTAGGACTCTGTCTTGCAGCTGCTCTGAGTTAGGCTCACAGCTGGGCAACACAATTCCTTACCTTGAAGCTTTCTGACCTGATGATCCTTGTGAAGAGGATGGCATGTGACGAGTCCAGCTGAGAGAAAGTGTTTCTCTGTGGCCAAGGTTTGCCCCTTTCTAAGGGTATTCTCTCATATAAGAGAACCTGTTAGGGGAAGGGCTTTCTCCACTTTTCTAGAAGTGGGAGTGGGCAGGACTTACTCTGTACCAATCAGTTTCATTTCAGGAGTGGTTTCCACCAACACCAATCTGTTAAAACTCTCAGGATTGGGGTCTGAACACATCAGAAGAAGTGTTCTGTGTAATTCAAAAGCTAGCAGATCCAGTGTGTTGAACAAGTTCTGTAAAAGGCACCGCTTAACTTTCTACGATGGACAAACACACCAAACCAAGACTGCAGCTCAAGCCTATTAAAACTACCAAACTGATAATCTTCATGCCCACTGTTTCACACAAGAAAGCAAAATAATTACTTGGGCAGGGGAAGTAAGGAGTCATAAAATGTTTACTCACCAAAGTCCATTCTATCTTTCTGGTTTCTCTGAAGCAAACCCAACAGCAGGTCAGCCAAGGAAGCTGATGTTTCCCTGGGAACACTGAATACAGAAGAGAACAAAGTGGGAGATTTGTATTTTCACTATATATAAATCATAGAGTCCTACTGAACAAAACACACTGACGATCTGTTACCCTTCAACAGAGGTAAAGGTATTCAAATTCTTAAGATTCTAGCAGGTATCAAAAACCCTCCACAAAAGTAGACATACATACCTAGGGATCAGATTCCTGTTCTTTTCATAAAACATTCTTAGGTCTTGAGGACTGTTAGCCTGTGAAATGGAGAATAAGTGTGATTTGCCAAGTTGTATTTACCCAAAACCCCTATGTCTTTAACATACACCTGCATGAAGTTTGGCCAAACTGCGAGAGGCAGTGAAGGATAGGCGTGCCTGGCGTGCTCTGGTCCATGGGGTCACGAAGAGTCGGACACGACTGAACAACAAGAAGCATGAAAACAAAGGACACCAAGGGAGCCTGGCTGCTGCTGGATCAGGCCAAAGGCCTACAAAGCCCAGAATTCTGTTCTCACAGTGGCCAAACTGATGCCCTCGCAAGCACAGAACATCTACGGGAAAATGTGTATATTTAAAAATGAAGAGCAGATACCTACTGGGGGAGCATGGGTGAGGAACCTCAACCTATGGGTTCAATGAGGTCCGCTAGGCTGGCTAATTTGGCTGGCCCAGCTGTTTTTTACTGGCCAGGCCCAGCTGACACTTGGTCAGACATCATTTATTTATCCAATTTCTATACTACCCTTCATCTGAGGATCACACGGCTGTTTACAATATAGAAATACAAAAATACATAACCTAGTAACAAACAAAAGCAATACCCAAAAAGGCCACAGATTATTTAATTAGCCAAAGGCCTGGGAAAAGAGACATGTTTTCACCTGGCGACTAAAGGTATGTAACTAAGGGGTCAGGTGAGCCTTCCTGGAGAGTGTTTCACAAGCAGGGAGCCCCACACTCAACCCTTAGGACATGATATGGAGGGGAGGAAAGCATCCCTCAAACTGTTCCATTCTCTGCCCATTGTGTGGACCAGCAGGCACAGTTTGAGCTGCCCATACCTGAAAAGGAGGCTTTCCAACCAGACACTGATAGATCACTGTTCCGATACTCCAGAGGTCGGCCTTCGCGTCATAGTGCTGCGACATGATCACTTCAGGAGCCTAAAAGATGCAAAGAGTGTGATCACGGGGAGGAGGAGGAGTTACGCTAGCATCAGACAATGACATTACCGAGGAATTAGGTTTAGTCATTGTTTGAAGACTATCTCTACCTCCAGGTCTGGTCCTGACCGGAAAGATGCTGGAATCAAGGGTGACCCACATGACTTTAAGGTGCTGCTGTGCAATACCGGGGCAATGACCCACAAGACCACTGCTGGCCATGATCGTGGATGGATGAATTAACCTGTCATGTGTGACAGAGACTTGGTTGGACGAGGCAGATGGGCCTGTTCTTGCCACTGCTTGTCCACCAGGTTTCTCTTACGCACAGCAGCACATGTCATTTGGGTGGGGAGAGAGGGTTGCAGTGATATTTAGGAAGTCATTAGCCAGCACCAGGTGTCCTATTGGGAAGACCCAGTTTTCTGAGTGCATGTTCTGGAAGTTGGGCAATATGGACAGTACACGATTCCTTTTGGTGTACCGACCTCCCCGCTAGGAGACACCTAGTTTGGTTGTCTTAGGAGATTTTAACATCCATGCTGTCCCTGAGTAAGTTTGGCCCAATTCATAGTCGCGGACATGCCTTAGACCTGATGTTCACCTCTAGTGATGTGGGGGATCTGACACTAAGTAAAAGTGAAACAAAAGAAGTGCCATGGTCAGATCACTTTCTGGTGCAACTGGACTTCTCCCCGACCCTTCCCCTCTGCAGGGAGGTGGGGCCCATTCGGATGGTCAACCCCCGCCACTTAATGGATCTAAATGGTTTCCAGAGAGTGGTAGGGGATGTTGATGGCCTTTCAGCTGATTCCCTGGTGGCCCCGCTGGAATGCAGAGTTAACCACAGCTATTGACCGTCTGGCTACGAAGCGCCCTCTCCGATTGTATGGAGCCTCGATGGCCCTGTGGTTTTCCCCAGAGCTGAGGGCGATGAAACAATCGCTGAGACGGCTAGAGTGCCGGTGGATAAAAACGTATTCCAAATTGGACCAAACACGGGTTAGAGCTCAACGTTGAGCCTACCAAGTGGCAATAGCGACGGCGTAGAAGACTTTCTTCACTGCCTCTATTGCACCTGCAGAAAACAGCAGGAGACTCTTTCAGGTGGTCCACAATCTAACAGAACCACCTTCACCATCAGGGTCTGGTGAGGACCCCAAGATCTCCTGCAATGATTTTGCAAAGTTTTTTTTAATGTCTATATGAAGCTGCTGGGAGAGATCATCAGGGGGGTTGGAGTGGGCATTCACCAGTATGCAGATGATACCCAGCTCTACCTCTCCTTCAAATCAGAACCAGTGAAGGTCCTGTGTGAATGTCTGGAGGCGGTTGGAGGATGGATGGCGGCTAACAGATTGAGGTTGAATCCTGACAAGACAGAAGTACTGTTTTTGGGAGGACAGGTGACAGGCAAGTGGGGGGACTCCCTGGTCCTGAATGGGGTAACTGTGCCCCTGAAGGACCAGGTGCGCTGCCTGGGAGTCATTTTGGACTCACAGCTGTCCATGGAGGTGCAGGTCAGTTCTGTGTCCAGGGCAGCTGTGAGCTGCTCAGAGTGGCTGGGGAAACCCATCTAGATGGGTGGGGTATAAATAATAAAATTATTATTGTTGTTGTTGTTTATGGAGAGCCTGGGAAAAGAGCTGGCCTAATGACATTGCAGATAACTTCTTGTGGGACAAGTGGAATGAATGGGTGACCACGCAGGTGCTTGGGGTATGAATTGCATCCCTTTAATCTGATTTCAGTTTAATCCCACAGCAGAGGCATCTGAAGTTGCCATGTTTTACAACAGAGGATACACTCTGGAGAGGTAATTCACACAACCTCTCCCTGCTTCCTTTGCCCTGCTCCTAAACAGAATTGTTCCCAGGACAAATGAACCACTTCCAATCATTCTTCAACCCACCACTGTGCACACAACCATAGATCTGCAAAATTATGTCTGAGAGGCAAGCTGTGAATTGTGGTCAAGCTGCTCAGACAATCCACTCATCCTGAATGTCAGGCATGTGTGTACGTGTGTGTTCAACACGAAGCAGGCATGTGGTTGTATGAACAGGCCCCCCAGAGGTACCCTAAGCAAAGAAAGCGATAGGGAGTTTCACACAGGGTGAGGCACCATGAGAGAGGTGTCTAAGGGCTGCCTTCACACCAGCTTCTTTTTGCAGGATCACAGTTGACTTTGTTTGCATTAGAACCTGAGTGGGGCCTCTGATAAGAGTTCCTCTTCTGGGCCAGCTAAACCAGGGTGGGGGAGCACATTCCTCTTTCAAGACCAAGTTTCCCCTGAGATAACAGACTCTGTGCCAAACATCGAATCTGCGGACTGGGAGAATGCCAGCATCCTGCTTGGAACAGATTTTTCACTATCATGGCTGTTCTACTGCTGCCTTTGCAATCCTCTGGTAAGTGTTATTTCCTGCTCCAAATACACCAATTTTCAAGTCCAATTTTTACTTGGAGGAGGGAAACAAATTAATCCCCTTTGCCCAAAGTCTTTCTCCCGCCATGCTATGTCGTGTCAGAGGGATGCCAGCCCCAAAATATATTTGGGGGGTGTCCCCTGAGATGAGTAGGGAGGTTATTCTTTTCCTTTCCTTCCTCCTGAAGGCCCCCAGATGTTGTGACTCCAGCTCTTCTCATCCTCAGCCAGCTTAGCCAACCATGAAGGTTGAAGGATGCAGCACTAAGGGGACATTAGACAATTCCTTGTTGAGACAAGTCTCAATTCCTTGTCTGCAGTATGGGGATAACAGCACTGACGTACAAGAGTGTTTACTGATAATGCTTTTACTGATAATACAGAATGCTTTGGAGGCTGGTCAGAAAGCTAGATTATTGATATTCTACTCTGATTTTAATGGTGCACTTTGGTGAACAAATTAAATAAAGACAGTAATACACAAATCTGAGTAGTATTACTGAAAATTCTCAGTTTAAGGCCCCACCTTTACCAAATATTTAAAGAATCCTGGGAACTGTAGTTAAGGACACTAGGAGTTGTTAGGAGACCCCTTTTCCTTTCACAAAGCTGCAACTCCCAGAAAAGTTTAAAAGTCAATGCCCCTTCCCAGGGAACCAGGAGGAATTGTAGCTGTGGAAGTAGAACAGGGGTTTCCTAACAACTCTCATCACCCTTTTTAAAAAAAACTACGGTTTCCAGAATTCTTTTTTTTGGGGGGGGGGGGAGCATGACTGTTTAAAATGGCATGATACTGCTTTAAATGTATAGTGTGGATGGATCTAAAGCCTGACGACAGCAGTGAAAATTAATGAGCTGTTACTCACCATATACATAGGGGAACCGCAAAGGGTGGCAGCCATCATGTTGCTCTGGAGATAACGAGCAAACCCAAAGTCAGCTGTTTAAAAGAAAGCATACATCTCTTTAACTACCCTTTGGTGGGTTTTTTGGGGGAGTGGGAAGGTAGGTTTTATCATAGACCCACTTGCTGCCCTTTTATGTTACAAAATAGCCCAAATATGAAGGCTTCCAAAGCAAGGGCCCCTTTTCCCGTCTCCCCCAGTCGCAACGCAAGCGGCTTTGGGATCAGCAGAAACAGTTCTCAGTCAGCAGCTGAATACATAAATGACTGATCCAAGAGCAATGAACGAAAGCACACGCCGTCTGCTTTGTTCCAAGTCACCACTGTAAAAAGAAACACACCTGTGGAATGTGGGGGTGGTCCATTCATTAGAGCCAGGGTTTCTCAAACCTGAGTCTCCAGCTGTTTTTGGACTACAACTCCCATCATCCCTAGCTAGCAGGGATGCATTAGACTGAGGGGTAAAGCCAGACTGGTCAAGAAACAAGCACTTGAGAGGGTGCTACAGCCAATCACAGCTCTCCAATGAGCATCTCAATAACAAATGCATAGGTTGGTCTTTTATGTTGCTGGGGGACCACTCAGAACAATCAAGACTTGGGTGGCGGGGAGAGAGGGGCACAGTGGTCCAGTTGAGCACTCACCATGCTCATCTACCCGTCTGTGCAAATGTAGAAGAGAGAAAGGCACTCAAATGAGCAGCAATGTCTCACAGTGGTTTCCTACCCTGCTGAGGCAGCGCACCGGGGCCGACTTACCGATCTTGATGCGTATGCCGCTGATGTTTGATTTCCTGCGGTTGGCGTACGACAGCAGGATGTTTTGTGGCTTGAGGTCCCTGTGAATTATCCCTTTGCTGTGGAGGATACGCATGGCAGCAGCAATCTGCTGCAGGAATATGCGGATGGTGTCTTCGCTGAGCGTTCCTTTTGCTGAGGAAAGAAAAGTACTTTTAGAGTCTTGGAAACTTCCTAGCATGAACAGAGCTCTTTGGTAAGCACTAAGCATGCCCCGAAGCTGCCCCACTGAATCCAAAGAGGGCTTTAAAAATACTTTGCTCCAGCAGATACAAAATTCACTGGGAGATGGATGCAGTCAGTGTTGGGCACTTAAGGGTTCTGTTACTTTCTTTCAATGTGATACTTTTAAGAGTGTGCTTAAACCTCTCCCAGTGGAATCAACAGGATTTAAAGCAGTGTTTTTCAACCTTTTTTGGGCAAAGGCACACTTGTTTCATGAAAAAAATCACGAGGCACACCACCATTAGAAAATGTTAAAAAAATTAACTCTGTGCCTATATTGACTATATATAAAGTAATTCTCTTGAATAGGAATCAAATAAACACAAAGAAAGTATTTTATAATTACTTTTCAATTTTTCCCACGGCACACCAGGCAACATCTCGCGGCACACTAGTGTGCCGCGGAACAGTGGTTGAAAAACACTGATTTAAAGGACACTCATGCTTTGGCTCCTATGTACCACTTGTATACAAAAGGCAGTTCCCATCTTTCCATCGCACTTGAGTGTGACCAACAGAAAAATATGCTAAGACAGGGCCAAGAGAGAGAGAGAACACAGGGGAAAAAAACACATTCGTCTTTGAAGGATGAAAAAACACCCTGTTTCCCCTGCAACAGCTGTGAGGCAGGGATCAATTCCCAAAATTAAGCATTTCTGAATCACCATGCAGTCTGTCAGCTTATTATGCTGGTCACATGTAAACGAAGCATCTCTCCTCCACCTTATAGTCAATGGAAGAGGAATCTCTTCCCCTGGCATCCAGCACCTCTTCTCACAAAGCCTTATCATCTTCCTCCAAAGATTTCAGGAAATGGTTGGCACAAGATCCCAGGAAATCTAAACAAAGGCCTGCTATCTTGCAGACTCAATTCTACAACAGAGCACAATGTCTTGCAGCATGCTGACCCTCCCCGGTGCAAATGTGTATGGAGAAAGCATGACTGACAGGAAGTGGGCGCCAATTTTAGCTTGTACTAGTTTACTGGCAGCTTTGAAAACAAAAGGGTATTAAAATACGCAGCCAGAAAACGAATTCCCTCCAGCCAGTCATAAACTTTGCAGGAAAAGGGACAGCCACGGGGCAGCGTCACAGCACTCCAAGACTTCTGAGCCATGAATTAAGAACCACAAGCAATCCATTACCTTGTAAGTAATCTGCCAGGTCTCCGCCGTTGCAATACTGCCCAAGAGAGAAAGGAAACGGGTTAGTATCAGATCTGCGGGTGTCTGCACTTCTCAGCCTGCTTGTGCACAAGGCCCACAATAGACCTAACATACCATGGCACAATCAACTGTATCCGGAGCTTCCCTCAGGCTTGGGTGATCCTTTCCATTCCTTTCCTGCACATAGATATGCCTGCCACAAATAAATTTTCTGAGCTAACTACATTTGGACTGGCAATTTTCACTAAACCGTGGCTAGGCCACACCACCAGAGTTTCCAGCCCTTGTATTATTATTATTATTATTATTATTATTATTATTATTATTATTATTATTACTACTACTACTACTACTACTACTACTACTACTACAACCTGTATTTGGAATTGACCATAATTTGTGAAAAACACTAATGTAGATACAACTCAGCATCTTGGCTCCATCTAAAAAGTAAAGGGAGGGGGACATTTCCAAACAAGACAGCAGAGGGTCATAAGAGTCTCTTCATTCATGATTAGGAGATCAGAAACTGCTCCATTTGTAGGAAGCCTAAGTGTTTAATTATCTTAAGAATTTGTGTGTGTATATTCAAATACATTTCCTATTATTCATATTTAACTACAGTAATTTTTGAGAGTTAACAGACATTTTGGTTAAGAATCACAGGTATTGTGAACAAAGCTGCTATATAAATTATGGAACTCACTAAATCTTAAGTCTATTTTAAGTGCATCTGAAATTAATAACCCAGGTTGTATTACTTATTTCATAAAATGTATATATCACTTGATATTTTGTGTTTGTGTGTGTACACACACACACACACACACACACAACCCCCAAAGTGGTTAATAGCAGTTCTCCAAGAGGTTCAGCAAGGCAATGTGAAGTTATATTAGTTGTTTCTCTGGGTAAAGGAAAGAATGCTCTCAAGCCACAGATGAACAAATACAAATGAGAGACAGAACTTTTTATTAATTTTTTAAGAGAAAGAGAGCCTGCTGCTACTCGATGCAAAGGAGAAAGCACTGGAAATATGTAAACCGTTTTCTGCCAAAAGTTTAGGGAAGCCATAGGGTTTAGAAGAAGAGACTAAAATGCTTGGCAGAACACACTGCTCTCAGCTGCAAACTTCCAGGTCTGGAAAAACCCTGTGGTGTCTTTATGCTTTGGGAATTTGGAAGCTTATGGCAGCCACTGGTGAACGTATTCTTTTTAGCAATATTGCAGGTCTGCCTGAAGTTCTGCCATTAACCACCCACACCCACAGCTCAACAGGACATCATCAGTGACAAACAGCTCCTACTACCAGCATCTCCAAGCACTGAACTTGGAAATTCTCATATATGTTGGCTTCAAAAAAGAAACCATAATACTGAGTATCTGGTGTTCTTTCCGGTACGGCAAAACCTCTTACATCTTACGGCTGAACCTCCATCACTTCCCCCCCCCCAACTCTCCATTTTTTTTCTTCCTTTCTTTAAACTTTGACACAGCTGACGTGGGCTGAGGGAAGAAGACACACTATCTTTAGTAAATGTATTTTAACAACTATAGCACCATGAGCACAGATGGAACCTCTTAACTCAGACCTGGTCTGCACATCACTGTAAACCATAGTTAAAATAAAATAGAAAATTCTTTCCAGTAGCACCTTAGAGACCAACTGAGTCTGTTCTTGGTATGAGCTTTCGTGTGCATGCACACTTCTTCAGATACCATGCATGCACACGAAAGCTCATACCAAGAACAAACTCAGTTGGTCTCTAAGGTGCTACTGGAAAGAATTTTCTATTTTGTTTCGACTATGGCAGACCAGCACGGCTACCCACCTGTAACCATAGTTAAAATATAATACATGGTTTAACATGAACAGGCAGTGAGGTGGTGCATGCAGCTGAAATTGGAGGTGCTTCACTCCTCCTCCTTACATGCTGCACCAGGAAGGAAACAAGCCATAGTCTGGCTTGCTGTTGCATTCAAAACAGTACATGTTGTCTGTTTCTCCTAAACAACCCATGAGTGGTAAGCCAAGAAGAAACCAAGGGAGACACACATAACAAGAAGCAGAATGATAGCTCGTCTTCCCTCCTCTCACTGGTGTGCCAGGAGAAGAGCAGCTCACTGCAGCATGCTAGTCGAATAATGCTTGTTCTTGTGTAGACCACAGTTTATTTTAACCATATTTTCATGTGACACGCGAACTAGATTATTATGTGCAATATAAACATAGGTCATTCTAACTGCAGACTTTGGGTGGTTGGGATGGGAAGTAGCACACATTCTCTTGACTTTACAGCTAAACAAGGCAGGCCGCAGTTCGTTTGTATGGCATTTCAATATAAAAAGAACAAAATCTACGAAAATCCAGCAAAGGAGAAATTAGAAAATTCAATACACACCTCCATTACCAGAAAGACAGAATTGGGCATCTCCTGAAAGAGAAACAGAGAAAATTCTTATTTAATAATAAGAACAAAGAACTAAAGAGGCAGACCATTGGCCCATTTATTCAGTATTGTCTAACTGGCAGTGGTCTCTCCAGGGTTTCAGGCTGGGAGTCTTATCCCAGCCCTACCTGAGGATTCTGGGTTTTGGATCTAGGTCCTTCCACATGCAAAGCAACTGCTCTGCCACTTAGTTGTGGCCCTTCCGCAAAGGAAGCAGAAGATGACATTATTCAAAAACAAATTCTTCATTTAAAAAATAGATTTTTATTAATTTTAACAATTTTAAGCACTTTACACAGCTGTTAAATTCCCCCCCCTCTCACTGGGGGGAGCAAATTTCCACTCCCCTCTCTCACAGGGAAAAGCATTAAACATTTCAAATTTAACATATTTAACATACAAACATTGCTTAGGTCTGGCCCATTTCCATAGGCCAAACATTCATCCTTTCCTTAATTTCATTATCAATTGACTTCCTCAAGTCCCCCCCCATTGAATTAATTGTCTATCCTCTTTACAGTTTTCCAAATTCATATTCAAATCTATTTTACACACCTATTTTATATTTTTCCTTATCCTTTTACACGAAATCATATACTATCAAACTTAACTCCTTATATTCTTTACAAAACCTTGGCTCCTAGGTACTTCTGAAACTTTCCTAAAACCTTATCAATTTTCCCCATTCAAAAACAAATTCTAACCTGATGTCTCCATAAGCACTAGCAAGGACACACACACACACACACAAGTGCTCAACTCAAGACTTCAGATCAAACCATAGTTAAGAAAGCTTAGGCTTAAACTTTGGCACAACATATGAACTGCCAAAACCAGATGTTTTGGACTATGACTCCCATCACCCATGACCACTGTCCATTTTGGTTGGGGTTGATGTGAGTTGTAGTACAGAAGGTCCAGAGGGTAAGGGGCAGGCCGATTAATACTTTCTTGCTTAACTGCTGGGCAAATCCTTCCTAGTTTCCATGGCTGTTGCTCTCACATTTTTATGGCTATGATATGAGCTGTCTCTTTTAAAGGTGATGTATGCAAGAGTATGAGTATTTGTGTGTGGAAACAGAGTCAGAGACAGAGAGATATCCAGAAAGAGAGAGATTCCTTAGTGGAGAAGAAGCTGCTGTATGTGGGCAGGAGACACAACATGGAGGCAGTGGGACCCTGCCCATGTGTTCCTGGTGCTTAATTCACATACTAAGTGGCACAAGGTGAGAGTTGCTGGAGTCCCACTAATCTGCAAAGCCCAAGGCAGCATTATTTTTATTTTTTACAGGCTAACAGCCTGGTACTTTACACATGAACATAAAAAATACCATAAAATTTGCCAACCGCTTATGCATGACAGCTGATCTTGTTGTTAATGAAGGAAACATTAGCCTCTCTCTAGGAATCAATCAATTTCCTTTGTGTTTTTTCTAGGAATGCTTTTTCTCTCTCTTACCACTAGCATAAAGGATAATTATTTGAAATACTTCCAGAGAGCCTGACTGTGATGAGCAAAGTGAAGCAGAGAGACTGGAGTGAACCATAAAAAACACAATTTTGTTTTCAGATGTTAGGCCTGGAGCTTTGGCATCCTGAGCGTTCAGAACCAGAAGAGATAGTCACTGTTCAGGTCTTTTTGAGGAAGGCTGCTTGCTTCCACCAGCAAAGGAAGCCACAACTGATCCCACCTCTTAGAAACCTCAGGGTTAGCAAAGGCACCTTCTGTTGAGGCTGCCAAGACTCAGGAGTTCCAAGTCGCACAGCCCAAACATTCAATTCAAGCTCCCCACATGCTCTGGGAAGCTGGCCGCCAAAGCAAGCTCTGGGCACAGAACACCCTTGCGGCCCAGGAGAAATCTGATACAGCAACAGAGCTGAGATACCTCCCTACTGGCTTGACCTCTCCTGACTCATCTGGAATCCAGACTGTGGGGAGTGGACCGCTCCAAGGACAAAAATCCAACTGTAAATTTGGCTCACAACCTCCTGGGGACCAGCAGCAACCTTTCTCTCTGTCCCAAACAAACAGCAAAAACAGAATTTGGCAGCTGGGACCCACATAGGGCTGCAAACAAGAGCCTCTGTGGACACATAGCATGTACAGCAGTGGATTCAAATCCAGCGCTCAGATCCTGTCACAGCCATGAACTGGTAGGGTGACCTTCGCAGGGCTGGCACTACTTCTGTCAAACTCAAGCTTCTCATTAGTAAGGAAAGAGCAGCAGGTACAACCTCAGCATTCCCAGGGAAGTTGCTATGCTAGCTCTCAGCCTAGGTCAGGATTTGCCAATCCGTAGGCACAGTGACACCTTTGAGGTCTCACCTGGTGCCTCTGACATCTCTTGAGTCCACCCACCCACTGCTCCCTTGCTCATGAACTAGTGAAGTTGGCTGCTTTTTTGTCCCTTGAAAATTACATAGACACTCTTTCCCAATTCCTCTTTCACCTCTATGTGCTTTTAGAGACTCAGACTCATTCTACTGGATCTGACTTTTACTGAAATTCCTTGGAAAAGCAAAGTGTTGTGTACACACACACTTTCTATCTTTCTCTCTCTCTTTTTGGGGGGGTGGCGGCGCTGGAGTGGGGAAGAGGAAGGAGCTTATCTGGGGAAGCGGAGGGCCCAAACAGGGCACTCACTCAAAAATCCAAATGCGCCCATGGACCTAAATAAAAAAGATTGGTGACCCCGGCCCACTCTGGCAGCACCACTACCTGATCCTTTCTTCAAGATGCCAAGGGTTGAACTCTGGACCTTCTGAAGGCAAGCTGGGATTGACATTTTTAATTCAACCCTCTACCTCCATCAGGGCAGGAATCTCGCTTATTTTGCTGCTATGGATCTTTTAGTGGGAAGGGAGGGATAAGAATGGCCCATACACAGTATAAATAAGTACATACACAATATACACACATTTGAAGGCGCAGTAGACAGACATGTTATTAGCTGAAAATAAACCATTTATTCTCAAAAACAGAAAGAAAAGCACAAAGGCCCTGATAACTGTGCATAATCTAAATGACAAGGCTTTAAAATAAAGAGGAGAAACAGCTTACATAAGTGCTCTGGATGATTCTAGTTATAGCTGAGCCTGTAAGTGAATGCAAAACCCTGGAGTCTATTTCTAACGAGCTCCCTGGCTCCTATATTAAAGCCAGATGCATTTCTGCAGATGCCTCAAAGCGGGCAGCACACATCCAATGGTGCAGTCAAGGTGGCCACTGCTACAATGTCACCTCTGTCAGTCTAACATGGTGGGCATCCTATGCCCCACTAACAGCAACATCAGGACGTAACATTAGGTGTGGGGAAGCAACATCCACTCATCAAGGGGCACCTGGAATTGACACTGTTGCCCACCATTCGCAACTGTGTCCACCAACACTTGGTGCTACCAGTGCATGGAACACACCAACCAATATGCAGCAATGACTGCAATGACGTCACTTAACCCATTCCATATTCTCTACCCCAGGCTTGTCAACCGGGGAAGGTAGCCCATCCATGAGAAGGAAAACTGATCCTAAACCTCCTCTGCCTTGTGGGATATCTATGGGAGAAGAAAAGGCTAAGGAGTAAACCATACAAAAATCTGGGGTGGAGTCCCCAAGACGCCATATGTCCGCCTCCTTCTGGAAACTGGCAGCCAAGCAGGTGTCCAACGTATTGCTCCACTTTCCTTTGGACCACATCAGCGAGGCCAAGAGGTGGGTCCTGTCGTCTGGGCAGCCCAGGACTTCAATACACACTGCCTGGGCTTGTGCCTCGGGGAAGTCACTTCAGCGCTGCTAAGGCAGAGATTTGACTTCACCACCTGAGGCGCACTCCATTGTCTCCTCAGACAGACATACACAACCCTCCTCGCACACAATGAACATGCATGTACTGAGTCCACATCTTCCCCTCCACCCCAACCCAGCTCAAGCTACAGCCCAGCAGTTAGGAGTCCAGCAAGCAAAGCACCCCGGGCAGCCCAAACACAGCCAGATCAACTAAGGGAAATAAACTAGGAAAAGGATTGGCCCTTCAATCCAAACAATGTGGTAACACTACAGCCCAGCAGTTAGGAGGGCCATGCGGACAATCAGAGACAAAGTTGCCGCCACCACCACCAGAAGTGGTACTGGTTCTTCCACACAGAGTGAGCTTATAACGCTAAATGTGACATTTCTGTATTGCATTGTTTGGGGGGGGGGCAGCAGCAAGCACTTTTGGGAGTGAACCATTTGGCTAAGGAAGACTATGATTGTGGACTCACTTGAGCGCTCACCTGTGCGAGGTGGAAATGCAGCAGCTGTGGCAAAGGAGAGGGCGACTGCATTCTTGTCCTTCTTGTGGGATTCACAGGGGCTTCTGACAAGCCGTTGCGAAAACAGGATGTTGGACTAGATGGGCCCTTGGCCTGATCCAGCAGCCAGGCTCTTTTGTGTTCTTAAAAGCCCACTTTTCTGGCACCCTGGCTGACCCAGCAACATTCTTTGTTTACTAGCAACTTTTCACCGGCAAGATGTTCTATTTCAAGGAACTGTGCATTGCAGGGGGATGGACTAGATAACCATTGGGTTCCCTTTCCAACCCAACAATTCTATGCTTATGAATAGAACATTAAAACCTGAAACCCATCAAATATTGCAATCTATGAACCTGGACGTTACTATTAAGGCAACAAGCGTGCTAAAAAAAGAGGACAGACTTCAGACAGTGCTAAAAAAGCTTAGAGGGGCCCCAACAAAAAAGGGGGGGGGTACTGATGGAACAGCAAGGACGTTGAGAAGAGGTAAAGTAATGTAATGTAATGTAATGGGGTTGCTATGGTCTCCCAAGGGCCTAGACCAGGCCTGACCACTCTCCTCCCTTCCTTCCGATGGCTAGGAAGAATTCCCAGCTCAAATGGAAAACACAGGCGTCACAGAAAGTGGTCCCAGCCATGACCCCTGGCACAGACTGCAAGGAGACAGGGCTGGGAAAAGACATCCCTGAGATTGTGTCATGATTTAGCCAAGCAGGGCAAGTGGCACTTGGGACTAATAATAGCCACATTTATAGAATGGTCTTACTCAAACTACATCCCAGGATGCCTTGCATCTTACGCAGATGCCATTCTTTTTCCTGTCCCGCAGTTCATTTGGGTCAATTGTCAATATCTGTTGGGTTATTTTCCTGGCAAATTTTGGGATTGCGGTTCTGTGCCTCCTCAATACAGCCAGTCTGATTGCCACCAGCGGTTACCAAGGGGAGCGTTTCCCCCCTCAAATACACACAATTTTGCTGTTACTCCAGGGTGCTGTGACTGTGTGAACGACGGCAAGCCACTGCTCCTCTCCATGGGAAGACAGCCAAGGGAAGTAACAGATCAGGGGAAAGGAGCCTGTCTGCTGGCTATCACAGCTGAACCAGACAAAGCTTTCACTGAACAGCACCAATGGTAGAGGCCCAAAGGCACCAGAGAGGGAGCCAAATTTTCTGTCCTCGCATGGCCTCCAAGGAGCAACAGATAAATCTTTCCCTGTCGCTTCACAACCATCCTCGGGTAGTGCCGCACCCAGTTTACATTACTCTGTTTTCCTGGAAAGAAAAGAGGAGCCATCAAAGAACTGGCTGGAGAGAAGAGGGGTTGGGCGAGTCCTTCAACCAGCCTCTTTGAAGCGATGGAGCAGTGTTGTTCCAGGATTCAAGCTGTTTACTTCGCAAAACTTCCTGGGAAGAAAGAGAAATTTCTAGGAAAGCAGATAATCCTCGGGGACTAGAAGGCTGGCTCACACGAATGAGGATAGAGGCAGAAATCAGTAGATAATGGAATGACAGGGTCCCCCCTGGTCACTCTGCTTGGTTGCTTGCTTGGAACAGATGCATCCTGTCCAAACTGCCCTTGGCCCAAACATCTTCCCAGCAGTAAACTCATGGGACTTTTATCAGGAGACCAATCCATTAAATCTGAGAGGCAGATCCATTCACTCATACCAGTAATTAATATTTAGGACAAGAGGTTCACTTTTCTTTTTAACGGCACCCTCTCATCACCTCTTTTCTTCTTTCTGAATAAACTCATTCACAGCCGCCTTGCTAACAGTTTTCAGGAGAGTTGTTCAGGATTACCCAGAGCAGAATGCTGAACTGCACACAGCTTCACCAAAACACAATGGGCAAGGCTGCAGGTGTGCTTTGCCAGTACAGGAAGATGCTCCCTTCTGTGTCAGGACTGCACAGATTGGCAACAAACAAGGAGGAATTCGCAGCTCTATCTGGGCGTGATGGATATTGAACCTGGGATCTTCTGCATGCACAGCATGGGCTCCTCCACTGAACAATGGCGGTCACCTGCAACCGAGAAGTTGCAGTATTTTCTTCCTGTAAAAGCCACGTGCCTCGGTTCCCACCAGGAGTGAACACAAGCAGAGCCCATAACTAGATCTCAAATGGTATGCTTCAGCCTTCAAACGTATAAATAAGGCCTCTGGAACACACGCAAAGTGCCTTTCCCTCGCAGCCATACAAACCAGGAGCAACAATGACACCTTTTAACTTTTTTTGTTCTATTGAAAATCACCTGGTGAGGACTTGGCTCTAAGAGGCAGGGTGCAATTTAACTAGATTAACTCAAGTCCTTTGGGCAGAGGTCGTCAGCTGCATAAATCTGGTTTTGGACACCTCCTTCAGATTTACTGATGTTAATGTTCTATTGAACTGTGTGCTGGTCCATTGGAACCTGACAAAGGGACAATATAAGTGGCTTCTAGGGGCACTTATGGTGGCTTAACACCCAATGCTTCAATACTGGAAAGAGGCTACTGCCCCCAACGACACAAGGCTTGACTCAGCTGGCAGTATATAAGATAAAGATGTTCCTCTAAACACAAGAAAGCCAGGAAGTTGTCTGTTATATAGACTCTATATATAGATCTAGTTACAGGTAGGTAGCCGTGTTGATCTGCTCTAGTCAAAACAATTTTTTAAAAAAATCCTTCCAGTAGCACCTTAGAGACCAACGAAGTTTGTTCTTGGTATGAGCTTTCGTGTGCATGCACACTTCTTAGATGAAGTGTGCATGCACACGAAAGCTCATACCAAGAACAAACTAAGTTGGTCTCTAAGGTGCTATTGGAAGGAATTTTTCTATATATAGATCTATTTGCTTGGATGTCTGAGCACCGGTTTCGTCTGCACCATCAGACGTCTCTCACAATCCCCTTTATTTATATGTATAGAACACATTGTCTTGATTTATTATGGTTAAGTTTCTATTGTTTGTCTTTGTTTTTGTTCCTTTTTGAAAAGTTCAATAAGAAACTCTTACTCAGAACAGACGTAGGTAAGGCTCAGCCTTCTTCCTTGCCATGACCACCCAGACATCCAGGAAGCAAAGAGTTATAAGCTGGGCTTCATCACATTTCCCAGAGCTGCAGCTACTACCTCCATGCATGGCTTGGTACCTTGCTGTGAGTGTTGAGATTCTGTCATTCCCAGCCTTAACTCATCTCTGCAACTAACATGCCCTGGTGCAGCAGAGCTGAGGCAAGGTGTGCACTTTGTTTTTTGCATGTTCTCCAATGATCGTGAATGAAACCAAGGCCGTGGCCACACTGTTCCTTCAGCAAAAGAGAAGCGGCACAGAATGCAGTACTGGGAGTGGAATCCAGCTTTCTTCCTGCCTTAGTTACTAATAAGACCAAGTTTATAAGCCTTATGACTCCACAGACATGCTTGAAAGTAAATGCGAGTCATGCCTGCTGCTATCTCAAAAATGAGAGTGTGTTTGTGTGTATGTGAACAAGATATCTGGTGGCTGAAGCTTCAGTGCCCTACATAGCTCCATTACCCTGCACCAGCCTTCATCCACCTGGTGCCCTCCAGATATTTAGGACTAGAACTCCCATCAGCCCCAGCTGCCATGCACTGTTGGGTGTTAAGAACTTAAGAGGAACCTGATGGATCAGACCAGTGGCCCATCTAGGCCAACATCCTCTTCTCCCCTCTTGCAGTTTCCACCAACTGGGATTAAGAAGTATTGCTGCCTCCAACTGTGGAGGCACAGCATAGTTGCTATGGCTAGTAAACAATAGGGATGGATGATATATCAATATATCATCCAAAACCCAGTTTGAAGTCCATATCATGATACTGGTTTCATCATATTCGACCCGGCAATATATTGCGAATCATGATGTGTGTGTGTGTTATGCAAAAATCACAATGTGGGGGGGGGGGGGAAACAGTGAAGCCAGTCAATGCTTCTCTTGGTTCCTGCAGCCTGTTAACTCTGTTGGCTCAGTTCTCTCCTGCCTCATGCAGGGGGCAGTTAATCACAAGAGCAGGCGCTGCCAAAAATCACGATGCAGGGAAAAACCATGAAGCCAGCCAATGCCTCTACATAGCTCCATCCTTATTTCAGACATTGTGATGTGTTTGGCTGGTGATATATCACAATGTCGAAAACCAGATATTGCCCAGCCCGTCATTGATAGCCTTATCCTCTATGGATTTGTTCAATCCTCTTAAGTCATCCAAAGTGGTGGCCCTCCTGTGGAAGCAAGTTCTGCATAGTCTCACTATGCTCTGCATGAAGAAGTACTTTCTTTTATCTGTCCTGAATCGTCCAACACTGAACTTCACTGGATGCCCAATTGTTCTAGTGTTATGAGAGAGGGAGAAGAAAAAATTCTCTAGCCACTTTCTCCTTGCTATGCATAATTTGATAAAACATCTGGAGGGCACTAGGTAGAAGGCGGCTTGCCCCACATCCTTTAAGTGGCAAACCTAGGGTATGTCTTGCAAAACAAAAAGTGTGCTGTTACAATGAGGGGAAATGATGCACACAGTCGTTGAATTTAACTACAGGGAAGATCTAAACCAAAGGACCATCCCAGAATACATAAGCTCAGCTGACAGTATTAGTTACTTCCCACTTTCTGTTCCTCACAGGTGGCATTTCTATGAACTCCTGAGGGTGCAGCGCCTTCTTTGTTTACCATTATTTATACAGCACTGTTCACACACAAAAAACCTCTACATCCAACAGGATGCTCCGCCTTGACAAAAAAAGCCATAAACCACACTGTTCTCAAAAGGAGAAACATCTCAGGCACTTCTGGTCTGCTTCACCAGGGATAAAAAGCGATGCACATCGTCAGTTTTTCCTACCAAGCTGGCTGCCAGCCACAGACAGTTTCAAGACTCCTAACTGCCCGCCAAAAAACGACTGCGGCTGTGGCTGCTCCAGCTGACGTGCCAACATGATTGACATGCAGGACCAAGGCATAAATTCCTGCCAGTTATGGGAACACTCCCTCAAAACATGCGTTGCCATGGCATATCCCTGCATGGAACACGGACTCGCAGGGGGACAGCAGAGGCTGCGTATTCAACTGGGATTGAATGCGACCGCAGCTCAGCGGGTAGAACACATGGCATTGCATGTAGAAGCTGCCAGTCAGCCTCCAATTAGAAAGAGCACGAGGGAACAAGCAATGGGGAATAATCCCTCTGCTAGAAAAACACGCAAACACACAGAGCTGCTGCCAGTCAGAGTAGATAGTACTGGGGATGAATGAATAGTCTAACCTAGCATATGGCAACTCCCAATGTGAGGATATATAATTGTAGTGATGGATGGGATACCAAGGGTCATCTAGACCAAACCCCTGCAAAGCATAGACAATAGGTCAGTCAAATAATGGATACTTCCATGGGATATCCGCCGAGCCTGCAGACATCTCCAAGTGGCAAAGGTTACCGTCTAAGACTACCTATGTAATTAAGGACAGCTGGAACTGTTGATCGAGTGGCAAAGATAAGGGACTGTAGGTTTCCGGTCCATCTTGGGGCCTTCCAATATTACAGCCTGAGGGAACCATTTATGGTACATAGAACGCTTCCCTAGAATCTACCCTGTTCGTTACAAGGGGATGTGAGGTAAATTTAGGGCACACATCATTCATTATGCTGGGTGAGAAGGTTAAGTTGGCCTGGTTGGTTGTCCTAAAGTAAATGAAACAAAATAGAAAATTCTTTCCAGTAGCACCTTAGAGACCAACTGAGTTTGTTCTTGGTATGAGCTTTCGTGAGTAAATGAGTACAAGAAAAAGACTGACCACAACTAGGAAAGATTTCCTCCCTCCCACCCAGTATTTTTATTTAGACACATTTTGCCCAATGGAGAACTTTCTTGAGCTATTTGTAAAAATTAGTACACTAATAAACCTGCCTGATGAGTATACACTGGATGTATCTTCATTCTGCAGACCCCTCCCTGCTAATGATTCCAAGGGAGCCTGGCTCAGAGCTTGAGCACACACTCTACAGGCAGAAGATCTCAGCACCTCTCTATTTACAAAGATGTTTGAGGTGGGCAAAGGCCTTCGGCGGAGTCTCTCTTTGAAGAAGCAGACAATACTGGGGTTGGATGGACTTGCTCAGGCCTCCCACAGAAAAAGCCTTGCCTTGTGTCCCACCACCACCACTGGCCAAACCATGGCTGTATGGAATGCAGGACGGGGCATTCCTGGTTGTGGCACCCAGTTTATGGAACTCCTTATCCCACTGGGTTCAGTAGGGCCCGATCCCTGTTGGGTGATCATATGCCAAGAAGGGCTTGTTGTTTAACGAAGAGCTTATTTGTGAGTCTGGAGAGGCTAAGAAAGTCACCCATTAGTATTTTGCCAAGTTGCCCCTTATATTAGCAACTCAGGCACAACATTCCTTGTCTCCTTCACTCCCTGCCAAGTAGATTCCCCTGTCCCCTTCCTGGACCAAAGATGTACACTGCTTGTAGGCAGAGATGTATTCAAAACTCAAAATTTGCTCTGAAAGCTAAGAAAATGCAAGTCATGCTCCAAAAAACTTAGTACAGTGGGTATATAATCATAGAACTGTAGAGTTGGAAGGGATCCCCAAGAGTCATCTAGACCAACCAATCCTGCCCACAGCCATGCCTGGGTGGGCTCAAACCCCAACCTTCTGGTTGACAGCCAGACACACTGACACACTGCACCACTGTGGAGAAGTTTTTATTCTGTCATTTTTAAACAGCTGCATAGCTTACAATGCGTGAAGGGGTGTGATTTAAATGGGGGAGGGGAGTATTGCTTTTCGGTTTCCCTCTCTCTCTATTTACTGTATTTATATTTTGGTGACCTATGGCTATAACAATTATGCTTTATTCAACTGATCTATAGCCTTAATAATAATAATTCCACCACCTTTCCATCCCCCAGTCTGCCTTGGGTTTTCTTCAGTTGCTTGCACTCCTGAGACAGGGACAGGCTCTCCTTGCAAAATGCAATTAACTGCAGCCCCCAGCTGCTCAAGATGCAGAGAGTGACCGCATGAAAATCAACAGCAATTATCAGCCCTGCTTTTGTGCAATGCTCTCTGACTGTCAAGTGATGCACAGGCATTAATGGCTCACCAATTCATTGGGGTGCATTTCCAGATGAATGAACATTGTTTGCATTTTCTCCCCCGCCCCCAACCAGTTCTGGCTTTAGCCAGGCTAAGTGATGCATCAAGCCCTCTTGAGTTTGATTGAAAGCAAAATATCAGGTTTCCAGGTATCTGTGGGTTCAGACAGCTCAGCTAATACAAACCGAGGCCCGTGAAACAAAAAATGGCAAGGGAAGTATACAAGCTCACTTAGTGAGAATGTGATCAACCTGGAGCAGGCTTTCCTTTTTGTTCCAAGCATTTCAAACTTCTGGGGGTTTAGGGAGGGGACTGTATTTATTACTATCAATCAGTGAGGACAACCAGTCAGCAGCTTAATATGCTAGGGCACCAAACTGAGCAGCAGGCAAAATCTCTCAGCGCATCCTCCAACCCACTGTGCACAACAAACTTGTGTTTTTTACTGGTCGTGGATGGCAATGCTCTTGCCTCCAAGATCAGAGGCTGTATGCTTCTGAATACCACTTACAGGAGGGGAGAGTGCTATTTCACTCAGGTCCCACGTGCCCGTTTCCCACTGGTGACATCTGGTTTGCCACTACAAGAACAGGATGCTAGACTAGATGCGGACAGCAGACTCCTATGTTCTTGGGGTTCACCTCTATGCTTGACCTTCCAATTTTTTCTGATGTTCTCATCAGAAGAGCTTGGCAGCTGGATCAGACCAAAAGTACATCCAAGCCCAGCATAATGTTGTCAAAGTAGCCAACCAGATGCCCCAATGGGAAGCCAGCAAGCAGGATCTGTCACCACAAGTGGAATCCAGAAGGTAAGAACTGGGGAGAATATGCTCATCAAGCAAGTGATGCTCTCTAAATGATTATTTTACAAAACAGGTATTATAGGGAAGGTTTATGCATTTATTTGTATTTAATTCATGAGTCACCTAATTAAGCAAATATTTTCGAGGCAACAAGGCTGTGCACTTGTTCTCTTCCCATCTTTCTAGAAAGAGGTAAAAAAGCTGTGACTGGGGAAGAGACAGTCAATGGACTAAGGGGCATGCTGCAGGCTTGTTCTAGCCTGGAGGTCACCAGTTGCTTGACAATTGCAGTGTTCACACATAACACTAAGCTAGGCTTGGTCTTATTGTGGTTTATCTGCTTTGTTCTCCTTCCTGGCACAAGCCAGGAAGCCTCAGCTTCCCATTGCATCCACGCCAAAGACTGTCAATGGTTGCTCCCTAGCAACCCACAATCAGCAAGCCAACAACTAACAATGGCTTCAGGCTGGCTAGTGATTGTGGTTTGCTAAGGAGCAACAAGCCACAGGCTGAAGTTCAGAAATAATGGGAACCAGGGATTCTGGTTTTATCCTGCATGCACCAGGGAGTTTTTCCAGTAAGAACTTGGTAAGTGGTACGGAGCATTCATAAAAAGAATGAAAAAGACCCTCAACTGAATGCTTTCCCACAGGCAGATCGGCAGTATGATTCCTTCTACAAAGCACTTTATATTTGAAGTTGCCCAAAGCATGAATGCTGGCTGTTTGAATTGAATGGCGCGGGTGGGGTCTATTCTATGGCAAGTCAACTGAAAAGCAGCTTCAGTACTGGAGGGAAAGAGAGAATTAAGTGGGGGGGGGGGAGTTGGCCAACATTCAACTCCCATCCTCCAGTTTTATCTGGTTATCAATTTTTCCACCTGAAGCTTTTGCAAGAGGGACAGTCTTTCAAACACAAAGTTAACTGATCTGTCAAAAGAGCACACTTAGAATAGAAGCATGTTTTTGTGTTAGATTGCCTGAAGTTAATATGAATGAATGAATGACATGTGCTCAAAAAGCAAGAGGATTGCTCTGTGGCACCCTGAAAGCTACATTATTCCAAACAACTGACTACACCAGCTCTGATGACAATACTTATTTTCTACATTGCACTCTTTTGATTCTAGACCATGTAGGTGAAGTTAAGTCCAATGTTATTAGCTGGCCTGACCAGATGTACCTAGGTCAACTAGTATCAGCCACTCCTATTATATTTTAGAATAAACCAATCTGTTAATTGAGGGTTATATGGGGGCTCTTCCTGTATACAAAAACTTCCATAACAAGGCAACCAGGCAGGGGGCTATTTGCCTCTTCTGTGCAGAACACACCACTGTTTCATTGTCTGTAATTCTGTGTGGGACAGCGGAAGTTGATCACTCTAAGAAGAACAGGCATTTTGTTGAAAAGGAATTATTTCCAGGCTGTCGTCAGGGACTTAGCCAAGGGGGACCTGGCAATTGCCTGTTTCCAGGTGGGCAGATCTACAAGCAGCCACGTGGTATGGTTTACTCTACCAAACTGTGGGGTGAAGTGACCTGAATCAATGCAGTGTGGGCAGAGCCCTATGGTAATAAGAGGGGAGCAGCACCAAGGGAATCCCCCACCCAGGTTCACAATGACAAACATGCAGAGCTACAACAGAGGTTCTCCACTTAGCCCTGGCTTTCCCCCTGAAAGGCTGTGCAAAGGGGATGCAGGAAGCGCACAATCTGGGGAGGGAACAATGACAAAGCTAACCAAAGCCCAGCTATGGAGTCACAATCATTCTTTGCAGGCTGTAAAAACTTACTGCTGATGACAAGCGCCGTTTCATTTAAGTCTGGCACCACAAAGCCTTGTTTTTGTTGACTGCAATGCTCTTTTCGCACATAAATTTCACAGAGTCCAATTCCTTCTGCCAAGCTGCAGCGTCCTGCCAAGTATTACATTTCCTTACAAAACTGTGCATGAAATATTTTCAAAAAGGTATGACATTCACATATCTTTTCCTCCATCAAACTGGAGTTTTTCAAAATCAAGTCCAAGGCTGGAAGGAAAATGCTACTTTCCCACTCACTCCCTCGTCCAGCCCTGCCGTTAAGACTTATGGGTACTATGAGCGAGCTTTGCTAAGCTGGCAGCTGTTCAGCTCAGCCCAGGGAAAAAAGATGGTGCCTCCCAAACAACCTTTATGTAAGAAAAAGCAGAGTTGTTACAAGCGGGAGATGAAAACAGATCTTCGCTGTATTTCTCAAACTGAAGATTGCAAAGAATTAGTCAGAAAGGGCAGAACTGGCCATGCAAGGACGACAAGCGAGATCAGAAGGGACTACTTGTGCTAAACAATGCTTGATTGGAATCTCAGCAGCTATCACACTCCTATGTAGAACCGACTGCTGGAGCAGAGAACAGCAAGGAAATCTCAAAGAAATGACACCTGCTAAATTCTACCATGTGAGAAGCTGCTACCAGAAATGTGGGGCTCCCTTTTGAAACAGCCTTCTTCAGCCATCCACAAAGAGTTTGTGGCTCACCAGCCCCAGGGCTGTCACTGGCAACTGCTGTTAAAAGCATCTGGAAGGCACCAGGCTCTGGTAGGCTGCTGCACTAAGGCGTAATTGTCACAAGCAAGAGATGAGGAGGAATGGCCTGTGCCTGAGCCATATTCATAAGTGGGGGAATTCCTTGCTGGGACTCATGCTAGCTGAAGACTAGATGCTGGGAAGAAGTTTCCTATCTAATTTTCTACATGCAGGGAGATGTATGTGTATGTGTAGAGAATCACTGTGGTGCATTTTGGAAGGAACTGCAGAACAGCAGCAGAGCACCTGCTAGGCACACAGAAGATGCCAGGTTCAATCCCCTGAATGTCCACTATGAAGGGCCTCCAAGCAGGAAAGACCCTTCTCTATCCAACACCTTGGAGAGCTGCGGCCACTCAGAGAAGACAATACCTGGCTAGTCTGATCCTTGGCTCCTAGGGCAGCAGAACCTCTTTCCTGACAAAATGTAAATTTGAACAGGCAAAGAGACAAATGAAAAGGGACTTGCTGCCAGCTGCCATAATTCAATGCAGCCTAACCAAGACAACAGTTCTTATTTTCCTGGATTTTTGCATCACACTGAAGCATTTCACTTACATGCTACATATTACACTCGTTTTCTGCTTTGGCTTTAAGCTGATGCAGCTGCTAAAGAAACCTTAAACGAAATAGGATACATGTGTGTGAGAGAGTGAGAGAAGGCTGCAAGATGGGGAGGCCCGTGAAGCAAAGCTAGAAAAAAATATGCAAGTTTGCTACTGCCACCTATTACATGTGGGCTGGCTTTGCCATGGTTGTCTGGCCACCTCGTGAAAGGGTAAGTCTGTTTCCGTTAGCAATTCTCCTCACCCCACCCCCAAGCAGAGCCGTTATGAGTCGTCCGCCTTGTGTGACATTTCATTTTCAGGAAACAATTCCTGGCATGCTGGGAAGTATGACATGTCTCCACAGTGCCAGGGGTTTCTTCCAGCCAGCAGCTCATGACCAGGAAAGGTGGTGATACAGCCAACCTTGCAATGTTCCAGAACACCACACCTGTTCATCCGGAACGTATGATGAGATTTCAAAAAATAAATAATCAAAATCTAAACCATGAGATCTGAAAACACGATCAAGCTAAGTTAAGTTGCCACTTGGGTTTCTGACCCTTTAGGAACTTGTCAGTCATGGAATAGAAACTGTTAAAGGCTGGGATGTGGGGAAGGCTTGCAGGTGCTGAGGCCAGCATTCTTTGCAGCAAGAGTAGGCACTTATTAAGCAGCTTGTGGGATAAAGCAAGCCTGGAGTTGAGCTTTATTAACCAATTAAAAAGAACCTTTCAAATCATTATTTATACCCAACCTTTGTAAGGATAAATTTTCAGGCAGCTTACAACCAATATCAAAATATGCAGTATTAATAATGAGGAAAATCGCAACAGGAGAATATCAAAATATAACTACTGACTGGATCCTCCCCACAAGGCAATTGATGTAAGATCACATCTACACCTTACATTTAAAGCACATGGCTTCTCTCAAAGAATCCTGGGGAGTGTTTGTTAAGGGTGCTGGAAATTATAGCTCTGTGAAGGGTAAACTACAGTTCCCAGGATTCTCTGGGGGAAGCCATGTACTTTAAATGTGTGGGGTGGATGTGACACGAGCTGTTCCTGTAGTGCTTTTTTTGGAGGAGGGGAGAGAAAATGGGATAGTCCAGCTTGAGGAGGCTCCAGCGTCTTTTTCCGATGCCATGTAGCTTCAGCCAATCTCTTTACATTTGGTTTCAGGAGCAGGTGCTAACCTGATACACAACAGGCAATATAAGCAGCCCAGAGTTATCTTCTCCGGCTTATACTCATGGAAAAATAATAATTAAGGCAGCCTTCTTTCACCTGGTGCTATTCAGATGTTTTGGACCACAACTGCCGTCAGCCCCAGCCAGCATGCTCATGCTCCCATCAGCCCCAGCATGACATGACCATGCCAGCTGGGGCTGATGGGAAAAGCACACCAGCAAATGGAAAAGTCTTATGTGAAGTAAAGATGCTGAGGCAGAGCTGGGTGACCAGAACCAGCTAGAAGCTTCATTCCACTTCCTTTTGTGAAGCTGAAAAGGCTTAGCAAACCAGGTACACCTCAGTTTTATACAAAGGCCCCAGCTGGCATGTTGCAGGAAGGGGAGCCCTAGAACATGTTGCTATTTCCAGGACATGCTCCCTCCACCTGCCTCTTGAACAGGAACATCATTTCTACATTTCTGTACCAACAAGAGAGTGCCCAGGAAGCACACAAGGAACCAGAAGCTATCAACCTCTGAGTAAACACATATTGTCTTAACAACAGTTGCATCTGACCACCACAAGCCTCAGGAGGCAGCACACATTTCCTCTTAAGGGAACGGAGGCAGACACACATGCGTCCAGGGTACTTTGCACTAATGACCTTTTCACTCTGACAAGCAGACACAGAGACTCTGGGGGTGCAAGCCATACAGGAGAGGGAAGAAATGAGCTAGGCCATGTTCATTCACTCCAGCTGCCCCTTAGGAAGGGCAGGAAACCCTAGTGACAGGCCTGAAATCCATGCCTCTAAGAGTGCACTGAAAAAAGGATCCAACCAAAACTAAATCATCTATCCTACCCATCCATCAGAAGCCTTCTGTACAAACCTTACTTATAAACAAAAAGGAGAGCTGCTGGCACAATGAGCTCAGCACCTAGTCCAGACACCAGAGAGAACAAAGTGAAGCTCTTTCTGCTCCCTAGTGACCCTCATCAGAAACAGCCCACTCCTGTTCCCAGAATGCTGCAGCCCGTGGGATCAGACAAACTTTAGAACAGTGTTTTTCAACCACTGTTCCGCGGCACACTAGTGTGCCGCGAGATGTTGCCTGGTGTGCCGTGGGAAAAATTGAAAAATTCAAGAGAATTACTTTATATATAGTCAATATAGGCACAGAGTTAAATTTTTTAACATTTTCTAATGGTGGTGTGCCTCGTGATTTTTTTCATGAAACAAGTGTGCCTTTGCCCAAAAAAGGTTGAAAAACACTGCTTTAGAAGGTGCTCATCTCTAAGATAGTCTTCCCGCACAGAACCAAATAATGCTGGCATTTTTCCTGTAACTGGCAGGACATTTTCTTCCACATCAGAGTCAGGTTTCTTGTCCAAATGAAGTCGATGCAGTAATGCAAGGGAAGGGAACCTTTTTCACCCTGAGGGCCGCATCTGCACAAAGGGAATCTTCATGGGGCCATAAGCAAGTTATAGATGGGGCCAGAGGCAGAAGTGGACAGGTGTGACTTTCATACTGTAGCCTGCATTTCAGACCCATAAAATCCAGAGGCTTCTAAACACACCTACCCACACCCAGAGGCATTTTCACAACTCAAGGACAGATTCGAGGCAAAGGCAATCAAAGAAAGTCGAGGACAGGGCCACTGAGGAGTGGGGTCTGGAGAGTCCTAAAATCAGAGAAAGGGGACTGAGACTCCGCACCTTTGCCACAATAAACCTATCAGTCTTTAAAGGTAAAGGGACCCCTGGAAATTAGGTCCAGTCGCTAACGACTCCGGGGTTGCGGCACTCATCTCGCTTTACTGGCCGAGGGAGACTAAGCCACTTCTGGCGAACCAGAGCAGCACACGGAAACACTGTTTACCTTCCCGCCAGAGCAGTACCTACTTATCTACTTGCACTTTGATGTGATTTCGAACTGCTAGGTTGGCAGGAGCAGGGACTGAGCAACGGGAGCTCACCCCATCACGGAGATTTGAACCGCCAACCTTCTGATCGGCAAGCCCTAGGCTCTGTGGTTTAACCCACAGCACCACCCACGTATCAGTCTTTAGAAAGTACCAAAAAGACCCCCTGTTGTGTTGTTTCCCCTTCAGGAAGCCAAACACAGCAACTTCTTGGGAAGTTGTTACATGCACAATTTTTATCATAAAAAAATACAGCCAGGTCTAACAGGCTGGAGAACAAACTCACCTGGACATCATAGAGAGCTACAATGTTCTCATGCTGAAGTTCCTAGAAAAAAGAAGAGAAGCACTTGAAGAGATCATCCCTGTTCAGTTAGGGCAGCAGCACAAGTGATGTGAAGGTCAGTAATAGAGCGTCGTGATGTGGAAGAAATGTACAAGAAACCCGCTCTGTAAACTATAAAATAAATGTGACTTCTCCTGCCAAGCTGTGACAGGGGGGAAGAAATGTAACCTGCCTCCCTGTTATCTTATGTTGTACATTTACATTTGTTGTATATTGAATCTGGAACAGGGGAAAGATAAACAGACTGGCTGTGTTTGCTCCTCCTGTTAAGTCCCAGTTAATGCTTTACTGTCCCATGTGCACTTTTGCTCCTCCTGCCTAGTGAGCGGATGGCATCTCTCCATTCTGGAGCCAAGGTTGGTTCTCATAATCGCCACCTTTTTTTACCAGCCACTTTTTATCTACTGTTTTTTCAGCTGCTGCTGTCTCTCAGTGATTTCCTTCCCCTTTTTTAAAGTGCTGTTTAGTTGGTTCTAAGATTAGGCAGCTGCAGTTATGGTTCAAGGTGAACGAGGTGGGGTCATTTTAAATGTTTTTTTATTATTATTCTAATGACTGATACGTGTCTACTTCACCTGCAATTTTGTTTTCCTGTTGTGGTTAACACTAACCTCAGGAACTGGGTAGGGAAGGTTCTGCCTGCCTCTGCTACCTCTGCAGTGGGGAAGGGCTGCAGCTCAGCTCTGGAGCACCTGCATTGCATGATGGGGCAGAGCACATGGGCTGGCTTGGAAAAGATAGTCCCACCTATTCTGGAGTGCAATTGGGGGCCTAGTCCATAACTCAGCACCTCCAGGTAAGACTGGGAAAGACTTCCTGTCTGAGATCCTGGAGAGCGGCTTCCTATCACAATCAACAACCCTGAGCTATGTGGGCCAAGAGTCTGACTGAGCATAAGTGTAATTCCTATGTCCCTTCTAAAACCAGCTCTTAATTTAAAACCACAAGGACTGGAATCCTGCGTTTTCTTTTTCGGGGAAGTGCAATAATCACATAATTCGCATGCAAAGAATCTCAGGTTCAATTGCCAACATCTCCAGGAAGGCTGGGAATGTTCCCTGCCTGAAACCTTGGAGAGTCGCTGCTAGTTGGTGTAGACCAGTGCTTCCCAAACATGGGTCTTCAGCTGTTTTTGGACTAAAATTCCCATCATCCCTGACCACTGGTCCTGCTAGATAGGTATGGTGGGAGTTGTAGTCCAGGGGTGCCCAGTATGTATCAAGGGGACATAACCACGTGGGGACATTTTAGAGGAAAAAACTTCTCAAATTTACTGTAAAACAAGAGATACATTTGTTATTTAAAATATTTGTGGTAAGTGAACACTGCTGCACTTCATGAAAAAGGTGCTGTCCTCCATAGCCCAGGAACTGCTCGTTTATCAAAGAAGGGGTAATCACGTTATGAGTTGCTTGACAACATGCTCAGAATAGCTGAAATGTTTGAATTCCTGGTAGTGTCTAAGAGGGGTGTCAAGAGAGCACACGAGGTGACATATGTGGAATGATCTAATTTGCTAGCTCAGTCTTCCCCCAACACCAAACCCTCCAGATGTTTGGGACTACAACTCCAATTGGGGCTGACGCGAAGTGTAGTCTAAAACATCTGGAAGGGCATCGTGCTGGAGGAAGGATGAGTTAGGTCACTGAAAAGATTTCCAAGAGGTTGCAGTATTGCTGAATGTGAACAGAAAAAAACCTGTGTGGGTGAGAGAAACGTGTGTGTTAAAAAACAGGAGAGTGCTAGGTACAAGAAAAAGAGTCCTGGAGGTGAAGTCTGGCACCAGCAAAGACAACAATGCCAAATTTCACTGCACTGGAAATTGTGTGACTTTGGGGAGGGGGTATCAAGTTAAGAGGAAGCAACAGCACACGACCCTAAAGGTGGAGGGGGCATAACTTCTGCTGAGGGGCTACTGCTAACTGGTAGAGCACCTGCTCTGCAGGCAGGAGATCCCAGGTTTAATCCTCAAATCCCAAGTGAAAAGAGTTTAGGTGAAGGTGATGGGCAAGGCCCTGGACAGCAGACAATACAGAGCTAAATGGAACAACAGTCTGACCCACTATTAAGCAACCTTCCATGTTCCAAGTTCTGATCTGGGGATCAAATAAAGTACCCCAGTAAGTAAGAAGTTGGGCCTCTGTGCTGCTGAATAATCTCTCTAACATCTCTACTTCCCTGTAAGACAGATCACGCATTGTTCCTTTTGAATCAGTTACCCTAAAAAGGACCAGGTCAGCCAAATGACAGAAGCAAGTGTGAAAATTCCACACCCCTCCAGAAGCTGCCACCCACAGCATTCCAAGTTCAGTGCGGGAGGAGCTTTAGAAAAATCAGTACAATTAAAACAATGTCCCCTGGTAGAGAAACTCTAAGTCTTCTGCCCCAAGTAAATTTGAACTCTTCACCAAGAAACCCTGAATTATCATACATCATCATCATCATCATCATCATCAATAAGGATAATTTGTATATATTTGCTTATTTGGCATAATTATACTTTTATACTTCTGTTTCTCATGGGATATAGCAGAATAATAAAGCATTAGAGCCTGCATCCTCAGCTAACATTTGGGCTTCTGAGATTTCAGCATCAAGTACCATTCACCCAGACAAACTTCTGAGTGTATCCTTGCAAACTATGAAAGACTAGAAACTAGCAGACATTAATAAAACAAACAAACAATTATCAGGAAGCTGATTTCATTGCCTGTGTACTAAAAATGCAACACCTATCTCTACAAATTTTCATTCTTTTTAATAAGTCATAAACAAAGATGCTGAAATCTGTGCTTTTACTGTGCTTACACAGAAAGAAAAATCAAAGAGCTGAGGCCTGCCAATATTCAAGCCCTCCGCACCAGTCATCTAATGGATTTGTCAATTTCTAGATGGAGAATCCCAATGCATTATTTGAAAACCCTCCCAATCTTGGCCTTTGCAGGAAGACATAAAATGCTGGAACTGGTATGACTATCTAGGTATGAGGATTAAGTTTCCCACCCATCCTCTGAGGACACCTTGCAGGAAGGATGAAGTTTGGAAGAATATCACAAACCATACCTTCAAAATTTTTATTTCTTTCCCAAGGAGGAGCTGAGATTTCGACAAGTTCTTCTTGTTGATGCTTTTGATGGCCACTTCCCAGTCAGTTTTCTGAAAAGAACAAAAAAGTGTTTTAAATCCAAATAAGTATCCTGATTTTCTGTGTTAAGCAGCCCAATGGCCCTAAGATGTGCTTCTTTTTAAAAAGTTCTCTAGACCAGTGATCCTCAACCTGATGCCCTCCAGAGGTTTTGGATTACAAACTCCCATCAGCCTGTCAATGGCTATGTTGGGGTTTTCTGTCTTTAAGAGTGGTCAATATATGCAGTGAGAATGATGGGGCAATAGGAGGTTGGCACCTCAGACCTTGCTAATGAGCTCTTATTTACTTCAAGTAGCAGGTCAGCAACTGGAGGCTCCAGGGCCAAATCCAGTCCCCTTTGGAACACCAACTGGAACCCCCAGTTGCAATCTGAGACATGGCAAAGGTGGCTTGAAACTGCTTGGGATGAGGAGGACGCCTGGGGTCCTGGTCCCACCCCCTTCCCCCCTGAGATTTGGAGCATCAATATTTTCCAGTCATAGGAACATAAAAGCCTGCTGGACCGGGCCTAGTCGAGCATCTTGTTCTCACAGTGACTAGACGCATATGGGAAGTCCACAAGCAGGAATTCACAACAGCACTCACCCCTCCGTTGTTTCCCAGCAACTGCTATTCACAAGCATTCTGCCTCCAAGAGTGGAAGTAGTGGGCAATGAGAACTGCCCCTTTAGTTCCTACTCCTGATTAAAACAGGGCCTGTGGCTGCCTATTATTACACTAATAGATGATTCCCATTCCCTTTTGTCAGTTTCCACTTCTAATGGTTGCATTTGCATTTAACTGCTGTACAATATCTTGGTTGCTGCTGTTCTCCAACAAACCACAAGCCCTCTCACAGACAAGCAAACAAGCAGTGGGTTGTTTCTCCAAAGCTTGGGTTTGTTTTTTTCAGCTGCTCTTGCACTGTGCCTCTGTAAGCTTGACAAGCATCTGGGGTGGCCTAAGAAACCCTGGTTAAGAAAGACTGTTGAATGTGGACGTAATGCCAAGCCATAGTTGAAACAAGCCAGGGTTTGTGAGCTAACAAGGCATAGCTTTACATGAAAACAAAACATGGTTAGTCTGCTAGGGTGGTTTCACCAGTCTGAACAAACCACCTCTAGGCTAGACACAGCTTAAGAGTCATGTGCAACAGCAGCCACTACACAAGCACAATTGAATATTCTGAATCACAAATGACTACAAATTGCAAGGCTCTTCACATACTTTATTACAGATGAGTGGAAATCTGTTTCCAATAGACTTAAGATATTGAAAAGATTGAGGGTAATTCCAAATGTAAACTGATCATCTCACAATATGAGTGCCTGACTCAATTTTCAAATCTCCCCACCCCCTTTTAAACTTTGCATTTCAGTTATGCAACAGCTTTTTGTTGTGCTTCAGTCAGTCAATGCTGTCATCTTTTGAGTCACAAACTGTTCTGGGAGGTGCCAAATAGGAAAAACAGACCACTTAAGAAGGCAAGAAAGATCACAGAGCTGCATGCTGTGTGGGGAGGTGTTAAGTTTGAGTAAAGTTAATTTGAAAGTACCTTCAAATTATTGACAACTGCCTAGAAGGCATTTTTGCCCTGCAAAATTGTTGCTTTGTTTTTTATCTACTGTACATAATGCTTTGCAAAACAAAAGTGAGCTCCTGACCTAAGGAGCTTACCACCATCTCCTTTTCAATGGGATAAAGGTGACAAAAGGTGGGGAAGGATGGGCAACAAGGAACCCTCTTGCTCTCATTTGTTAGTGTTATTTCTTGAATTATGCAGCCACCTATTAATAAATATTCCTACTTAAGACAACAATGCTGAACATACACTGTATCTAAATTAAAATCAACAAACACAAAAGTTATAGAAGAAACAATTTTTTTTTCCAGAAGAGACACCAAAAAAAGTCCAGATTTAGAACACAACTGAAAAGCTTGGGTGAATTAAAATGCCTCCACATGGCTCTGAAAAATCACAGAGAAGGCAGCAGGTGAACCCCTCTGGACAGAGACTACAATATTCCATAGCTGAAATGCTTCTGCTGAAAACCCCCTCATTGGCAGGACAAGGTAGGTAATCCATGTGCTCTTTTTACAGAACTGAAGCAAGGGAAACACCAACTTGCCAAAGGTCCAAAGCTAGATAAGCTTGTAGCAAAGGGGGAAAAAATATAAGCTTTAGGTCAAGTTACTGGGCTTATGTAAAAGGGGTTATTGAGGTCCTGAGGACACAGTGGCAGCAGAAATGGGGCAGATTTATCCCTGAGAATAAAGGAGGGGGGGGCGCTGATGGCCAGCAAAGCTTCCCATAATAAAGGGCAGCAAGGCTGGGAGTGGTGACATTTAAGAAATCGTTACCAATCTGAAGAGAGACAGTTTCCCATTAGCTCTGCAGTTACTGGATGGGGGCAGGGAATAAGACTGGTCTCTGCTGCCCCTGCACTTTGAGAGATTTACAAGTAAGAGAAAAGGGGGGCGGGCAGAGAAAGGAAAGAGGCAGTCCACCCTGAATTTTTAAACAGTTTACCTGGCTGAAACCTTTCTATGCAATTGCAACTAAACAAGCGAGAAAGGGGGCAGCAGGAGCCCATAACAACAGGTTGACATCACCACCACCACCACCACATCTGCTCTGCTTTGAAATAAAAACAAAACAGGCGTGAACTTTAGAATAAAAAGGCGGAGGAGCCACATCCACATTCCACGCCCCCCACCCCCGAAAAAGCGCTGCTTTACAAAACACCTGACCTCAGCTGACTCTCCAGAACAGGCTAGCTGATGTCAACAACAAGGATGGCCATAGGAGAAACAAAACAGATCAAAAGGCAGAGAAAAGGGGAGATGCTGAAGCAGAGCTGCTTGCGGACTGACCCCTTGACTTATTCCAAATATCACCTCCTTGACCAGTCATGCACACAAACAAACACACACACACATGTGAAAGGAAGGAGATGGTTGTATAACCAGCCAAGAGATGGGCTAAGAGGGAGAGGGAAAGGGAGGGGAAGAGGAGTCCGCCACCCTACCCTGCTGGATTTACCTTGCGGTGGCGACCTTTAAAGACCACAGCGAACGCTCCATGCCCTATGAGGTCCTTCTTGCTATATTCAAAGTCTCCCACCACCTCCATCCTCCTTCAAGGGGGCATGAAGCCCAACGGGCAGGGAGGATAAAGGGAGACCAGCTGGAGAGAAGGGGCCGCCACAGCAAAGGCTTTCAAAAATATTAAGCTCACATCAGCAACCCAGGCTGTGGAGGGGAGCAAGAAAAAGATGAGGCACCAAGCAGGTTGACTAGGGTGGGTCTGTCCGTCTCCCTTCCTCCTGCCCGCCCCCAAGGACGGGAGGCAGCTGCGGGCATGTTGCTTGGGGAGGCACAGGCCGGGGGGCCCCAGGCGAAGGGGGTCGGGGGATACTGGCTGGCTGCTCCGGCGTCCCAAAGGCGATGAGCGTTTTCTGGCATGGGGGAAAGGAAGAAGGAAAGGAGGACAGGGAGATTAATCCTCCTCTGAAGGGGAGAAGAGGAAAGAGGGACCACAGAAGGGAAGAGTGAGCATTTAGGTTCCTTTGGGCCCTATATAAATTATTGTTACTTATGTAATAGTAAAGGCCAGAGATGTGCAAGCACAGGTCGCTGGGTAAAGGTGGCACAGGTGAGTTTTAAGGCTTCAGAAATGAAAGGGGGTGTTAGCACCTTTAATGGTTTGTTTAAATATGAGTAGAGGGCTTATCTAAGCTTTTACGGGGGGGGGGGAGCAATAAAGCCTAAAAAGGTGGGGAGAGAAACAAAATCAAAGACCCTTGAAAAGAAAGGGGACCACAATTTAATAACATGCCCAAATGGGGTTCCATATAATAAAGGAATTTTAAAAAGGGTAGTGACAATCTATATCAGGGTGGGAAGAATGAATTGTATCCTGGGGTAAATTATATAGAATACAGAGACACCCCTTAAAAATGGGGAGGTGAGCAATTAAGATACCTATTTCTTTCTTTAATTAAAAAAGGGAAAGGGGAAGAGGCATATCCCTGAGTGGTGATAGGGAGAAAGGTGGATTCTGCTGCTGTTGTTGTTTTTAAGCCTTTTAAGAGGGGATGGTGGAAAGCCTACCAACCCTTTTTAATGGGGGGCGGCGGATAGAGATAAATACAGAAGGCCTGTAAATTGGGAATGGGGAATTGGGGGAGGGGGTTCCGGCCCCCCTCAGGGGTCCCTCATCACGGCCTTCTTACATTGTGCCCCCCACACCTCGTTACCGGCCTGAAGGGCTTCCTAAACCTCTTTCCCACCCCCACGAAAATAAAAATCAAGGCAATAGACCCTAAAACGGGTGGAAATAAAGGGGTCAGGCTCTTTCTAGTCCTCGGCCACAGATATCTCCGGGTGGGGGTGAAAGGGATAAAGGGAGGGGAAGAGAGAGATCCTGTCTTCTCCTCAGGCCGCTGCCCGCCGCCCCACTCGCGCCTTCCGCCGCCGCCGGTAGTCCTCCTTGCCCCGCCGGCGTCCGGCTACGACTGCCGAAGCCTCCGCGCGGTGCAGCCGTTCTTATAGGACGCATCGCGCAGGCGCAAGGCTTCGTGTCTCCCTCCGCCGGGATTGAGAAGAGGGCGGAGGGGAAATCAGAGGAAGAGGAAAAAGAGTCCCAGCGCGCGCTCCCGGGAGGGAAGGAAAAAGGCGGGGATTGACGGCGACGTCTGTGAGGGAAAGCTGCGAGAGGGAGGGAAATAATGGCCTTGGGTGCCATTTTGTTTTTGGTCAAGATAAGCCTATATGGTACAAACACAAACTAAATAAAATTAATTAACATATGCATGCTCACCATACACATATACAGCCACAAGTTCTGTCTGGCCAGGCATTGAGTCGCCTTTCAAGCTAGGAGATCACACTTAGGGTTGGTTGCCAACTTTTCACACCAACCCACGTTCCTCTGCCCAACAGCAGGTTAAACCTGCACAAATGCACTCCGCTTAGAGGGTTTTGTTGCTGGTGATTAAGGGATATATAAATCTTGTCAGATAAAAGGTACGGTGGGTGTGATGTTCTAGCTTTTCTCTGTGCCCGTCTGTGTAAATTACAGCTGAGGCCTGTTTTGTTTCTATTACTAACTAGGCAATTCACCTCATTGTAGGACTGCCAAGTTTTTCACCACCATACACACACACACACACACACACACACACATATATATATATATACACACACACACACACACACATATATATACATATACATATATATACACATACACACACACATATACACACACACACACACACACACACATATATATATATATATATATATATATATATATATATATATATTTCTGATCAGTTGGCAATCCTAGACCAAGCATGTTGATCTTACCTCAACATGCTTGGCAAAAGGCAATGCAGCACTGCGTTGAACCAGGGTTCAAATTCCCACTCAGATAAGAAGCTAACTGGGCAACCTTGGGCCAGTCATTCTCAGCCTGGCCTACCTCACAGGGGTGTTGTGAGGATTACGTGGGCGGTTGAGGGGGGGGAGACATTCACTGCCCTGAGCTTTTGGAGGAGGTGGGATGTATGTGTGCAATTAAATATATAAATAAAGAAATAAAATAATTAACCAAGCTACTCCAGACCTCCAATGAAGGAGAGTCCACCACCTTCCGAGGTGGTCAATCCTCATTTCTTTGGAGGTTTTTAAACAGAGGTTGGGTGACCGTCTGTCAGGATTTCTTCAACTATGATCCCTCCATTGCAGGGGGTTAGACTAGATGAGCCTTGGGGTTCCCTTCTAACTCTGCTTCTTTATCTTTAACGGATTCTGTGAAATGTGCAAACACCCACACCTCCCCAATAAGGCATGACACTGACGGCATCACCCTACACCTGGAAGCAACATCCCAGCCGCTTTGGCACCAGTGCACACCCCACTTGGGAGCACATTTGAGGCATGCGGCCAGATCCCACGAGGTGACATGCGGAAGAAAGTTTGCTTCGGTGCGCAAATCTGCTAGCGAGACAGTACAGTTGGGAAGGGGAGCGCTAAAAGTCGGGTAGATTTCCCGTTCTTCTTCAAAAGGAGGATGCATTCAAAGCAAAGTTTCGGTGGGGAGGGAAGTAGAAAATTCAAACACACAAACCACAAATCCATTTTTCACAGGCCTGCCCTGAAAAGCGCATGACCTTCTAACGGTATCACATGCGCTCTGGCTGTGCGCTGGTGGCTTGAACTCCTCGTAAACAGGCCTTGGGAGTTGCTGAGCGTCAATCAAGTGCTTCCGTCCATCAAGGCAACGCAAACGGGTCACATGAAGCCCTACACCTTCCCCCCCACCCTTGCTCTAAGCGCTTGTATAAATTATTTCACACACACACACACACACGTCTCCTGCTTCTTTTCAGAATTTGTTCCATTCACTCCTCCACAAAGTCTCCACATCTTTTAAATTCACAGACAGTGCCGGATTTACGTATAAGCTAAACAAGCTGTAGCTTAGGGGGCCCCCTCTCTTGGCCCCCCAAAAAAATTAAAAGGGAAAAAAATCTGGATGTACATTTCCAAAATATAAGATTTTTTTTAAAGCAAATAAAATAAAACCTACATACAGCAACAGTGTTTTTGTGCTGTGTAATCTCCTATGGTGTAAGTAATGGGCCCCGCTTGCTAGACTGCTCCCTAAAATATCACTTTGATAAAATACATATTTTGTTATGTGCAAATGGCTTTAGATGCCTATTAGGTCCATAAATTACAATGTAGCATATATACAACATAAAAAAATGACAATTTATTGTTGACCAAGGACAGCTGGACATATAAAGGGCCCCATTACCTTCAGTAGTTTAGGGCCCCATCAAACCTAAATCCGGCCCTGTTCATAGAGTTGTGACTTTGCTTTCCTAGTGGCTGGTCCAAATGCAAATGGTAATCTGAAAAACTGTCTTATTCTTATGACTTATAATGTGCTTAAAGTTTTCTAGATGCAGAACAAATTTCTACACACACACACACACACACACAGTGTGCCTTTGTATCCAGCACCATATAATGGCGTGACTGTCTAATAAAAGGAAAAGGGGATGAGGAGGGGAGAGAAAAACCAGGAAATTATGCATGTGCTCTTCAGAAAATGACATAATATATTGTTTCATTTAATAACCATGATCACCTTTGCCAACTGACTGGGGGGGGGGGGAATGCCTAACCTGCTCTTGTGCTTTAAAGTGGATTGCAAGGAAAGCTGGCAACTGCTCTGTTGCACACACCTTGGAAAACTAGAAGGTTTGCAGACAGCAATTTTTTCCTTTTACAATGTTCAAGCAGGTTATATAAACATCACGAGACACACCTGGTGGAATCAATTCACTGGGGTCATTACCCCAGGACCTATTTGGAGCTTACCTGCCCGTCAGGTGACAAATTAATTCCACTCCACATGCACGCAATGTGATTCATCATCCATCACACTCGCACCGGCTCCCTGAAATACGAAGGAGAGTTCAGAGGACACCTGACCCAACCTTCTTGTGTATTATGGAGTGGACATTTTAAGTAACTTTCTGTATAGAGCTGACAGATGAAGAATCAGAAGCTATATCCACACCCCTTCCCCCTTTTCTCTCTTCTTTTTCCTTTTCCTATTTTTGGTTTGTGTTTCTATTTAGATCAGGGTGGATTTGATTTACATCAAACTGATTTAAATCACAATTTAAATCACTAGTCAGTGAGGCTCAGGGTGGATTTAAATTTTATAAAAAATCGGATTTAAATAAAAAAATCATTTTTTAAAATTTAAATCCACCCTGAGCCTTACTGACTAGTGATTTAATCTTGATTTAAATCAGTTTGATTTAAATCAAATCCACCCTGATTTAGATTAGTTTTGATCTTTGATAATAAAAAAGATACGGGATATATGAGATTAAGCTTTGCATATTTTATTTCAGACTTCAGTAAAACGGATGGAATAAAAAAAAAAATGCAAAATGTGAATCCCTGGGGAGAACATTGCACAAATGGGGAGCCACTGCAGAAAAGGCCTGCTCTCTCTGAATGTCTCGTGAAGGAGGCACATGAGCAAAGGCCTTGGAGGATGATCACAGGGGTCTGGGTTGGTTTATATTCTAATGGGAACACTTTATTGCATATTATAATTCTGGGTGTTTCTTTGCCTCATTGACTTTGAAGCCATGCTAGCCAGGGCTGATGGGAACCATCCTGCAAAACTCTTGCAGCAGCAAAGGGCAGATTAGGCGATCCTGATACAGAGAGCATCTAATGCCAGCTTTTTACGCCACGTAATTCTCCTCTGCCACTTTTCCTGTGCAATTTGGGGATTAAGCGCCTTGACCTCGCTGCTGGCTTCCTCACGAAACACAGCTGGCCTCCATGGTTGTTCCAGGATGAGGGCAGAGACATGAGTGAACCTAAAACACAGGGTTAGGCGCTGTGATAAAAGAGAGTATGAGGGACCAGTAGCATTTTTATTATTAACAGAGAACTCAGCACTGAGGCCTTTTTAAAAAAAAATTCAACCAGTCGGGTCTTTAGATTCAGATTTCCAGTTTGTCGTTCATTAAACGCCGTGGCCCAAATTGGCGCCCCCACCAATCGGCCACAAGGCCATTTCTAGAAAATTCCGGCCCTCAACCAATCATTTGACGTCGCCTGTTGACAAGAGGCTTCCCTAGGTCTAGACTGAAAACTGTGTATTTTACAAATCAATTCCCCCTCAAAATGTTTGTTAAAAATAGGTAATTTATTGGCCACATGCCCCTTTCTGCCTCCGGCCCTGCACACTATCCCAATGTGGCCCCCAGGTGGTGGAGCGGAGTTGAATCCGGCCCTCAGGCTTAAAGTGCTGCTTAAGAGCCTCGGAATAATTGTATCAAACCAAACCAGGACCCCCAAATAATCTTGAGGAGGCATCAGCTTTGGATGAGAAAGCCATGAGGGGAAGGTTTAACTTGCTTAATAGTCAGTGCTGTTCTGAGTGATGGAAGATCTCCTCAGGGGTCCATTGCAGCCTGCAGCTCTGTGCTGGAAGGAGACACATTTTTCTTAAACCAGAGCCTTTAACAAGACATGTTGGCAGGCAATTTAAGAACCAGAGAGAAAGCCATTCCCCGGGGATTCCCGAGGATGCCACTGTGCAGCTTGTCAAAACCACACCTGCCATTTATGTAGATAAATCAACTGAAGCTGCTGTTGATTAATTGATGGTGGCCTTCTCTCAACAGGGAGCTCCCTGCTCATTTTTTGGAGGCGAAGGACATTTTCGGTGAGAGGGGGCAGAAAAGAATCAAACCTCCGTCCTCCACAAAGGGATGAGCAGAGCAAGATACCGCAGAGAGACACCCTCAACAGGGAATTATTTCAGCAAGGAAATAAACCGGAAGCCCAAACAGAAATAGATATGTCCGGAGGGCAAGTAAACAAGAGCAGGAACAGATAAAAATTTTCCATTCTTTTTCGCATTAGGATGCTCTCTGCAAAGTCTGGCTCCGTGGCCATTTGCTGAAGTGTTTGTGGGTCTTCTTTCACTTACCAGAAAGATAACAAAATCTGGATATGATCAAACTCCCTCTCTCACGATATTCGGAGGTTTGAGGCGAGGCAACCAGAACTGCAAACAGTATTCCAAATGCAGTCGCACCACAGATTTGCACGAAGGCATTAAGATGCCGGCAGTTTTGATCCCTAGAAATGGATCCCTTGCGCCCCTAGATCACAAGCCGGAGAGAAAAGAAAGCTGCTCTTCCGCTGTTTGCGGGTTTCCAAAGAGGCATCTCGATTGGCTGCTCTGGGAACATGGATGTTGGTCGGAGCAGATGGCCTTTTCTTCTAATCCAACAGAATAATGCTTATCTCCTAAATTATCATATTATGGATTTAAAAGGCGATGGCCATTTTGCTTGGATGGCTTAACAAAAAATAATAATGGGGGGGATCATTAAGGCAATTTTTAAAATGATTTATTTATTATGTTTACAAAACACATTTTCCTCCCATGTGCTTAAGGTAACATGGCTTAACGCTCTCCCTGTTTTATCCTCACAACAACCCTGTGGGGTAGGTTAGGCCGAGAGAGATGGGGACTGGCCCAAGGTGACCCAGTGAGCTTCACGGCTGAGTGGTGGATTTGAACCCTGGTCTTGGCACTGTTACACCACATTGGCAGAGAAAAGCTATTTATTTAAAATATTTATAGGCTGCCTTCCTCCCTGGGCACAGGCCTCCTAGGCAGCTGAATGGAGAGAAATGATATTAGAAGAGAAAGGGGGAGGAAGAAAGTGGCACGCTTTCCCTGACCTCAAAGGGACTAGTCTCTTTGGTAAACAAATAAATCCAATGTCTTATGGAATGTTAACTTTCTCCCCTTGACCACTGTGACTCATGCACCGGTAAACATTTGAGGTGGTCCAACTCAGAGATCCACATAAAATAATGGACCTGGGTACCGTGAGTTCAATTTCAATGCGTCTGCCCCAAGTTAAACTTAATACAAACCATTATTTTTGTTTAGCTGCTAATGATGTTTTACTCATGGAATATTTTTTTTGCATTTGATTCTTATTTGTAATCGGTTTCTTTTTCGCACGTGAAGAGAATGTGTTGTTTTTCTGCGAATTATGCTACTTTAAACTGGGAACTTCGTTGTGCTTCCCGTTTTTCCATTTCTGACGTTTGACACTGGTGCTTTGAAAATTCACTCTGTTTGGCGTTTTAAGGTAAGCTGCAAACCGCTTAAAAGAGAGCTTCATCGATTTATTTATCATTTCTCTGGACCTCGGGGGTTCTATCAGTGCTCAAACCTCCTCTCTTGCTCCTCAATGGAAGCGTCTTGATTCCAGCCTTTTCCGGCACTCCGCACCCAGGTTTGCGATTAGGGAGAGAAATAGGGTTATCATCCCTTTCTCAGGCCATGGCGGGGTGGTGGTGGTGGGCTGATGCTGGCCTAATGCCACATTGTGAATCCATGGCTAAAATGGGGAGATTCGAACTCAGGACCTTCTGGATTGCTTCCGCTTCAACTTCTAGACTGCGCCAGCTCTCATTAGGGAAGACTGGCAGGGTGTGGGTGTGTGCAGATTTCAGACAACTGTGAGCAGCAGCAGCAACAACTTAGCAAGAGGCATCAACTAGCCCAGAAGCCGGCTGACAAGAGAGGAGAGGACTCCTTTATCTGGATCCAAAAAGAGAGAACAGTCTTGATTCAAGTAGCCCCCCTGAAAACGGCGGGCTGGCAGGCCGCAGCCTGCGCCAGGAGGGGAAACCGCCAGGCTCCATTTGTGACAGTCCTTTCCTCACAGCTATCGTCTCCATCTGTTTAAAGAAGAAGGAAAACATCGAAAATATCTGTATTTTCCCTTTCCTCAAAGGCAGGTGCTGAAGGGGAGCCTCTGGCTGTTGCTGAACTACAATTCAGATCAGCCCCCAGGAAGTATGGCCAGTGGGTCAAAGATGATGGGAGTTGTAGTGCAGCAAGATCTGTGGGGTCCCCCACAGGGTGATGATACCCACTTTTCTCCTCCCAAAAATCTTGCGAGGTAGGTCAGGCCGAACAACAACTCGCCCAAGCACACCCAGTGAGATCCGTGGCTGATTAGGCCTGACTTTCATTCGCTAGGCTACACAGCCAACAGAACTGAAAATGTGGAACTGTAGGCCCCTTTGGGGGCAGAGACCTGCCCTTTATATTCTTCTCCCCTTAATTTTAGTTACGCTTTAAATCAGGGATAACCAAGGCGTATGTCAAAGACTCCCAACACCCACTGGGCAACCACTGGCTGGGGATGATGGGAGTTGTAGTCCAAAAGGACTTGGACGGTGCCACATTGGCCCCCCTTGTTCTAAATAGCCAGGTACACTACCTCACTTTTCTCTCTCACACACAGGCAGTGACACCACAAGTGCGATGAAAAGGGGAGAGAGGCATCCAGGTCACGTTCCTTTTCTGAAGATAATGGAGTGACCCACCTTACAGGCAAAAACCCCTGCCTTGATATCTCAAGGAACTCGCAAACAGCCGGGGGGGGGAGGGAACTTACATCCTCAGACATTTGTCCTTCCCACCGCTCGCTACCCGTTGTCCGTCGGGACTCCAGTCCACGGCAAATACCTGGGAAGGGAACAAGAAGAGGGTCAGTCCACAGCCGCTCCGAGGGGCTTGGAGATGCTTTTCTCGAATGTGCCTCGGTGGGCTTTGCCAAAGAAACAGCAAAGCGAGAAGAAAAGAGCGAGCAAGATTTCACCACTACGGCCCGCGCAAGCTCCCAGCCATCTTGAGGACTAGCAACTTCATTTTCCATTTTTGTGCGCGGAAAAGGTAGTGCACGCTCAGGTTCTCAGCGGGCTGAGTTCAGGAAACGACAACGGGTTATGTGGGGTGGGCATAATCATGCGCCAAGCGCCACCATTGGTGATGGGGCTCATTCAGCCTGCCCTCCACCAGAACCATGGCAGCCAGGCTTTGGGTGGCACAAAGAGTCAGGATATAGAAGCATTTAACAGATAAGGGAGCAAGGATTGAAACAGGCCCTCTTCTGAGCCTAGGGCTTGCCGATCAGAAGGTTGGCGGTTCAAATACCCGAGACGGGGTGAGCTCCTGTTGCTCGGTTCCCTGCTCCTGCCAACCTAGCAGTTCGAAAGCACGTCAAAGTGCAAGTAGATAAATAGGTACCGCTCCGGCGGGAAGATAAACGGCGTTTCCATGTGCTGCTCTGGTTTCGCCAGAAGCGGCTCAGTCATGCTGGCCACATGACCCGGAAAAACTGTCTGCGGACAAACGCCGGCTCCCTCAGCCAGTAAAGCGAGATGAGCGCCGCAACCCCAGAGTCGTCTGCAACTGGACTTAACCGTCAGGGGTCCTTTACCTTTACCTTTAAACAAAGTTCTCCTCTCCTGGCGCCTTTAGAAGAGCTTAAAATCAGGAACTGCCTGATGTCATTTGGCATGTCCGGGTGCAGGTCAAGTGATGATGGATCTGGCTGAAAGGGGTTTTGGCTCCAGTTCCCTACCTCTGATCCACAAACCACCAACGGGCCAATTTTGGGGTCAGGGTCCTCAATCTGCTGCCCTGTCCTCTCCCACCGAAGCAGCCACGAGGGAAAACCTCACCGCTGACTAGGGCCTTACCTCGTCCGCATGGCCAGGAAGGTCGACAGCCAGTTTCTGTGTCTTGACGTCCCAGACCTTGAGCGTGCTGTCGCTGCTCCCGCTGACCAGCAGGCGGCTGTCGGCCGACCAAGCGATCTGGTACACCGCCGATACGTGCCCCCGCAGGGAGGTGAGGTACCTAGCGTGGGGAATGTGTGTGTTAAGACTGTGACGCAAATGTGGTTCATCCCCCTTCCCAGAATCAGCCTACGAAGAGCCTCCGATTTTCACCTTCCCTGCTGGAACACCCTCATGAGGACTTGGAACTTGTTTTACGAAGACGAACTGGAAAACTGAAAGCAATCGTAAATCCCAAGGCACAGCTGAGGCCTAAGACCAAGCGTGTGTGCACTTTTAATTAAAATATAGCCCTTTTTAATCAGGGAGTATTTCCATACATTCACCATTATTTTCGTAGCTATTCCTTTAAAAAGTGTAAACCGGCTTAAGATAAAGGGAAACGGTATAATTATTACGGACTTACTTGCCCGTTTTGCCGTCCCACAGCTTGACGGACTTGTCAAAGGACGCACTGGCAATGATCCGCGTGTCGGGAGAGAAAAGGACTTGGTTGATCAACGCCTGGTGGCCGGTCATTCTCCCCAGAGGCTTTTTGTCCTCTGCAGGCACCCAGAGGAACAGCGTGAAGTCATCTGACCCGGAGACGAGCCTTTCGAGCCCCTGGCCCTGTGGGCAGAGAAAGCAGCACCCTCTTTCAGTGAGAAGAATGGGATTCTGGGACATCGCCTCATTCTGGGGCCGAACCCCCTCCCAAGATGCACCAGATTCCTTGCTAATCAACTATACCCAAGGGGGCCCAATGAAATTAATAGGCACAAGTTAGTCACGGCTGATTCTTTTCAATTGGGACACAACTCAACAAGCTTCAACTTGGGAACTCATTGGCGCAAGATGCAGCCAGCTGCCCAAGACAGAGGCATCATCGCTCTATATTTAAAGCACAACTTTAAACCGTCATAGCTTCACCCATAGAAACTGGGGAACTATAGTTTGTTGACTGTTAAAGGTAAAGGTAAAGGGATCCCTAACCATTAGGTCCAGTCGCAGATGACTCTGGGGTTGTGGCACTCATCTCTTGCTTTATTGGCTGAGGGAGCCGGCATACAGCTTCCGGGTCATGTGGCCAGCATGACTAAGCCGCTTCTGGCGAACCAGAGCAGCGCACAGAAACGTCGTTTACCTTCCCGCTGGAGCAGTACCTATTTATCTACTTGCACTCTGACCTGCTTTCAAACTGCTAGGTTGGCAGGAGCAGGGACAAAGCAACGGGAGCTCACCCCGTCGCGGGGATTCGAACCACCAACCTTCTGATCAACAAACCCTAGGATCTGTGGTTTAACCCACAGCGCCACCCGCGTCCTGAGGGTGCTGTTAGGAGAGCCCTATTCTCCTCTGCGGAGCTACAGTTCCCGGAGTGATTTAACAACCAAACCCTTTGCCGAGAGCTCTGGGAGCTGCAGTCGAGTGGCTATTTTGTGGCCAGGGCAGGCAGGAGGGCAGACTTACCCTGACTTGGTTGTACCTCTGCTGTGCTTTCTGCTTTATCTCTGCCACTGTAGGAGGAAGGAAACGCAGGTTAGGAACTACCCGCAGCCAGAGGAACTTGCTTGGTCAGAAGGCTGAGCTCCCAAGGACGCTCAAAATTCTGCATTTCATGCTGCTAAAGTTGTAGCAACAGCTTCATTTCTCCCAGCGAGAGAGAAAGAGTAAGAATTCCCCCGGGAGGTTGTGGACTCTCCTTCTTTGGAGGGTTTATAAGCAGAGGTCGTATGGCCATCTGTCACGGATGCTTTAGCTGAGATTCCTGCATTGCGGGGAGGTTGGTCCCTTCCGACTGTAGGATTCTATGATTCCCTGCCCTGAACAAAATCAAAAGGAGAGGCGGGAGCCTGGTGCCACCCAAGGGCGCAGTGTGATCTTACGGGATCCGCTGACGTCCTGGGGGTTGACAGAGGCCTCGGCCGGCTCAAAAGCCCCAGTGCGGAGAACATAGTCTGTGCTGAGAGCCATGGTGTTCACCCAGTGCGCGTGACCCTGAAGTGTGCGGCAGAGGACTCCCTGGAAAGCGGAACAGAAAAAAGGGCAAATCAGCCCCTGACTCGCAGCTCTAGGCCTGGCGGTGTCTCTCGGCCTCCCCCCTGTGTGAACTGAGCTGGCCTGAGTCCTCAGAAGCCGGCTGCAGCGCAGAGCTAGGATTGCGGGCAGAACGGAGCAAGAGAGCAACTCTCCCCACTTGTAATAATAATAATAATAATAAAATAATAATAATAATAATAATTTATTTATACCCCGCCCTTCCCAGCCAAAAACCGGGCTCAGGGCGGCTAACACTAATTAAAATCACAGCAAAAACATAAAACACAATCAAATTAAAATAACAGATTAAAATACAAATTTAAAAATTCAGTATTAAAACTGCAGTCTCATTTTCACATAACCCACCAATAAAAGAATGAAGCATAAACATCAAACAGAAACCAACCCAAAGGCCAGGTGGAACAGCTCCGTCTTGCAGGCCCTGCGGAAAGATGCCAAATCCCACAGGGCCCTGGTCTCTTGTGATAGATTGTTCCACCAAGTCGGGGCCAATACTGAGAAGGCCCTGGCCCTAGTTGAGGCCAACCTAGCATCTTTGTTGCTCGGGACCCCCAAAAGATTATTATTTGAGGACCTTAAGGTCCTACCTGGGACATACCAGGAGAGGCGGTCCCTTAGGTACGAGGGTCCTAAGCCGCAAAGGGCTTTAAAGGTCAAAACCAGCACCTTAAACCTGACCCTGTACTCCACCGGGAGCCAGTGCAGCTGGTAAAGCACTGGATGAATGTGGTCCCGTGGCAAAGACCCGGTAAGGAGCCTCGCCGCGGCATTCTGCACCCGCTGGAGTTTCTGGGTCAGCTTTAGGGGCAGCCCCGCGTAGAGCGAGTTACAATAGTCAAGTCTGGAGGTGACCGTCGCATGGATCACTGTGGCCGGATCAGGGCGAGAGAGGTAGGGGGGCAACTGCTTAACATGGCGGATGGAAAAATGCCACCTTTGCTGTGGCTGCAACCTGTAATCCCCAGGATGTGGTATTTGCAGGCATCCAGCCTCCAACGGTATGGAAACCAAGCCTTATGAGGAACGGTTGAAAGAGCTGGGTATGTTTAGCTTGGAAAAGACTGAGAGGATATATGAGAGCCATCTTCAAATATCTCTAGGGCTGTCCCATGGAAGATGGAGCAAACTTGTTTCCTGCTGCTCTGAAGGGGAGGACCCAAACCAATGTTGCAAGAAAGCAAATTCCTACTCAACATCTGGAAGACCTTTCTGATGGTAACAGCTGTTCGACAGTGGAAAGGTCTCCTTTGGGAGGGCTCTCCTTCAATGGAAGCTTTTAAGCAGAGGCTGGATGGTCCTCTGTCTTGAAAGCTTTAGTGGAGATTCCTGCATTGCAGGGGGTTGGACTAAATGACCCTCGGGGTCCCTTCCAACTCTACGATTCCATTCTGTGACAGCGGAGGGAGAACAAAGCCTGATCCTCCACGAAACAACAGATCTTGAAAGCCTCGGGTTCAAAAACTGCCCAGTTGCTGTGGTAGGTGACATCATGGATCTCGCCCTGAAAGGAAGTCCCCAACCCGCTCTCTCCTGCGGCCCACCAGATGTCCCAATGGGAAGATCTCAAGCAGGAGCCAAGGACAACGGCTGCTCTCCCCTCACTTGTGTTCCCCATCAACTGGCATCCAAAGGCATGGAGGGAGAAGCACAGCCAGCATGGCTTGTAGCCACTGCTAGACTTATCCTTCCATGAATTTGTCTCATTCTCTCTTAAAGCCGCCCAAAGCGATGGACGTCGCTACACCTTTCTCCGCCCACCACCTTCCCAGACTTACATCCAGGGGCCTCCAGACCTTGATGGTCCGATCCTGAGACGAGGAGTACAGCAAGTTGTCCCCACCCCACTTGACGCAGGTGACCGACTGCGTGTGGCCCGTCAGGATCTTGTCGCACCAGCCGGCGACCGTGTCCCAGATGCGGACGCTGCCGTCTTTGGAGGAGCTGGCCAGGTAGCGGCATTCTGGGTTCCTGCAGGGGGCAAAACCAGGAAACCGTAAGCTAAGGCTTTGGAACTCCCTGCCTATTGATATCAGTCAGGCGTCCTCATGATATACTAGTTTCCCTGCCTGCTAAAGACTTTATTGTTTAGACCATCCTACCCAGATGTTTAGAAAGTTGACGCGAGTTTTAAACTGTTTTAAGGGTTAGAACAGGCTTCCTCAACCTTGGCCCTCCAGATGTTTTGAGACTACAATTCCCATCATTCCCGACCACTGGTCCTGCTAGCTAGGGATCATGGGAGTTGTAGGCCAAAAGCATCTGGAGGGCCGAGGCTGAGGAAGCCTGGGTTAGAACCTTGCATTCTTTTTTTAAAAAAAGGAAAAACAGAGATTTGACAGCCAGTACAGCAATCCAGGCTTGTCTCCTGTATTTGTGCTGATTCAAGGCATGCTCAACTCTAGGGAGAGAGGTCAGGTTGTGGGATGGCGACTAGCTTAAGGTCACTTCACAGCTGAATGGGAGATTCGAACTCAGGTCTTCCCAGCCCTTGCCTGACATACTAACCATTACAACATGCTGATGGATGAATGGGTTGAAATAGTTCTGCAATCCAAAGTAACTCAAATGATTAGAAGGGTTTTTTTTTTGGGGGGGGGGGGAGAGGTGTGTGTCCAGAATGGGGAGACTTACAAATGCAGAGGCTCCCAGCAGAGAGAAGTAATCCATTTGGTGTGCCCCACGAGGATCCGTCCGATCTGGTTCCCCGTCTCGGGATCCCAGAGAAATATCTGCAGGAAAGGATAAAATCAGAAATACGGCTGTGGCCCAGACGGACTGAGAGATATTGCTGGCATTCAGAGGTATACTGTCTCCGACAGGGGAGGGAAAACATCACCGTCATGGCTAGCAGTCAGTGATCGCCAAAGTGGCAAGAGCCACGTCCAAGGAATCAAGGTTTGCAGAAATACAACACCCTCCCCCCAAGAAAAGCTTTATGGGGCGGAAAGAGTAAGGGGGAGGAAAACCTAAAATAGCCCAGTGAGGACTGAACATGCTCGCTAGCCACGAACACAACTTGTCCATTGGCAGGAAAAAGCAGAGAAACAAAATATGGGGGAAATGGAATGGAGTATCCCCAAAACGGGTATGGCTGGCATCCTGAACAGGAGTGCTTGACACTGCAACAGTTAGTTGGAAACCCTGCTTAACTATGAGGCTGGTCCTTGTCTGTGATGGGGGAAGAGAATACTGGAAGGGGCGATGTGGAATGGAGTATCCCAAAAAAGGGTATGGCTGGCATCCTGAACAGGAGCTCCTGACACTGCAGCACTTTGTTGAAAGCTCTGCTGGTCCTTATCTGAGACGCTGGTCCTTGTCTGTGGACGGGGAGAGAATACTGGAAAGGGCAATGTGGAATGGAGCACCCCCAAAATGGGCATCCTGAACAGAAGTACTCAACACCGCACTATTTCGTTGCAGGTCCCACTTGTACTTATTGGTGAGGACAGCCCTTGTCTGTTGAAAGGGACAGAAGGGAGGGAGAAAACGGAATGGAGGAACCTGTGAAAGGGAATGGCCGGCACGCTGAACAAAAGCAACATTTTTTGCTGCGGGTCCCTGCTTGTCCTCGGCTCAGAGAAAGAAAGACCCAGCCGAGGATGCATTCAGAAGGAGTATCAAGACCCAAAGGTGAGGGACACCCTGTACCTGGCAGTTTTTGCACCCGGACGCCAGTTTCCTGCCATCAGGAGACCAGGCTATGCTGAGCACCCAGTGACGGTGACCTGGTGAAAAACACACACATACACACAAACGACAAAGGGAGTTGTTGGTCAGAAGAACAAGCACCAGAACTTTGGAAACTGCTTTTTACGGAGTTGTTGGTCCACCCGAGTTCAGAATTTTCTATAAATGACCAGAAGCAGCTCTCCACAGTCCTAGCCCCACCTGGATTAAACCTGGGAACTTCTGCCTGGAAAGCAGACTGTCTGCCACTCAGCTACAGTTCTTCCTCTAAAAGTAAAACAAGGTTCCAGTCCTCATGGTTCCAGATTAAGAGCCAACGCAGGAAGAGGACTTATGAAGTCGCACCTCGGCTCCCGAACGCCTTGGGAGTAGAACGTTTCGGCTCCTGAACGATTGAAAACCAGAAGTGAGTGTTCCGGTTTTTGAACGTTCTTCCGGAAGCCGAACGCCTGATGGGGCTTCCGCAGCTTCCGATTGGCTGCAGGAGCTTCCAGGAAGCCAATCAGAAGCCACGCTTTGGATGTCAAACATTTTGGAAGTCGAACGGACTTCTGGAACGGATTCTGTTCAACTTCAGAGGTGCGACTGTACGGTGTTCAGACCGTTGGGTCCTTTCAGCTCAGAATTCCCAATTTTAAAATTTCATTTTATTTCCCAGCATGTATCCATGGCTTGATTTAAATGAAACCACTAAGGAGTTTGCTACATTATTAATATCATCATCATTATAATATTTATATAATACCGCCCTATACTCGTAGGTCTCAGGACAGTTCACAACATAAAGTTACAATATAAAATGTACAAATGACATGATAAAAACAATTAAGGCTGTTAACAATACTAATATATACAAACTACCGTATTTTTCGCTCCATAAGAGGCACTTTTTTCCTCCTAAAAAGTAAGGGGAAATATCTGTGCGTCTTATGGAGCGAGTGGTGGTCCCTGGAGCTGAATTGCCCAGGGGCCAAAAGAGGATCATGCTTTTTATTTTACAAAGAGAAAGGGGGGTGTTGAAAGGACCCCGCTCAGCAGCTGATTGGCAAGAGATCGGGAGAGAGATAAGAGTCCCGGCTCCCTTTCAGCCCCGCCCTCCTTTGTTGAATGTGCTGCAGAGGGAGGTTGGTTGTTTCCCCAGCAACATGGGACTGGCTGATTAGATTATCTGTCTGGAAACTGTAGAAAAGGCTCTCTTTCCTTTAGAAGCTGCAGAAATGTGAGTTGAACCCCATAAAAACGGGGCTTTTCCTCTTTGCTTTTCCCCCTTTGCAAAAGGAGCTTTGCTTTTTCCCCTTTGCAAAAAAGCTGCAAAACTTTTAGCTGATCCTCAAAAAAAAAACCAGGGCTTTTAGAAGAGGAAAACTAGAAAATATATATATTTTTCTTGTTTCCTCCTCTAAAAACGAGGTGCGCCCTATGTTCCGGTGCGCCCTATGGAGCGAAAAATACGGTAATAAAAAATACACTCCCCAACAAAAGCCCAGATTGCTGGAAGACATTTTCCCACAGCCTCACTGAGACTCACCCTTGGCCGTGAAGTGTGGGGTCTCTGTGTTGAGGTCCCAGAAGCGTACGGTTGTGTCCCCGGAGCCACTGGCTAGGTACCTTGAAAAGGACAGGGGGGGGGGGGACAGCTGGGTGCATGCAGATTCTCCAGGGCAGATTCTGGGATTGTGTAGCAGGCACAATCCCATCCTCTAAATCAGGGTTTCCTGCAGTTGCGTCTCCAGCCGTTTTTGGACCCAAATCCCCACCATCCCTGGCCACTGGCCCTGCTAGCTAGGGATGATGGGAGTTGTAGTCCCAAAAAAACCGAAGGCGCAAGTTTGGGGGACCCTGCTCATTGGCAAACAAAACGACAGTCAAACTTGAAAGCCTCGTTATCACCTCACTCAAATGCAAGGAGGTTCCCTGCATCCCTGGGAGGCAAACAAGCAAAGGCACGTCAAGGAGGCTCCAGCCAACCATTTAGTCATCCCTGTAACCAGGGTAGATTTGATTTAAATCAAATCGATTTAAATCACGATTTAGATCACTAGTCAGTAAGACTTGATTTAAATCATTCTTTTTACAGTAAGACTCATTCTTGCTGGTATTCTTGCTCATTCTTAATATTTACAACCAGAGGGAGGTTTCATTTTTAGAATAATAAATTTTCAGAGTAGTTTTTACAGTTATATCAGAAATTACTGATTTGGTTATACAATTAGAAGTACACAGACACATAACTCTGAAATTATTGTGAGGTTTAATAAGTTAACTGTTTATATTGGGGCAACTTTTCTGCTGTACTTTATTGGAAGGAGAAAAATAATCATTTCCTTAATAATAATTTAAATAATGTATTTCACTTAAGCAATAACATAGCACATTAGTCAACTTAGACTGAGTTTTAGCACACAGGAAAAACTTAAAACAAATCCTCATTTCCTGATGAATAGCCTTTGGACTGTAATGTAACTTAAATAGAAAACTATATTTAGAAAGATTTTTCCTCCAAAAGCATTTTATTTTAAAAATCCGATTTAAATATTTTTTTAAAATCCAATTTAAATAAAAAAATCTGATTTTTATCCACCCTGCCTGGAATGCTTTGCCCATTGCTTTTCTGTACTTCTCCCCGACTCAGACCCCGGCTGGACCCTTGGACTTACTTCCCAGTGGGACTGAAGGCGACCGAGATGACGGCCTCGCTGTGCCCCTCCAAAGAACTGGTGCAGCGGGTGACGGCGCGGACCTTGAACACGGCCTGCGGCTGGTAGACGATCTCCACCACCTTCTCCGTCTCCAGGGCCTGCCCTGCCAACGTCTGCTGCAGGGAGGCCACGATCTCGGAGTCCCGCACGTAGAAAGCCAGCGGCAGCGGCTCCTCCTTCGATGGGAGAGAGTCTTGGTTTCAGCTTCAGGCACTGAATGTTAGGTGAACTGCTTTGGCAACAGCGAATCGCCGTTTTTAAAAAGGGAATTTAACATTCCTTGCTTGACTTGGCTACCTGCTCGAAGGCAAAAGATCCTCTGGAACTGGAAATGTAGCACTCAAGGCAAAGGGAGAACTGGGCGCTTCATGCGAAGCAGACTCTCTAGCTCTGAGCCACAGCCCTCCCCATAAAATTAAAGCAAGATTCTAGTCCTCATGGTTCTGAATAAAGGGCCGATTTGATTAGGGCAGTAGTAAGCTGGCAGCAGCTCTCCAGGGTTCCACAGGTGATCGTTCTCAGCCCTAGCTGGAGATGCCACTGGGGATTAAACCCAGGACATTCCACGTTTGGGAGTTTGGCCGTGTTTGGAAGGAAGAGACAACCCCGACCAGAGAAGAATGGCAAATCAAGTCGATGGACTATGCCAAAATGGCAAAATTAACTGGACAGCCCAGGAATCAAGAAGACAAGAATTTTTTTAAAAGAATGGGAAATGTTTATAATATATACCGGTATATACAAAATCATTGTAAACAGGCCAAAACCTTAGCAGGATTTTAAACACACTTGTAATATAACAGAAAGTATAGATAATTTAAGAAGATGGAATACTGGAGAAGTACTGATATGCAGTTGAAAATAGAATTAAAAGGACCCATGGAAGGGACGGGGGGGGGGGAAGTCAGGATATTCAGAGTAATCTCAATATTTGGATTTTGTACTGTTTTATGTTGTATGTTTATATTTTTGAAAAGCAAATAAAAAAGATTACAAAAAGCGGCAGAGTCTGTGGTTCCGAGCTCTCGAAATTTTAAATTAGTTTTAAATTTAACGTTGTGCTAATTGGTTTGAAGTCATCTTATCAATATTTTACAGAGTGGAGACTAGAGGACAGAAGTCTGGATTTCTATCTGTTCTGGAGATCTATTTTAATGAATTTATCCTTGCCTGCAAAGGGAGTACTGTATTTCAGACCGGGTGACTAGGCATTTCATAAACCCAGAAGAGCTGCATTTGTCTGTGGAGTAAAGAGACTGGGTGGCATTCAAAAAGCAGGTAACTTGTGTCACTTGCAACCTTGAGAAGCCAGCCACCTCTCCACCAACCCTGAAACTCTCCTCTCTGCTCTGGCTTCTGGCAGGGGAAGCCAGTTCCCCTTAACCTTAGCTCTACCCCGGGAGGCAACCCCGACACCAGTACCTTCTCCAGGAGGGCGTTGCAGACGAGCTGAAGCTTCTCTGGCGTGATGTTGATGGGCACATCAAAGGGAGAGCCCAAGGCCTCACCGGCCTCATCTTTGAACTGGATAAGGAGTCGCTCCACGTCCGTCATTTTATTTTTTTGGTTAAGGTTTGCACCTCGACCTGTGAATAAAAACACAAGACAATCACATGGGCGAACACAACCCTTCGCCTCTGCGGGGAGGTGGGGCCGATTTGGATGGTCTGCCCCCCCACCACTTAATGGATCCAAATGGTTTCCAGGGAGTGGTAGGGGATATTTTATCCCACGTTGATGGCCTTTCTGCCGATTCCCTGGTGGCCCCACTGGAGTGCGGAATTAACCAGGGCTATTGGCACCGAAGCGCCCTCTCCAATTGCATGGAACACCCTCCCTTCCGATGTCAAGGAAGTAAACAACTATCTGACTTTTAGAAGGCATCTGGAGGCAGCCCTATATCGGGAAGTTTTTAATGTTTGATGTTTTAGTATGTTCTGATATATGCTGTGAGACACCCAGGGTGGCTGGGGAAACACAGCCAGATGGGCGGGGTATAAATATAATGATAATGATAATGATAATGATAATAATAATGGATCTAGGTCTCCCTTTTCCCCCTAGATCAGTTTCTGGTGCCTTCTTAAACCAGGAGCAAAACTTCCTTCTCTCTCACGCACATACTCCTAAACCTCCCCACGTTTCTCCCTTTAAACCCCTGGTTCAAAACTCTGCTTCCCACCCCCCAAAGCCCTCTTCCCTCTTCCTCCCTTCGGTCAAAAATCCTTTGCAGCCGCTGCAAACAGAAAAACGGGTCCGATCACCTGCCGATCCACTTTGAGGAATCTGGAGTCCCCCAGCAGACTTTTCCTTCTTGCTAGCAAGCAAGCCAGCTGCACCCACGTGGAGAGGAAATTTACAACGTCATCTCCCTGCGCCTAGAAGTCGCACTGGGGGTGGGGGAGTGGGCGACTCTACCGCCACCTGCTGGGGAAAGTGGGGAACAGCACCAGATCAGTGGCTTGAATATACAGTACAGTACAGTACAGTACAGTACAGTACTGTATATGATGTTCCAGTTACAGGTAGGTAGCCATGTTGGTCTGCCATAGTCAAAACAAAATAAAATAAAAAAATCCTTCCAGTAGCACTTTAGAGACCAACTAAGTTTGTTCTTGGTATGAGCTTTCGTGTGCATGCACACTTCTTCAGATACATGAACACGAAAGCTCATACCAAGAACAAACTTAGTTGGTCTCTAAGGTGCTACTGGAAGGATTTTTTTTTATTTTTTATTTTGTTTTGTATATGATGTTGTTTGATCTTGATTGGAGTCAGAACTTTGGTCCATAAAGGCCAGTATTCTCTACACTGACTGGCAGCAGCGGCCTTTCTGCGGAGTGGACTCTGGCAGGGGAGGTGGGGGGTTGGGGACTTTCTCCCATCATCTGCTCACCTCTAGGTTGGTATTACGTATTCAGACTTTCTTTTTTTTTTATAAGATTTTTATTATTTTCCATTAAAACAAAAGAAAAACATAACATAAACACCAACATTAACACCATAAAAACACACTACATAAACGCAATCAAACAATAACAATAAAAAGAAAAAGAAACTTATACAAACCTTAAGCTAACACTTATCTTCATACTTTCCTTATTTCTATCTTCTCTGTTTGGGGACTTCCCCCATTCCCTCCACTGTCTTCAAAATCATATATATCTTCTAGGTAGCTTTATATCTTATTCAATTAACATTTGCCCAAATTTTAATATGCTTAACCATACTTAATCGAATACCTAATCAACTATAAATCTTATCTTAGCATCAAATCTTAACACATTTTTAACAAATAAGTCATTCGCACAAAAAATTCCTCTTAACAGTTTTATCTAACATAAACCTACTAAAGCCGATATTCTATTTATTTCTGCTCAAATATTCAATTTAACTGATTTAACTAAATAATCTTTAAATTTTTTCCAATCCTGTGACACCTTCTCCTCCCTCTGGTCCCGGATTCTGGCGGTCAGTTCTGCGAGTTCCATATAATCCATCATCTTCATCTGCCATTCTTCCACCGTTGGTATCTCTTCACCTTTCCATGTTCTTGCCAATAAGATTCTAGCTGCTGTTGTGGCATACATAAAAAACACTCTATCCTGACTGGGTATCTCTTCATTGGTTATGCTCAGAAGAAATGCCTCTGGTTTCTTACAAAAGGTAACTTTCATTACCTTCTTAAGCTCATTATAAATCTTATCCCAGAAAGCATTTACCGCTGGGCACAACCACCACATATGAAAAAAGGTACCTTTCGCATGTTTACATTTCCAGCATACATCTGACATTTTGGTGTTCATCTTAGCTATCTTAACTGGTGTCAAATACCATCTATAAACCATTTTCATTATATTTTCTCTTAAACTATGACAAGCAGTAAATTTGATACCTTTCTGCCACAATCTCTCCCAGTCATCCATCATGATATTATGTCCAACATCTTTCGCCCAATCTATCATTGATGATTTAACCAGTTCATCTTTCGTATGCCACTCTAGCAAAAGATTATACATTTTGGAAAGGTTCTTAAAGTTCGATTCTATCAGTTCTGTTTCCAGTTTTGATTTTTCTACTTGAAAACCAACTTTTTTATCCATTTTAAATGTTTCGTATACCTGATGATATTGCAGCCAATCGGGGACCTGACTTTTCACTTGATCGTAGCTTTTTAGCTTAAATGAGTCCCCTTCCTGCTGCAATATGTCCATATATCTTAACCAATTTGCAGACATGTTCGGTCTCTTATAGGCCTTGGCCTCCACTGGAGAAATCCATCTAGGAGTCTTTCTCTCCAACAGGTCCTTATATCTAGTCCAGACCTGATACAGGGATTTTCTAACTATATGGGTCTTAAAAGTTCTGTGAATTTTAACCTTGTCATACCAAAGGTATGCATGCCAACCGAACATATTGTCGTGTCCTTCCAAGTCCAACACATCAACATTCTCTAATTTAAACCAATCCTTTAACCAGCAAAAGGCCGCTGCTTCAAAGTAAAGTCTTAAATCCGGCAGGGCAAAGCCTCCTCTCTCTTTAGAGTCTGTTAGGATCTTAAACTTAATTCTAGGCTTTTTGCCCTGCCATATAAACTTCGATAGGTCCTTTTGCCATTTCTTAAAACAATCCAGTTTATCCAAAATTGGTATGGCTTGGAATAAAAACAGCATCCTTGGTAGGACATTCATTTTAACCACTGCTATTCTTCCCATTAACGACAGTTTTAATCTTGTCCATATTTCCATATCTTTCTTTATCTCCATCCACAGTTTTTCATAATTGTCCTTGTACAGGTTCAAATTCTTGGTTGTGAGATTGATACCTAGATATTTTACAGTTTTAACAAAATTGAGGCCAGTGCCTTCTTGTATTCTTTGAATCTGTTCTGCACTCAAATTTTTGCCTAAAACTTTGGTTTTCTGCTTATTTAATTTGAAGCCAGCTACAAGTCCAAATTGTTCAATTAATTCCAAGGCTCTGGGAACACTGCTTTCCGGTTCCTGCAGGGATAGCATCAAATCGTCTGCGAAGGCGCGTAATTTATATTCTTTCTCTCCCACTCTAATTCCTTTTGTCTGTTTATCTTTTCGTATCATATTTAGAAGGACTTCCAGGACCGTAATAAAAAGTAGAGGGGAGATAGGGCACCCTTGTCTTGTTCCTTTCTCAACTTCAATCTCCTCCGATATCACACTGTTTACTATTACCTTTGCTCTTTGTTCTGTATAGATGGCCTTAATGCCATTTAAGAATTTTTCTCCAACTCCCATCTTTTCCAAATTCTTTTTCATAAATATCCAAGATACTTTGTCAAATGCTTTCTCTGCATCAACAAACAATAGTGCCGCATCTGTGTTTATGTCTCTCTCCAGTTTTTCTAAAATATCCACAATAATTCTCGTGTTGTTACTTATTTGTCTTCCTGGTAAGAAACCTGCTTGGTCTCTATGTATATAATCTTTCAACACTCTTTTCAACCTTGTAGCCAAAACATTTGCGAAAATTTTGTAATCCACATTCAAAAGGGATATTGGACGATAGTTTTTCATTAAAGTCTTATCTGTATCTGGTTTTGGAATCAGTGTGATAAAGGCTTCTTTCCACGTCTCTGGTGCCCTATCTCCTTCTAGTATTTTGTTGCAAATTTCTCTTAACGGCTGCGATAGCCAATCTTTCAATGTCTTGTAGTATTTTGCTGTTAATCCATCCGGTCCTGGGGCCTTCCCCAATTGCATGTTGTTTATTGCATCCTCTATCTCTTGTGTCGATATTGGGTGGTTGAGAGTTATTAGTTTTTCCTCTGGGACTTTTTGCAATCCATTCTTTTCCAGAAATCGGTCTATCTCCGCTTCATCTATCTTCTCCTCCTTGTACAGTTGCTTGTAATATCTTTGAAAACACCATCTGATTTCCTCCGGTTTCTCCACATTTTTTCCATTTACTACCAGATTACTGATGACATTTGCCTTTTGTCTTTTCTTTAATTGCCAAGCTAGTAGTTTCCCACATTTATTAGCAGATTCAAATGTTCTTTGTTTCATCATTTTCACTTTCCATTCAATATCCTGATTCATAATATTCGCATATTGGGATTGCAAGTATTTGATTTCTTTTTGAATTTTAACACATCTGGGATGTCCTCTTAATTCTTTTTCCTTTTCTTTGATTAATTTCAACAGTCTCTCCATTTCTGCGTTTTGTTGTTTCTTCTTTTTTGCTTTTTCACTTATGAGGAATCCTCTCATTACCGCTTTACTTGCATCCCAGGCAATCCTTTTCTCCACTTCAGAACTCCAGTTAATTTGAAAATATTCTTTCATCTTTTTCACCGCTCTTTCTACTAGCTTGGTGTCTCTCATCAAAGCGTCATCCATTCTCCATCTAAAAGAATCCTTGGAAATCATTTTTAAATTTAGCTGTACCGGATTGTGGTCTGAAAGCGTTTTGGGGCCAATTTCTGCCTTTTGTATTTTTGGAGCCAATTCATTCGAGATCCAGATGTAGTCTATCCTCGACCATGACTGCTGGGGTTCACTGAAATAAGTTGCCTCTGTTTCTGTGGGGTTTTTTAGTCTCCAAGAATCCACCAAATTCAAATTATCCACCATTTCAAAAAAGGTCTTTGGGAGTTTCCCATCATTCGTTAATTTAGTTCTTTGAGATCTATCCATTAATGTGGAAACTGCACCATTGAAGTCTCCAAGGCAAACTACCTTATAGTCCAAATAGTCCAACAGCAAGTCATGTATTTTTTTGTAAAAAATCGACTTTCCATCATTTGGTGCATAAAGTCCCAGAATCAAAAAATTTTCGCCTTGTACGTTAATTTCAATTGCGATGTATCTCCCTTCTTCATCTTTAAATAGCTGTTTTGGGCTATATTTCTCCTTTGCGTATATCACTACTCCTCTCTTCTTGACCTTATCCGATGATATAAACTCTTGGCCTAGTTTTTTGTTCTATAGTAGTCTTCTGTGACGTCGGACTATGTGGGTCTCCTGTAAACATATTATATCCAAATTCTTCTTTTCTATACTGTAAAACACTCTGCGTCTCTTTGGTCTCTGGTTCAGTCCCCGAACATTCCAAGTCATTAACTTGAGCGCCATTTTCCTTTATTTATTCTTCTCCTCCAGTTGCCTCTCCTTTCTTGCCTTCCTCTGGATCCTTCTGACTTGGCCCTGGTATTCCCGGCGGTGGTGGAAATGCTTCTGGAAATTTGTAGAGCTGTGCTGGATCAAGTGGGGTGTCTTTGAATTGTTCCAGATGTTTGTCCAAAAACTTTTGCTTTTCCGCCAAGGACTTTATTCTTATCTTTTTTCCTTCAAACGTGAATGCAAGGCCTTCTGGGAATTCCCAACTGAAGGAGATCTTTCTTCTTCTTAGCTCAGTAACCAAATCGTTGTAAGGAGCTCTTTTGTCCAGGAAAAATTTGGGGATGTCCTTATAAAAAATTACTTTATTCTGCTGTACCACCAGGTTATTTCTGTAATGTAAGTCCAGAAAGTAGTCTCTGTCGTGTCTATCGTGTAGCACAACCAAACAGTCACTGACTGTTTTGGTGCTTTTCTTTCCTCTGGAACCTCTAGGTCCAAATCTGAAGGCCTTCACTATGCGTGCTGAGACGTTTACCTCTTCTAACTCCCAGTATGTTGAAAATTGCTCCACAATATAGGCTTTTAGGTCTTCCCCTTCCAATTCTGGAAGACCCCTTAAGCGGATGTTTCCCTCCCTCTGGTGGAGTTGAAGAAAAGCAAGAGATTCTTCTACAGTTCTTTGTCTTGTTCCAATTTGCTCTATCTGCTCCAAATCTAAATTGTCCAATTTCTCCTCCACCTTTTTTATTTTTTCTCTGACCACTTTAATTTCCTCAGAATCTTTTTTCAAGGTTGTCACCTCCTGCCCAATTTTATTAATTTCTTCTCTGTTCCTCCTTACATTTTCCTCAATTTGGCCAATTGATTTCTCCAAAATCTGGGTGGAGTTTTTAATATCAGCTTTTATATCTACTTGGAGTTTTTCTATTGCAGAATTAACTGTTGTATTGACTGATGCACCAATTGTATTCACTGATTCTTGCGTCTGCTTCAACCCTTCAGTCACACTATTAAGTCCTGCTGCTATTTCTGCCACACTGGCAACCAGTTTCTCCATTTGTTCCTGTAAAGTTAGGGAAACAGAGCTTTTCCTTTGTGTAGAGCTGCTTGTTTTAGATCTAGTGCTATCTTGCATTTCTTGTGAGCTCTGCAATTGTAATCTCAAGGTCACTCCAGTTGCTATGGTAACTATCTCAGACATTCACAGCAGAAGACCAACAGTCCCAAAAGTAAACACCAGGTGGCCAGCAGCTCACTTCTGAGAACAAAGAGTCTGCTGAGCCAGAAGCCCACACCAGTCCAAAAATCCAACTTTTAGGCAAAGAGTTCAAATTTTCCAAAGTTGTAAATTTCCTTAAAGCCAAGAAGAGTTTATTTTAAATAGCCCAAGTCAGTAGCTGTTTCTCACTTGCAGTGTTACCACCAAGTCCATAAAGTTCCTTGTATCTGGCTACAAAGAAGTCAAAATGTCTCCACTGGTAAACAGTCACTGAAACAGTAGCAAAGAAAAAATGGCAACAATATATTGCAGCCCGCTACCGACCCGGAATCCTAGTCCAGAGGGCGAGCGGTGTCTTCTTTTGCCATATCAACTGTTTTTAAGTCTCTAAACATCCTTAAAACAACTTTTAATCAACTTTTAAAAAGTTTGGCAGAGTTCGCAAAACTTTTCCCGTTAGTCGCGGCTTTGATCTTTTAGCGCTACCAAGCTCGCGCAAACAGTTCAAAGGGAACAGGCTTCCTTTTAAAGTTTCCTCTGCAAGCAGTGTTCTCCAAACTTGTCAAACAGTCCAAAACTTTTACTTACAGAGTTTCTTTGGAAGTTTCTATGTCGGAAGTGCCGGGTGCTCGAGTCTGGCGGGATCGCTGCTTTGATCCTCCGAAGGCAGTCGCCTCTTCAGTCCCGTGCCGGAGCTTCGCTCGCCTGATTTTCCCCCTTACGAGGGTCAATCAGGAGCGGAGACGGCACGTCTGGGACCCACGAAGCAAATGGTCCACGGGACGCTCTTCCCGTGGCTTTAAGGGACCCGTGGCGCAGGCACGGTAGTCCCTAAAACCTTACGGAGGACGGAGCCGTCAGACTCCCGTCCGCCATTGACCGGCACCAAACCGGAAGTCCGGTATTACGTATTCAGACTTTCAGTTGGATCTTCTGCACGCCAAGCAGGTGCCCTGTCTCCCCCACTGCTACCGGAGCTTTCCCACTCACCTGGCACGCCCTGAACCCTCATATAGAAGAAGGATAGAGGCTACTGGATCAGGCCAAGGGGGACCCATCTAGCCCAGCCTCCTGTTCTCACAGTGGCCAACCTGATGTTTTGTTGTTGTTGTTCAGTCGTTCAGTCGTGTCCGACTCTTCGTGACCCCATGGACCAGAGTACGCCAGGCACGCCTATCCTTCACTGTCTCTCGCAGTTTGGCCAAACTCATGTTAGTAGCTTCGAGAACACTGTCCAACCATCTCATCCTCTGTCGTCCCCTTCTCCTTGTGCCCTCCATCTTTCCCAACATCAGGGTCTTTTCTAGGGAGTCTTCTCTTCTCATGAGGTGGCCAAAGACTGGAGCCTCAACTTCAGGATCTGTCCTTCTACCTGATGTTTAGCAAAGCTTTTAATATTGGATGAATTATTGTATTTTAATATTTTGCTGGAAGCCGCCAGATGGGCGGGGTATAATTACAATCATTATTATTAGATGCCCCCCGCCTGTGTGAAGCTGGCAAGCAGGATCTGAGCACAAGAGCAACTCTGTGGACGCCTTGTGATTCCTCGGAACTGGTATTCAGAGGCAGACTCTGATAGTGGAGGGAGAAGCTAGCCTTATGCTGCAGGAAACAACAGTACAACTTGAAAGCCTCATTATCACCTTGCTCCAGGGGAAGGAAGGTTCATAAATCGCCCTGGTAGACGACATCATGGTCCTGCTCTGAAAGGAAGCCCTCTATCCCAGTCCGTGTTCCACCTTCAAGACAGCACTGTTTTTATTTTACAGTTCCAGTGAATTCTTTTTTCTGGTTACAGGTAGGTAGCCGTGTTGGTCTGCCATAGTTAAAAAAAATTAAATAAAAAATTCCTTCCAGTAGCACCTTAGAGACCAACTAAGTTTGTTCTTGGAGTGTGCATGCACACGAAAGCTCATACCAAGAACAAACTTAGTTGGTCTCTGTTGTAACATGGGGATCGTGATTCAGCAAGTGATTTCAGCTCTCTGACATAGCAGGCAGGATACAGCTTCTTCATGTAACACTCTTTATTCAGGCAAACAAGACTGGAGAACTGAGGAGAGGGAGGCTACATTTATAGGGACAAAGGACTGGCTAGAAAGGATCCATTTTGGAGGGAACAATCTCAAAGCTGCCTTTTGGTGGGAACCAATAAGACTGATGATCCAAATGCAGCAACTTGAATGAACCAACAGTAGCTGTTCCTTCTGGAACAGGAAGGCAATTACTTTCCCCTAATGTGAATACAGACAATAGTAATACAGATATTATCCCTTGAATCAATACACAACAGTCTCGAAGGTGCTACTGGAAGAAATTTTTTATTTTGTTTTTTCTGGTGTGTTACCCCCCCCCCCAAACATCTGAATCTTGGTGCAGCACTGGGGTTGTACCTGTGTGAAGACCCTGCTTTTCTGCAACCAGCTGGAGGTGGGGTTAAAAATGGTGGTTCCACGCTATCATGCATTTCATGACAACTTACATCCTAAATACTCCTCCCCCTGCCCTCCGAGGATTTATTTGCCAGTTACTGTTTCCTGAAAAAGGAGAGTGGTCTTTAATTTTTGGCTTCCAGAGCAATGATTGTTTTAAATATATGTGGAAAGTAGCTAATAATAATAATAATAATAATAATAATAATAATAATAATAATAAATAAAAATGAAAATGGGAGTGTGAGCTGGAAATCAGTAAACATGCACATGAACAGATTAAGAGGTGATGGCTCTACCCAGTCAGTATCAGAAAGGTTGGGGCTGCAGTTGAGTACTAAATATCACCATAAAATCAGGTGCGTGGCAATGAAATCTCACCATAGATTTAAAAAAGAAGGCATTATATCAGAAAATTGGAAAAGTAACAGGATATATCTAACTAACTGCACTGATAATCAATCAATCAATCACACACCTACCCAATAACCTTGAGTGCACACAGGATGGAAATCCCAAACAAAACAGGCTACTGTGAAAGCAGCTTCTTTGCATGGTGTCATTTTGCTGCCAGTGGGTAAGAGAATAGCATGGTGTAGTGGTTAGTGTTTAAGAGATCCAGTGTGGTATAGTGGTTAGAGCATCACACCACGAAACACTCACTGCCTTTCTCAGTCTAACCTACCTCACAGGGTTGTTGTGGCGATTAATCAAGGGTGGGGAGAACCCATGTTTGGAGAGAACCTGGAGCTTGGAGGAAAACATGGTCTATAAATGCAAACAAACAAAGCAATCTAGCTTCAGGACTGCAGCATCTGTAACGTGTTTAGTGACATCTGCTTGTCTTTCATTGCTGCCCCCCACAATCTGCCCCGTTCATGCATCTTACGGGGTGGCTTCCCCCCATTTCTGAGCACTTTTGAGGAACTCTACAAAGTACATGAGAAATATGGTCTATTTTATTCCTACCCTTCAAGGATTTGCATTGCAGGTGAGCCTGCACAGCCCCACCTCCCACTGTTCGGAATGAACTAGCTCGGTTTAACAGACGTTCATGGAATGGGTTCAAAATACCTCTGAACAACACTTAAAAGTAGTTTCCATAATTGCTGAGCAAACTGAACACAAATTAAGCTCATTATGGGGTAGAATGTTGAACGGTTTGTAGTTCGTTCTTTCTTACATTAAAAACACACACCCTCTTTCGACTTTGAATCTTAAATATAATAACTGTTGGAGGAAAGAAATTAAAACCACACACGTGTGTGTGTGTTGATGTTTCGTAGTCTTCTTAAAGTATATTTTATACTTCAGCACATCAGCTTGTAACATTCTGAATTATCTTTTTGCCTATGACAATTTAGATGAACTTGAACTGTTAACTGAAGTAAGTTTGTTTTGCAAAGGGATAAAGGTGAAACTGGATTTAATTGCTGGACTTGAACTCATTTTGTTTTTCAAATGGACTTTCCAACCACCCTGCTGCCGCCCCCGAACTTGGTAAGCAGTACTGTGTCTCTGCCCCACTGGGAGAGCTGGTCCTGACCCATGGCACTGTCGTAGACAGCTAGACTTCAGGGACTTTGAAAACTCTGCCAATCTATTGCAAATTACCCAGCAATTGTTCCATAATCCCAATGTACTTTCTGTCCATCCTTGGATTTGAGGAAGGCAAATGTGGGAAACCTCCCCCCCCCCCCCGTTGCTGAACCACAACCCCCATCAGTCCTGTGCATGTCTGCTGTGGCTGATGGAAATTAAAGTTCAGCAACATCTAGAGAGCCAAAGGTTCCCAGTGTGGTGTAGTGGTTAAGAGCGGTAGACTCATAATCTGGTGAACCGGGTTCGCATCCCCGCTCCTCCACATGCAGCTGCTGGGTGACCTTGGGCTAGTCACACTTCTTTGAAGTCTCTCAGCCCCACTCACCTCGTAGAGTGTTTGTTGTGGGGCAGGAAGGGAAAGGAGATTGTGAGCCACTTTGAGACTCCTTCAGGTAGTGATAAAGCGGGATATCAAATCCAAACTCTTCTTCTTCTTCTCCCCCCCCCCCCCAACCTGGTTTGAAAGGGTCGATTCAGCTATTCTAGCTGGGAACAGACAAGCCACCTAAGGAAACGCACACACGGAAGATGGACACAAATTCATAATATTTATATATATATATATATATATATATTTATATATTTTCAATCAAAACACAATTTAAATATGCTTCTTAAGTACATGAATACTTGGGCATGAGACAGTAAGGTGGTGGTACACAGTACCAAAAAACATATACACAGCTTTTTGCTTCTGGCAGACTGACAGGAGTGCCTTGCTAGATCAGATATTGCAACAGGAGGACGATGCCTGCTTCATCCATCAAGGATTTCAAAACGCTGGAGACAAATTGAGGGGGGTCTCCTACGGGGGATTTGGGTTGTGTGTGTGTGTGTGTTTTAAAAAAAAAAACTGTTTCTTTTGCACAGAGTCTTCAGAAAACAAAAGCAAAATGGAATTGAAAAGCAAACAAACTCTCCAAACAGAAAACATTTCAACCGGAGTGAAGACCTAAAGGAAAATATGCACAAACACACGGACACACGGAGTGGACCCATTCCTGAGTACTCTGAATACTCTGGGGAAACTAGTCGCCTGCTGCAGGGATAATGGAAGTCTCCATTCAGGTTGCATGAAGATTGCTTCCTATCCCTAAAGGATTGCAAGGAAATACAAGGACGAAGGCCTGCTGACTCAGAACTGGCAATTTAAAAAAAAAAAAGACTAGGAAAGAGAAAACCTTTTCAGTTCAACAGGAGCATTTGCAAAGCTTAAAAACAAAAAAAACAGGATACCCAGGACACAGAGACCATTCTTTTCTGCTTGCATTTCAGTCCTTGGCAGAACATGCCCATTACAGGGTGAGATGGGCGGGTGTGGAGCCATGTCTTCTCCGAAGCAAGGAATGGGCTTGGCTGATTTAAGGGCCAAAGTGACCATGGAGAATTGGAATTCACGTGCAATCAACGCCCGCTCTCTGTCACTACTTTTTTCCGGGACCGAGACAAATGTGAGAGAAGAGGTCCGGCTGCTACCGTATTCAGAACGCTTCAAGTAAAAGGAAAGGAAGAAAAACTCAAAATGGCTCCGGGACTCTTAAAAGACCGTTCACCGTCAATAGCTCAGCCCTCTCTGACGGGATAAGGCGCCCCGTGCCTTTCTGATTGCAGATTTTTCTCTATAAAAAGAAAGCACAGCTAGGGACCTATGGAGGAGGGAGGGACATGGAAATCTATCCTGCGGTCCTTTTGTTATGAACTGTGCTCCGGTTCCAAGCCGTTTGGAGAAGGAATCCTTTGCAGAGGGAGCTGGCGGACCTTTTGCCAGAAACGTGTCCCTTCGACGGGGAATTTAGGGCGTATGTGCGGGAGAGAAGCAAACTGATTTGCGCTCGATGCAAGGAAGTCTTAGGTTCTCCTTCCCCCAAAAATCTCCTGAAAAAGTTTGTTCTGAAAGGAGGACACACATCAGTTTACAGTGCTTGGTTTCCTGCCGACTCTGTTTCAAAGGAGAAATCGGCCAACACAGTTTTCATTTCCCCTGGAGTGGAGAGAGAAGGAACAGAATCCACTTTATCTTCAGAGGCAGAAAAACCCAATGTCCCCTTGTTTGGAAATGCTGAAGATCATAGCTGCGGGTGTGAGGAGAGAAAGAGAGAGAAAAAGTTGGTTTGATAGTAGAGTGGTGGGTGGAAAAGACACTGGAGACAGAAGTCTCAGGGTTTGCCCCAGACAATGGTTGCTTGGAGCAGTGTTTTTCAACCACTGTTCCGCGGCACACTAGTGTGCCACGAGATGTTGCCTGGTGTGCCGTGGGAAAAATTGAAAAATTACTTTATATATAGTCAATATAGGCACAGAGTTAATTTTTTTAACATTTTCTAATGGTGGTGTGCCTCGTGATTTTTTTCATGAAACAAGTGTGCCTTTGCCCAAAAAAGGTTGAAAAACACTGGCTTGGAGCAGGAGTGAGGACTTCAGCTCCCAGCAGTAAATAAATAAATAAATAAATAAATAAATAAATAAATAAATAAATAAATAATAATAATTTATTTATACCCCACCCACCTGGCTTGGTTTCCCCAGCCACTCTGGGAGGCTCCCAACAGAATATTAAAAACATGATAAAACATAAGACATTAAAAACTTCCCTAAACAGGACTGCCTTCATATGTCTCCTAAAAGTCACATAGTTGTTTATTTCCTTGACATCTGATGGGTGGGCGCCACCACCAAGAAGGCCCTCTGCCTGGTTCCCTGTAACCTCACTTCTCGCAGTGAGGGAACCGCCAAAAGGCCCTCCTTGGAGCTGGACCTCAGTGTCCGGGTTGAACGATGGGAGTGGAGACGCTCCTTCAGGTATACTGGACCAAGGCCATTTAGGGCTTGAAAAGTCAACACCAATACTTTGAATTGTTCTCAGAAACGTACTGGGAGCCATTGTAGGGCTTTCAGGACTGGTGTTATGCCCAATGCTCAAGGATGATGGGAGTTGGAGTCCAGCAACATTCCAGAGGGTCTGCAGACTTCCCCCATCCCTGGCCTAGCAGGAGGCAACTCTTGTGTCCTTAAGGGGATTTGCAGGGAATTAAAATAGCGGCTAGATCTGGGATGGGGAACCTGCAGCCTTTCACAGGCATGCTGGCTGGGGCTGGGAGTTCAAATCTGGAGGACACTGCCTTTGCGAAGGCACAGCCATGAAGAGCATGCAACCAGGGGAACACCCCCTTGTTACCTTTGTAATTTTTTCTACAGCTGGGTCAGGTTGTGCCTGGTGCATGACATCGTTGACAATCATCTTTGCGATCCTCCAGGCCATCTCCTCTTGAGCCTGAAAAGCAGAAGAAGAGTTTGGATTTGATATCCCACTTTTCACTACCTGAAGGAGTCTCAAAGCGGCTAACATTCTCCTTTCCCTTCCTCCCCCGCAACAAACACTCTGTGATGTGGATGGGGCTGAGAGACTTCAGAGAAGTGTGACCAGCCCAAGGTCACCCAGCAGCTGCATGTGGAGGAGTGGAGACACGAACCTGGTTCCCCAGATTACGAGTCTGCCGCTCTTAAACACTACACCACACTGGCTCTTAACCACTACACCACACTGGCAGAAAAGCAGGCAACGCTTGGGCTTAGGAAATACGCAACCCAGAAATGGCAGGGTGGATAAGATATGAACCCACCCACCCTGCAGCTATCGGCTACCAACTACTACTACCTAGGACAGCTGCAATCTTTTTTCCTTCCACCAAACAGTCAAGAGAATCCCAAGTATTCCAAACTTTGCAAGAGGAAATTGTAACATTCATAGAAGCAACCCTGCAGTCTGTGGGAGCTGCCTCAATTACTGATACTTTTCGTTGGTGTTCTGAATTCCTGCCCCCGGCACACAGCACCCACTTCCCTCCGATATCTTCCTTGAAGCCAGCAAAAAACAGAGGGACAGACAAGACACCCACACTCTTGGGATTTCTTCTGTGGCGTCTTAGCAAGAGGCTAGGAGCTCTGAGGGGGGGCCTTACCTCATCTGTGTTTCCTTGCACCCATTTCTTCATTGCTTGTGAAAACATGGACCCTGGATTGGGGGAATGAGAGACAGAAAGGTGACGCAGCTGCAGCAGCAAACAGATGTTATTCCAATAATAAAATGACACTGGCAATTTTCTCTGCCTAGGAACAGCCACAAGTAATAAGGGTGTTAAGAACAACTCTGCTGAATCAGACCAGCAGCCCTGCCTATTTGTGTATTCAGTTTAGGACTCTCTTCCCATGAAACACCCCGAAGTGATTAACAGCAAGAGCAGTTAAAGCACATATGTCTGTCTAAGTCCAGCATTCAACTTCTCAACAAATGAGTTGAGAACAGGCATCATAAATGAAGTTTGATTTTATAGTTTTCACTGATTTTTATTTTCTGTATTGTACTTTTGTGAACAGCTTATACAGACCACTGAAGTTAGTGGTAAATAAATGGTTGCTATAATATATACTGATGAAGGGCAGGTTATACTTTCTTTGATTTAAAAAAAATCTTCACCGGCGAGGCTGCTCCAAAGAGCTGCTTCGAAAAGTGTTTAGGTTGTTTTGGCAACATCCCTTCAAAAGATGCAGGAGAGGACAGTTTACCTTTGGACTTCTTGACGTCGGGCTCCGGCTCGGACTCCCGGATGAACTGGCCCAGGTCGCTCACTCGCCCAAACGTCATTTTTCTGCAGCAGGAGTTGGTGGATGGAAAGAGAGAGAAAGACCGGAGTCATGAGCTGTGGGGAGGAAGAGCCAGCCACAGCACAAGAGACCACCCTCCCTTGGTAGCAGCACCCCCCCCCCCCCCACATTGCCCATCATTTCATCTCAGGATTTTAAACACCTGAACAGGAGTGGGATCAGTGAAATCTCAGGGATACTTCCCACGATGCTATTAACTCAGCAGTGATTTATAATTCTGGCTATGGAAAAGCTTTTTCTTTCTTTCTCTCGTTTTGCAAAACGAGTTAACATCACTATTTAGATTTTACAAACAAGAATAAACTATAAAAGAAAATTAAACAGCCCTCCCCCAACTTTCCAATGCAGAAAGCCATTGCTGAGATATCCATGTCGTACAGGTTAGTATACTAGTGCCTAGATGCTTGAGATGTCATGTGTCTTAAGAAGTTGTCAGGGATCTTCCCAGGTGCTGCTCATGAGTAACTACTAAGCCTCCTTTGAAGAACTGAAGTTATTTATTAAGCAAAGCTATTTACAAGCGGAGCTAGTTTAAAACATGACCGTTCAGTCACTATCAGAATCTGGTAGTACATTCCTTCTGCTACCCCCCCACCCAACACCAGATCTTCGGCACTCTGAAACGATGTCTCCTGGGTCTCCTGCGCTGTGCCTGTGTCGGAAGCTGTGGGCTAGCCTGACTGGTGGTGCTGTGTCTTTCAGCAGTGTCCCGGAGCCCTTACTCCTTTCCCTCGCTTGGAGACGATTCCTGTGATACATTGGAGGAGCAGGAGGAGGAGGAGGAGTCCGTCTGCAAAAGGGCTCCGGGCTCCCTATAGCTTCGTGAGCTGTCTCCCCTTGAAGAGCAGCTTTCCCTGCCCTGCTCCTGAGCAGGGCTTTCTCTCCCCCTCTCCTCATGAGTAGCTGGGCTATTCCTGACAGAAGTCCATGTGAAAAGCTTCCTTTTTAAGATGCCGACTCTGTTCTGGAGAATCTCTTCTCACTCTCTCTCACTCCCATATACCGGTAACTGGTGTTTCTGAACACTCCTCTGCCCACACATTTTTTATTCACTCCATAGCGCCATCTTTGATGTCTGCAGCACCACGAGGTCCGCACCTCACATCTCCAACCCACTCCACAGGGATTTCTGCACCCCTTTTCTCTGCATCTCCCTAGACCCCTTCATTCCCCCCTTTTCTGCTTGTGCATCTTCTTTAGATTTCTTGTGCTTGCACTCACTCGTATTAGTGTGGAGTTCTATAGGAAAAGTACACAAGGCTTTTGCTCTCCCAGCAATTCCCCCCCCCCCCACACACAGGGAAGCCTCAAAAACTGGTGGTAACATCCAACGGTTTTGCATCCAGGAGTGGAAGAAAAATGAAGACTGCTTGCATTGCCCAAATTGTCTTGCCTCGGTAATGGATTGGAGAGCCAATAAACTGAAGCTCAATCCAGTTAAGACTGAAGGGACAGCTAGTGGGCTGGATTAGAGGTTTGTCCTCTTCTCTTGATGGGGTTGCACTCCTTCTGAAGGAGCAGGTATGAAGCTTGGTATTTCTGGATCAACTGGTGGAGCTTGAGGGTCAGGTGGCCTCAGTGGCAAGGAATGCCTTCCAGCAGCGAGGATAGCCGAAGCCTGCTGTCTATGCTCTGGTAACCTCTAGGGTAGATTACAGCTCTAGGGAAAGAATCTGGGTTTTTTTGGAACCGCTTGGGGGAAGCTGCTTTCATCATTGAAGGCCAAAGTCCAAAAATGGCTGGGAATCGCAGCATACTCCCGTTTCCCCACCCTCTGCAGCAAGAGCTCCGGAGGGATCTTACCCAGCGTACGTCCGTTGATACAGAGACTCCGGATCCAGGCTGGCAGCATCGACAATTATTGCTTCGTCAAAGTTTTTCAGGATTTTTATATTAGCCTTTTTGAGGCCAGGCTGCAACAGAATTGCCAGGCATTATTAACTGACCCGGGGAGGAAGAGGAGAAGACGGTGGGGGTGGGGTGGGGGGCGGAAGCAAGACAGAGCTGATGCAGGGGCAGGGAGGAGGAAGATCCAGGTGGGCCCTCCGCAGTCCAGGATGGCTGCCCATTCCCAGAAAAAAAACCCAAAGATGCAGAGGGATGTACACATGGCAGCAACATCCTTTTTTTGTGAAGGCAGCCGCTATAGTGTGGAACTCCCTCCCTGCACCTTGTTGCCAGATGATGCCCACGAAGGGCTTCAAAGAATTACAAAAGTGCATCGCAAATTAACAAGTACAGCAGTACCTTGGTTCTCAAATGCCTTGGTACTCAAACAACTTGGAACCCAAACACTGCAAACCCAGAAATAAGTGTTCCAGTTTGCGAACCTTTTTCAGAAGCCAAACATGCTCCGCTTTGAGTGTTATGCTGAGGTCTGTCTGTTTTTGTTATTTATTTTGCGTTTTTATTTTAGCGTTTCTTTTTTGTTTTGTTTTTGTGACTGTGTGGAACCCAGTTCAGCTACTGATTGATTGATTTGATTGTGTGACTGCAGTACATTGCTTATTGCTTTCATTTAATGGATCAATCATCTAGTTAGTAAAATTCATGTTAAATTGCTATTTTAGGGGTTGTTTTTAAGAGTCTTTGAACAGATTAATCCATTTTCCATTACTTTCTATGGGAAAGTGCGCCTTGGTTTTGGAACGCTTTGGTTTTGGAACGTACTTCTGGAACGGATTAAGTTTGAGAACCAAGGTACCACTGTAACGGCAACTGTACTTTCTGCCACCCTCACCATCCCCTCGCTCAAGCAGTCCATTCTCTCTCTCGGCCTTTGCTAAGGACGGGGGTCAGGGAAGCAGGCTTCCAAGCAAGAGCTGATCAGACCCAAAGGAGGTGGGTGGTGGTTGTTTGTTTGTTTGTTTGGAGAGAGAGAGAGAGAGAGAGAGAGAGAGAGAGAGAGAGAGAGAAGCAGGCCACACACCTGGGAGGAAGAAGCCGTCCCATCCAGGGAGCCCATGTGGGAGTCGTGGTCAGGAGGGCCGCCGTGGCCGTGAACAGTCGGGGCGATGCAGCCGCTGGCAAACTCGTCTCCGCGGACCGAATGGATGAGGTCGTTCAAGTATTTGTAGTAAAGGTTGCTGGAGAGGAAGCTGGGAAGGAAAACCTGGAGGAGAGGGGAGACACCCCAGGGCACATTTAGAACCGGGAGGATGCAGCTCAGGGGGAAGGCGCCTGGCTCTGTAGGCAGAAGGTGTCAGGATCGACCCCCAGCATCTCCAGGGAAGAAAAGGATCAGGGAACAGCAGGTGGGAAAGGCCCGTCTGCCTGAGAACCAGAAGATCTGCTGCCAGGAAGAGCAAAAGAACTTGGGCTTCCAATGCTCCTATTTAAAACCAGTCCTTTATTCAGAACAATGAGGGCTGTAATCTTACTTTATTTCTGGAGGAAAGGCAGGCCTTAGTTCAGCGGTAGAGGACCCACTTTGCTGCAGTTTCAGGCCTGACTTGGCAGATGAACATGCTTGTTTTAAAATCAACACCCAGTTTCAGAGATTTCCCCCCAAAAGATTAAAAAAGAGGGGTTGAGGAGGAGGGCCACTTCCTCACCTTCTCCATGGTGGTCCAGGCTTGCCGTAACGGAGTGGTGAAACAGTTGGGGAGTGGTCCTCCTTCCCTGCAAATATTGGATTCTATCTCCAGTCTGACGGGGTCATCGAATCCTAGAGGATGAGTGGCTTGGAGGGAGAAGTACCTGCGGCCACAGAGGAGGGTGAGGCAGAAAAGAACAAAGGAAGGAAAAAAACAATAATGCTGAGTAGGGCTGGGCGATAACTCATTTTCAATATTGCGATATATCACCAGCTAAACATCATGATATATCAATAATCAGAATATTTGAAATAAGGAACAGTACAGTTTCATCCTTACCTCAGACATTGTGGTAGATTGCAATGTTTAACTGGTGATATTGTGAGGTTCAGCTGCTGATACCACTGCAGTGTTTAGCTGGTGAGTTATCGCAATGTTGAAAACCAGGTATCGTCTAGCCCTTACACGCATTGTGATTTGTGATATATTGCCAGCTCAAATATTATGAAACAATTATCACGATGTGAACTTCAATATATATAGTATATATTCAAGATATAGTAGCATGATAAGCCGAACCAACAGGTTAAAGAACAGTTTCTACCCATGGGCCGTGAGGCCGCTGAATGGAAGACAGCAACATTGCAGCCGATGTTCGGGGTCGGTTGTCGTACGACAGCACATAGAGTGTAACAAGGACTGAGAAATTGGGGGGGGGAGAGGGGGGCTCGTTTTAATCTCACTGTAAACAAGTGGTACAGTGACAATAAAGTATTTCGATTTTCTATTCAAACCGGTTTTGGGTGATATATTGATATATCATCACCCAGCCCTAATGCTGAGGAGGTGAAGTTTCAAAAAAAGTCCGACTCCACAGGTCCCACACCTCTGACCCAATTGTAAAGTCCCCCTTTCACACTCAGGCAGAAGCAAAAGGCCCAATTTGCCAGCTGCTCAATTGCAGCTCAACAACTGCCCCTCTCTTTCTCTCCCAGAGAACAGAAAAGGCCAGCTCTTGTTTCTGTTCCCTGAAGTGGAAGCCATGGGAGTTAACCAAGCGCTCTCTCCCCACTCTCGCCAACCCCGTCCTGATGGGAGTGCTGTTGTAAGGTCCTTGGGTGGTTGCTCATGAGAAAGCAGGCAAAACTCCAGCCGTTTCTTTAGTAGTTTTATTGTGCATACTATGTACAGTGCAGAGCTTAAAAGTCCATGTCTGTATCAACCGTCTGCAGAATCCGGGAGTGGCCCCTTCCGGTTCTGACCCAAACAGAAGAGCTTCGGTATACGAAATCTCCGCCTCCCCTCTTTTCATTTCACCCCTCTGCGTACTTGGGGCGACGGAAGTAGCGTGTGTCCCTCCTCGCCCGCTGAGCAAGAGGAGGGCAGGGTCTCTCCAACATCCCCAGAGCCTTGGCTCTCCAGCTTCTGAGCTGCCTGCCCCTCCCTACTGGAGACCTCGCTGCTCCCTCCGCTGGACAAAGAGGTGCTACTGGTCAGGTAGGGCTGAGGCTCTCTGTAGCATCCCAAGAGCCCTTCCACCACCCTGCGCTGAGCCGGGGACAGTTCCCTGACAGCTGTCAAGTTTCCCCTTCCCGCCCCAGCAGTCACCATGAAGACCAGAAACTTGGAAACATTTTAAGCTTTGAGATTCTCTGGTTCCTGCCTTGCTGTGCCCAAAATATTTAATATCTGCTGTCAGTGAAGGTGAAGGGCTGAGGGTCTGAAGCTTGCTGGGTTAGAAAGCCTTGGTCAAGAGAAGAGAGCCAAGGCGGCTGGCAAATTTCCAGGCATGGGACTCACTTGTCATATAAGATCATGGCGTCGTTCTGGGCCTCCTGCCCGTCGTACTGGCCCTCTTTGGCGGCCAGCTGAGACTGGAAGTTATCCGCCGCCAGCCAGAACTGCAAGATGTTAACGGCATCTTCTTTCTCCATGAACTGGGAAACAAAATTAAAGCAGTGAGCAGGGATATTCTCCCAGCTTCTTCTAGGAGGTAGCTTGCTGCCAGCATCGTTTTAAAGATGTAGAAGCAAGACTTAAGGCAGGGAGGGGAAACTTTTGTCAGCCCAAGGGCCAATTTCAGTTCTGAGCAGCCTTTTGAGGGCCACTTGCTGGGGGTGGTGGGGCAGAGACACAAGGGAGTGGAGGTGGAGCAACAGATGTAGATTTTACCTTTGTGCAATTAGCTAGTTTCTACAGCCACCCAACCCTCTCTGTCCTCTACATAGGGAAGCAAGAGGCATGTTAGAGCTCAAGGGCACATTCCAGCCAGGCAAAACTACTCCAGGAGGGTGAAAGGAAGGGGTGTGGACTGGGAAAAGTTCTAAGGGCCAGAGAGAAAGACCTTTTGGCCTCCTGGTCCTGAGATTGCTCGTCCCTGACTGAGAAGAAGAGTTTGGATTTGATATCCCGCTTTTCACTACCCGAAGGAGTCTCCAAGCGGCTAACATTCTCCTTTCCCTTCCTCCCCCACATCAAACACTCTACGAGGTGAGTGGGGCTGAGAGACTTCAGAGAAGTGTGACTAGCCCAAGGTCACCCAGCAGCTGCATGTGGAGGAGCGGAGACGCGAACCCGGTTCACCAGATTACGAGTCTACCGCTCTTAATCACTACACCACACTGACTGAGGACTCGTCCAGGCTCCTGAAACAGGATTTGCACAACGGAACATCCTTCCGCTTGGCAGAACCAGCACAATCCTTCACCAGGAAGGGTAGGAGAGATATTGTTTTAAAGAAACAAAGAAGGGGCACGTTCCACTGTGCCACCTTCGAAGCCAAAACTGAAGCAATGGAAACCTCGGGACTTGAACCCCAAGCCGACAACCTAGGAAACCTGCTCGGCAGATCCAGGCGAGGGCACAGGAGGGGTGGGGGAGCCGCACAAAAGGGTGCTCAGCAGCAGCCTAGGCTGCAGAGAGAAGAGGCCTCCACTATAAATATACTTGACATCTCTCCAGGGCTTTTTGCAACACTGCTTCTCGACTTCTTGCTTAAAAATAACCACGGCTTTTCAGCAGGTATTTAGCATCTAGGGGTGTTTTTGCACCTTTCTTATGCCGAGTTGACAAGGACTCTATATTGGAGGAGAATGCAAAAAGTGGGGAAAGACAGAAGACTCACACTATCTGATGCAACCTTGCTGCATCTCCTGTTCCCATCGCCTCTGATCGCTGGCTCTGATGGCTGATGGGAGCTGGAGGTCCTCTAGCACCCAGAGGGCCCCAGGGTGGGGATTCGGTGTGGAGGATGATAGCGGAAAGGAAGGATTCAACGTTCCCAGCCCCACCATGGCTTTTACAGGTGGCAGAGGCCCGATGAGTGCCCAAACAGGGCCTGAGGGCAGAAGCCACCTCAGCCTTCCTTCCCTTTCTGAGAAATGGGAGTAAGGTACACCCACAAGGCGGTCGGGGAGGCAAATCCAGCCAAATGGCTCTGGGCCACAGCAGTCATGGGCGGCTGGTCTAACACTTGGCAGAAAGGGGGCGGGCAGAGCTCTTGCCGAGAAGAAAAGGGAGAAGCCATGTCACCTCGGAGAAATAGAAGAGGGCAGATTCGCAGAAGAGGATGTCGGCCAGGTAGACAGTCCCACTGGTCAGCACCTCAATCTGGTATTTGCAGAAGTGGTGGCTCCGCAAGAATTCGCTAAAGTGCCTGTCCGAGGGGGAGGGGGACACAGAGAGGGGATCTCATTAGGAACAGGGAGGAGGAGGAAGAAGAGACTCCAGCTCAGCAGTGTGCAAGGCACCAAGGTGCACAGGAGGCTGGCTGGGTAGGATCAAGGCTGAAGTGCTGGGACTGGAGCCCAGAGGGTCTGGGGTACAGCCCTGGTGCCTCCCCCCGCCCCGAATTCCAAATCCCACAGTTGGATCCAAAGGGGAGGCTGACAAGGGAGCTCAGTCAGTGCAGTGAGGAAGCCTTAGAAGCAGGCCAGATGCTGGCTGAGCCCCATCTCAAAGCCCCCAGGGAAGATCTGCTCTCTGGTCTGACCAACGGAGGGCTGCTGGGGGCTCCTTCAACCCCAAGACCGCGCCCCCCCCTCGCCAGCTCTGCCCAGGGGCTTCTGCTTGGCTGCCCCCACCTGGGAAGAGAAGTCAAGTGCTCAGAATACAAAGCACCCTACACTTCTTATTCTTATTCAAAAACAGGGTCAACTTACTCTTGTTCCATGGCATTAAACACTATCGACTGTGCCAAGACGAAGCAGTTTGGGTCCACCTGTCCGTCTTCCCCACAAATCTTGCTGTAAGGTCAGCAGATCACATATCAAAGTTAGTGGCACTGTATGCATTCTGCAGTACGGATAGACAGTGCAGAAATTTATTAGTTGTGCATATCTATGGCAGAAATATAGAAGCAGTTGGAATACTTTTATCTATCATCATCATCATCATCATTAATTTATATCATCCCACTGTTTCCCCAGAACCCAGGACTTGAGGCAGCTCACAAAAATTAAAAACTAGCATGGATAAAACACAGATAGCTAAAACCACAGGAAGGATAATAGACGATAATTAACTACTGAACTATTTAGAATTAAACTGCAACGGAATGAGAATGACGTAAAAACCAATCTGTTAAAATACAGATAGTAAAAACAGAGGAGCCCTATTGAAAGCGCTTCTTTCAGTTCTGCAAAGCCTATGGGAATAAAACAGTCTTCACTTGCCAGCAGGACAACAAAGAAGGAGCCAGTCTGGCTTTTCTGGGGAGGGAGTTCCAAAGCCTGGGAGCAGCCACTGAGAAGGCCCTCTCCCGCGTCCTCACCAAACAGGTCTGTGAGGGTGGAGGGACTGAGAAAAGGGACTCCCCCAAAGCTCTCAGAGCCTGGGTGGGTTCGTATGGGAGAATCTGGTCCTTCAGATAGCCTGGGCCCAAATCATAATAAGGGTTGGACTATGGCTTGCAACCTCTCTAAAAGAAATCCCTGGGGCTTGTCTCTCAGGAGCAATGAGATCACCATTTCTGAGGAAGACACACATGCCTGCTCCTTACCCACTATATCGTTTCTCATCAGCTCTGTGATTGGTATGGGTTTAGCAGCATCGGGAGAGATATATTTGGTAAAAATTGTAACTGCATCCTGTTCTATACCTAAAAAGAAAGGGGGGGGGGGAAACAAGAGTGAAGGCAGTGGCATGATAAACACGAAGTGTGACTGGATAGCAGTTGGACCAGCAAGCTCCTTTCCCCCCTTAGAAATGGTTACTCAACATAGGAAGCTGCCTTGCACTGAGTCAGATCGCCGAGTTCATCTTCCTCAATATGTTTACACCGACTGGCAGCAGCAGCAACTCCTCTCCAGGTCTTCAGGCATGGGCTCTTTCCCAGCCTTTACCTGGAGAAGCTGGGGGTCGAACCAGGAACTTTCTGCATGCAGTTTTTTTGTACTCTTCCCCTAAAAGCAAAGTAAGGATCTAGTCCTCAAGGTTCAGAATAAAATCATTGGCCTCTCCGGCTCATTACTGTCTGCACCGACTGGCAACAGCTCTCCAGGGTTTAAGAGAAGGAAGTTAAGAGCTGCACAGCTGGGTCTTGTGCACCTGGCTGGAATTTTGGATTGGCAGTTTGGAAACAGCAAACACCCCCATGTTGCATGGCAAGCTGGCTTTCCAAGTTAAGGAGCCTTTCAGAAGTGGTTAGGGATACCATCCCTTTCTAAAAACTACGGTCAGCAAACTTCCTGGATTACCACACAGTTTTCTCCCTCTATTGTTTCTACTGGTAGCTGCTCCTTGGGGCATGGGCCTATTGGTCTTACTTCTTATTCTTTAAATGCAGGAACCTATGGCTCTCTAGGTATTACTTATTTACACCGATTCAAAGCATTTATGCCCCCCCTCTTTAGTTAGAAAGGCTCTCAGAGCAGCTCACAGGCCAATGAAAAGCAATGCAGTCCCCAGCGTACAATTTGGAAAAGACCTGGCGCAAAAGGAAAAGGGGGTGGGGAAGGAAGAGAAAAATAATCAAAGCACTCCTCAGCTTAGCAGCTTTCCTTCCATACAGCGTCACTATCATTTCCCAGCAGGACAGTGACTAGATATTTCTGCACCCTGAGCAATTTGTGTACAGATCCAGAAGATATACCGGCATTCACAGCCAGGAAGCACTTACTTTTCATGAGTTTTCCTGACAAGTCCTTTAGTGCAAAGGAGGGACTGTTTCTATTGGATACGGAGACTTTGGAAGGGTCTTGAGGTTCGTCCGGAGCAGGACAGTCCTCTGCTCCAGACTCCCCAAGCCCGAGACGGGCCTTGCCAGCAGCAGCACCTTGGCAAAGCAGCAAACGGTTATGAAGGCTCAGCGCCTGGCCATTCAGTTCGGTGGCCGGCAGCCTAGCAGGCAAGGGCTGGGCCGGACCACAGTCCTCCAGGCGCCTGCTGAGCAACTCGGAGGAAGACGATGCCGATGCGGCGTTCTCCAGCTGCTTGGAGGAAGGGGAGACCGGCTCAGCCAAGGAGCTGTGCTTGACGGTGTTCAGGCTGTGTGCTCTGATGCGGGACCACGTGGTGGAGTGGAAGCTCTCCGCCTCCAGCCAGAACCGGACCAGGTGCTCCATTCGGCGCAGCTCCATGAACTGGATGAAATAGGGGAGGCCGACGGCGTCCCGGAGGACTTGCTCAAGCGTCTTGGAAAGGCTGGATTTGGTCTCTTGAGCCTGATAATCCAGACAGGATCGGCCTAAAGGAGGCGGCGGGGGGATAGAAAAGAAAGATGCTTCTAGGTCAGAGGCTGGGTGCGGGGGGGGGGGGGGAGAGACTTATGGTGCATTACCATTGTATCTACCCTTCATCCTAATGTCCCAGGGTGGGTTACAACATTAAAAGTCAATATTAAAAAACAGTTTAAAACAACTTACAATCATAAAAATAAGATGGGTGCTAAGAATAAACACCTCAAGTGTCAAAGAAGGAGGCCCTTTGGCAGCCCCCACCCCCCAGCTTCAGTGGGTGATGAAACAACCAAGAAGGCCCCCTCTGTTGATCTTGGCACCTGGCAGGGCCTATAGGGATAACAGATCTCGGACCATCACTGTGCTGGGCTGCTATACATCAAGCCTCACCACAACCTGCAGAGGATTTGAACCACAACTCCCATCAGCCCCAGCCAGCAAGGCCATATACATTGTAGTCCAGAACATCTGGAGGGCACCATGTTGGCAAAGGCTGCTTGGCAGAGTTAAAGGGCAGCTCTGAAATGGAGCCACCTGCCCCTGCTGCTTGCTTACAAATAAAACCACTTCAGTCTGCCAAGTGGTTTGTTTTTTTAGTGGACACACCACCTGATGTAAAATGAGGAATTAGGGCTATCACTGCTAAATAACCAAAATGTGTACAATTAACTGACTTTTAATCAATTGACTAAATTGGCACCTGAGTAAAAACTGTAAGCAAAAAATACATTCCCCTCTTTCTTTCTCTGTGCATGTCAGAGATAGGGGAAAGTCCCTTCTGAAATAGAGGCTGCCATTTGCAGATTCTAGAGGTATTTGTGGTAACAAAGTATAATTTGTTTTTAAAGAATCTGTAAAGGTAAAGGTAAAGGGACCCCTGACCATTAGGTCCAGTGGCGGACGACTCTGGGGTTGTGGCGCTCATCTCGCTTTACTGGCCGAGGGAGCTGGCATACAGCTTCCAGGTCATGTGGCCGGCATGACTAAGCTGCTTCTGGCAAACCAGAGCAGCGCACGGAAACGCCGTTTACCTTCCCGCCGGAGCAGTCCCTATTTATCTACTTGCACTTTGACGTGCTTTCAAACTGCTAGGTTGGCAGGAGCAGGGACTGAGCAACGGGAGCTCACCCCGTCATTGCGGGGATTCGAACCGCCGACCTTCTGATCAGCCCTTGCCAACTGCAGCCAAATCAACCACCTACAGCTGGAATGGCTGGAACTATACAACTCTGCTACCCCTGAGCATTGGGGGCTGCGGCTGAGGAGAGATGGCAGCCCGAGAACATGTGAAAGGCCACAGGTTCCCCATTCCATGCCAAGGAAAGGTGCGCCTGCCCTCCAGATGGACGAAGGAAGAAGCCACAGCTTACCAAGGTCTCCAAAGTGCGCAGCCTCCATGTGGCTGGGCTGCTTTTTAAGAGCCGCTGTGCGGCTGCTCGAGGACTCCATGTTGGCAGAGATGGCGTTGATGGCCACGTGGCTTGGTCCAGCAGCCTCCAGCAAGGCATGGTTCCGGGTGCTTCTCTGTGGGGAATGTACTGGCACTGCAGCTGGAAGAGGAAGGAAAAGGGGAGGAAAAGGAAGGAACTGGGTTGCTGGGGGTTTTTTTTGGGCCATGTCAGGACACCTTGCTCAGCATTGTGCCAAGAGCCCACCCCAAACTACGTCCCCGTGGTTTAAATCAGAGATGTGGAACCTGTAGCCCTCCAGATATTGTTGAGTCCAGCTCCCATCATCCCATAACTTTGGTCGTGCCGGACAGGACTGATGAGAGCTGGATCCAAAAATTTCTGGGCAGCCTGGTTTGAGCAAATGCTAGTTAACACACAGTATGGAAACCAGTATCTTCAATGCACAGAAGAAGTGCTTCTTGAGTCAGGCTGCAATGCACATAATTGCTTAATGCAGGAATGGCTGACTTTGATGCAAAGTATGAAAAAAATGCTTTAGATAATGAGCATATAAGCAAGCCAACCACCTCAGGGGTCAGGTGGGGAGCAAACTGTTGCAGCTGGGAGAGTCAGGCCCCAAAGAACCCACTGTGAACATGCCCTGATGCAAGTCACAAGGACCTCCAGGAGTGGGGGAAATGAGACCCAGGGACCAAACGCAGCCCTTGAGACTCGCCCTCCTTTGCACCCTTCTTGGGTGCTTTTGCCTGCCTGGGAGAGAGTGTCCTTCCACTCTGAAAATGCTTCTCTGCTTGCTTGGATGGAGGAGAGAGGGGGGGGATGTTTTGAGTGTGTGCAGAAACTAGCCTACTGTACAAAGCTCCTAATTTATTTTGTTGCTCTGCCCACTTTTGCCTCTGGCATCCCACCTGACCAGCATGCGGCCCCTGGAAGCGAGAGCAGAGGCAAATGCGGCCCTCAGGCTGCAAAATGCTCCCAACCCCTGCTGTAGTTAAGGCAGAGAGTGAAATTAGCAAGGCAACTGGAATGTTTTAACAGGCAGAAGGGGAGCACATTAAGGTTGTGCCCATTTGACAAAGATAAGCAACAGAAGCAGACGAAATACTGTTCGGCTCAGCTCCACCCTCCTGTCCCCGACAGCAAAGCCACACACACACACACACACACACACACACACACACAACACACAGATTGCTTGCGGAAAGCAGTAAAAAGGCTGTGCTGATGACACAGAATCACTGAAAAATAGAAAGAGGCCCCGGATAACGGGGCTTAGGGTACCCAATTAAGGCTAATCCTCCTAATCTTTGAGGATTACCAACATTTTGAAGGAACTCAATGCTGACTAAACACAAAATGACGGGAATTTTCGGTACCAGAGAGCGGGAAGAGCTTTAAGTTCCAATGTGATTTGAGAAGCCGGGCAAAGGAGCCTTCTTGCTGAACATTGTTTGGCACCGCAATGGGTCCCGATTCTGCAAAACGCTGCGCCAAGGGGGAGGGGAATAGGAATTCCTGAGGCGTTTATTCAGGGTAGTTTGCTGGGGACCTGAATCCAGCCCTGAAGCAATTTACAAAGGCCACTTCAGCTTTTGCGGTAAGAAGATTGCCCATTGCTACACGCTTGTAAATTCCAAGGAATAGCATGCTCCGGTTTTTTTTTATTACAGGATCGAAAGAGATGAAAAGCGACGCAGAATATAGATGTCATATTTCTATGTCTGTGTTCTATGCAGGTAGGAGAGGTGTCAGTTCCGGAGGGCGCTCGCAAATGCTTGCGGGTGCTGGCATCAGGCCTGGGATCCAGAGCCAGGGAAGTCTTAGTGCCAAAATTTACTGTAGAGTCTGCCCATTTGAAGTTGTTTGCATGCGGCACACTCTTCTGGCGCTCAGGCAACTCAACCTCTGCCTGCCAGATCTTTTGGACCACTGCTCCCGTCAGCTCAAGCATCAGACTACCACGTCGGATGGCAGCTGATGGGAACTATAGTTCAAATCTGCACGGAGGGGAAGGCTAGCTTGGGGATTGGGTAGCCTCAAAGGAGAGAGGCAGGTCCACCCCTGCTATACAACCCTCTTGCTAAGATCAGGTGGGTACCTTCACTATTTCCAATGCCTGCTAAATGAGTCTGTTTTAGACAAGCCTACCCAGACATGGAGCTTATTGTGCCGACTTGGTCTTAAACTCTCTCCTATTCTGACATCTTATTATGTCTGTTTGCTTTTAAGTCTGTTGGTTTTATTAGTGTTTTCTTATAAATATTTTATAGTACTTCATGTAACACTACTGAAAGAGATTTCCTCCCCCCCCCATTAAGCAGTATATAAATTTGGTTACATAAAGAAAGATAAGGCTATTCCATATAGAACTCCCTGTCTTCCCTCCCCCGACCCTGCAATAAACTAACCTGGATACCCCTCTAGACACTGGGATCTAGTTGACTGGGCCTAGTTGACATCACCCTTCCTCCTCTTCAGAATTCGAGAAACGGGCACTTACCTTTAATTGCTTTTACTTCGGTTACCTTCTCGTGCTCTTTGCCCTTCACTGCAAGACAAAAGAACATGCAGAGAATGAGGCCCAGTCGCTTTCGCAGAAAAGTCAAGTCTGCCCTTCGGGGAAGGATGCTGAGTCTTCCAAGCTGTCCCAGAATGTGTCAAGGCGCTGGCTCATTTAGCCAAGCGTTGTCTGAGTGGCACTGGCTTCCCAAGGTCCTAGGTTGGGGACCTCCAGATGCTGCTGGATTTCCAACTCCCATCATCCTTGACCATGACCGTGCTGGCTGGGCCTGATGGGAATTGGGAGTTCAGCAGCATCAAAATAGTAGGTACCTGGTCAGGAAAGCCTGGTCCAGATTGTGCATATTAAGCAGGGAGATGGGCGGTCCTCCTGGCAGAACGCTGGAATCAACGGCCTTTTGGTCCCTTCCTAGATTCAATACAGTCAAACCTTGGTTGTCGAACATAATCTGTTCCGGAAGACCGTTTGACTTCTAAAACGTTCAACAACCGAGGATCAAAGGGCGGTTGGCAAAGTCAATGAAGAAAAAAAGAAAGAAACTCCCTGGAAGCCGTTCATCTTCTGAAAATCAATCGAAAACTGGAGCAGTTACTTCTGGGTTTTCGGCATTCAGGAGCCGAAACATTCCAAAACAGAGGCGTTCGGGAGCCAGTTTGATTATACTAAGTAAAAGAAAATAGTAAAGAGCCCAACTCCAGTCTTTTGTGGTGCCCCCCCCACCCATGTTTTGGACTACAACTCCCATCAGCAGTCTGGCCTATCCTTATTTAGAAATGTGCCCTGTTTTACTACAGCTTTCCTCTTTCAAAAAGCCTTCTAAGTGCAGATTTGTATCACATTTCATATCTGTATTGGATTTGAAACCGGTTTTACAGGTGTAAAAGTTGTTGGTTTTTAATTGTTTTATATATAAATGTTTATTCTTTTATCTTTTTCAATTGTCTTACAATGAGAAGATCATCACCTTTCCCCCACCATTAAATAACCGAGGGAGCAGGGAAGGAGAAAAAAAATAAAACAGTTACTGTCCTGAGATTATACCAGTGTATAAGCAGAATTAAACGTCTGAAATGCTTCCGGCACATTTTCTCCCTTATCCTCACAACAGCCCTGCAAGGCGCCTGTCACAAATTGCCGGGAGAGAGTAGGATATAGAAGAATAAGGGCATGCGTACTGTCACCTGACAACTTCAGATCTCCCTTCAGTCACAATGCAGAGATGTGCCAAATTGCAGCTCCTTCTCCTTGCCACTCAGCAACTCCCGTTCTTGTGTAAGTGAACAGCATCTTTCATTCACAAAGCTCAGAACCTCGTCTACTCTCTCCTTCAACACACACCACTTTGTCCTTTGAACATTTCAATGCATGCGCTTCTCAGATGAATGGAGCACAGCTAGCGGTACTGAAGCGATGTTTTGCAGAGCAGCTGGTGATAATTGCCTCCACGGAAAATAGGCATGAGCCAAACAATGTGAAAACAGGCAAGCAAGATAATTGCCTCAAAAGGAAGAGTTACAATAATTAGCCAAATGAAAATATTTGCTGCTGCCTTATTTGGTGGCGGAAAGGAGGTATCCTTCAGAAGTTCAATAACTTAATCTTTAATACATCCAATCTGAGCCTTGGTCCGAAACAGGAGACTTTAAGATAGGAGAAGTAAGCTCATCCACACACAGTCTGAGAAGCGCAAGGATTTCTCAGGCAATGAGTTAACAAGACTGGCTCTCTAGCGAAAGGAAATTCGCTAATTTTTACAAGACCCTCTGAAGTACTGGCTGTGTTCATTTTATAAACTGGTACAGACACTTTCTTGCCATTTGGACTCAAAAGGAGGAAGGCTGCTGTGCTTGACGCAGGGCTCACGGTTACTCCCTTCCCTCGCCATAACATAGGAAGCTGAGTTATCCTGAGTCAAACCATTGGTCCATCTAGCTCATTATCGTCTACACTGACTGGCAGCAGCTGCCCATGGTTTCAGGCAGGGAATCTCTCCCAGCTGTACCTGGAAATGCTGGAAACTGAACCTGGAGCTTCTGCATGCAAAGCAGATGCTCTGACACAAAGCCCCAATTCACGCGTGCTTCAGCAATGTCGTTGCCATGCGTTTCCCACATAAGCAGGAGACAGGAAGCTGCACAGGAAAAAACACCTAAATATGTATGTTGTGTATTAAATAAGTCGGCAAAGTCACCGGCCTTTGCTGGTTCTTACTAGCTGCCTGACTGCAGGCACACATTGTTAGCCATTTGTAGCTGTAGAGACACAACTCTGCCTAGTTACCTGGAGGGGTCTGATAATCACCACAGGCTACCAGACAAACAGTGTTAGAAACTGAGATATGGAAGCTAGGAGCTAAACGGCACCTTAAACCGAGGTTATGGTCACAACAATGGAATGTCTAGGGGTGCATTTATAACAAGAATACAAAGCTGAAAATGAACTGCAGCTAAAATAGTATGTTCATTTTTCACATGGTCTAGTCGTTCCCCTGCCCACCCCCCTAATATTCTTAAGAGGGTCTCTTCTCCAGTCTTCAGAGAACAGCTGGAAGTGGGGAAGCAGAAAAAGGTCCTCCTTTCCTTCCAGTCTGCAGTTTTAATCTGAAATCTTAGGCACAGTACTGTACCCAGAGCTCAGAAACTGTTTGCGCTAATGAAATTCCCTGTCACAAAATGTGCCTAGAACAATGGGAGTTTCGAACACTGCAGACAAGGGACTGTGGGTGAGCCTTGTGTTGCGAGGGGAAGGGAAATAACTTGATACGGGCCTGCAGTTTTCACTGGCAGACCCATTTTGAGTGTGGCATTTCAGCATGATATTCTCTTACCAGGCTGAATTCTTTAAGTGAAGGAGTAAGCAAACTTGTGAATCCCACAGACTCCTTTTGTAGGCTAGCCTCCCCATACCTGGTGCCCTCCAGGTGTTTTGAGCTATAACTCCCACAGGCCTAGCTGGGGCTGAAGGGAGTTGTTGCCTTAAATATTCGGTTTGATCAGCTGGCCTCAGAAATGCACATTGTGGGTATTTGGAAATATCTTCATGCGCTGGAAATATCACATGTTTGGCCCTTGGCAATCAGTGGCATCACAGGAAATACGTAAAAGGCCTCTCTGGCCTCGGTGCATTTACACCTCCACACTATCTTGTGAGTTCCACCTTGTTAAAATAACTGGAATGCTTGTTCATCCAGCAGGCAGCTTACTCACTCTCTTGATTCTCAGTGGCCCAGTTTGGTAAGCTGCAACCTCCCGCTGAAAGAGGACAAGCAAGGCTGACAGGCGCATCCTTGCTGTATGAAATGCAGCCCTTTCACAGAGCTTTGCATAATTCATCGGTAAGTGCAGACTTGTACAGCCAGCTTAAAGGAGGAGGCAGGTCTAGGGAATAGATTTTGCAAGTATGCATGAAATTCAAAACATTTACTGCCACTCAGGCCAAGTTTGAACTAGGTGCCATCCAGAGCAAGGACTGCATTTCTATCAACTTCCTTTAATTGCTGTGGTTGTTTCAGATTGCCTTCAAAGGGTGATCTGAAACAAACACTAAGAGAACCAGTGTGGTGTAGCCTTTAAGACCTGGGTTCAAATCCTCACTAAGCCATGAAGCTCACTGGGTGACCTTGGGCAGGTCACTTTCTCTCTCAGCCTGACCAACCTCACAGGGCTGTTGTGACGACGAAAGAGGAGCTGCTTTATACTGAGTCGGATCACTGGCCTACTTAGCTCAGGATTGTCTGCACTGAATGGCAGTGGCTTTCCAGGGTCTCAGGCAGAGCAGTCTTTCCCAGCTTAAACTGGAGATACTGGAAATGGTATCCAGAGCCTTCTTCACGTAAAGCAAATGCATTATTAATTATCACTTATCAGACTTGTTACTCGCTTGTTACCCAACCATCTCCAAGTGACTTACAACACATTTAAGAACATAAACACACCACCCCATTAAAAGAATTCATGCAAAACACCTACAGTTCGCATTATATTTACACAGACAAATAAAGAACAGCGCACAACATTATCTCGGTCCATCAAAAGCCTTGGAAAATAGGTAAGCATTTATTTGCCTGGTGCCAAAAATCTCTCAATGGAAATTCCAGGGAGACCTCACAGGGGAGAGCGCTCCACAAATGGGAATAAGCCCTGCTCTTTGTCAACGCCCTCTGAACCTCCTCAGCAAGAGCACCCGGAGAAGGGCCTCAGAAGATGATCAGAGGCTTTTGGTAGGTTTGTGACCGTGACCTAAACACTGCAGCCCTTTTTCTAAATGGACTTGCCAAGGCCCTGAACTTTCATCCAGAACATGCACTCAGCTCCCCGCCTTCCTTGATTTCCGTGGCCTGTTTCCTCCAATAGCTGCTTGAAACAACTCAGTCAAGTGTGCATTTATTCCATCTGCATCCTGCTCCAATGGTAGCTTACATTATTGATTGATTGATTGATTATTCATTTGTTCATTAACTTTGTTAGTCACTTTATTTTGCCCAAGGCAACCCAAAGTAACTTATAGCCAAACAGCCAAACCAAACCAACAAAAAACCTCACATGGTTTCCCTCCCGCTTTTCTGTCTTCACAACAACCCTGCAAAGGTTGTTAAGACAGTGACTACCCAACATCACTCAGTAAGGGCCATGGATGCGTAAGGATTCAAACTCGGGTCCTCCCACATCCCGACTACTATTCCACACTGGCTTTCTCCCTTGCTTCCGCTCTGGAGATGCTTCCACGTAACTTCCTTCTAATTGCTAGCTTGGTGCCGGGAACACAAACTTCTCTCACGTCACCAACTTAGCTTGCCTGCGTTTCTGGTTACACCTGAATATTTCTGTTATCACCGCCAGCCTCACGCACGAGGGAATTACTAAGCAGGAATACTGAGGTCAGTTACATTCCAACGCAATAAAGATGCCACTGCAAGGAAACCTGGGAGGCATCCAACTAAGTTAAGACCATTAATTTCAAAGGGTCCACTCCATGACCCCACTATCTGTTAGAATAATCAAATAAGGCACTGGCAAGGAACTGTTGCGAACCACCACGAGGTAGCCATAGACTCTCAGTCTACAAACTCTCCATGTAGCATGAATGCTCGCTGTAGGGTAGGCAGAAAATGTCTGCAAGCCTGGTCACCTGTGGTGAGTAGGAATGACTTCCAGGTGACCAGGCTGGCAATGTTTGTTCTCTTCTCTCTCTCTTTTTATGCCGTTCATCTCCAATAGGCACGTGGGAGCAGGAAGGATCTAAACCTCTCTGCAGGCCACCAAGCTTTATGGATTTTTTTAGCGAAGCTGGGTTGGCACATTGGTCCCAAAGAACAGGAGATAGGAAGCTTAACTTTCCTGGGTGCGTCCCTAAAGCCACTAGGGCTGTGGAGCTAATAAGAGTTCCACTGATTCAGAAAGTAATCTGAAGGCTCACTTCCTTGCAGACATCCAAAATGCAGTCAGCAGAATTTCTACTAGATTTAGCACAGCAGTGTTACACCATACTGAAAACCAATGGCTGCTTATAGATAGATAGACGAAGAATGTGTGGTCTTTTCTTTTACTGCCCACAAATATTAGTGAAGAACCGTTCAAGCTTCCAGGGTTTTCCAGCAATTTTCTGCTATAGATAGGGTAGTAAAAAGGTAAAGGTAAAGGTACTCCTGACAGTTAGGTCCAGTCGCAGACGACTCTGGGGTTGCAGCGCTCATCTCGCTTTATTGGCCGAGGGAGCCAGCGTACAGCTTCTGGGTCATGTGGCTAGCATGACTAAGCAGCTTCTGACGAAACCAGAGCAGCGCATGGAAACACCATTTACCTTCCCGCCAGAGCGGTACCTATTTATCTACTTGCACTTTGACGTGCTTTTGAAAGGGTAGTAGTGAAACTCAAAAATTGTATCACTCCCCAACTTAAAATCTCATTTTTGCACATAAGAAAACAAATGGACTGGGCTTCTTAATGCTCAGTGAGCATCACTTCCATAATCATCAGGCAGTTGGCATGCTTCCTTAGTCATTCCAGAATACAGGTGTTCAAAACTTCACACAGTCAGTTCTGGCTGCTGGTTTACATTTTTCAAAACCCAATTATATGGAGGCTCAACCAATGCCAGTTTTGGAATCATTTCAGCACCAGGAAAAGACCTTTTAAAGATCTCTTAACTCTCTACGATTGTATTACTGTTGACTTTTCTATTTTGATTTTTATTGATATTGTAAGCCGCTCAGAGTACCGGGTACATTGTTACTGGGCAGAATATAGATGCATATATAAATTAAAAGAAAAGCAAACTTTTCTCTTTTAAGCTCCTTGATCTAAGGCATCTCCCTACAATGCCTCGCAGTTTTGTCTTTTGCCAGCCCTGTTCTTTGTCTTCCAAAGTTTCCAGAAAAGCCCCAAATGGTACCTGGTAGTTACAGTCCAACCTTTTCCCCTTTTGATGCATTCCTAAAGGTAAAACAACTGTGTGCTCAGAACAATTTTGGTAACATGAACCTGACACGGAACTTCTCTCTATATCTTAACATTAAAACTTCCTGCTTCTCTGCCCAGGAAAGGAAGTGGCATAACATGGTCACTATCAACCTGCCAGAGCGGTACTGATTTTTTGCCCCACCCTGTATTGTCCTCTGAGTTTCTCAGCCTGTAGAGGAGGAAGGCTGGGTGACCTGAAAGATTACTTTTTTAAAAAGGAAGTATCACAACTTATTCACCTTCTTTACAGCAGGGGTTTTCAACCAGTGTACTTTGGCACCCTGGGGTGCCCTGAATGATTGCCAGGGGTGCCGCAAGCAACATTGGCCTCTGTCCCTCTTTCTTTCCCTCCCTTCTCTGATGCCCTCTCGTGTCTCTGCCTCCCAAAGGCTTGCACAGCTTTTTGTTGCAGCAGCCCTGTCTACAAGCTCCCCGGGCGAATGGTGCCTCTGGGGCTGGCCAGGGGGGTGCTGGTTAACAGAAGCTGAGACAGCCTCAGAGTAAGCAAGCAAGTGGGTGAGGGAGCCCAGCTAGTTAGACCACCAGCCCTTGCTATTAGGAATGGACAGACAAGTGGGAGGCTGGGCAGGCAGGTGGACAGATAGGCACCGTGCTGGCCTTTCTTGCGCTTACTGTGTGCAAGGCCTGCCTGGGAGCTGAGTGCCCAGTGCTGAAGGGGACCCGCCTCTCCACCATGCAGGCCCGGCAGCACCCACTGCTGCCACCCAAGGTGAATAAGGTGCTGGTCTCATGTTCACCTTGGGCCAGTCTCCGTGGGGCCACTAAGGCTGGGGGGCATCCTCTTCCCAGGCCCCTGTGGGGCAGTGTGAGGAGGCACCTCTTTTGGGGGCAGGGAGAGGGGCAGCTCAGAGACAATGGGTGGGGGCAGCTGCTGCCTGGAGTACTCCCAAGGAGAAGAGAGAGGAGGCTGAGGGAACACTCCACAAGGGAGGGTGTTCGGAAAGGGGTGAGAAGGGGTGTCACATGTCTGTACGCTTCCCTACATAAACAGAATGCCCATGCCTGATTCAAGCAAGTATAAGAAGAAGGGCTCTAGTTGAGCACTCCCCAACATAGTGGTTTTCTACCTGGAGGGAAATTTTGACATGGAGACTCATTCAAGCGCACCCCGCTTCCATAACCCTGCATTCTAAAGCAAGACAATGCCAAGGCTGGACACCCTGTAGAATAGTTTTCAGAGGGTATCTTGGCACCAATATGCAGGTGGATCTGCATTGAAACTCCTGGCCAGCGACAAGGAGTGTGTCTAAGAATGGAGGAGGGTAGTGGGTGATGCCACCATTGCCAGCTGCCCACAAGGCAAACTTGTTTTGTCGCTGGGATGCCTTTTGTTTGGTTTTCTGCAGCGCTAGGTATTCAGGCTTTTGAGAGGCCTGCTTGTGGGAAACTGAGGCTGTGGGTCCCACGATTGTGTCCATCTCAAGTCTGTTGCCCCCCTTGTTATTGAGGATCTCAGCAATGCTTTCAAGATCAGCGAGATAACCCTGTTTAAAAGAAGGTAACAATTCTATTTCTACGCAGATATTGTAGAGTCAAAGTAGGCACCTAAACAAGGAGTGCCCTGACACCAACTGCTCTCTGGGGAGGGGGAGGAAACATCTTTGAGCATCTTCGAGTGACCAGTGGTCAAGGGCAAAGTCCTGTTGGTGGGCTAGATATGGTGTGCAAGCCTTATACTGTCTATTTTGGGATTCCTAAATATCTGGGATCAATAGTAGAACAGATGTCACATTGCTAACCGGAGCCTCAGTAGCAAAGTTATAGAGACCGGTGCAGGAAGATGAGCAACCATGAATTCCTTCCCCTCATTTCCCAGCACCATATTTAATCACAGTTTGAGCTAGTTAAAGGACCCTGCTTAATGTCCATGCCACTGCCACCCTTCAATACAGTAAAGGGCAAAAATGGTGAATCCACACCCAAGGGAGGAGGAGGTTTGACAGGAGGAAATGCCCAGCCTGCTCCCTTGTTAGCTATGGTGAAAGGACAGGCTGTGTTACAGCCTATAGCTACTGGCCCCAGGGGTGGGAATTCCAGAACTGGGGAGCAGCTCCCAAGGCTGGGCTGGGTCACAAAATACAGTAGCTGTTTTCAGTACAGGGTTTGTGTCAGTTAAGGAAAAGGCAACTTTAAATGAATCCATTGTACAGAAAGTTAGTGGGTGTATCAAGAGGCTGACTTTTACAAAAAGCCTTACACTTCTAAAGCAGTTGGAAACAATCCCCAACAAAAGTCTAACTCTAAAACACACACACACACACACACACACACACACACACACACACACACAGGAACTGTGCATTTATATGACCTGCAATTTAATCAACATGATTCAGAAAATGGCAACAGGCACATTTTTATTATTTCCTTGTTCTATAATTGCTTCTCCTATTCTTTGGGGGGGGGGGATATTAGAGCTAGTCCCACATTCCTAGAATCAGATTTTTTTTTAATCCGGCCTCTCCCTTCTTCCCAACTATGAAACATGCTTAATGAGCAGCAACTTCATTTTTTAAAAATGAAAATGTATTCATCACATTTCCATTGTACCATTGCTCCATGATGTCCAGGGCCATTCACAAACAGACACCACCACTATGGCTGGTGAGGCGAAGCAATCTTTTAAAGACTGAAATGCACTACAGGATGCTGAAGAATGAAAAGCATTTAGTAAAAACCTGACTCAGGCAGATGGACTCATAAATGTTTCCTGTTAGAGAGAGTGTGACCCCACACAAGCTGACCAGAGCAGGTTAAAGGCCTTTAAAGTCAGCACAATGTATACACTGCAACAGTTCATGAATTCTCTTCGCAAAAGAAGGATCAAACAGCAGAGAGCAAGCATCCTGAAAGCCCCCACCATCAATATGTCAGCAACATCCCCTGCTTCATAAGGTAGAAGCTTTGTCCCCTAAATTTCCCTTAGAAAGGACTCAGGCCTTTTTGCTTCAAGGGTGCTTGGGTCTATTTTAACAAGACAGGCAAACAGAATACATACATCTCAAGTTACGCTATATACTTACGTAATATGGAAACGTTCCGCCAAACGTTGCAAATTTCTTGTTTTAGTTTAACGGCTCACTATTGAACTAGAAAATATTTTTAGTGGTGTGCATATCGCTTTGAACAATCTCTTGCCTTGGAAGCGCAAACTTATGCAATTGCTAATATCGCTAAGTGAGGAGACGGCTGTGCTAGTCGCAGGGCACTCACAGCCAAGCCTTTGAAGATCAGGCAATCACCCGTTCAAGTCATGCAAACCCAAATTATTAGACCAAGGAGTGCCTCAAAACAAGAGAGAAGCTGCATTCCCCAACACAAATGCAGCTATGTCAAATCTGCTGCCTTGGGTTTTGAGCTTACAGGCTATGAAATCTGTAGGAATGGGTTCTACCTAAGGGAGAAGCAATCATAAAGCTGCTCCTTGTTTTATGGCTGTTTGCTATAGTGATTCATTGAATTTAATTCTTTCAGGCTTGGCTACTGTTAATTATTCTAGCAGTAGAAGGCTAGTAGTCAGCAGACAGCTCAAGCCCACCAGCCCCTCGGTGGTCCAGGGGCACTGCAGCAAAAGCAGGCGACAGGCGCTGCCAAGAGGAAAGCCAAGGTGCTCAAGGACATTCACGTGAGCCCTCCTTGCACATGGCACTGGGCGTGTTTGCAAATGACTTAGTGATAAAGGCAGAAGTTGAAGGGTCCTGCTCATTCAGAGGGAACTTCAAACTCTTTCAGATGCCTTTTCCCAGAAGCTCAGCTCACTCTCTTTTGACTGTCATGGATGCTATTTCCTCTGTTTTTACACTAACAAGGATGACAAAACCATCACCCCGAAACACCCACCTCGTCTCTACCTAGTCTCCCACTTGCCCAGTTTTTGTATTCCCCATAACGCGGGTCCAACCACTATGAGCATTCACTCCCAATACTCCCAGACCACTGTCCCATTAGCATCCTGGAACCCATTCCCAATCGCTACCTTAATTCTGTCCCCCAAAATAAGCCACCCTCCAACTAACTCACCACCATGCTCGTTCCTAAACCTTTTCATCCCTTTCCCGAGGCCTTTTATTCTCCACGCTCCCAATTCCCTTAAGACCCTCACCACCCACCCACCGAAAGCCCCCTTCAGCCGCCCACTTCTGCCACCACCACCAGGCCTCAAACTTTCGCTGCTTCTGGTCCTTCCTATATTCAGAGACACCCCCCCCAAAAAAGCTCCCAAGCGTCTTCTGCAAACCCCTCCCCACCCTCGCTATCACCCCTAACCATTGGGCATGCTGGCTGCTGGTATGCTGGCCCAACATCATCTGGGGGGCACCGTGTTGGCTACCCCTCCCCCCCAAAAACACAGAAAGGACGCAGGAACACCCACCTACCCCTTCACCCTCAAGAGCCCCCCCTTCGAAATCCCCCTCCCCCACCTCCTCACACAACAACACAAGGCAGCCCCCCCTTTTCCTTAGCTCCCCCCATTCAGGAACCCGGACTCCCCTTCTCCTTCAGGAACAGGCACCCCCACCGCCCTTGAAACAAGCTTTCTTTTAATTAAGCCCCCCCCACACACTCAGAAAGGCACACACAGGCCCTGCCCTCCCCCCCAAAAGACGCCCCGCCCCTTTGACCTCCCGGCAACCCCTCCCCCACATTTCACCTCACCTCACACCACATCCAACCCTCCCCCCCCCACAACGGGCTTCTATATTATTATTATTTTTTACCTTTCCTCTTGAAGAAGGACATTGTGGCGGCGGCGGTGGCGGCGCGGGGGCCGGGAGAGGGAAGCCCGGGCGGTCCCGTCTCCCTCTCAGGGCTCCTGAGGCAGCGCCTTCCTCCTGCTCCTCCCGCAACCGCCGCCGCCTCCCGCTCCCCACACGGCGGAAAAGGAGGCAGCCGCCATGTTGTCAACAACCGCCGCTGCCGCCGCCGCCGCCGCCGCCGCGCAGGCTCTTTCTTCCGGGGGTCGAACGGTGAGGAAAGGCCTCGCGGGGCATCTCGGGAAATGTCCAGTGGTTCTGATTATTTATTTATTTTTTAAAAAAAGTGAACGGTAACCGGCCGGCCTCTTGCCCTCAAGCGGCATGGCCGCATGGGCGTCGGGGGAAGGGAAAGCGGCGAATCGAAGCGCGGGAAAGCGGGTTTTGATTGGAGGGTGTGCTCGAGGGAGCCATCTTGGACGAGGGCACGCCCCGTTGGGGGAGATCGGTAGCGCGGGGGGCCATGTTGGAAGCGGGCAGGCCGTGCCGAAGAGAGCGGCCATTTTGGGAGAGGGCAAGTTCTCCCCTCCCTTCTCTCCCTCTCCACCCCACCCTCCGGCCGTTAGAGCCCGAAGGCAGCCATCTTGTGTAAGGGAACGGCCGTCGGCTAGCATAAGCCGTTCCTGGCTGGAAGTGTTTCTGGTTCAGGCATATTGGTTACGGGCAGCACCAGACCAACCACAATACCTCCTCTGCTAACGGAAAGGTATTGATATGAAAGAATCAGGGCATGATTGAATGATATATAATTATAGTACATCATGTATATTATTTATTTATTCATGATTTTTTTTACCCTGCTATTCTCCATTTAGGTCTCAGAGTGGCTTTCAATAATAAAATATATAAATTTTAAACGTAATTATTTTTTTAATAAAATTTATGCTCAGGAGGCCTTTATTCGCTGAAGCAACACTGGTGCTATCCTCAGAGTTGAGACCATGCGTGTTAATGTGTCCAGCATTATTTTTTTAAACAATTTTTAAAATTAATTTTCCAATATTTACCCTATTTTAGTTTCGCCAACTATATAGATTCCAATTAATATCAAAATAATTCAAATTAATACAATTTAATCAAAGTGGTTTCCTGTGTTCCTTGATCAATGTTTTTTGTCCAGTTCTTATATTGCTGGGGTTCATATTTTTTATCAACATCGAATTACATTTCAGTTTTTAGCAGTTACTATTCGTGTGTTAATACCTTACCTAATTTTCCATAGGATTTCAAATGGAGTGCTCTAATTATTTTCCTTTTCTCTGCATTGGTCAGTCTAAATATGTCCAGTTATAAAATCATTGACCTTTATCTGCTGTCCAGTTCTTGAAATTCCTCCAACTGCTGTTGTCTCTCAGTGTAGATGGGGCAGGGCTATAACCATGGATAATTCTCAAAATATCTCATTAGCTCCTTCCCATCGTGCTCTCACCTTGCTTAATGTTTCTAGACAACAACATACTCGCAGGCTACTCTTTCTCACTGTACTCAGTCAACCAATGTGTCCAACATTAAGACTATTTCAGATGCCATAATAATATATGACAAATTCTTTTGACAATACATATAGATTGGTATCATCAAAAATTCTGGACATCAAACAGGTTTCTTTAGTAATATTTATCATTTCTGACTACTACAACAACAACAGGAAATTTGTACCAATGTACTTTCTCACCACAAATGAGATGTACGAAGTTTATTGCAACCCTTCCAACAATTAGGTTGGTATAGAGGAGTAGCTGGTTACAATATTACCAATTGATTGAAACACTTAAACATGATAAAAAGCGCGGCTTTGATGAACCCAAGTTCCCAATTTGAAAGGGAACTAATAGAAAACAGGAAAATTGATTTTGAGGATGTATGTTGTTAGAATGGGACACCAAGGATGAAAAGATTAAATCTGCTATGATCCATTGGTCTTGGGATATGGGGCACAATATAGACAGAATCATGGGATAAACTGCGGAAATTTGGGTTGAAATTAACAGTGTGTTAAACTTCATTAAAATGATATATAAAATCGTACCTAACACCAAGTAAATTGGCAAAGATGTTTAAATCAGCTTCAAATATCTGTTGGAAATGTAAATAATAGAAAGTTCATTTTACCACATGTGGTGGACATGTAAAGTGGCTAAGGACTTTTGGGAGATGATTTATAATGAGATAAAAAAGATATTTAAGGCAACTCTCCCCAAAAGACCAGAAGCCTTTTTATTAGGGATAGCTGGAACAGATTTCCCCCCAAAACAGGTAAATCTGTTTCTTTATGCAACATTGGCAGCATGAATATTATATGCACAAAAAGGTACCTACTAAAGAACAATGGCAACTGAAATTGTAGAATATGTTGAATTAGAAAGTCTGATTTGCAAAATTAGAGATCAAAAAGAGACTGACTTTAAGGAGGACTGGAAAATGTTTGTAGATTATTTAAAAACTCAATGTAAACATGTTTAAATGCAAGTAAGTTGAGTGAGAACAACAGTGGAAAGTATGGCGGAGTTTTTTGTGAAGAAGCTGGGGCATAGAATAATAATAACACGCAGCAAGAATTGGAATTTTGGGGAAACCATGGAGGGGTGGAGGAGAAGTCCTAGGTTGACTGATTAAATTTGAAATGTTGCTGAATTATTTAGTTTTCAAATTTCTATAAATAAAATTTTAAAAAAGACATTTGCAAAGGAGTGTGATGCTATCTGTGTAGTAATTTCAAGGAGTTTGCTCCAAGAAAACTGGAAACAGATTTTAAAGGTCATGATTCCCAAAATTTACTCCAGTCCTTGAGAATAATTTGTGTGCCAGTTTCTAGTTCCAATACCGTTCTAAAGGCTTCCCTAAATCTGTAAGTCACATTAAGGCAAAGCAGAGTACACTTTAGAAACTAATCCATTGTGTTTAATTCATTTTCAAATGGTGTTAAGGGTCTCAGAGGTTGTGCTTTTACCATTTATAATTAAAATTTGAATTCGGTAAAAATAAGTTGCTATTTGTTAACACCCCACTTTGATGAAAGAGGTTTTCTCTAAACAGGATAGAAGCTTGGTGGATGTTTCAATCTATTAAATGTAGAGGATATCCTCTTTGGAGGAAATTCACTGATGATCCTTCTTTGGTGTGTATCTTTATTGTTGTAAATGCATTTGATCCTGAGAGCCAAGTTGTAGACAACGTTTATGCATTTTGGATGGCAGGATTTCCTGTATACCTAGGTGTGGGCACCAGTGGGCTTGCTGTAGAGAAGATCTGTGGCTCTTTTGTGCTTCCAGTGCTGAGGAGGACGTTGAGAAAGAAGAAGAAGATTCCACCTAACATTAGGAAGAACTTCCTGACAGTGAGAGCTGTTGGACAGTGGAATTTGCTGCCAAGGAGTGTGGTGGAGTCTCCTTCTTTGGAGGTCTTTAAGCGGAGGCTTGACAGCCATCTGTCAGGAATGCTTTGATGGTGTTTCCTGCTTGGCAGGGGGTTGGACTGGATGGCCCTTGTGGTCTCTTCCAACTCTATGATTCTATGAGAGGAGTGTGTGGCTTATCAGTGGTGCTGTTGAATGTAAGCTTGATAGCTGGATGAACAGAATGGACGTAATTGATTTTTTTTGCCATTTGCCCAGACCATCAATGTATCGCCGTCGTTTAAGTGGTTTGTGAATGGACATTGCTAGTAAACTTGATAGTTGGATGAATGGAGTGGGTGTAAATTGATAAATTGAGTGGATGTAATTGATAGGTTATCTTTGCCATTTGTCCAGACCACAAAGATATCATCAATGCATCGCCGCCATATAAGCAGTTTTGTGAATGGGCTACCTGAGGATGTATTGTTCAAGTTTTCGCATGATTAAGATGGAGGCATAGCTCAGTGGTTCTCACACTCACTGAATCCCCGCAAGAACCCTGTGATGTAGGTTAGGCTGAGAGGCAGTCGCTGGCCCAAGGTCACCCAGTGAGCTTCAGAGATGAGTGAGGATTTGCACCCTGGTTCCCAGGTCCTAGTCAAACACTCTAACCACTACACTATAGTTTTATCAACTGATTATATGGATAATCAGTTGATCAAACAAGTTAAAGTCTTTAAATAACTCGGCCTTATTTTTCAGTCAACAGGGTCATGGGGAGCACATCAGAAATATGCAATGGAAAAGGCGTCTCAAGGCGCCAAAATTCTGAAACGCTTTTTCCATACAAAAGATGACAAACACATGCCATCAGCACTTGAAGTGTTTAAAGCTAAATCTCTAGCACAAATCTGAGGCTCAGATTTGGACAGGCCCTCACCTTGGATAAATCTAAGCTCCTAAGGAAATCCCCCCCCCCCCGTTCCATCCCATGTTCCAAATGCTTCATTGCGCTTGGAGGCTACTCTCCCCTCTGTTGAATTACAGACTTGGTGTAGGACATTTAATTATTGGCATCACCTAAATTTAAACTCCACCAGTCTACTGCCCTTACTATTGCAAGATTGTCATGAGAGCCCTTGGACTAAAATTGTCAACCAAAAGCTTTACTTTGCTGGTTTATCACCACAACAGTTATTAACATTGGGCTTCAGTAAAGCAAATAATTTAATAAGCGCCTATATGATATCGTGCAAAAGAATAATTTGGCCATGATAAGGAAATTTTGTCCATGGTATGATTATTTTCCACCTAGTCATTCTGACACATTGGCACCCTATTTGCAAAATTTAACAATTCCAAAATACAGATGCACTTTCGCTTATGTAAGATTAAACACATTGCCTTCAGATGTACTTGAGGGTCGATTTTAAAAAAAATCGCACTGGAAAAACGGTTATGTCCATGTGGCGATGGCAGTATTGAGTCAGTAGCTCCTGTGCTTCTAGCTTGCACTCTTTATAAAGATTTGAGGAGTGAGGTTATTACCCCTCTACTACTATCCATACCAGGTCGCTCAACCATTGTTCTGTGTCCTTTCTTCTAGCAGATCAAGATGATCAGGTGACAGCAAAAATGCAAAATAAAAAAAAAATAAAAATAAAAATAAATGAGCAGGGACAATTAGAATAATATATTTTATTTGATTATTGATGTAAACCTCCAGAATGTATTTTGTATCATTAAGGTTTTGCCTCTATCGTCAGTTCATTTAATTTTATTTTATCGCTATGGCTAGTGGCCGATGCAAATAAATATGATGATGATGATGATGATGATGATTTTGTGCCCTCTTGGCTCAGTGCCATGTCCAAGGGAACCACCTACGCTGTCCTAAATCCAGTGCTGACCTTGGTCAGGGCTGTAGCTCAGTGGTAGAGCACCTTGCTTTGCATGCAGAAGGTCCCAGGTTCAATCCCCAGCATCTCTGAGCAGGGCTGGGAATATTCCCCCATCTGAAATCCTGGAGAACTGCTGACAGTCCAGTGTAGTCAGTACTGAGCAAGATGAACCGAAGATCTGACTTGGCATAAGGCAGCTTCCCATGTTCCTCTTTAAATCAGCCTTTCATTTAGAACAGGGGTAGGCAACCTAAGGCCCGTGGGCTGGTTGTGGCCCAATCGCCTTCTCAATCTGGTCCATGGACAGTCCGGGAATCAGCGTGTTTTTTTATATGGGTAGAATGTGTGCTTTTATTTAAAATGCATATCTGGGTTATTTGTGGGGCATAGGAATTCATTCATCCCCCCCCCCCCAATACAGTCCGGCCCGCGACATGGTCTGAGGGACGGTGGACCGGCCCACGGCTGGAAAAGGTTGCTGACCCCTGATTTAGAAACATGAGGACTGCGACCTCGTTTTATTTTAAGGGAATAGCTGTGGCTTAATGGTAAGAGCACCTGCTTTGCATGCATAAGGTCTCAAGTTCAGTCCCCAATGGAATCTCAATGTAGCTTCAATCTTTTCAGACCCATGACCTACGTTCAACCTGAGCAGTCTTACATATTCCAACATCCCATGCTATTTTATTGGAAAACACCAGGGGGCGCTTGTCCACCTTTCTGCAAACTTACCGGTAATTGCTTTTAAAACATTTCTCTTGCAACCCAAAAGGAGAGTTCAGCCGCTCAGTGGTATCTTTACCAAAGAAAGGAATCCTCCTTATAAATAATGCCAGGTCCGAGTGCAATATTATTTTCCTCAGCCTCTACCCACCGTTTCCAGATCTGTTCCTGATGGACTTTTAACCAGTAGCTGAGTCAGCCATCCATCTAGCTCATTATTATCCACACTGACAGTGACTCTCTGAAATGCCCCCTCAACCTGTTGGTCATAGAATCATAGAATCATAGAATCAGAGTTGGAAGAGACCACAAGGGCCATCCAGTCCAACCCCCTGCCAAGCAGGAAACACCATCAAAGCATGCCTGACAGATGGCTGTCAAGCCTCTGCTTAAAGACCTCCAAAGAAGGAGACTCCACCACACTCCTTGGCAGCAAATTCCACTGTCGAACAGCTCTTACTGTCAGGAAGTTCTTCCTAATGTTTAGGTGGAATCTTCTTTCTTGTAGTTTGAATCCATTGCCCCGTGTCCGCTTCTCTGGAGCAGCAGAAAACAACCTTTCGCCCTCCTCTATATGACATCCTTTTATATATTTGAACATGGCTATCAGATCACCCCTTAACCTTCTCTTCTCCAGGCTAAACATACCCAGCTCCCTAAGCCGTTCCTCATAAGGCATCGTTTCCAGGCCTTTGACCATTTTGATTGCCCTCCTCTGGACCCTTCCAGCTTGTCAGTATCCTTCTTGAACTGTGGTGCCCAGAACTGTACACAGTATTCCAGGTGAGGTCTGACCAGAGCAGAATATAGTGGTACTATTACTTCCCTTGATCTAGATGCTATACTCCTATTGATGCAGCCCAGAATTGCATTGGCTTTTTTAGCTGCTGCATCACACTGTTGACTCATGTCAAGTTTATGGTCTACCAAGACTCCTAGATCCTTTTCACATGTACTGCTCTCAAGCCAGGTGTCACCCATCCTGCATTAGTGTCTTTCATTTTTTTTGCCCAAGTGTAGTACTTTACATTTCTCCCTGTTAAAATTCATCTTGTTTGCTTTGGCCCAGTTCTCTAGTCTGTTAAGGTCATTTTGAAGTGTGATCCTGTCCTCTGGGGTATTAGCCACCCCTCCCAATTTGGTGTCATCTGCAAACTTGATCAGGATACCCTCAAGCCCATCATCCAAGTCATTGATGAAGATGTTGAATAAGACTGGGCCCAAGACAGAACCCTGTGGCACCCCACAGGGTGTTGTTGTTCAGTTGTTCAGTCGTGTCCGACTCTTCGTGACCCCCTGGACCAGAGCACGCCAGGCACGCTTATCCTTCACTGCCTCTCACAGTTTTGCCAAACTCATGTTAGTAGCTTCGAGAGCACTGTCTATCCATCTCATCTTCTGTCGTCCCCTTCTCTTTGTGCCCTCCATCTTTCCCAACATCAGGGTCTTTTCCAGGGAGTCTTCTCTTCTCATGAGGCGGCCAAAGTACTGGAGCCTCAACTTCAGGATCTGTCCTTCTAGTGAGCACTCAGGGTCGATTTCCTTGAGAATGGATAGGTTTGATCTTCTTGCAGTCCATGGGACTCTCAAGAGTCTCCTCCAGCACCATAATTCAAAAGCATCAATTCTTCGGCGATCAGCCTTCTTTATGGTCCAGCTCTCACTTCCGTACATTACTACTGGGAAAACCATAGCTTTAACTATACGGACCTTTGTCGGCAAGGTGATGTCTTTGCTTTTTAAGATGCTGTCTAGGTTTGTCATTGCTTTTCTCCCAAGAAGCAGGCGTCTTCTAATTTTGCGACTGCTGTCACCATCTGCAGTGATCATGGAACCCAAGAAAGTGAAATCTCTCACTGCCTCCATTTCTTCCCCTTCTATTTGCCAGGAGGCGGTTCATTTGGGCCAATGGGGCACTTCCTCACCAACCTCAGTTTGCCCTCAGCCAGCCTTTCAGCTTCCTCCTCCTCAGTCTAAATAGAACTCAGCTGGGAGGAGGATGGGGACAAACCTAGAATTATCGGTAGTTGGCTCTGCCTGCCATTGGTTCTGGCTCTCCCTACTGTTCGTCTCCCTGCCTTCTGCCTCATCAGTCCCAGTGGCCACCAGCTGCAGCTCATGAGTGCCCCATTTTTATTTTTAAAGTTCCATTGGGACCCTCCCCATTTCAAATAAAAAAAATACCAAGGGGATGCTATGGCACTTCCTCATATGGCCTCAGAGGTCCCACTGGAGACCCAGTCTGGTGTAACGGTTAGAAGTACTGGACTAGGACCTGGGAGACCAGGTTTCGAATCCCCACTCAGCCATGAAGTTCAGTGGCTGATGTTATGCCAGTCGCTGTCTGTTTCAGCCTAACCTAGCCTAACAGGGTTGTTGTGAGGATAAAATGGGGGGGGGGAACCATGTCTGCCCACTTGAGTCTCCTTGGAGGAAAAAGTGGGATAGAAATGTAATAATGAAGTAAACCAAAGGTGGGTGGGTGAAAAATGAAGCGTGTCTTGGCTTTATAACGGGGGGGGGGGGAGAGAAAGGGGAAAGCATTTGGGGCTTTTTAGTTTAGAAAAAGGGAGAGGGAGGGGGCATGGCAGAGGTGCATAAAAATCTACTGGTGGAGTGGAGAAAGTGTATGTTGGGAGATTCCAAACAAAAGGAAGGATGCCATGCATGGTTAAAACTAATAAACATTAGGAAGAACTTCCTGACAATGAGAGCTGTTCGGCAGTGGAATTTGCTACCAAGGAGTGTGGTGGAGTCTCCTTCTTTGGAGGTCTTTAAGCAGAGGCTTGACAGCCATCTGTCAGGAATGCTTTGATGGTGTTTCCGTCTTGGCAGGGGGTTGGGCTGGATGGCCCTTGGGGTCTCTTCCAACTCTATGATTTTATGATCCCTCCAAGAGGTTGTGATGCTAATGGCCACCAACTTGGATGGCTTTAAAAGTTGTTGGCATCCTTCTTTCTCGAGAGACAATGGAGTGCTCCTCCAGGGGTGAAGTTGTACCGCCGCACGGAAGTGACTTTCCACGGTGTGCAAGCCTGGGCAGTGTGTATGGGGGGGTCCTGGGCTGCCCAGACGACAAGACCCCTTTCTCAGCCTCGCTGGAACTCATGTAAGACGCAGGAGAAGGCTCTCAGTGGCTATTAGCGATGATGGCTAGGTTCTTCCTCCACAGTCGGAGGCCGTAATGTTTCTGAACATTGGAATCTCAAGAGGGGCGAGATAGTGTTGCGCTCAGCCAGGTCCTGCTCGCGCGCTTCCCATTGGGGAATCCGGTTGCTCACGGGACTAGATGGGTCCCCTTTGACCTGACCTTTCCTAATCTTGATTCACGTCGTCGTCATCACCGCTTCAGATTCGGGGTGCCGCTTTGAGCAAAGGGGAAGCCTCCCCCGGATGGGGCGAGCCAGCCACCCCCCGCGTTCCTCCCCACCGCTTGCCGGCAACGCTTCCACGTGACGACGAGGCTGGATCCAGGGAGCCGCCCACCGGGAGCCGAGCGAAAGAAAACACTCGGCGGCGGGCAGCGAGAGAGGCAGTGAGCGCACCTGCTCGCTGCGCACGGAGGCGCACCGGCTCGCCAAACCTCTCCAAGGGCGCGCCTGATCTCTCCAAAGCGCGCAGGAAGGAAGACGAAGAGGTCGCCTCTCGCTCGCCACGTGCGCCGCTGCCCCTCGTCCCATGGCCCTCCCAGGCCGCCGGCTCGCTTCCTTTCCCGGCCCGAGGTGAGCCAGCCAGAGAGGGCCCTCCATGCCTGCGCGCCAGAAGCAGGAGGCGAAGAAGAAGAAGAAAGGCGCCGGCGGCGGCCGCGTGGATGCGGCGGCGCTGCTGCTACGGGAGCGCACGGCAGCCGGAGCAGCCACGGGCTCCCTGGGTCAGCCGCCTCCCGCCGCCGCCGCCCTGCCGAGGATGTTCAGCTGCGTGGGCTGCTTCTGGGTCCTCTTGTCCTCCTGCCTCGTGGCCGTCTGCAGCTTCAGCTTCCTCTCGCCAGCTTGGATCGTGAAGGAGCGCGGCGGCGGCGGCGGGCGGCGTTTGGTGGTGGCCACGGCCGCCGCCCTGGAAGGCAGCGAAGGCGGCGCCGGCGGCGGAGAGGTCAGCTTCGGGCTGCTGTGGCACTGCTCCGAGTCCCTGCGCCACATGTACGACTGCTACACCTTCGGCGGCCTGGGGAGGTTCAGCGAGATCCCTTCCGGCTCCTGGCAGGTGAGCGAGGGGGAAGCCGAAGAGGATGGTTGAGCCTATCTAGCTTTGTGTTGTCCACACTGGCAGGCAGCGACGGGGGGGGGCGGGCGGGGGGTTCGGATAACGGGACCTACCCAGCCCACCAGGAGATGCCGGGGAATTGTACCTGGGACCTCTTGCAGGCAAAGCAGGCGCTCTATACCACTGGGCTACAGCTCTTCTTTTAAAAATCAAAAAAGGTTCTAGTCCTCATGCTTCTGAATTACAGGCTGGTTGAATGGGAACATAAGAAGCTGCCTGGCAACAGCTCTCTCTCTCTCTCTCTCTCTCTCTCTCTCTCATAATCCAGTATTCCCAGCCCTACCTGGAGATGACATCAGCAATTGAACCTGGGACCTTTCTGTATGCAAAGTGGATGCTCTGCCAATGAGCCTCTGCTTGGAGCTGCCTCATATCAATTGTGCCAGACTGTTAGTCTTTCTAGCTCAGTATTGCTGGTGGCAGCTTGCCAAGGTTTCGGCAACGGGAGGCATTCCCACTAGACCACTAGGGAATGGTGGGCATTGAATCTAGGACTAAAAGGAACATATGAGGAGCTGCCTTATACAGGTTGGATGGCCCTCTGTCATGGATGCTTTAGCTGAGATTCCTGCATTGCAGGGGGTTGGACTGGATGACCCTTGGGTTCCCTTCCAACTCTAAAGTTTATGATTCTATACCGAGTCAGACCAGATAATAGCTCAGTATTATCTACCCTGACTGGCAGCAGTTGCCCAGGGTTTCCCGTGGGGAGACATTCCCAGCCACACCTAGAAATGCTAGGGACTAAACCTTCTGCCTGCAAAGCAGGTGTTCTGTCATAGAGGTGTGTGATCCTTCCGCTGAAAAGAAGCATAAAATTCTAGTCCTCGTGGTTCTGAATAAAGAGCTGGAGCCGGAAGCTGCCTTTTGCTGTGTTCTGACCATTGGTCCATGTAGGTCAGTACTGCCTACACGGACTGGCAGCGGCCCTCCATGGCTTCAGGCAGATAGTTTCCCCCCAGCCCTGCCTGGAGGTGCCATTGGAGATTGAACCTGGGACTTTCTGCATGCAAAGCAGATGCTCTGAAATTGAGCAGTGGCCTTTCTCCTAACCCCTGTGGAATTGCGTTGTAAAATTGCACCTAAATCCGCAGCGGTGACTTCCAAGGAAGGTTGTTTTGTGTCAAGGTTGCCAGCTGGATTGGCTTGCCTCTGAGGTTTTTAATTTTAATTTGTGTCCTGGGTGTGTGCGTGTCTTGTTTTGATGATGCCCAAAACAAAAACCCAGCAGAAAACAAGCTGAAGATGTTTGCTGGGCTGTCCGGGTGTCAGCAGGCAGACAGCACGTGCTTTGCAGTTAGAAATCTGTTGGGAGCTTCAGGGCAAGAAAAAAGAAAGCACTTCTTGACACAGTGCATAGTTTGTACTAGGGCATTTGCAAGAGGGAGTGAAGGCCACCCAGGTGAATGAACTTTAAGAGTGGGCTCACAGAGGCTGTCATGGTGGTTTTGCTCTCCCTCCAGTGTTGGAGGCAGGATGGTGGGAATAACAAGTGGAGAAAGTGTTGCTGTTGGCACTCAGGTTCTGCGTGTGGACTTCTCTTTGGGGCATCCGGTTGGCCGCTGTGAGATGCAGGGTCCTGGACTAGGTGCGCCCAGTGTTAGAAATTAGCCAGGTGCCAGGCGCTTTTTGCTACTGGCGTGGGTCCAATTGCATCTACGAGGAGATTTCTGGATGACAATTGGGTAACCACAGTTTAAAAACCTCTGCCTCAGTTCATAGTCAGTACCATTTCCACTGCATCTTCCCCCCCCCCTCCTTGCATTCTGGGGCAAGTGAATTGTAAGAGCAAGCTAAAGTCAAGCAGTGTAGTTGAGATCAGAGAATCGTAGCCTTGGAAGGGACCCCAAGGGTCATCTAGTCCAACCCCCTGGCGAATAGACTATGGTGACTGTAACCTAGGTTCAAGGTGCCATTTGGCAAATAGCTTACATATCTGAGTTTCTAACATTGGACGCACCCCCATGGACCTGTTCCAGCAGCTGGGCTTCTGATGTTCTTAGAAGCTTCCAGGTTTTATCTACAGCATCTCCAGTTATAAAAATCTTGGGTAACAGGGTCAGGAAAAGACCTGTCTTTGCCTGAAACCTGCTTCCAGGGAGTCCGGCCACTGGGTGGGGCTGATGGGGGAGATGTAGTCCAAAACATAGAGAGAGGGGGGCACCAGTTTGGGACTGGCTAGCCCAGACAGTACTCAGGAGAACAACAGACTTACAAGTTTTGTAGCTTGTGCAGGAGGCTTAGAGCTCGTGTTTAGAACGATTTCCCACTTAAAGCATTGTTGTTAGGGTGGCTCTTTAGAGAGAGAAAAAAAGCAAGTTGCAATTAACAAAGAAAAGTAAGGATGGGGAAGAATGCACCCCAGAATAAGGCCAATGAGGAGTTGCTATGCTTGGTAGGTGATGGCACTGAATGTTGAATATGAGTTTGAAACATAAACTGTGTGTTTATGTAATAATTCAGTGGAGCATCCTGGTGAAGGGCATGGCTGACTGGCTGGTAGGTACCCTGAACTGGAATGCTCCTATTGACAGGGATGAAGATTACATTGCAGTAGTTTGTTGTGGGGCATGCGTTTATGCTATGGAATGGAGTATATGGTTGGTTGGCTGGCTGGCAGGTCCCCTGAGCAGGAACATTCCTGCCCTGGGGCATAGATAATATTGCTATATTTTGTTGCTGGTTCCACTTGCCACTGTATACATTTAAATGATTTATAAAAGGATTAAAACAACATTTTAATAATAATGATAACATCATGCATCGGGGGTTGGTCCTCCCCCTCCCCCCACAAATCTTTCGTTCTTGCTCAGTGATGGTGTGGAATCAGCGCGAATTCTTGTGTAGCGCATAGGCTAACAAATGTGTTATTATGGGGTCTGTCAACCACAGCAGCCTGACACTCCTTTACCCCTGTGGAAACTGCCATGGTTGTTGTGGAGTGGAAATGTCAATCGGCAGCTAATTATCACCGCTATGGAACCGGGGTCTTCCGCTTGGCTTGTTCTGCAGTATTTACAACCCACCTTTCATTGACTCGTCTAAGAGTTGGTTGGAATACTTGTTGATCTGGAGCACAAGAGAGATTGACTATCTATCTATCTATCTATCTATCTATCTATCTATCTATCGAGTTGGCTTCATTCTGGAGAGTTTGCATTTCTGGCTTGAACTTCCGCCAATTTCATTCCTGAGTTTTGTGCTAAAGGGGGGTTGCCACCTTCCCTGGCCTGACCCTGCACCTATGCCTCCTGGCAAGTTGCTTTGCTACCTCTCTTCCAACAGCACAAATAGCTTTGGAGGGCTTTTTTCCCTTTTACTGTGCTCCTAGCATGGGGGAATCAAGTTGAAAACAACAACCGACTTCCTTGACCCCTGCTGCAAACTTGAACCTTGCTGCTCCCCCCTGCAAATAGGAGCAGAACCTGGGGCCTTCTGCATGCAAGCAGATGCCCTACCACTGAGCTACTGTACTCCCCCTAAAATAAAGCAACATTCCAGTCCTCATGGTTCTGATTTAAGTAGGAATTTAGGAAGCTGCCTTATACTGAGGCCACCAGCCCATCTAGCTCAATATTGCCTGCACTCACTGGCAGCTGATCTCCAGTGTTTCAGGCAGTGGGACATATCCAGCCCTACCTGGCATTGCCACTGGGGATTGAACCTGGCATGCAAGGCCAGATGCCCTGCCACTGAGCTACACTCCCCTCTATTTAAATCAGGAGTGGGGGAACCCTTTTCAGCTCGAGGGCCGCATTCTGTCGTGAGCAACCTCTTGGGGGCCGCATGGCAGGGCCAATGGCAGAAATGGGCAGAGCAACAAATGTGCTTTGTAGAAAACGTCAGGGGGTTGATACATGAGCACCCCACCGACACAGTTTTACACCTTCTTCCGCTTAAGCACAGTCACAGGCAGGTAAAAGGGGAGTTTATCCAGGTGAACTGGGTTGTTGACCTGGAAGGGGCATGTGCAAAAGCCCCTGGGGCCAGATAGGGAAGCCTGGAGGGGCCACATTTGGCACCCTGAGCTAGAGGTTTCCCTACTCATCATCACCATTTTGTTTGTATACCGCCTTTCCATAGTTGAAACCATGCTCAAGGTGGTTTACAACATGATGAGATTTACACAATTACAAACATAACAGAAGTCACAAACAATAACACACCAGTACACAACCAAATGGAAACCATTTCCACATAAACAATGAGATCCTAAACCAAAGATAACAAGATCAATAACAGCAACAACTTCCCCCAACCCCCTGTAAACAAGTTAAAGGGTTTGAAAAAGAATCACACAGTGCCAAACAGGCTTGAAAGTTAGAGGCATTTGGAGCCTCAAATCTGCACAGAGAAGTTTAGTTAAGTGCTAATAGTAGTTAGGCTACTATTCCTAGCTTGGTGGTGAAGAAACGGGAACGTTTTGGCCTGCTAAATTACTGTTCTCAAACAGATTTAGAAGGGACGCTGGGCATGTATAAATACACGCTGCGCCACGTAAGGCTTGATGTGGCTTGCAGGGTGTTCTGAATAAGCTTTGTGGTTGACCGTGCGGCTTTAGATGTTTGGACTGTGACTCCCTTCCTCCAGGGTCATTGGCCATGCCGGCAGGGAGCATAAGCAAAGCCCCACTGGATCAGACCAAAGGATGCTCCAGCATCCTCTTCTCACAATGCTCAAGCACATGCCCTAATGGGAAGCCTGCGAGCATCAGCCGCGCTCTCGCCATGTGCGATTCCCAGAAAATGGTCCCCAGACACTTACTGCCTCTGACAGTAGAGGTACAACACAGCCATAGTTCCTAGTAGTCTGAAATATACTCCGAGTCAAGTGTGAATTTCATGCTCTTTATTCAGCTCATAGTAGTGAGGAATGCAGTTTCCCCAAAACGTTTGCTTTATATACACTATTTACACAATGGGCCCCACGTGATTGGCTAATTCCGGGATACTCCTGTATGCCGATCGGAGTGCGGATCCACTTCCACCTGGAGCTGGATTGGGTGGCTCCTGCGGACCAATCAGACTGCTGCATGCAATCTCAATCCTATTGTTCTGGGACCAATCAGACTGCTGCAATCTCAATCCTATTGTTCTGGGACCAATCAGACTGCTGCATGGATTATTGGGGGAGAGTTATAAAAGCTCCTCCTTGATATGGGGCAGAGGGATTTGCTTTCATCAACTTGGAGGACAAAGAGAAAGCTGGTTCCAAATGGGAAGGCACACATCTGGAGGGCCACCCCCCTCCCACCAGCCCCGTTGGTCATGCTGGGAGTTGGAATCCCCGCAGCCCACAACTCTTAAGCGGTTTCAGCACCATGGTGAGTTCCGTGTGAGCAGCTTGCCCCACCAGGCAAGGAGGCCAGTGGTTTCAGCACCATGGAGAGTTCCGCTTTCCCCAAATGAGACCATCAGAAGTGCTCTGCTGGATCTTTCAGTGTACAGATCTATATGCTAAAGAGGTGTCATTGTTCCCCTTCCTCCCTTAAGAACAGAAGAAGCTACGGAGGAGCCGCCCCCCCCCACCCAAAAAATGTTGGCAGATTTCAGCTCTCATGGTCCCTGCCCATTGTTCATACTGGCTGGGGGGGGCAATGGTTGCCCCACCACAGCTGTAGCTGAAGCCTGGTCCATCCAGAGAGCGTACCCATGAGGCAGAGAGTTCCACATGAATGGTTTGCCCCAGCTAAGACTATCAGAAGAGCCTGGCTACTGGATCATGCCAGAGGGGCCTCATCTAGTCTAGCATCCTGTTCTCACAGCAGCAAACCAGGTACCCCAATGGGAAACCCATAGACGGGGTGCAAGAACATTCCCCTCTCCCCCTCGTGCTAGATGCATGCGGCTTCTGGCTCTGGAGCCAGTAGGCAGCTGCTAAAGTGTTCCCTGGCTGCGCGGCGCCAGGTCATGCGTCCGTTAATGGGAGCTTATCTAAGCGCCCGGATGATGCAGGTGAAGAAAGGAGCAAAATGAAATTCTTTTACGAGCCCATGTAGTATGGCGGGTGGGTGGGGGAGGGAAGGTGTTGGTTGAGGAAATGAATTCCAGCTATGAATACTGAACGGAATCTCTAAATAACTGCGCGCACGTGAAATGTTCTTTTCCTGCTGTTTGGGGGCGGGAAGGAGAGGGCTCATCAGGGTTCTTCTCGAGTGTAATTCTTGGGCAAAGTGTCCGTGGACAGCATTCTAAAGAGCTGAGAGATGAGAACCTCTCTATGTGTGGTGAATGCGCATTTTTGGAAGCAAACTCATTGGAACTTCTAAAAAGACACATACTGGATTCCATTTGCAATTACTGAGTGTTGAAATTATTGCAGTTTCCATTCCTTGGTCCTTAAGTCCTGCTCCATCTTCTGCACAATAGCCTTGCTGATTTGAAATGTATTCATTTGTCTATGTTAAAAATGTATATCCTGCTTTTCACCATCTAGCCCTCGAAAGCGGCTTTGCAATGATAAAAAAAACACAGAGTTGCTTCTGTCCTCCCTGGCTGGCTGGGCGCCTTCTGCGAAGGGTGCATTTTAATTAAGGGACGTTCAGGAGCGGCCGGCAGGGCTGGTAACTGGATCCGTTTAATCTATCAGCGGAGGCAGCGAGACGCGTCGGCAGCCTCTAATGGCACTTGTGTGTTCAATCTCTAATCCCGCCAAGCATGTAATACATTTCCTATTAATGCTCAACTGCCGGCATCCTGATCACCCTGGGGAACGAGCGGCGGGTGAACTGTGGGCGATAGATTTAACGGCACGAAAGGGACCGCGAGAGGTGTGCGGAGCAAACCCGGGTCCTGATCCATCCTGTGTTCTGCTTCCTGTGAGACAAATAATGGTTCTTTAATTATTGTGGCCAAACTGCGAGAGGCAGTGAAGGATAGGCGTGCCTGGCGTGCTCTGGTCCATGGGGTCACGAAGAGTCGGACACGACTGAACGACTGAACAACAACAATTATTGTGTGTGTGTAAGAACAAAAGGCATTGGCCCTTCAAGCTTCTCTGCCTGGCCCACAGAACTCTCTCCAGGCCACACACACACCCATCTGCAGGTGACACCTGCTTTGCACCATCCTTGGGTACTTCTACCTATCTGGAAATGCATCTTTCTATGGCTCCGCCCATGTCTGGCATGTGGCCCCTAGAAGGTTGCCCAGAAGGGACAGCGGCCCTTGGACTGGTGAAGGTCCCCTACCCCTGGATTAAAAGGCAGTTGGACTTACCTGCCTTTGCTGTACCTGTGCATTTGATGAAAAAGTGTTCAGAAATAAGACCAATGGTTTTTTGTTTGCAGGAAGACCAGCTCAGCGGCAGAGTAGCTGCTCTGCGTGCCGGACAATCCAGGTTCAGCCCCTAAGGAGGGTTTAATTTCCTGGCACGCATGTCCTGCCTCACCCGCAACCCGACATTTTCTTCCCAGTGTATTGCGTTAAGGGCTCAAGGAAGCCAATTCCCTCTCCCCACCAGACACACCCAGTTGGGAACTCACTGAGTAGGGGACATTGTGAAGCCATTGGGGGGGGGGGGCGGATCTAACTTTTTTTTTTTTTAACAAGCAGATATAGAGGTAGAATTCCTGCCCACTGTGAATGTGCAAAAATGCCTCCTTTGTTTTGAGGCCACCAAAATGATAGTCAGGTGACCATCCAAGTTGGGTCTTAGAAGTGCTTGTGGTAGTGATAAGGCTCTGTTCGCTTGGTAGTCTTAACGGGGGGGGGGTGTACGAATGGAAGACATTATCCTCTTCCTTGCCCACTCTCCCCTTTGACCCTCTGACCCCCAGTTGATGCTGGGCTCCAGCTTCCAGCAGCCAGCATGACCAATGGTCAGTGATGGCGGGAGTTGGGCGTCCAGCAAAATCTGGTGCTCTACAGAGCCCCCATTCCCATTGGAAGTGCATGTGGCTCCCGCTTGTTTGACCCCCCCCCCCCCGTTCGCTTTTTACCCACCGTTTTTATGACGGCACACCTCTTAATTTCTTGGCTTGAAGCAGATAACCAGAGGCTCAACGCATGCTAACTGAACAGTGGCGCATCAGAGAGCCTGTGTGGTGTAGAGGTTAGAGTGCTGGACTGGGACCGCGGAGACCAAGGTTCAAATCCCGCACTCAGCCAGAAACTCGCTGGGTGACTTTGGGCTCATGCTCTCAGACTAACCAACCTCGCAGGGTGGTTGTGAGGAGAAAAAGAGGGAAGAGGAAAACTTTCAGCTCCTTGGAGGAAAGGGGAGTATAAATGTAACAATGAATTTTTATTGTTTTTGTTTTTATTCATATTTTCAGACCAGTGCTGTGCTGTGTTCGGGGGGCTGTGCTCTCCTAGCCTTCAGCTCCCTCCTGGCTGTCATTGTGATCTTCCTTCCCAGCGGGCCGTGCGAGAGGAGGGTCTGCACCCTGGCTGGCTACATTCAGACAGCAGCGGGTAAGTCTATAAACCGTCCTCTTTTGAAACTTGTACCTGTGAATTTAACTGGATCAACTGTTTACAGCAGAGAAGGGGGATTTTCAGAATCTCGAGGGCCGTATTCCCTTCTGAGCAGCCTTCTGGGGGCCACATGCCACTGTTGGGTGGCACAAAAGTAGGTGAGCCAGAAATGTGAATCTTGCCTTGCTGCAGTAGGCTAGTTTCTACACCCACATTCACACACCCCTCTCTCCATCCTCCATCCAGGATAGCCAAAAGGCATGATAAGAGGTAAAAGGCACATTTCCAGCCAGACAAAAACACTCAAGGAGAGGTGTGGACTAGGAAGAATCCAGAGGGCCGGATAGAGAGGCTTGGAGGGCCACATTTAGCCAGAGGTTTCCTGTCCCTGATTTAGCCATTTAATTTTCTAAAGAAGAATTTAAACTGTGTGGGTGCAGATAGGTACATATCTATAGAATAATATATACCATATATATTATGTACAGTGGTACCTCATGTTACGGACGGGATCTGTTCCAGAGGCCCGTCCGTAACGTGAAATGCCCGCACGGCACGATTTGGCGCTTCTGCACATGCGCGAGGGGCGAAACCCGGAAGTACCCTGTTCCGGTACTTCCGGGTTACTGCGGGACGTAATGCAAAAAGACGCAACCTGAAGCGGACGCAACACGAGGTATGACTGTATATGTTATTCTGGTTTGGTTTTTTTAATAAAAAAAATGTTTCCTATTTCCTTGTTGCTTTAATCAATTTTTATTCGCTGAATTTTCCCTTGAGTTTATTCCTTCCTTGCTACCGCTGCTTTTCTAGACTTTTTAAAAAAATGTTTTGCTCCAGTGAACTAGAAACTTAGATCTGCCTCCACTGAGAATATGTGAACCTTCTCCATGGAACACATAGTGGACTAGAAACTTAAATTTGCCTCGCCTTGCTTTACGGAGAATGTGAGCGCTCTGCACAGAACCCTGTGGAAGGGAGTACATTTGCTCCTGCGATTCTTTACCTGTGTTTCTTCCCATCTGTCCCCCTGTGCCAGTACAACCAACTAACCACAATCACCTTTTTTCTGCTTTTGCTGTTCAAGCGGAGAGAGCGCCTGGGTTTCTTGACGAATAAAACCAAAGCTAGCAGGTGGAGGGGAGGAGGGATGGGCGAGCGGCACGAGGAACCCAGGAGTATCCTTGTGACCTGAATCCCAATTGATTTCAGATTATTACTGTTGACTGGAAAAGGCACCGCATTTCAAAGCACCATTAATCCACAGTGAACTGAAATTAAGAGGCATGGCGCTTCCTGAGCCGTGGTTTGTGCGCTGAGGCCAGGAAGAAAAGGCAGGGAGAAACGTCTTAAATGGGCTCATTAGCTTGATTATACATGGAACAGTAAATTCTCCTTTGTCAATACAGCTTCCAGTTCTGTAGTCTGTTTACCTCCAGCGCGGAATCTCTCAATTCCACTTTCTGGAGCCTCTTTCCTCCCTTTTAAACATGGAGGCAATGGTACGATGGCAATGGTGTCTGTCAGGGGCGAAGCAGCTTAGCTCCAGATTAAGGATGAGCAAATGTGTCACAGTCCCCCCCCCCGCCCTGTCCCCCCCGCCCCCGCCCCCAATCTCCAATTCTGTTTTTCACATTTCCATATCGGAAAGCCGGTGTGGCTTCTAGTGCTAAGAGTGTTGGACTAGGATGTGGAAGACAGGAAGACTCTCATGAAAATTATTTAGCATTTAAGGGTGAATTTTTTGCAATGCACATGTTTTTCTATACAGTTTTGACTAATACACACATTATTTTTGCAAGCAGTTTCCCCTAATATGCGTGTGTGTGTGTGTGTGTGTGAGAGAGAGAGAGAGTTTCACTAAAGTATACATTTTCAATGCACAATTCCTCCTAATACATGCCTTTGGCTTGGTTGGGGTTGCAAGATTCGACAAATGGTGGATTTCAAAGGATTGTTGGGTTTCCTGCTTGCGTGTTGTAATGGGAAACTGCCTAATCTGCCGTTTTCTGAACCAATCTGCAAACAGAATTAAATTTCTCTCTCATCCTTAAGCAAACCTCAGGTATGCATACCTTTGCACCAATGCCTGGAAAATGAAACTTAGGCATTTCAGAACTTGAGTCTTGAGAATAAGCATTAAAAAACAACAAAATATCAAGCCAGCTCCTCTCCAGAGGGATTTTTAAATCCTTGCAACTGTTCCCCAATCTTTTTGTTTAATTTTTTTTTAAAGAAAAAGGATTGCTTTTCCTCCTGCCCATCCCCATCTGAGCAAAGATGATTTGGAGTAAAAAAAATGTACAAAAATGTACTTTGGCGTGTTGAGGGCAGCCCAAGGGATGAAAGTAGCAAAAACCTCCACTTTGCCAGTTTTCTATCTGTCTGCCGAAGGATAAGAAACGGTCACCAATCGCATTGAGCAGCTTTCAGCAGCTGGGGGGAGTGTGCGGCAGGCACCCTGGCAGGAACCATTTCTCTGCTGTTTAAAAGAAAAAGCCCAAAAGTAAGCTGAATTTTAAGTAAGGTGGTCTCCCAGTAACATCACATGGGGTGTTTTGTTTTGTTTTCTGAGTGGGGAAGGGACGTAGCTCGGCAACAGAGCCCTGCTTTGCAATTCCCAGCATAACCAGGTAGGGCTGGGTATATCACCTGCAGAGCAGCTGCCACTCAGTGCAGACAGCACTGAGCTAGATAGACCAAATGGTCTGATTCAGTGCAGGGCGCCAGCCTGAAATCCTGGAGTGCTGCTGCCTGTCGGTGTGGACAGTACTAAGCAACAAGAGAGAAAGTTCTGACAAAGGCAACTTCATCTGTTCCTGAACCTTTGATTCAGAACCATGAGGCCTGGAATCGTGGTTTGTTTTTAGGCGAGGAGCTTTAGCTCAGTAGGAGAGCACTTGCTTTTTTGCAGATTCCATTGCTGGCATCTCTGGGTAGGACTGGGTGTGTTCCCCACCTGAAATTCTGGACAGCCATTGCCATTCAGTGCAAACTATTCTGTGCTAGATTGACCCAATGGTCTGATAAGACAGCTCCCTATATTCTCTTGGTGCGTTTATTCAGGTGAAACTCGAAAAATTAGAATATTGTGGAAAGGTTCATTTCTTTCAGTAACTCAACTTAAAAGGTGAAACCAATATATGAGATAGACTCATGACATGCAAAGCGAGATATGTCAAGCCTTTATTTGTTACAATTGTGATGATTATGGCGTACAGCTGATGAGAACCCCAAAATTAACAATCTCAACTTTGGGGTTTTCATCAACTGTACGCCATAATCATCACAATTATAACAAGCAAAGGCTTGACGTATCTCGCTTTGCATGTCATGAGCCTATCTCATATAATAAACACCAGTAGCTAATGAAAACGATTGCTTACCTAAATGGACTTTTCCACAATATTCTAATTTTTCGAGTTTCACCTGTACTGTCCAAAATTTTCTGATAAGTCCACATCTTGCTTCCCTCTCCTCCTCCTATTATTTCACCACTCACCGCTGTGTTGAATTTTTGATTGGAGGCATCTCAGGGCAGAGACCTGCCCTGTCGTACTGCGTCAAAGCCTCAGACAGGCTGACGGTGCTACTCAAAACAGCTGAAGAATTGCAGTTCCCTCCAAACACGCCTCCAGGAATAAGATGAACCTTCTGGATCAGGCCAGTGGCCCATCTAGCATAGCATCCTGTTCTCACAGTGGCTAACCAGATGCCCTAATGGGAAAGTAGCAAGCAGGACACAAGCGCAACAGCACTCTCCCTCCTGCAACTTTTATTCAGAAACATCGCTGCCTCTGACTGCGGTAGCAGAGCACAGCCACCCTGGCTAGTCGCCATCCATAGCCCTCTCCTCCTCCATGAATTTGCCTAATGCTCCTTTATTTTTTATTTATTTTTTTAAAAAAATAATATTTATTAAAAGTTTTTACTAAAGACATACAGAGAAAAAAACACAACTACATTAACAAGAAACACAACAAAAATAACAGCTCATACAATTGTCAAAACAAATATTCCTTCCTCACATCATGTTGGGACTTCCTCCTGTCTCCTCCTCCTGCGTCCCTTGTAAATACCATTTTTTGTAACTTCCAAAATTTCCTAAAATTCTATTCTATTCTCCAGTAACAAAAATCATGTATATTTTATCTCTCTTAATCTATATTATACCATTGCCTCAATAACTCTTATATCATATCTCATTCCTAATCATCCTCTATCATAATCATTTATCTTCTATTCTACAACCTAACTTATACTCAAATTATATCTAACTTTCAATCATACAATGATTTTTTAAATACAGTTTAAAATTTTCCCATTCTTTTTCCACTGCGTCGTCCCTCTGGTCACGGAGTTTCCCGGTCATTTCTGCGAGCTCCATATAGTCCATCATTTTCATCTGCCATTCATCTATCGTTGGTCATTCTTCTGTCTTCCAGTTCTTAGCTATCAAAACTCTAGCTGCTGTTGTGGCATAGAAAAACAAATTCCTATCACTTTTAGCAATATCCTAGCCTAGGATGCCCAGTAAAAAGGCTTCTGGTTTCTTCTTAAATGTGTTTTTCAACACTTTTTAAATTTCATTATATATCTTTCCCCAGAAGTCTTTCACCTTAGGGCACGTCCACCACATATGGAAGAAGGTTCCTTCTGTTTGCTTACATTTCCAGCATTTGTTACTCTGACCATGGTAGATTTTGGCTAGTTTCACAGGGGTTAAATACCACCTGTACATCCTCTTCATAATATTCTTTCCTAATGCTCCTTTTAAAGCCATCCAAGTTGGTGGCCATCACTGCTTCCTGTGGGAGCGGGTTCCATAGTTTAACTACATGCTGCCGGTCTTCCTCCAGGCGCTCCTAGCATCTTCCTCGGCCACCCACGGAGACGCCACATGGCATTCGCATAAGGATTCCGCCCCCCTCCCTGTGCTAACTGGCTGTTGTCGCCAACGGCTTAATCCAATTCCGGGTCCAATCATCCTTCCCGCTCGCCCCACCCCAAAATCTCAAGAGTTCCAGATGCATTTATAGTTTTCATTTTCTTTTAAAAAAGCAGCATTTTGCAGGGAAGGGGGGGGGGGTGATTCTAGCATCTGTCACTGTCTTTCTAGTGCCTCCTCAGAAGCTTCGGGGCTCATCTGAGAGAGATTTAGGGGGCCGCTATGGATCATTGGCAAGTTGATAAGGCTGTCATGTGGGAGGACTGCCATAAGCTGTTGCTTAACAACAACAACAACAACAACAACAACAACAGTAGTAGTAGTAGTTTCTAACACTTTCTAAATGGTATCTCCAAGGACAGAAGTGTTGTGGTTTATGCTTAAAAAGACACCCCACAGTTAAAGGCTGCTTGAAAATTACCATAGGAAGCTAACTTAGGCGGAGTCAGAGCATTGATCCATTTATCTCAGTGTGGTCAACACTGACTGGCAGCAGGGTTTCAGTCAGGGAGACTTCCCCCAGCCCTACCTGGAGATTCCAGCAAGGATTGATTTTGGGACCTTCTGCATGCAATACTCTACCACTGAGCTACGATACCCTCCCCCCCGCCATAGTGAACTGTGACTGATGCAGTAAAGAAGTAGGTTTTGTCTTGCAGTGGACAGGGCAATGTGCAAAAGAGGATTCACTGTTTCCTCTCCCCTCCCTTGATAAGCTAAGGAGGACCGGTAACCGCACTCCCAGTATTGGTGGATCACAGCTCTTATCGTCCCTGCCCATTGGTCATGCTGGGACCATGGGTCCCTGCAACCTCTGGAAGGCTGTGAGTCCCGTCCCCCCACTGTTGTGGCCGAAGCCTGATCCATCCAGAAGAGAACCCAGGTAGCAAGGTTTTATCAGCACCATGGAGAGTTCCATGTGAGCCGCTTGACCCAGCTATGACAACCAGGAGAGCCCAGCTGCTGATCAGGCCAAAGGGGACCAGCGTCCTGTCCTCCCAGTGGCCAACCAGATGCCCTGACGGGAAGCCCACAAGCGAGGCATGAAAGCAACAGCCCTTTCTTTTCCCCTCAAGATGGCCAGCAACAGGCATTCAGAGCCATGCTGCTTCCGACACGGGTGGCAGAACACAGAGTTGCTGTCGCTGGCAGCCACCCACAGTCTTACCCTCCGTGAACTGGTCTATATAAGACAAATGCACTGGTTTGGTGAAAGCCTGCGATTATCATTATTTAATCTGTTTGCGGGCAGGACTCAGTCTCCCTCCCTCCCCTTCCCCTCGCCTCCCTGAAAGGAGCGGGCATCCTGCCAACAGCTGCTCTGAAGCTCTGCCAGGTAAGCATTTATGCCCTCCAGGGGAGGACAGTTGGCAGGTTGTGCTTCAATCCCTGCATCTTTACGGACCCATTGGAGAGCAAGTTCAGGTTCCCTCCTCCCCCCCCCCCTTTTTAAAAAAGCCCTTGCCTGTAAAAAGGGCCTTCCTGAAAGCTAGCGGCACTTTGGTTCTTTCCCACGTAGCTTTCATTTTTAAGGCAAAGCCGTGCCATGTCTCTCTGAGCTTCTGGTCCAAAATGGCAGGAAAGGGTTTGTCGAACCCTGAAGCAGCCTTCCATCTCAATTCAAAATGTGGTTCCGTTGTAGCCAAACATAAGACGAAAACTCGGCTTGGGAGCCGTCCTGCGAAAGTTGCCTATCGCTTGTGAAGAGGTATCCCAGTTGTGCAGTGGACAACAGATCTCTTTCCAAAATGCTTGTTTTGCTGTCCTCCGATGCAACAGCCGTCTCTCAACTGCAGAGAAGCAGTCTCTGCCCAGGGGCCGTCATGTTGCAAGCCTCCGCAGGGGAGTTGTGCATTTGTTTAATCCTCCCTGCCCATGTCCAGAAGAATATCTGGCTGGGGGGGGGGTGTTTAATGTAACCAGATTGCAGCCAGCTCTCTTAAATAGCTGCCACCCAGTCAACAGGATTACCGAGGTGAAGGCTGTTCAATAGGAGGGCATGTGGCTTTCACCACCGTCTCCCTAGTTCTGACTTAATAGGATTTTTTGCGGGGGGGGGGGGAGAGGATTGAAAAGGGCACCCCTTCTGCAAGGAAATCTCTTTCAGGGAAAGTATTCCCAGCTGTTTTGCAAGCCAGTTGGAATATCCAATTGGGACTCCCTGCAAAGGTTAATTAAAAAAAGATCACACAGCGGTAACCTTTTTCTTTTCTTTTTTCTTTTTTAAAGTAACCTAATTAAATTCCCTAAGTCTGGGTGGCTTTTGTTGTTTCCCCTGCGAAGTTCTTCAGGAACTGGTGGATACCCTGGCCAGCAGTTTGCAGGCTTAACCCGATAAAGTTGGAGCCTCAAGGCAGACAGGCTGATTGCTGACGCCAGGGGTCTGTGCCCCGTGCAACTGGGTGGGAAAGCAGACCGGCCCAGCTAATCTGTTTAGCCTTCTCCACCCCCAATATGGAGGGATTGGCTTGAGAGGGCCTTTTTGTGGCTGTACAGCTGCTATACATACGCACCAAGCCGGAGTATCCTTCCTTTCTACCTCTGTGTGTTACCTGCTCTGACTGGCAGCAGCTCTTCAGGGTTTCAGACAGGAGTCTCTTTTCTCAGCTCTGCCTGGAGGTGCTGGGGACTGAACCCGGGACCTTCTGCATGCAGAGCAGACTCTCTACCTTCCATTATCTTCTCTGAAATCTTGGCGAGTGTCTGCCAGTCAGTGTAGATAATAGTAAGCTAGATGGGGCAAAGAGCACCGTGCCCTGTGCACCAGTCTCTTAGTCTGGCATTGGTCTGTGCAAATGATGGATGTTAGAGAGTGTGCAAATTAGAGTTTTTGCCATAAAATAAACAACCTTGCAAATCATTGAGCATCCGGTGGGGCCTGCAGCAAAGCGTTGCTCCTGATAAGGGTCCCAGTTTACTTGCTTTGCCCTGCTTCAGTATACTCCATTCCGTTGCTCCTCTCGCCTGGTTTTCCATCCTTCCCTACCTGTTGGCATTAATTATTATTATTATTATTATAATTATTATTTATTTGTACCCCGCCCATCTGGCTGGGTCTTCCCAGCCACTCTGGGCGGCTTCCATCAAATATTAAAATACATTTAAAATATCACAGATTAAAAACTTCCCTAAACAGGGCTGCCTTCAGGTATTTTCTGAATGTCAGGTAGTTGTTCCCTTGACCTCTGATGGGAGGGTGTTCCACAGGGCGGGCGCCACTACCGAGAAGGCCCTCTGCCTGGTTCCCTGTAGTTTTGCTTCTTGCAGCGAGGGAACCGCCAGAAGTCCCTCGACGCTGGACCTCAGTGTCCGGGCTAAATGATGGGGGTGGAGACGCTCCTTCAGGTATACAGGACCGAGGCCGTTTAGGGCTTTAAAGGTCAGCAGACCTCTGGGCATGCTCTGTACTCAGTTACGCTATTTTGAGGTTCCCTCCTCTACACTTCAGGCTTTGTGGGTGGGTTGGTACTTCTGCAAACCTCGGGACTCAGCAGGTCCTGTTGATACCGTCCTCTTGCACATGGAGGGTGCTGCTTTGGCGACACACACACACAATACATCAGAAATAGTGCACCTGAGAGGGAGAGGGAGCTATGGCTGCATCCCTCGCCCCACATGATGGATGGTGCCGAGCCAGTAATTGACTATACTGTTGTTAAAGAGGCTGACAGCCCCATCCAAATGAGACCAGGGGGGAGGGTGGTGTCCTGCCTGGTGTCAGTTCTGAGTTATAGAAGGGAGAATCCTCTTAGGCTCAAGCGCGCAGCAGCTATAAGCAGTTCCCTATCACAGATCAGAATTAAAGCTGCCAATTATTGCAATGCCTTTACACAAATTCCAGTTCACGCGTCGAATATTGTGTACATTTATGGTCGCCTCAACTCAGAAAGGATATTGTTGAGCTGGAAAAAGCTTCAACCCAAACGATCCAAGGCCTGGAATGACTCCCCTGTGATGGAAAGTTGCAGTGTTTGCAGCTTTCTTTTCTAGAGAAAAGGGGAATAAGCGGAAATCTGATAGAGGTGGTGTACGGAAGGATGCCCGGTGTGGGCAAAGTGAGCAGAGAAAAGCTTTTATCCTGTACGATACTAGAACCTGCGAACATCCAATGAAACTGAACATTTGAAGATTCAGGACAGGCAAAAGAAAGGACTTCTCCGTGCAGCATGTTGCTAAACTGTGGAACTCACTGCCACAGGATGCAGTGATGGCCAACAACTTGTCTGGCTTTAGAAGAGGTTTAGACCAGGGGTTGGCAACCTAAGGCCCATAGGCCACAAGCGGCCCATAGGGGTCGTTTAACCAGCCCATGGACCCCCCCCACCCACTCGGTTGGCTCCCGTGCACCGCGCTAAACTGGCACGGAGCAGAGTGGGGACTGCCTTCCTCGATGCTGGCCGGCTTCCCATTGGCTGCAGGAAGCTCCTGCAGCCAATGGGAAGCTGTGCACGCCTCCTCCGTGCCGGAAGGAGCGCCGAAATAGCGTTTGCGCATGCGTGCATGCACGCATGTGCACACGCATGCACTCTGGCCCACTGCGGCATCTGCGGGACCATGAACCGAACCGGCCCAAGCCGACAAAAACTTTGCTGACCCTTGGTTTAGACAAATTCGTTGAGGAGGAAGCTATCAGTGGCTGCCCAATGGAAGGGCTATGTTCCAACTCCATTGCTGGAGGCAGTAAATGCCTCCTCATTTTGGGAATCAGGAGTGGGGAGGGTTGCTCTTGACCTCAGGACCTGCTTGTGGGCTCCCCATTGAGGCGCCTGGTTGGCCCCTGTGAGAACGGGGTGCTGGGCTAGAGGGGCCTTTTTGGCCTGATCCAGCAGAAAAAAATTCTCACGGCTGTCTAGCATTTTGTGGACTAGTTGAAATCTGCTCTTGTGATTTGTATCTGTCCGCTATCTCCCATCAAACAGCTACAGGTGGGTAGCCGTGTTGGTCTGCCATAGTCAAAACAAAATAGAAAATTCTTTCCAGTAGCACCTTAGAGACCAACTGAGTTTGTTCTTGGTATGAGCTTTCGTGTGCATGCACACGAAAGCTCATACCAAGAACAAACTCAGTTGGTCTCTAAGGTGCTACTGGAAAGAATTGTCCCATCAAACACTTTGCCAAATTTGAATCAAGATGTGGAGCTCCATTAAGGAAATCTAGTTGGTGGTTGAGAATGTGTTGATTCATCCCTTTTAGGGTTTGGACTGGCCTGGGCAGAAGCGGGACCCTCCTCTCCTCAGAGGAATGGAATATTATTAATTAATTAATTTTATTCTTAATAATTAATTAATTAATTAATTAATTAATTATATTCTACATATGCCTCTCATCTGACTGCGTTGCCCCAGCCACTCAGGGTGGCTTCCAGCAAAATATTAAAACATCAAACATTAAAAGCTTCCCCTCTACAGGGCTGCCTTCAGATGTCTTCTGAATATTTAGATGGCATTTCGTTTATTAATTTATATTGGAGTGGGGAACCTTTTTAGCCTGGGGTGTCTCTCATACCCTCCCATGGGCCAAATTTGACATATGAGTGGAATCAAACTGGGGGGCTAATTAGACCCACGAGCCGGAGGTTGCCAACGCTGTTTCCACCCCCCCCCCAAAAAAATATGCTACCTAGTACCATCAAAGGCTTGTAAGTCAATCCAACTCATTGTAAGCTCATCGGGGCAGGGCTCTATTTTTGCACTTAACCCTGTCCCATGAAACTAAGTGCATGTTGATAAATGTAAGCCGCGGCTCGACGGATTTGCATCCGCAGCAGTGTCATGGTGGTGCTGCAACAGGGAGCCTGCGTGCCAGGGGAGCCTGGGTAGCAGTGGCAGGTGTTGGTCAGGGCTCTGTGACGAGCAGGCGGAGGGAGCCAAGAGAGGAATTTAATGGGCGGGTGGAGAGTGGCCCATCTGTCACCCATGACAGCGCAAGGACTGAACCCATGATTCATTTTTTGCCTTGATAAATATATTAATCAGAGAGGTAATTGAACCAGAATGGCTCTTGACGGGGCGACTTTCCGGAACCAACAGCGAGCTAGTGCAAAGTGTGGCTTGGGGGGGGTGGTTGCTTTGGGGCAGCTGCTGCCTCCCGCCTCCCCACCCCACCCCATAGCCTTCAGGGAGTGGGAGCATACCTCATCCCCCCCCCAATTTGGGGGGGGGGGCCTAACGTGGCAGGTGCTGTTCAGTTGTGCTTTGGCCCTTGACGTTTCTGCTGCTTAACAATGTGAACAAACATGCGGCTGAGTAAGGATTTAGGAAAATGAGAAGCTGCCTTTATACGGAGTCAGGCCCTTGGGGCATATGGCTGGTGGTTATCCGTACTGACTGGCAGCAGCTCTCTGGGGTTTCAGATGGGGAGACATTATCAGCCCTACCAGCAGATGTTGGGGATTTAACCTGGGGTGTTCTGTGTGCAATGCAGATGCTGTCCCACTGGGTTCAAAATAAAGCAAGAGTCTAGTCCTCATAGCTCTGAATGAACAGGTGACTTTCATATCTGCCTTATTTACTGCCTTATATGCGGAGTTCAGTTGGCTCACCTAGTTCAGTATTGCCTACACTGACTGGCAGTAGCTATCCAGGGTTTCGGGAGAGCTATGATTCTAAGACCTTGGAAGGTGGTGGACTCTCCTTGCATGGCCACCTGTCAGGGGTTCCTTAGCTGTGGTTCCTCCATTGTGGGGGGTTGGGCTAGATGACCATTGGGGGCCCTTTCCAACTCTACAGTTCTATGAGTCTACGAATCTTTCCTGAAGCCGCTGCTAGGGATTGAACCTGGGACCTTCTGCCTGCCAAGCAGGTGCTCTTCAGCAACAAAAGCCAAGGCTCCAGCCCTCATGGTTCTGAATCAAGGGTGGGTTAAAGAAGGGGACTGCTTTCCCCTGAGTCAGAACAATGCTCCATCGAGCTCAGTCTGGCCTACAGCTCTGTGTGTAGACAAACCCTGGAGATTTGCTGCCAGTCAGTGTAGAGAATACAGAGCTGGATAGAGCAATGCCCCAATTCAGAATAAGGCAGCTCCTAATTTCAGGGAGCAGGTATCCCCTCCTGGCCAAGCAAATTCCTGCTGTTGGGACTCCTTGTTTTTCATAAATGTTGGTGCTTTCAGAGCTATCCCCTCCCTGGAGCTAGCAAAGCTGTGCCAGCCCTTCCAAGTGGCTGCTCTGGTGGAGGCGGTGGCCTCCACAGCATTTCCTCCCCGTTGTCAGTAAAAATAGTCCTCTCCCAGCTTCCTGTTTATGCAGCAACTCCTGTGGCAGGTCTGTTTTTATGCGGCTGCTGGGAAGTGATGCTGTTCCTTCTGGTCGTTACAGAGGGACACCTCAAAACTCACGTTCAGCTGCCTCCTCTTGTCTCCTCCAAATAGCTGTTCCTTAACTCTCTCTCATCCCAGTGGTGGGCAGCCTGGGATTCAGTAGAATGAACTTCACACGTGCTCTGAGACCCATACCTCTCTCCCTGCATTAATTCACGTGGGTTGTATTTCAAGCCCTGCCTGCAGTATATATTTAAAGGACCACGATGCTACCAGTGTGGTGTAGTGGTTAAGAGCGGTAGACTCGTAATCTGGGGAACCGGGTTCGTGTCTCCACTCCTCCACATGCAGCTGCTGGGTGACCTTGGGCTAGTCACACTTCTCTGAAGTCTCTCAGCCCCACTCACCTCACAGAGTGTTTGTTGTGGGGGAGGAAGGGAAAGGAGAATGTGAGCCGCTTTGAGACTCCTTCGGGTAGTGAAAAGCGGGATATCAAATCCAAACTCTTCTCTTCTCTTCTTCTTTTAACAGTGGTTTAACAGTCAGTCATTCTTCTGAGAGGACTCTGGGTTTTGTGAGAGGTGTGTGTCTCCTAACAACTCAGAAGTGTGCATGCATACGAAAGCTCATACCAAGAACAAACTTAGTTGGTCACTAAGATGCTGGAATTCTCAGGAGTCTTAGAGGGAAGGCACAGCTGCTTAAAGCTGTGATACTGCTTTAAATATATAGAGCAGAAGGAGCCTAAGTTTTACTTTGAACAGACCCTAGTTAGACCCAAGTCATGCAGGAATCTCAGCTAAAGCATCCATGACAGAGGGCCACCCAACCTCTGCTTAAAAACCTCCAAGGAAGGAGAGTCCACCACCTCCCGAGGGAGTCTGTTCTTCCTGATGTTTAGTCGGAATCTCCTTTCTTGTCACTTGAAGCCTTGGGTTCAAGTCCTACCCTCCAGAGCAGGAAGAAACAAATATGTCAAGGAATTGCTCCCATCGTGCCTGGTCAAGGCCACGAGGCTCACAGGAGTTGTTGTCTAGCAACACCCATAGGGCCATAGGTTCCCCATCGCAGATTTTGGGGGAGGTGGGGGTTGCTGTGAAGAGGTTGAACAGAGGGGAAGAGGGGGGTGTCTTCCCAAACTGCCTTCTACCCGAGGGAACGTTTCCTGGCCAGACGCACACCCAGACTTCTCTGCTGCATCCCTACAGCTCTCACAAATGCTGCAGCTTCTGCCTTCCTCAAAGTGGGTGGTGGAGAAATATCTACCCCTCCCTTCTTTTTCTTGGGCATGGTGTGTGTGTGTGCCTGCCCAGTTCTTATGCCAGACTGCCTCCGTTCTGGGCTGCCTTCCAGAAATGCAAAGGGCTGCTAAAATTAGTTTTTGAAGGAAGATGGTGTGCTTGCGTGTGAAACAGAGTGGTGGTGGTGGTGGGGGTTTGCCACATCTTAAAATCTAGATGCAGCTGCCTTTCTCTCCCCCCACCCTCCTGCCCTGACATTTAAATTTTTTATTAAATGTTTTGCACATCAAAATAAGACGGGCACTGCTTTTATTTCTTTTTGGCTCTTGGAAAGATTTGAATAAGCAACGTGGGACAGGTTTCCTGTTCTTGGAGTTGTTTGCCCTGCAACATCTGGGCAGCTGCAGGCTTCCTGCCCTGGCTTTACAAGAACAGGCAAGGTCCAACAAGCCTGCCAGCTGTTTCCAAAATGGGCCAGGCAGACGGCCCTGGCAACCTCAGAAGCAGGCCTTTTGCTGCTTGGCCCCAGATCTGTTGTTGTTCAGTCGTTCAGTCGTGTCCGACTCTTCGTGACCCCATGGACCAGAGCACGCCAGGCACCCCTATCCTTCACTGCCTCCCGCAGTTTGGCCAAACTCATGCTAGTCGCTTCGAGAACACTGTCCAACCATCTCATCCTCTGTCGTCCCCTTCTCCTTGTGCCCTCCATCTTTCCCAACATCAGGGTCTTTTCTAGGGAGTCTTCTCTTCTCATGAGGTGGCCAAAGTACTGGAGCCTCAACTTCAGGATCTGTCCTTCCAGTGAGCACTCGGGGCTGATTTCTTTAAGGATGGATAGGTTTGATCTTCTTGCACTCCATGGGACTCTCAAGAGTCTCCTCCAGCACCATAATTCAAAAGCATCAATTCTTCGGCGATCAGCCTTCTTGATGGTCCAGCTCTCACTTCCATACATTACTACAGGGAAAACCATAGCTTTAATTATATGGACCTTTGTCGGCAAGGAGGGCAGGTGATGTCTCTGCTTTTTAAGATGCTGTCTAGGTTTGTCATTGCTTTCCTCCCAAGAAGCAGGCGTCTTCTAATTTCGTGACTGCTGTCACCATCTGCAGTGATCATGGAGCCCAAGAAAGTGAAATCTCTCACTGCAGTCCATTGGAACACCACCAGTGCCCACCAGTTGGGGATTGTGCCAATGTGTCGCTCGCAAGCCGCCCACTCACGCAGGGAACCAATGAACTTGCAATGACAAGACACCCCCCCCCCCACATGCACATTCTCACACTTAGGGGCAAAGGAGGAGTCTGTTTTACCCAGATTTATACGCAGATTTTGACAGTTTGGACCCAATTGAGTTTTAAATCACTTTTTGTGTCAAGCGCTCACTTACCGTTAGTGAGTAAGTGAGTCCAATTATTGTTAGTGAGTCCAATTATAATTGGGTTGTAGCCAACTAAGTTTTACTCAGAGAGGACCTATTGAAATTAATGGGCCCCGAGTTAGTTATGTCCATTGTTTTCAATGCGCTTGCTCTGAGTAGGGCTAGCATTGACGATAACCCATAATATGCTAAATTACATATATAACAGGTATAAAAGAGTCACATGCTGTATTTCTGCAAAATGATTAATTTGTTCCATCGCTTTCAAAATTTGCCACCACCTGCTCCTAAATACCTCCCCCCCCCACCAAGTATGCACTTCCACAGCTTCTGAACACAAAGGGGTTATTTTTCGCTTTGCCCTAAATACCCGCCAACGGCCAGGCGCATGGCTTTCGAGTTCTTTGCAAAGGATGCTGGGTAGGCTGGCCAAATATCAAAGGCCTCTTTTGTCCAATATGGCTTTCGAAAGCCAGACCCGTCATTCTCCCGGCTTTTTTCTTGGCGGACGAGGAAGGGTTAAGCCTGGAAGCGCCCCCCCCCCCTCCGTGACCTTGGTGGAGCAGTCGGATTGCTTTGGGAAGCCAGTAAAACCGATAAACCCTGTTGCCTTCTGATAGGGATATAAAAAATATAATTACTTCAGCGGTGACTTATGATTCAATGAAGGCAGAGCCTTCTCTCTCTCTCTTTCCCTCTCTCACTCTCTGCCCCAACCGCTCTGGTTTTCTTTTATTGAATTATGCAGCGGTATTCCTCAAAGACCGTTAGCAGATGGCCGACTCCGTCCAGGCGTTTAATAGGTTGAATTACTGCCCTTCGGAGAGAGTCTCCCTCCAACCAAGGTGGATTAGAATGCCGTTTCCACCACACACACACACACACAGCCCACCCCCAGCGAGTTCCGTTCTTCTGGGTTGCCCTGCCGCGTGTTTACAACAGCAAAGAGAGGGGGCTGCCATCGCAGTGTTTTACGGAGAGAAAGGTTCACAGAGCGGATCCTACCGGACTGGATTGCTCTCTTTACAGCGGTGCTTTCACGAGGGCCCTGTGTTGCGTGACGTTTTGCAACTCCTGTTTTGCAAGGAAGGGGATGGAGGGGAGAGTTGGGGGGTTGGGGTTGGGGAGAGAACCCCACACCAGTAAGGTATTCAGAATGAGGAGCACTCTGTTGTGCGCTCTGGATAATAGCAAACTCAGGTGGCAAGCGCCAATGGGAACGGAGCCGAGATAGGACTCTTGAGGAACAGGAGGGAGGAATCGGCAGGTTCAGAGTAGCCCCCAAGGGTTGGAGAAGTGTAACATTAAAATGAAAATGAAATTGACAAGAAAGAACTGATAATTCAGCATGCAGAACAGCCACGGCCAACGCCCAACGTAACTCACTCCTTGAATAGTTGTGCAGGATGCTTAGAAGTTGTTGCCAAACCTTTTTATATGAAGAACCATAGAATTGTGAAAACAAAATAAAAAATAAAAAAAATCATTCCAGTAGCACCTTAGAGACCAACTAAGTTTGTTCTTGGTATGAGCTTTCGTGTGCATGCACACTAGTTGGAAGGGACCCCAGGGGTCATCCAGTCCAACCCCCTGCAATGCAGGAATCTCGGCTAAAGCATCCATGACAGAGGGCCATCCAACCTCTTCTTAAAAACCTCCAATGAACCTCCCACTGTCGAACGCCTGTTCCCATCAGAAAGGTCGGCTTAATGTTTAGTTGGAATCGCTTTTCTTGTAATTTGTTCAGGTCCTACCTTCCGGAGCAGCAGAAAAAAGGATATCAGCTGATTTTCTGTTTTGAGTTTAATGTATGGACATTAGAAGGTGTGTGTGTGTGTGTGTGTGTGTGTGTGTCTGTGTGTTTTAAAGTTACCTGACTATCATAAAAATATTTTGACTGATCTGGATAACTGATTAGAGTTTGGATATGGTCCTTATGTACGCTTAGGAAGGAGTGTAGCTCAATCAGTAGAGCCCCTGCATTGCATCCAGAAGGTCCCAGGTTCAATGCCTTCTCTACAACCCTTCAAGGTAGGTAGGACTGAGAGCGGCTGGGCTGAGCTTCACTGCTGAGTTGGCATTTGAACCCTGGGCTCAGATCCAGCGCTCTGTCCTCTGCCGGACAGCGGCTCTTTAGCACTGCGTGTGGCGGGGTCCCACAGGAGGAGCACAGGATTTGAACTCGTGACCCTGCAGCCCACCTGCGCTCTTCTTCGCAGTGACGGCGCAACTGCTTTCCTGTTTTTGTCGGCTTGTGCTGGGAGACCCGCTTTGTGGAATTTCTTTTTTAATCACAGCGCTTGACAGGCAGAGAGAGAGAGCGAGAGGCTATTCCCTGGAGTGCAGGGCGGGATCGAGGAAGTCAGCTGCAACCACGCGGCTCAGAAAAGCCACTTTCCTCTCTGTAATGAATATCTCTTTCCAGGGGAGGCTTGACAATTCCACTCAGCCTGGTCAGCATCCGCGTAAAAAAGAAAGAAAGAAAGAAAGTGGTAGGATGGTGAGTTTATGGGTGTGTATATGTACGTGCAAAAGAGACTGGGATTTTTTTTTTTTAATTCTGTGCCATGACTAGCCTTATGTTAGTGTCTCACTCTGGCCTCTCCTACCTCTGATCCAAAACGTTTTCACTGAAAAGTATACTCAAAGTAACTGTGCTGTGGGGGAAATTTCATGCAGAAGGAGGCATCATTTTAAAGGCACTATTGCATTCCCCCCCCCCGCCCCCCGCAAAGGGATCTGTTAAGGAAGGGTGCCTGCCTGTTTTTGCGCGATATTTTCTTTACCAGAAGATCTGCCAGGCGGTTTTGAAATTGGGAGAGCTGAATTTAAAAGAGGGAAAGTAGCGGAGGGAAAGTGGAATTGATGGGTCTGTCCATTCCTGCTTCAGATAAAGAGTTTCTGCAAGCGATGGAGAACGACTACATTAATTACCGCCCTGCCTCCATCCGCAACATTCATTAAGATCTTACCGAGGCGGGAATGCCTCTGCTACCCCCCCCCCCAAATTCCCCATGGGATTGTAATGGGGGGGGCTGAGGAAGGGAAAAGCGCAATGGACCTAATAATCCCATCCCAGAAGACTAATCCGGTTAAATGAATCTGATATCAGAGATGTTTTCGGAATCCCAATTCCATGGAGGGCCGTCTATTCCGCCTAAGTACAGTGTATGGCCTTGTGAAAGTACCTTGTATGGCTAAGCAGATATCCCTCCCTCCCTCCTTCTTTCTTTCTTTCTTTCTTTCTTTCTTTCTTTCTTTCTTTCTCTCTCTCTTTCAGTGGATGTGGGTCTCTCTGCCCACACACGCCAAGCATAGCTCCTTAGCCTGCAGCCCCAACCCCACCTACTGGGGAGCAGGCCCCATTGAATTCAATAGGGCTCACTTTCGAGTAAAGGGGAAGGCAACCAGGGAGGGAGGGAGCTGGAATGGCACGCGCTAGAAAGGGCAAGCCTGGCTGGCAGGCACCCAGAACTGGAGCACTCCTCATTGCAATATTTTGTGGCAGGTACAATTTGTAATTTTTAAATGGTTGGGCAGTGTTCTCGAAGTGATTAGCATAACTTTGGCCAAACTGCGGGAGGCAGTGAAAGATAGGCGTGCCTGGTGTGCTCTGGTCCAGTGCTGTCAAGTATCCCGTTTTCCCCGGGAATCTCCCTTATTTCAAGCAGTTTCCCGCTGCTATCCCTTATTTTTTATATCCCTTTAATTTCCCGTTTTTTCAAAGGAAGCAGCTCCTCTCCCTCCCCCTGCTGGCCAGGTACTGGGAAGACCTTGCCTCCTTGCAGCCTCAAAGCAAGCGGGAGCCATTTCCCGCGCTTACAGACGCCGTAGCCCACGGGCAGTGTTTCCAAAATACAGTAAGCCTACTGAGTGCATTCACACCAGTGCCGCCCACTTGTGCTTCTGGCTCCGCCCACCACTGCCATGTGACTATCCCTGGGATAGGTGAGGCTGCTGGTCCCTTATTTTCAAATCCGAAACTTGACAGCTATGCTCTGGTCCATGGGGTCACAAAGAGTCGGACACGACTGAACGACTGAACAACAAACCTCTCCTTTCCTCCAGAGACCTACGGTTTCGCCCCCCCTTTTTTTAATCCTCACAACAGCCCTGCTGGTTGGGTCAATTGCACCGCCCTTTCTATCTTCAGCCTTCCCACTAGCCAGGGCCCACCTAAATTATTCAAACTGCAGATTTTGCACAGCGCTCAGAAAGATTACTGGCTGTGGACTTGATTTTCAAGTACAGAGTTTGATATTCCCTCTGTGTATATTTTTTATTATTATTTTTTTTAGAATAAACAGAAGTGTCCCCAGGCATCTCCCAGGTGACTGTAGAGCGCTGTGGGGAGGATAGCCAGACCCCTCACCCTTTGACCCTAATCTTAAATTTCACCTACTAGGGAAGAAAGATGCTGGGAAATCCTTGTTTTGCAATAACAGGAGAACACAAACGCCTCTTTTGCTCTCTTTCTCTCCCTCTCTGCCGATGATAATGTTCTCTGAGACGGCTATTATTTAGACCATTATTCTAATGGGTCATGTTGGCCATCTTGAATTCATCATCTTAATAGGAGACCATTTGCAGTATCCCATTAGCTTAATAAAGGCTCCCAGCTGGCTGCAGAGCTGGGGGGGGTTGATGTTAGCACAGGGCAGTGGGGAGAAATGGCAGCCGAGGGAGAGCGAGAGAGCAAAGGCACATTAATTCGACAGATTATATTGGATGGCGATGCTGACGAGGCTTCTTTTCTCCAGGCCTCATCACACTCTTTGTTTCTGCAAAGCATTCGCCAAGGCAGTCCCTGGCGGATTAGGCCCTGTGTTTGTGGATTTCAGGCTCTGCGATAGGATTAATTCCTTTTACATCTGGGGAGGAAGGGCTGTGCTCCCTTCTAGGTGACCCTCTGGCGGTCAACATGGGCAACAAATGTAAATGCCACTTTTGCCCAGTAGGGTTCCTAGGTTCCTAAGTTTCTGAGGTGTGTTCAAGGGCAGCCCCATATAGAGCTCATTGCAGTAATCCAGCCTGGAAGTTACCAGAGCATGGAGTGCCATGGGCTAAGGTGGGTTAGCAGGGGAGGCCTGCATGGTGCCCTGCAGATATTGTTGCGCTCTCAGCTCCCGTCAGCCCCAGCCAGCATGTCTGACAATCCAGGGACGGTGGGGTGGTTTTCTAGAGATCGGCTGTCTCTGATCGGCCCAACGACCTGGTCTGGCATGATCCACATTAATATATATTCTGCCAATATCTATCCCGGTTGCTATGCTTGGTACAAACTACAGCTGAATTACCTGCAGAATTAGGGGCCTGCTATTGTTCTAACACCAAAGGAAGAGCTGACTTAAGCTACAAACTTTTAAAGTCCCCATCAAGCTGGAACCAGGTGAACCTCCCCCCCCCCAAAAGAAAATATGGGAACAGAGCGAGAGAAGATTTTGTCACTTGGGAGACTGTGATAATTGGGATGGAAATTTTGACCCAGTTCTCTGCCTCCGAGGGGAATCTCTGCATGTGAAAAGCACCACCTCGTCCTCCTCTCTCTTTCCCTGTTGGGTGCGTGGCCCACTGGGGACCTCTCCATGCACAGGGGCAATTGGAAGAAATTCCCTGCAAATTGCTGTCATGTGTGGCCCTCTTATTTTTGGCTGAGCACATGCACAAGAGACATCCTGCTCCACGCACACAGATTTGTGCGCACGCTCTGGGGCCGTTTTGACTCCCCTTCGGGAGTAAGGAAGAAAGGGTCCTTGGATCTTGGCGCTTGCAGGCGGGGAGAGCCTTTTGTCAAATTTGTCTCCGCAAGATCTGAGCCGCCTGTCAGTCTTTTGAACGAGGAGTTTGCTTTGCCTCTGTGATCTCCGTTTCTTCGCCTCCTGTGGGGAGGTGTTTAAACACCTCCCTGCCTTAATTACCTGTCCCCTTTGGTGATTGAGTGAAAGGCTTGAACTGATCAAAGAGAAAGATGGCAGTTGACCGATTTTAGAGACCCCCAATGCCATTCTACTTCACTGCCAGTGCAACTTGATGGCGGCATTTGGGAAGGGGTGCAGCAGCTCAGTGGCAGAACATCTGCTTTGCATGCAGAAAGCCCCAGGTCCGATCTGGGTGAAAGGGCTTGGGAAGAAGAAGAAGAAGAAGAAGAAGAAGAAGAAGAAGAAGAAGAAGAAGAAGAAGAGTTGGATTTGATATCCCGCTTTATCATTACCCGAAGGAGACTCAAAGCGGCTAACATTCTCCTTTCCCTTCCTCCCCCACAACAAACACTCTGTGAGGTGAGTGGGGCTGAGAGACTATAGAGAAGTGTGACTAGCCCAAGGTCACCCAGCAGCTGCATGTGGAGGAGCGGAGTCTACCACTCTTAACCACTACACCACACTGCCTGAAATCCTGGAGAGCCATTGTCGCTGGGTTTTTTTTTTAATGTCTGAGGGGTTTTTTGTGTGTTTTAACATTTTGTTGGAAGCAGCCCAGAGTGGCTGGGGCAACCAATTCAGATGGGCAGCATATAAGCAATGACAATAATGATATAAATTATAGTTAATTAATGCAGCTACTTTTCTATCTTAAGCCGAGGTGTAATTTGGGTATGGTAATTTTTAAGATTGTCCACCACTATGCCTTGTCACTCTTTGTCACTCTCTGTATTTCTCTTACTCCTGTATATGTGGGTCCAGCTTGGTCCAAATGTGCACACAGAACAAGATGGCAAAGGGGAACAAACCCCTTTGGGTTGCTAGTGGTTTTGGGGGGCTGGGTTTCCTTTGGAATGACAAGTCACCCCTGCAAGCAGAAAGCTTAGTGCAGGGGTCAGCAAACTTTTTCAGCAGGGGGCCGGTCCACTGTCCCTCAGACCTTGTGGGGGGCCGGACTATATCTTGAAAAAAATTAATAAATGAACGAATTCCTATGCCCCACAAATAACCCAGAGATGCATTTAAAATAAAAGCACACATTCTATTCATATAAAAACACCAGGCAAGCCCCACAAATAACCCAGAGATGCATTTAAAATAAAAGCACACATTCTATTCATGTAAAAACACCAGGCAGGCCCCACAAATAACCCAGAGATGCATTTAAAATAAAAGCACACATTCTATTCATATAAAAACACCAGGCAAGCCCCACAAATAACCCAGAGATGCATTTTAAATAAAAGGACACAGTATATCCATGTAAAAACACCAGGCAGGCCCCACAAATAACCAAGAGATGCATTTTAAATAAAGGGCACATTCTACTCATGTAAAAACACGCTGATTCCCGGACCGTCCACAGGCTGAATTTGAAGGCGATGGGCCGGATCTGGCCCCTGGGCCTTAGTTTGCCTACCCATGACTTAGTGCATCTGGAGAGGAAATGAGCTTACCTAGCTCACTCCACAGCACACTAATTATGTTTCCAGGGAGAATCCCCCCCCCCAATGCTCTCCCCACCTGCAGTCCGAGTAGTTGAACCCAATGCTGCCTTGGATCTGTACAGCAACTGCTTTGGCTGCCATACTCCCAAACATTGGCCTTCCGAGTGGCTGCAGGACCAGGACCATGGAGTCACGAATTCCAGCATTCATTAACCACTCTGGGGCAGGGAGAAACTTTGCCCCACCTGTGTCCTGGCACATGACCTTGTTCACCCTGCTTGGTAGGTCTCCGTACTCACCCTGGGCTCACTTTTAAGGTTTGCAAATTGGCAATGGTGCCCTTAGAAGACCAGACCTTGGGCGTGTTCTTTAATTGGTGTAAGAGGGCTTGGAAAGCAGCACCGAAAACCCACGCGGGCTCATTTGATCCTCCCGTCATGTTGCTTCGATAATTACAAGCTTATAGGTGAAGATGAGTCTTGATGTATTGACAGCTTTCATCCGGGCGGGAGGGAAATTCCGATGAGGTTGAAGATGTGCGCGGTTTTCCTAAGCGGATGCAGGCAGAATGGTCTCCTTCACTTTTGACAGGGAGAGGGTGTTTCTAAGGGTGGGAGAGGAAAGCAGAGATATCCTTGGATGGATTAATTTTCTACATATAGTTTTAAAAAAATTCCAAGACAGCAACAAGAAAGAACAGATTGTAGTTAATTGCTGCTAAGCAGCCCTGGTTCAGAGCAGCTCAGGAGGGAATGGGGAGCAGCACACAGGAGCTCGTGGGCTGAGGCGGACTCTGTCTTGACCTTGAAGGCAACATCTGAGGGCTTTGAGGAAAGAGAGGAAGAAGGCAGCCAGAGTTCTGGCTATCTTGGCTCTCCTTGGCAGAAGCAGAACTCGAACTCGGTTACCTTTTCTGCCATATTTTTTCCCCATGCTTAATTAAATCTGAGCGGAGGGAAGGGGTGAAAGGAATAGCAGGTGGCTTGGATGGCTAAGGTCAAGCTGGGATGTTGACCCAACAAGCTACAACGCCCCACCCCCAGGACATAAAAACTTAAGAAGAGCCTATCTTCTGGATCAGGCCAATGGCCCATCTAGTCCAGCATCCTCTTCTCACAGTGGCCAACCAGATGCCTCTTTGTAGATGAGAGATGGGGGAACCTGTGGCTCTGTGAACATTTTTTGGGCTCCAGCTCCCATCGACCATGCAACCAAGCACAGTCAATGGTCAGGGATGATGGGAACATCTGGAGGGCCCATCCCAAGAAAATATGTGTACACAAGCTTTGGGGTATTGCTTAAAGCGTCTGTGTTTGGCGAGCAACCGAGTTTAATTAACGCGGCACGTCAGTGATTCTGCAAAGCTCCCGGTTAACGAACCTGTGCAGCAGAATCGCTTTATTAATACGTCTGCCCAGGCAGGTCATGACAGAGTTTTGCTTTATAAAAAATAGTCCGCTGCCCAATTTGTATAGAAAGAACATGAATCGTCTTGTTGTTTTTTTCCATTCCGAAGACTTTCACCAGCGTGGTCGCCTTTTTATATTCACTGTTTTCGTGTGCTACGGAAATGATTGCTTTCTGTTTCTTTTTTTTTTTAAAAAAAAAATAAGAATTCTGTGGTTCTTTTGGATGAAATAGCCATTACTCTGCTGTGATTTCCAGTTTATTTAACCTCCCCTAAAATTGGTGTTTAATCCCTGCGGAAACTCACTTTTCTTTTCTTTTTTGTATTATATCTAATTGCGCAGGATTAATTGTATGTGCTTGTGTGTGTTCATAAACGCACATACACACACCAGGTACATATGTTTGCTGTTCTTGGAGCCTGTCTATTATTATTTATTTCAGTTTATCTGTAGATCTCAGGGCTGTTCACAACAGAAAAATACAATAAAGAAAACACAAAATACATTATAAAGTTATGAACAAAAGCAAACCCATAACCCTTCCTCTCACAACACATTTAAAAGGGTATCTGATGTTAATCAGCCAAAGGCCTGGTTGAAGAGGAACGTTTTTGCCTGGCGCCTAAAGGTGTGCAATTAGACATGCGATATAAAATCTGATGGCAATAATTCTACCTTTGCATCCCAGTTGCTGGGAAGGAACTGCAGTTGGGGAAAGTTGCTTGTGGGGTTCCCATTGGGGGCATCTGGTTGGCCAACGCCAAGGACAGGATGTTGAACCAGGTGGGCCCCCCTCGGCCTGATCCAGCAGCTAGGCTCTCCTCGTGTTCTTCTCCAAAGCACTTCCTTGGATCGTGGCCATTTGGCGGGTTTCCCCCTCCCCGCTCTGGGCCTTCTTAACAAGAGAAGAAAGCAGACCCAGCCACCTGTCAGCGCCAAAACTGGGCGATGAAAAGCAGCCACTTTGGGAGAGCCGCTACAGAAGACGCCACAGCCTGCGGCGCTCTTGTCTTCTTGCCACTTGTTTCTAATTGCACGCATGTTAAGATGCCGCTTGGAGAGAGCGGGGGCACTTCCCCCCCCAGCTCCTCTTCGCCCGCCTGCGTCCCTCAAAACAAGAGGCGCACAGATGAAGCGATCGGGGAGTGAGGATGCTCGCAGGCACCAATCTGTTCCCCCCCACCCCACCCCCAGGTTCCAGATGAAGAAAACTAAATATAGACACTTGGGGCGTCTTCATTTTTGCCTTTTGCTTCTTCGACCTGTGTGCAAAGGGTGAAATCTGATGTGCATCGCAGCCTCTCCTAAGCAATCCTAGTCAGAAATGCCCCCTCCCCACTCTTGCCTCTCCTCCCCCCTCCAGGGGCCAAGCAATCCCTCAGCAAGGACGCGTTATTGGCGAAATGGGTCTTCTGGCCTTGTTTCAAAACTCACCGCAGACCACTCTATCATATTACTTTTAAAAAGTAACTCGGTAATCAATTTGACTCCGGGCTCGAGGCAAAGGGATAATGCTTAATGGCTCAAACCCGATCTATATTAATCATAGCACTTTCCCTACCAAAGTCCGGCTTCCCGGCTGAGGGTTGGTTTGCAGCGAACAGCGGACTGTGCGTTTGTGGGTGAGAGATGTAGTTAGCTTCTGAGCACGTGCAAAGTGTTTCCGTACAGCAGGAGTGGGGGGCTTTTACAGCCTTAGGGCCACCTTCCCTTCTGGGCAACTTTCCGGGGTCCACATGTTGTGGGTGGGTGGAGCCAGAGGCAAAAGTGGGCAGGGCGACGAAAGCAAAATTTCCCCTAGCCCCCACCCCCACCCCTCCTCCGTCCTCCATTGAGACGAGCAAAAGGCATTCTCTGAGTTCAAGGACATATTTCCAGCCAGGCAAAAACACTCACGGAAGGTGCAAAGCAGGACCAGCGAGGGGCGTGGCCTGCGGAGAAAGGGTGTGGCTTGTGGAGTGTCCCAAGGGCCAGCTAGAGAGGATGGCATTTGGCCCCTGAGTTTCCTCATCCCTGTTGGTTACCTGATACTTTTGTACCCATGGTGACCAACTTTTACCAAGTTGCAATTGCTGGGTGATTCGGAGCACCTGTGGGGTTGGGGGGGCCGGAAATGTGAGTCATAGCAGAATTGGGCCCAGAGTAAGGCTTGGAGTAAGGAAGCAGTGTTCTTTCCCTCCCAATTACATTCCCTTTTAGGGCTCTGTTTGTTTTCTCTGCCTCAAATTCCTCTTGGATTCTGGTTTGACTACAAAAAATTTCAAAGCATTACGTAGCTGTTTTGCTGCAGTTCTGATCGTTGTTTGCAAGTTCATTGCACGCTCTGCAATCAGGAGTGGGTGCATTTTCTTTGGCATAGCAGAGGTGGGCTCCAGTCAGGAGTGGGTGGGGCCACACATTTTTCTCTCCCTCTCCTTCCCCTTTTTGCTTTCTGTCCCCATTTCTCTCTCTCTCTAGAGCACCCTCTGCGGCAACGGAGAACAAGTTGCACAACCCTACTGTGGAATTAATCTGATTAGAAGAGAATCTAATCCGGTTTTGTTTTAACTCACTACAGCTAGGGAAAACTAAGGTTCCCTGAATCCAGACAAAAAAAGGGAACAGTGGTTGTTTGAAAGTGGAAGCATTTGATCTCTTCCTTTTATGGAAGGCTCATTCATCTAGCTAGAAACCACTGTTTATCAGTGACTGCTACCTCGCCATGGTGAGGCATCATTTCGGTGCCATTGCATTTAGAGCTTGTCGCAATCCAGTCCAACCCCCCCTCCATCCTGACTGCCTTGTGCGCTAACGACAGCCCCCTCCGCCAAATCCACCATCTCTTTCCCCTTCCACCTCAGTTGCTATGCAGATGGTCCCATTTGCATCTGTCGAGGTTTTAATTATCATTCAAATAAATTAAATTTGAAAAGGCAGTGAGCTGTTCACACCGGAGCAAGGTGCACACTTGATGTAGGTCACTTCCCCCCCCCTTTGTCTCCCCTGCCAGTCTTTAAAAAAATGGTGGGGAATGTTTCAACTATGAGCCCCCCCCCTTGACCAGCTGACGTGTCCTGTAATGTTGGTTGATGTGGCTTTGTGAATATGTAATAAATGAGTCACGTATGATATTAGTGTGGCCATCTGTTATGGTCCCAACCAGAACTCCGCTGCGTTAGAGTCCACCAGCAATTGTACCATTGAGGAAGGGATAAATTCACACCTGGTCAATTCTGGGGTTAGTCTTTGGACACCAGAGTCCACTTTTCCTCCACCCTGAGACAACGCTGCCTTCAGACTCTGATGGCAGGTCAGTGGTCCCCTTGGGGTTTGCAAAAGATCCCTGAGGAGAGGTCCCTGCAGCTAGACACCCATTATCTTGAAGGAGTTAGCATCTGCAGGGAAAGGCAATGTCCCTTTAGCTGGTCAGGAGGGGACTCCAGTGACTATCCAACGCCTGCTAAACCTCACCTAGTGGCTCCAGGCTCTTGCTAAGACAACATGTATGCTTGGTCTCAGCAGCAGGAGTGCTGTCCATGGTCCTGAACTTAAACCTGGCTCTCCTACCAAGGTCCTTCTCATTGTGCTTACCAGAAACCTTTGAACTTCCCTTCCTTGTGCCATTCATGGGCATCCACAGGATTTTTTTTTTGGGGGGAGCATAATGCTGAATCATAGTTCTCAAATTGCAAGGCAGGTCTCCCATGCAAAGACAGCTGGAAGGGAAGGGTGAAGTTCCAGTGCAGAATGATCCCTGCTTGCCATGATGTTTTTTTTTTTTCCCCCATATTTATTTATTGATTATTTGCATATTTTAAAGTTTCCACATACAAGTTCCAGCATCTCAAATACAACAAGCAACAATCGTGGACAAAGAAAGAGAAGAAGAGAGAAAGAAAAAAGAGAAAACAACGAAAGTGCCTTACATTAATAATAAAGTTATTTACAATACCGATATATTAATCCGTGTCATGCTTTACACTGTAGCTTCTTACTGTATCACCTATTGAACACTGCCAAAATAGTGAATCAATAGATAATAATAATATAAAAAAGATAAAAAGAAAAATAGTTAAAAAAAAAAAAAAAAAAAATAATAAAAAAAAATAATAATAATAAAAAAAAAAAAAAAAAAAAAAAAAAAAAAAAAAAAGAAAAAAAAAAAAAGAAATTAAATAATAAAAACCAAATATCTCCCCACATAGTTTACGACTTCCTGACAAACCCCTTCGCTTGAACAAAAATTTATATGAATGCTTTCAATCCCTTGCTATCTCTTATACCACCTTTTAGATACATTCTTAAATTATCCTTGCTCCTCATTTTTCTACAATCTCTTTCTGTACCATTCATCCCTCGAATGCTGGCATGGTAAGAAAACTCTTATTATATTTCAGCATGTATCTTTTATAGACTTCCCATTTGCCTACAAAATCCTGTTTGGTATTATCTCTTAAATTGTTTGTTAATAAGGCCATCTCCGCAAATTCTTGCAGTTTGACCTGCCAATCAGTGACTCTGGGTGCTTCTCGATCTTTCCAGCACCTTGCGACTACCATTCTGGCCGCTGCGGTCGCATACAGAAAAACTTCTTTTTGTTTACTTGGTATCTCCTTGCCAACCATACTAAGTAAGAAAATTCCCGGTTTTTTGACAAAAGAAACTGCCATCATCTTTTTCATTTCTTCATACACCTGTCCCCAAAACGTTTTAATTTTTGGGCACCTCCACCACATATGCATCAGATCTCCATTTTCTGCACCACATCTCCAGCAAACATTTGCGAGGCTTTTATACATTTTGGAGAGTTTAGCGGGTGTGAGGTACCACCTATGCGCCATCTTTAACATATTCTCTCTAATGTTATTATTTACCGTAAATTTTAAGGTGACCTGCCATAGCTTTTCCCATTCTTCTATATTAATTGGGTACCCCAGATCCTGTGCCCATTTAGTCATGGAATCTGTTATCATCTCGTCCATCACTTCCCAATTCAACAGGATCTTATAAATACGTGAGATCAGCTTGTTCTTGTTATGTAAAACTTCTTTTTCAAATCTAGAATTTTCCTTACCAAACCCCGTAATACTGTCTTGTTTGAACCTTTCATTGATCTGGAAGTAGTCCAACCAACTCGTAAGGTAAGTTCTAATTTCCTCGTAACTTTTCAACTCCAGGTTTCCTTCTCTCTCCTTTAGTAGTATGTTATATGTAATCCATTCTCTCATTTCATTATTTTTCCTTTTAAATGCTATGGCCTCCAGGGGAGAAATCCACCTTGGAGTTTTCATTTCAAAATGTCTTTTATATTTGTTCCAAACATTATAAATTGCATTCCTTATAATATGGTTGGTAAATCCTCTGTGTACTTTAGTTTTGCCATAGTATAAGTATGCGTGCCAGCCGAAGCGCAGATCGTATCCTTCCAAGTCTAAGATTTCCCAATTATGTAGCAAGCACCAATCTCTTAACCAAAGACAACAAGCGGCTTCATATATAACTTGAAGTCCGGTAAGCCAAAACCACCTTCATCAATTGGTTTTATTAATATCTTATGTTTGATTCTAGGCCTTTTGCCTCCCCACACAAATTTAGATATCTCTTTTTGCCACTTATCAATATTGCTGGTTTTACTCATAATTGGCATCGTCTGGAACAGAAACAATAACTTTGGCAAAACGTTCATCTTCAATACCGCAATACGACCTAGCAAAGAAAGATTTAGCCTGTTCCATGTCTCCATTTGTCTCTTGATTTCGTCCCAACACTTGGAGTAATTATCCTTATATAGGTTTATATTCTTCGGTGTTATGTATAGTCCTAAATATTTTATCCTAGGATAGATTTTAATTTGTGTTGCCCTCACCAGTTCTTCTTTCTGGACCGCAGATAGATTTTTAACCAGTAATTTAGTTTTTTCCAAATTTAGCCTAAAGCCTGAAACCCTGCCGTATTCTTGAATTATTTCCAGAGTTTTTCCTAAGCTTTCGCATGGTTGCTCTGTGGTTATTATTATATCATCTGCGAAGGCCCTAAGCTTGAAGCTTCTCTCCCCCAGCGTTATACCTTTTATATCTTTTTCTTCCCTTATTCTTTTACACAGAATTTCTAATGTTAAAATAAATAATAAGGGTGATAGTGGGCATCCTTGCCTTACCCCCTTTTTAATCTCGCATTCTTGTGAAGTGTTGCCATTTATTAAATTTTTGCTTTCTGCTTACAATATATCGCCTCAATCCCCTTTATATATCTTTCGCCAAAATCCATGTGGTCTAGTAACTCCAACATAAACCTCCACGACACCCTGTCGAAGGCTTTTTCAGCATCGACAGCCATAAAGGCTGCCTGTTTCTCCGTTCTTAACTCTAAGTATTCCAGTAAGTTTATGATGTTTCTTATATTAGAGTAAATATGCCTCCCTGGTAAAAAACCAGCTTGGTTCTCGTGGATAATTGACTGGAGTATTTTTTTTGATCTTTCTGCTAAGATCTTAGCAAACAGTTTATAATCATTATTCAACAGGGCAATCGGTCTGTAGTTATTCATCATTTCCAGATCTCCTCCTTGCTTGGGGATAAGGGTTATGTAACTGTGTCTCCATGATTCTGGCATTACTCCCTCTCTCAATATATTATTCATGACGTTTTTTAGGGGTTCCGAAAGGATGACCTCAAGTTTTTTATATAATGCCGATAGACCATCCGGTCCCGGGGTCTTTCCTGGTTTTGCTTCCTTAATCGCAACTTGGAGTTCATCAGATGTTATCGGGGTGTTTAAACTCTCTCTTTGTTCTTTAGAAATCTTTGGGAGGCAGTTTTGTTTTAAATACTCCTTTATCTCCATTCTGGTCTCATTTCCCTCACTATAAAGTTTTCTGTAGAAATTTTCAAACCTTTTTTCTATCTCCTTCGGGTCAGTTATTATTTCCCCATCTACGTTAATTCTATTTATAATTTTCTCTGCCTCTCGTTTTTTTAGTTGCCAGGCGAGCAACCTCCCTGGTTTGTTAGCTTGTTCGAAATTTTTTTGCTTTAAATATCTTAATTTCCACTCCAGCTCTTCGTTAACTATCATTGCGTATTGTGAGTGTAGAATTTTAATGTCCCTCTTGATCTCTGCATTGTCCGGTGTCTTACATAATTCCTTCTCCTTTTTCCTAATGCTCTCTAGTATCTCTTGCTGTTTCTTATCTTTAAGTTTCTTTTGTATTATGCTTTGTTGGATGATGATCGGACATAGGTAGCTGGCTTTTGTATTAATGGGTAAAATAGCCTTTGCTTTCCTCCTCCCTCTTTATTTGATTTGACAGAGACGGCTGACGTATGGACAGGCAGGCGAGTCGTGTCTGCATGTGGACTAGTAACTTTTATTTTGCAAGGCCGTGACAGCGTGCATTTACCCAACATCAGCACAAAACACAGAGGTCTGTATGTGGGTCGATTTTTGAACCCTCCGCGACCTTGGCCTCTCTCTGAGTGAATTGGCTTTCTGTGTCACGAGTAAAAGGGGCAGCGGGCAGGGAGAGAGAGAGAGGCAGGCCTGTACTCGGCACTGGAGAATTTAATTTCCACTGTGCCGAAATAGAAAGTGATTGCCCTCCCGCCCCAACTAACAAAGCAGAAAATCACACTCCTCTCCCTCAGTTTCCTGTAAGCTGGAGAAAACAGCTTTCTGGCAGCCATGGAGCTGTGAGCTTAGATAACAGGATGGCAGTGGTGCCTGGAGACAGAGCGATCCATTGGGTCTTTTAATGCAATCAAACCAATTAGAAAGCAGAGGATTCCATGGGAAATTGCTGGGGGGTTCCCTCTCCTCTGAGACACCTCCCCTTTTGCACTGTCCTTTTTTAGACATTTGCTTTGCTTACACCTGTGGTTTTGCTCCTTTCACCACCATAAATAAGTAAATCTAGGCCAGGGATCACCATCGGAGTGCCCTCCAGATGTTGCTGGACTCGACTTCCTATCAGCGTGGCCAGAGGTCAGGGGGTAATGGGGAGATACCACATTGCCTACACATGCATACACCCCAATCTAATGTAAACCAAGACTTTTTGCAGGGAGTGTGTCTGTTGGCTGCGGATGTGGATGGAAATGAATTTCAGGGGCTTATGGTCTCCCAGACGCAGCCTGTTCACCCCCACTCTCCCTCCTCCAGGCAGATTGCCAGTCCCTTACTGGAAGGTTTTAGCAGCAAAACAACTTGTTTTGGAACCTTAGTTTTGCCTGTGCTGCAGACACGGAGACACCTAGATTTGTTTTGTTGGGTTGCTTCTGCAAATTCCACTGGACTTCCAAAATCCCAGCTGGAAAACATTGAGCAAAGAAATGTGCTGGAGGATGAGAAGCATCCCTCCGTGGGGGAGTTCTACTATGAAGCTGAATGTTGGGAAGACCTGGGACAGAAAAAGGAAGGACTTCTTTCACACAGCACAAACTGTGCCTCGCCCACAAGAGGCAGTGACTGACGGCCACCAACTTGGATGGCTTTAAGAGAGGATTGGGCAGATTCACAGAGAAGGAGGCTATCAGTGTTTTACTAGCCGCAATGGCTGTGCTCTCTCCTCCACTGTCAGAGGCAGCATGCCTGCAGCACGCTCTCAACATTTGAAATGTGCCCACCGGTTCCAAAAAGTTGGCAACCCCTGTACTAGAATTTTGGGATGGAGTGAAATTCTTTGGCAGTAGTTTTTAGAGTTGACCCCAAAAGAAGGTCTCCTTTTTGCCAATTCACTGCAGTTGATGGTCTCTGACTTAGATTCTTTTTGAAGTGAGGGGTGCTAGTCAAATTCATGGTCTGTTGATGGGTGAGTTTTTTTAAAAGCTGAACTTCCATGTTCTGAAGCAGTCTATCTAGCTTCCTGGATTCCTTGTGGCTGGGTATAATCTGGCAGGGCTCTTCTTATGTCAGTTCTCAAGCGAGGAACTGGAACGTTGTACATGGGTGTCATGGTAGACCTCTGGGTCCCCTTTCCTGCTTTCAGGCTGTAGCAGATTTCAGGGCTACCGTTCTTGCAGTCATTGTGTGCATAAACATTTTGATGAACTCAATCAGAAAGAAAGATAGAACTGGAAAGACAGCAGAGGGGATGAGAGAGAGAGAGAGAGAGACGTTTGGCTCGTTTATTTTTCCAAAAGCATTTATTGATCAAAGGTCAAGATGCACCCTTCACTTTTTAAATAAATAGTTTGGCTTCCGCACCCCCACCCCCCCAAGGAAGCAACACAAGATCTGCAAGGTCTTTGCAAAAACAGCAAAGTAGGCTTGGCCAAGCCATCTATGGGAGTTGTGTGTAGGTGCTTGGGGAGACGTGTCCCATGGAGACCCCACCTGGGCAGCCTGTTTAGTAGTACGTCTCCATCTCTACCCAACCCCCTGGGTTCTGACGGATGAGGTACTTCCGGACCTCGTCATAGACGAAGATCAGCACGCTGAAGGGCACCGCGCAGAGCCACCAGGAGACCCGCAGCGGGAACATCCTCAGTGCCACATCCATCCCGGGGCAGTACGACAGGAAGACGGCCAAGGTGGTCTCTTCCACGAGGCCGAAGATGAGGATCCTGTTCCGCATGCCCTGCTGGAAGAGGGAGAGCTTGCGTGTCTTGCAGATGATGAGGTCGGCCCACTGCACCACCACGATGCTGATGAAGAAGGCGGTGTGGCAGGTGTACTCCACCACTTTGCGCTGTGTGTACGTCCACTCCTGCCCATAGCTGTCTTCCAGGTCGTTCTTGGTCTTGTCATCCCATTGCAGGCGGATGCCCAGCAAGGTGAGAGGGAGGAAGCCGTTCTCCGCCATGATCACAAAGTAAGAGTAGAAGCCGGCGAGGGCCTGCATCATTCCAATCTGCCCGTACGCCATGCTGATGAGGCGCTGGTTCACCAGCTTGTCCTTCTTCGAGTCCCGCGGCTTCCTCTTCATGATGTCGCTCTCGGGGCCCTCGTAGGCCAGGGAGATGGCCGGAACCATGTCCGTGCCGAGGTCGATGCACAGGATGGTGATGGTCCCCAGAGGGAGAGGGATGTTGAAGATGATGAACAGCAGGAAGGGGGAGATCTCGGGGATGTTGCTGGTCAGGGTGTAGGCGATGGACTTCTTCAGGTTGTCAAAGATGAGGCGGCCTTCCTCCACACCCGTCACGATGGAGGCGAAGTTGTCGTCGAGGAGGATCATGTCCGCGGCCTGCTTGGAGACGTCAGAGCCGGCGATGCCCATGGCGATGCCGATGTCGGCCTTCTTCAAGGCAGGCGAGTCGTTCACCCCCCCCCGTCCCCGCACCACGATGGCCCCCTGCCTCTGGCACCCTTCCACGATGATCAGCTTCTGCTGTGGGGAGGTCCGGGCAAAGACAATCTCGGCGTGGTTCCTGAGGATGTTGTCCAGGTCCGCAGAGGTCATGTCCTTGAGGTCAGTGCCGTGGATGACGCAGGCTTTTGCATCCCTGGGGTTGACTTCGCAGACGGGGATGTTGAGCCGTGCGGCTATGTCCTCCACGGTCTCGCTTGTCTCGGAGATGATGCCTACGCCCCTGGCGATGGCCTTGGCCGTGATCGGGTGGTCTCCTGTCACCATGATCACCTTGATGCCGGCACTCCGGCACTTCCCCACGGCATCTGGCACAGCGGCACGGGGCGGGTCAATCATGGAGATGAGCCCCACGAAGCAGAGCTTATTGATGGGAAAGTTGACCTTCTCTGCGTCAAACTTGAAATTCCTGGGAAACTGGCGCTCGGGGAGGTAGCAGTGACAGAAGCCCAGCACTCTCTCGCCCAGTCCGCCCAGGTCATCGTAGGCTTTCTGGAACTCCCCTTGCATCTTCTTGTCCATGTTCACCTCCTTCCCTTGGATCATAATGGTGGAGCAGCAGTCCAGGATCCTTTCGGGAGCTCCCTTCATCACCAGGATGTGGCCCTTGGGCTTGTCTTCAGCTTCGTGGATGGACAGCTGGTATTTGTTTGTGGAGTTGAAGGGGATCTCCACCACTTTGGGATTCTTCTCCCGCATGTTTGCCACGGACCCAGAGGACATCTCTATGCATTTCAGGAGCGCAGACTCGGAAGCATCCCCAGTCGTCTCCCTCTTGGCGATGGGGACTGCCTCCTGGCCCACTTTGAAGTCCGCTCTGTTGCACAGGCCCGCGATACGAGCCAGGGCTGCCCATGTTGGGGAGCGCTTGTTTAACATGGCCCCGGCCTGCTCCTCAGTGGTGTCCGCATCGTGGATCTGGTTGTCCATCCACATGTGGGAGACGGTCATGCGGTTCTGGGTCAGGGTGCCCGTCTTGTCCGAGCAGATGGTGGAGGTGGAGCCCAGCGTCTCCACGGCCTCCAGGTTCTTCACGAGGCAGTTCTTGCGGGCCATTCGCTTGGCGGTCAGGGTGAGGCACACCGTGACTGTGGCCAGCAGCCCTTCAGGCACGTTGGCCACGATGATGCCAATCAGGAAGATGACGGCATGCAGCCAGGTGTAGCCGAGGAAAATGGAGAGGCCGAAGAAGGTCACACCCAGGAAGACAGCCACAGCCGTGATGATGTGGATGAAATGGGCTATTTCCCTGGCAATGGGGGTGGGGCCTTCCTCCAGGCCGGAAGCCAGGGAAGCGATGCGGCCCATCACCGTGTGGTCCCCCGTCAGGATGACGACGCCACGGGCCGTGCCTTCCACGCAGTTGGTGGAGAAGAAGCAGATGTTGCGAGTCTCCAGCGGGTTGTCATTGGTGAAGTCTGGGGAGCGGCTCTGCGGCTCCGACTCGCCCGTTAAGGAGGAGTTGTCCACCTTGCAGCTGCTGGCGGAGATGATTCGCAAATCGGCGGGGATCCGGTCTCCGCCTTTGATCTCCACCAGGTCCCCCCTCACCACATCCTCAACGGTGATCTGCATCTTCTTCCCATCACGGATCACGAGGGCCTGCTGGGGCACCATGTGCTTGAAGGAGTCCATGATCTTGGAGCTCTTGGCCTCCTGGTAGTAGGAGAAGCAGCCCGTCACAATGACCACGGCCGCCAGCACGACTCCCAGGTAGAGGTTGTCCTTGAGCGCAAAGGGCTCCATAAGGACCTGGATGCCGTAGGCCAAGAAGCAGAGAATGGACCCGAGCCACAGCAGCATGGAGAAGCCACCAAACAGCTGCCGGCAGAACTTCACCCACTCTGGGGTGGTGGGGGGGGCGTCAAGCTATTTGGCCCCTCCTCAGCAAGGATCTTCGCGGCATGGGCGCTGGTCAGACCCTGGCTGAGGTCCACCCCATACTTTCTGCTGATTTCCTCTAGGGTCAGCTTGTGGTCATCAAGTTCCACTTCCTTTTCAGGTCTTCCAGCTTAGGTTTCACATTCTTGCCCTTTGGCTTCCCCATGACGGATGTGGGACACCCCTCTTCTCACCCTGTCCCTCAAGCTCCCCACTCTCAGTATCGTGCGGCACTGCTCTGGTGGGGCGGGGGGTTAAGGGAAGGAAGGGGGAAGGAAGGGGACCCAGATCCCCAGGAGCTCCACCCCTCCACTAGCACAGCCAAGAGAAAGGATGGATTGGCCCCAAGGCCACCTGTTAAAGGAACAGCCCTACCCACCTTTCCAACAGAGGGAGAAAAGGAGAAGTGAGGCCACGCCCCCTAACCACCAACCAACAAAGCTTCTGTGTCCTAGCAGCCATGGCCCCGCCCCTTGTGACCAAGGACACACCCACTCCCCTGGCATTGTTGCATCATGCAAGTCCCAGCTCTTAGCAGCTGGCAACGAACCCCTGTCGATGGTGATGTCACACTGCCCTAGCAACAAGCGAAGGTCCTGCTGTTTAATAGCAACCCAGGCCCTCCCGCATCTGTTGCTGCTGTAAGGCCCAGCCCACAAAGATGGTGTCAATGGCCAGTGGCATCTCCAGGCACGGCTGGGGTAAACCCCTTGTCTGAAGCCCTGGAGAGCTGCTGCCAGCCAGCGTAGGCAGTATTGAGCTGAATGGACATCGATGATCTAGCTTGGCAGAAGCCAGTTTCATAAGTTCCTATTTAAACCAGCCCTTCATTCAGAACCACAAGGACTGAAATTATACAATCAGGGGAATCATAGAATTGTAGAACCTTTGCTTTAAAACCTCTAAAGAAAGAGTGTCTAGCATCTCCTGAAGGAGGAGTCTGTTCCACAATCGAAGGGCTCTTACTATCAGAAAGTTATTCCTGATGCTCGTTCGGAACCTGCTTTCTTGCAACTTGAAGCCATTGGTTCCTACCCCCAGAACAGGAGCAAGCAAGGCTTATTTTTAGGGGTTCAGCAGTAGAAGACCTGCTTGGCATGCGGCAGGTCCCTGGTGGAATCCCACGTGTCTCTAGGTACAGCTGGGGAAAATCCAGAGAACTGCTGCCGGCCAGAGTATACAGTATTGAGTGAGGTGGATCCAGTGGTCTGACTTGGTAACAGGCTTCTTGGGCTTCTATTTTTGGTCACCTTTACTAAACCCAGAAAAAAGGATGCGGGTGGCGCTGTGGGTTAAACCACTGAGCCTAGGGCTTGCTGATCAGAAGGTTGGCGGTTCGAATCCCCACGACGGGGTGAGCTCCCGTTGCTCGGTCCCAGCTCCTGCCCACCTAGCAGTTCAAAAGCACGTCAAAGTGCAAGTAGGTAAATAGGTACCGCTCTGGCAGAAAGGTAAACGCCGTTTCCGTGCACTGCTCTGGTTCGCCAGAAGTGGCTAAGTCATGCCGGCCACATGACCCGGAAGCTGTACGCCGGCTCCCTCGGCCAGTAACGCGAGATGAGCGCCGCAACCCCAGAGTCGGACACGACTGGACCTAACAGTCAGGGGTCCCTTTACCTTTACCTTACTAAACCCAGAAGCAGCCAGATATGCTTCAGAAATCACTGTCTGGGCGTGGGAGATTCTCCCACGTTTCCCCTTTGATTGTCTTTTCCTTGAAAAAACACACAAAAACCCCTTATTTTGTTCCTTCCCTCTTCGAAGCGAACAGCCCCCAAAGAATGAAGCATTCCTTCCCTGACAGCGCCAGGACCCCTAAATAAACCTCCCTGTCACCCTGGACACGCATCCCTTCCCGACTCAATTAAAATTCAGCCTTTGCGCTGTGATATGCGATGCAGCCTGAGCCGCCAGCAACCCTTCTCTCTCCCACCTCTGCTGCCAGGCTGTTTGGGGATGCAGCGAACGTTGGGGTTGGTGAATGAGAGTGTCAGGCGGGTCAAGAGGCGAGACGGACACCCCGTCCTGCAGAGCCAAGCGCTTATTGTTTGGTCGCCGCTGGGCTTTCTCTTGCCGTGTGAAAAATGTGCCATACTGCCATAGCAACCACAGAGGGGGACGCGCCTGTCCTGTCCAGAATAAGACCTCTTCCTTCCAGCTTTTGTCTTTTAAAAAAAGAACACTTTCTTCCTCCTCCTCCTCCTTTTTAATGTTTCAAACTTCTGTCTCCCCACCACAACCAGTGGAAATGGTGCCAAAAAATTATATTGGGAAGGGTGTTTTGGAAAAGGATTTGGTGGCAAATAGGACCTGCATGTTGCTGTTTAAGGGTTCACAGCTCCCAAAATCTGGTCTGTTTTTGGCTCTCAAATAGTAATCAGTTTTCAACACACACACACATCCCTTTGATAGATGGTTGCTTCTGGTATAAATAAGTGAAAACAATAAAAAGTGTGTGGGGGGGGGGGGAGAGAATGGCATCATTATCCACCATTCTCATTCCATTTACATCCTACCTCTCCTGCAAGGAGCTCAAAGTGGCAAACGTGGTTCTCCCCTTTGCCGTTTCGTCCTCACAACAGCCCTGCAAGGTAGTTCAGGCTGTGACTGGCTCATAGTCACCCAGGGAGCTTCAAAGCTTGAGTCAGGATTAGAATGGGCTGACTAGTGGGGTTATAAGTCCCTTAGCCTGTTCAAACAGCTCCCTCACAAGCTCAGAATAGAGGGGGCCCTGCTCAGACACAGGTTCCATATCTCTCTGCCTGGCCCTCTGGATTCTCCTCGGGCCATATTCTGCACCCTCCGTGGAGTGCTTTTTCCTGGATGGAAATGTGTCATTGAATGGTGGCACATGGCTCGTGCTTGCCTGGATGGATGGATGGTGTGTGTGTGTGTGTGTGTGTAAAGTGCCATCTTTTGCATGCAAAGGTAGAAATTGGGCCCTGCCCACAACGGGCATTCAGCCTCCAGAAGGTTGCCTCTGATGCAGTGGGGCCCATGGGCTCACAAAATGTTCCCTACCCCTGTTGCAGAGCTCTCTTGTTCAGATGGTGAACCTTTCAAGGGCGTTCCAATCCGGGTGTGTGTGGTGTGTGTGGAGAAACAGATTCTATAAGCATAGAGATGAAAGGCATAACTTACCCAGAAAAACACAAATGTTTAGCTGTTTTCCCCAAAGGACAGGAAAAATCGATTGGCAATTAACAGGGTCAGGACCTCGCTTGAGGAATGCTATTTTTATTAGCTAACCTTCATTTTTCAAGCACCCCACAAACCCCATCACTCCCCTTGTTTAGTGAGTTGAAAATTGCCTCCAAATGTTTGCTTCAGCACCATAGTCTCCTATCTATTCTAGGCAGTCCAGGAGCTGTCCGTGGTGTTGAATGAAGGCTTAGAATCTTAGATCCAGTTACAGGTGGGTAGCCGTGTTGGTCTGCCATAGTCAAAACAAAATCGAAAATTCTTTCTAGTAGCACCTTAGAGACCAACTGAGTTTGTTCCTGGTATGAGCTTTCGTGTATCTGAAGAAGTGTGCATGCACACGAAAGCTCATACCAGGAACAAACTCAGTTGGTCTCTAAGGTGCTACTAGAAAGAATTTAGAATCTTAGAATCAGAGATTTTGAAGGGACCTCTAGAATAATGTAGCTTTATCCCCTGCAATGCAGGAATCTCAACTAAAGCATCTATGACAGATGGCCATACTACCTCTGCTTGAAAACCTCTAAGGAAGGAGAGTCCGCAACCTCCCAAGGGAGTCCGTTCCACTGTAGAACAGCTCTTACTGTCAGAAAGTTCTTCCTGATGTTTAGTCGGAATCTCCTTTCTTGTCACTTGAAGCCGTTGCTTTAGGTCCTAACTTCTGGAGCAAGAGAAAACAAGCTTGCACCACCTTCCGCGTGACAGCGCTTTAGATATTGGAAGATAACTAACATACCTCTCGGCTCACTCTCCTCTTTTCCAGGCTCAATGTACCCAGATCCCTCAAGGCCTAGTTTCAAGACCCTTCATCATCTTGGTTGCCCTCCTCTGCATGTGTTCCAGCTTGTAAACTTGGGGCAGTGTTAGAAACTGTCAAAGCCCAGATGAAAATGGAATTGCAGGTTGCTTCTGGATCACGTCAAAGGGGCAGCAACCTGTCCTCACAGTGGCCAAGTAGACGCCCCAATGGGAAGCCCCAAAGTAGAACCTGAATGACAGCCACTCTCCCCAGTTCGCTAGCAACTGGCATTCAGAGGCATCCCACTGCAGTTTTATGGGGTTGTGGGTCATCACGACTAGTGATGTGAGGTTGAGAATATTCTCCGGAGAATATTCTCAAGAATTTAACATCACTAATCTAATCACGACCCCCTTGAATTGAGCCTTGGCAGTCATAGCAAGCCAGCCCAGGGTTTGGGTCTGTACTTGAGTAGGCCTCTTGAAATTAACATACGTTACAGTCATAGGCACCTTAATTTCACTGAGTCTTCTCTTGAGTAGAACGTAGCTGCCAACAAGCACAGAAATTTAGATGATGGTGCGGTTGAATTAGGAAACATTTTCTTAACCAGATTCCATTATTTCTTAGAAACACCACAGACTCGTTATCATTCAAACGATGTACGGGAGCGGTAAGGATTTCTTTAAAGAACAACAGAGGATTTTTATCATCTGCTTAGAGGCGTTCAAAAGCCTAAATCAGCAGAATAATAAGCCAAGCAGATGCGATGGCGATACCTTGCTAAGGACTGTTAGAAAAATCTTTCTTGGAAATGTGGGCTTGAAAAAACAATAGTCTGCTGCTGATCTAACTAATGTGTGCTTGAGAACCCATTTAATATTTTTTCATTAAAGATCTCCCAGCTCACCTTTGAACAAGTCTTTGGCAAAAAGAAAAAGAAAAAGGATAAATGTTTCCTGCCTGGAGATCTATAAAACAAAGCGAATAATAACTCTGTCCTTGAGATCAACTTCTTCTTTCAGAGATAAGGTGGTGATTAATTGAAATTTTGTTCCCATCAGAGGTGGCTGTGTGTGTGTGTGTGAATAAATAAATGAATGGTCGAGGCTCCCAGCCTTCTGTGGCATCTTGCTGTAAATATTTCTCCTCCGGTGATGGAAAAAGAATCCGTTCCTGGCCGTCTGAAAGTGAAGATACTAAGAGACAACCTGATGGCCCTTTAAGGCAGGGCTGTGGAACCACCAAGGGCCACATTGACTTGTGCAGAACCTTCCAGGGGCCATAGGAGGAACGCCCTGCTTGTGGACTTGCCAGTGGCATAGGATTGGCTGCTGTAGAAAGCTGGATGGTGGATTAGCTCGGGGATGGGGAACCGGTGGCCCTGGTGGACTACAACTCCCATCATCCCTGACATTTGGCAATGCTGGCTTATGGGAAGTATAGTCCAAGCATATCAGGAGGGCCACATTTTCCCTATTCCTGGACTAGACAGAGCTTGGGTCTGATTCAGCAGGGTTCTTGCCGTGTCCTTATTTTTTATAGTCCTATATAGCCATGTTTGCCAAGATCCTCCTTGTTTTAGTTGAAGGCACACTGCCTTAAGTTCATCCATCGAGTAATGCAAACGATGTTAAAAGGGCAAATTGGCTTGGTGGAAGAGAAGCATCTTAATAAAAGTGACTGATTCTCCCCGCCTGCCCCCAACCCCCTGCCCGCCGTTGAGAAGATGTATGAACCCATCTTGCTGAACTCATCAAATCCTTCCCCTCGTGTGGCAGGCGCTTGACCCCCTCTCAGAACAATTCAAACAAGAGGCTGGGTGATGGGCGAGACTTCACTTGGGAAAAGGCCAACGTCATATATCACCGGGGGGTGGGGTGGGGGTGGGCTGAGCAACAGAGCCAGCAAGATTGTAGTTCCGTGAAGCTTTTACACAGCCTTGGCACAAGCGAGTTTTGAACCCAGGACCTTGGCTCCATAGCCAGGAATACTACGCGCATTTAGAGCAGGCGTTGCCAGGTCCTGATGGGAATGGATCAGGCCGAAGGCCTATTTAGACCGGTGCCGTGTTCACACAGTGACCAACCAGAAGCAGACTCTGAGCACAGCAGCACTCTCGCAGCCTGAGATTCCCAGCAACTATTCAGACTCAGGAGCTCGGCAGCTTTTATAGAACCAGGTGGAACCCTACCGGTCCTTTTATTGTCACTTGTTCTCCGCTGAGTTGGAAGCCGCAATCCTGCCATTCCTGGTGGGGGTGCAACAGAGTGCTAGTCTGCAGTTCCTTCTCCCCCACAAGCCTCCAATCTGGTTCAGGCCAACAACCAGTCTAGCTCAGCATCCTGCTCTCACAGGGACCAGCCAGTTGCCCCACTGGCCAGCCCGCAAGCAGGGGGGAAAGCACAGCAGAAACTCTCACAGCTTGTGATTCCCAGCAACCGGTATTTAGAGGCACACCGTCTCCAGCCATGGGGGAAGAATATAGCCGTTGGGGCTAGTAGCCATTGGGATACCTCCATGAAATTTGTCTAATCCTCTTTTAAAGCTACCCGGGTTTGGCCAAGTGCAGATTCGGCCGGGCAGAGAGAACCGTTGTTTGCTAAAGGCCACAGCAGAGGCCAGGCTCTGGGTGTTTTAGCCATTGTTGCTTATTGATTTTTGATGGTTCCGTGTATATTGTGAACCACCATGAGTTTTATGTGATAAATAAAAGGTAAGCCTTTAAAATAATAAATGGAATTGGAGACATCTCACCCTCCCCTAACCAAAAGCTGCCTGCCCAGAAGCTTTTCCAACTCGCCGCCCCCCCCCTTCTCCAATGCAAATAACATTTGCAAGTAAGGGTTGCACACTCTTAAATCTTTGGTTTTGTGGTCTGCCGTATGGCTAGAATGGGGCTACAAATGGCTGTGGGCGGGAGGGGGGGGGGCTGAGAGAAAACTGGAAGATGGGGGAGACACTTCAGAGAGGATAATTATTTCCTGTGCTGATTTACAGCTTGTTGGAAGCAGAAGTGTGGAATGGACTAGGGGGGATGTGATGGGGGGGGGAAACCATGGTCTTCTGAATGGTGACAGGACTTGGGAGCGAGTCTGATGAATGGGAAGCTCTGTTTTTGACCTCCACATAAGAGTCTTTATTAGCAGCCTGTAGTGGAGGGAGGGGTCTCGGTCTCTTACTGTTAGAAATACACGCACAGCCCTGTGTCCCAGGTATAAATGGTAAGCAAACCTCCCTGCTCCTTCCTGGATCGCTGCCTTGTCGTGGCGAAGGGGCTTGAATTACTCAGGGAAGCTATGGACAGGTCAAGATGGACAGGTCATAGTGGAGAGTTTGGACCAAACGTGATCCACCTGGAGGAGGAACTGGCAAGCCGCTCCAGTATCCCTGCCAAGAAAATTCCATGGACAAAGACAACAGGCATATAAAAGATATGACGCTGGAAGATGAGCCCCTCAGGTCAGGAGGCGTCCAACATGCTACTGGGGAAGAGCGGAGGACAAGTACAAGTAGATTCAGAGCTGATGAAGCGGCTGGGCCAAAGCCGAAAGGACGCTCAGTTGCTGATATGCCTGGAAGCGAAAGGAAAGTCCAATGCTGTAAAGAAAAGTATTGCATAGGAACCTGGAAAGATGGAGGGCACGAGGAGAAGGGGACGACAGAGGATGGATGGTTGGACAGTGTTCTCGAAGCTACTAACATGAGTTTGGCCAAACTGCGAGAGGCAGTGAAGGATAGGCGTGCCTGGCGTGCTCTGGTCCATGGGGTCACGAAGAGTCGGACACGACTGAATGACTGAACAACAACAAAACCTCCCTGAATTTTAGTTAGGAGCTTAGCTGCTTGGACACATTAGGCACTGTTGTTTTAAGGACATGTTTACAGTTATTATAGAATCATAGAGTGGAGCAATGCAATCGACTGTATTTTTTGGGGAAATGGTTTCTCCGTTTGTTCTCTGTGTGTTTGGATGCCTCTTGAGATAGCACTGCCATCTTTGTTGATATTTGGACGCCGGGCGCCATTTTGAAGCAAGATGATGGACCGCAACTTGATTTTCCTGTGACCCCACCCAGTTTTGTGTGCGACAGGTCCAAACTCACAAATTACACAATATTTATGGTTTCTCAAAAAAAATCCCAGGCAGTGCTGGGCATTCCCTGCTAGTTAATAATAATAATAATAATATAATAATAATAATAATAATAATAATCCAAATTTATATCACTCCCTTACAAAGAAGTTATATGGTAGCTATCCAAACAAAGTGCTATTCTGTGCCCACTTTCAGACTAGGATTGGAGGAGGAGTTCTGATCCAATTTGCATTTAAAGTTGAACCTCCTAACAATACATGAACTGAAGCGTAGAGACATATTTCAAAAACCCACAGTTCTCTGACCAAGTAATGGGTGCAAGAGTAAATATATTAGGGTGTGTGTGTGTGTAAAAAGCAAATATTAGTGGAGGCTGCAGACAAATATTAGGGGGAAATGTTTATATTAGGCAAAATGTCATACAAGAATGTGTCTATTAGGGAAAATTTGAACTAAAATGCTGCTAGATTTTCACGAGGAGGTTCCCCCTCCCCCAATGCCAACTGATCTGGAAATGTGGCAAATGGAATTTAAGATTGGAGTGGGGCGTGGGGAATCCCCTGCAACAAATGTTTGTGTGTGGACAAGGAATAGTTTTGTTGTTTTTTTCCCGGGGAGAGGGCAGCCATCGTAGAGGCCCCTCCGCCGTGGACCAAGGAGAGCACTGCCTGCCTCTTGGGCGAAGCCTTTCCTATTGGTTCTGCGAACCGCTGCCTTTTTTTTTAAGCAGAGACACACACACACACCCCAAGGAGAAGAGAGAGGAGCTAGAGGACAGACTCTTCCGTCCTGATGCAAATGCATCAAGATGGTTTTCGAAGAACGCTGGGATTTTGCCAGCTGTTGCAACCTAAATTAAGCCAAAAATAGCCGCTCCTTGCTGGAGAGAGGGTGAGAAAGAGGAAAACAGCTCTTCCCCCGGCACCTGGCATTGTGGGCAGCTGCAGATTTTTATTACAGCGAGACTGGGGAGGTTGTCTGGTGCCTGCCAAGCCTTCGGAGTTTGGGATTGTAGGTACTGCTGGCATCTATCCCACCTGCTTTGACCTCTCGGCGATTTCAACCATGGCTATCTGTCCCGGCTCCTCAACAGCTTTGCTTCCCCACAGGGCCATCTAATAATCAGTTCTGGCTCTTTAGTTTTGTGGCATGCCAGCCTCGGTTGGCCCCTTTAACCTGGAAGAGGGAGAACACGGAAACCGAGAGTCCCCTCCCGCTGCATCTGATCGCCTTGGGTGCAGTCTTGGCAAAAGGGAGCGTGGCATCGCCTCTGCTGCGCTTGGCGAATGTCATAGAATCATTGAATCGTAGAGTTGGAAGGGAACCCAGGGGTCATCTAGTCCAACCCCCTGCAATGCAAGAATCTCAGCTAAAGCATCCATGGCAGAGGGCCATCCAACCTCTGCTTAAAAGCCTCTAAGGAAGGAGGTAGAAACTTTGCCATTTTCTGGGGGGCGGGGGGAATCTTCAGGCCCTGGTACCAAACGTGCCCCTCCAGCTTTCTCTGTCTGGACCTTGGCACTTTCCCCAGGCCACATACCATGTGGCCCTCAGATGGTTGCCCAGAAAGGAATATGGCCCTCAGGTTAAAAAATGGTTCCCCATCCCTGATCTAAGGTATTGTCTGTCTAAGCTAAAACTTTGCCTACTTGCTCATGGGGACGCCATAGTGCACTGCCCCAAATCTTGTTAGAGGTGCAGGACAAACCTTTACACTCCAGTTCCCCCCACCAGCCTTAGAAGGGAGAAGGCTGTCTCTTTTATAGTTCACACTTGTTTTATTAGGTTTTTTTAATTAAAGTTTTTCTTGGGTTACAAATAAACGGGGGAAAGTACACGGCGTCTCCGCTTTCTTTTTCTTTTAAAAAAAATGTTTTTATTCGTTTTTCCAAATATACGCATATAACACAAACAATGAAGACAAACAAAATACACACAATTCTTACTTCACTTTCACTTTTTCCGTAAACATAGTTGGGTGGGCTTCCCCCAATCTCCCCTTTCTGGTTTTCATTGTCAATCCTCCTTAAGCAGTTTCCACATCCATTAATTTATCACATATTTTCCTTTATATACTAATTAATATCATTTTTGCTCTATATTCTGCTAGGAACCTCTAAACACTTCTCTAGAATTCCAGCAAAATCAAATATTAAAACGGCGTCTCCACTTTCAATTCATAGAGTCTTTTTCACAGTTTGTTTACATGTAGGGAGAGACGCTTTTGTCATACGACTAAGGGACAGAATGGGGGAGCGATGCCGGTTCCTGAACATTGAGACTACCGAGACCTGGGTGGTGCTGCCATCTAGAAACTTTAGGGTGAATTGCAGCTGTTTCATTTTAATCACGGTTATCCACAGCCTGCTAGCTTCTGGGTTACACTGCTGCTGTGTGTGTCATACTTGGGGCTGCCTCTGGAGACTTTCTGTACAAAAAACTGCAGCTGCTGGCTTAATAGGTTTGCCTCTGTGGATCTCATTTTCCCAGTTCTTAAGCAGCTCTTCTGACTTCACACAGCCCGTAGTTGAAATAATGGAATTGTTCAGTCGTTCAGTCGTGTCCGACTCTTCGTGACCCCATGGACCAGAGCACGCCAGGCACGCCTATCCTTCACTGCCTCTCGCAGTTTGGCCAAACTCATGCTAGTCGCTTCAAGAACACTGTCCAACCATCTCATCCTCTGCCGTCCCCTTCTCCTTGTGCCCTCCATCTTCCCCTACATCAGGGTCTTTTCCAGGGAGTCTTCTCTTCTCATGAGGTGGCCAAAGTACTGGAGCCTCAACTTCAGGATCTGTCCTTCTAGTGAGCACTCAGGGCTGATTTCTTTGAGAATGGATAGGTTTGATCTTCTTGCAGTCCATGGGACTCTCAAGAGTCTCCTCCAGCACCATAGTTCAAAAGCATCAATTCTTCGGCGATCAGCCTTCTTGATGGTCCAGCTCTCACTTCCGTACATTACTAGCTTTAACTATACGGACCTTTGTCGGCAAGGTGATGTCTTTGCTTTTTAAGATGCTGTCTAGGTTTGTCATAATAATGGAATTAGATGGGTTTAAAATGGGACTAGGCAGATAAGGCTACTGAAGGCTTCTAGCCACCCATGATGGCTGTGGGCTACTTTCTGTGTCAGATAAGGATGTCTCTGAATACCAGTCTCTGGGGGTCACGAAAGGAAGAGGACTGTGACTTCCCGGAGGCATCCGTTTGAGTGCTGGACTTAATAGGCCCTTTGGGGTGTTAATTATGGTGGGTTCGTTTCTTTCAATGGTCTGAGAGAATGTAGCTGGAGACAACCTGTATTTATATCCCACTTTCCTCCAAGGAACTGAAGGTGGCATCTGCAGCCCTCCTCTCCATTACCCTCCCAACAACCCTACGAGTTAGCTTAGCCCAAGAGAGTAGCCCCCAAGGTCACCCAGTGAGCTTTGTGGCCAAGTGGGGGACTTGAACCCTGGTCTCCGATGTCCTAGTCTGGTACTAAATGCCGCACACACACACACTGTCCTATTTGTCGTTGTTTAAACCTTTTCCACTCTTGAATAGTACATAAAGAGTTGAGGGAGGAAGTTGAGACAGTGCCACCCTTCCCCACTTCCTCTTTCAGCTCTATGTTCTTTTCCAGGCTCAGATTAATTCTACAGGGCTCAGGGTTTGCTCATATCTTGCAAAGTGTGTGCACGTGGGCTTTTTCTGTCTCCAGGCCAGGGTGCGAGGGGGTGGGTGGGGGCAGATCTGGATGAAGTGGGGGCAAGAAGTGAACCCTCTCCTGGTTGAGGAGAAGGCAGAGCATCCCTGCAGGTCTTTTTTCTGGATTTCAACTGTGGTGTGAAATGGGTGTTTTATGGGCAGGTTATAAATCCTCCAGAAGAAGGTTTTATATAGCGGAGAGCATCCGCTACTGTAGAGCACAGGTAACACAAGCCAGTAAACCACAGCCCCGGGGAAGCGAAACCCCCCGCTCCCTGGAAGCCAGGCAGATTAGAAAGCAGAAATAAAAGGTGACCTTCTGTTAAATTGATGCTTGTGGTCTCGGCCATAAACCATCTCGCTAGCTGACAATGACTTTTCTGGCGAAGGACTCTGAGTGAGGATTCTTAATGGGTTACTGGTGTCAGGATGGAAGGCGTGTGGAGGCGGTGCAGCAAAATAAATGAACGGTCCTGAGCCGGGCGACTGCGGGAGGTCGCAAAACTGCCCTAACCGAGGTGAGCCGTAACTTTGCGGGGCTCAGAGGGATGTCGTGGCGGAGGGTGAGAGGTGTCTGGCAAAGGAGCGCACCACCATTTATCAGATTGCCCCCTCACTGTCGCCATCCTTACCTGTGGACCTTCACTCGCCACTGTCTGCCGCTCCTGGCTCCTCAGAATGTGAAAAAAGGCAGCCTGGCCTGCTGGATCAGGCCTGGGGATCTGGCCTCAGCATCTGTTCTTACAGGGGCCAACCAGGCCCACAAGCAGGGCTGAGTACCACAGCAGCGCTCTCCCCACTTGGGATTCGGCCGGCATTCGGAGGCATATACTGCCCCCCGACAACGAAAGGAGAGCATAGCCATCGTGGTAGCCTGATCATGAGTTTGCCTAATTCCTCTTTCATGCTGTACAGCTTGGTGGCTGTCACTGCGGTCTGGTGGGAGAGAGTTCCATAGTTTAACTCTGTGACTGCAGGAAGAAGTTCTTCCTTCTATCTCTCCCTGGATGCCACGACTCCCATGTGTTGCGACAGAAGGAGAAAAGCTTTCTCTGTCCACTTTCTTCGTGACCAGGAATCATTTATAACTTCTATCATGTTGCCTCTTTCTCTCCAAAATGCTGCAACCTCCCCACGTAGCGGTTTCGCTCCACGCCACCCACCCACCCCGATTTAGTATCTAGCATTATGAGAGAGAGGTGGGAAAATGTCTTCCACTCTGCAACTCTGCAAATTGAGCCTGCACAGGGCTAGGGAACTTCTGAGGGCCTCGTTCCGGCAGTGGGCAAAGCAAAGCAAAGGATGCAAATTTGCTTTGTATGTTAGTCCATAGCAACTGATAGTTACACCTGAAGCTTTTTCTCCTTTCAGCGTCGTTCTGAAACTAAGTTGAGCAATGAGTTGTCCACGCAGCTGCTCTTAACAAGATCCCTGTTATTTTGTGGACTCCCCTGGCGTGTGACTCCGCTGACGAAGCGCTATTAAGCGGTCATTAGTAGCGCGTGTCTGAAAACGTGGCTTTCACCGCCAACAACGGTTTTGTTGAGTGTTCTGGGGCTCGGTGACAGGAGAAAGCCACGGTTCGTGCGATGGGAGCTTAATGGGTTTATTTTCCTACTTGCTTGAGGTGGGTATTAAAGCTGACAGCCACTTATTAGCTTATTTGATGTTTGGATAAATCCTATTCTAATATTCCCACACTGCCAAACAAAAACAAAACAAACCATAAAGGTTATCTGTGGACTGTTGTCAAGGATAGATTGCGCAGAATTGCTAAAAATTGGGTGCAGAAACAAAGTGAAAATTTTGGCACAACACTAAAAGTGTGTGTGTGTGTGTGTGTGTGTGTACTAATGCCATCTTCTCCTTCTCTGCCTTTTCTCCTGCTAGTGTTCATCAGGGATTCGGGCTCCTCGTCTACCCCTTCGGCCTCGGTTCCACTGCCGTGCAGAGGCACTGCGAAAATTCAAGCATCTACTACGCTGGCGACTGCCAGATCGGATGGGGCTACATGCTGGCAATCGTGGGCGTCATGCTCTCTGTCTTTTTGCCATTCTTCGCAAATACGCCCGAAAGAGCACGCCTCCCCAACTCCGATACCCACAATTTTATAGTACTTTTCCAGTATCGAACATCCGGATTTTCCCACCTGAAATAGGCGGGCAGAATAAATATTAGGGCACTTCTGTTGAGCTTCATTGGTAAGAAATGAATTCGGGGGGCGGGAGCAGTAGAAATGACAGCAAGAAGCACTTGAATGACTACAAAAGACCCGAAAGTGCACTGATGAGTCTTCCATACACATGAGAAATGGACACTCTGGATCTGCATAAAGGTGCTCAGCAGTGGTTGGGTTGCCTTGGACATTTATAATGGCTAAATGCCTAAAAAAACCACCCAGTTTTTTATCCTCAAAAATCTCTGTCTACCTCCCAGTTTCTTTGTGTGTCTCAAAAACCTTTTTAAAGCCTCAATCCACTTTTTATATCTTGTTTCTTAAATATCTGGACTTTTTTGAACCTGCTTTTCAATTTCCCCCCCAGCCTGATCTGTGCTATTTTGTAAAGTAATATTATAAATGGCAACGAGTGTGTGTGTGGGGGGGGCGTTCCTTGGAAATGAGTTGAGTTGTAGCAAAAATTGTGTGCAGTTGACAAAAATTGTGTCTCTTTCCTCGCCCTCTGTGGCCGAATCGGTGCATGCCAGTCCTGAAAATGTACAGAGACACCTTTTTCTGAGATCAAAAGTGTAACTCTCTGAATGGCTGTTAAAACTTTGTTTTTTTCCTTTTTGGCTAGGTTAAAGAGGTGTTTTCTGTGCCTAAAAATTGGTGGCTAATATTTCAGGAAGAGCAGGGCAAGATTCTCAGCCTGGCTTAGAGGGCTCCTTCTTGCGTATCTTCACGATGAAATTATTTTTAAGAGCCTTTTGCTGTGGCGGCTTCTGAATATCTCATCATTAACTGTGACAACTGCTAACTTGGACTGGTTTTAAAGGGGGTTAGTCAATTCCACAGAGAATATAGATCTATCAGTGGTTTCAAGTCAAGATAGTTAAATACGATCCTCCACTGGCAGGAGCAGTTTACCTCAGAATACAGTTGGTGGGGAGAAAGCATGGGAGGGGGCTGTTGCCAACCCCCCCCGGCTTGTGGGCTTTCCAGAGGCATGTGATTGGCCCCTGAGAAATAGGTGGCTGGACTAGGTAAGCCTTTGAGCTGATGCAGCAGGGCTCCTATTACATTGCTAGCTATAGCAAATATTAAGAATGCAATTCAAAAATCCTCTCTCTCTCTCTCTCTCTCTCTCTTTTTAAGCAAACGGCATTGTGCCTATAGTATCTGTACCTGATGCATAACCCCGTATAATTGCTTAATTGGTCTCTGTGTCTTTGTCAGGGAGTTGGCCATAAATATTAGTGTTTCTGAGAATTAGCTGTGTGTGGTCACTCACTCTCTCTCTTCCTGCTAAACTTCCACTGGAACAACGTACACATGAAAGGCAGAAGCTGTCCCTTTAAGTCAGTGGTTCCCAAATTGGGTTATACTGCCCCATGGGGGTGGGGTGGGGTCAATGGAATTACTTAGGGGGTTGCTAAGAGGCAAGGGGGTGCTGGATATATATATATTTTTTGCTGGATGTGTAACAGTTTTGTTGAATTTAGTTTAATTACTTCAACAAAACCGATGATCCGGTGATTCCAGCCTTTCAAAACTGATAGTCATTGTCTTAATCGGATTTGGAATAAATGTGCAATTAGTTGTTACTGTTTTGAGTTTTTAGTGTTATTATCCTCCTTAGTGGGTCGTGCAAACCCTATACCCTTTTCATAACGTAAAGGGCACTGAGGAATCTGAAGAAGTGTGCATGCACACGAAAGCTCATACCAGGAACAAACTCAGTTGGTCTCTAAGGTGCTACTAGAAAGAATTTTCGATTTTGTTTTGACTATGGCAGACCAACATGGCTACCCACCTGTAACTGGCACTGAGGATGTGTTTATGGAACTTAGAGGGACCACTTAATTTGGGTACCACTGCTTTAAACACACTGATCGGTTTAACCAAGCTGTGGTTTTAACACAGAGTTGCATGCAGTAATTTGAGCCACACACAAAAAAGTAAAATAATGCAAGTTGACTTTTTGGGGGTTTTCTTAAGCAATAACTGTTAACCTTTATTTTTATTTATTTGAATGAGAACTTGGCCTCAAGCCTGACCCTCGTGCATAACAGGATGCAGGGAGAGTAATTCATAGGTTCATGGTCAGTCGAGTCTGTCTGGCCTGTATCTTTCTATGTGTACGCATGTAAGGATTAAAGGAGTTAAGCCACTTATCTGAAAATACACATACTGAAGCCAGAAGTCCTATCTTCAGATTGCAAGGATGGTAGTCAGAGAGAGAGGGAGAGAGAAAGAGAGAAAGAGGAATGAGTTCTGTTTCCATCTTGAGAATCCTGTCACTCTGATTTGTTGGCCTTGAGTCTGTGACTGCTGACGTCTGGCTAGAGCTTCCTGTTCAGGTAAGGATGCTGAGCGGGGCCATTTCCGTGGCTTATAAGATACGATTCGGCATAAGCAGAGCTGGTTCTCTCCCATCTGAACAGAACTGGATCTGATGTGGGGAAGATTCTCGTTGCAGGCGTCTGCTCTGGTTTCGTTTTGCCACGGCCAGCCGCTGTAACAAAACGCACCATTTGCCTTAAACCTTACAAAGTGATTTGGGTCCCGAATCAGATCTCAGCTTCATTTCATTAAAAGCAAACCAATTCTGTCTTTTATCGTGCAGATCCGAAGGTTTCTCAGCAATGGAACCAGTTAGGGTTTGGCAGTTGGTCTGTTTAGACCAGGGGTAGTCAACCTTTTTATACCTACCACCCACTAATGCATCTTTCTTGATGGTAAATTTTCCTTACCGCCCACCAGCTGCGGAGCTTCATGCTTAAGCACCGGGGGGCGGAGAGCAGGCGGGGGGCGGGGTTGTCATGCGTCCCAGGGGCATAGCGTGCCACCCGCAGGGGCATGGGGGTGTGGTGCCCAGTGCGGGCGGGGGGGCAGCCGCGATGGCACCCCACCGGGATCACGCTGCTGGGGGCGGTGTGCTCCCCTCGCACTCCTCTTCCTCCACCAGTGCCGCCCACTACTGTTCAATGGAAGGAGGATTCAGCTTGTGCCGTAGAACCCCCTACTGCCAACCTAGAATCCTGAAACGCCCACTAGTGAGCGGTAGGGACCAGGTTGACAACCCCTGGTTTAGACCAAAGCAGAGACTGCTGTAAGATGGTGTTAACATATGGACTTCCACTTTCCTTGATGACCCTGGAAGCTGGAGCATTTAACTAAACAGCCTTGACCCTCTCTTTGTTGTCGTCGTTTGCTTATTAATGTACATCAGGGGTGTCCAACTCCCAAGAGACTGCGATCTACTCACAGAGCTAAAAACTGGCAGTGATCTACCCCCTTTTGGGGGGTTCAGGTCAAAGTTGTTGAGTTTTTTCAGGAGGAGGTAAAATGTTGAGGTTTTTGTACGGGAGCCACAGTTGTTCAGCTTCTTTGGGGGGGGGAGCCAATGATCTACCAGTGATCTACCGCAGATGTCCAGTGATCTACCGGTAGATGTACCGGTAGATCACAATTTGCCTGTTGGACATGCCTGATGTACATTATCTTTACATGCTTGGCCGTCTCCTTCTCAGATCCAGGTCCAGAGCTCACGTGCTTGCAGTGCTGTTTAGTTTGCTTCCAAGATTATGAGATGCAATCGGTGACCTGCGGCTCAGCCGAACAATTGTCAGTTGTCGTTTTTGAGGTTCGCAAATAGCCTTGATTCTGTGGCTCAGTGACAGAGGGAGGAGAATGCAGAACGCCCCAGGTTCAGTCCTCGCTGGCATCTCCAGGCAGGGCTAGGAAAAGACTCCTTGGGGAGCCAATGTCAGCCAAAGTAGACTAGTAGCGGAGAACCTGCTTGCTGGCTTTTCTTGGGTGGGTGGGTGTCGAAATAGCTGAAGGTTATATAACTGGGATGGTACCCTACAATGCAAAGATCAGAGCTGTATCCGTTGTTCCACCCACTTCTTGTCTGTGACCCCAGCCACAGTTGGCATGAGCTCTCCAGTGTCCAACAGACAGAAATTACATTCCCCACCTGCTGTGTATTGAGCTAGGTGGACCCAACAGTCTCGCTGACAGCCACTGTGGTGTAGTGGTTAGAGTGCCAGGCTAGGACCTGGGAAGCCATGGTTCAAATCCCCACTCAGCCATGAAACCCCCTGGGTGACCTCGGGCCAGTCACTTACTCTCGGCCCAATCTACCTCACAGGGTTGTGGGGATTAAATGGGGTGGAAGAGAATGATGTTTGCCACCTTGTTGAGCTCCTTGAAGGAAAAGTGGGGTATAAATGTAAAAATAAGGCGAATAAAGCTGTTTCCCTATGTACCTATGCTCACAGGGTGCCTTGGGCATGGAAAAGGGCTTCCGCTTTGAGGAATCCTTATACATGCAGAGGAGTCACTTCCAAATATATATTCTCTGAGAAGAGGTGAGGGCCCACCCCTCTTTACTGCGCTTATTGTCTTGCTCCAATCAGAGTAGAAGCGGCTTTGTGATTGTCACAAGGGCCAGCCAATCAGCCCTGTGTACTACTAAGCAGGGCAGAAGTGATTTTCATGACACGCCAACCATTCAGCGCTGCAAATTAAAGCTGCAAATGGGAAACAGGTTTCCTCTGAGCTTCATCCAGGGGAGAAGATGGCGGAGGTGTCTGAAATGGAGTGAGTCGGCTTCCACAATGGGTTTTTCATTGTGGCGGGAATTAGAGAAGTGCTACTTGCATGTTCTTCCTTTATGCAAGGTTCTTATGTCCAAAGCAGAGGGCGGAGTTCATTTGGTCTTTCTAGAGCGATTGGTTCAGCAGGAGGTGTCTGCTGGAGGAGAAAAGTTAATTTTAATTTTAATTTTTTTTGAAAATCACTTCCAGGGGGTTGGAGGAAGGATGAGGGTAGACACTGGAATCAGTTCTCATTTAAAGGACAAAGCAACCTAATTTGAAATTACCAAATGAGCTGAAACGCAACAAATCCTTTGGGATTGACGCTTCTCTGAATTTTGCAATTTCCAGCCAATATCGTGTACAAAAAAAATGTATATACCAGGACACAGTGTGCATCAAAATGCATGTTTGGGTTGAAAGACATGCAAAACAGCATTATGTTGTGCAAAAATGCAAATATGTCATATAAAAATGTGTATATTAGGGGAAAATTGCATTAGAATGCTGGAGAGAGCCCCCACTCCCATTTCCACCCCCCCCAGATTGATGTGGAAAGTTGGAGGACTGAATATTGGAAAAACGAGAAACCAAAAATGAGAAACCATCTGCAGTGCTTTTCTACTAGAAAAAAATGGTGCTGGTACTCGCCATGAAATTATTACAGAAAGTGGCACACTTTTAATTTGTGCTCTTCTTCCAGGATAAAAAAGAGGTGTCAGTACTGCGTTCCCCTGAGTACTCCCAGGAAAAAAAGCACTGCCTTTCGGGGGGGAGGAGGCTGGGATCTGCAGGTGGAGGGGGAATTTGGCAAAAACTGCTCCCCCTTCATCGTGAGACACCTCCTGCCTTGAGCAACAGCACTAGGAAGACCACTTAAGAGGTAGCCCAGAGTTTCTGGATTTCACACAGGCATCCAATTTTTATTTTTATTTTTGTAGTTCTGCCTGGTTCTCTAGACATAGCAGTTTGGACATTTTCTCGTAAATGTTTGATGAGGTAAGGAGTATAAAAGAAGCAACTAAGAGGTATTAGAAATGAAATTCTTAACCTCTATCGTGAGAGACAGGGAGGGTGAAAAGTGGAAAGTTCCTATCTTTCCTTTCCTTTCCTAACCAACCTGTGCCTTTTAACAATAGGACGAGTGTACAGAATGGGATCAGTATTGACCATCGAATAAAAATGTTCATCAGCTAGTGGAAATGTTGTACAATGTCGTAAAAAATGTATTTCTCTGTGTGGTTTGCTTGTTTTTCAAAAACATCAGTTTTGTGTAATGTTTACAACTGTTTGCTTAAGCGTTTCACTAGGAAAGTGACTTGCCGGGATACACAAGGGGTGTGTGTGTCCTTTTTGCAGAAAATGGACCTTAAATTGAGCCCCAAATAGGGCTTTTTGTGCCCTCTGCCAACTCTTTTAGTGTGGGTTTTGTCTTTTGGTTTTGTCATTTTTTTTAAAGGATCTGTACAAATTTTCTTGTAGCCAAAACACAATTTCATATTTAAAAGCTGGTTTCTAGAGCCCCAGCATAGTTAATGATGTCAAACGTCGTCGTTCTGCCCTCCCCCCTTGAAATGTATATCAGAAAAGAATTGAACAATGCTTCCATTTTTTTATCATTTTAAATGCAAATTTAAAAGTACAGTTTGTTAATGCAACTTGAAACACAGGGAATAGCCATTTTTCAGTTGGAGAGATAGTCCTTAGAAATCTGCCATTTCAAGTTGTGAAACTGGTGGATAAGATTCTTTAAAAAAAAAAAAAAAAACCTTCATTACACTTGTAAAAAGATGAACATAATCACTTGACTGGTACAGTCTTCTTGCTGCGGAAACATCAGCTTGGATGCAGAGGTTCCTTTCCAGACAGGCTTCTTCAGTCAAGAGGGAAGGGAATCTTTGCATCTTAACCAATTGCTCTCATGAAAGTCCCCATGAAAGACCAGGCGGTCGGAGAAATGTGGGATTTGGCAGCAGAGCGGGAAGGGAGGCAAGAAGCACCAGCCCCTCAGCCTGCTTGTTTCCTGTTTCCTCCCAAATATCCAAAAGCCACACAAAGTCACACAAAGCAGCAATGACTGCACCAGCAATTCGCAAGTGGTGTTCCGTGAGAAACCAGCTGTGAGAATCCTTAGTAAACGAAACACTGCTTTTGGGGACCAAATAAAGGGGTGAATGGGGCTTCTTTGCAGATCGTGTCTCCAAAGGCATTGCCACTGCTGCTGTGAGGTATGTTTGCAACATTTCCACAGCAGGAGCAATTCAGAGCATTCAGCAACGACAGAGATGCAGTGCAAGTGACTCCCTCGAAGAGGAGGCTCCCTGTTGCACCTCTGCCCCAGCGCCCAGGATCTTTGGCCAAGTGCCAGGACCCCTGCAGCACCCTTCAACTGTGCTTATTCTGTGCCTCCTTTTCCAGCACCCCCAATGAAGAACAGGTGGCATGGATCTTTCCTGGTATAGCACAGGTATAGCTTCCCTTTTACATTTCCTGCAATGCACTGGAGCAAAGGGGCATAGCTCTGTGTTGGAGAATTTAAGTTGCTTGCAGGAGGCCCCTATAACACCTGCAGGTAGGATTTGGAATACCCCCCCTCTCCGCCCTCTGAACCCCCGGAGAGACGCTGCCAAACAGTGCGGACAACACTGAGCTGGATCCGCTGCTGGTCTGATTTGGTAGCAGGCAGCTTTGTCTGTTCCTCCGGCGCTACATCAGGGGTGATCCAAGTCATTGCAGGAAATTCAGATGGCACACATTTCTCCTGGGAAGAGCAGAAGCGTAGGAGAGAAGCAATCTGAGGGTGCGATTCTGACAGCCCCTTCAAAGCTAGAATCAAGTCTTAATGAATTACACAGAAATACAGGTGAGCGTGTGCTTCCGAGACCGTGAGTAATTCTTGAAGACAAACCTTTCCAGGTATAAAAATGCAGCGTGCCTCTGATTTCAACAGCTACAGTATGTATTCAGCTGTCAGAAATTTGGGGAACACTGTTCTAAGTTTAAAGGCTCTGCTTTGAGACCTGAGCGGCCTCCGCCAAGGTGTGTTGTGTTTTCAGTTGGCTTTGCCAGACTGGCAACTCAACCTGTTGATGGCTTGTTTAGACATGCAAGTTGTTGCCTGATTCTGGTTAACTTGTTTTATGACAAGGGTTAATCACGTTCTGCCTAAAGGCAGCACCTTAGTCTAAAACACTAATAATAGGCAAGTACACTGAGAAATATGGAGGTGTGGTTTGGCTCTGGTGGTCGTTTGGTGGACAAAAGGCACCCTCAGAGATTCATAGTGCAAAGCTGCGCATAATTGCAATGCCTGCATTTGACCATCTTGATAGACTTAGCCTTTATCACTTCAAGAACAATCCTAGCCTCCCTCCATGTTGGTGAAGCCACAAGGAAGATGGATATTAATGACGGTTTCTTTAAACAAGCCAGCTTCGTAAAGGATGGTTTGAGGTTGGCATGTTTCAAACAAACCATAGCTAAGATTAGATAGCATGGCAATCTTATGTGGTTAATTAGAAGTGAGAGTTGAACACTTCTGAGCTCCTCCTTGTGGTCACACTTAGAGGAAGATAAAAAGGGAGTGCATGAAGGCTAGACTTTTCTCCATAAACCATGGTTTATTGTGACGTGGTTTATTGTGACATCCAAATGCAATCATTCATTGACTGAATCCAAAACCGACAAGGATATATTATTCTAAAGTTGCCCTTGGGAAAATAAATATCAGTACTTACACTAGTGCTGAGAAATTACAAACAAGTACAGTTTGTAAATTAAATTATGCATAATAGCTTCCCAATTTTCTTTTCCTTTTTTTAAAATACTGGTTGAAGTTCAAGTTTTATTCTAAATATGTATATAAATATATAAAAAATATAAAAAATATAATTTTTATGTGTAACTAAAAGCTGTATTTTCCATTACTGTGGTTCCTTGTATTTTTGTCCAGGTGCCTCCTTTTTTTAGACTTATTACCTTCCCACCCACCCCACACCCCCTGGCTGTATTTGACTTGTGGAATAAAAATGCTTCCAATGATTTGAAATGTGAAATTTTCTGATTTGCCAACACTGTATTATTATAATAAAGCGATACATGCTGTCAGTAGGGGTTGCTTTCATTTCTGCAAAACCTTGCATGCTCAGTTAAATGAGGAGGAGTGGGTGGGATGGGAGAAAATGGCAATGGAGCATTTATGGAAGCCTCCGTGGCAGGTGCGCCATGACTGCCTTGGTCCAGTGCGGCCTTGCACTCTTTATAAAGGCACTGGCTTCCCAGTTTACCCCTCGCAGAGCTACAGTTCCCAGGATTCTTTGGGAGAAGCTGTGCGCTTTAAATGTGCATTGTGTACACAGACAGAGACTAAGGAATCTGCCAACCGCACCTTTAAAAAATTAACATCGTTTCCCCCAAAGAATCCTGGGAACTGTAGTTCTATGAGCACAAAAACCCTCAAGCCTGTGCAATGAGGAACTGATATTCAGAACATGTACATGCCAGGTAAGGACTCTAGTTCTGTCATAGGGAACATGCCAACCTGGAACCAACAGCTGGCACCACCAGTGCTGATACCTGCCTTGGGCCCTTCTCACTGAGTAGCTGGCTTTATGAGCCCCCATTTTAATTCCCTCAAGTGCTCTGTATTAATATTAGTCAGGCACTCCCAAGCATTGTTTTTCTCTGCAAGGAGGAAAAAAACAAAAACAGGGTCTTCTTGCCTTTTCTTTTCCCCAGCAGATAGGAAAGCAGCCCCATCCCAGGCCACTGCTCAGATCCACGCAAATCCATGTGGCTGCATTTGTTTTTGTTTTAATAAAGCCTTTAATATCATCTAACAGGGTCACTAGCGTTTAAAACAAATCTTAAAAGAATTGCACCCATTGAGGTCGGTTTCCACCAAACGTTCCAGGCAGCTGAGGATTTGACTCTAAATAACTTACTCTGATTAGTAAGGTAAAGGTAAAGGGACCCCTGACCATTAAGTCCAATTGCAGACGACTCTGGGGTTGCGGTGCTCATCTCGCTTTACTGGCCGAGGGAGCCAACGTTTGTCTGCAGGCAGTTTTTCCGCGTCATGTGGCCAGCATATCTAAGCTGCTTCTGGTGAAACCAGAGCAACGCATGGAAACGCTGTTTACCACTGGAGCGCTACCTATTTATCTGCTTGCACTTTTTGGCGTGCTTTTGAATGCTAGGTTGGCAGGAGCTGGGACAGAGCAACGGGAGCTCACCCCATCACAGGGGTTCGAACCAGCGACCTTCTGATCGGCAAACGCAAGAGGCTCAGCGGTTTAGACCACAGTGCCACCCACATCTTACTCTGATTAGTACTTAAAGTCAATTTTTAAAGCATTTTGTTTTCTTAGCGTGAAATAGATTTTGAATCTTTAAAAGATGCCTACTCAGAGTAATTTATTAGAACTACGGCACTGAAAATGTAAAAGGGCAATAGTTTTGAATTAGTATCGATTCTGTTATTACTTCTAATCCATTTGAGATAGTAGCAAAATCAGCTCTTTGTTTCTGCTACAGTTACTTTAAATGAAATGGCCATAAACGTTGCAAATGTGGGAAAGTTTTCTTGAATTCAATTATCGTCAGTAACTGGAGTTTAGGGGACCAAATTGTGCAGTTTTTTTTAAAAAAAAAAAGTCAGGTAGATGCGAAGTTTTCTTGTAATTCTGCATTTTATTCCGTTGGGTGCTGATGTTCCCTCGGCAGCCCTTTGTGATATTCCTTAGTAACACGTGCGGGCACACACACCTGAGCCTCCCAGAGAGAACACATTTGCATTCTCAGCAGTCCTCAGCTCCCTGAGTGCCTCTGATATTTCAGCCTCTAAAAGTAAGATCAGTTTTAGTGGTAAAGTTAGATATACATGATAACTATTGTTCTGCTTTCCTTGGACCACAGCAGCGAGGCTGAAAGGTGGGTCTTGCCATCTGGGCAGCCCAGGACCTCCAACACACTGCCCAGGCTTGTGCCCCAGGGAGGTCACTTAGGTGCTGTTAACGCAGTGGTTTAACTTCACCCCCAGAGGTGCCCAGATGGATGCCAACAACAAGATTACTAGATTTTAAATGTGCTTTTAAGGTTCTTTCAGCTTTCAGCAGCTTTGTGAGATTTTATACCTTGTTCTTTCTTATGAGGTGTTTACCTTCCCAAGTCTCTGGTTGTGCACACACCACACATTTAAACCACATTTAAAGCACACAGCTTCCCCTTAAGAATCCTGGGGACTGTAGTTTCTTAAGGGTGCTGAGAACTGTAGCTCTGTGAGGGGTAAGCTACAGTTCCAAGGATCCTTTGGGGGAAGCTGTGTGTGTTTAAAATATATGGTGTGCATGCACAGTAGACAAACGTGATGAGTGTGATCTTTAGACTCCAAGCAGGGGAGTTGTTAGGGGGTGGAGCAGGCAGCCAGGGCCTCAGACTTTCTGAACTGAGCTCCATAACCCTACCTTTAAAAAAAAGCTTTTAAAAAAACCATACAGGGTGACTGGGCACACTGCAAAATACTTATGAGATCCTAGCCATTCACCATATAAATCAATAGGTGCAAATTTTATGCGCGTTTGTGTCACATGGTGTGCCTCGTCCTTTTAAGCCAGTGTTTTTCAACCACTGTTCCGTGGCACACTAGTGTGCCGTGAGATGTTGCCTGGTGTGCCGTGGGAAAAATTGAAAAATTCAAGAGAATTACTTTATATATAGTCAATATAGGCACAGAGTTAAATTTTTTAACATTTTCTAATGGTGGTGTGCCTCGTGATTTTTTTCATGAAACAAGTGTGCCTTTGCCCAAAAGAGGTTGAAAAACACTGTTTTGAGCACCTAGCAACACTTCTAACTCCAGCCGAGCTCCCTGATTTGTTGCGATGTGTTTCTTAAGAATTGCATTATATTTCAATGGGTCCTCCCCCCCATTTGGTTTGTTGAAAACCACCCTGTGGCTTGGACAAAGGATGGCACTGTATATAAATCATCTGAATCAAATAAGTAAAAATCCATTGAAAATGTGTGTGGTTTTTTTTAAAACTGAGGCAATGTAGCCCTTCTGCGAGGCTCCATTGCATTTCCTTAAATGTTGGTTGTCCCTATTTAGAACCTATCTGCTGGGCTTTTATTTGTAGCTGCATCTTGGCTAAAATAGGTAAGCACTGTTTTATATTGCAGAGTGCTGCCTTTTAGAATGCATTAGGGATTAGGCAAATAGGGTAGTGATCAGTCCCTGTCTAGGCTCCATAGCTTTGGGAGAGGATGTGCTCCGTCAGGGATAATCAACGTGATGCTCTTCAGATATTACTGGGCACCAATACCCATCAACCCTGGCGGCTGGCCATGCTGATGTCCAGGGACATCTGGAGGGCACCATGTTGGCTATCCCTGTCCTACATGAAATCCCTGATCTGAGGCCTCAACAGAAGAACAGCAAGTTCTCTATCCGCTGAGTATGGCCCTTGTGATTTGAGCCGTTAGGCTTGTGGGAAATCCTAAATAAGCCACCCAGACTGAAAAGCAGAACTACTTTATTTTAGGTAACGTGTTATGGTGATGCTTTCATATCAGTGCTGAGAATTTGAGCTTTAACAAATATTTCGCATTATGCCCATATTATTATTCCTAGTATATGTGTGTAAGTTAAACTTCATTGCTTGTTTTGACAAATTTGCTCATCTCAGCGTCTGCAATTTTGACAAAATTCTGGAAAGTTTGTTGCTCAGGAACCGTTGCAGGTCTGACGGAGACGCACTTGAAGACTTTGCGTTTTGTGTCATAGTTTCCCATGCATCTGTGGACTCGACCTCTGATTAACCTTGGCAGCTCCCGGTCCTGTTATGCAAGAAGAATAAGAGGTAACCCTTAGCATGAAATACTAAGCATGGACAAAAGGAGCCAACATGGGGCCTTCCAGGTGCTTGTGGACTCCATTCCCCATCGGTGCAAACAGCCAGCATGGCCAATGGTCAGGAATGATGGGAGCTGGAGCCCAGTGGCATCTGGAGGGCAACACATTGGCTATCCTTGCTTTAAAGTAACAGTAACATTGGAATTCTCCTTTTTGTTGTAGTTAAACAACAGCTTCATGCTTCTTTCCCACAATCTAACTCATATCAACAAAGTACCGGTAGTTTTAATTGTTTTTATTATTATTTTTAAAAATGGCTTATGGAGAATTACAGTTGCAATGGTAAGGCTGGTAAATGTCAAGGTAAGATGTTTGTTTTATTTAACAGGATTTATATATTGCTTGATCATCCGTAACCTCTAAGTGGTTTACATAGGTGTTAAATGTTCCGCTGTCAAAATAAACTAGAATAATCTACACAAATAATATTTGTTTTAAAAATATTTTTATATTCTTCTTTGTATATCAGTGAAATTTTAGGACTGACCATATATTCCATGAGTATGCATTTGGCATGTGTAATGACTTGTGAAAGAGTTTATGGAGCTAGAAACAGAATGAACACTCAGGGAAGCTCCCTGATTGATCATCCTGCTGGGCATGGCCTCAATCCCTCTACTTGTATCAATGGTGCACAGGTGTTTATTGCAATAGAAGTGGTGGCTTCTGCAGCACATGTAGTACACACTTGAATAAACATGGGAAACACTTACAATCTCATAGAATACACATGACACGCTCTCCTTCCCATCTCTCAACAGGAAAGTCTTGGCCCCGTACTGCCCAGGGGTGACTGCAGAATCCAGGACGCCTAAATATATAGAGCAGGATTTACACTAACAATTGTATCCCATGGTGTCCTAAGATAACATAAACGGCTTTTTGTAAAGGTCTGTTTGGTTGATTTTGTACAAAGATGGAAGTGGGATGACTATCTATTCTTCTATTGTACTACTATTTGAATTCTATGGGCTAGCTCAAGTGGCTCAGATCAGGCTGCACGGCATCCACACTTTGCTGCTTTTCTCTGCACCCACCCATCCCAGCATCAGCCCCTTGAGGCAGCTTCCTCACTCCGTCTAATGTTAGAGCCGGCCCTGTGAGTGAAGATCAGGTAATGTGTCATAGAATTGGAGAGCTGGAAGGTTGTATGCTTTCACACAGGATCTAGACACGATTCTCAGGTCTGAGGTAGACCTGTGCAAAGTGCCCTCTTGTTGAGTCTGCTGGCAGCAGTGACAGGGAGTAGAGGGCACTTGCAGTGCCCAAGCAGCACTGGGCAGTTGGATCTAGCCATTGTTTACACTTGCCCCAAAGCAGTGTTCCTCTGAGCCAGGGGTGGGGAACCTCTTGGGCCAGACCCCTTCTCCCCAGACCATGCCCTTCACCAGCCCTGCTTCGCGCCCTCCTTGGGTATTATTGCCCAGCTGGAAATGTGTCCTTGAACTCTGATAATGCCTCTTTACTTGCCTGGATGCTGACGCTGATAGTTTTATTATTTATAGCCCACCCATCTAGCTGGGTTGCCCCAGACACTCTGGGTGGCTGGATGGAGGCTAGAGAGTGACGTGTCTGAGTATGTGCTGATATTAGCCTACAGTACCGAGGTAAAATTTACAACTGTTTCTCTGCCCGCTTTTTCCTCTGACCCTATCTACCGCTGGCATGTGGCCCCTGGAAGCTTACCCAGAAGGGAATGAGAGGCCCTTGGGAGTTGAAGGGTTTCCCACCCCTGCTCTGAGGCATTGCAGCAAAGTAAAATAATGCCTTGGCCCAGATCCTGGGTCTGCTGGGAGCACCAGGCTGAGAAAAAAATGCAAAGCATGTTGGCAGCAAGATAAGTGTCAGCAACACGCCTTGCTTAGGGTGCTGGGTCCCAGGCAGCTGATGCTGTTGTCTGAAATATATATATATATATATATATATATATATATATATATATATATATATATATATATATATATATATATATATATATATATATATATAAAATTGTCTGTGCTTGGCATCGTGGCACCAGCATTCTGTGTAGAAAAAAAACAATACACTGTTGTACTTACCCAAGACCTCAAATAACAGTGGCACTTTATTCGTATACTGACTCCAGTGTTTCATGCTTTCAATGACAACAGATATAATTCTGAGAGAATTGTTTTTTTCCTGCAGTTTGGCTTGATACGCCGCTGGCCCTTTCTTTCACACAGAGGAGGCAAACGAAAAGAGAACTTGAGGCAATTAAAGACCTTTGCACAGTGGTGAGTTCATGCTCCAATACTTGGAATTATATATTTTTAAGTGGTTTTTTCTATCATATGCAACTTTGTTTTTGAGATCCAGTGGGTGCGGGGAGTGGGAATGCAAAATGGGCTTCATGTTTCTGCCCTGAATGGATGAGCAAAGCTATTTTTGAGGTACAGTAAGCCTGCAACTTAGGCTCACTTTTCTTAGGCGATCACAAACTTACACGGGGTGATCAATAAATAAATTGGAAAAACGAGGGAAATCAAAAGATGAGTAGAAAAAATGTCAGAAGGAGGTGGGAGAGCAGGAAATGACAATCAGCAATCCCATCAGCCATTGCACTCAGCCTGGGAGAGTGTTCGGCTGTTGTCACAGTTGGAAAGTAAGATAGGGCCAAGCGAAAGCACAGAGAAGAAGTGGAGCTGGCCTGTGTGAGCAAGGGGAAGGTAGTCTCAGCTGGTAAGTGCTGGGTTTTTTATGTTTGGTTTTTTACAGGTTGCTTAAGGGGCCTTCCTGGCTTTATGCATTTTTTCGTTTGCACACAGTTCCCAGGAACCAAACTCTCGCATAAGTTGTGGGCTTACTGTACTCATTCCAGGGCAATTTCAAGGACTAGTGTGGGGGCCACTATACCTCTTAGTAAGAAATGATCTGAACAAATCACTCCTGCACAAGATGAACAACCCACATGCACCCAAAAGGCCTGGCTTGGTAGAGAAATTTGTCCAGCATGTAATGGTCAGCTGTACTATGAACTGAGCACCATTTTCCTCCATAAGGAAAGTTGAAACAAGATGCTGTGCCTGCATGGTTTTCATTCAGCCATGCTCAAAGTCAGCTGCATGCTCACAGTTTGAACATGCTCAGAAGCTCTTGAATGTTTTCCTTACCCCCTTATTCTTAGACTAGATCTAGACACATCAAAGAAGCGTTTCAGTTAAATGCGTTGTAAATTTACACAGGGAAATCCTGTAGGGAAAAACGGGACTCCACAGCACCATCTGGTGGAACAGTGTTATATCACATATACAACACATATAAATCACTTTTTCTTTACCAATCTAGCTGAGTCCTTAGAAGAACTTTCATTGAGTTCTGTGAAACTGCATGGCAGAAAAAGTTAGCTGCTTTATTCAGCAGTGTTCTTTGATGTTAAGCATCTTGTCTTAACTCTTGGTGATTGATCTGAGTTATGAGACCACATCACTTAACCAAGCAGCATTGGGTGGATGGGTGTAACTCTATTTGGGTTATTTTTCTTGGTAGCTCCTTGCAAAATAGTTATGTGGTTGTCCCATACCCAAATCTAAAACCCACTTTTAAAAAGGTATACAGTATGCTAAAAAGTGGGTGGGGTGAGTGGAAACAGGTAATTCAGCTGAGGAAGCAATTTGATTTTATTGGATGATGTAAAACAGGCATCCCCAAACTTGGCTGCCCAGCTGTTTTGGGACTACAATTCCCATCATCCCTGACCACTGGTCCTGTTAGCTAGGGATCGTGGGAGTTGTAGGCCAAAACATCTGGAGGGTGCCTGATGTAAAATAATTTACAAGTCAACCACTGTCTTAAATTGCAGATTACTTAAGATTAGAGGTCCCTTCCAAGAAAGTTTTATTCAGTGTGGAGCCATTGAAATGAATGGGCCAATGTTAGTCATGCTCATTACTTTTCTGTGGGCCTACTCTGAGTAGTACTAGCATTGGAGACAGCCCTAGGTTTTGTGGGAAGGGGAACACACAGGCCTTAAAAAAATACATGTGTATTATAATGTTACCTGAACCATTTTGACATCTTGAGCACAATCAGCATTTTTCTCGTTAACTTTTTGTTGAAAAGGGCTGGGTTTAAATGTATACGATGTACTCTGACCCTGTGGGCCCCTCAGCACTGCGTTCCTTCCAGCTGGCCATTGGGCTGTGGCTGGATAGCTTTGTTCTGCTCCTCCTGCCTTGCTACCATGTGAATAGCCAGCTGATTTCTGTTGCTTTGATCCAGTCCCAATCAAATACTCTGGACTGTTGTCAAGCTGTGAGCCCTTCCTGTTGTCTGTTCCACTGCCCAAAGCTGGGAAGTTGTTTCTTTTCCAAGTGTTGTTTTTCTCCTCTAGTCTGCAGTGAAAACAGTTGATATGGCTTGAATATATCAAAATATGTATACAAGCATTTAGAGACCCTACAGCATTTTGAAATCCTTTCCTCTAATTCCTCCCAGAAATACCTAGAACAAGGAGAGCCCATGTGGGGTCCTCCAGATGTTACTGGACTCCCGCTCCCATCAACACTGACCATTGGCCATACTTAATCTTTTCTCATATATTTGCATGTGGTAGAGCCAGCGTGGTGTAGTGGTTAAGAGTGGTGGACTCGTAATCTGGTGAACCGGGTTCGCTTCCCCACTCCTCCACATGAAACTGTGGGTGACTTTGGGCTAGTCACACTTCTCTGAAGTCTCTCAGCCTCACTCACCTCACAGAGTGTTTGTTGTGGGGGAGGAAGGGAAAGGAGATTGTTAGCCGCTTTGAAACTCCTTATGGGGAGTGAAAGGCGGGATATCAAGTCCAAACTCTTATTCTTCTAATGTTGCAACCTACATTGGATCAGGCTGCAACCCATCAGTGGGTTCCAACCCACCAATTGAAGACTAGTCATCTAGTCTAACCCCCTGCATGTTGTTGCACCTTAAATTTTTTACAGAATTCCTCCCCACCCATCCTGCATTTCTAGTTCACGTCCAAAGGGCAGAACTTGAAGCATAGGCAGAGTGAATTGTTTCACCAGCATGAAAAGGTTTAACTCCAAAATCCACCTGCAGGGATCCCAATGAAGCAAAGTTTCATGTCAAATGATATTATGACCTCAGCTGGAAGCAGTTGTACGCTTTGGGGGATGGAACAAACCTCCAGTTGTTGAAGTTCTTTTCTGCTTGTGATACAGCTGATGTTGGTGCGTTTTGGTGTCTTAACACTAAAGGTGGAACAGGAAGCTCTGCTGGGCTTTAAGGACATAATTTTAGAGCTTACAATGCATGATGAAGAGACAGATGCTTGTAAAAATCATATGTGTAATCATACAGTATCAGTTTCCATAATTTTAAAATAAATATAATTACAGGAATATAACAGTATAAAATATACTTGCAGTGGGGAGGATTAATATATTTAAGATGTGTTGCTTTTTTCCATACATACATTGTTTTCTGTAATCGAGTTGGTTCTGGCTTTGCAATTTCCCAACCGAAATCTTAAAAAGTCGAAGGGCACAGTTAATTGAAATCAAGTTCATGATATTGGTAATATGTTGTTAGTGAGCTTGAAAAAAATATGTACATGTGAATTGCATTTGCACTCCTCATAATCACAGTGTTGTGGATTCCACCACACGCCCACCCTGGACCAGTAGTGCTTCAAGTTCCAGTTCTCCAACACTGAAGATAATTGCACTTTCATCTCTCACAGGAATGTCCATGTGTGCCTGGAATCCCATGAAACTTTGAACTGTGGCAATAACTGTCCAAAATAAGAGCTCTCAAGTGCCCTTCTAATGGTGAAAGTTACTTCAGGTTAGGGATAGACATAGCTGTCATTTTTTAATAGATTTGCTATGTTTATGTTCTTATTTATTGTAAGCTGTCTCAGAAATGTGGTTGAAGGAGGTTTGAGCCTGCTCAGTGGGGATGGAATGCTGAGTGTCAGGTTGAGGGGTGGCAGGGAATGGAAAACCAGGAAGACAGAATAAATAATGGAACGGAGTATCCGAGAAAAGGGCTGCCTTTCTGGCCAGAAACCCTGAATATAACTTTACAATGCAACATTTTGTTGCATGTCCCAGTTGGAAATAAATAAGTAAAATAAATAACAAGCACAAGGGGAGGCATCCCCCTACCCCATGGATTCTTTCACAGCATTCCTCTTGATGCTGACAGCCCTGCAGACATGTGGGTTGGGTTGATCACATGGGTATTTTCCCTACAGCACTCCTGTAACATTTAAAGGGCACCAGTGTTATAAGGCCTGGCTGGATCAGATGTCAGGGCCTATCTATTTAGTCCAACATGCTGCCTCCATCAGTGGCAATTCAAAATCCCTGGAGGCTCAGAAGAAGGACATGAAGCTAACAATCATCTCCTGCTTTTTTTCCGCCCAGCATCTGGAAATTGGAGGTACATTGACTGAACATGGCTAATAGCCGCAGCCAGACTTAAGCTCTCTTAATATAATTGTTTATAAGCAGTTGCCAGTATAATCTATCGGTTTCCTATTTCTGCGTCAGTAGTTTGCATGGTCCAAGTTGAATGCACTCCTTGAGAAAAGCTAGGTAGGCAATTATTTTATGGTTGCACTGTTGTACATTACCATTTTCCAAAGGCAGCATTTTGAAACCACAAGGCAATTGAGAGGTAGAAGTTTCTTCGCTAAGAAAGCTCCCCCTCCCCTTTGACCAGCATAAAATAGGATTAACTGTTATTATTACAGTAATTAATCATGGCAGAAATTATGCACAGTAGCCTTTTCAAGCATATTAGAGATGACAGATATATCTTCTACAATAGTGCGCCTGAAATTCTCCTTTCCTGTAACATGGACCTATGATATGAACTGAAAGAAAAAAGGGCAGAGTTTCAAGAACTCCTGTTTAAATGTCAGTGTTCCACATAATTAGTAAAGACAAGAAAGTAGTCCTGCGACTTGCAGATATTTCAGTTGTATAATTGTGTATTATATATATATATATACACACACACACACAAAATAGTGCCCTCCACTTACCAGCTAGCATGGCAGAATAATCCACATTTTCAGCTGGATTGCTGGTACATAGCTCATTTTTAAGCGGGTTTGAAGTGAGTGGTTGCCTGTTCCTTTTTTTCTGATTGAACAGTGGGACTGGTAAGTAGCCTAAAATGCGAAGTTACAACATAATATGTATACAGGTATCATGTTATGATATTATTCTCAAACATTATTTGTATTGATTCTCACACACAAACACAAGCTAACAGTTTGCTCTGAGGCAGAGTTTGAACTATCGCCCACCTGCAAAGGTCACCTCCCGCACGCAGAAATGGCACAGAAGGCCGCAGATACTGTACTTCCAGTATTTCAAACACTCAGTGGGGGTTGCAGAGCAGGTGTAGTGAGGAGTGTGGTTTGAGGACAGATGATATGGCCTGGAGAGAGTCCCTAGGGCCAGGTAGTGAGGTCTGGAGGGCCACATGCTTGCTGTACATCCTACCCCGGATCTTTAAAACCCACCTGAGCCATCATGACAGGCATTTCACCAAGTCATCAGAATAATTTTCAAATTCAGTACCGGTGCAATATTGATACCTGCAGTAGAGCGGCTTGAATGGTCAGTTAATGCCCTCTTCATTTCTCCTTCCACAATACCTAGACACACACAAAAAATAAATGACTGAGCACTCATCTTTTCCCTGGGGTGATGTGAGCATTGTTTTTAAGAGAATTGTAGTGCATTATACAGGGGTCAGCAAACTTTTTCAGCAGGGGGCTGTCCACTGTCCCTCAGACCTTGTGGGGGGCCGGACTATATTTTGAAGGGGGGGAAATGAGCAAATTCCTATGCCCCACAAATAACCCAGAGATGCATTTTAAATAAAAGGACACATTCTACTCCTGATTCCCAGACACGCTGGGAATACATGCTGATTCCCAGACCGTCCGTGGGCTGGATTGAGAAGGCGATTGGACCGGATCCGGCCCCCGGCCTTAGTTTGCCTACCCATGATATAGATGCACACACACAACAAGCAAAGTTCCCACCAGTATGCTGCATAGATAATACTCTACTGATCAAACTGGTAACATTAGAATTCATTATAAACGTTTGTTTATTTGTTTGCTTATTATTCGCAAACTCCTCGGTAAGAAAAATGATACAATAAATAATAAAATAAAAAGGATATTTAAAACATTTAAAGATGTGTAAAAATATATAGGGTACACAGTGCTTCATACACATAGACAGAAAAAGCTGTTTTGGCATCCTGGGTGGATTGTCTGTTTAGGACATTGGCTCCATGATTGAATCGCTGCCATTTTAATTGCGCTTAATGTTTTTTTCATATGAGACTGCGCATCACCTTGAGGCTTTTTGCACGAGGTGACTGATAAATATAACATGTAGATATTATGGGCTGCATCCAACCCATTGGGTTATTGGGTTGTTGTTTTCATTTTGATTATATATTTTGTGGTTTTATATTTTGATTTTGTTCCATCAACTGCCCTGAGACCTCCGGGTATAGGCGGTATATATATTCAATAAATAATAATAACTAAGTTTTCTTCATAGTAGACCTATTGAAATTAATGGATCCAAGTCTTGGTCATGAATTTCAATATGTATTTGGACGAACATTGGCTACAACATTATGGTGACCATTTTTGTGCATTTTCTTTTTTTTAAAATGCAACTGGAATTTTTTTTTTGAGGAAAATACTGAGGGACCCTTGGGCCAGTTACTGTCTCTCAGCCTAACCGACCTCACAGGGTTGTTGTAATAATAAAATGAGAGGAGAACCACATGCACTAATGTCCCTTAAAAATAAAGGATAGCATGCAAACCTAGGTAGAACAGAGTGACATGAGATTAAACTGTTACCTAGTTTAAGCAGAATAAAAAGAATCCCGTCATTCACTTTGTGTATAAATACACATCCAAGCTTTCATAACCTCTGTGGCTGGCAAGGCTGTATATGGGAAAATAAAAGTTTAGGAGAAGAGCTATAAATCATGTCTTACAATGCAATTGAGAAGGTTTTTTGGGTGCAGGGGGAGGGGGAAAACCACCTGGAATTTCTAGTTTTTAACCAAGCTCAGTTTTGTTTTAACATGTTGGATTGCTGACTTTCTCCCATGTGTGTTTAAGTCACATTTTTTGCATATGTGTACAACTCTCTAGCTGCAGGGGAAGGAGGGGGAATTAAAGGACTGACTAAATTACAAGAGTCTTATTATTATTTTTTAGCAGAAACACACATTAAGAGAAAGAATAATGAGATTTTAAAAGGCTGGGGTGAGGACAGAATCAGAACTGGTGACCAGGCTGGCCGAAAATCAAAAATCACGAGGAAAAACTAGGCTTAAATGCAAACATAAAAAGGTCATCTGTTGCTGGCATCGTAAAGTGCCTGTATCTACAAGCATGAGGCTAATGGAGGAGGCAGGAAAGTGCCTAAACCCATTTGCTTGAGTTTGATGGCTCCGTGCAAGAAAAATGGCGGTGGGTGGAGGAAAAAGCCTAAACATAAACCTGACAGAGGAGAAAAAGGCAGGCAAGTGCCTATATCTATTAGTGCAACGCTGTTGAGGGAGAGTCGTGGAAGAGTGCCTAAATCTAGCTGAAAGGGGAAGGTAGTGAGAAAATAATTTGCCTACATCCATTAAAATCAGGTTAATGAGGGGGACGAGAAGGAGGCAGGAAAGGGCCTAAATCCGTTAGGTAGCATGAGGTGGAAAAGGCGGGAAAACACTTAAGCTTCAATGCTGACAGGGGTTACAAAAGGCAAGAAAGTGGGGGGGGGTGTGCTTAAATGCATTTAGGGAAATGATTACCTGAGGAAAAGGGAGGAAAAGGCAGGAAAAATGTCTAAATTGCTTAGTTATGGAGTGCCAAAGCATGAGGTGAAAAAGGCGGGAAAGTGCCTGACTCCACTATCCTGAGGTGAAAGTGAGGGTGGCACAAGGCTGACAAGGGAGAGAAAGACAGAAATAGCACCTAGATCCCCTGTTTATTTATTTACAAGTATTTCTAAAGCACTCACTATTTTTAAGAATTAGCACAAGACATTTGAAGTCAGGGTGAGGGGGACGGGAGTTCCTTCAGGCTTTCAGCATTTCTCCTTTCCTGTGAGATTCTTTTTTTGGGGGGGTGGGGGAGGAAATAAATCTCTCCCATTCTGACTTTTAATTCCAGAGAGAAAACAGCAGAAATGGGAAAAGGAGAGAGAGCAGGACTTCAGGGGAAAGAGGGAGGAGAACTGAAAGTATTAAGTACTAGAAACATAAGGAGAGAAATGCAGAGTTTCTCCTTTCTCCTGTTTATATAGTGATGTCAAGAGCTGCCACCCTCAGCCCTTGAGGAGAAAAGGTCAGAGCAGTGGAACCACCAATCTCAACAACTGTTAACATTTTAAAATATGTGCAGTTTTTATAATTGGTATATTATCAGATTTTTTTGTGGTTGTCTTTCTCCCAGTTGCAGAGTAGGCAAGATGGTTGTCAACACAATTCCCTCTTTTTCTTCTGCTGAATGAAGTAATATGGTTCCTCCTCCTTCCATTAGTACCATTCTGGCCTCACATAACTTATTATTATTATTATTATTATTATTATTATTATTATTATTATTATTATTATTATTATTATTATTATTATTATTATTATTATTATTATTACCTTTCCCCCACCTCTTGTTTTACCACACACCCCAGTTATGATGATGACCATAATGACAATTAAGTTTATTACACACACCCCCCACCTTGACCAGCAGGTTCCAGGGCAGGTTACAACAGTTTAAAATTCAAGATTAAGAATAGTTAAAACAAATGACCATCACAGGACCAGGTGGGTGGCCCCTGAAATGTTCAAAAGATCTCCTTTCTTCTGGCCAACTGACACATTTCCTAGAAAACTCTCAATTAATATTCCTTCCCCAGAAGTCCTTTCGATTTCTTCAAAATGGCCACAACTGAGCTTTTTGAAAAAATAAAAATAATTGGGTATATGATACTTCAGGTATCCCCCCCCCCCTTTTCCATCTCGACTATAAATGAATGAAGACTCTGGTGTAATAGAGAATTTGCTGCCCCATGAACCCTTTATTATGCCAGATATTCAGGCAGCCCCCAAGTTCCTTAAGGAAACCTTTTTTGCTTTTTATTCATTTATATTTATTTCGAAAAGCATTTATAGGCTGCCCCTTCGTACAAAACATCAGGGCCGTGCGCAATAACATTTACAGCATCACATAGAACACTATAAAAACAATCCAAAGGAATAATAGAAAAGGACAGGCTTCTATTGTCTTATGTCCTGTTGGGATAGTGGGAGTTTGAATATTCTTTGGACAAACTCCACCTATGCTATGAGCGAAAAGGGAGTTTCTGTGGCATCTGCCCTAAACTGTGTGTCTTCTGTTAGGATGGTGCTGTTTCCCACCCACCCCTGAGAACAAACCCTGCCGCATGCCGAACATCAAAACGATTAGCCTCAATTTTTCGCACGGCTTTAGTAAGAAAGGGGGTTTGGACTCTCTCTCTCTCTGGCCTGTTAACAGAGGCTAGATCGTGGCATTCTTATGGGCACCGCCATAGAGGCACTGCAGACCCTCAAAACACTCTGTGCACGTTCCAAAAGTGCCGAGTTATTTCAGCTCTTTACAACTGTTGTGATTCACTGGCTCTGGCGGCTTGTTAATTAACAGCCTTGGGGAAATGAGGGCAAAGGACAGTACAGATTGTACTTTGACATACAGTATAACTGCTCCATCGTAGCTTAAGAAATCATCTACCAATCCATCACAGTTATTTCTCTAGGAACTTTGAGGGGAGGGCGTATGGAAAGTCGAGGCAACATAGTTAAAAGAAACGGTGTCTGTCTGGATTAAGACACCGACAGCCTCAGTAAATATTAAGTCGGTAATGTGAAGCCGATGGTGTGAATAGATTGCTGGTGGTGTAAGAGGAGGTGTATTTTAGAATCCGTGGCTGAGCTGTCTAGTTTTATATCTTCTAACAGAATCAGCATAGGTGAGTGGTTTGTTTGTTTTTAATCACTGCTGTATAAATTCAAATAGTAGGGAAGCAAATCTTCCTCGGCATTCATCCCTCTACAAGCACTGAAGGTATGGCAATTATTTTTTTGCATCTCTGTGGGACATGCCTTTGCAAGGAGAGGAGCTTTTCCAGCCTCCCAGCTGGGTAGGACCACCTGGGTTTTGCCAAGTTGAGCATTCATTGAGCTCAGTGTAAGTTGCACAGAACGTGACTGTGAGGCACACTTCAGCAAAGACCCTTCATCAATAAGGGGACCACTTTCCATGGCTGCCAGCTTTCATCTGGGGCTAACTGCATCATGCTCATTTGGGTTATGGATGGATGGCCATGTCAATTTCAATTTCTTTCTGCTTCTCTCTTTTCCCAGTTTTATCAGTCTGCACATTTCCAGACCTATGTTTCGCTTGCATCAGTCTGATAATTCTCTAAAAAAATTTTTTTTAAAAAAACCTCATGAAAATTTGTCAGCATTTTAAGTGTGTAATTCTCCTAACATAACACATTTTTGTGTGCAATTTCTCCTAAAATGCTATTATTTTGACAAGCTATTTCCCCTAATACAATGTGTTTTAATGCTATTTTTAGTAATATATTCATTTTATGACACTTTCCCCTTTACACATTTTTGTGAACATTTTGTTTGTTTCTGGTTGGGGAACTGCTATGTAAAATTTTCATAAATGCAAATTTAGAATGCTTGCTCTGTTTCAGTACCTGCATTGTTTTGGGAAGTGTGAATTAAGTGGATTTGCATCAAAATGTGAACTGAACTGAATTTCTCACCATTATTTCCCTGCCAGTTGGTGTTGTTTTGTTTTGTTTTATACCATTGTTTTGTGCCCTTTATTCAGGGTGCTGAGAGTTCTTAGGAGACCTCCTGTTCTCCTCAGGGATCTACAATTCACAGAGTTCCTTGTGAAGAGGGATTTATTGTTGAATCATTCTGGGAATTGTAGCTCTAGGAGGGGACTAGGGGGTCTCCTAACATCTCTCAGCATCCTTAAAAAACTACAGCCCCCTAAGTTTTGGGAAGGGGAAAATCAATACTGTTTAAAGTGACATCAAAATACTTTAAATATATGGTGCCAGGCAACCCCCTTTTTCATTTCCTCATGCTTTCTGACAGTTTTGCTCCCCTTAAAATAGCTTCAACATGTGTTTTACACTTATTGTGTTGTTTTTAACAACATGTCTCTGTGAATTGGATATTACTGATATTTGGAAGGCAATCTAAACAGAGGAGAGAGATTTCAGGATAAAATAAATGTAAAAACTTGATAGCGGAAATAGCAAGTTATCCAGAGGAAAGTATGGTTGCTGCTTGTGATAGAGAGGAATGCTTAGCCTTCTTAGCAACTTTTTATCCAAGGGTGTTTTTAGTATCTTTGGTATGTATATTGGCACACATTCCTTTAAACAAACAAACAAAAACACTTCTAAGAGAAGAAACCTACTGCCACATTACCATAGAACTCTTAAAGCTGATTCCAACATATTACTATCCAAATATAGTTGAAAGAAGGGGCCGGTCTTGGGAGGAGAGTTAGTTGGGGAACACCCATGTAGCAGAATAAGCATCTAAGACTTGTTAGGGAATTGTTTATTTTCCAAATAACATCAATTCCAGGCAGACCAGGGAGCTGAAGGAATCACACAGCAATCTGAACCTTTTTGTGTGGCTTTGTTCTGTGTCAATTTGTGTTGTCTTTTGTCACTTGTTCTTATTCCTAGCCTTTCTGTTTTGGTTTGTTGTTACAGCTGTCATTAAAGCTGTTTCACAGAATGAATTCTTGTCCAGTTGTAGCAAGAGAGGGTCCTGTGCGAAGGGTCGCTATCTTTGGAGGAACCCACGGAAATGAGTTGTCTGGGGTATTCCTGGTCAAGCACTGGCAGGATGATGGAACGGAGATTCAGCGACCGGGGCTGGAGGTACGGCCTTTTATCACCAATCCAAGAGCAGTGGAGAAATGTTGCCGATATATTGACTGCGACCTGAATCGGGTTTTTGATCCTAAAAGACTTGGGTAAGCCTAACCTCTGTCTTGTGCATTTGAGTGTATAAACGATTAAACAACAACAACAACAAAATGTGCATGCATTTAAGACTGGAACGCTGCACCTGCTTACTTGAGAGTAGGTAAAGGTACCCTTGACAGTTAGGTCCAGTCATGGACAACTCTGGGGTTGCACGCTCATCTCTCTCTTTAGGCTGAGGGAGCCGGCGTTTGTCTGCAGACAGCTTCCAGGTCATGTGGCCAGTATGACTAAACCGCTTCTGGCAAACCAGAGCAGCACACAGAAACACTGTTTACCTTCCCACCGGAGCAGTATCTATTTATCTACTTGCACTTTGACATGCTTTCGGACTGCTAGGTGGGCAGGAGCAGGGACCGAGCAACGGGAGCTCATCCCATCATGGGGATTTGAACCGCCAACCTTCCGATTGGCAAGCCCTAGGCTCTGTGGTTTAGACCACAGCGCCACTTCAGAGTAAGATCTACTAAATTCAATGTGACTTACTTCTGAGCAGACATTTATAGGGTCGCACTGTTCTGTAATAGTTGACCACAGGAGCAGCAGGCGTCTATGCACAAACAGCTGTAACTCAAAGTAGGGAAATACATGCCTACTACTTAGAGGGGCCCTTCTGGGGTAAGGCAAATGTTCCTCATGTGTTATCCAGTTGCAGGCTGAGGTTTCTCTCCCTATCCCACTGGAGTCTTCCACATCCAGAACAGCAGCACATGCAGAAATCCTGTTTTCACAAATCCACAGGGTTGAAGCTGTTATGTCTGCAAGAAACATCCCTGAGGTTGGGTGAGAAAACTCAAAGCGGACACTCAAGGGTTCTTTAGCTGTGCATTTCTCAAGCAGCCATCCTGCCAGATGAATAATGCCTTTTTGAAGCATGAATTTTCCAAAGCAGTGTGCAATGTGGCAGTTCACCTGTGTGCATACCTGTCATTCAAAGGAAAACAAGCTTTGCCCACTGCCTTTGAACACTCCTAAAGTCAATTTGAAATGAATCTTAGGCAGCCTTCATAAATGTATCACATTGAGACGGTGGAGTATACCAGCAAGCCATGTCCCCAATTTTAGGTACCCATGCCCCAAAATCCATGCAATCAGAGCAATAAATAAAACGGGCTCCTACTTGTAAGCAGCTGTATGTTCATAGAGACATGCACATGTTCTCGAACCCTGATTGCACAAGGTTTCTGTTTATGTGCAAACCTGTACATGTGTAAAAACCCCTTCAGTTGAAAATGTGGTTGTTGGGGGTATGCCAGCATCAAAAGGGGTGTCTTTCCAGCATGGTTCAACCAACCACCTCCTGCAAGCATTTAGGGCTTGTGTGAAAGCGAATCAGTGAAAGACACCTTTGAATCCCTAGAGTGCAATCACATTGCATAGATAGAGAACAACCAAATTAAGAATGATGTGCATTATTTAGCTTTTTCATCCTTTTAAAAATGTGAATTTCACAGGAAGCTAAACTGCCAGCATAAAGGTTTAATGAGAATCAGTGCCAGCGTTGCTGTGCGTGTGTTAAATTAAAGTGCTGCTATTCATCTGAGCTCCCAGTGTCATTTCCCCCCATGTGTCCTGAAATGAACTTCCTGGGCAATCTAGCTTCATGGGACTGTTCAGAATGTCACTGCACACAGGCAGCCGCAGCACATTGCCAAAAGTAAAAATACAACTCTATTTAAATACAGATAGGGCAGCTCTCTGTTGTAGTGTGAAGAAGGATTACAAAATTCCAAGCTTCCTATGTTCCTAAGCAGTTACCAGTATTAGTCATCGTAGGCCAGCCGCTGCTGTCATTAAGGCAGGAGACAAACACACATGCAAATTGCTGACGGTCACCAATTCTGACATTAAAGAAATACATACAAATGGAAGAATAAGTATCCTGTGCCAGATAAATGAAGAGTTAATTATTTTTCCTTTTTTTAATTGCAAAAGGAGCAAATGGCTAAGTGATTTTTTATTTGTGTGCACTTTTTATCAACAGCGAACAGCTTGCAGACAACACTCCGTACGAAGTGAGAAGGGCTCAAGAAATAAACTGCATATTTGGTCCAAAAGGTAGCCATGAAGCCTATGACCTTATCTTTGACCTGCACAACACAACAGCTAACATGGGTGGCACCATCATACTGGAAAACTCCAGGGATGATTTCACAATTCAGATGTGTCGTTATATAAAGGTAAAAAGTTCTAATCCCACATGAGTTAACTGTGCTGAATTCAGAGCATTATAGAACCAGCACCAAATTCCCAGAGATCATATGGACATATGAAGTTGCCTTATACTGAGTCATACCATTGGCCCATCTTGCTCAGTATTGTCTACACTGACTGGCAGTGGCTTTCCAGGGTTTCAGGGAGCCCTACCTGGAGATGCTGGGGATTGAGCCAGGGACTTAGAATTATAGACTTGTAGAGTTGGAAAGGACCCCGAGGGTCAATTAGTCCAACCCTCTGCAAGGCAGACACTCAACTACTGAGTTACAGCCCTCCCTCTAATATGGCATAGCGTGAAGATGGGGGGAGGGAACCATAATATATTCCATGCCCTATACTTGCATCTGCTTCCAGCACTGGAATCACAGCTATTGTCAGCCAGTCTGTGGCCAGCCAGTCCTTCTGTTTAATTCCTGAATTACGGTAGCTCTTCTACATCATTCTAGGGCAGGCATAGGCAACCTTCGGCTCTCCAGATGTTTTGGACTACAATTCCCACCATCCCTGTCCACTGGTCTTGTTAGCTAGGGATCATGGGAGTTGTAGGCCAAAACATCTGGAGAGCCGAAGGTTGCCTATGCCTGTTCTAGGGCCAAGGGAGGGGCACAGGTGTATGTGGCTGAGCATTGCTAACTGACCAGAAAAAAAAATATTTATAAAAAATATTTTATTTTGCTGTATACTGCAGACTAAATTTTGCTGTTAATTGTTGCTTTTAATATTTGGTTGTAAATAGGGATGAGTGAATCTGTTAATTTCAGTTTCTAATTTTTCCACTCTTAAGTTCAGTTCTCCGTATTTCCATACCACTTTGCATTTTTATTTAAGTCTGCATAGAAATTCATCAGCATTTAGTGCACATTTCTTCTACTTTAACATGCCATAATCTTTTCCGTCATGTGCCACAGCTGGAGGCAGGAATGCTTCTGAATACCAGTTGCTGGAAGGAGAAGAGAGTGCTCTTGTGCTCGAATCCTGCTTGTGGGTTTCCTCTAGTGGGCATCTGGTTGACCGCTGTGAGAACAGAATGGTGGGCTGGATGGACCACTGGACTGATCCAGCAGGCTTTTCTTATGTTCTTATGTGTGAACTGTGTAGCTCACTCTGGCACCAAAGAACCAGGTTGTTGAGCTCAGTACCATTTGGAGATGGCAGGGTGTGTGTCTCTGTGTAGTTTCTCTGTAGGAAATTTCTCTCCTCTCCCAACACTCACAAGGGTACCTTGACATCAGTAAGACACATGAGTGGAACAAGTAACAATTCATTTTAAAAAAACACTATGAAGTCATTATGGATCTGGTTTAAGGTGATTTGATGAAGAGCTGAGCTCTGTGTTTTTTTTTATTCAATACACATAAGACATTTAAATGTTACTTCCCCTGCAGGAGTGGTGGAGGAGAGTACTGCAGGAATGTTTGAGCAGTGTGCTCAATTGTACTGCTCATTTTCATTAAAGCATTGCTTGATTAAAACAACAGTTTAATGTGACATGCAAACTGGGCCAGTATGTGAAGAATGTCATATAGCTAAGCTACAAATATCCTGGTTGTTGTTGTTTTTTCCCTGTAAGAAAACCTAAATCAGAGTTGATAGGATGTGGGATGGGAAACTGCCCTAAAGGCAGCTTAATGCTTGGTCCTCTTAAGCACTGCTACATTAATTTTCTCTCATTGATAATTTAATGCTGGAATCATGTTCACTTATATTAGCACAAAACAGAATTCAGTGAAGCATACTTTGTGTGATCTAAGAGAAAGAGCACCAACAAACATTGCTTTGTACTTTTTCTAAAGATGGCCTACTTATTTTAAGACAGCTCAATATGAGACAACAGTCGAAGACAATGCATAAGCAAGCTTTTGCACCAGTGGTCTTCTGTTAGCTCAGCATTAATGTTTGGACAAGTACAACATTAAAACAAATATTTTCCACAGGATGCTTTGGCTCCAGAAGGCTGCCCTGTTTTCCTCATTGAGCATCCCAACCTGAAATATGCAACGACCCGGTCTATAGCAAAACATCCTGTTGGTAAATATGAACATTATAAGTTTTACCCAGTCCTCAGAGATGAAATATATGCAATTGTGTTCCCAGATAGGCTGGTAACTTCATTGAGTCATACAAGTTAGTTATTTTCAGCAACACCCATCTGCTTTTGGCAACCACATCTGAGGGCCAAACTCAAAGTATCCACACCCACACCCTGCATTAAAGTATTCTTGTAGCACTTTAAAACTTGTGGCTTACCTAAAATAATTCCTGGGAGCTGTAGATTTCTAAGCATACTGATTTCATGTAGCTTCACAATTCTCAACACCCTGAGCAAACCACAGTCCCCAAGACCCTGCATGGCTGTCAAAGTGGTATAAGAGTGCTTTAAGTGTAGGGTGCAGAGGTGACCAAATTCTTAGTGCCACACTTCAAGAAAGATATAAGACAATATTGGGATAAGCTGTGAGGAGGGCAATGAACATGGTCAGGGGTATGGAATGGAAGCCCTGTGAAGTAGGGTGGAAAGAACTGGGTATGTTCTGCCTAGAGGATAGAAATTGGATGCTGACCTCTGTCCACCATTCCTAGTCACAGCCATGGTTGCTTCTATCCTGGGGAACAGACTCTGCATGGAGGTACGCTTGGCAAGCACCTGGGTCCCTAAACTGTGCAACTGCTTTCCCTATTTGGACAAACAAAAAATGTGTGCAATGCATGAAGGAAAATTGTAAATAACTGGGAATGTGTACAGTAATTGAAACAAAAAATATGGGGTGGAAAGGGTATAATGCCAGTCAGATAGTGCTAAAGAGGAAGGGGAAGCTGATATATCCTTCATTTCTTATGCAGGCATTGAAGTGGGTCCTCAGCCCCAAGGAGTTCTCAGGGCTGACATTTTGGACAAAATGCGGAGGATCATCAAGCATGGCCTTGACTTTGTGCAAATGTTCAATGCAGGTATAGCAGTTGTCAGTATTAAGCAAACATCAAGTAGTTTGCTAATGTGCTGGTGGGAAATAGCAATCACAAGAGGGACCTGCAACAGATTTTTGCAGTGTCCCTCCTAATAGGAGCCCTTCTGCTCAGGATTCCAGCCATGCCTTCTTCCAGCATACTCCACTCCATCCCACTCCCTTTTTTCTTTTCCAAGTAATACCCAACATTATGTGACTAACCTGAATTGGGCTACTTGGTGATGTGGGGGTTGACCCTTGCAGTTTTGTAAAAATCTGCACTGTAGTTCTGCAGTCTTGGTGAAATGGTTCTCAGTGACACTTTCTTTGGCTCCAAGTCTTTTAACACTCACCACCTGAATTCACAGTGGTGACTTAACAAGAATCTTCTTAAAGCTGTACTATACTGAAGACTAAATCCCACACATCCTTTCCCATATACCTGGTCCTAAATAAATATATCCAGTTTTAAGCAGGCTTTTATTGTGTACATACACAGCATCAATGCCACAATACTATACAGTGCAAAATAATATTTCATTTGAAACATTCATTCACAGTTACAATAACAACAACGGACAATAGCTACTATTGTTATCTCTGAAGGTATGATCTGATGGCACCTGAGAAATATAATTACTTAACTTCATAAGATGCTGACAAAAGGAAGCATTTTACTAAATTCTGTCATCTGCAGAATATATTTTATGCATTGTATATTGTGATTAAGGTCCCTGATTTTCGCTGTTCAGATAAAATTTAGATCCAACTTTCATGCATCGCTGCATAACTGGGTCATCTTTCAGTAACCCAATCTTCTGAAGTGAGACGATCTATAGAAAAACATTTTCCTATGACTAGATCTAATTATGATATTAACAAGATACAGATAGCTACCATCTTAATGACTTCAAACAATGTTAATAAAAAGATTCATTAGATTCAGTTTCTTTAAAAAAAAATACTAAGAGTTGTTTGACATAATACTTGGAGACAATGCTCTTTTTTTCTCCCTAGGAAAAGAATTCCCTCGGTGTACAATTGAAGTTTACAAAATAATGGAGAAAGTAGATTATCCAAGAAAGAAAAATAATGAGATCATGGCTGTCATTCACCCTAGCCTGCAGGTAACACATGCCATTTCTCTTCACATACATAGTCCGCTGCGCTGCCCTTGAACAACAGCAATGTCGGAATCTGGTGTACAAATTCCCCATTGGCAACAGGAAAGTTACTAAAGGACCATGATTCACTTCCTTATGGAATGAGTGTGTGACTGTCTTGAATCATTCTTGAGTCACACATTCATTTCATGCACAAATCTTGCTCACTGGAAACAAGCATGAGAGCCCGTGGGCCTTGGTAGGGCCTGCTCTGGATATAATCCTCATTGAAAGACAGCAAGTGCCTTGCAGGCTTTCTCCCTCCCCCCACCCCTTGCAAATTCCCTTATCCATTACTTTTCCACTATTAACTATAGTTTATGGTTGCCTGCTAGATGTGAATATATATGAGGGGTGGGAGAACACTTTTGGCCTGGCAGGTCAGATCTTTATCTGAACTTTGACAGATTGCCAGGGTCACCCACCTGTCAGAAGACTATCTGGCATCATGATGACATCAGTCACAGTTGACCTGTGGGTAGGAAGAGCAGTCCACTTCACCAGTGCGGTCCCCACATTGCCCACCCCCCACTGACAAAGCAGAACCAAGCAGAATTTAACCCCCTGCTCATCAGTTGATGAATGGAGACTTCAATCCTGCTCATGAGGAAGAGATTAGATGAGCGTGCCAGTTCACTGGCAGGTGTAGCCAACATAGAATTAAGCTGGGTGACATCAGCTGATGGACAGGTGAGCATGGTTTGGGGAAATGGCCATACAGGAAATACCCCTTGGCAGGAAATACCCCAGTATAAACGAAGGCTAACAAGATAGGCAGTAATTAAAAATACTGTGTTTTTATCTTCTTGTTTCGCTCCTGTCCCACAAGGATCAAGACTGGCAGCCTCTCAACCCTGGTGACCCTATGTTTTTAACTCTTGAAGGAAAGACAATACCATACGAAGGAGACGTGATAGTATATCCAGCCTTTGTGAATGAAGCTGCTTATTATGAAAAACAACAAGCTTTTGTAAAAACTGTAATAGAAAAATTGAGTGCAGAAGGGATCAGAGCATGTGTCTCTTAGAACTGGAATAATTTTTCATTTAACTTTTTCAAATCTTAGGATGAAACCCAATTACAGATGCATTTGATCTTTCTAACTCAAGAAAGGCTGTAACTCAGACAGAGACTTTAATATTTAATGGTAAGGATTTTTTTTTAAGGAATAAGCACTTTGAAGGCAATATGATCAATCAACATTCAGAAACATTGTTAGTATGAATGTATTTTAGTATTTTTTAAATAAATACTAAAGGCTAAATATTTTTTTAAATTAATAGCACTTTTTAATAACAGAGAGATATGTTTTGTATTTAATGTGTTATGCACCAAGAAGCTGAACATAGAGATATTTCATGGCCATTACTGAGGAAGGAGAAGAGGCAATGGACAAATTAAACCTGTATTTTATACCAGTAAGGGCATCTCAAGTTCTGGAAGAGCTGCTGTTATGGGAGAGGTTTTGTTGGAAATCCTGGAAGTCACTATCAAAGTTTGGGGGCAAGCACCCTTTGGTGAGAGAACCCCAGCAGAGATTTAACATAGCAAAAAAAAGCAACAAAGAAAAGTGTGGAGATAAAGGCTGTAAAACCTTTAAAATGTGCCGTTTCCAGTTAATTCCAAAATATCCCACTTTTAATGGTTCTTTCCAAAGCCAGATTGATTTGTATGCTCACAGTGGATTCTTGTTGCTGTCTTGTTGGGCTGTGTATGTGATAAAGGGGAGCCATACTGGGGTGAAGACGTCCTCTTCTATTTGTTCCCGTGTCAGTTTCAGTGTATTGGTCCATGTTTACTTCTGACAGTTCTCTCCAGTGTCTAGCTATGAGGTTTCTGGCTGCTAAGAGTAGGTGGGTTATAAGCTCTATATATAATGTGAGTGGTCATTATGATCTTGGAAGATGTTCAGTAGAGCCAGTTCTGGGGTGAGTTCTAATGCCTGTTTAGTTATTTTGTATACCTCTTGTAGGACTGCAGTCCAGAAGGGTTGGATTTTAGGGCATTCCCACCACATGTGGAGGTATGTGCCTGTGGAGCTGCAGCCTCACAAACATCTTAGTGATGTTGGCATATCAGTGCCAGTTTCCGTGGTGTTAAGTACCACCTGTAGATGAGTTTCTGAGTGAATTCCCTTCTTTTGACTGATACGGACTTAAAGGGAGGTTTAGACCACATTCTAGTCCATTGGGTGGGATTAATTTCATAGCCTATGCTATGCTCCTGTTGTTCTTTTATTGCTATTTATTGGTGCTAATGTAATTTGTGGAACAACTAAACAAAACACAAGTGAGAATCAAATGTTTATAAAAGTATCCATTTTATTTCTCTTATTCACAATAAATATCTTTTTCTTAAAAACATTGAATAACAACAAATATTTAAATAAAGGTCATAACATTCAGCATAACAATGGTACCATATTATAGTTTCTATCTTTTTCCTCTTTTTTTGTTCTTTGGAAGACTTATCTCAAATGGCCATTTGGCTCTAAAGTGCTGATTGGGAAGCAAAAGGGTACAACGGCCATAAAGACACGCCCTTAGAATAGTCTTCGGAAAAATATGCTGGGCTATTGCTGCACCAGTGTCTCTGTGCATGTGTACATACACATCTTGTTAGCATGCAAACCATCATTCATAATTTCACAACATAAAAACAAGAACATTCTTCAGTAAGTATCCATGAGAATTAAGGCACATTCTGCAGGAATGACTGGATATAAATACTGTACATATATACCATAAACACATATAAAATATTCCCTTTGGATATGTGCTCATCTTCCTTTCGCAGGATAAGATTGGCCACCTTTTTGAATCTCCCAATAAAGTCAAGAGGTGAGGTGGCTCCTCCCATCCATTCCCTCTGCAATACTGTCTTCTTGCACCCGGGCAAGCAGGTACCCAGGTAAGCACAGGAAGGGTCTGAGAGAATAACCACTCTCAGAATGGTTAGTGCTGAAGATTTCATACTGTGGTTTCACTTCAAATCTGAAATGCACTTTGTGTGTCATAATTTCTTCATTGTTTCCTAGTAGAGAGGTGGATGGAAGAAGGTAGATAGCGATCTACTAGAACATCTCAGGGCCATTTGCAGTAGATTGGCAAGGATTTCCAACTCCCAGCAACAATAGCAGCAACAAAATGACTCCCTGCACCGCCCTTAATTTATACTGCTGAAATGAAGACAGCATAGAGGTAACCAAGAGTAGGTTTTCATGCATAACTCTGTCCCATTCTGCTGACCTAAAAAAGCTTCTAGGTTCAATATTCTTTTAAGCATATGTCTTTTGCACCCGGCTCTAGTTGGTGGATCTCAAGGATCTAATAAATAAATAGATCCCAAGGGAATCTAGTAAAAATAGAAGTAGATCCCATAAGTCTGACGTTTGCCCACCCCTGCCCATAGTACAACCAACAGTCTCAAGGCTTCATAGGAAGTAAAACAAACAAACAGCGCCCTTCAAAAAGGCAAGAGAGAGATTCTGTATCACATATTGCCAAGTTTGAAGAAAACATTTTGACAAAGAGCTATCTTTAAAATATTTATAGACCTGAGGTTTCATTTGGCACACTTTCAAAGCAGAGTTGTGAAAAGTTAGTTGTTGGTTTTGGAGATGGAGGGCCAGCAGTTGTGAAAAGGCACTCTGTTTCCAGCTACGCAGTTGGTCAAAGCACAGAAGCAACATTTGTGGCACCCTAACCAAATATTTAAATGCCTTCAGTCCATGGAATATATTACCATTTGGAGTGCAGAGGCCCAACCGAATAATCATTCCTTGAACTTACGCTGATGGACCTTCACACAATTGGGCTATCTCAAAATCTTATTTCACCATAGCATTTGGACCAGTTGCTCTTTCTTTTCCATGTCGATGCCCATATTTCCCCTTCCAGGACTTTGCTTTTCTGTCAACAGTGATGCCTATCATTTCCACAAGAAACCAGTTCAGCCAACCTCTGGAAGTGAAAGCTGGGCTGTGTAAGGAATAGCAGCAGTAACAGCAGAAGCCTTTCCTGCCCACACCCCTGTCATTATGCTAGGAGACCAGATAGTCTTATATAGTCCAACGTGCAGCTCTATGGGGTTCCTATTTGGGCGTCTGATTGGCGACTCTGAGAACAGGATGCTGGACTTGGGATGGGCCATTGGCCTGATGCAGTAGGCTCTTCTTGTGTTCTTTCGTTAAACAGATGTTTCTGGCAAATCATAAATTTCTTCATACGTATTCAGAGTGGTCTTGCTATTACTCCTTGATGTGTCATTCATTCTGCTGTAATCTAAAGAAAAATAGACAAAATTGTTTTCCCACCTCACCAGTACATTCATTTAAAAACCTTTCATAAATAAATTTGTGTATGTAAGTACAACAGCACATGTCCCACTTATTCAATGAGGCTGTGATCCATCTTCTGTGTGTACAGTGGGCTTGGGAAGCTGTTTTATTCTTAATCAGAGATCATTGACACATCTTGGTTGGCATTGTCTACACCAGAAGCAGTACACTGGGTAGGGTGGAGCTTCTATGCTAGCTTCCTGTCTGATAGGTTGCTGTTGCTTACCAGTAGGGAGTGGGCAAGGAGGCTGATGTCATGCAAACACACTAATTAGGAGCACTGGATTTGCTGCACCAGAGCATTTGCACTATTTATTACTTATTTAAACAATTTATATACCACTTAACTACAATAGTCTCTAAGCAGTTTGCAAAACTACAACACAAGGAATATTAATTCAGTTAAAACTATAAAATCACTGAACATGCCTACCAGAATGAAAACATCTTCAGTTGGCCTTGGGCGTTTAACAGAAAGTGGGCCTGTCTGACCTCAGCTGGAAGGAAGTTCTGTAAAATTGGCCCACAATCTGAAACCATGGCTCCTGGTGGATACAATCTGTGCATCCGAGCCCTGGGGGACAACTAACAGTGACTCCCCAGCCTACCCCCCGAAGACCTCAGTGATCAGGACACATATATATGTGATTGGGTGGCCTTTGAGGTATCCTGGACCCAATTTGTTAAAGGCCTTGTAACCTGACCCAGTAGGACTGGAGCTGACCACCTAGCCTCTCCCAGTAAGCAAAAGCAGCCCCACCCCACCTAGTGAACCACTTCTGGTCTATACCAAAGGGTAGGCAACTTTCTTCAGACCAATCCTTCATAGGCATGCCTATGGTGGGTGGAGCCAGAGGAAAAACTGGGTGAATTAACAAATGTAACTCTTTTCCTTGGATGGGAGGCTACACTCCAGTTGTGCAAATGTCAGAGGTTTAATACGTAAGCCCATACATCTCTCCATCCCCCATGCAGGCAAGTAAGGCATTATCACACATCAAGAACACAGGACTCAGTGAGGAGTGTGGGCTGGGGAGAGACCCAAAGGCCAGATAGAGAGATTTAGAGGGCATTTAAGTCAGTCCCTGGTCCTGAGGTTCCTTCCCCCGAGACACACACACAGGACAAAAAGGCCACAAAGCTTTAAAATAAATTACTCCAAAAATTAGAAATGAATCTTACCTGTTGGACCTGGGTCTTCATTGATGAATGCAACATGTGTTTTCCATTCAGTCCATTTGACTTCATTAATCCTAGTTAGAGAATTCACACATTATAATAATTCATCTTTTACACCATGACAGACGCACATCATGTTTTCAGATTTTTAATCAGGGCTCAGTATTCATTTAATCGGTGCACACTTAATCAGTATATGAAAAAGTAATGTCATGTTTTCAGCAGGGGCAGCTAACCTGTGGCCCTCCATATGTTGCTAGACTATAACTTCCATCATCCCTAACCATTGGCGATGCTGACTGCTGGGAGTTGGAGTCCAACAACATTTGAAGTGCCACAGATTGGCCACCACTGGTTCAGAGCATAGTTTCACTTTTTATACAAGATTGGAATTCCGTTTGTAGAGATGGACGTATTTTATTTTTCCCTATGGGACATCAGTGGAGGTAGAACATAGCCACCGCAACTAGAAGCCTTGATGCAGTGGCAGCACAATTAAAAGAGCAGCTTGGAAACTATCAGATCCCTTAAACATGATATGTACAGCTGGTTCATTTCTCTCTCTAATAGTACACAGTTATCAAAACAGAGCAGCTTCATCCATTTCTGAACATCTGATTTACCTTAAACATAACCTGGTATCATTCTCTGCCACTTTGCACCATTCTCCAAGCTGGAATTTTCTCCTCAGGTATTTTGGCAGGATCTTTTCTGTTTCTACAATAGTTCTTGCCCTCTGGTGGTAACAAGAAAAATGTTACCAGATAATGTAAAACAAACAAACAAACAACTTTTAAGAATGCTTATTGGTGGGTGGATTTCATACTTCTAGTCAAAAAGAATAAAGAAAAAGAGATCCCACAAACATAAGGTGTGCTCACTCTTGGTCTACAGCAGGTATGGGAACCCACATTAGGCCCAGCATGGGCCTGTTTTCTCCAAACAACACCTGCATTCCCCACACCAGATATCATACATGACTGCAAAAGGATTAGGAAACACTTGATTGTTCCTTTGCAAACCCACTAATTACCGGTAGCTAGTCGAGGACTGACAATGAGCCCCACTGAGAACACCCATGCTAAGACGAGGGGACTAACTAGCTGTGCCAATCAGCTGATTGGTGCTGTCAGCTGACATTCTGTTTACAGGCATGGTTTAGATTTTGGCTAGAAGGATATGTTTTTTCCCCCCAGTGGTAATGGGAAAACCAACCTGAAGCCTCCAGATATGTTCACTCTCCTTGGATATATCTTCCACCGTCTCCCCCATCAATGCGATCAACATGTTGAGGAGGAGAACAAAGGTCAAGATGACGAAGGAGATGCGGAGCAGCAGAAACAGAATGGGGTATTTTGCATCATCATGGATCTCCAGGTCACCGAGGCCTAAAGTGAGTTTGAAGAGTTCGATCTCAACATTTCCTAAAGTGCTGAAGTTACTGCACTTACTGTTTTCAGGACACTCTATCAAGGCAGCAAGGGCTGTGTTTAAGAGAGAAAGAGAGAAGGGCACCTTTATTATTATATCGTATATTTGTAGAATGTCTTCTGTGCTCCTGTGCGCTTTTCTGGAAGTTTACTAGGAGTTCTTAACAGGATCAAGAATGGTTGACAAGCTCCCTAAAGACTCCACAATCCTTGCATTTATCTTACCCCATATTCAGAAGAAAATGTTGGGGGGAAGCTTCCACATTGCAGTCTATTGGAGACATGATGCTGCTCATCCAAAGAAGTTTTGTTCATCACCCACACAATGTTGTCCCCATTAAAATCCCATCCCACAAACCCCACCCCCGTTTAATTTGGATCTACTATTTCCACAGGGTGTTTTGTTTTTGTTTTGTTTTTTACTTGCTGCATTTTTTTGCAGAATTGGTACATCTGGGTTCAATGGAGAAATAATATGGGGCAGAGTATTAGAATGATATTCTGTGGAAACAACACAAAACTTGGCCGCATGAACTGTCATGTGGAAGATCAAAATGATATATTGGTACAATTTGGATTGGTGTAAGAGAATGCAAGCTTACACATTTCACTGAATGCTTTGTCGGGCAGAGCAGGGCTATGTTTACCTAGGCGGGCCATGAGTTCTGCAGGCTTAGTCCAGCAAAGATTAGATAGCTCACCATTCCAGCTATGCAAAATGTTTTTAAGATACTGCTACCCTCCTATAGTAACCATCAAATTCTGCTTACCTACACCGAATCCAAGCAGAAATACAATGTACACCACTAGAAACTTTATCACGTCATGCAAGATGACCTATAAAAGGAAAAGGAAAACACAATGGCATGTTAATTAGAACCCCAAAACTCTTCAGGTTACCGCTCTCCCTCTTTCAGTAGTCCAAGTTATCAGCATCAGTGTGTTCAGTCTATGTGCATTTGGAAAGCTGACTCCAAATGCATTTTTGCTGATACATTGTGAAGACAAAACTGGCTCTCTCAATTTGTCTGCATTAAGATGTGCTTCAGAGATCCTTATGCTGAATCAGACCATTGCTCCATAAGAATGCAAGAAGAGCCTACTGAATCAGGCCCATGGCCCAACTAGTCCAGCATCCTGTTCTCACAGTGGCCACCCAGAGAATGCCTGTGGGAAACAAGCAAGCAGGACCTGATCACAGGAGCTATCTCCCCTCCTTCCAATAGCAGGTATTCGGAAGCATTACTGCCTTGGAACAGAAAAGGAAAAGCACCCCTGGACAGTTAAGTCCAGTCAAAGGCAACTATGGTGTGCGGTGCTCATCTCGCTTCAGGCCGAGGGGGCTGGTGTTTGTCCGCAGACAGCTTTCCAGGTCATGTGGCCAGAACGACTAAACCGCTTCTGGCACAACGGGACACCGTGATGACTGCCAGAGCACACAGAAATGCCATTTATCTTCCCATCGCAGCAGTTATCTGCTCGTGTTAGTTTGCTTTCAAATTGCTAGGTTGGCAGGAGCTGGGACAGAGCAATGGGAGCTCACCCCATCGCATGGATTCAAACCGCCGACTTTCCCATCAGCAAGCCCAATAGAGGCAAAGCATAGCCATCATCTATCTATCTCTTTGTTACCAGTTGTGGCTCTCCGTGGTCTCAGGCAGGGAATCTTTCCCCCATCCTGCCTGGAGATGCCAGGGATTGAGTCTCTGCACTTCCCTCAAAGACAGGCTGCTTTGTTTCAAAAGAAGGGGAAATGGGCATTAGAAGAACCAAGGTTATAGCCAAGTTCCATATTGCAAAAAGTAACAATAAGGACTCATGCAGCAATGGAGCTGCCCTTCTGAAGGACGAGCACTTTTGAGACCAGGGTTCTGGAGATGATGGACAGGCAGCCATCATCTCCAGATGATGGCTCCGAATATGGAACGGAACATGGAAGTGCATACTTGCCTGTTGGATCATCACACTATAGATTCCCATGGACTGCAGACCCCGGGTGAAATACAGCATGTTGGCCCACCCTAAGGACATGGCCAAGACGAGGCACGCAAGGTGTTCTTTGTAGGAGAAGAAGTACAAGCAGACAGAGAAGACAACCAACACGGCTTGTATAAAACTGTCAAGACACAACAGGAAAAAAGTTGCATCTGTGAGGAAAACTGGACAATTGAGAATCAGGTAGAGACTTGATTGACATGGGTATGTTACAACTACTAAGGATGGGGGCATTTGTCAATTTCAGTTTCTAATTTTCCATTCTAAAATTAATCCTCTGCATTTCTACACTGTGGTTATTATTTTGTAAAGTCCACATGGAAATCCATCTGCATTTTAGTGCGTATTTCCTGAAATAGACACATTTTTGCATGCAATTCCCCCCCCCCATATAATGCATATTTGTAAGTTATTTTCTCCAACACATGCTTTTTTCTGCCCATTTTTTCCTAGTATTTGCATTTTTGCACACAATCCTTGGCTGAAGAACTGCATTGGGAAATCTGGAGGAGTGAGGATTTCAGAGGGTGGCTGTGCTTCAGTCTGCATATTGTGTCAGAAAGCGTGAATTAGGTAGGATGGCCTTTCAAGGCAAACTGAATCGAATTTCTCTCCCATTCATAATTACAGCACAGCCTTTTAAGATGCTAGTATTAAGCATCTTAAAAGCCGCCCTGGCATCAGGAACACATCTGACCTTAAATGGCATATACATTTATACGGAGAAAGACTGGATGTTATTTCAGAGCTGTAATCGTTTTCATTCTTATGCATGACTTACAATGCGAAATGGAACCAAGCGTCAGATAGGATTGATTGGAGATCTGAAGGCCTGAGCAGGAAGATAGCTACGCTCTGCAGGCAGAAATAGCCAGGAGTAGATTAACAAAACACACATACACACAAAGCAGTGACTAGGGATGGACCAATGCATCAGTTACAGGCATAAGGAGCAGCCAGGAACAAGAGACAAACACACAGCAGTTTACAAAGACAATGGTAGGGCCGGCCCCAGTTCCACTACAATCTAACAGGTGAAGGCAAGAATTAGCACAGCCCTGTACATATATATTCAGAAGTAAATATCATTAAGTTCAGCAGGGTGTACTTCTGGGCAGGCAGCTAAGGATCACAGCCTGAATGGGGCAGCAAGACTTTTTAAAGTGTTGGTCCTAAAGGAGGAAGTGTGCCCTTTGAGCTGTGCATCAGACAGCAAAATGTCTTGGGTTGGACTGAATGAGAGAGAGAGAGAGCACATTGAAAGTTTCATAACAACTTATTTGGCCCAGAAATTGAAGACACTACAGGACATAGAGCTCTTGTGGTACAAGAGTATGTGGACTCTGGCTTTTGCAGAGAAAATAACTCACAAATTATGCAATTCTAGGGATAAATAGGACCTGTAATATTTTAACACTGAATTTAATTTCTAAAGTGTCAAATCCAGATGTGCAAAACTCTGCCCCCAAATCACACAATTTGGCTATCATGATGTGTTTTGCTGTATATATATATATATATATATATATATATATATATATATATATGGAAAATACAACCTCTGTACTGCTCCTACCACGTTTTCCCGAAAATAAGACACTGTCTTATATATTTTTTTCCCCTCAGGAAAACACACTATGGCTTATTTTAACTGTTCCGCGTCGGTACGCTGCATAGCAACGCCTATCCAGGCACCGCATCACTATGTCTTATTTTTTGGGTGTGGCTTATATTGCGCAAATGGATAGAAATCCTGCTACGGCTTATTTTATGGGTATGTCTTATTTTCGGGAAAATACGGTGTGTTTCATCATTTTGATTGATAGTTTGTACTTTGGATTTTACATTAAAAAGCAAACAAACAAACAAACAACAACAATTGAATCTCACCTCTTTAATTGCTATAAATATGGCCCCCAGCATCACTGTCACTTGTCCTGTCAGTTGGAGCCAGCTGAGGTCATCAGTCAAACTCAGAGGATATGGTGGAGCCTGAAAACAAGACAGAGGCGAGAGGAAAATTTCAGGATGATCCCAGGACTGAATCTATATCTATTATTTAACACCCAAATTTTCAAACTAGTTTTCCAGCAAGTTGTGGTGCATATGATGACATGAAGTTGGGATGGGGAAAGCGATCATGGTGCCTTTTCAGATCAGGAATTGTGGGCATCTGGGGAGGCTTCAGAGTGCTGGAGAAACACTTAATGGAAAGGAAAGCCTACGTGACTCCCCCTTAAAATGATGAAGCAAGCTCAACCTAATTCATTTATGTTGTTGGCATCTGTCCGTCTCAAGAGACAATGAAGTACACCTCTGGGAGTGAAGTCAAACTGCTGTGTTAGCACCAAAGCGACCTTCCCGAGGCACAAGCCTGGGCAGTGTGTACGGAGGTCCTGGGCTGCCCCACAGAATAAGACCCCCACTCTCAGCCTCACTGATGTGGTCCAAAGGAAAGCGGAGCAAGACTTTGGGCACCAAGCTTGGCTGCAGGAGTTGCCGGAAGGAGGCGTACACGGTGCCATCCAACCATCAGTCAGCAGGAGAGTTTCTCCTTCAAGTTTCAAAGATCTTGGAAGCCCACTGCACAGATCACTCAGAGCAGAGCTTTTGGTTGCCCCTGTTCTGCGGAACAGCATCCCCATTGAGATATGACGGGTGCCCACACCTGCACTTTCCAGAAAAAAACTGAGAATATTTTTGTTCCAACCAGCTTCCTCAACACTGAATGGAAACGTTTCTGCCATGGGTGGCTACTAGTTTTTAAATTCATGTTCTGTTGTTTATTTTTAGCTGTTTTTGTTGTATTTTGTATATCACCTTGGGACACCTGCACAAGGCAATTCATAAATAGCAACAACAGCAACCCTGCACACAACAATATAAATACATGCTAAAGTACCCTGTGAATGAGGTAGAAAAACAAAAAAGCATTTTTTTGCAGAAGAAGAAAACTTTCAAGGAATTGGAGGGCAGGTGCTGGTCCATAAAAAATGTACAGCGCTGAGGTGTGAAATCTTCACTCAAAGCTTTCAGAACATTGGAAGGGTCTGGCTGCTAGATCAGGCCAAAGGGGACCCAATCCAGTCCAGCATCCTGCTCTCTCAGTGGCCAACCAGTTGCTCCAAAGGGAAGCCCACATGAGCAACTCTCCCCACTTGTGATGCATTCAGAGGCATTTACTGCCTCCAGCAATGGAGGTGGGAGGTTGCCATTGTGGCTGGTAGCCATTGATACATAGCTTCCTGCTCTATGAATTTATCTAACCCTCATTTAAAGCCACCCAAGTCGGTGACCATCACTGCATATTTAACAGCTACATATTTTACAAAGCAAAATAGGAGAAACGGTGGGGCATTTTTTTTGGAGGGGGGGGGGGCGGACATCTTACCATTTCAGCTTGAGGCCTGTAGTACGAGATCAACGTCAGCAACACATTGTAGATGAAGTATAAACAGCAGGAGATGAAGAACACGTGCCTGGCAAACCTTTTCCACTTCATGCGCAGCAGGGAATGCAGAGGTTCCAACGCCAACATTTCGTGGCGATTCTGCAGAAGACAAGAGAGGTCAGTCCCCCGGGGGGGTAATTACGACCAGATAGAGAATAAAATAATGAGCTCTTTGGTGCTTGGAAACAGATGGTGGAAGATGTCAAGCCTGCGGTTACACAAGGAGTTAATCCCAGCAGAGCCTTGCCTGGAGCAGGAGAAATGAAAGCGTTCAATGAGTAGATTAATCAACTAATGCCTTAGTTGATTAACTAATGGGGAGCCTATTTTATTATAGCTATTCCTTTCTTTTATATCACCTGATTTGTGAGGCAGATTAATCTGAAAGACTGTGATTGGCCCAAGGTCAAACAGTGTGCTGAGTGAAGATTTTAACCCAAGTGTCTGCAGGCCTTAAGGACTGGCTTAATTTTAACAATGTGATAAATGATGGTGGGTTAATGCTGTGGGCTGTATCCAGCTAAGGACCACCCAGAGTGTTGTTGTTGTTCAGTCGTGTCCGACTCTTCGTGACCCCATGGACCAGAGCACGCCAGGCACGCCTATCCTTCACTGCCTCTCGCAGTTTGGCCAAACTCATGTTAGTAGCTTCAAGAACACTGTCCAACCATCTCATCCTCTGTCGCCCCCTTCTCCTTGTGCCCTCCATCTTTCCCAACATCAGGGTCAAATTCAAATTCAAATTCAAATTTTATTGCGGCTATAAGCCCATAAAAACATAAAATATGTAATATATAACATAAAGTTACAGCAAACCATAGACCCTGGAGTCATAGGGAAACAAACCACAGCACAAATACAAGTTTTAAAATTGCAATCAGGGAGCAGAAAACAAAAAAATTAGAAGTCGTGTAGTTGGCCACAGCGCCTTTTTTGAGATATGACAGAGTTTAGAAACCTTGCCACCTGCAAGGTTGCATAGGAGTCATTGTCTTGCAGGAGTAAGGCAAGGTGTGACTCAGCTGGTGCACCTGTAAGTTTCTGAGTTATTGGTCTTAGTAATTTTGCCCGAGCCTCACTATGCAGGGAACAGATAAAGATTATATGATGGAGAGATTCCGTTGACTTTTTATCACAATCACAGAAGGCGGAAACTAGGCCCTTGGAAAATCTATGTCTCAGGACATTAGAAGGAAAAACATTAAACCTCGCTTTGGTGAAAGCGAATCGGTGCCCTGCAGTGGAGAGGGAGGATAGGCATAGAGGGACATGATGTATTGGAGTAACTCCAAAATTCCGAGGCGAGCAGACACCCCCACCCAGCATATGATTACGCTGCAGCTCCAAATCGTCCAGTCTTTGTTTGATTAATCTTTTTGCTGAAGCAGGGTCTAATTTAAGCGAATCTGGAGGAGAGATTCCAAAAGACAGAAGTTTGGCGTGGATTTTCCCAGTCCAAGGGTTTGCAAATTCGTCACGCCAAAGACATTGGACGAGATAATGGCTGGGTAATCTATGCCAAAGAGTTAACCAGTAGGTGAATATTTGTTTCCATAAGAGAGTCTCTAGTGAAGGAATCTTCAATTCTAGTCGTATAGCTGCATTACTAACACACGTAGGGAGTTTTAAGAGCCGGCGAAGAAACTGATTTTGCAGCACCTCCAGCGGGGCCGGATTTACCAGAGCTGCCCAAAGCGGAGCAGCATAAGTAAGAGTGGTAATAACTTTTGCGTTGTACACCTTTAAAGCCGAGGGCACGTGTAGGGCTCCGTCTGAGAAAAAGAACTGGAGAAGTGCATGCGATAGAGTTTTGCCCTTGTTAAGTAGATGTAGAACTTGGGATTTCCAGCTCAGGTTGTATTGGAAAACAATCCCTAGATATTGGAACTTAAAAACTTGATCTATTTTTACTCCACCAAGCTTCCACTGAAAAAGTTTCCGACTTCTAGAGAAGACTACAACTTTTGATTTTGAGTGGTTGATGGACAATTGGTTAGATTGACAGTAAGCAGTAAAGATCTTTAACGCCCTACATAGCCCAACCCTTGAGTAAGAAAGGATCACCGCATCATCTGCGTATAAAAGCAGCGGACAACGGTAGTTTGCGATGCGGGGGGCGTGAATGTAAGCGTGCGACTCGTTTAGAGGCTCTCTCATATCACTGACAAACAGGTTGAAAAGGTAAGGTGCTAATATACAACCTTGTCGGACTCCTTTATTTATTGGGACCGCATTTGTAAGGTCACCAGCGGGGGTAAGTCTAATTCTGGCAGAGGATCCACCATGCAGTTGGATCATGAGCCAAAGGAGCCTTTTATCAATGCCCCACCTCGCCAATTTCTCCCATAGAATGGTTCTGGGGATGCTGTCGAAGGCTGCCTTCAGGTCTATGAAGGCAGCGCATAAATGTCCTCGACTGGGGAAGGAGTATTTCCTTGCAAGATGATAAAGGATTATGGCATGATCTATGGTGGAACATCAGGGTCTTTTCTAGGGAGTCTTCTCTTCTCATGAGGTGGCCAAAGTACTGGAGCCTCAACTTCAGGATCTGTCCTTCTAGTGAGCACTCAGGGCTGATTTCTTTGAGAATGGATAGGTTTGATCTTCTTGCAGTCCATGGGACTCTCAAGAGTCTCCTCCAGCACCAGAATTCAAAAGCATCAATTCTTCGGCGATCAGCCTTCTTGATGGTCCAGCTCTCACTTCCGTACATTACTACTGGGAAAACCATAGCTTTAACTATACGGACCTTTGTCGGCAAGGTGATGTCTTTGCTTTTTAAGATGCTGTCTAGGTTTGTCATTGCTTTTCTCCCAAGAAGCAGGCGTCTTCTAATTTCGTGACTGCTGTCACCATCTGCAGTGATCATGGAACCGAAGAAAGTGAAATCTCTCACTGCCTCCATTTCTTCCCCTTCTATTTGCCAGGAGGTGATGGGACCAGTGGCCATGATCTTAGTTTTTTTGATGTTGAGCTTCAGACCATATTTTGCGCTCTCCTCTTTCACCCTCATTAAAAGGTTCTTTAATTCCTCCTCACTTTCTGCCATCAAGGTAGTATCATCAGCATATCTGAGGTTGTTGATATTTTTTCCGGCAATCTTAATTCCGGTTTGGGATTCATCCAGTCCAGCCTTTCGCATGATGAATTCTGCATATAAGTTAAATAAGCAGGGAGACAATATACAACCTTGTCGTACTCCTTTCCCAATTTTGAACCAATCAGTTGTTCCATATCCAGTTCTAACTGTAGCTTCTTGTCCCACATAGAGTTTTCTCAGGAGACAAATGAGGTGATCCGGCACTCCCATTTCTTTAAGAACTTGCCATAGTTTGCTGTGGTCGACACAGTCAAATGCTTTTGCGTAGTCAATGAAGCAGAAGTAGATGTTTTTCTGAAACTCTCTAGCTTTCTCCATAATCCAGCGCATGTTTGCAATTTGGTCTCTGGTTCCTCTGCCCCTTCGAAATCCAGCTTGCACTTCTGGGAGTTCTCGGTCCACATACTGCTTAAGCCTGCCTTGTAGAATTTTAAGCATAACCTTGCTTGCGTGTGAAATGAGTGCAATTGTGCGGTAGTTGGAGCATTCTTTGGCACTGCCCTTCTTTGGGATTGGGATGTAGACTGATCTTCTCCAATCCTCTGGCCACTGCTGAGTTTTCCAAACTTGGTGGCATACTGAGTGTAGCACCTTAACAGCATCATCTTTTAAAATTTTAAAAAGTTCAGCTGGAATATCATCACTTCCACTGGCCTTGTTGTTTGCGAGGCTTTCTAAGGCCCATTTGACTTCACTCTCCAGGATGTCTGGCTCAAGGCCAGCAACCACATTACCTGGGGTGTATGAGACCTCTGTATCTTTCTGGTATAATTCCTCTGTGTATTTTAATGGGACTACTCAGAGTAGTCCCATTAAAATTAAACAACCTAAATTACTCATGCCCCATCAATTCCAATGGGTCTACTCTGAGGATGGCTAATGCTGATGTGTCCTAGAACTGACCTATGTTGGTGAATGAATAGGAAAGGCTGATTTTTTTATTTATGTAGAACTTTTCCAGGCATAGTAAAAGCAAGTGTGAGCTCTAGTTAGAAATGTTTGGAAGTGTGTGTGAGACAGAGAGATATGTTTTAATTGTATTGTTCCAAGTAATACCAAAAAACAAAAACAAAAAACACCACTTTGCAAGAATCCAGCCAGCCAGTCAGCAGTGTCCATTCTGGGGTACTCCATTCCATCCACTATCCATTTTCTGTCCTTGCACCTGCCACAGCCACAGCCCTAGCAGATGCTCAGGATTCCATGGCAAATGGCCATGTCCAGTTGTTGTTGGGCTAATTTGGAGTTTCTCTCTCCCTTGCAGGATTCCCCCCCCCCAAAAAAAGTGTTTTTCTGCAAAGCTTGGAGCTCCTCTCTGCCCCACGTCTGATGTTACCATCCTCTTTTGCATAGATGCTGCTGTTTGGGCTAAATATAGATTGACGCTTGGAAAATTGAACTCACTGTTGGTATGTAGGATTCCTAAAGCAACACTTTAAAAAAGGGGGGTGCATGAACTTACCCCAATATTTGTATTGTAGACAATAATATCCAGCAAGGAGTTCTCTGAGGTGGTATCCAGTTCTGTCAAGTCGTACAGGGAAGACTGCACGGGTCCGTAAGCCCAGTCAGTAAATTTCCTGGAAAGGCTTCTGTTTGGCTTGTCTCTGATTTCTCTGCTGAGAATGTATTTCAGAATCTAAAGGACCAAAACGGAGATATATGAGTGAGTTAAAAGTCCCCCACTGACTAAATTTTTTTTTAAAAAAATCATAATCAACCATTAGTCCAGATGGCTATGTGATACCTCCACATTCAGAGGCAGTCTACCATTTGCTGGGGAACAACTGATGGGACTAAGTTATGAGATCTAATCTTGCATACTGTGCTCTTACCACATTCATTAAGTCTAGCAGTGGCTGCTAAGCTCCCACAGACATTGCATAACTAGCATATTGCTGCACCACCTCCCTCTGTTGTTGCAACCAAATGAAAATTAAACTTGGCTCTCTTCCTGTTACTCCTACCCAGTCAAGTCCAAAATGGCTGCAGAATCTACAGCAGCCTGAGGGCCACATTGTGTTCCAGGGCCACATGCCAGTAGAAGGCAGGAACGAGAGGCAAAAATGGGCAAAGCAATAGATGCGCTATATTCCAGTAATACAAGACACACACCAGAAAAGACACACCACATATCTCCTCATCCTGTTTGCAAGCAAGCATGAGACTTTATTGCAGTTTAGGGACATGTTCCAGCCAGACAAAAGCATTCATGGAAGGCGTGGAGCAGCACTGTTAATGGTGTGGCCTGGAAAGGATTACGAGGGCCAGACAGTGGGCTACATTTGGGCCCTGTGCCTGAGGTTCCTGACCACTGGACCTCCAGATGTTGCTGGACTTCATCGTTCCTGACCACTGGCCATGCCTGCAGGGGCTAATGGAATCCAAAACCATCCGGAGGACCACAGGTTTTCCTGGTCTACCCAAAAAACATCCACATGTTTCCAACATTTCCTAATATGCCACCTGCCAGGGTCTCCTTCTTTTTCCTCCTTTGCTTCCCAAGTCAGGCTTACCTCCAGTTTCCCGGTTTTCGCAGCTAGCTGCAGAGGCGTCAAACCGTCCTTATTCTTCATCGTCTCCAAATCCCGGTTTCTGCTTTTCAAGAGGATGGCATCATACATCTTCCTCACAAAGTCATTTTGCGTCTTAAAGTCTTCTGCGACTGTCACCAAGGCATGGAGTATATTGTTCCCCCTCGAATCTTGGGAAGTGATGTCCGTCTTGCTGTTGTTCATTAATAGCTCGACAATATCTGGCTGGTTTGTGCAGGCAGCTAACGCCAGGGGTGTCTCTCCTGAGGAAATAACGCATCATTGTAGCTGTTTGTTGCTCTTTATATTTTTAATTTAATAGTATTAGGGATGTACAGATCTGTCAGTTTCAGAGGGGCAGTTCTTGGTTTCTCATTTTTCCAATGCTGCACATTTCCACACCAGATTGTGATTTATTCTTCTTTTTTTTTTATAAAGTCATTGTGAAAATTTAGCAGCCTTTCGGTGCAAATTTCTCCTAATATACACACTTTTGTGTGTAGCCTTTTGCCTGACATACACATTTTTACAAGCAATTTCATGCAGAGTTTTTATGTTGTTTTTACTAATAAATGCATTTTAACACACACTTTCCCCTAAGCTATATGAGCTTTGCATACATTGTTTGGTTGGAAAACTGCATTGCAAAATTCAGAGAATTGCAAATTTCAACGGATAGGTGTGCTTCAACTCACATATTGCTTCAAAAAGTGATGGTGGGCTACGTATGCATTTAGCTGCAAGCTGAAGCAAATTTCTCCTCCATCTGTATGTATGGAAGAGGACATGGGGTCGTTGCATCCTCTTGATGCAAACATTATAACATGTGGATACCAGGCAAAAGTGCATACCAGTTTGTGTATCTTAGGAGAAATTTGCACTAAAGGTGCGGGTGAATTTTCTCGAGGACTTTTCAAAATTTGCAATTATAAAGCAGACGTGTCAAGAAATGAACTAAAGATTGGTAAACTGAAAGAAAATGAAAACAGATTCATTCATCCCTGTTCCCATGGCATCATTGCATCAGCTGGCCTCCTGCATTTGCTTACCAAAATAAAAACCTTCGTGCTTGTGTTTAGGATTGAAGAAGATGCCTTGTGCATGGGCGTTCACATCCGCCCCTTTCTCGATCAGGGTCTGAGTAATGTCATACTGCCGTCTCTCAATAGCAATGTTTAAAGCCGTCTGTCCTGCAGAACAAATAAGCACATGTACCTCAGGTGGTGCAATGGGTCAGTGTGTCTGGTTGCGAACCAGAAGGTTGGTGGTTCAAGCCCACCCAGGGGTAGCTATGGGCGGTGAGCTAGGACTAGATGATCCTTTGGGCCCCTTCCAACTTACAATTCTGTGATTCTCATTCTGCAATTCCATAATTTGTCACCATCGCTTCCTACCCACTGATATTTAGTCTTGTTTTTGCTGTAACATGCTAAAACTGCATTTGCTCTTGCTTGGCAGATTGGAAACATATTTTTGAGTATTTATAAACCTGATCTGTTCCCTCCTCCCATCACTTAATAGTATGCATTAGAACATAAGGATGCGGAAGGGTCAGCTGGTATACGTCAGAAACCCAATCTAGCCTAGCATCCTGTTTGCACGGTGTCCAGCTAAATGCCTGTGGAGAGCCTGAAATTAGGGTGTGTCCCCACTTAGGGGATATTTAAAGCTGATATTCAGTGGCAATACTGTCTTCAACGGTGGAGGCAGAACATAGCTAGTAGCCATTGATGGCCCTATCCTGCATAAACCTGTCTAATCCTCTATTAAAGTCATCCAGGTTGGTGGCCATCGCTGTCCAGGAGGAAATTCCTTTTGTCCACCCCGAATCTCCCAACATCCAGTTGTGTTGTATGTTATAGTCCCAAGTTATAGTGTGATGAGGAGAGCAAGTATGTTATAGGGGAATAAGTGCTATGATACTCATCACAATATTCTTTCAGGTTTGAACGCAAAGCACAAATACTGTACCTCTGTAGGCCTCTTCTGTGTATGCAGCATTGATGAGCCTTTCTAAGATCAGGTTTTCTTCTGCAAATGAGAGAAGTATTTTCACAATTTCCTTTGTGTTCTCGTTGATGTTTAGCAAGGCTTTCATTAGGCAGGTCTTGCCTGTGTCAGAAGAGGTCATTTTTTTCATCAGATAGTCTGGCAAAATAATAATAATAATAATAATAATAATAATAATAATAATAATAATAATAATGTGCTTACATAGAATCCTAGCATTGGAGGGAGGCCATTGTAGGTTTCCTGCTCAGTTCAGGAAATCCAAAGGATTTCCACTAGATGGCTACCCATCTTCAGTTTCAAGAGCCCTAGCAAGAGAAAGTGCACTGCTTTTGGTTCTATTAATTAACTGCTCTTGCCATTAAGACGTTTCCCCTAATGTATGAGCAAAATCTACCATCCTTTAAACTACCACCACTGGGCCTTCCCGGTGGTGGCTCCCCATTTGTGGAACGCCCTCTTTTAGGAAGAATCTAAAACAGAAGAACGAAAGCAGGATCAAGCCAATGGCCCACCTAGTCCAACATTCTGTTCTCACTGTGGCCACCTGGATGCCTGTGAGAAACCCACAAGCAGGATTCGAGCATGAGGGCACTCTCTCCTCCTGTGGTTTCCAGCAACTGGCATTCAGAAGCATTGCTGCCTCTGGCCATAGAAGCACAGCATAACCATTGCGGCTAGTAGCCATTGGCAGACTTCTCCATGAATTTGTCTAATCCACTTTTAGAAGCACCCAAGGCGGTGGCCATCCCTGCCACCAGCCATTCGATACCCAAAAGACACTATTCCTACCAACCCAGAAATTATTAGCTGTGAGAGTAGGTCTTGGTTTTTAGAAGCCTTTAACTGTTTTTAGAAGCTTGTTTTTTTTTAAACTGTTTTTAGACATTTTAATTGCATCTTATTATTGATATGTTTGGCACTCTGGGCTCCTTTGGGAAGAAGGGCTGGGTATAATTTTAATTTAATTTATGAATACCTTGGACTGTCAGGTTTCTGCAGGCATGGGACCGATCCTTCACTTCGGCAAGGAGGTGCTGGAGTTCTTCTATACTGCCCTCTGACACTGCCCGAAACAGATACTTCTTCAACTTTTTCCGGCGGTTGTTTTGTCGAGCGCTTTGAGATGAATTAGTGCTGGATTAAAAGCAGAAAAATGTTGGCATGGAAGCAGAGAAATGGTTGCAGCTCAGCCGGAAAGTTCAAATCTCTCTTCAGCTCCAAACTCTCTTATGGTAAGCCTGCCCTGTATTTGCAATGTGAGATAATAATACTGGTCCACCTTGTAGCGCTGATAAGATAATTTGTGCAAGATGCTCTGGACACTCATATGCACGCTATGTTTGGGTGAAAGGCTTTGCTTGTAGCTTGGTAAGTTTAAAATGATTTCCTATTTGTCCAGCTATATGCACCCTGATCTTGGTATTTCAAACACCTTCCTGATGAGGGGGCGTTAAGGACTTAGCTAAGCAAGCTTTAGCAAGAACCTGGGTTTAGGATGTGAACCAGGGTTAAATGTTAAGTCTGCATCAGACCTCATCTTGTTCCTGTTCTCTATGAAGTTGTTTGCTATGCGTGTTGTTTTTTATGAAGGTGGTGATTTTATTTCCATCTTGCCCTTCCAGAGTTGCCCAGGGCATGAAACAGCAAAGTGGTAAAACAATACAATTAAAAGTAAGATAAATGTAGGTATAAAGCACTTGAGAACAGTTAAAAGCATCTAAATATGTTTAAGAACATCTACAAAATTTATTTGATCAGCAATCATTCCAAAAGGCACATCCAAATCAATATGTAGCCTGGTGGCTTTGATTTTTAGACCACACCGGTGGGAAGGAGAGGAAGAGCTCAGTAAATCTAACATGTGTCAGCACTGAATCTATAGAAAACCCCTGTGCAGAAATGCATCACGTGTGTTCACTCACCAATAGCTGTCTGCATTTGGGGTATATTCAGTCATGTCATCTTGGAGGGACTGTGGGGAGTCCATATCTTCGCAATTTGCAGATGCACTGGACCAAAAAAAAAAAAAAAAAGAGGGTGTGGGAAGAAAAAAAAATTAAGGCCAGAAGAATATTAGCTGCAGTTACACAGGAAAATCAGTCAGAAGGAAACAAAAGCATCTAGAACAAATATAATTGGCGACTAAGACTTAATTTGCAGCCTTCAGAAAAGGAGTGCCATAACAAAAATGTTTATACTGGGCAAAGTGGATGGCTATCCCTGCCTCCTGTGGCAGCAAGTCAGGTGACTGACAGGTGGGCAATCCTGCCCACCTGTCGAAGTGGCACTTAGGATGGTGGAGTAGATGATAGATGGGCCTGCTGCTGAGCCTCAGAGCAACAGCTCAAGCAAACCTCCCCACCCACACCCTACCTCTCTTCCCTAAGGGTGACGTTTGTGACGCTTGCCAGGGGGCTGTGCTGCATTCGCCCTGGCGAGCAGCATCACCGAAGCCCATCCGTGCCTTTCCCTGACAACATGAGGGAAGCAAGCACATTATCTGGTACGTACCATGGGCGGATATTGGAGTCCATCGGCTTTGAGAAGACAGGAGGTGACGTCCGGCTTGGTGTGACATTGGTGTCGAAGGCTTCAATCTCGAGAAAAAAGTGGGAACTGCTGAATACATTGGATCGAAGCTATTATTAGTAGGAGGGCAAAAACAGAGAGCGACAGGCCTAGCAGCCACCCCCACCCCCCCGTCCATATGTGTTTCATTTCCCAGAAGGGCAAGGGAAAAAAAGCTCTGCACTGGTGCATGACAGATATATGTGGGACCTCCACACACAGCAGCAGTCTACCTCTAATTATGAAATGCTGAGGACAACAACATGGGGAGGACTGTCAGCTTTGTACCCTCCTTGGTGTCTTCCTGGAGGCATCTGATTGGCCACTGGTTGACCAATCAGACTGCTGCACTAGATGGACCTTTGGCCCTGCTTCACACCTTCCTCGAATGTTTTTTGCCTAGCTGGAAATGTGTCCTTGAGTTCTGCTAATGCCTCCTGTTTGCTTGGATGAAGGACAGAGTGTGGGGTGTTTCCGTAGAAACTAACCTACTACATAATAGTGAAAAATGCACCTGTTTCTCCACCAAGTTTTGTCTCTGGCTCTGCCCACCACAGACAAGTGGCCCTCGGAAGGTTGGCTAGCAGGCAATGTGGCCCTTGGTCTTAAAAAGGGTTTCCCACCCTGAATTAGAGAGCTTGTTGCAAATTTAAGCACCCGCTTTTCAACCTTTTGTGTCGTCACTTCCATCTAAATAAAAAAATCAGGTAGGGCTATCGGGCAGAAGTCGAGGGCCCCGATCAGCAAAAGGACCCCCCAAGCATACCAGGGCTGGCATTTATAAGGGAGTGAAGTATTGCACAATACTGTTTAAGTAGGTCTCCCCACTCCCAGCCCCCAGTATTATACTGTAAAATTACCTAACAGCACCACTGATTGAATCCGTGTTTGACCAAAAAACAAAAACCCACATAGGTATCTTTCAGAGAAGACAAAGGATTTGTGCGTGTATGAGAGAATACAGTAACTGAATAAAAAAATGCTAGCAATAATTGTTAAGGAGGTCAGTTTGGAATGTGGGTCATACCTACCAGCCAAAGAGGGGGATGAGACCAGTGATCTGCCTGAGAGGGGGGGGTTCCGAAAGAGGAGGGGAAAAAACAGAGTCAGGTTTTGAGTCTGGCCAGCAAACGAGAAACAAGTTTGATCCCCACCCCACCCCTGGAACTGGCTGGCAAGAAGGAAAATGGGGGACTAGAAACATGTGGCTGTGGAATGTGCCTGCTTGCATCCCACCCACTCCACCTGCATATCTGCAAGAAGCAGGTAGTACAAACTGGCCACAAGTCCAGTGTTTCAGCTGTCATTAGAAGTTAAGGAAGGCTTTATGGGTGGTTAATATGTGACAAATGGGGCCAAAATTAGCAAGAGCCGGTGTGGTATAGTGGTTAGGGTGCTGGATTCAAATCCCCACTCAGCCAGGGAGCTCTCTGGGTGGCTTTGAGGCAGTTCATTGACTCTCAACTTAAACTGCATTGGAGGGTTGTTGTGAGGACAGAACAGGGGAAGGGGATACGACCATCTTGAGCTCCTTGGAGGAAAGATGGGGTAATAAATTAACATTGAAGGTTGTTTTAAAAATAAAATAAATAAATTTAACAGGGCGAGAAAGCACCTGCCTATCTTATGAGCCAAGGTAGCATATCTGATTCGTGCTCATAATCTCCAGTCTAGCCTACCTCACAGGGTTGTTGTGGGTATAAAAAGGAGCATGCAGCATCTATGCCGTTTTGATCCCCTTAAAGGAAAGGTGGGATAGAAATGTATATATTTAGAAGGGCTGTGCCCTCCCTACCTTCTTAAAAACAGCCCAAGACGGCTAACAACATCAGTAATAAATGCAACAACAAAGATTTAACATTTGTAAAACGGTGAGATGAAACGCCATCTAGAAATTGAACAAATCCATCAGCCATATAGCTTGTGGAGTCAGTCATCTGAGAACTGCCTCCAGATCAAACTGGAGAAGCCCTTTCTCCCCTTTTGCTCTGAATCTAGTGCCTTGCCTCCAAGGGTGAGAAGCTCACGCCCCACATTCCCACGCTCTGGGCCTCTGTGGGCAGATTCCAAAGCCAGCGTGTGACACATTTCTCTAGGCCAGTGTTTTTCAACCACTGTTCCGCGGCACACTAGTGTGCCGCGAGATGTTGCCTGGTGTGCCGTGGGAAAAATTCAAAAATTCAAGAGAATTACTTTATATATAGTCAATATAGGCACAGAGTTAAATTTTTTAACAGTTTCTAATGGTGGTGTGCCTCGTGATTTTTTTCATGAAACAAGTGTGCCTTTGCCCAAAAAAGGTTGAAAAACACTGCTCTAGGCTTACACAGCAAAACACAACACACACAAAAATGTGGGTGTTTATAGAACAGAGGGATGGGGTGGTGAGGAGAGAGAGAGAGAGAGAGAGAGAGAGAGAGAGAGAGAGAGAGAGAGAGAGAGAGAGAGATAAAGCTGAGGGAACACCAGTGCCCTGCCAGAAAACAGTAGCACAGCAGCTTTTGGAAAGCCCCGAGAGGCAAGGTGGGGTGGGAGCTGTTTACATTTTGCTAAGATCAGTTTAAAAGCAACGGCAATAGCAGCCATTGAAAGCAGAAATGTCAGTGCATTGTGCAAAGTGATTCTTGGGAGCAGGATGAGGGTAACAGCCCTGAGTGTTGTTTACTTCTGATCAAGCCCTGCATGCGTGTGTAAAGTTTACCACTGGACTCAGTATCCTCAGGTTCCTAGTCAGTAAGGTGGCAAAGATAGGCTAGTATGCAGCCAGAGTTGGGGGTTGACTAGGGTTCCTATTTGTCTGTGCACATCTCCTGTGCCTCTCAACTAGCAAAAACAAAACAAACAAAAAACTAGAAAGGGCAGGTTTCCTAAAGGTTGCAAAAATAGCCTAGTTTGGGAAGGAAAGTGAGAAATTGCAAAGGACAGCTGTGTTTTGGTTTCCTTATTGTTTTGGAAAGTGAGAATTCAACAGGGCCAGCTTTAAATGCATCCTGAATTGAATTTCACCCCCTTCCCCCCCCCTGTGTGTATCCTAAAAAATGAGATACCACTGCACATATCTTCATAAAAGTGCCTTGGATGCGAGCACATAATGGCTGCTTTTGGCAGCCAGAAAAGAGGAGACTGTACTCCAACCTGATGAGTTCCATCACAGCAGAAGCAAGCAGTGTGTGTGTGTGTGTGTGTGTGTGTGTGTGTGTAATCACAGAATATACATACAGTTGTGTACTGTCAAAATTTAGACCGTAGGCTCCTGAGGGCAGGGATGTTTTTGTTGTTGCAGCTGTTGTAACTGCATGTGTTACTCTGTCAAATGAAATGCCACTATGCAAATGAATACCCTGAGCAAACACTGTAACTAGCTGAAGGCCTGCCGAGTTTGACAGGTGAGGGTGGGGAGGCCAGGTCACCTTAAGGCTTTATTCTGAGAGTCAGGGCATGGAGCTTGGGAGCTCAAAGAGCAGTGCTTCATATGAAAGGGTGGGGCCTGGTTAGAGCATGGAAGGGTATTTGATTGGGCAGAGGTTTCAGCTTAGCTGTGATTGACAACTCAGCATGGAACTCCTCAGGTGTGGAGGCGTGGCCTGGTGAGCATGGAGGAGGAGTTAATCACAAAAAGTCTTCCACAGTGTTTGTAAAGCTATTTTAGGGGGCTCTGCAGATGAGGGAGTCTGCCACAAAATATATAGGGCACTGGATCCCACATAATTCAAGCGAGCCAAGCAGAGGACAGCCTGCCCACCTTGGCTCCGGCCCATCACTCTTGCAGTTAAATCAGCAATTTGCAAAAGTGGAGAAGTACAGAAAAGGATCCAAAATACTGCAAGGGACCATGAGGGTAATCCAGTCTAACCTGCTGCAATGCAGAAATCTTTTGCCCAGCATCGGGCTCAAACCCACAACCCTGAGATTAAGAGTCTCAGGTTCTACCAACTGAGCGCGCTCTAGCAACGATTAATTTTGAAAGTGCATGTGACATGTCATAACTCAGTGGCTGAGCATCTGCTTTGCATGCAGGAAGCCGCAGTTTCAGTTCCCGATGGGAAAAACTCCCTACCTGAAATTCCTGGACAGCTGCTACTGCCAATCAGTGTAGAGAAACTGGTGGTCCTCCAGATGTTGTAGGACTCCAGCTCCCAGCATCCAGCATGCCCAGTGGACAGGGGGTATGAGAACTGTAGTCCAGCAACACCTGGAAAGCCACGGCCTCCCTACACAACACTGAGCTAGGTGGCAGAGAGTTCTGCTCAGGCATAAAGCCAGCTTCTTACATGCACAGCCAGAGAAAGCTGAATTGCCTGTGTGCAGGCTGATTCTGATACTAGTTATACAAGGAAGTGGGAAATGAATGACTGAAGATCCTTCTGGGAACGACTGAGGCACTATCCATAGGTACCTGGCCACGAATCACCCTTTGATGACACATCCCACCTCTCCTGGGCGTGCTGCTATTCTTCCATGTTCAAAAATGGGCTTGCTTTGTCAACCCACCTGTGCTTTCAGGTAAAGGGGTGCGAGAGAGACAACATCAAAAAAGAGGCACGAGAATCATAGAATTGTAGAGTTGGAAGGGACCCTGAGGGTCATCTAGTGCAACCCCTGCAATGCAAGAATATGTAGCTGTCTCCTACGGGGATCGAACCTGTTAACAGCACCATGCTCTAACTAACTGAGCTATCCAGGCATTGAAACCTTAGAAGAGCCTGGCTGTACTGGACCAGAGCAAAGAGAAGCCACTCAGTCCAGCATCCTGTTCTCACAGTAGCCAGCCAGATGCCCCAATGGGAAGCCCACATACGGGACCTGAACAAAACAAGCAACTCCCCCTGCCTGCAATTCCCAGCAGCTTCTATTCAGATGCCTTTGACCATTGAGGCACAGCATAGCCATTGTGGCTGGTAGCCATTGATGACCTATCCTCCGTGAATTTGTCTAATCCTCTTTTAAAGCTGTCTGATCATTCCAATCTGCAAGCAATCCCAGAACCTTCAAATTGGGTCGAATTGAATAAAAACACCCCACTTCAAGAGCACTGCAAAACTCCAGATTTAGAAACCCTTCCATCGGTGCCTGATGGACAACAGCAGCAGCAGCAGCAGCGAGGCATGTAATTAAATGGAGCACAGAGGAGCATTCCTTGCAATTAAATCTGCTCACGTGGTCACCGTTGCTTACACCAAAGGAATGTTTTGGGCCGCACCCCGTTTTCACCAGGAGGACAGAAAAGTGTATTGGCTACACCCGCCTTCTTGGGCTGGTGCGGGAGGCTTAAACCTAACAGCTGGATATGAGTGGTTGATTAGAAGTGAGGTGACGAGCATTTATCTTGTCTGTTGGACATATTTCAAGACTAGTTACAACAACAAAGCCATGAGCAGGCATGTGAGATTCCCGGATCTCGTCATCAGTCTCGATTTTAAACAGGATTTGAACATGATGGATTGTGGAATGCTCTTCCTAGGAAGGCCTGCCTGGCACCAACATCATCATTGTTTCAATGCCAGCCAAACACTTCTTTTGTTTTCTTGGGTGTTCGGGCAGCGCCAATGATATTACTTATTGTGGTGTGGTGTCTAGGGTGTTCGATGAGGACCTGGGAGACCAGGGTCTAAATCCCCACTCAACCATGAAGCTCTCTGGGTGACCTTGAGCCAGTCACTGCATCTCTGCCTAACTTACTTTGCAGGGCTGTTGTGAGCATTAAACAAGAAGGGGGAGGACCATGTAAGCCAGAGCTCCTTGGAGGACAAGGTGGGGTAGAGATGTAGCAATTCATAAATGGAATGAAATAAATCTTGTTAAACAGATTGTTTAAACACATTAAATCTGTTTAAAATTGAACATGTGAAATCTATTTTTATGATGCTATTGTATTGGCTTGTAAATCGCTATGGAACTTTTTAATAGGAAATTTAATTAAACCAGGAAGGAAGGAAGGAAGATTGAGATCTGAAGAGAACAAAGGATGTCAGGAACACAGGAAACAGCCTTCAGATGTGTGTTGGTTTGGGTCAAGCAATTTCTGCATCTAGCCCATTATCACCTGCTCTGACTAGCAGCTGCTCTCCAGGGTGTCAGGTAGAAATTGGGTTTCTCTCATCACCTGCCACCAGATCCCTTTTTAACTGGCAATGCCAGGGATTGAACTCTACCAAGTGGTGCAGCTAGGTAATTTTAGACCCTGGACTTAAACCCATCTTATGCTCTCATGCTTTGTGCTGTCTTGTGTACAACTTCAGTTATGAACCACACAAATCACATTTCTCTTCCTCCCTTCCCTACTTCAGCTGCCATTCCTTTCTTTACCACTGCTCCTCCATTCCTGATATATCACAGAAAACAATGACAAAAAACCGCAGTTTGTTAATCCTGATTTTTAAAAAGAAGGAGAATACTCTGAGCATGTGCAGATGGCCCTCTTGAATCACAGAACCATCATGGCTACAGAGCTTATGTGGCATTGTAGACTGTGTCGGAGATGCAGGGACCGCCTTGACACCATACTGTAGATTTAAAAGCTTCCCCCAAATGATTTTGGGAGCTGAGAGCATGCTGAGAGTTATGAGAAACCCCTTTCCATTCACAGAGCTACCATTCCCAGCTCAGTTTAACTATCAATCCGTCTTCAGAGAGAATTATGGGATTTGGGAGGTCCCATTTTAGAACCATGGCTTTTTTCCAGCTGGAATTCAGTTCTGACACCTCTCAGGTGAGCACCATTGCCATGATAAGAGAACAAGTGAGAACAAGCTCTCATGATGAGTTCGGGCACCTCTTTTTCTAGAAAAATAGCACTGATAACAACTCTACAGCTCTTCTGGGGAAGCTGTGCTGGTTTAAACTGGTGTGAATGTGGCCTGAGTGGCCATGGTCCAGTCTCTCCCTCCCTCCCTCCCTCTCTTGACCTAGCCTACCTCACTAGATTGTTGTGACGATAACGGGTGTGCTGAAAAAGAAATTCCATGCATGCACCTCAGAGGACAGGTGGGGTTTACACATGTGATAAATAAATGGAACATTTACCATGCAGCTACTGGGTTGGTCAACTTTCGAGGGCTGCCTTGCCCCTCCGCAGGCTTCGTGGGGTTCCTCAGTGTGTGGCGTGTCACCTCTGAGCGCGTGGAGCTGTTTCCGCTGAAAAAACACGGTCTTTGAGGTGAGTGCGTCATAGATGCCCTAACTACAGGCGGTTGCTCTGCCCTATTTCATTTTTTTAATATTTTTTTTTTAAATTTTCTAATATAGTAATGCAAAAAAAGAAATACAAAACAACAACACAATACAAACAATAATGAAAAGAAAAACCGATAACATCAAAACCTTATCATAAGCTCCATTACATCTTTTTTTTTTTTTACATTATCCTGGTGACCTCCTCACACCCTCTCCTTCTACGTACATTGTATCCCATCTGTAGGAATTCCCTAGCCTCATATTTCTAAACATTAAAAAATAGTATTAAACTTATTCTTCAATTTCTAATATAAACTGACTGCAGCCTATTACTTCCATCTGCTCCTTTCTTAAATCTTTATTTTTACGTGGTTTCTTAAGTAATCCTTAATCCTTAAATCCATATTTCAGCTTGTTTATATGCCCATCACCACCCGATGAGCATCAAATTGATGTTCATCGCGAGCCCTCCAACAGTGGGCTGGAGCTGTCTCGTAGGCCTTTGCTTCTGAAAGTGGAACTTTGCACATTTTGAAAGCCATCGCCATCACCACCCATGGATTTGCCGCTTGAAACAGTAGCCGTGTGTCCAGTTCATCCAAAATCCATACTATATTTCAGCGTTCTGCAGTTTGGTGGTTGTGGGGGCCAACTCAGATGTTGTTTGGACCACAGCTACCATCGTCCCCAGCCAGCTTAGCCGGTGGTCAGGGTTGATGGGAGTTGTAGTCCAGCAACATCTGGGGACTGAAGAACACTGCCTTATTCAACATATCCTGTATCCTGACATCATCACATGAGAAATGTGCACCTTCCCCCTCCCAGAAGCAGGAGCAGGGGAACAAGCAGGGGGTGTCAGTGTCCCATTTGTTTGGGGGGGGAGAGAGAGGAAAGGACTCAGCACAGCGCTCCCACCCAAAATGGCAGCACCGTATATTTTCATAGAATCATAGAGTTGGCAGGGACCTGAAGTGTCATCTAGTCTAACCCCCTGCAGTGTAGGGATGTCAACTAAAGCATCCATGACAGTCGGCAGAGTTTAAAGCATTCCTGTTGATTGCATTGATACCATAACCCTTCCTCCAAGGAATTTGTGACGCTTCACACCCTTTAACCTCACAACATCCCTGTGAGGTAGGTTAAGCTGAATTAAATTTTTTGTCCCATCACTCAGTGAGCTTTGGGGCCGAGTATGGAATTAAACCTGGGCCCTCACAGCCCTAGTCTCACATTTACACACACACACACACACACACACCCCTCCACCCAAGCAGGCGAAAGGCATTATCAGAATTCAAGGACACATTTTCAGCTAGTCAAAATCACTAGAGGAGGGTGTGGGGCATGGAATGGGGAATGGGGTGTGATATAGCAAGAGTCCCCCAAGGGTTGCATTTCGGACTCTTAAGGTTGTACAACCTCAATTCTAAAAATTACACCGGTCCTTGGAAATGCGTTGCCAATTCATCTTGTGATTCTAAGTCAGAGCTTTCCAAACTGTGTGTCGCGACACGTTAGTGTGTCGGCTGCTGTGTGTTAGGTGTGTCGCGTGAATGCTCCTCCTGGGGGCTGGAAAGGGGTTAGTTCAACCTCCAGTTTGCTAGTAAAACTGAATTACTGTGTCATGAAATGATGCGTGTCTAAAAAGTGTGTCACCAACATGGAAAAGTTTGGGAAGCTCTATTCCAAGTGATGGAGCCTAGATCTGCACAAGCTTAGGTGCACATTTACAAAGGTGCTTGAGAAGAAAGTGTGACTTGCCTTTTTCACAAGAGCAGCCTGCTGGATCAGGCCAGTGGCCCATCTAGTCCAGCATCCTTTTTTCACAGGGGCCAAACAGATGCCCATTATGTTTCTGAAAAAGGCAAGCAACACAAATATCAAAGATGCCCATTGGCTGCCTTTGCAGCATTTTTCCTATTGCTGCTCCTTACCTTTTCTTGTTCGGTGTGTTTTCGGCCAGCTTTTTCTCTTGGGGAGCTGCCGGCGGGGTCCCCGGCAGATTTTCCTTCTTGCTGCCCATGAGAGGAGCCATCTCCTTGCTATCTCTGATCATTGTCCTAGAAGAGAGGATCCCGTGGGTCAACTTTGCTGTTCGTACAGGATTAAAGGTAAAGGGAACCCTGATCATTCGGTCCAGTCACGGACGACTCTGGGGTTGCGGTGCTCATCTGGCTCTATAGGCCAAGGGAGCCGGTGTTTGTCCACAGACAGCTTCTGGGTCATGTGGCCATCATGACTAAGCCACTTCTGGTGAATCAGAGCAGCACACGGAAACAGCATTTACCTTCCCACCAGAGCGGTACCTATTTATCTACTTGTACTTTGTGCTTTCGAACTGCGAGGTTGTCAGGAGTATAGAATCATAGAGTTGGAAGAGACCACAAGGGCCATCCAGTCCAACCCCCTGCCAAGCAGGGACTGAGCAACAGGAGCTCACCCTGTCGCAGAGATTCGAACTCATAGCTGTCAACTTTCCTCTTTTTTGCGGGAAATTCCCTTATCCCAGCACTGTTTCCCACTGCAAAAAAGGGAAGGTTGACAGCTATGAACTGCCGACCTTCTGATCGGCAAGCCCTAGGCTCAGTGGTTTAGACCAACCTACATTAATATAGTGCGATTTAAAAATAAACAAATTGCTTGATCTCACAAAGAGTGAGTGTGCATTCAGTTGCAAGTCTCTCGCCTCCCACCCCCTCGACCCCACATACACCTGTGTTCATCCCAAATGCCAACAGTCTAAACAGCTGGTCCTAAAAGGAGCTGCTCCTCAGTGGGAGAGAATCTGATTTGCACAAGGCATCGCAGTCAGAGAGTGCTGGGGAGTTGTAGTTCACTATCCCTGGGAGACCTGCAGCTTAGCCACCCCTGCTGTGAAGCACTACATGGAATCACAGAGTCATGGAATAGGAAGGGACCCAAAGGCCCATCTAGTCCAACCCCTGGCAATGCATATGTTGAGGATGCTGAACAGCCCTCTTGGCCTCTACTATACGTTGGGATGGGCAAATTTCCCATTTCAGCTTCTCATCTTTCCATACTTACCTTCTGTTATCTGCATTTCCACACCAGTTTGAAATTTCCCTTTTTAAAAACCCTTGTGAAAATTATTCAGCATTTTAATGCAGATTTCTCCTAATATGCAAAATGTACTTTCCCTAATATTTATATTTTTCCCCAATTAAATATTTTCTGAATGTTATTTTAATGCACTAATTGCCTCGATATGTACATCTTTGGACACACTTAATTGGGCTGGAGAACTGTGGTGCAAAATTCAAGAGAAATGTGCATTTTGAAGGATCTCTGCATTTCAGTTTGTGCATTGTTTCACAAAATGTGAACATTTGCCTTTCAGTGTGAACAGAATTCAATTCCTCTCCCGCCCTTAGCCTCAAGTGATTTTGCATATTCCCACAGGTTGTGAGAAGCTCTCTGTGGCTTTACAAAGTCAACATCTCTGAGATTATGACGATCCCAGAGATTTAGTTTGTCTTTTCTAAACAATTACTCATTGGCAAATGTAGCAGAGCGAGCAACTCTCAAAAGTATAGATTCATGGAATTGGAAGGGACCTTATGGGCGATATAGTCCAAATCCCTGCCATGCAGGAATCAGTTAAAAGAACCACGAGTGTAGAACAACAAGCAGTATTATTTGTCCCAAAGCAACATGTTTAGCCTCCCAGTGTCCCAGAAACTGTTCCCAACATCCAGAAGCCTCTTTAAGCAACTTCCCCACCTCTCATGAGGGCTTGAAACTTGGGAACCAATTTGCCAAGCCTACACAAGCCCCATTCAGTTCCTCTTCCAAGATCCACTGATGTGATTGGACGGTCTGTAGGAACATTGCACCTTATTGTACTCAATGAAGAAGGATCTCCCTTTTCCTTTACCCCCGGCAACCCCCCACAAACATGAATATATTCATCCTTCTTGACATGGGCAGTCATTCCCCCTTCCCAGCATTATATTTCTTTCTCTCTTTTTTTAAGTAAAGGCAGGCACTGGCGACATGAGGACCATCATTTAAGGCTGTGTTAGACTTTGCAAGCAAATGCTTCCCCCAATTCCTTTGGCGTTAAAGAAAAAATATGCGTAAATAACCACCCATTTTCTCCTTAATTGTTGGGGTATGCAGCTGTTGGCCCTTGGCCTAAGAACTTAGCTAAACTTGGTCGATTGTGCCATATCCTCCTCCTTTGATATATCACCATGCTGCAAATCTTTCTGGAAACCAAACAAGATACTCCTCCTCCAGGGGTGGGGTGGGGAAGCTCAGGCCAACCGGATCCCAAATGTGGCCCTCCAAGCCTTTCTGTCCGGCCCTTGGGACTCTGTCACAGGCCACACCCCTCTTTTCCCAAGCCACACCCCTCTCTTATCCTGCTTGTTTTTGTCCTGTCCAGAATGTGTCCTTGAAACTTAGAATTGACTCATTCACTGCCTGGGGCTTTGTTTGGAGTACCAGAATTGAATGGAGGCCTGGTTATGCTCCTCCGGTCACCAGCTTTCTTACTTTCAGCAGTTGATTTGGCAGGGTGGGAGAAAGAGTCATTTTGTTGCTGCCGTTATTAAAACAACCGAGGGTCAGAAATCCTTGCTTATCTCCTTCACATCGCCCAAATATCACATGGCATGCTGAAGATGCACCTCTTCATTCTGGTCTTTGACCCTTGACCTTGAAATTGCATCTTCTTCTCCCGTGTCCCCCCCCCCCCATCCAGCTCAGTATTGTCTACACTGACTGGCAGCAGCTATCCAGGATTTCACGGGGGGTGGGGGGAGGCCTGCCTAGCCCTACCTGGAAACACCAGGGAATGAACCTGGGGCCTTTTGCATGTGAGGCAGATGTTCTACCACTGAGCTATGGCCCTTTCTCTAGACCAGCGGTCCCCAAACATTTCCCCTCACAGACCACTTGAATGACCACAGACCACAGTTAATTATTTGTCTGCTATTTGTAGGGTTGCCATATTTCAATAAGTTGTTGATCTTTTTTTTCAGGAAGGCCCCCAAATTGTTGAGTTTTTAAAGGTTTTTTTAAAATAAAATAAAAAAAAATTTTGGGCAGGATTTAACCCCCGTTGCTGGTTTTCCATGTCATTTGCCCGATTTCTGAAAAATAATCCAGGACATTTTGGGAGGCGAATTGCAGGACATGTCCTGGAAATTCAGGGCATATGGCAACCCAAGCTATTTGTTGGAACTGTAATGCACTTTACGAGTTATACTTGTATTTTGACAGGCCTGCCATGGACTGCCTGAATGAAGCTCACAGACCCGTCTGGGAACCCCTGCTCTGGACTTACGGTAAGATTCTAGACCTCATGGTTTTGAATAAACGGTTGATTTAAAAACAGGAACGTAGGAAGCTGCCACCTTACTCTGCTGATCTGCTACTCTTCCCCAGTGAATGAGTAAAACCAGCGAGGCTGCTATATCCCCACATCTGGAGAACACAAATTATTTCACACCCACCCACACTTTCTCACTGGTGCTTGTACATGAGTATTCTTTAGGGTTTTACGTTTAAGAAGAATGCTCAAATTAGATTTCCATAAAACACAATGCAGCATCTATGGAGCTAGCAATAAGCAAACAATCTGGCTGGCTTATAGAACATTACAGGTTGCCAGATTCAGTTCTTTCATATAAAAGACTTCATGGAATGCTTCGTGACTATTAAAAATCTGAAGTATCTGAAGAAGTGTGCATGCACACGAAAGCTCATACCAGGAACAAACTCAGTTGGTCTCTAAGGTGCTACTAGAAAGAATTTTCGATTTTGTATTAAAAATCTAGTAAACTCTATGCTCCATCTTTATCTTTAAGGCCATAATACGGTACATCTAGAGATTGTAAATAATGCAAAGGAGATTATGCGTTGAAATATTTTAGTTGATATTTTAGAATGTAAAATGCTGTTTTTATTTATTGATTTGTTTTTCTTTGTGGGCTCATAGCCGAATAAAGTATTATCTATCTATCTATCTGGCTGGATTTTTGTCAATATTTTTTTAAAACTAGTTCTGATTATTTCCAAAGTTCTTTCCCCCCCCCATCCACTTTTAGCTCATCTCACATCTTTTAACAACATCTAATTCCCACCCCTCATGCCTTCTTCATCTTTAACTTTTTACCTCGGCTTTTGACACCTGAGTGTATAAAGGGGGGGGGATGGGGCCACACTGTTCCCTTGACTGTAATTTATTTTAAAAGGTTTTAATGTTCTGTTTTTAAATGGTGAAGGGCAGGCGGGAAATCTAATAGATGAAGACTTTTGTGGTGCATGTCTCACTATTTGGTCCTTAGGACCCTTGAGCACATTCATATACACTCAGCTCCTTACAGCAAAGTCAAGAACTGCAACAAAACTCATCACTACTCGCAGACAAAGCCTCAAAACAAATTAGAATTGAAAAATGGAGATTAGACTGACGACAAAAAAGTGAGCAGTCACTTTTGACCCCACAAGCTTTAAAAAATAAATGGGAGAGAAATGAAAACATACCCAGCAACACATCAAGAGACTGCTGAGCTTTGGGGTTTTTTCTAATGGAGAGAATCTCATTAAGAGAATATCTGCTCAAAACAAAGATGTTGACGACACAACCACAAAGGCTCACCTTGGTTAAAGGATCCCCATCTGCCAAGAGTTAGGAAGAAAACTGGTCCAGAGAATACCTGGAAGGAAAATCCAAAGATCCTTGGTTGCTGTTATGGTTCCTGTTGTGACATCCCTCAAAGGTGCGAAAGGACTAAATAAATATCCCGTCTCTCGTAGCTTAAAATAAATCCCCAAAACGTGAGGCAGGGACACATCCCTCGTCTGACTTGGGTGCAGTTTGCCTAGATAAGTATAGCATTGAGGTGCTTTTGAATCCCTGCTGAGTTACACAGGATCCACAGGTTGGCTAGGAAAAGAGACAAACTTGCTAGACCACAAATTTCTTGGCTACTCAGAGCTGGTGAAAGACGCCACCATCGCCAATTATCCATGCAAAAGAGGTTGAGTCATAACGATGACGAAGGAAGGACACCTGAACATTATCTCAAAACCATCCGGAGAGCTTTCATCATTTTGATTTCTTTATTCCCCCCCCCCCCACTTCTTCTTTTATAGACGCCAGGAACCATTTGCAGTGGAAGAAAGCTGGCTAATTATCTTGCGGTCGGATTCCTCAGGTGCAGGCAAGAGACAATTAGTTTTCCATCCAAATAATGACAGAGAGCGCATTTTAATAAGTCGAAAGCGTTTCGTGGCCAGTAGCACACGACCTCACAACAACCTGGCGAGGTAGGGCAGGATCGTTATCCCCATATGAGCCTGAAGCTTGGAAACAAAGGAGGGAACTGAAGCAACAAGGATGAGACAAGAACACTAGAACTTGAGCCGTCTGACATAATGGAAGGTTTGAAGATTTGTGGCAGATGAAAGTCCTTCATACAACAATGGAATTTGCTCTCACGAGAGGCAGCGATGTCCACCCACACTTCAAAAAGGGGGTTACACAGATTAATAGAGGACACTATGCTAGTGGCTATGCTGCCCCTTCCACGATTGGAGGCACTATGCCTCTGTATGCCAAGTGCTGGGAAACACAACTGGGGAGAGCTTTGCTGCTGAGTCCATGTCTTGCTTCTAGTGTTGCCCCTTGTACAGCTCAAGGAGGAGGAAGACCAAGTTTGCTCTGGCTGCAATTGGCTCTGGCGCCACCTGCTGTTGGGCTCCCTGCCTTCTGCCCCATCGGCTCCAGTGGGCACCAGTCAGCACTGTGGGACAGACATTCCCCTGCTAGATTTCCTCGAAATGGAGCAGTTCCGTATTGCTGAACGAGATGGCTGAATGAGGTTTGTGTGGGTGGGTGCCTGCCTCCCTATTGAGGTTCCAACTCAACCATGGGCATCACGGACCAGTTGCACAAGGATCTCTTTCAACCAAGGAGATCTCTTTCCTCATCAGCAATTCCCCACAAGCATCACCAAACACCACCAGGTGGGACCCGGAGGCAGGAAGCAACGTTGCATGGAGGAATAGCATGAGCATGGCATCAGGATTTCGATGTTTGTTCTGGGCTGCTAGGGCTTTCATTATGTATATAGGTCTGCAGCCCTTAGCGACTCTGTGAGCTTCACTGCATGGACTGTTGATTTCCCAGCCCCTGGCCACATGGAGGCTGCATCGTGTGCTTTCCATAGAGAGAAGGACTGTTGTGTCATGGCCAGCTGTGAGCAGCGGTACCATTAGTCAGGGGTGAAAAGGCTGCTCATGTGGAGCCAAACCCAATCCCAGGGGCAGGCAGGACTCATCACCATCATGACATGCAAGGACTGGGGTGGGGTCCCCAGGTGTCCAACACCATTTCCACGAGACAAGATGATTAAAAATCTGGTCCGTCGAGTCGGGTAGGGAAATCCTTGCCGTCTTCATTCCTCTGGTTATTGTGGAGGGGTTTTAGCAATGCTTACGGAGGCTAGTTATTGGAGGGGGACAGTCCATTGCTGGGACATCAGCAATGGGAAGCACAGAAAGGGATTCCTTATGTCCACTGGTTCCCCCTAAACAGCTGGATCGGATGGCATTCTCACAGTCCACTCAACACCTTGCCATTTGTGTGCTGTTTTCGTCATGCCAAAATCCTCCTTTCCCCCCATTTTGCCCTCCCACTTGCTTGCAGGTGGTGAAATTCGGGGTGGCTAAGATGATTTCTGAGGCAGTGGTTAGGGAAAGGAAAACCTGACAATTTCAGGTTCTATGAGTTTCTCGTTTTTCCAAACTTAAGTTCAGTTCTCCGCATTGGTTTGTTGTTGCATTAAAAGAAAATCCTGATGAAAATTCATCAGCATTTTCCCCCAGATTCCTATTATTATTATTATTATTATTATTATTATTATTATTATTATTATTATTATTATTATTATTATTCTCTTCACCTTAAAGTCACAGGGCAGGTTACTACAATTAAACCTGCTTTCCTTTGGACCATCTCAGTGAGGCAAAGTGTAAATAAGGCAATTTTGTCTCAATAAGTGAACTGAATCAAATTCCCCCACCCCTGCTGAGCTAAACTTATCCTTGCGAGGGGCCTAGGCTGTTGCGTGTGCTTTTCTTGCCAGTAAATCTTTTCTTGCAGCCTCCCTGACTGCCCCTCCTGTGTCCTGAGCTGAAAAGGCGATGACTCCTTCTGGGCTTTAACTGAAGCGCAGACGCACAGGAAGGCTGCGGAGTGCAGGTGCAATGATTTTCTAGAATGAAAGGAGGACACTCACAAACACCCCTTGACCACATTTCAAGAGTAGGGTGTTGCTTTTAGGAGTTTTAGGTGTTTTTAGGATGATGTTATCCATGGTTGCTTGACTTGTCACAGTTTTCATTGGTTTGGCATTGACATGTTTGCCACCCTGGGCTCTTTCAGTGGAAGACCCTCAACAAGCCCCCTTAAACCTGGCAGCGGTGGGGTGTGGAAAGGAGCAACTCTTCCTTGCTGCCTCTTACCTTTCTGGGGGCAAGAGAGATAATATGGGTGCCATGGGTCTTGGCACCCTTTAAATACCCTGCCTTCACCACCTTCTGGAAGTCGCCCTGATGCAAGAGCTTAAATCTTCCTAGCTGTTAACGTCTTCAGATATGGAAGCTTTCCTCTCTACTTCCTGACATACGGTGGTTACCTCTTAATTTCTCCACATTCAGAAGCACCAAATCCGTGCTTTCTCAGAGGTAGGTCAGTGGTGCTTGTTCATCCTGGGTAGGAGGAAGGTCATTGCCTGCTTTTTTTAAAAAAAACTAAATCCCTAAATTGCCAGGTCGCATGAAGATGTGATTACTTGTTCACCTTGAGGCTGTTGACACAATACAAACAACTAACAGAGGGGTGTGTGCAGGCAGGCAGGCTAGTAAAGAACATCTGTGGGCCAGTAACTTAAGCCATTTACATATTAGAGAGCAAAGCCTAAATATATGCAAAATAAAACAATACAGCATGAGCTTTCTAGATCCACTTGCCTGAATTAGAAACTTAGTAGAATTTTTTTGTTTTTTCCAAAGTAGCTTCTTCTAGTAATGCAAGCCCAGGACGCATGCTGGCCTTCCCCAGCCCGACGCCCTCCAGATGTTTTAAACAACTCCCATCAGTCCCAGGGAGCGCAGGTATGATGACTGGATTCTGCCTCCAGCGTTGGAATCCTCTGCATAGCCGTTGCTGGGATTCATAAGTGGGGAGAGTTTTGCTATTGTGCTCAGATCCTGGTCGCAGGCTTCCCATTGTGCAGGAGCAGCTCAGCAATAAATCACACAGAGTAAGTGAAGTTAACCCTTTTATTAGAAGAAACGGGCTGCTCCCGAGTGCCAGGCCCAATGAGCACAGCAACTCTCACGGGTAGGTCTTGTCCCTATGAGGCAGTTGTGGAGACTGAAGGTCTCCGCCTTCCCACAGTTCCCTAAAGTCCCCATCCTCCCCCAGGTCCTTCCCAAGCAATCTGAGACTCTGCTGCCTTGCCTGTCTCTGCTCCACTCTCTTCATAGCTCTTCTGGTTCTGGGAGACCAGCGGGGAGAGGAGCTTTTTGCAGCAGGAGCGGGAGACACCCTGGCTTCTTCACCAGCTTGACTCCTCTCTGCCTCCCTCCTCTCTTGCTTCTGCTTCTGCACTTCTCTTTGCCATAGACTCCCTCTGCTCACTAAGCCCTGTTACCTCTTCCCAGTCTTCTCCCTCTGACCACTCATCGTTGTCCCACCACCATTCCCGGGCTCTGAGCCTTCTTCCCTCGGGGGTTCCCCCAGCTGGTGCCTCCCACCATTCCTCTGTGTCCAGCAATTCCATGGGGACATCTGGCTGGCCACTTTGAGAACAGGATGCTGGTTCTAGACTGTCCTCCTTTGGCCTGATCCAGGAGCCAGGTTCTTCTTAGGGGGTGTGGAGCAGTATGGAGCAACCCAACCAATTTTTGATAATTCCATTCCCTGTGCTGACACTGCCAAAAGCTCGGGGGGGGGGGTAGCTGTGACATAATGGCAGCTGGGAGGAGATTGATGTGGAATGATATTTGGATGCAATCTTTATTTGTTTGGAAAGAAATACAGTTTATGGTCAGGAATCCCCTCGTCCAGCTAGGACTTGATGACAACCAGGGGGAGGGGAGCTTCTGAGATGTGAGCTAGTCATTCATACGGGAATAGAAAGGAGCTTGTCACATATATATAGTTCTGTGTATGTCAGTTTATTTTATGTATTTATATTATTTCCCAACGTCATATTTTTTTAAGGCAGGTAAAAACTTTTCCAGGACAGATTGCAAGCAGATGAAAACAAGGAAAAGCCACAACAATCCACAATAAAATCTTTCAAAACCCGATTATTAAAGTGCCAGATTTTAAAGGGCTGAGAAAATACTACTACTTCTGGTTGTATCCAATATTAGACCTGCTCAGAGTTGATCCATTGAAATTAATGGACCTAACTTTGTCACTTAGGTCCAATGTGGCATAAGGGTTAGGGTGTTGGACTAGACCTGGGAGAGCTGGGTTCGAATCCCCACTCAGCCATGAAGCTCCCTGGCTGTGACCTTGGAATCAGTCACCATCTCTTAGCCTAACCTACCTCACAGGGTTGAAATGTATTGAATTGGATTACATCATGGAGGATAAGCTACTGGCCATGGTGGTTATGTGAAACCTCCTTGTTCAGAGGCAGTCTACCCCTGAATATTTGTTGCTGGGGAACAATGTCTGATGCCTTCATGTGCCGCTTGTGGATTGCCCTAGAGGAAGCTGGGTGAGCACTGTAGGAAACAAGAAGTTGGACTAGATGGGCCTTTGGTCTGATCCAGCAGGGCTCTTCTTATGTGGGAAGCACTTAAATATGCAACACCTTCCTCCCCAGCAAAAATTATGCGATTAGACAAGCCTCCATTTTCAGAAGCAGTCTAACCCAAAAAGCCAATGCTCATGGCATGCTTGCTTAACATCTCTCTCTTTCTCTCTCTCTCTCTCTCACACACACACTTTTTGCCACAACATAACAAAGTGTTTTTTTTTGGGGGGGGGGAGATTCTTCCACTGATTCAGCAGCTTCCCAAAATCACAAAACAGGGCTGTAAATGAAACAAACAGAAGTGTACAATTAGAATCGTTTTAAGGGTTTCCCCACTCCCTGCCCTCTGCCCCCACCCAGGATCAAAATAAGTATACATTTTAATGTGCCATTTAAATCCACCTGAACGTAGGGAGCTTAATAGAACTCAAGACGGGAAAAACGAGAAACGGAGATAAACCACAACTGATAGATTCATCCACCTTAACCCAGTATTGCCTACACTGGCTGGCAGCAGCCCTCCAAGGTTCCTTCATTGCAGGGGGTTAGACTAGATGACCCCTTGGGGTATTTCCCAACTCTACAATTCTATGATTCTATGACTCTAGGGTCTCATTCAGAAAAGGGTCCCTGCCAGGGAGGTGGGGAGCAAATCCTCAGTTTCTCCCAGTTTCTCATTTTTAAGTGCATATAGAGAAACCTGGGGAACCGTATTTGGCCTGTGGCTAGAGGTTCCCCATCTCTACCCTAAATATATTAGGAGACTCAGCTTGCAATTTTTTAAAAAAATGTTTAGGGCTATTGTATTCAGCAACCAGCAGCCTGATGTCCCGAAATCAGGCCCCATGGGAGGGCAGGTATTTGGCCCACTGCTTGCCTGCATTCTTCTAACGATTAACAAGGCACACTTTGCCCACATCCAGTCTCCTTGCTACAACACACCCATTTATGGGCTGTCGCTTCTAGAATTAAAAACCTTGCAGAAGATGACGAGAGACCAAAAAAGTGCACAAACTTGGGGAGAGATTTCTTCCTGGGGCCTTGCTCTTCTGAATCCGCGCCGTCTTCCGAAATGGGCTTGAGCGACCCTTCTCGTTTTCCATCTCTCCGGATTGGGACCAAGGTCTTCCAGTTTTTCCCTGAAACTGACACGGGGATTGGCTTTTGTTTCGATTTGACACTTGCACGCCGATTTTCCAGAAACGTGGCTGAGCTCATTGAAGCTGGCAGTGGCATTTAAAAAGAACAACATATGAACAGCACACAGTTTCTCCGGCTCCACCTCTTACCTCCCAGTTTTCCTTGCAGAGATACCTACCTATATATCCTTTCCCCCCTACTCACACTGATAGCCCTTCTCTCCGCTCACCCCCCGCAAGACCAACCATAAAAAGCAGTACGCCTGTTTACTAGTTTCTGCCAGCCATTCCCTTCTCTAGGAAACTCCATTCCATTCTCCCCCCCTCCACCTAGTTTTCTGTCCCTTCCCAAAAACAGCATTCTGTGCACACTGAGCATGCTCAGTCCACACCAGGTAGTTCCTTGGGGTCCCCCCACCACAGAGAACATCAACTGAGTAACACCTGGGCTTCATTCACCCCCCCAAAAATGAACTGTTTGCAAAAGGCTCCCACTGCCCAGTTACAAGGAATATATTTCCTCACCTCTCCCATACTTGAAAGAAAAGCTCAGGTTCCGTTTCAGCTCCTCATTGTATCCACCAGGGTCTTCGTTGATGATGCCCAGATTGGTGTTCCACGTGGACCAGTTCACCTCATCCACCCTGTTCAGGAGAAGCAAGCATGGTCAGGTCTCCCCCTAGCAGAATGTGGGGAGCAGCCCAGCTCCAAGACTGCTACTTCTTTTTTTGACAGAACAGGAGCAATTACATCATCCACCGGGGGAATTGACGGACCACTGATGGCAGTGAGGAATGGGGAGATAATCACGTTTTCAAGCTTCTTTGGGACGGATGAGCATGGCAGAAACCAGGGAATGAGGAAAACTGGATACAGCTTTCCTTTCCTTTGATGGAGTCCCTGCTTCATGCTAGTGGTTCACATGTTTGGCTTTCTAATTAAAGGCTAAATGTTGCATTTCTTTTTTTTACCCTTTTAAATCTTCTTTAATTTCACTTTAAATAAATAAATAAATAATGTTGCATTTCAGTTGGCGGAAGATCTTTCGTTGAAGTGCAAATGTGTTTTACAAGGGCATTTGCTCCCAGGAAACTAGGGTTGGAGTGATGCAGGTCCAGATCAGTTGGGTACTATGTCAGGCAAATGTACTATACGCTTTTTGGCTATCTGTGTGTAAATATACAAATAACACAGCTGCCTGCATTTTTTTTTAATGCTGCTTGGAGATGGGCTGGCAACAGAACCTCCTTGAGGATGTAGCTGTGCAGGAGATGTATCTCAAGGTGAGCTCTTGTACTTCAAAATTTACTGCTACACCGTCACTTCCTGTTACCGTTACCAAACAGATTGCTACAGCCCAGAACAGCCCAATTCAGCTCATTTTATTGGTTTATATAGGGTTTTTATCAGTATCTGTAATATGTGTCTTTTTGATGCAATGGCCTGTAGGCTATGCAAATAAAGTTTGTTGTTGTTGAGGCCAGAACAGTGTCTCAGGCAAGCGGGGCATTCTGGGGAATACAAAAGGGTGACTTCCCAGCTGACCAGAGCTGTGGGGAGGGCTCGCAACTTCCGCACATCCAGTCCCTGAAAAGCTTCAAAAGATCTCACCTGTCCATGGCCACAATTTTGCAGCCTGAGAATGGGGCCGCAGAATTGGCGGGTGGTGGGTGGGATGGTTTGGCTAGGCCTGACAGCCCCTATTTCCTTGTCATCCCAAGGCGTACGGAGAAGGGAACCAGAATTACCTAAAGCACCAACGGTAATCGTTTTTCCCGTCAGGAGTAGTCCCCACCAGAACTTGTTTCCCAGATCGGAAGGAGTTGACAATGCAGTTCCAATAGCTGTTCTCAATGTTCAAGATAGTGATGGCTCTCTGGGTGGAAATACATAGATATATATATCTCGGTAGAGCCTGAGACACTTAATTCCAGAGCCTCCCGACCCTAACCCAGAGCTGGCTGAATTCAAAGACACGCCGAGGCCGAGGCGCTGATCAGAAGCCAGACTCACCTGGAGCTTCCAAATGCTTTTGCTCTCCTGAGAAATCTTGTTGACCGTTTCTCCCATCAGGGCGATGAGCATGTTGAGGAGGAGGATGTACGTGACTATGACGTAAGTCACCAGCAGGATGATGAAGACCGACCTGAAGCGTTGGGAACTAAAGGTAGTGAAACTAACGGCAACATTAGGAAATACAGGTAACTGTGTGAACATGCTGGGCAAACAGGCCCATAAGAGGGAGGGAGGGAGAGGGAGAGAGAGGGGGGGGAGTGGGAGTTCAGAACAGCACATTTTATACTTCTAAATCACAAGAATCTCCTGTAAGTGCATGGTTTGTAATTTGGTTGAACTGATGAAAAGGAATTGATGATGATTTAGGGTGTATACGAAAATAGGAACAGCACTCTTAATTATTATAAATTGTAAGAGTTTCCTATAACTATAACTTCAGTAAAAACAAAATAAAATAAAAAAATTCCTTCCAGTAGCACCTTAGAGACCAACTAAGTTTGTTCTCGGTATCTAAGAAAAAACTTAGTTGGTCTCCAAGGTGCTACTGGAAGGAATTTATTTTATTTTATTTTGTTTTGACTATGGCAGACCAACACGGCTACCTACCTGTAACTATAACTTCAGTAGTTATTCTTTACATTTTGGGACAACTGATGCAAATAAATTGGTTAAATTAATTACTATATTAATTACTATTGCTACTACCACCACTACTTCACCTGCGGGTCCCAGGGCAGCTTACAACAATTTGAAATTCAGTATTAAAAACATTTAAAAATAAATTACAAACACAGGAATAGGTTGGCTCCTGAAACGCATCTCTCAAGTGTCAAAGGCTGGATTTGGGAATTATGCAGCTTAGGGGCTGCCACAGAGAATGCCCCCTCCTGTGCCACCGCCTCCGAACAATCTCTATTGGGAGATTTCCCCCCAGATTATAATGATTTATATTAACTTTTTGTAATTGCACGCATTCTTATTAGAACATAAGAAGAGCCTGCTGGATCAGGCCAGTGGCCTAGCCAGTCCAGCATCTTGTTCTCAGAGTGGCCAGCCAGGTGCCTGTGGGAAACTAGCAGGCAGGATCCGAGCCCTCTCCCCTCCTGTGGTTTCCAGCAACTGGGATTCAGAAGCATTACTGCCTCCAGCTTTGGAGGAAGAGAAGAGCCTTCATGGCTAGTAGCCATCAATAGTCTCTCCTCCATGAATTTGCCTAATCCTCTTTCAAAGCCTGCAAGTTGGTGGGTGTAAGGACATTCAGCGGTTGCTCATGAGAAATCAGCTGAACGCAGAGCTTCTAAAAACTAAGTTCTTTATTGTGCAGATATTTACAGTGGAGCAAAAGTTCAAACGTCCATCTCATCCCTCCGCAGAGTCCGGGAATGAACCCTTCCGATTCTTGGTCCAGCAAAAGAGGCGCGGGATTCTAAACCCCCGCCTCCCCCTTCCACGTCTTTCCTGTCTGCGAATTCGGGGCACGGGAAACTGTCCCTGTTCCCCGCTTCCCCCTTGGTGCTCAGGCTCTGCGATCCCGTCACAGCCCCTGCGCTGACTTCCTGCCTCCAACTCCCCCTCCCCACTGGAGGAATGGTCGCTTCCTCCCGAGGAGGGGGAAGACGAACTGCTGAACAACGGGGGTGGTTCCCTGTACTGCAAACGATCCTGGGATGCTACCGGTCGTGGGGAGGGGGGTTTTCTGACAGTGGGCATCCCTGCTTCTTGCGGGAGGGAGTTCCATAATTTCACTCTGCGCTGTGTGAAAAAGCGCTTCTTTTTATCTCTCCTGAATCTTCCAACATTCAGCTTCACTGGACGCACCTTTTCTCTAAACGAAAAAGTCCCAAACTCTGCAACCTTTTTCTCAAAAGGGGAGTTTGCTCCATCCCCTTGACCATCTCGGTCGAACCTTTTCCATCTCTACAATATCCTGTCTGAGACGAGGCGGCCAGAACTGTTCACATAGGTCTGAAAATGTCAGGAAAAAAATAGTTTACATGCGTTAAAAGAAAAGGAGAGCGGGGAGGCAAACCTGAAGCGGTAACTGTCCGTGAACTCCAAATCTCCCATCCCAATCGTGAACTTGAAAAGTTCTAGGCAGGTGGAGTAGAAGTTGTTGTAGGAGGGGCGGCACTTTGCTTGACAGGAACTGTGAGTTTGGTTCTGTGCCAGCAGCTCATCATCGTCCTCAATGAGAGTCACAACAGCTAGGGAACGAGGAAGAAACCCAATTCGGTTCACATTCCAAGGCAAAAGTACTTAATCCACATTTTGCAAAGCCATTCGCCAGCCGCAACACAGCCGGCCTTCAGAATCGTCCCTTGCAATGCAGCAAAGCATCGTGTCCAAAATCACGCTTACGGGGGGCGGGCATAAAAATACATATATTAGTGAAAAGGAATTAGATTAGGTGGGGTGGGAATTGCTTTGCAAAAAGCCAAAAAGCATAATTAGGCAAAAACTGCATATACGAATTGTGTATTAAGTGTTTTTGTAAATATCTATTTTTACTGATACTTATCCAAAGATATACAAAAATTCGTGCCCAATACAAAATATCTTTTTATAATGCACCAGAATAATATAAACACTTTAAAAGCATAATCTAAACAGGAACAAGAGCAAAAGGGGGGTAGGAAAAGAAAGGAGAGAGAGAGAAAAGGACAGAGGACGAGATGGTTGGACAGTGTTCTAGCATGAGTTTGGCCAAACTGCAGGAGGCAGTGGAGGATAGGGGTGCCTGGCGTGCTCTGGTCCATGGGGTCACAAAGAGTCGGACGCGACTGAACAACTGAACAACAACAATATATTAAAAAGGAGTGTGTATCAGGAAAAATCTGCACTGATTTAAAAATAATAATTGTAAACTGATGGGAAATGTGAAGAAACGACCGCCGGGTGTGGAGCACACTTCCGCCCACAGACAAGCCACAGCTGTCTAAACGGCATGTCCTCTATCTAACCTCTTGCTCTCTCAGTGGTCTGCCATGCCCTGTCTGTGATCTTTGCCTCCTACGCAGAGGCACGGCTCACTTTCCACTTGGTAGGAACATGACGTGGTGGAGCAGGTCTCGCAAATACCAGAGGAAACATATGTGTCAGCTCATGATGTAAAAGTGCTAAAGGTCAGACTGTTCCTAAACGTGTGCGTATTCTTGCTAATAAAAAGAGCCTCTGCCAAGCTAGCAATCAGCTTGCTCATGCACAGCTCACCTGCACCATCAACTCCTAAGCGTGTCCTTCACTTCAGAAGTGAACTGAAGAGTGAGAAGAATGATAAATGGACAAATTTGCCTATATCCAACCACAGTAGTGGTGGCGGCGAGGGAAGACCACTGGTGAGAAAAAAAGAAATATCCAGACCCTGGCACTGAAAACACACACTTGTTGTTGTTGTTCAGTCATGTCCGACTCTTCGTGACCCCATGGACCAGAGCACGCCAGGCACGCCTATCTTTCACTGCCTCCTGCAGTTTGGCCAAACTCATGCTAGTCGCTTCGAGAACACTGTCCAACCATCTCATTCTCTGTCGTCCCCTTCTCCTTGTGCCCTCCATCTTTCCCAAAATCAGGGTCTTTTCCAGGGAGTCTTCTCTTCTCATGAGGTGGCCAAAGTACTGGAGCCTCAGCTTCAGGATCTGTCCTTCCCGTGAGCACTCAGGGCTGATTTCTTTAAGGATGCATAAGTTTGATCTTTTTGCAGTCCATGGGACTCTCAAGAGTCTCCTCCAGCACCATAATTCAAAAGCATCACTTCTTCGGCGATAAGCCTTCTTTATGGTCCAGCTCTCACTTCCGTACATTACTACTGGGAAAACCATAGCTTTAACTATACAGACCTTTGTCGGCAAGGTGATGTCTTTGCTTTTTAAGATGCTGTCTAGGTTTGTCATTGCTTTTCTCCCAAGAAGCAGGCGTGTTCTAATTTCGTGACTGCTGTCACCATCTGCAGTGATCATGGAGCTCATGAAAGTAAAATCTCTCACTGCCTCCATTTCTTCCCCTTCTATTTGCCAGGAGGTGATGGGACCAATGGCCATGATCTTAGGTTTTTTGATGTTGAGCTTCAGACCATATTTTGCGCTCTCCTCTTTCACCCTCATTAAAAGGTTCTTTAATTCTTCCTCACTTTCTGTCATCAAGGTTGTGTCATCAGCATATCTGAGGTTGTTGATATTTCTTCTGGCAATCTAGGACAGTTAAAACTGACCAAGGAAGCCTCCAGGATTTATTAAAAGACACACAGAAACTACTTATTTATTTAATTGGGCATATTTCACTGTTTGGTGCATGGAATGTGGGAGGCTGCTCTCTTTGGGGACATTGGCCATTTCTCCTTGGTGACTGGGATGTTCTGAGAACAGTGAAAATGTCACCTCAGTCTCTGGGGAAAATCAGGAACTGGAAAAGCCTTGCAAATTGTACTGGTAGATCCCAAGCCAGTTTCAATCCCCCACCTGTGAACTAACCCACCCAGCTTTTGCAACACCAGGACACGTCTGTATGTGTTCGCTTTCGTCCTCTCTCCAACCCCACCAAAAAGAATCCAAAGCAGTCGGTCCGTTACCTGTCGAAAAGCCCAAATGGAAAAGGAGGAAGACCACAATGAAACGACACAGGTCTCTCAGCATCATCTGCAAAAAAGAGGTGGAGGGGTGGGTGGGAAGAGAGAACCAGGGTCCATCTGGATGAGGGTGCGCTCAGGTTGGCGAAGCAGTGAACCCTTCGCCCCAAGGGACTAGCCTCTGCTACCCATTGCCCCTTTTATCCCAGACTGACCTTCTCCAGCATGACTGAGTAAATCCCCATCTGCTGGAAGCCGCGGGTGTAATAGAGCAGGTTGGTCCAGCCCAGGGCCAAGGCGAAAACCATGAGGATGACATAGAGTTCTTGCTTGCTGAAGTACAGGACCGCTGAGCCCAGGATCAAGACAGAGTGGATGAAGCTGAGTGGGCAACAGGAGGAGTCAAGCTTCCTGGCTGTGTGGGGGATTTGATCCCTGGTCTTCCTAGTGCAACACTCTAACCACTACACCACACTGCCACTCACTTTGAAACACATAAAAGGGGGGATTTACTGTTGGTTCAAGGAAAAATTGGCATAAAGAAATGGGAACTCCCTGGATGCCAAGTTCCAGGTGATCTTTGGTGAGTGAATCCCAGCAGAGATTTAAAATCCCAAAACATGCAGCAAAGTAAAGTGTGGAAATATAATCTGTTAGACCTTTACAATATGTCGTTGAGAGTTCCAAAACTGCCCCCAGCATAGGAAAAGACCACATACACCAGAAAAGTTGCATAGGCAGATAAAACTTGGCCAAGTGGTGAAAGTTCCCAAATTACTGGTGTGGAAACTCAAGAGAGGCTTGTAAGAGCCATGTGGTCTGAGCTGCAGCAACCACCTCAAAACCTCTTCACATGCGAAGCTTCTCAGGTAGATTGGGAGGAGAAGAAAGGCTTGATTACCTCCTTACTCCCGAGGTGAAGGGCAATGCTAAACCTGACAGGACAGCTTACTCTATGGAATTAACCCCTTCATGTGTTAATTAGACTTAAGCATGTTGGTTATATCAGGCTGGTTATACCACACTTACAAGAGAAGTTCACTGTAGCTGTTAGTAAAGATTGCTTTCAGGGATGGCTGTCTCTGCTTAAAATACTTGATCTGAAAAAAGGCAGGAGAATAAATAGAGATTGGTGTGAAAAGGGCTTCAGTCCAACAAAAACCCGTAAAGCCTTTGACCACCACCGCCCCTCACGCAGATCCACAATAAAATGACCTACTCTAACCCAGACAGCATGCAAAGGGTGTGCACTACCAGTGAGCCACACTCCCTTCCTAATGTATTGTCAAATGATAAAGGACAAGAAATTCATCCAGAGAGATGATACACTGTCTTCCCAGTAGACTGGGATTGGAGCCTTAGCCATGAAACTCAATGGCCTTAGACTAACACGAGAACGGGGCCTTCTCTGCAGTGGCTCCCTGTCTGTGGAATGCTCTCCCATGGCTGAATATAGAACGACAAGCCACAGATATCGTTTGTGTAAAATATGGACAAATAGCAGTGCTACCCCCTAGGCTCAGCTCCCAGGGAGGAAGTTGGAAGAGTACCGCTCTTTCCCACTTCCTTTTCCAGTTCTATGGGATTCCCAAGGCTCAGATTAATCAGGATCTGACTTTTACACAGATTCCTTGAGAAAGTGAAGCGTTTGTGGATGTGTGTGCGCGAGCACTTTCTCTATTTCTGTCTCTCAGTGCATGGCGGCAGATCTGGGGGAGGGGAGAGAGCAGTGACCAGAAGGGGGTGGCCCCACGGCACACACTAAAAAAAAAAATGCACATGTTCCCCCCGGGACCTAAGCCCTATGCCCACCCATAAGAGACTCCGGTGAAGTTCTTACCCCTCTGAAGAAGAAATAGGCACCACCCAACACACTCAGGATCTCCCCGGTGACTCGGAAATACTCATTGGTCGTGTGATTAAAGGCGAACGGGGGCTGTGGGCAAGAAGGGCACAACTTTAGAGAGTCAAAATCTGGAGCCTGGCTGTGAACTAGGAATGAGTGTGTTGTAACAGGAGTGGCTAATTTTTTTGGGGGGGGGGCAAGTAGGCACATTTGTCGTTGGCCAGCCCTCTAAAGGTGAAACGCCAGCAGTGACTGGTCACCCCCACATTCTCCCACGCTCACTGGACATACTGGACTCACAAATGACACAACCATCCCACCTTCCTTGGCTGATCTGTGCATATCAGCTCAGGAGAGCTGCTCTCTCCTTGCTAATAAAATAAGTGATCTGATGAGTGCGTGTGAGTGATTTGCAACCCCAACAGAGCCCAAGGCAGAGCAGAGAAGTTTAACCGCTTCTCTGCCCACCCAATTTTTATTTTTATTTAAATGCAAAAATGGGGGAGTTCTTTGGAGAGGGGGAGAAATTTTTCCCCATCCCCATCCTGTGTTATAATAACTGTAGGCTGTAATAAGGAGCACTAAGCCAGGTGTATGTCCCACTGAACATATTCGTTCCCAAGATAACTTGCATAGGATCACGCTACTGAATTACTGCATTGTTTTAAAGGTAAAGGGACGCCTGACCATTAGGTCCAGTCACGGACGACTCTGGGGTTGCGGCGCTCATCTCGCTTTACTGGCCAAGGGAGCCGGAATACAGCTTCCGTGTCATGTGGACAGCATGACTAAGCCACTTCTGGCGAACTAGAGCAGCGCACGGAAACGCAGTTTACCTTCCCACCTGAGTGGTACCTATTTATCTACTTGCACTCTGACGTGCTTTCAAACTGCTAGGTTGGCAGGAGCAGGGACCAAGCAATGGGAGCTCACCCCGTCACGGGGATTCGAACCTCCAACCTTCTGATCGGCAAGCCCCAGGCCCTGTGGTTTAACCCACAGCGCCACCCGCATCCCTTTGCATTGTTTTAGGAGATGTTAAATATGCATAGTGCTCCAACTAGACTTCCCCAACCCTGGAGGTTGGTGAGGGTCTTATCTGGAGGGCACCAAGTCTGGCCTTAAGGAGCAATGCCAAAGTAAGATAGCTCACCCCTGCCTGCACCACAAGACTAGCAACCTGGCACAAGACTTGTAACTTGCATCAGGAGGCTTGAGGGAACTCATGCAAGGTTTCAGAAGGATGTAAGGTCTTGAGGGAAAATCCTTAAAAGGGAAGAGTGCCCCCCACCTGAAAAATAGCCCAATGATTACTGTTACAGGTAGGTAGCCGTGTTGGTCTGCCATAGTCAAAACAAAAGAAAATAAAAAATTCATTTCAGTAGCACCTTAGAGACCAACTAAGTTAGTTCTTGGTATGAGCTTTCGTGTGCATGCACACTTCTTCAGATACCAAAAGAACTAACTTAGTTGTTCTCTAAGGTGCTACTGAAACCAATGATTACTGTGCAGTGCTGACTGATTCGGTGGAGGGGGGGGGGAGCTGAGAGTCAGAATGGAATGGAGTACCTGGGGAAGGGTGGGGCAGGCAGGCAGGCAGCTTGGCCAAGAGCACCCTGTTGGACCATTTCCCTGCAGGTCCCACAGCAGGTGAAGTGAACTCCAGGAGCCACAGGTATAGAAACCCCTTCCATAAGGGTTGGAATGAAAAAAAGAGAGAGAGAGAGCTAGAAACCCGAGAATCTCGAAGCTAAACCACCTTCCCGTGCTTTTTCGTTGGCCTGTAATAGGCGGCGACGGTGAGGATGACGATGTGGGCAGCGTAAATGAAGAAGTTGAAGTAGAAGAGGTGCTTGACGAATCGGTCCCACTTGTCCTGCAGGAGCTGGTTGAGAGGTTCCACCAGCAGCATCTCGTGACGGTTCTGGAAGGGGGGAAGGAAATCAGACCAGTAGGGTGGGAGGCAGGGAGGCCGGCAGCAGGTGGCACCAGAGCCAATGAAAGGGAGTGCCCAGCGCTAGGCTGGTTGTAAGTCAGATGATTGGGCAGGTGGGGGCTAGGTGCCCCTGTTGCGCGTTAATGGACCATTCTCCCCACTGGAAGAAAACCAAGGGCAGAGCGACGGCGATGGATAATAAAATTAAGGAAGAAAAATGGCTGACCTATCAAGATCTGTTAGTGAAAGAAAATGATCAATGGGTTTTGAAACCGTATCAACAAATTAAACATCAATGTGCAAGCTGGTTACAGTACTATCAGATACAGAATATTTTTAAAAAACACAAGGAAATAGGATTTGTAGAAAAAAAATCAAAATTACAAGAATTTCTATTAGAAAATTTGAATAAACCATTATCAAAAATATATAAATTTTTACTTGAATGGGAATTAAAGGACGAAGAAGTAAAAGGTGTAATGACGAAATGGGCACAAGATCTAGGGAGACCCATATATAGGGATCAATGGGATAAATTATGGAAAAATAATATGAAATTTACAGCATGTTCTGGAATTAAAGAGAACATGATGAAACTGGTATATAGATGGCACTTTACCCCAGAGAAGTTGGCAAAAATATATAGAACAAACTCAGATAAGTGCTGGAAATGTCAAAGTGAAATAGGTACGTATTTCCACTGTTGGTGGAAATGTCCAAAGATTTATGAATTTTGGAATATTATATATGAAAATCTGAAAAAAATGTTGAAAATTACATTTGGGAAAAAACCTGAAATATTTCTATTAAGTATGACCCCTGAGAATATTCCTGAAGACAGAAAAAACATCCTTTTGTACGCATGTGCTGCAGCTAGGATACTTATAGCTAAAACTTGGAAAGGAGAAAAAATACCAACAGTCCAAGAATGGCAAATTAAGCTAATAGAATATATGAATTTAGCAAGGATGACAGCAGCAATAAGAGATATACAAAAACAGAAAACAAAAGCAGAATGGAAATATGTGGAAGAATATTTTGAAAAAGAAGGTTTGCAAATGGAACTAATGATTTGCTTAGATGATGACAAATTTTCATTTGGGTATTTTATATATTGCAAACTAATGCAGACATGTGGAAACGGACTGTGGCAGATTGGCCCATCCCTAAACCTGACCTCACTGCGAGCCATCAAAGGAGCCTCTAAGCTGTGACACTGGAGGGCCAGGGAATCAGGCCTCGGACATACCGGCGTCTCGCTGCTGTAAGCGATGATCTCCAGGACTGAGTTCCTCTCGCAGGTGTCAATGCTGGACAGGTCGTAGAGCGACGAGTGAACGGGCCCATAAGCCCATTCTGTGAACTTCCGGGACAGGTGGCGACACTCCGGCTCCTTGATCTCCCGTCTGAGGATGTACGCAAAGACCTAGCCATGAGAACACAAGGAAAAGACCCACAGGGTCAGGCCCATCTAACCCGGCATCCTGTTCTCACCGTGGTCGTTATGGGATGCCCGCAAGCAGGACCTGGTGCAGCAGCAACTCTTCTTCCCACTTGTGATTCTCAGGAATAGAAATTCTGAGGCAGACTGCAGAGGGAGAACGTGGCTGTTGTGACCAGTAGCCTCCAGCACCCTTGTCCTCCATGTCTCGTCCTCTTTTAAAGCCATAGTTTAGCTATGCTCCGGGTGAAGAAGGGCTTTCTTTTCTCTGTCCTGTATATTTCAACACTCAGTTTCATGGGATGGCCCTGCTAAGTCCCACTATTGCGAGAGAGGGAGAAGAACTTTTCTCTATCTGCTTTCTCCACTCTGCAGATAATTTTATACACCTCCATCTTATCTCCTCCTGCTTGCCTTTTCTCTAAACTAAAGTGGCCCAGATGTGGTAAGCTTTCCTTTCCTTTCCTTTTTTCTTTTTTAAAGCTTTGCAAGAGAAGCTTGATTTGGTCTGCCAAGGTTTGAGAGATAACAAATGCAAGCTGAATTCGGAACACAAACCTCCCCAAATGGTAAGTCCTACACATAAAGTCTTTCCCTGGCTCCTTTCTTATAGGGATTTTTTCCCCCTTAGGATTTTTAAATCATAGAATTTTGAAGTTGGAAGGGAGCCCATGAATCATGTAGTCCAACTCCTTGCAGTGCAGGAATCACAGCTCACCTGTTTGTGAGTGTTTCTGCTGGAATTGTCCTGGGTTTGAGTCCCAGGAATTAAAAACTACAGAATTGAAGACTTCCTGTGAATCCCAAGTGCTGGTTGGGACAGGAGACTTCCTGTTGCCTCTCTGTATGATTTACTGTTTCCCCCTGGAACCAGATCATTCAGTCACTCTTGACTCAGAGGTGCCGCAGTCTCAGGCGACGGCTGCATCCCTTCGTGAGTTACAGTTCCTCATATGCCTCCTTCGAAACCAAACAGTGACCTCACTTAGGGCTGAGTACTACCGGGGCTGTTGTTTTTTTATATAGGCTTAAAAAAAACCTATTCTTGAGAACTAGAATGGAATGTTTTTAGTCAGAAAATGTATGCCAACGGAAGCTTGGGCGTCTCTGCCTTGCGACAACAAACAAGGCGGGGAGGGTACTGTTAGCACCATTCTGCAGATGCAGGAGCCCAGACTGAAAGAACAGTGGCTGGCTTAAGACCTCCAAGTGAGTGCAGGGTGAGTTTTGAGCCACCTGGGCACAAAATCAGTGGCATAGCATGAGTTGCCAGCGGCCAGGGCAAGATCAGTATTTTTACTCCCCAAGACAAATATTACGCCCCCTAACTGACACCTCCATGCAGCGCTGCTACTGCTGGACAGAGCTGCAGAGCAGCAGGGGGACGTGTGTATATGCCTCTTGGGGCTGCGGCATTGCCGTCACCATGAGTCTCACCGCCCCCTGCCTCCCCTGTTGGGTGGGGGATGCCACGTGGCTGAGAGATGCAAGGGCCCACCCTCTTCCAGCTCCTGCTTGGGGTGCTGCCCGGGTGAGGTGGGCGGGACAGAGAGCGCACGGCCCTCAACATTTTTGTTGCCCAGGGCAATTGCCCCGGTAGCCCCCCTCCCATGCTGTGCAACTGACAAAAGCAATCTAGCTCTGATCTCCAGATGGAATGCTGGTTGGTGTTGCCGAATAATAATAATAATAATAATAATAATAATAATAATAATAATAATAATAATAATAATAATAATAATAATTCATTATTTATAGCCCGCCCATCTGGCTGGGTTTCAACCCAGCCACTCTGGGTGGCTCCCGGTAGAATATTAAAAGCACAATAAAACATCAAACCTTAAAAACTTCCCTAAACAGGGCTGCCTTCAGATGTCAGATAGTCGTTTATTTCCTTGACATCTAATAGGAGGGCGTTTCACAGGGTGGGCGCCACTACCAAGAAGGCCCTCTGCCCACTTCCCTGTAGCTTCGCTTCTCACAGTGAGGGAACTGGCAGAAGGCTCTCGGAGCTGGACCTCAGTGTCCGGGCTGAACGATGGGGGTGGAGACGCTCCTTCAGGCCATTTAGGGCTTTAAAGGTCAGCACCAACACTTTGAATTGTGCTTGGAAACATACTGGGAGCCAATGTAGGTCTTTCAGAACCGGTGTTATATGGTCTCGGCGGCTGCTCGCAGTCACTAGTCTAGCTGCCGCATTCTGGATTAGTTGTCGTTTCCAGGTCACCTTCAAAGCTAGTCCCATGTGCCCTGCTGCATTGCAGTAGTCCAAGCGGGAGATAACCAGAGCATGCACCACTCTGGCGAGACAATCTGCGGGCAGGGAGGGTCTCAGCCTACATACCAGGTGGAGCTGGTAGACAGCTGCCCTGGACACAGAATTGACCTGTGCCTCCATGGACAGCTGTGAGTCCAAAATGACATCCAGGCTGCACACTGGGAATGAGTGTGCCTGTTCATTCCAACCTCTCTCACAAAGCAGCACACCCAACCTACCTGTATCTTCCCAGTCTTGGCTGCCAGGGTCAGCGGTGTCAGCCCCCTTCGGTTGGCGATATCTTCCAGCTTGAGGGTGGGGTTGAGCCTGGCTCCCAGGATGAGGATGTCGTTGTACATCTTGGTGACAAACTTGGTGTTGTCCTCCGTGTTGTCGGCGATCTCCACCAAAGCATGGAGGACGGTGTTGCCCATGGAATCCTGGGCGGCAATGTTGGCCGGGAGATAGGGGTTATCGAGAAGGTACTTCACGATGTTGAGCTGGTTTGTGCAGGCAGCCAAAGAGAGGGGCAGCTCACCTGGTGGGAACATCGATGGGCCATCAGAGTCACAAGAGGCGGGGGAGCAACCTATCCTGCCCTGGCTCCTGCCAGGTGGAGAACTCGAGCTCAGGTTGTGGTTTCTACCCAAAGCTTTAATGTTTGGATCCTCTTCCTCAGGCTCTCCTGACCCGGCTAGAAACCTTCCCAGCCCACGGGGTCCCTCCACGGGGGTCTTCTGTCAGCCTCTCCTCCTGGCTCGGCCAGCCCCCATCCAACTCAAGACCTACCTAGGACCCTTCCAAAGACAGCGCCTACCAAAATAAAACCCGGGCCTGCCGCTGATTTTCTGGAAGAACTCCCCGTGGGCTTTCGCGTGGACGTCGGCGCCGTTCCTGACCAGGAGGTCCACAAGGTACATGTTTCGTCTCTCGATGGCGATGTGCAGTGCGGTTTGGCCTGAAGAGGAGTCAGAACCATGAGCTGGAAGGTCTGCCTCCACCCTCTGCCCCCGTTGATAGCGCCATACACGTCTCACCACCCACGGCAATCGCACCCTCCTTACCCTTGTAGTAGCTGTCTGTGTACTCAGCATTCACAAACTCCTTCAGGTTGTCCGTCTTCTCCGCAATCTCCAGCAGGAGAGGGATGGTGTCGTTCCGGCCGTTGTGGAGGTTCAGCATGGCTTTCAACAAGCATGTCTTCCCAGTATCTGGTTCTGGGGGAGGAAACACACAAAATTCATGCATTTATACATACATTTATTGTGTGTATATTCCACCTTTCCTCCAAGGAGCGACAAAGAGGCATCCACAGCTCTCCTCCCATTTTTATCCTCACCACTAACCCTGCGAGGTAGGTAAGGCTGGGAGAGTGTGACTGGCCTATGATCACCCAGCAAGCTTCATGGCCAAGTGGGGATTTGAACTCTGGTTTCCCAGGTCCTAGTCCAGCACTCCATCGCTGCACCACCTTGGCAAGAACGGTGCAAAGGCACCCTTTAACTCTGGCATTTTGAGAAACGTTGGGGAAGATGTTAATTTAATGGGCTTTACCAATGGATCCTCTGACCTTACTGCTTAGAGGGGTATATGTGTGTGTGTGTGTGTGTGTGTGTGTGTAAGAAGAGAATGCCATCTGTGAGGCAATGGATAACTAAATGCTAGGATGTAGTATGCAAAACTAAGTTCACACACATGGTTACAACCAGAGCAGGTGGATAGCAAGGTGATGCCTTTATGGAGAAATGAAGTCTCTTTATAACATACTGGAGCAATAAAGAACAGAGATGTCCAACCAGTTGACCACGATTGACAGGTAGATCCCCCATGAGTTTGCGGTCGATTGCGGGACCATTATCGATCACTGGGTGAAAAAAGCTGTTGAATGAATCTCTCCGCCCCCCCTCTCTCTGTCCGTCTGTCGCGTCAAGTGTTCAGTTGTTTGGCGTCTGCTGCTGGCGTTTATAAGTGCGTATTTTTATCTTAGCTTTTTGGGGCATTTCCCCTTTTAAAAAGCTCAACAACTCTGGTCATTCCCCCCCTTAAAAAAGCTCAACAACTCTGGTGAATCCTCCCCTTCCACCCCCACCCCCACCCCGTACGCTCCTCCTCCCTCCAATGACAATGGGTAGGTCACTGCCCCTTTTTAATACTGAGAGTAGATCGCAGACTCTTGGGAGCTGGACGTGCCTGATTGTAAACCAATTTGCGTTACTAGGAACATTTTAACGTCGATCTGTTGTACTTGATTTTGCTATGGAAATTTGCCCTGATGTGTTGCGTCCTCGATATCCCTTTTGCTATTATTTTTGGCCTTCGTTATTGCATTTTGTTATGCTCCGTTTAAAAAAGGTAAATTAAAACCTGAAAATTGAAGGAGGTTGGACTAAGATGACCCTTTTGAGTCCTCTCCAACTCTTTCGATTCTATGATTCAGCCGGTGACCGAGGCAAAAGCAACCCCCAAGATAGCCCCATTCATTCCCCCCCTGTCCCGTTCCTCATTAAACCCCTCAGCCCAGCCAGGACGCAGGTGACGGACGGGCTGCTTATCTTTTTCCTCCCTGCAGTGACGGAGACCCTTTACACCCAGTAGCTGATCACTCCAACGCAGGAGCCAAGATCCAGGCAAAATGGGAGCAAGCAGTGGAGCTGCATAATGAGGGTACTTGTCTCCAGGTCTGGTGCCAGAAGATGGCCAGCTGGGGCTAGATGTGCCAAGACTCCCAAAACCAGCAGAGGGCGCCCTTGCCCTAACGTTTCCGCTCTGCAAAATGCACCCAAGGGGATCAGATGCAGCCTAAGAGAATCTTAGCTTGCATGTCCTTCCCGGTTCAAGGTTCAGAGCAAGGAGTCACAGAGGATGCCAGGCCCAAGATTTCCCGTGTGTGTGTGTAAATCCTGGAATCCGCACTGGACAGCAGAGGCCCAGTCAAAAAAAAATAGAGATTAGTTGTGAACTAGGCCTGTAAATACGGAGCTGGGAACCTCAGGCCTGAGTCCCAAATGCGGCCCTCCATACCTCTCTACCTGGCCCTCAGTGTTAAGTAGTGGGTGGACATAGCAGACGACACAGTGCTTTTCAAGCAGCTCTTGTTTATTCTCAGGCTGGAACAGAACTGAGCTGAAGGGCTCAGCAGCCAGCTTATATAGAACTCAGCTACAAAGCAACAGTAACAACTTTCTGTAGTTACCCAATCCCTGAACGTCACTTTTCAATCCCTCATTTGCATGTGCGGACCTGCCTGAGTGAAAACTGCAGCAGAATGAACTATACACACACACACACCCCTAGTGGCCCAGGGTGAGAACTTCAACACATAACACTCAGTCTCTGCTCAGGCCACACCCTTCATTGACTTTGCTCCAGCCCTTCCTTGAGTGTCTTTACTTAGCTGGAAATTTGTCCTGTGACAATCCCTCTTGCTTGGCTAGATGGATGATGGTGGTAGTGGTGTGTGTGTGTGTGTGTGGTCTGTGGCCCCTGGAAGGTTGCTTGGGAGGAAAAGTGGCCCTCAGGCCAGAAAAGCTTTTCCCCACTCACCCACTCATTGCTCCAAGTCTTACCCAGTGCCTTCCAAGGAAATATCCTCCACGCTCTAGAAATGGCTTTCGCGTCCCAAATCCCGGAAGGGAACAGCAGCACGATCCCCACTTACCTTTGAACTCCTCATCCGTCAGGTTTTTCAGAGTGTCCAGGAGGTAGGTGAGCAGGTCGTCCAGCTCGGTCGGATCCCCCTGGGCCACCGCGTCAAAGAGCCTCCTTCGGTCGTAGATCCTGAATGCTTTCTCGGGGCGCCCGCCCATGGGGGCTTCTCGGCGAGCCCCGCGATGGAGAAGTCTGCCACGAGGAAGGAGGGCTGTGGGTTACTGGCTCCTCCTGGAGAGCAATGGCTCAGCCCTCAAATATATCACTCTCCCCCCTTACACATGTACCACCATGGCAGCCTGAGGGCCACATTCACTTCTGGGTAACCTCCCAGGGGCCACATGCCTTTGCTGGGCAGAGCAACACATGATGCCAATTTTACCTTTGTCCGGTGGGCTGGTTTCTAGACACACACTCACACCTCCCTATGTGTGTGTGTGTGTGTGGGGGAGCTCAACAACTTTTGCATCCAGATTTTCACTTTTTGAAATATGGCAACCCTACCAGGGCCAGTTAAAGAGGCATTGAGGGCCTGAAGGTCTACAGGCTGACAGGCATAGTTAAGAGGCCTTAGTTTATTTTTTTGGCTGCTATTTTGTTCATGTTGGCAATGTTGCTTTATAAATCATATAGTTTTTTGTTTTGCTAACATCGTTTTGTGTCATACCCGATTCACAGGTGATTTGTTAATCGTTTGATATGATTTATGCTGTGTTCTATTCTGTTCTGTCAGTCAAACCTCGGCTCTCAAACGGCTACGTTTTTGAACGTTTCGGTCCCTGAACCCTGAAAACCCGGAAGTAAATGCTCCATTTTTCTAACGTTCCTCAGAACTCGAACGTCCGACGCGGCTTCTGCTCAAGTGCAAGAAGCTCGTGCAGCCGATCGGAAGCCGCGCCTCGGTTGTCAAACATTTCGGAAGCCGAGCAGTCTTCCGGAACGGATTACGTTTGACAACTGAGGTTTGACTGTAGTTTATGGTTTTGCAAGCTGCTTTGGGACTCCTTCAAATGAAAAGCAGCATAGAGCTATAATAAAACAGATCAGATAGAATCCTGAAAAGCCAGGAACAGACACCACCTTCGTGGTCTTTCTTCCTGCAACACCAAGTCACATGTTATTTTGGAAAGTGCGAATGACGTAACTTCATTTTGAAATCTGAACCGAATTGGAGTTCTTCTCCCTCCCTAGTTTTGCTGCAGAGGGGGGTTAAGGACAGGGCATCTTAGATCCCCAAGCGTAACTCAAAAGGCCCCCAGGGGACCCACTCACTTTGGAGAGTAGTTGCCACACCTCCCTCGCTCCAAGCTGAGGCTGAACTTCAGGATGGGGCTGGACACCATGTGGTCCATCTGGTAGAAGGAATCCATGGGAGCCGTGTCCTTGTCTCCATCCCCAAGCCCGAACCGCGCCCGCCTGGCGAAGATGCTGTGCTTGTTCGACCTGTTGCTGCCGGGCGTGCCTGAGCCGGACTCCTCGTTTTCCAAGTGGTCGTCCATCGATTCCGAATCCTCCTGGTCGGAGCTCCCCAGCTTCCGCATCTTCCCCAGGATTCCAGACATGTTCCGGAGAACGAGGGTGGGGGAAGGGGTTCCGAATCTCCCTGAAAGCTAAGGAAAACAAACAAACAAACAAACAGGAAACTAGGAAGAGCCTGCTGGATCAGGCCCGCATCAGCCATCTAAGCTGCAAGCAGGATCTGAGCACAAGAGCTCTTTCCCCGCTTCCTGCAGTTTCAAGCAACTGGCATTTAGAAGCCCCACTGCTTCCGACTGCAGAGGCAGAACAACAGCCGTCATGACTTAGCAGCCACTGACAGCCTTCTCTTCCTTGAATTTTTCTGTTCTTCTTTTAAAGACATCCAGGTTAGTGGCCATCACTGTCTCCTGCAGAAGAGAGTTCCGTAGTTCATACGCTGCGTGAAGAAGGGCTTTCTTTTATCACGAGTTCTAGCATTAGGGGAGAGGGAGAATTATTTTCTCCTCAACCTACTTCCTCCATACCATGCAAAAGTTTTATAAACTCCTTTCCATGCTGCCTTTTCTTACTTGCCTTTCCCCCAAACTAAAAGTTTCCAAACGCTCCAATCTTTCCTCACAGGGCAGCGGCGCCACCCTTCCTTTTCTGAATCTTTACCAACCCTGCAATATCCTTTTCCAGCCGACCAGGACTGTCCACATCACTCCGAATGCGGTTGCACCAGAGATTTGTGTCAAGGGATTATGGTACCGCATTTCCAGTTCCTTTCCTAATGATCCCTAGCGTGGGATTTGCTTTTTTCCCACAGCTGCCACAAACTGTGCTGTGTGAAGGAAGACCTTGCTTTTATTTTAATTTATTTAGAGCTTTTGTACCCTCCTCTTCAGCAAAAACGCTTCCCAGAGCGGCTTACACACAATATTTTCTCTCTCCTGCATCTTCCAACGTTGAGCTTCAGTAGATTACCCCAAGTTCTAGTATTCATTAGAGTATTTACCTTCTCCCCACCATGCATATTAATCTTCTACACCTCTGTCATATGCAGAGATTTGGACTAGATTATCCTTGTGATCCCCTCAAAGTCTTTGAATATTTGTGTGTGTGTGTGTCCCTTTACTCACCTTTAAAAAAAATAAAAAAATCAAAAGCCCCAAATGTTGTACCCTGTCTTCAGGAGAGAGTTGCTGCAGCCCTCACAATAATTTCAGTTCATGTTTTCTGAACTTTTCCCAGCTCGTAACAATATCCTTTTGGAAGGTGAGGTGACCAGAACTGCACACAGTATTCCAAGTGTGGTCTTCCTGCATGTGCTAAGTATGACCTACAACAACTCTAAGGTAGGCTTAATTAATTAATTAATTAATTATATGGCTATTTATGTATGCCACTACTGCGGCTCGTGTTTGGTTAGCCCAAAAATGGAAAACGAGGGAAGTCCCAACCAAAGAAGAATGGCAACTTAAACTGATGGGATATGCGCAGCTTGCAGACCTATCGGATAACAGAACAAGAACACCATATGTTTAAAGAAGATTGGAAAATGTTTATTGAACACATGTAGTAAAATTGTGTATATCTGAAAACGTGGGCGGCATTAAGGTAAATTCAACAGTGTAAATACGTTTTGATGGATGTTATAATGGAATACAGAACGATTTAGTTTATATAAAATATGCAGGCATTTATGATATGCAAAATATACTATGAAAAGAGAAGAAGGGAAGTCATTGATATTTTAAGGTTGTTTAAGTGAATATTTTAAAATGTAAAACATAAATTTACTAATAATAATAATTTGGGTGTTTTTTTACCATTGTAACTCAAAGTGACTTACAGTATAAACGAACACATCCAACAAGACCAGCATAAAGCATGAAGGAATCTAAAAGACAATTCTATTTTCAAAAAGCTGAATTAAAACATCCCAAGCACTCAAGAATGCTATAGATAACCTGGTGAAAAAAGAAGTGGTTTTGCCTGGTGCTTAAAGATACTATAATCCCCAGTACTGCAGGTTGGTGTGAAGTTGCTGGGTAAGGAACTGAGAATAGTAATAATACTGTAATAACAGTATTGGGACGGTGCAGCTGATGGTAGCAACCGATGGAAGTCAAAAGGACAAATCCAAACTGGACTTCATGAGCACTGCATGTGCAGCAAGCAAACGAACACCCATAGCTCAGTGGCAGAACACCTGTGTTCAGAACCATGAGGACTAGAATCCAGATTTATTTTTAGGGGAAGAGCTGTAGCTGTGACAGAACACCTGCTTTGCATGCAGAAGGCCCCAGGTTCGATCCACGGCACCTCCGGGTAAGGCTGAGACCTTGTAGAGCTTCTGCCACAGAGCTAGATGGACCAATCGCCTCTCTCTCTATAAAACAGCTTCTGTAGATCCTATTTAAATCAGCCTGTGATTCACAACCATGAGGACTAGAACCTTGATTAATTTTAGGGGGAATAGCTGTAGCTCTGAGTCAGAGAGCCTGCTTTGCATGCAGAAGGTCCGTGGTCCAAATTCCAACCCAGGGATAATGCTGCTTGCCCAAAACCCTGCAGAGATGCTGCTAGTCAGCGCAGACAGAACTGACCTATATGCACCCCACGGTCTGACTCTGTATAAAGCAGCTTCCAGCGTTCCTAGTAAAGTAAATCGCAGAACTTACAGCTCCTGAAAGGGTCCTTCTTCTGCAACTGGATTCTCGTCTCAGCAAACTTTTCGCGTCCTGCAAGAGCGTCTGAAGCCAAACCGCTTCTTTTTAGGCGTTGGCTGGAAGGGTGAGAGATATCAGGTGCCTTTTTCTCTCTTTGCTTGTCGATTGGCGGTTTTAATAAGCAGGCGGCTGTGATGTGGAGCGCAAACCCGGAATTGAGTGATATAATAATAATGGAGAAATCGGCCCGTGAAGCCGGAGTGATTGCTACTCCCAGGAGACCTCCAGAGGCTTTTTGCAAACAAACAAATCAAATAAATCTTTGCTCGGGATTTTATTCCCCACTCCTCGCTCCCCGCACACTTACAGTTTAGTGGCAGACATTTCACATTTCCTGAGACAAGAGGAAAAAAATACATTTAAATTGCAGCCATCACCTGGGGCTCGAATAGTCACAGGCTTCTGCACAACCACACTCCTTTGTAGTCTACTTATCCATTCTTTGCTTTGCCTACTTTTGCCTCTGGCCTCCAGAAGGCTGTGCAGAAGTAAAAGTGGCCGCTGGTCTGAAAAGTGTTCCCCACCTGTAGTATACAGGACTGAGCGACCATTAAAATCTGATACTTTGCTAGGAGCTAGAGGGAGCTGCATCCTACCATTGGACCCAGTATTGCCCACACTGACTGGCAGTGTGGCTCTCCAGGGTTTCAGGCAGGGGACATTACCAGCCCCTACCAGGAGAGGCCAGCCAGGGATCGAACCCGAGACCCCTTCTGAACCTGGGACCTCTATCACTAAGCTACAGCTCTTCTGCTAAAAAATAAAGCAAGATTCTAGTCCTCGTGGTTCTGAACTAAAGGCTGACTGAACAGGAACATAGGAAGCTGCCTTCTACTGAACCAGATCACCTAACTCAGTATACAGTCTACAGTAACTGGCAGAAGCTTTCCAAAATTTTAGGCAGGGGGGGGCCTTCTTTCCCAGCCCCACCTGGAGACATTAAGGGTGGAATCTGGGACGTTCCTCATGCACAGCACATGCTCTGCCACTGAGCCAGAGTTCTTCCCTTCAAAGGAGGGGAAAAAATGGGTCCGTTTAGACTCTGATCTCATCTTCCCATTTGCATGCATCTTTGACGGCCCAGCCCCACTGATGCAGCCAGACTGGTGTCTCGGTTGTTTCCTTCGAGGCAGGCCATGCTTCCAAAGAGCCCTCTGCGGAATAAGTAACTTAAAAAGAAAATGTGAATGAGAAAAAAACGACAGAGAGCAGAAATGATAATGGCAGCAATAAAGAAGCAACGGAAATGCACCATTTGTCGCAAAGCTCTCTTGATGGAAGGCTCAAATTGGTGTAGGGGAGGGGGGGAGGGCGTTGGTGACCTGTGCTTTTAAAGGAGAGCTTCAGTACTACCGATGTATTTTCACACAGGAAAGCTACCTTGCCGTGAATCAAACCACTGATCTATCTGGCACAGCATTACTCTGCTCCAGTGTGGTGTAGTGGTTAAGAGTGGTGGAGTCATAATCTGGTGAACCAGGTTCGCGTCTCCACTCCTCCACATGCAGCTGCTGGGTGACCTTGGGCCTGTCTCACTTCTTTGAAGTCTCTCAGCCCCACTCACCTCACAGTGTGTTTGTTGTGGGGGAGGAAGGGAAAGGAGAATGTTAGCTGCTTTGAGACTCCTTCGGGTAGTGATATCAAATCCAAACTCCAGGATGGGGAATCTTTTTGTGTCCGAGGACCACGTCCCCATCTGAGCAGCCCTCTGGGGTCCACGTGCCAGTGGTGGGCAGAGCAGTGAATGCCACTGTCACCTTTGTACACCTGGCTAGTTTCTACAACAACCCCCACCTCCCTCTATCCTCCATCCTGGCAAGTAAGGAGGGCATTATCAGAGGGCAAGGACGTATTTCTAGTTTTTTTTTTGGGGGGGAGAGGAAGTTTAAGAGTTAATAGCAGAGATGGTGGGGTGTGTTGCTTGGGGGAGGAGGGGTGTGGTCTAGGGGGGAGTCCCAAGGTCCCAACCCCCTCTTTAACTCTTAAAAGTGTTCCCGTTGTATTTTCCAATGTGTGTGGTGCTTCTCCGGTTTGATTCCCTTAGAGATAAAACAAGCGCAACCCTGTGGACGCTGCATTTGATAAATATATCGAAAATACAAAACTGGCACCTGCTCATTTAGGACATTTCGGGCAGCCTCTTACACCTAGAACTGTTTCCGTATGTTGGCGTATTCATGGACCCCCTTGAAAATCGCTGAGGGTCTCAGAGCCAGACCTTTTGGTGAAAACCTTTCTCACTTCAGTCCTGACATTTACATACACATGGTGCTGTATTTTGACAACCCACCGCTGAAAAGGCTACTTTTAAATGTTTAGGCTTAGATTAGTAAATTGCATCACTGATGCGCTGAGAAAACCACGAGTCTCTCCCTGGGATGGAGCAATTTGATTCGGTGTGTGTTTATTGCAAAAATCAATCAAACCCGCACTTTCTGGAATGGCATGAGAACCGAAACACAGCTATGCTTCAAAATTTGCACGTATCCAAATGCCATCCAAACTGGAGGGCTACAGGTGCCCCATCCCTGAGTTATTAAAAGACGCAGCTTCCCTCTGGTCCACCTGACTGCTCCCTGCCCCCATATTGTAGCTCCAAGCCCCCTTTTCCCTCCCCACTTGGAGAGACACGAGCGAGTGCAGGTGGCCCAGCGAGTTTTCTTATTCCTGTTGCACTGAGACATCTTCAGCCACTACGAAGTAGAAATGCTTCTCGCATGCAAGGGGGGGGTTTTCCTCTTCAGTATGGGAAACCCCTCCCCAAAAGATACCGAAGGCAAGAGGAATAACAAACCCGGTGTGTGTGTGTGGGTGTGTTCTCCACCTCCCAGATTTAATTCTGGAATGTACTGCTGCACTGGGTTTTGAACCACCCCAAAGATCTGCAAAAGGAAGGAAATCTCCCAAAGGCCCATGGCTGCCATCACAGGCGCCAACCGAGAGTCCGGCGAGATCTGAAGGCATCACTTCCCCGTCCCTATAACAGAATAGCAGATGACTGCAAAAACATCGAGGAATAAATATTTGGTTCCTTTTAGCAATGGAAACACAGAATGGCCTGTGTTTGAGGGGAGGGGGTACAGAATGGGCAACGAAAGTCTCTCCCCCCACCCACCTTTTCAGTGGTGCCTGAGGCCTGCATTAATCCCTCTACTGCCAGGGATGTGAGGGGAGCAGATAGCTCCAGGAAGGATCTGATCTTCGGGTAGACAGATGGGATCATTAGGAATCCACTGCATTTTTATTCCAGGATAGTGGCTGCCTTCTCTCTTGCCTTCCCTTCCTCCCTCTGCCCCGCAACATTTGGCCCCCTATGTGTTCACGAACCCTCTTTACGGAGGAAATGCTTTCTTGCAGCCCCAAGGTCACTTCCTGCGCAGCATCGCCAAGGCGGCGCCCACGGCTGCATCCACATTTCCCCCGTAGACCACAGGAAATGGGTAGGCCTTCTCCACTTCCTGACGCATCACCTCGTTTTTGCTCAGGGCGCTCCCGCTGGCCAGGATCCGCGTGACCCCGGCTTCCTTCAGGAGCTGGGAAGGCAGCATGGAGTGTAGGTTCTGGACCACGCCGTGGCACAGCGCCCGAGTGACGTGGCCCAGGGAGAGGTCAGAGGCCGCAATCCCAATCACAGAGGCCAACCTCTCCGGCATGTGCCTCTCTCCAAAGATGGTGGGGCAGATGTTGAGGTCGGTGTCCGGTTGGGCCAAGGCAGCGCTGATTATACGCGGGTAGAGATCCGATTCTGGGACTTGGAGTCCTGCAGAAGGAGATTAAAAGGGTTGGGGGAGGAAGGCTGATGAAATGACTGAAAGGGGGAGGGAGAAAAAGAGGTCCCCGTCTTATCCCTTCCTTTACCCAGCTCAGCCATCCAGCGCACGAGCATGTTCACGAATGTCGCCACCACGTTGCCGCCGTTGAGGGAAGCAGCCACCACCAGGTAGGTGTTGTTGAAATACGGGTAGTAGGCCAACGGGGAACGAGGGTTCGGGGAATCACCCGGCTGGAAGCCCAAAGGCATCAGGACGGTGAGCTGCGCAGAAGTACTGATGTTGAGGACTAGGAGGATGGAGAGGAAAGCAAGAGTTGGAAAATACCCGGTGGGCTTAAATCCTGCTTAAAGAGGTATGTAACACTGGCCTTCAATGGGTGAGTCTGGACCCACAAGGGAGCTTCAACTGGGGTCCTTCTGCATGTCCCCTGAAACTCCCTGGAGGGACAGTTACAGGTGGGTAGCCGTGTTGGTCTGCCATAGTCGAAACAAAATAGAAAATTCTTTCCAGTAGCACCTTAGAGACCAATTGAGTTTGTTCTTGGTATGAGCTTTCGTGTGCATGCACACGAAAGCTCATACCAAGAACAAACTCAGTTGGTCTCTAAGGTGCTACTGGAAAGAATTTTCTATTTTGTTTCGTCCCTGGAGGGAGGGAGGGGAACCTCCATCAGAAACCCCTTGCCCCCGAACTGGGCCAGCTGATCATTATTGCAACTACTGTATAGAAATGGGTGCCTGTGTTTTCATTTTCCTCCTCCTTCCCTCTCCCTTTTTGCTTGCATCTCATGTTTTTTTTAAGATTGTAAATCTGAGGGTAGGGACTGTCTTGTTTGACTGTATGTAAGCTGCTCCGAGAGCCTTTTCTGCTAAAGAGCAGGTACAGCTGCTCCAAATAAATTATTTCCAGAAGGCTTTGGGGATGGGGGTGGGGGAAGAGGGGCTGCTTTGTGCCCCTTACCTGCATTTGCGCTGTCGGTCATGCAGGAGTACACCGAGCACTGGAAGTCCCCCAATGCGGCCCCGACTTCCGTCCCCTTTGGTATCTGGTGCCACATGTAGGCGGTCTCCCCTGCCAGTTCTCCGGGCTGGACCACTTCAGGAAGCAGGTGGACGGGGAAGTGGGACTCTTTAAGGCTGAAACCAGAGGCAGAGGTCAATGGGGAGCCGTCCGTGTTGGAAGGAGAAGGGCCCGGCTACTGGACATGCTTGGAGGGGAGGGGGAAGGAGGAATCTTAAGCTAACCCAGCCGTGCAGATTACAGTTGCATCAACTCACTGCTCAAATTATGGGGGAGAAGGTAGAAGGGGAGGCCCATGGTGGAAGCCAGAAACCAGGGAAGTTAGGAACCTCAAGCCTAGGAAGCAAATGCGGCCCTCGGTGCCTCTCTTTCCGGCCCTCAAACCTCTCCCCTGGCAACACCTTCACCAGGCCTGCTTTGTATCGTCACTGAGGATTTTTGCTAAGCTGGGAAATGTCCTTGACCTCTGTTAATGCCTCTTCCTTGCTTTTGATGGAGAATAGAAACGCTAAAATTTCCATTTGTTGCTTCGTCCGCCTTTGCCTCTGGCCAAGCCCACCACTGGCAGTGCGGCCCCTGGGAGGTTTCACAGATGGGAATGTGGCCCCTGGGCTGGGGCGATGGGAGTTGGGAGGCCAACAATATCTGGAAGGTCACGGCTTCCCTGCAGAGGGTTCCAGATCAGCTTTCCTTGTCAACAGCAGCGCAAGTCTAGAAACGCCCGCCCACGTTCCCCAGCAATATGGGGCTGATTATCCTGGCAGCTACCTTGCAGGGCTGTTGTTAAGAGAACATATGGGTGGTACTTAAAAAAACATGCACAGACATGCTAGATAAATCAGGATGAGCTACTGCCCTTAAAAAGTAGAGTGCTGTGTGTGAACACACCGCTCCAAGGGTTAACCCTTCAGAAAGTTTAAAACACACACAAGCAGTTAGACCCAACAAGCACCCCTACCCTGTCACGGTCATCACACGCCGCTGTTGCCACACCTGGTTAGCCCTGAAAACACACACACACACACAAGCCAAACCCAAGTTGTCCACAACCTTGAGTCGGATTTAGGAAGCGGATTTTATCTTCCCTGGCAGGGTTGTGCATGTGAGAACCTTCCCATCGGGGAGTCAGCTGGAGGCCTCAGGCGCCTGTCCCTGAAAAGAGCAAACCGGGCCACTTCAAACAGCAGCTAGCACAGCTTTTCTGGGTGGAGGGGGAATGACATGTTTTCAGTCCGTCAAGGGGTTGGATTTTTTAAAAATGAAAGGCATTTTTGGTTTTCTTAAGAGAGATTGCCCCTGACTCACTTACAATATAAAATAAAATTGAACTGGTGGGTGGGGCTGGGGGCGGTGGAATCTAAGGAAAGACATTCCCCCTTCTCTCATATCCCAACACACAGAATCGAAAAATGAAATAATGATTCTCCCCCCATTCAAAATAGTGGCCCCATCTGAGTCCACAGTGCTAACTTACATGTCCATATTCCAGCTTTTGCTTGTGGTGTTGAAGTAGCCCCAGCTGGCCGCGTTCTGGACAGACATCTGTGGCCTTTCCTGGCCACACAGCATGGACACAACGTAGTCTTGGATGGTTCCGGCAGCATCGTAATGCTTCAGGAAATCTGGGCTGCCCAATAAACGTACAAACAAAAAATTGATGAACCTGGGCACCCGCTGGTTAATACACCTTTTCATTTGTGACTGACTCTGGGTGGGAAAAATGACTTGTACACAGTGAAAGAGAACTCTCTCTTCCTCCAAGAAACTCAAAGCATTTATTTCCCTACCCAAAAAAGACATTTATGATCCACAGAACAGCCCCGTGAAGTAGGTTAGGCCAAGAGAGCGAATGTGCAACTGACTCAAGGCCGCCCCGTGAACTTTCTTGGTCTGAGTCCCAACGCTGAACCAAACTGCTTCTCCCCCATGACTGAACCCACCAGGAAGGCCACCCTGGCCTCTGGCTGCAAATAAATCACCACAGAATCGCAGGCGGCAAAGCAAGATGCAGGATCTGAAGCAGGGAGGGCAGCAGTACCTGTTTTTCAAGTACCAGTAGATTGTGGCGCAGCCGAAGCCCGTGGCCACGCTGAGGTGCGACTGCGGCTGAGGCAGCGAGGACAGGAAGGGGCTGCTGCAGCGGCCATCTTGCCATGTGATCAGGTGACTGACCTCTTCAGGCTCAAACCTCTGCCCGTGACCGCTTGCGATCCACTTGCAACCTGGAACGGGAAAAGAGAGCTGGTGAAGGAGGACCCCATTAGCCTGGTGCAGCTCATTCAAAGCGACCTAGACCATCCTGAGACGTGTTTATCCATCAGTGCCTCCTCCAAAAGCACCGTGGTTGTCTGCACAGACACAAGGACCCCCCACCCTTTATTTTCAATGAAGTGCGGGGGGGGGGGAACCTGGGGCGTTCCATTTGCCCCCAGGTTAGCAGAATGATTCCCTGTCTTCCTCCCCAGACAACACTGTCCCAATAAACTCTTCCATTCTGCAAATTCCAAGCACTGAGGCTTGCAAAGTCCATTGCTGAAATATAGTGACTTGCATCTCAAGAATCTTGAGAGGGATGGGTGGAAAGCAGAGCCGTTTTGTTGGCTCTGCAGAGAAACCAGCTCCTCTGGGCTTCTCCAGCGGTCAACAGACAATACATATTCCATCATGTTGTGGCACAGGTAAATGAGAAGCAAGGTCCCTCCATTGGCTCAGCTGAGAGACCAGCTCCATTGGGTTCCTCCCCTCTCTGAACAGTTTCCATACCAGCTGGTCATTGCGAGAACTGCATGAACTTTAGAACTGGTGCCTAGCCCTCACACACATTGTGATTCATGATATATTGCCAGCTCAAATATTATGAAACGGTTATCACGATGTGAACTTCAAACCAGTTTGGGACAGTATATCACCCAATCCTACTGGTTGGCAGCAGCTCTCCAGGGTTCCAGACAGGCTTCTTTCCCAGTCCTATCTGGAGACCCCAGGGATCGAACCAGGGACCTTCTACATGCAAAGCAGATGTTCAAATCCTGAGCTGCGGCCCTCCCCTGCGCACAAAACCAACCCACAGGTATAATGGTGTTAAGGGTAATCCTCTTCTTCTACATAGCCTGAATTCCCCCCCCCCCCCCCCCGGAAGAGGCTTAGCTCTTCAGACATTTGATAAATGAAGATTAAAACCACAGAAAAGCAAAAAAAAGAAAAGAAAATCTACCTCGTTTCTTTCTTTTGTTTTCCTTTTAAAAAGTTGCTTTCAACCATGCTGGGTTGTCCCTCCCTTCCCATTTATCTCTTCCTAACATGAAAAAACGGGCTCTTTGAAAGGACATTAATGGTAATCAGTTAAAAACAAAACAAAAAGATAAAAACCATCATTTGCAGCGAAGATGATGTGATTTTGGCTAATCCACTCAGGAGGAGGGAGAGAGAGAGAGATTGCATCCATTTACATTTGGGCAAGGGGTCAAAACCAAACATTCATGGCTTTGGAGAAAGACAAAAATTAAGCGTTTCCATTCAAAAGCACACACAAATAGTGACCTCCAAATTTTATTTTATCTTACGCCCGCCACCCACAGGAAATCTGGAAAATGGAGCAAGTTTGTCTGTCAACCTAATAACCATTTCTGATTACTTTAGCATTCCAGGAATAAAATTGCATGGGAACCCTGCTAGGCCATTAAAGACCACATTCATCTCTGACAAGAAGCAGCTAATTCTTTCAGGAAATCAGTCCCCACGACCCGCAATGCCTTTCTGAGGGGGGAGAGACTTTCTGCAGGCAATGGCTTCTCCACCTCCCAGACCATGAGTTTGAGAACAGCACAAGCAGCTGGGAAGAGAGGAGTTCAGGAATAGTTTTATAAGTTGGTATCTGAAGAAGTGTGCATGCACACCAAAGCTCATACCAAGAACAAACTTAGTTGGTCTCTAAGGTGCTACTGGAAAGAATTTTTTTTTTATAAGTTGTGTCCTTGTTTCTCAGTTTGGTCCTTTTACATGGTTTTGTACGTTTTCTGGCATTTTATGCATTGTGATTTGCTGTTATTTTATTGATCATAGATTAATAATTTATTGTAACTGATAAGTGTAAACTGTTTATTATTTGCTGGCGCTTAATTGTACTGTTTACTATTGGATTCTAATGGATTCTTGAATATTGCTTTATTTGACAAAAGTTCTTTATTTTAAAGTTACTGTGACTTTTTATATAGGATCTGATTGTTACTATTAATCTTTGATTTTTTAAAATTATTATTATTATTATTGTTGTTGTTGTTGTTGTTGTTGTTGTTGTTGGAGGCCGCCCAGAGTGGCTGGAGCAACCCAGGCAGATTAATAAAAAATGTTATATTACTATTATGGTTCCTCTGGGGAATATTTTTCAGTCTGAGGGCCACATGCCCTTCTGGGATGCTTTCCGGGGGCCAGGTACCAGTGCTGGGAGGGGCCACAGGCAAAAATGGGCGGAGTGGCAGGCTTGCTTCTTCACACACCCCTCTGTCTAGGCAAGCAAGAGACATTATCAGAGTTCAAGGATGCATTTCCAGCCAGGCTAATGCACTAAAGGAAGATGCAAAGCTAGACCAGTAAGGTGCTTGGTTGCAAAGGGTGTGTGGCCCAGGGAGAGTCCCACGGGCTGGAATGAGAGGCCTGATGAGCCACATTTGCCCCCTGGGCGCCTGAGGTTCTCATCCCCTGATTTACACTATCATTGCTAACAGCCCTTAACCTCCCCTCTGTGAATTTCTCCAGTGCTTCTTAATGGTATCTTGGCCATGACTTTGAGAGGGGAAAAGAACAGAGAACATGTACAGAACACACACATTCACATATGTCAGGCATGTCCAACAGGTAGATCGTGATCTACTGGTAGATCACTGGATGTCTGCAGTAGATCACTGGTAGATCATTGGTTCCTCCCAAAGAAGCTGAACAACTGTGGCTCCCATTAAAAAAAGCTCAACATTTTACCCCCTCCCTGAAAAAACTCAACAACTTTGACCTGAAGCCCCCAAAAGGGGGAAGACCACTGCCAGTTTTAACTCTATGAGTAGATCACAGTCTCCTGGGAGTTGGCCACCCCTGACATATGTGAATACCAACAGTGTAAGGAAAGTCCTGAATCTCTTTGCTTTTATTCATTGAAACACAATCTTTGATTCAATCTGCCTGGGGGTGGGTGGGTTTTTTTTGCCTGCACCATGGTATTGGAATCTGGGGAGATATTAGGCTTGAAAATGTTAAGTTTTGTTTCTTTTTTTTAATGCTTGCATTTTTAAATAGGATGCCACCACACAAGTGTTGAGGAAGAAGTGGTGCTGGATTTGGGAAGGTAAAAGGTAAAGGTAAAGGGACCCCTGACCATTAGGTCCAGTCGTGGACAACTCTGGGGTTGCGGCGCTCATCTCACTTTATTGGCCAAGGGAGCCGGCGTACAGCTTCCGGGTCATGCGGCCAGCATGAATAAGCCGCTTCTGGCGAACCAGAGCAGCGCACAGAAATGTCGTTTACCTTCCCACTGGAGCGGTACCTATTTATCTACTTGCACTTTTGACGTGCTTTCGAACTGCTAGGTGGGCAGGAGCTGGGGCCGAGCAACGGGAGCTCACCCCGTCGCGGGGATTCGAACCTCCGACCTTCTGATCAGCAAGCCCTAGGCTCTGTGGTTTAACCCACAGCGCCACCCACGCTGTGAAGGTAAGATTCTGCAAATCAGCTCTCTCACCTTGACCCGTTTTCCAAAACACGACCCCGTGCATTTGTCCGGAAACGCCAATGCGGCAAACCCTTCCCAGGAGTTGCTGGGGGAGACCGGCGAGACAGTCATTCAAGGCAGCGACAATTTTGCGGACATCTTGCTCGTTCCTCTACATGAGCAGAGAGAGAGAAAGTCCACAGGGAATGAAGCTTGGAAGCAGTTTTACCTGCTTTCTGTGATAGCAAAGCAGCTCCCATCTTGGCATGCCAGATTTATTTTAGAAGAGGTGCTCTGTCAGTTGGATCAACTGCTGTTGAATGTAGAGGAGCTCTAGCAGGGGGAGAAGTGTGGCAACCTAAGTCCACAGCCTCCTCTGAACCCCAATGGACTTGGGGACGGCCATAGCTCAGTGGCAGAGCATCTGCTTTGCAGGCAGAAGGTACCGGGTTCAATCCTGGCCTCTCCAGCCACGGGTGGGAAGACTCCCTACCTGAATCCATGGAGAGCCAATATACCAGCCAATGTAGATTACACTGAGCTAGATGGAGTAATGGTCTGGTTCAGTATAAGGCAGCTTCCAATGTTCTTGAGAACGCAACACTGGATCAAACCAAATGTCCCTCTGATCCACCTTGCTAGATCGGACCAAAGGTCGATTTAGTCTAGCCTCCTGTGCTCCACCACAGCCTACAGGACACTTTAGGGAAGCCCACAATGTGCTGCTGGTATTCAAAGGTAGACTGCTCCTGCACCTGAAGGTTCCATGGGCCACTCCAGACAAATAACCACCCAATTGATTTCCATTAATTTATCTCATCCTCTTTCACCTGTGGCCCGGCATTGGGGCTCTCCACCTGAGCCCGGGTTTCCCTGGTGCAGCTTGCGATCACGGTGGGTCCCTGCTCCATCTCTTGCAGCAGGATGGTTTTCACCGATGTAGTGCCCAAGTCGATCCCCAGGACGCAGGCCGCCATGGCAGGATTCAAACCCTTGTCTTGAATTTTGGGAGGCATCTTCCTTATACAAAACCTGGGTCACTGCAGGGAAGGAAAGGGGTGGTTTTGATGCTGTACAAGAATGCAGAGCTATAGTCTATTAGCTGACATTGAGTAAGCCCAACTGATCAACGCAGCTTACTCCTGAGTAAACATTTATTGAATGGTGCCATCAGCTATGCTATTTCTATTTATTTAATGCACAGTAACAGACCTGTATCCTTCCTTGCTTGCGCGAGAGGCAGTTTACAACGAAGCCAATAAAATAATGTAAGAATAGAACTAATCAAAATGCAATTTAGAGGGAGGAAAACAGGCAGGTAAATCAATGCAAAGGAGACTAAACGCTTGCCACTGCTAACAACCCCTCCAACCTTAAAGTGGGGGCAGTGTTAAGACGATGGGGCTAAAATACGAAGTAAAAAAGCAGATCATAGGAGCAGAATTGGGCTGAAGAAAGTGAACTTTGGACCAATGTCGGAGAGGTGCGCGCCACACCAAAGATGGCGACCTCAGGACGCGACCGCCATCTTGGGTGTGTCGTTCCCCTTCCTGTGCTCGATGTGGGTACGATTTTTACGAAGGGAAGTACCGCCATCTTGGGCGTGTCAGCTGCCTTCTTCCAGACCCGCTTTACTTCCTCACTAGGGACCTTCCCCAAGCTTACTTTCTTTACAGGTGACCTCAAATCACTACTTCACCTGAGAGGGCGGGAAAGAGAAACACACAAAAAGATTTCCCAAGCCAGGAAGGAGAGAGGGGGCGGGGAGAGAGCGGGGACTTTGCCGCACCCAAGATGGCCGCCGAGCGAGAGAGGAAGGCCGGAGGCGCGGCCGGCCATTATATAAGGCCCGTCTCCTTGGTGACGACGTGAAACGCCTCCGTGGGAGCAACGCCGAGGAGGGGAAAGACGGCAGTCGCGGGAACCGCTAGGCAGGAGGAGACGCCGCTCCCCGCCCCGCTGCGGTGAGTTATGGGGCCGCTGTGAGGATTGCGCGGCGGCCTTTTAAGTTTATTTCTGGGAGGGGGGGAATCAGACCGAGGAGGACTTCGACTCCCAGTGTGCATTGCGGTGCGCTGCCGCCGGCATAGGGAAGCCTCGGGTGCCGTGTTGCATGGCGGGGCTTGTAGTCTATAACAGCGGTGTTTTCCCTTCAGCTGTATACAGGCGCCCTTTAACTTTTAAAATTGGGGCGCTTTGGGCTGGGAAGGGGATTGTTTGTGAGAGAGAGAAGTGTCTCCCTTTCATTCCTCCTCTCCTCCTTCTCTCAGCACCCTATGGCCACAGGGGGCATGACACCCCAATCCCCACCCAAGGGTGCCCGCACCATTGAGACCCTTCAAAACTTTACTCTCGCCTTCCCCCAAAAACAGGGAACCAGGGAAGTCGGGGCGCCTCTGGGCATATGCTTTGCTGTGAAACAGTGAAGCAAGGGTCCGAGAGCCCCTCTGAGCACGTACAGAGTCCAGTCCAAACGGCCACACCCAGCTCATGTTTTCAACGTCTCGCTTCTAAACCTGCCCTTCCTTACTTGGATTTTAAGCCATACTGGTATTTTTTAAAATGCTCGGGGTCGGGGTGGAGTGGGGAATCTGCATTGAAACAGTACAGTCGCTGGACGCTGAGGTGGTTGGCAGTGGGTGGTCTTGATAATGATAAAATGATGATGATAATAAGAGTTTCTCCTGCTCACTTCTGCTTTTGATGCGATTCAAAATTTGGTCAAGCAATCATTTTTTTATGCTGGAACTTTTTCTTTTATTCTGTTTGCAGTATAACTTTGCCCATGAGGGTGTTGTTGTTTTTTAAAGCAAAGGTTAAATAATAATAATGATTATTCCTATTATCATTATCATCTTCATCCCACCCATCTGGCTGGGTTTCCCCAGCCACTCTGGGCGGCTCGGCTGTCCATATTGGAATATGTCTCCTCATATTGAGTTCAGCAGGGCACACGCCCAGGTAACTGGGTATGGGATTTCTACATCAATTTAATGGGAGCCTATGATTTTGTACAAATGTACAATCATGACTCTTTGATTAAGTGTCTGTATTGCTCAGTTTTATTGTCCTTAAATTTGGGGTGTTGTAAAACTTAAATATCTCTTGAGAAAAAGAGTTTTATCTCATTTTTTTTTATCCTGCCCTTTCTCCAAGGAGCTGAAGGTGGCAGGAATGTCATCATCATCATCTCCCAACCCAGAATTCAGTCATATGCTGGAGGGTTGAGAAATTATAGTTGATTAGGAGGTATTGCACAACAAACCCATTTCACTTCAAAATCAGGTCTTTTCTGCGACAAGGATGGGGAAATGCGCTGGTGTAGGCATGGGGTAATGATTGCTTGACGCGGCATAAACAAATCGTAACTAATGCTCTACAAGCAGGTCATCGGAAGCCACTGTACCCTTTTACCTTCTCAACAACCCTGCGAGGCAGACGGCGATTAACTCCCCGATTAAGCTTTACACCTGAGCTGGGATTTGAACCAAGGCCTATCCACTTTTAAGACTGATGCCTGCCCCTTGAGTAGCGTAATTTTTTTTAAAAAAAGCATAGTTTTGTCTTGGGACGTCAGCCCTCACTCCCTGCCTCTCTAACCAGGACTTCCTCTTTTAATCTGCCGCTTTGCAGCTGCCAGCTGTTGGGAAAAATGGTGCACAGAATCGGCCTTTTTCTTCTGCTGGGCCTGTCTCTCGCGTCCTTGGGAGCCTGTGGTAAGTCATCCCTCATCCATCAAAGGACGGAGTTTCGCCTCTGGATAGATTCCTTGCCGTTTCAGGCGTGTGTGATCTTGTCATGAGACTCGCGAACCAGCAGTGCTTGCTCCAAAGACCATCACTTCCTGGGTCTAAGTAGGAAGGCTTTTCAGTGGCTTTAAGGCTGGGGTGGGGTGCCCCCAGATCAGGGTGCTGATCTGTCCTCTCTTAAAATGCATTTTCCTGCCCGCTCCGTGCAAGACCCCACCAATTTGGGTGGTAGCTGTAAATATGGGAAAAATCAAAAGTACATCCACTGAGTTGGAAGGAGCCCACTTACCCTGCTGTGGGTGTCGGATGATGCTCATTCTTTGACTCTGCAGCAGGCATACCTTTCCTTGAGCCAGGAATATAGCCACCACCAAGAAGGCCCTGTGTCTTCCAGACTCCCAGTCAGGCAAGTTGGATCAGTCACACTACATACAAAGTAGCCCCCTCCAGGCTACCACAATACGAATACTTGCAAACCTTACTCAAGATTCTAACAGAGTCACTTAATCTGGCCTACTCTGTTAAGAAATACACAGCAAACTTCCAATAACCAGAGTGATGCAGCTCAGAATCCACCGGCTCTGAGCTGTCCCCTCAATCCTGACACCACTTGCTGCACACACAGTTTCAGGTTAGGGCACAGGTTAGTCCAGCAAATCTCTCCGCTAAATATTCTACACGGCATCAAAGGAGGGCATGGGAACCTATGTTCATATGATTTCCACCCCCACCCCCACTTCCTTGGGGTTGCCATAAAATGCATGATTCATGTGGCATTAGGGATTTAGCATACCTCCTCTCTCTCCCCCAAGCTGAAAGTAGCTTGTCTCAAGCTGGAAAATGCCTTCTAACTCTCTTCCCCCTGCCCTTTTCTATTTAAGATGGACCCCCGGCGCTTTCTGTTCCTGAGGAGGTTTCACTGGAGAATGGTGGCGTGATGGACATTGCGGTGACTTTAAGGTGAACTCTTAGGGTTTCTGATCCTTGAAGGTTACAGGGAGGGGTGGCAGTGGTAAGAAATAACTGTGTTTTTCAGCTCCCTATTTGCCTAGTTCCATCACTTCTCCCTTTGCAAAATAGCCAGAATATAGCTTTCTTCCCCCTAGACAAAGGTCACACCCACACCATTACATTAAAACACATGGCTTCCCTAAAGGAATGTACAGGGTAATTCTGGGAACTGTAGTTCTTTAAGGGGGCTGGGGATTTTACTCCCTAGAGATAAAATTCCCAGCCCCCTTAAAGAACTAGAGTTCCCAGGATTACCCTCAAAAGACTTACAGTGGTACCTCGGGTTACAGATGCTTCAGGTTACAGGCGCTTCAGATTACAGACTCCACTAACCCAGAAATAGTACCTCGGGTTAAGAACTTTGCTTCAGGATGAGAACAGAAATTGCATGGCAGCGGCGGCAGGTGGCCCCATTAGCTAAAGTGGTACCTCAGGTTAAGAACAGTTTCAGGTTCTTAATCCTGAAGTTCTTAATCCGAGGTACCACTGTATTTAACAGTCAGTCCCTCTTCCTGGGGAACTCTGGGAACTGTAGCTCTGCAAGGAGAATAGAGGTCTCCTAACAACTCTCAGCTTCTTGAACAAACTACAGGTCCCAGGATTCTCTGGGGGGAAGCCCTGACAGTATAAAGTTGGTAATGCAGATGGGGTGTTAGAAATGCTCTGCGGTTCTGCTAATGTCTCTCCTATTTCCTCCCTCCCCCATCTTTCCCAGCACCCCACTCAATCAGACGCTGGTGATCACATTTAATGTTACATATTCATCCAGGGGAAATGGCACCATCGTTGAACTGCCTGATCAAGTAAGTCCTGGAACGAACACCTGCCTTTTGGGAAAGGTCCCGGGTTCAGTCCCAGATAAGGGCTGGGAAAGATTCCTGTTTACAGTTCCGGAGAACCACTGCCAGCCCACGTGAATCTGGCGATGAGGCCTGGGGGCCGCTTTCCCTTGTGGGTGAGCTTCCGGGGGCCACATGGCTGTGGTGGGTGGGGCAAGCGGGGGAAAATAGGTGGACCCAACTGTGTACCGCAGGCTGCATTCCAACCAAGCCAAAGTCTAATATGTCTTTTATGTACACCAGCCCATATCTCTGTACAGGCAAGCAAGAGGCATCCACGCAATTCAGTTGAGCAGGGCAGTGTAGCCTTAGAGTCACATCTGTGTAACGCATTTCTGTGTGCACAGCCCTCTCTGTCCAGGCGATATCAACAGTTCAAGGCAAAAGCGCTTGAGGAAGCATGTCCAGGGAGGGGTGTGGCCTTAGGAGAGGGATGTGTGGCCCAGGGGAGTCCCAAGGACCAGGCAGAGTGCCCTGGAATAGTTAGCTAGTTAGTTGTTTATTAAATTTGAAGATCACAGGGCAGTTCCCAACATAAAAATACAAAATGATAACTCAAAATACATAATAAAAACAAAAACAGACCAGAACCCCCTCCCACAAACACATTTAAAAGGATATAGAATATTAATTAGCCAAAGGCCTAGGAGAAGAGGGATGTTTTTGCCTGGCACTTAAATATATAAGAAAGGCACTAGTAGGCGGGCCTCCCCGGGGAGAGTATCCCACAAACGGGGAGCCACCACAGAAAAGGCCCTGTTCTCATGTTGCCACCCTCCAGACCTGTCATGAAGAAGGAGGGCCTTGGAGGATGATCACAGGATCCGGGTTGGTTCATATGGGGAAAGCTGGTCCTTGGGGAAGAAAGCGACTTCCGTTGTCTCCATGCCTTACCAGGTAATCGTAACGGCAGGCGTAAAGAAGGTGAGCTTCCTAGTGAGAGCAAAAGAAGTCGGGCAGCTGACTGTGTATCTTCAGTCCAACTCGTCCAACCAAACAGGGTAAGAAGTTGAGTAAGCCTTTAGTGTTTTTCTATCCTTGTTAGCAGAGCCATAAAGCTCCTTGGAACAATTTGGGGATTTGTTTTGTTTCTTAAACTCTGGCTGCCTTCCCACTGAGGACCAGAAATTTTCCATTCCTACCTAATTGTTTTATGTTATGGCTTGTGAGGCAATTCTGGCCGAACCATACCCACCTGCCCTACAGCTGACTTTGTGCCTGCCTCGCAAGGTTGTTGTGAAGAAAAAATGTGTGTGGGGGGGGTGAGGCATGCACACCAATTTGAACTCTTTGGGGGAAAGGTGGGATATACGAAAATGCCAGGATGCAGTTGATGTTGTATCATAAAATTTATATACTGCTTGGCTGACAAAAAACGAACCTCAGAACAGTTTGCGAAAAGACTAAAACCATTAAGTCATAAGTAAAAGCATTAAGAGCAACAATTCAAAATTAAAACCGAGGGTAACCTGAAGGCCGAATTAAAAACACATTTTTTTTTGTCTGCCTGAACAAAATTATTTTTAGGAGGCAAATTGGGAGATGCTTGCTAGTATGGGAATTTGCTTTAAAAAAAACCCAAAATGGATGTTTATCCCAGACAGTACTCCGTTCGAGGCTGCCCCCTCTGTCCTAAATTTGGGAGGAGAAACCTGTAGGGGCCTCCTCTTCCCTGTCTTTGAAATGGACTCTGAAGGCTTCCATCCCACGGCCCCAGGGTGAGCCTCCTTGAGCTCGATGGCTTTTAAATGCCAGAGTTGATCCGTAGAATGGATTGTGCTGGGAGCTTCCCTTTGGTGACCTGCTGCCCCCTCCCTCTCCCGCAGGCCCAGGATCCGCTTCCTCGTGATCCACAGCAATGCAGTGAGGATCGTGGACCAGGTGATTGGCTGGATCTATTTCCTGGCTTGGTCAGTCTCCTTTTACCCTCAGGTGTTCGAGAACTGGAGACGGAAAAGGTAAAATGGAAGCAGAGGGGTCTTGCTTTTGGGGTGCCCATGATACATTTCTCAGATTTCCAAAAGGCTGGGGACCCCCGTACATAAGCTGAAATACAATTCCCGCTCCCTTTTAGCTACCACTAGGGGGAGATCGCATATAGAAAAACTTCTTTGCTGTACAGACTTGCTTGTTCCTCCTTTGTCCCGTTTTCTCCTGGACACAGCAACTTTTGCCTCCCTTGAAGGATCAGTCCCACAGCCACTGTGTCCCACTCTCAGCTTCCCCTCTGGCCTCTACAGCAGACCCCTCCCTACAGGCTTCATTCAGCCTTAAAATCTCTGCAGACATAAGGTCTAGGAACTTGACATTCTAGCTTTGTTTGAGCACACAGGCAAGTTCAGAGTTGGCTGTCGCCGTGAGACATTGACGATGCACAGCTCCTGGAAGCTAGCCAATGGCATTTTCCCCTATTGGGCCAAAAGACTGCCTACCAATGTGTACATTTTAATGACCTTTTGATTGATCTGAAAGGCCACCTCCTACCCTACAGACTCTCTCAGGTGTTGAGGGGTCCCTCTTGCTTGTTCCACCACCCTCAGCAGCTCGGGGAGGAGTTGCAGCAGTCCAGAACATCCTCTCTGGCAGCCCCTAAGTCAAATAACCCCCTCCCTATTGAGGTGCCCCTGGCACCTTCAGGATAGTTTCTGGTGAATGCAGAAGGCTTCTTAATACTCTGGCCGTTGTCACCTGAGATGCATATGGTTTTAGTGCCCATCCTGTTGCTGTGATTGTAAGTTGTTCCAAACAGTCCCTTGATCCTGTATTTTAAATTGTTTTTACCCGTTCTGGGTCCTTAGAGTGAAGGGTAGGTAACAAATTAAAAATAATAAGTAGCAATAATTTTCTTTCTTTTTTAATTTTTTATTTGTACTTTTCAGATTTAGACATTTCACTGATTTTTACAATCATTCTGACATTTCAAAACTTGACTTTCTTTCCCCACTTTCTGCGGTTCTTTAAATTTATTTTTAATACCTTCGGCATATCCATATTAACTTAATTTATTCATTTACTCATCTTCTTTAAATATATACTCCTATGAAACTGCCAGTTTTTATCTGTTACAATTTATTCAATAAACCGTTTCCATTCTTTTATAAAAAAATACTTTGTTATCTTGATTTCTTATTCAAGAAATCAAGTCGTAATAATTTTCTGGGTTTTTATCCCTTGCCTCCTTCCAGCGTTGTGGGACTGAGTTTTGACTTCATCGCCCTGAACCTTACCGGCTTCATTGCCTACTCGGTCTTCAACGTTGGCCTCTTCTGGGTCAAATCTGTGAAGGTAGGTGGGAACCCCTCTCCTTCCTTCCATTGGGGCTTGGCCATTGCCTCATATTCCCAGTTCTGACCAGCAGCCGCCTGCCTCCTTAGGAGCAGTTCCTGCACTCCTATCCCAATGGCGTGAACCCGGTGGACAGCAACGACGTCTTCTTCAGCCTCCACGCTGTCGCTGTGACTCTCCTCATCATCTTCCAGTGCCTGATCTACGAGGTGAGCTTGGAGCCTTCAGATCGCTCTCTCAGAAGCTCTTTCGAGGGTTAACATCGTACGCCTGCGCCTTTTCCGACTGCCAGCATGCCGTCTATATTGGTTGAAGCTTTCCCCCTCCACCAAGTCTCACCCCTGAATTCCCTTTAGAAACATAAGGTAGCCTTATGGTGTCAGAACATTGGCCCATCTAGCCTGCACTGGCTGGCAGCAGCTCTTCTAGGGTTTCAGGCAGGGATCTCTTCTGGCCCTACCTGCCTCAGATTGAACCTGGACCTTCTGTGGGCTCTGCCATTGAGCCACAGCACCCCTTCCTCCCACCCAAAATGAAGCAGGATGCTAGTCCTCATGGTTCCGAATTAAGAGATTTAAAGAGGAATGCAAGAAAGTGAGTTAGGGCTGAGCGAGACCATTAGTCCATCTAACTCAATGATGTCTGACTGACTGGCAGCAGCTCTCCAGAGTTTCATACAGGCGGCATTGAACCTCTGACCTCTTGCCTGCAGAGCAGATGTGCTCTAACCACTGAGCCAGGCCCCAAAGAAACCCTCCGCCCAACTTGCCAACTCCTGGTTCTGCATATCTCATTTGTAAGTTGTTTATGCTGATGATCTGGCCTTTCAGAAAGGGACCCAGAAGGTCTCCTGGGTGGCCGTTGGCTTGCTTGTCTTTGCCTGGCTCTTCGTCTTTGCCACCTTGTCCGTGGCCGCTGCAGGGAAGATCACGTGGCTGGCCTTCCTCTTCTACTTCTCCTACATCAAGCTGGGCGTCACCCTTGTCAAATACTTCCCACAGGTAAGTAAGGGGGGGGGGGTTGACCCGTTCTGAGTTCCATGGCTGGCCTTCACCTCTGTCTGTTATCAAGCCTCTGTCTCCTTTCTTAATTTCTATACCAAACAATATTACGAAAGTACAGTGCAGGCAGCGACTGCTTTAGGCGTGTCCCATATGTGTGTGACTGTGCATACACACCAAACCCAGAAGTGACCCCAAACTTATCACAAAAGGGGGCAGAGGGGGCGTTTGCAGGCTTTTTCAATGGGTGTCCCCATAATACGCAATTCCACACAAGCACACAGCAACCCACAACTTAGTCCCCTCGCAAACGAGGAGTTGCCTGTAATGCTGATTAGGGTATAGATATAAACATGACTATCCCCTCCCCATGAGCAGAATTCAGATTACACAATATAGGATTAAGAATCATCTATTTAACATTATCTGATATACAATGATATAAATTACTACTTTACAGCTTTCGTGCTTTTCTATAGCCTGACATCAAAACAAATAACGCCATTTAACTAGATCCACGTGTCATTTTCCTTAATTCACCTAATCCTCCTTCATTTGGTCCCATTTTCCCACACCATTTTGTATGTAGTTGGGCCTGATCGACCAGAAAACCAGTGCCAGCCTACCAAAAACTCATCTTTTGAAGCTTGGGGGATAATCTTCCTTCCCAGTGGGAATCCATTTGCCCTGATGCTTTCTCCCTCCATTTTTAGGCTTACCTGAATTTCCGCCGCAAGAGCACTGAGGGCTGGAGCATCGGAAACGTTTTGCTGGACTTCACGGGAGGCACCTTCAGCCTCCTTCAGATGTTCTTGCAGTCTTACAACAATGGTACTTGTTATTTTTATTGTTAAATTTATTAGCCGCTTTCTTTTCAACGCAGCAACTCAAAGAGACTTACCAAAAAAAGGTGGTGTATATGTTAAAACGACTGGGGGAATACACTAAAACATCTCACCCAATTGAAAAACCATAGACAGTTCAAAGAAAAGGGGCTGTTTAGAAGGGAATGCCTGTCATCTGACACCTGAAGAGGGCACCAGGTGAGCCTTTCTGGGGAGAGCATTCCACATACAGGGAGCCACCATTGAAAAGGCCCTGCTCTCGTGTGCCACCCTCTGGACCTCTCGCAGAGAAGAAACACAAAGAAGGGCCTCAAAATGATGATCACAGGGTCTGGACAGGTTCATATGAAAAGAGGCGATCCTTGAAGTACTGCTGTCCTGAGCCGTTTTAAGGCTTTATAGGTCAAAGCCAGAACTTTGAATTGGGCCTGGAAACTAATTGGCAGCCAGTGCAGTTGGGCCAGGATGGCATTATATTCTCAAACTGTCTTGCCCCCAGTGAGCAACCTGGCTGCTGAATTTCCGGACCATCTTCAGAGGCAGCCCCACGTATAATGTGTTACAGTAATCTAACCTAGAGCTAAGCATGCTTGATCAAGCCAGAGGTTTGTCCTGCCACAGTTCTGTTTTTTTCTGATACTGACCTTTTGCAAGAATCTAAAGATGGGCAAGGAGGTGGGAGATGATCTTCCCCATATGCTGCTGTATGCAGGGCATGAGGGGGAGGGGGGGCAGGGACACTGTGGTCCTCCAGGTATCACTGGGTCCCCATCACCCAGGCTAGGTTAGGCTGATGGAAATATTGTATTGGTATTTACTTTTTGCCATCTTTTATTTTATTTTTGAATAATTATTGAATTTATTATTATACTAATATGCTGTTTACTTTGGGGGGCTGTCTTTGGGCCAAGAAACAGTGTATAAATGAACCCTTAAAAACCCCGTAATCCTTCTCCCTTCTTGAAACTTCTGTGCTGGGTTTAGTCTTCCCTTGCATGCATACACTAGGCCTAAACTACTGCCCACTGCCCCATCTTGTCGGGGTGCATTCATACCATGGAGGATGTCCCCCCTCTTTTTTATTTTTATAAAAACCCAATTATCTGCTTAAGCAGCTTGGGGCAGAAATCCTTTTTCTTTCCGTTGCACTCCTTTTAAGACATTTATAACAGGGATGGGACATTCCAGGCGCCACATGCCGTTGATGGTGGGGGGCACAGGGACAAAAGTGGGCAGTCCCAGGTGTGTTACCTTCTGCACAGTACGCTGCATTCCAGCCCCACATGCCTGCAGTTTCTAGAAACAGATGCCCTGCCACCCAAGCAGACAAGTCCCCCTCCTCCTTTCTCACATTCTGCCTAGGCAAAAGTGCTTCAGGAGAGGGGTGGAGCAGGGCTGCTCAAGGAGAGCCCTGGGAAAGAGTCCGTGGTGGCTAGACAGAGCCCTAGAGGACTGCCCTAGAGTTTCCCCTACTTTGATTTTAGAAACCACAAAATATGTTTTGGTTTTGGGGGAGGTGTGTGTGAATGTGTATTCAGGATATACATTTTGGTAAATCAGCTTTTCATTGTATGACCCACAAATTTTAGCTTCAGGTGGGCAAGAGTTGGTATAAGCTTTCATCATGTTCCTTCCTCTTTTCTATCCTTTTAATAACTTATTCTGCTGCTGATACACAATCTGTATTGGGTTCCTACCCTGCTTTGCTTTTCAGATGAGTGGCGGCTGCTTTTTGGGGACCCCACCAAGTTTGGTCTGGGCCTCTTCTCCATCATCTTTGACATTGTGTTCATCGTCCAGCATTACTGCTTGTACCGTCCCCAAGAATACGAGACTTTTGAGTAACCGTCTGCCCTGGTGGGACACCCCCTCTGCGCTTGCCTTCGCCAGCTGCGCTTCCTTGAGGTGGATAACACTACAGGAAGCAGACTTGGTTGTCTGAAAAGTAGTGATTCAGACCTATTCCTCACTTGGACTTGTTACTACAAACCTCATTTGCTGCTCCAAATTGCCTTCCGGTGCCTTAACGTCTTCTGAGACTGCAGCACAACCCCTAGCAGAGGGAAATCTCTTGGGGGATTTTCAAGCAAGTGTTGCTCACAGCTGCTTCAGAAGTAAAGGAGGATGGGGAACGGCCTCTGGGGGGGGTACTTCTTCCTCTCCAGCTGTTTATGGCTATGAGTATGGGGCATTATCTTGCCATCTATAAGTTTGCAGGAAGGAGAAAAGGGTCGCTCCTCCGAAGGAATCCATGCCACAACACAAACTACTTATATACTTGAAGGTTATTTGTGCCAAAGATGCAAGTCTTTCCCTTGGGCTGGGGGAAGAGGAAGGAAAAGGGGTTCATGGAGGTTGTTTGAGTCAACCTCTTCCTTCCTTTATTAGCTTTGCTGTTGAGATGAAGAACTGGTGATCTGGCCTTTTTTAAACAAACAAACAAAAAACAATAAAAGCAACTTTGTACAAGCGTGGTCTGACTCAAAACTCATTCAGCAAAACCTGAAGCAGTGTGGTTGTGCCTGATCAAAGCAGCCTTTTGTTAGTCTCCAGCCGTGGGGCAGAGTGGCTTATATAGGGGAAGTGCTGCATTCTCTTCACTGCATCTCCAGGTCAGGAAGGGTAGGAAAGTTCCCATACTGGAGATGGGTGCACAGTGGAAACTCTCAAACTCGCTCCCACGGGAGACAGTGATGGCCACCAACTTAGTTTGCTTCAAAAGAGGAATAGACATATTCATGGAAGCCGATGGCTCTGCTCTGCCTCTAGCCATGCTTCTGAACATCAGTTGCTGGAAACGGCCCATGTGCCCATGTCTTGCTTGCATGTTTCCCAGAAGAGGCATCCGGTTGGCTCCAGTGAGAACAGGATGCTGGATTAGATTGGCCTCCTCCAGCAGGCCCTTCTCATGTTCATTGTGGCTGTCTAAATTAGGAGTGGAAGGAAATCATTGGCCATGCTGCCTGTGGCTGCTAAGAGTTGGAGGGCTTATATGCCCTCCCATTCTCCTACAGTGAGAACAAAGCAACGCTTGTGGAACCACTTCTTAAAAGTTGGCTCTTGTCCTCCAACGCTTAACATGTCAACGAAAGCAGTGACAGAAATACATTCCAGACAGAAAACCCAGCTTCCTTTTATTGTGTAAAATGAGATGCAGCCGAGCTGTACGGTTGCTTGCTCCCCTCCCTTACAAAAAAAAGAAACAGTTGGTCATGCATGCCCCGCCCCACCCCGCCAAGTCTTCCTTTCGGAAGTCTGCCAAAAGAGAGAAAGTCCCTAAACTACCTTGGCATCATCAAAGTACAAAACGCAGTGAATAAGAGGCATCTAGTGGTATTTGACAAGACTGGCAACTTCTTTTCAGCTTGAAGGTTAACGTCACTGAAGTAAAATCAGCACAAAAGTGGAATAGCAGTAATATACTGAAATAAGTTAGAGGTACAAACTTTGCGGGGAGGGAGAGAGAAGGGCTTATTTACAGTGGATTAAAAAAAAAGTAATGTGGGCTGTTCCATTTAATACAAAAACTGTGACTGGAAGCAAATTCCAGAAAGGCCGTATACAAAATCAATCAAAATGGGTGTACTAAGATACCCCGCTGGAAGAGTGTGGCAGGGAGATGCCTTCTGCCCTCTAAAAGATCCAGACCGCTTGCCCTTTGGACAAACTACACAAATACAGCTATTCCCTCAAGCAGGTATGGGAAGACAGGAATTCCGGGGGAGCGATAGCCCTCCCAAAGCATGATTTAAGGCTTCTGCCCCAGGAAAAGACCTAGCGTGACAGTGGGGGACCTGTGACCTTCCAGGCCTTTTTGGGGACCCCCCAGCTCCCTGACCTCAACAGAGATAAACAGGGAAGAGAATCAGAGAGGTTTCCAGTGCCAAGAGATGCATCACATCTCTGTGGCCTTTACAAGAGGGGTGGCCCACAAATGGGCATCTGTAAAGGCTGGACTCCCATCTGCCTTCAACCAGCATAGCCAAGAGTCAGAGATGATGGGAGCTGGAGTCCAGTGATATCCAGGGGGGCACAGGTGAGCCACCCCTATATTATAATAATATAGGCCTTTTATGCTACAGTTATTTATCATCATTTTACAGTTCAGCACTTCCAGTCCAGGGTGCCACTAACTTGCCACGTACAGGTTTCAAGGGGACTCGCACACAGCGCTTTTGGCACAACCAAAGGTTTCAGTTTAATCTGTGCATCCCAAGTTTCAAGAGTAGGCTTGGACTCTCTCTCCTGTGGGTTGTATTTGCTATTTTAAACCTAAGCTTTAGAACTAGAACGAGGACACACACACACACACACAGAGGGAACAAGGTTATTTACAAGAATGCCTTTGCTATAAAAATTGAAATGTGGGCTTTCTGCAAAATGACAAGTTTTAAGAGCCTTTGGTGTTCAAGCCACAAAGATATTGGAGCTTGTAAAACTGTTTGCTGTCCCGCCCAACCCCCGTACCCCCCCCCCGGCTCTCTAGGCTTGGAACTGAGCCAGCTTTAGGAAGAGAAATTCACCAGGAGAAGCTGGATGCCGTCCATCTGGGCAAGACCTTGTGCAAGAGAACATCAGGGCAGGCTATATACAAGGGTCAGTCCTTAAGCCAAAACATTTCCCTGCACAGCTGGTATCAACATCACCACCCAAGGGAGCACCTCGCTTTGACCCCTGCTGGACTGGAGTGGGGAACCAGGGGCCCTCCAAATGTTGCTAGACTCCAACTCCCAGCAGCCTCAGCCAGCTCAGCTGAGGGATCAGTCCAACAACACCTGGGGAGGCAGGGGGTACAGGATCCTCACGCCAGCCATAGCTGCTGATCCCGCCAGGTCAAACTGCTACTGCACTGGTGCCATTTTAGTACAACCGAGGGGGGGCAAGTCTCTCAACAAAGATGGCACCTCCTTTGTGGAGGGATTTTCTGCAGTGGGGGAGGGGTGCAGCAGTCTTCCAGGCCCCGCTGGCTGTGGTCCGTGATCAGCATCCTGCCCATCCTGTTTGAGATTATCCATTTACCACCCCACCCCACCCCGACAACCCAACGGCACGGTTAGGACATCATGGACTCCCGCACAGCTTTCTGTAGGGAGTGCCTGGTCACCAGGAGGCGGACCACTTCCTCGTTCCTCTTGGTCAGCCTCTTCCGGGCTTGGTCGTGGGTCACCATCGTCATATCCCAGCCATTCACCTGCAATACATTTGCGGCATTGCTTGAAGAGAGGCCCAGCATCGATTCAAAACATACTAGGAGCAGCAGGACAGCCAACGGAGGGGTGTTGGCAGTCAGAAGCTGGGAGCCAGTTCCTAACGTCCCACATCCAGGGGTAGCCTCTGCCTGCACATGGAAGTTCTGTTTCACTATCACCCCCCAGACCTCTGGGTGAAAATGCTTCTAAAACCAAGCAAGAGGCTACCACCACATTCTTTGTGGCAGTGAACAGGGTTGCTTTAATCCAGGCATCCCCAACCTGCGGCCCTCCAGATGTTTTGGCCTACAACTCCCATGATCCCTAGCTATAAGGACCAGTGGTCAGGGATGATGGGAACTGTAGTCCAAAACTTCTGGAGGGCTGAAGGTTGGGGACGCCTGCTTTAATCTTACTCTGCAGCTTCCCTCAGCCCGGTTTCTAGTCAGCTTCATGGTGTGAGTGCGGATGTTAGTATCCCGTTTCTCCTCCGAGGAGCTCAAGGTGGTGTACAAGGTTCTAGCGCTGCCATTTATCCTTGCAGCATTTGAGCAGGGAATTAAGGCTGAGAGTCAGTGACTGGCCCAAGGTCCGGCAACGAGCTTTCTGGATCCTGGTCCAGTAATCTCACTGGTTCTAGTTTTAAACATGACTCCTTTAACATGTCCCCTCCAACTTTTTTCTAACCCGTTCAGCCCAAAATTCAGGAGAAGAGCTGTATCTAAGTGGTAGAGCATCTGCTTTGCATCTAGAAGGTCACAGGTCCAATCGCTCATCTCCAGGTATAGAGCGAGGAAATGTCTGAAACTCTGGAGAGCCAGTAGATGGGGAAATTGTCAGTATATGACAGCTTCCTATTTAAATCACCCCTTAATTAAGAATCATAAGGACTGGAGTCTTGGTTTTGTTTCTAGGGGTTCCTTTGTGAGGAAGAGGGAGATATAAATTAAATAAATAATAAAACAGCAGCTCAGTGCTTGAGCATCTGCTTTGTATGCAGAAGGTCCCATGTTTAATCCCTAGCGTCTCCAGGAATGACAGAGAAGCCCTGGTATATACTTGGTATATATAAGGCAGCTTTCTGTGTTTTTGTTTTGCCTCGTAGGGAAAGTCTTCAGTAACTTAATTCACAGGATGGAGTGATTAAAGCTTTAATTTGAGTTCATAAAAACAGTCTACTCAGAAGAGTCACTAGCTTGGTGTAGCAGTTAGGGCAAACTAAGGCCCGGGGGCTGGATCTGGCCCAATCGCCTTCTAAATCTGGCCCGCGGATGGTCCAGAAATCAGCGTGTTTTAATATGAATAGAATGTGTCCTTTTATTTAAAATGCATATCTGGGTTATTTGTGGAGTAGAATTTGTGCTTTTATTTAAAATGCATTTCTGGGTTATTTGTGGGGCATAGGAATTTGTTCACCCCCCCCCCCCCACATAGTCTGAGGGACAGTGGACCGGCTCCCTGCTGAAAAAGTTTACTGACCCCTGAGTTAGGGTGTTAGGCCTGCACCTGAGAGTCCAGGGTTCAAATCCCCACTCATCCATGAAGCACACTGCGCCAGTCACAACCTCTCAGCCTAATCTCCCACACTTTAAATGGGAAAACTAGCAGCTGAGAAGCCTGGCAGTGGAAGAAATCTGGGACTTCCCCCTGCTGCTTCTTAAACCAGTCTGGGATTTACCTGCATGATCTTGTCTCCGACCTGGAGGCCGGCCACTTCGGCGGGGCCACCTTCCGTCACTCTGGTCACATAAATGCCCTGAGAGGAGAAAAAGACGGACTGCATAAAGATACCACCACGGAGGTGGGGAGGTAGTTCCAGGCTCATTTTGTGACAAGGCCCTGATCCACTTGCATAATCGGCTCTAGATGACTTTGTTCACAGGTGGGAAACCTTCAGGAGCCAGATGCGGCCCTCCATACTTCTCTACCAGGCCCTCAGGACTCTTCCCCAGGACACATCCCTCACCAGCCCTACTTCACACCCTACTTGAGGGCTTTTGCCTGAGTGAAAAGGTGTCCCTGAACTCTGATCATGCCTCTTGACTGTCTGGATGGAGGGTAGAGAGGGATGCATGACTGAATGCAATTAGCTTGCCATACAAAAAGTAAAAATGGCATCCCAGCCCCTGCCCATGTGGCTCTCAGAAGGTTGCCCAGAAGTCAGGGTGTCTGAAAAAGATGCCTTTGGCTTAGTGCCTCTGGGAGGCACCTCTGTGAAGAGCTTTCTGCTTCTCTGCTCAATGACAGGAAGTGAGGAGGAGAGAGCAAGGCTTCTGCCAGTGGAATCTCTGCTAAGCAACTCCAGACAGCCGCCCTGCACAAGAGTAAGCAAACACTACAGAGAGATCTAGCTTATAAATGCCAGGGCCAAATCCTCTGCCCTCCCTGCTTGTTCGTCCTCAGAGCCACTTGGCAATCCCTGTACCTGGGCTTTTGTAAGCTCCATCAACTGAGTCTTTTGATCGCACAAGCCCAAACAGCCCTGCAAGTTGCTAGTCCACATTGAAATAATCCATCTGTTGTCTACACATACCCAGTTACACTTGTGGCATAAAAGAAAAAAGAACAATTGCCATTTTCTTCTTCCACGCCACAAGTGCGGAAGACGAAGGTTCCCCCAGGCCTTTCCTGTCTGGTTGCCTGGGGAGACTCCTTCTTTCTCAATAACAGGCCAGGTGAGTGGATCTTGACCAGTCTGCTCCAAAGAAAGCCAGTCAGACAGACAGACAAGAGTTGGCATGCCCAGAAGTCCCCTGTCACACTGCCAGAGTCTTCTCTACAGCCTGCAGAGATTGCCACCCCCTCAAAAAGGCTCCCTGCATGATCAGCCTGGCTCCGGACCAAGAGTTATCTTTTCAGAGTGGATTTGGGCAACAGCAACAGAGGCATTTTTTGAACCCAATCAGGATCGAGCCAAACTCTGGTGCCAGGCAGCCCAAATCACGCCAGGGCCAGACCCACACGAAACCAGCCCAGCCCAGGCCTTGGGGCCTTTTAAGGCCTTTGAGATACTGACCTTGTCAGTCTTGTCCTCCGAGAAGGGATTCTGCGTGGGGTCCTGGTCAATGCCGCCTCCAATGCTGAAGCCCAGGATCAGGTTTTCCCCCTGGCGGAGCTTGTGGATTTCGACCCTTTGCTGGAAGGGAAGGGAGAGGCGAGTCGTGTGAAAAACGAGAACTCTTCACAGGCCCTTGTACACCCCTGCAGCTTGGGATTCATCCATTCTGGCTCTTGTGAGACGCTTGATAACAGGACAAAGAGGTGCTCTTGTCCAGCAATCTGGAGCCAACAAGGCCTTTATTTTAAAAAGAGACATATGGCAAACATGCGATGACAACATGGGTCACATCCTGCTTGGTTCAGAAAGGGAAAAGGGTTCTGAAGCTGCAAAAAGGGTGGGTGGGTGTCTCAATAGGAGGTTGTGTGTCACAGTATAAAGGCCTTTGCTGTTGTACTGCCAGACACAACAACATCTTGCACCAAACCACCATCTGCTCTTCACAAAGCCCTGCTTCCCATCTCTCCCCCCCAAAAAAGCAGAATAATTTTTCTCTCTATCCCATCCTTAACTACAAAGAGCAACTGAGCCAGCTATGCGTTTTTCTAAACCAAAGCAGCTTCATCTGAGCCCAGCGTGGGATTTGGTGGGGGCAGAGGAGCCCTCAGCAGAGATTGGTTGACCTGCCCTTGTGTCACAGAGGGAGCAGAAAGGAGAGGCAGACAGCTCAGAAGAGCCCTGCTGGATTGGACCAAATGCTCCAACACAGGGGACGACAGGGGAGCAATTTGGGAAAGGAGGGTTGGAAGGAAGAATAAAGGTAAAGGAGCCCCTGACCATTAGGTCCCGTCGTGTCCGACTCTGGGGTTGCGGCACTCATCTCGCGTTAATGGCTGAGGGAGCCGGCGTACAGCTTCCAGGTCATGTGGCCAGCATGACAAAGCCGCTCCTGGTGAACCAGAGCAGCGCACAGAAACACCGTTTACCTTCCCGCCAGAGCGGTACCTATTTATCTACTTGCACTGGCATGCTTTCGAACTGCTAGGTTGGCAGGAGCTGGGACCGAGCAATGGGAGTCGCGGGGATTCGAACGCCGACCTTCTGATCAGCAAGTCCTAGGCTCAGTGGTTTAACCCACAGCGCCACCCATGTCCCAAGGAAGAATAGACCACGGGAAAAGGGAAATACTTTTAGGGAAGGGCAGTAGCTTAGGGTAAAGATCAGGGTAATCTGCCATGGCTTGGGCCACAGGGGTTTTTTTTGGAAATAAAAAGCCCCCATCTTCCCAGAGCGTGCCTTGCTCCCATTCTTTCTATCCAAGATCATTTCCTTGGGGGTCAAGAACGGCCAGTTCTGAAATGAGGGAAAGCATCGGATTTCACCCATGTAAACAAGCACCCTTTTATTGGAGCCTGGGGTTATGAGCTCATTGAGGGGGAAAAGAGAAAAGCACTTTCAGAGAGAGAGAGAGAGAGAGAGAGAGAGAGAGAGAGAGAGAGAAAGATAAAAGGCAAGAGAGACCAAAGGGAAGACAGCCAAACAAGGCAGAGAGGACAGCAGTGACTCCAGAGATAGTGTTAAGTGGCTCGCTGCCTCGTGAGATGGACAAAAGGTTAGAGGGGATGAAATGGCACCGTCACTTGGCATTTTTATTGGGCAGGTCTAAAGCCAAGTGGGCTCACTCTCCTGCCTTCAGGGAACAGTCAGTTTCAGTTTTAAAATGAAAACCGTCAGTGTTTCTCTCTCACGATCACAGAGCTGAGCAGGGGGGGCTGAACTTGAGCCGCTCCTGATGGCATCGGGCTGCCCTGCCCATCATTCCTGACCCCCTGGTCATGCTGGCTGAGGCTGAGAGAAGTCCACCCCACACTCCCTGAGGGCCACAGCTTTGCTACCCTCGGAGCAGAGGAATCCCAGATCCGTTATGGCAGGAGCGGCTAACTGTGGCCCCCTAAACATCAAGGGGGAGGAATGATGGAAGTTCTGATCTGGCAACATCTGGAGATGATTCCTGGAGTAGAGAGGGGAATTGTAGAAATGAGCAGCGTTGTCGGACTCCAAAACCCTTCAGCCAATGGTCAGGGATGCCTGGAGCCCAATAACATCTGGGACAGAGAAACCCAGATGTTTAGGGGAAGGGGGTGCAAAAACACACAGACCTGGATGAATGCCGAGCTTTAGGCTGCAATGCTTACTATGCATCCTTACTTGGAGGGGTGAAGCCTCACTAAACCAAATGACACTGACTTCCAAGTAAATCTGGGCACTTGACGTCTGGGAACAAGCCTCACCCCGCCTCTTTATGACTGTTATTTCTGGATTGCTTCATGTTGTGAGATAAGATAATGCCACGCTCTCTCCATCTTTAGCACTTTCACAGCCTGTTAGAAAAGCAATCAGAAAGGCTCTTTCCAGAAGGAAGCGATTTCACCACTGGTATCCCTTCCACACCCCAAATTCTTATGATGCATGACTAATGCACTTTCTCTCTGTGAGCTCTGTGGGGTGTAGCAGTGCAGAATGTCAGAACAACAAGGCTTGGGTTGCAATCTCCATTCACTGGTTGACCTTGGGCCAGTCCCTCTTGCGTTCTCATCTTAATCGACCTCACGGGGCCATTGTGCACCCCATTTCACCTACACTGCCCTGGGGAAAAGGGCGGGCATAAATGCAATGAACAAGTGCCAGTTTTCAGCAAATCTCATCTTTTCAAAGACTTCCTTCCACTGTTCTGTTCCACATGACCAGGAGATACACCACATACCTACTATGGACTTCTCCAACCTGTTTCCCCTCCCCCAGACGTTCTGGACTAGGGGCTGTTGGCAGCTATACTCCAAAACGTCCAGAGGGCACCAGGTTGGGGAAGAAGGGTCCACAAAGTTGTTCTGCTTTGTTTGCATTTAAAAGCCGCTCCCTGAACTTCACAGCTACCCCATTCTTTGGGAAATGGGATTTCCAGGGCCAAACTCTCCCCACCACACCCATACTCTACCAGTCTGTGCCATTCACCGTTTTAAAAAAAAATCACCACTGGGCTTGAAGGCACTCAGGCTAGACAAGCCATTATTGACTCATCCGTGTCTTTTTCCAGGATTCCTGTCAAGGTGTACTCATCAAACACCCCAGACCTTAGGCTAAGGAGAGGGTGTTACTCTTGTGATCAGACACAGAAACAGACTATGTGGTGGAGGGAGCAGGTTATGGGCCAGGCTGCCCTGAGGGTTCTCTCTCTGCTTGTACCAGACGGCAACAAAACATACACATAAATGTTATGCTTATTCAGTGCCCTGACCATAAAAAGAGCATTTTTCACTCCTCCCAGCTATTTGCTCAACCAGCCATGAATCACCCAACCACTCCCAAAGGAGACTGAACCGATCAGATGGAATTGAACAGATCTAATCTAGGGGAGACTGGCGGCCTGAGGGAGGGCAAGGTTTGGAGGGTGGGGTAGGCGGAACCAGGTAAGAATAAAGCATAAAGATTTGCAATTGTGGGGGAAGGTTGGAAGTAGAAGAGAGGCACAAAACAAGGGGGAGAGATTTAAGACCCTGATCAGGCAGGGCAAGAGAGGAATTTTCCCGGAAGGAGTAAATACATGGAATGCAAGAGCCACACACACACTGCTTCAGGAAGTTTTAGCCGGAACGCTTCTGAGATTGTGGGGGTCTGATCAACTGGTAGGGTTGGAAGAATGTAGGGTTTGCGAGGACAGGCCTTGGGAGTCCAGACCTCTGCTCAGCAGCTGGAGGAGGGGCCCTGAATGCAGCCGGCTGAACAGGCTTTTGGGGCCAGTCAGATGTTGCAGAACTGCAGTTTCCAGTGGCCAGCATGGCCAACAGTCAGGGAAGATGGGAGGTGGCAGTTCAGCAGCATCTGGAAGGGGAAAGGAGGGGAGGTAAGAACAAATGAAGTAAGTGAGGTAATGCAATAAGGGGAGAGAGAAAGGGAGGAAAACATCCCTCAAGAGACTACAAAATTGTGGGCAGCTTCCTAATAAAGCAGAAGCAGAGAACAAATGCAGCTGCTTGGCACCTCTTCCTTGCCCAGAAATGTCGCCCACAGTGACCGTCCCACCAGGCCATTGCAAGGATTCTTATTAGGCCGGAACCAGTTCCTCAATTTGCTTGCCTTTCCACAGCCCTTTCTATGCTCTGTTTTGTCGCACATAGATAAAACTGTAAGCAGGGAGGGTGTCTTGGAAACTCTCAAGTGCAGTGCCTTGTAAATGTCTATCTGAGATTCAATTATAGGAAAGGTCAAAGTGCTTTAGGAATAAAAACAGTCTTCACTGCTATTTTTATGAATACATATAAATTATATGTGAAGCTCAGACACATATTTGCACAATGGGTTATTTTGTTGTTGTTGTTCAGTCATTCAGTCGTGTCTGACTCTTCGTGACCCCATGGACCAGAGCACGCCAGGCACCCCTATCCTCCACTGCCTCCCGCAGTTTGGCCAAACTCATGCCAGTCGCTTCGAGAACAGAGAACACTGTCCAACCATCTCATCCTCTGTCGTCCCCTTCTCCTTGTGCCCTCCATCTTTCCCAACATCAGGGTCTTTTCTAGGGAGTCTTCTCTTCTCATGAGGTGGCCAAAGTACTGGATTATATCCAACATTAATCAGCAATCCCATTGAAATTAAGCAATCTCTAAGATGTTCTGGCAGCATTTCCAAGAGTGGAGCCAAAGAGTAGATTAACAGTGGAAAAACTCCCATGAGAGTTGGCAGACTCTCCTTCCTTGGAGGTTTTTAAGCAGAGGTTGGATGGCAATCTGCCATGGATGCAGTTACAGGTAGGTAGCTGTGTTGGTCTTAGTTGGTCTCTAAGGTGCTACTGGAAGGATTTTTTATTTGGTTTTAACATGGATGCGTTTAGCTGAGATTTCTGCATTGCAGAGGGTTGGACTACTAGATTACCCTCATGATCCCTTCCAATTCAATTCTATGATTCTATGAAATCCATTCAAATTAAAGGAGGCAAGAAAGAGTTAGTGTTGGAAAGGAGCAGCAAAATAGCTGATTTTTCTACACACACATTCAGGCCCATTTTCCATCCCCAGCATTTTTTTTAAAAAAAGGTAAAGAAAAGAGGTGGGATGGGCTTAAATGCCCCCTCACCCCAAAAAATCCCCACAGAAGGCCCTTCAACATTCATGCATCTTGAATGAAAAAGACAGGTCTTCCACTATGCATTTCAGGGAGATTATAGTACTGTATGTTATTAATATATCAACAATTTAATAAATTATCACCACTGTTCCTATATTTTTATTTTAATACATCAAAGCCTATTTTCCTTAGCTTTTGACACACGACGTGCCTGCTTTGAGAACCCACTTTTGTGAATTGAAGCAGTGCTTTTTTTCTGGAGGTGCTCAAGGGCGCCCAGTACAGTACTGGAACCTTTTTTTCCTAGAAGAAAAGCACTGACTGTGATCTGTTTTAAACTCTTTTTAACGCTGTTTTAATTGTTGCAACCCGCCCTAAAGGAACAAATCGCCACCAACGTCGCCGCCAACGAGCCTGACGTTTGTTATTACTGTATTAACACATTATTCCCATCCAGAGCAGATGGGTTTTATTTTAAATCCGGATTGCCAGCATTTCTTCCATTAGAATTGCATGCGGTTTACAAAACGATTAATAGCAACGTTAATCACTAGAGCAGATCCTTGGCTTTCCCAGTCCCCCCCCCCCCAGCCCCAAAGAGGAGAATGAGACTGGGAGGGGGGAGGGGGCGTGGTGGGGGGGGGAAGGGCTGGGTTTTTTGGGGGGTCCCACACCGGAGACGGGGCAGGGCGTCTCCTCCACTCACCACCACGGCCGTGACCGGCTGACCGGGGATGTACGACATAGCCCCCGCTGGCCTGGCCTCGGCCTTCCCGCCTCGGGCGCCGCGCCTCACTCTCTCGCCTCCCACGGAACAAAAGGCGAACAGCGGCCCGACCCGACCCAGCCGGGCCATGAACACGCCCCCTCGGGGAATGGACACGCCCACGGCCACGCCCTCGCTGCCCGCTCGCCCCGCCCCGTGTCGCTCACGCGCCCGCCGCGGCGCCGGAGGCGGAGGCGGCACACGCCCCTTCCCAAGCGCCGCTCTCGCCATGGGCCACGCCCCCTCCGCGACGGCCAAGCGCCTCCTCCCGCGCCCAGGCCACGCCCCTCCCCTCCAACGGTCGCCGCGCCCCTCTTCGCGCGCACATACTTGCCCTCGCGACCTCGTTTCGCCACGCCCCCTCCCGCGTCCGGGCCACGCCCCTTCCAACTGCCGCTATGCGTGGCCACGCCCACTCTCCTCATCCCGCTCCCTCGGTCTCCTCACCTGACTACGCAACTCCTCTCAGTTCCTTTCACTGTTACTTATAGACTATTACTTACTTTAACGGTTTTTTTTTTAAATGAACCCACGACAAACAGCTCCAAACAACTTTCCACAACAACCTTGTGAGGTAGGACTGGCACAAGGCCACCCAATCAGATTGCAGCGCTGAAACTTACCTGCCAAACTTCAGACCGGAAATCCGGTCTACGAAGAAGCGGTCGCTCTAGCTCGCATCATATCCATGGTATCCAAAGGCGCCTTGGCGTCTTTAAGGACTTCGACGGACGTTACCGGAAATGTGGCGTGAAGACGGCGGAAGTGTGGCATAAAGAAGCCGGAAGGTCCAAAAAAAACCCCGGAAATTCCAAATAAGGTATAACGAACGTATCCACCGTGGCCAAGTCCCGTGGGGCTCCTGAGAGAAGCGGGGCGGAGTCACGCCGCGTCGCGCGCTGAAGGTGACGTCACCCGTGCTCCCAGCATCCTTTCTGTTGTAAGATGGCGGCGCCTACCCACTTCCGGTAAAGCCGGTTGGAGGGGAAATACTTTTTCGGTCGGCATTAGTGAGAGGAAGAAGGGAACCAAAAACTGGTAAGCAGGATTGTTGGTATGCGCGGGGAGGAGGGGACGGTGGTCCTCTTTCTCAGAACCGAATGGGTCACTCATGGCGTTTATTTCAGACGGCAGAGGACCCTGACGCCATAACACGGGGCTCTGACGTCATCCCGGAGCGGGACAGAGGCGGGCTTCCATTGGAAGGGGAAGAAATAGAGTTGCGCTGAAGGAGGCTTGTGGGAAGGGGTCCGCGTTATTTCGCTTGCAATAATCAATCATGTTCATGATTGATACAGAATATATGCTTCAAGACTGTTCGCATGTGTGGAAGGATCACTGCACAGTTGCCCACACAACAGTTTGGACGTTGTAGAACTATACGAGGCTGCTTTTTACCCAGTCAGGACATTTGGCTGCTCTGAGTGACAGCGCCTCTCCAGGGTTTCAGACTGGGAAACATTCCTATCTTTGCTTGGAGATGCTGGATATGAAGGCTGAGACCTTCTGCTTTGCAAAGCAGGTTCTCTGTCACTAAGCTGCAGCCTTTCCCCTGAAAAATAAAGCAAGATTCCAGTCAATATGGTTTTGATTAAAGGGTTTATTTAAACGAGAAGCTGCCTTACAGTGAGATGAGGGTTGGCCCATCTAGCTCAATATGGCTTACTGGTGGCTTCCCTCTAGGGTTTCAGAGGGGGGTCTTTCCTGGCCCTCCTGATGGGTTGAACCTGCCCCTGAGCTGCAGCCCCTTCCCAAGGAACAGGGAAAGCTACCTTGTACCATATTTGTCTGTTCAGTCCAGGAACTGGGAACCTGGTGCCTTCCAGATTTTGTTGGACTCCAGCTCCCTGCAGCAAGCATGGCCATTGATCAGGAATTATGGGCATTGTAGTTCAACAGCTTCTAGAAGGTCATGTGTCCCCCAGCCTTGAAGAGACCATTATTGTCCATTCTGGCTTGCATTGGTTCTCCAGAACCTCAACCATGGATTTTTCCCATTGCTACCTGATCCTTTTAACAGGAGGACTGAACCTGGGACCTTCTGCAGGCAATGCACAAGTCTCTCCCTTGTGGTTTTGTGCTTACTTTTCTAAGAGGGCAGAGAACCCAGGAGGTTTAGGAGGGGAATAGGGTGGGGATGAGAAGCACCCTCAGTCAGTTACGATGAACCAGTGGTTTGTTATTTGCAGCCAGAACCTCTTAGCTGAAAATATGGTTTTGTTTTAATTCAGGGAGCGAAAGGGCAGTCTTGCCTATACAGAGCTGTTTTGTGGTATGAATGTAGTAGTAGGCATCCATCTGCCTTGAGAGACAATGGAGTGCGCCTCTGGGGGTGAAGCCAAACTGTAGCATAGTACCGCCTAGGGTTGCCAGGTGTCCACTATTTGAGTGGACAGTCCACTTTTTTCACATTAGGTTCACTATTTTTTTCCACAAAATAATGGACATTTTTTTATTCAAAAGCTTTATGATGAAATGGTATTTTAATGCGTGTTAAAATGTTTGTAAGAAAATATATAATTTAATTTAATTTAACCCCCCTCCCCGCTTGTCCACTATTTTTTGGAAGCAGACCTGGCAACCCTAGTACCGCCTGGTGTTTCCTGACTAATCAATATTTGCTGTTCTTCTTTTCACAGGAGTGCAGTAAGTGAGCGGCAGCGCTCGGATCTGGATCGCAGCCATGGCCAATGCCGTGATCGCCAAGCGGGATGGCCCCCAGTTCATCAGTGAAGCCGCCGTCCGAGGGAACGCAGCCATTTTGGATTACTGCCGGACGTCAGTCTCTGCCCTCTCGGGAGCGACCGCTGGAATCCTGGGCCTGACTGGCCTTCACGGCTTCATCTTCTACTTCCTGGCCTCTGCCCTCCTCTCCATCCTGCTGGTGCTGAAAGCCGGGCGGCGGTGGAGCAAGTACTTTAAAACCCGAAGGCCCCTTTTCACCGGAGGGCTGATTGGGGGTCTCTTCACATATGTCCTCTTCTGGACTTTCCTCTATGGCATGGTACATGTTTACTAGGGGAGGGCGGAAGAGGAGAAGCGCCGAGTTAGTACGGTTCTCGTGGAGTGACAGGACTTCGAGGGAAATGGCCACCTTGTCTCCTGGGCCAGACGTCTGGGGCTGTTGATCCGTTGCTTGTGCTGCTTAACCCTGCCAGTAACTTCTGTCGGGAAACAAGCCTGTAAAACCCTGCCAATTAAACAAAATGTGAAATCCCTAAGAATGTGTGATGAGAAAATAGTGCTCCTTCTAGAGTACTGCCTTTCTTTCAGTCGTGGTTTTATTCTATTGTATTCATTTAAGCCAGGTATAGAATGTGGCCCTCAAAACATGTTAGAACTCTCCTCTGGCCGTACACTTTCTCCAGCTGCACTCCTTACTGGGCCAGTTCCACACCCACCTTTAGTGTTTTCATCTGGCTGGGAATGTGTCCTTGAACTTTGCTTGCCTGGATGGAGAGAGGTGTGGGTGTAGAAAACTAGCACCCTGTAGAAAGGCAAAATTTACATACATTGCTCCATCCACTTTCCCTTTTGGCTCCACCTACCACCAAACTAAGGGACCCAGGTGGCGCTGTGGGTTAAACCACAGAGTCTAGGGCTTGCTGATCAGAAGGTCGGCGGTTCGAATCCCTGCCACGGGGTGAGCTCCCGTTGCTCGGTCCCAGCTCCTGCCCACCTAGCAGTTCAAAAGCACGTCAAAGTGCAAGTAGATGGGAAGGTAAACGGCGTTTACGTGCACTGCTCTGGTTCGCCAGAAGTGGCTTAGTCATGCTGGCCACATGACCCGGAAGCTGTCTGCGGACAAACGCCGGCTCCCTCGGCCTATAGAGCGAGATGAGCGCCACAACCCCAGAGTCGGACACAACTGGACCTGATGCAGAATAGGTCGTCATCTGAGCCACAGGCTAAAGGGGGGGGGGTGAGGAGCCTCAGGCGTTGGGCTCAAATGCAGCTCTCCGACCTTCACTATTTGGCCCTCAGAATTCTCTGCCACTCACATCCCTGAGCAGCCCTGCTCCACACCCTCCTTTTGTGTTTTTGCTGGGCTAGAAATGTATCCTTGGACTCTGATCCTGCTTCTTGTTCGTCAGGATGGGAGGATAGGAAGGCATGGTGGTGGAAACTAGCGTACTGTGCCAAGGCAAAATTTGCATTCCTTGCCCTGCCCACTTTTGCTTCTGGCCCCGCCCACCAATGGAACGCAGGCGGGAACGTGCCCCTGGGGCTGAAGAACACCCCCCAGCCAACACTCTGAGGTGCGTGGGGCTGAGAGACTTCAAAGAAGTGTGACAAGCCCAAGGTCACCCAGCAGCTGCATGTGGAGGAATGGAGACTCGAACCCGGTTCCCCAGATTACGAGTCTACCGCTCTTAGCCACTACACCACACTGGCTCACCACAGGAATGATGGGAGTTGTTAGTCCAGAGACAACTGTAGAGCCACCGGTTCCTCCCACCCTCGTGTCAAAACCTCAGTTTTCATTTATTCTCTAGCCTTTCAGTTTATGCCCCACTTTGTGATCTTGGACTGCAACAGAATCCCACCAGCAACACAGCCACAATCTTCTGTTTCTTCTTGATGGTGTGTGGGGCCAAGTGTGTTTCTGAAACCAGCACTTTCTAAATTTGTACTTTAGCAAGCATTAACCTCTACGAAGGGAAGAGAAACATCACAGAGACTTGCTACTTTTCACAGCAATCTGTATTCACATTACAGTACAATGAGTCTTGGGTGTGTCGGAAGCTTTGGACGGGGGGACCATTCCTGCGAACGCCCCAATTCTTCACACTGGCAACGCAAATGCACAGACCTTTTATAAACGTGCCAAAGTCCTTTCTCTGCATTGGCTTCATAAAGTACATTCCGAGCGAGTGGGTGGGAGGCAGCACCTGTGATCCCACAAGTCAGCGTTTTAGATATAAGCTACTGGTATGGTCCTTTCCAATGGGGTGAGGCGGCTCTCCCCTCACACTGATCACTGCACCACTTTTTACATTCATTACTGAGCCTTGACATTGGGACTGCACCTCCCATCAGCCCCAGCCAGCATAGCCAAGGGATGGGAGTTGTAGTCCAGCCAACTCTAGAGCACCACAGGTTCCCCACTCATCCACTGCTGTGGCTCAACTATGACTCCCATCACCCCCCAACCATTGGCCATGCTGGCTGCTGGGAACTGGAGTTCCACATATGGAAGGCAGGCTTCAGAGTGCATAATTAGCTTCCTTAATTAATTCTGCAAATTACAACAACAGCCGCACACCCTGGACTCTTCATGGAGAGCTTTCAAATCTAATCTAGACACACAAATTATCCAGGGCTCCTTTGGTAAGAAGGACAGACTATGATTTTAATAATACCTTCTATTTTTCCCCCAGAGCTTGTCAGTGAGATCTTGGGCCAGAAAACTTTGCGTGAAGGAGGTGGATCAGGCCCTCAGGGTGGAGGCAAGCCATCCTTGGGCAAGTGCCTTATTCACTGATGTCCAGTGACATAATTATGTCGGACACAGCATCATGATGCCATCTCGTTTGCTATGTGATCCCTGATTGGGTAGGATTGCCCATGTGGCTTATTCAAGGAAGGGGAAGTAGCAGCCGGGGGGGAAATATTTGGCACAGCCCGGCGAATAAATATTTAAACTTCCTATAAAAGCATCTTTGTTATGGCATACATGGCTACACTGTGTTCACAGTAAGCGAAGATTAATACTGAGACATGAGAGAAACGAGCATTCATGTTTCCTCTCCGTAAGACACCCCAAAGCACAGACAAAAAGAACAGGCTGTCCCTCCCCCCTATTAAAAAAAGCAGGCAACCCCTTAAAAAATCCTCCAAACCTGCTTTTAAATTAAAAAAAATAGGAGAGGGAAAAGCTTTGGCAGACAGTGAGGGTGTGAGAGTGACTTAGTTCTCACAGTTACAGGTAGGTAGCCGTGTTGGTCTGCCATAGTCAAAACAAAATAAAATAAAAAATTCCTTCCCATAGCACCTTAGAGACCAACTAAGTTTGTTTTTGGTATGAGCTTTCGTGTGCGTGCACACGAAAGCTCATACCAAGAACAAACTTAGTTGGTCTCTAAGGTGCTACTGGAAGGAATTTTTTATTTTGTTTTGTTTTAGTTCTCACAGACACCACAGCAAGGACCCCATCATTATAGTGACCGAGAATCTGTCAATCATTAAGGGCAGAGCCACACTATAGGATCAAAGCATATTCATTGCACATTTAAAGCACAAGAGCCATATATATATATATATATATATATATATATATATATATATATATATATATATATATATATTCCTGGGAACTGTAGATTTCATTCCAGCACCCTTAACAAACTCCAGTTCCCAGGAGTCTTTGGGGAAAGCAATGTACTTTACATGTAGATTGGATATGTCAAATGTGTACATGTGGGTCTGCCCTAAGAAAAGCAAGCGTGTTTTCTCCTTCTGTTACTGAAACAATATGCGATGGAAGTCCGAAGATCTTGCTCTTAATAAAGAGGAAAGCAAGACATCTGTAAAGAAAGGGGGTAAAAGAGGGGAAGGGGAGAGAAAGAAACCCCCCACCCCAGACCTGGAAGTCAAAACAGTTTCTCGATTCTTGCGAAATGCGAGGATGGAAAGTTAATTTGGAAGACTGAACCCGGGAGTTGAGTTACGAAACAAAAGGGCACGGAGTCTTCCTTTGAAATGCCATCGAACCAGCTCACCCAGGCTGCCGGGTACGTGGGGATGACTCAGTCCTCTCAACGTGGTGATTTATTCCATCTTTCAAAATCCTAGCGCCTTCTCTTGATTTCTCAAGTTGGGCAAAACGTAGCAGCCTGTGGGTTTTTTTTTGCTCCCGTTAAATGACAGAGCATAATGTCACGCTGGCACCGACCTGGGTGTCAGCCAAGACCTCTCTTTCTGAGAACAGAGATTTCTGCAGATCCCGCATTCAGGGGCCTATCTCTGTACATAGCTTTCTTATTTAACGGTGTGACTCGGCAGACTCTTGCTATTTCCCCAGTGAGATCCCATCACATACCGGCAAAATCAAGCCGCACAATTAGATCCGGAGTTCTTTGGCACAACCATACCCTAACAACCGAACATTTTGCAATAAGAGAAGTCGTTTGGCTTCACAAAGTGTCTGTCATCTAACCTCCCTGCCAACAAATCGGGAGGAAAGCTCCGTAAACAGGTCACCTCGAAGCGATCTATTTCTTGTTCACCTTGCTCTCTGCATAGAAGAGGTCATGAAACTTTTTCAAGACCTGCAGCTGCAGAAGTCCACAGAACATTTCTTCGGAGAGGGAGGGTCCTGCCTTGCCCTGCGAAGCCGTAAAATTCAGAAAATTCAAAAAAAAAACACTCCCACCCCAGTTTGTACGGGGTCCTCCAGTTTAAAACAAGCTAATTTGCAGGACAGAAGTCATGGCAGGATGAAAAGCAGTTGACTGAAATCTCACTAGCCAAGTGCGTTGCTCTGAGGAATATTAATATATGTTGTCTGTCAGGAATGCCAAGGGTATGTCCTGATTATTCTGTCTGTAGAAGGACAAAGGCCTGGAAATAACAGCCCTGTTGACTGAGGTGGATCGATCGTGCTGTATTCAAGATGGCTGCCCAACAATTGGGCCAAGATGGATGGACCCCAGGCATATTCAAGATGGCAACACAGGGGATACCTAACTTCTACCAACTCTACTGCGGAATTGTATAGGCAGGTCGCTTTGGCATTTAATTTTTAGTTGTTGTTTTTAAATGTGAAATCCTGTGTTGAGTGACGTAGATGTGGCTCAGGGTATGGCGGAATGTCACCAGAAAATAAGGCTTTGGGGAGCTGTGAAAGGCCTGCGGTTGACCTCATCCTCCTGGTCTCCATCGCCTATCCGTGAGGTAAACGATGGCCCTGGCATCATGGATTGCTTAGTTATCCCCGGCCCATGAAGTCTTAGTGGAGTGTGGTTGCCGGTCAGTGGCCTTGGCGTTAGGTCTCAACCGACTGCAATTGCCTCAGGTGATCCAGCCTGGAGAGGGAGTCGGAACTCTGATCTCCGTTGATATTTGCTTCTGGTACGGGTTTCCTGTTGCAAAATAAAAAAGAGAAAGAAGTCGTGTAGGGATAAGACAATGAAAAGAACTCGTGACTTTCCAGACAACAACTCCCTAACTGAGCTGGCCAATGACCACACAGGGATGATGGGAGCCATATTCTGCCTTTGCATGGAGGGAAACTGGTTCCTCACACCCAATGTAAGAGACGGGGCTTGAAGGACTTGTTGGAATGTACGTTTCGGGTGCAGCAATGAACTAGGTCACGCCGCGTCTCGAACTAGGGACCCAAGGGGTGTCGTGTGGTTATTCAGTCCCTGCGACAGAGGAACGCTTCGCAGGAGAGATCTTCTCAACCTTTCCAGGGTGGCAGGCACCCATAGATTTTTGAGTTCTATGGGTGCCGCTTCCTTCCGTCACCTCTCAGCCCCGCTCCCCCGAGAGAAGGAAAACACACGCACACATACATGCGCTCGCACACACGCACATCGTTTTTTTCAAGGAGTCTGTGTCATATAGATCCAGGAGAAAGAAGCCGAGCCTTGAAAAGGACATAGAGTTGAAGGAGCAAGAGGGAAAGAGAGCCGTTCTTCTAACTTCCTCCATGAAATATCTCGGAGTCAAGTGTGAATTTCATGCTCTTTATTCAGCTCATAGTAGTGAGGAATGCAGTTCCCCCAAAACGTTTGCTTTATATACACTATTTACACAATGGGCCCCACGTGATTGGCTAATTCCGGGATACTCCTGTATGCCAATCGGAGTGAGGATTCACTTCCACCTGGAGCTGGATTGGGTGGCTCCTGCGGACCAATCAGACTGCTGCAATCTCAATTCTATTGTTCTGGGACCAATCAGACTGCTGCAATCTCAATCCTATTGTTCTAGGACCAATCAGACTGCTGCAGTTTGGATCCTATTCAACTCAGTACATAACACTCCACTAACTCAATGTACTTTTCAAGGGATGAAAAGGTAAGCATCTTCACGCCCTCATGGCCAAGGGGGGCAGCAAGCATTGGGGTAGTTCTGGGGGTTCATGGATGGCAGGGAAAGATCTCAGGGGTGCCCCCACAGAGACTCTGAACGGCAGTACATCACTGGGTGCCTTCCAAGGCTTGTGGTTCGACAAGGGAGCAAACCCGTGGCCTGGTCTGGCCTGCCTCCCTCCCAACTTTCACCGCCTCCCTTGGGAAACAAAGTCAATACAGAGAGAGAAAGAGAGTTCCCCGAAGGAGGATTTGAAAACCGCCCTGTTATGTACTGAGTTGAATAGGATCCAAAATGCAGCAGTCTGATTGGTCCTAGAACAATAGGATTGAGATTGCAGCAGTCTGATTGGTCCCAGAACAATAGGGTTGAGATTGCAGCAGTCTGATTGGTCCGCAGGAGCCACCCAATCCAGCTCCAGGTGGAAGTGAATCCACACTCCGATTGGCATACAGGAGTATCCCGGAATTAGCCAATCACGTGGGGCCCATTGTGTAAATAGTGTATATAAAGCAAACGTTTTGGCGGAACTGCATTCCTCACTACTATGAGCTGAATAAAGAGCATGAAATTCACACTTGACTCCGAGTATACTGTATTTCACGCCCGTTTTAACCCATCCACCCGTATGGGTTCATGTGTTTTTAAAAATCAAAACATGCTGGTGCCTTTTTTTTTTTAATGTGGCAAAGACTCCACATTAAGCTTCCCGTCCTCTGCCTGACTATAATAGATGGTTCTCAAGGGAGGCTCTCTGCCGCATCTGCTCCTGGCCAACCCGGGAGGCTTTTAAACCAACGGAAATGATGAATTATTCAGGCCCATTTCCCAGGCTTAAGCCAAGGGCAGAAGGTCGATGGTTAAAACGGCCAAGGAGCCGAATCTCCTTCCAGATTCTTTATATTGCCGCGAGTGTGTGGGATGCCTCGACTCCTGGACCCCTCTTCCAATTCCTGGGTCCCAGGTACCGAATTAAGCATGTTGGAATACAAGCCAGGAACCAGCCTGGAAACGGCTTGCTAAAGGTGAGTCCTTAGGTTAGTGGTTTTCAACTGATGCACCACGGTGCTGCCCTGGGGGGGCCTTGAAGAATGATGGTCAGGTGTCCCATGGGTAGGGGAAGCCACAGACCGCCCCAGCCTCATCTTAAATCCTCTTCTTTCTTTAGATTTTGGTGTCGCGGCTCTATTATTTATTTTGTTTCTTTCCACCAAAGAGCTCACGGTGAATGCACAGGTTTCTCCCCATTATATCCTCACAACAACCCTGCGAGGTAGGCTAGGCTGAGAAACGGTAACAGTTTGTAGAGAGGGGGAGGCATCCTTACCGCCCCACTTCCTGAGGGCCCAGTCTGACCAGTGGGCGGGGCCACCCACATGTCAATCACCTGACATCACGATGATGTCAGCGGGACCCGTTTCCCTCTCCACCCCCCCATGGTCGACGACCAGGTGATCGGCAGGAATCCCTCAAGGTGGAAGTTTCGAAAGCCTCTGCTGCCACACCACACACCCCTTTGCACCCGAAAACAACGTACCTCACTTCTTCATATTTTTTGCCTCGGTAAAAATTGCTCTTTTGGAGGAAGTACAGCAACACCAGGTCACAGAAGAAAGCCCCCTAGGAAACAAACAAGGCATTGCTGGCAACAAATTTACACATTTTAGCAATAAATCAATATTACACATTTTAGCAATAAATCAATATTACACATTTTAGCAATAAATCCTGCCCATTTTTGCCTCCAAACACGTTTGGGGTGGTGGTTTTTAAAGCACTGCATATACACATATACATTACCACAATTAAGGACAAAAGTGGAAAGGACCTAACAGAAGCAGAAGACATCAAGAAGAGGTGGCAAGAATACACAGAGGAACTATACCAGAAAGATATAGAGGTCTCATACACCCCAGGTAGTGTGGTTGCTGACCTTGAGCCAGACATCCTGGAGAGTGAAGTCAAATGGGCCTTAGAAAGCCTTGCTAACAACAAGGCCAGTGGAAGTGATGATATTCCAGCTGAACTATTTAAAATCCTAAAAGATGATGCTGTTAAGGTGCTACACTCAATATGCCAACAAGTTTGGAAAACTCAGCAGTGGCCAGAGGATTGGAGAAGATCAGTTTACATCCCAATCCCAAAGAAGGGCAGTGCCAAAGAATGCTCTAACTACCGCACAATTACACTCATTTCACACGCTAGCAAGGTTATGCTTAAAATTCTACAAGGCAGGCTTAAGCAGTACGTGGACCGAGAACTCCCAGAAGTGCAAGCTGGATTTCGAAGGGGCAGAGGAACCAGAGACCAAATTGCAAACATGCGCTGGATTATGGAGAAAGCTAGAGAGTTCCAGAAAAACATCTACTTCTGCTTCATTGACTACGCAAAAGCATTTGACTGTGTCGACCACAGCAAACTATGGAAAGTTCTTAAAGAAATGGGAGTGCCGGATCACCTCATCCATCTCCTGAGAAATCTGTATGTGGGACAAGAAGCTACAGTTAGAACTGGATATGGAATAACTGATTGGTTCAAAATTGGGAAAGGAGTACGACAAGGCTGTATATTGTCTCCCTGCTTATTTAACTTATATGCAGAATTCATCATGCGAAAGGCTGGGCTGGATGAATCCCAAACCGGAATTAAGATTGCCGGAAAAAATATCAACAACCTCAGATATGCTGATGATACAACCTTGATGGCAGAAAGTGAGGAGGAATTGAAGAACCTTTTAATGAGGGTGAAAGAGGAAAGCGCAAAATATGGTCTCAAGCTCAACATCAAAAAAACTAAGATCATGGCCACTGGTCCCATCACCTCCTGGCAAATAGAAGGGGAAGAAATGGAGGCAGTGAGAGATTTCACTTTCTTGGGTTCCATGATGGTGCAGCAGTCACTGCAGATGGTGACAGCAGTCACGAAATTAGAAGACGCCTGCTTCTTGGGAGAAAAGCAATGACAAACCTAGACAGCATCTTAAAAAGCAAAGACATCACCTTGCCAACAAAGGTCCGTATAGTTAAAGCTATGGTTTTCCCAGTAGTAATGGACGGAAGTGAGAGCTGGACCATCAAGAAGGCTGATCGCCGAAGAATTGATGCTTTTGAATTATGGTGCTGGAGGAGACTCTTGAGAGTCCCATGGACTGCAAGAAGATCAAACCTATCCATTCTCAAGGAAATCGGCCCTGAGTGCTCACTAGAAGGACAGATCCTGAAGTTGAGGCTCCAGTACTTTGGCCACCTCATGAGAAGAGAAGACTCCCTGGAAAAGACCCTGATGTTGGGAAAGATGGAGGGCACAAGGAGAAGGGGACGACAAAGGATGAGATGGTTGGACAGTATTCTCGAAGCTACTAACATGAGTTTGGCCAAACTGCGGGAGGCGGTGAAGGATAGGCGTGCCTGGCGTGCTCTGGTCCATGGGGTCACGAAGAGTCGGACACGACTGAACGACTGAACAACAACAATATACACTGGGTGGATCTACACACAGGGGGGAAAACCACTATAACTAATTCAGAAATTAAATCGTTATAATGAAATAAAAACACACTATGTAAAAATGGCATAGAATTTTTTTTGCTCACTGGTGCCATCTGGTGTTGCATGTTTAAAATGAATTCAAAACGGGTTTTTTTCTAATGTAGCTGAGTCCACTATACATTTAAAGCCCACCCCCACCCCCCAAAATCCCTGGATTTGTAGTTTACCTCTTACAGAGCTACAGTTCCAAGCACCCTTAACAAACTACAGTTCCCAGCATTCTTTGGGGGCGGGCGGGTATGTGCTTCCAGTGAGTTTTAATTGTATGTTGCGGAAGCAGTCTAAGCTCTTACAGCAGCCTAAAGAAATCAAGACGCTAAAATAACACAGAGGTCACAGTAATAGCCACATAATTTTAGAGATGGAAGGGGCCTTGGGGGTCATTTAGACCAGTGTTTTTCAACCTTTTTTGGGCAAAGGCACACTTGTTTCATGAAAAAAATCACAAGGCACACCACCATTAGAAAATGTTAAAAAAATTAACTCTGTGCCTATATTGACTATATATAAAGTAATTTTTCAATTTTTCCCACGGCACACCAGGCAACATCTCGCGGCACACTAGTGTGCCACGGAACAGTGGTTGAAAAACACTGATTTAGACCAACCCCCCAGCTGGGTGCAGGATGAGATGACAGCGCCTCTGAATGAGACCTGATATTTTGTTCAAATCTGTTTCCCAGCCTTTGGTTCCATAGCTTAGCCACCGTGATTCGTGCATTGGGAACCTCACAACTGGGCTACAGTAACATGCTCTGTGTCGGGCAGCCCTTGCAAATAAAATGTTTTCAGTTTGTTTTAAGTGCAATATAAAATGTGACACTAGATGGCGATGGTGAGCTTCAATTTATTTTTAAAAAACTTTTTTTTTTAAAAAAAAAAAGCATTTTCAGAGCGGTTTTTATATGTGTCTAGATTCCACCAAGGTCTCGTTGTTGCCACATTCACGTTGTATGTTTAAAGCACTCCGAAACCCAAAGAATCCTGGGAGCTGTAGTTTGTAGGGAGACTTTCTATTCCTCTCCCAGAGCAGTTGAACAACCAATCCCTCTTCACAAGGAACTCTGGGAATCATAGGTCTCTGGGGAGAAAATTCCAAAGGCAGGGAGCCAAAACCAAAAAGGCCCTGCACATGACTTCAGAAACATGGCCACCAGATTCCTTTTAGTGAAATGCGGAATGCACTTGATAAGACAATGGGACCAGCCTTTTTTGGCAGGTGTGTGGGAGCAGACAGATTTTCATGCACACAGCTGGGTCAACGCAAAAATCTACTGGATTCAACTCGACTTACTGCTCCCATCAGCGCAACACCTGATCCCACATTGATGATCGTCGGAATGATGTTAAATTTCCCCGCCTGAAAGAAAACATATTGGAAGCTGTGAATTGAGCCTTTAACCAAAATCACGTTCAGGGAAGTTTTGTTTTTATCATATGTGGGGAGCCTGGAGTTAAGGGAGAGGCAAAGTGGAGCTGTGGAACTCTCTCCCACAGGATGTAGAAATGGCCACCCAAAGTGGGGTGGCTTTGAAAGACCGATTCAAGGAGAGGAATAAAACTACCAATGGCTACTGGAGGGGTCAGAGAACTCTGTTGGAAACAGGAGCAGAAATTGCCCCAACATTTGAGGTCAGGAGCAATAATCACGCAAGAGCGTGCGAGTGGTGTTCTTTTTTCAGTCTGAAAACGTTATGTAAATAACTAAATGGTTTCCTGCATTGTTTTTGATGTATCCCTGCCACTGAAATTAATTGTGTTTGTTTTGGCCATAGCAGATAGTGAGGGGGGAAATGTAGGTTTTAGCAGAAGCCGAACTGTAGTGGAACAGAAACAGCACTGCAAAGAAAGCAGCTTAGGATGGAAATCTCTACATTCTTGATGCCTGCTAGCCATGACGGCGAGATTCTCCCTCCCCTGTTAGAGACAGTAATCTTCTAAATCCCAGCTGCAGAGAGGCAGGGGATCCACCAGAGAAAAACTTCGCCCAGGAAAACCCCTCGGGCCTGGAGTCGGCGCAGCCAAAAGAGGAAAAAACGAGGGCAGCAAAACACATTTCCTCCTACAGCAGCTACCTTTCCGTTCACCATGACATCGAAGCGGATCCCGTAAGCCTTGATCAGAGTCCGGAAATCCACATCGGCTGCATCACGGTAATACTTGGCAAACCTGCAATACCAGAAAGCAGAGCAGGGATGGATGGCGTTATTTCACCCAAAATGAAGTAGTTATGGGGGAGGCTGCAGGCAATGGGGAGCACTGGGGTGTTTGGTGGTGGTTGTTTTTTTCCATCAGACCCAAGATCCTATTTCCCTCCTCTCTCTTGCCCCAGCCTATAAAGCATATTTTGTTTCTAAACCTGTACATGTCACTTCGAGGAACATCTTAGCGGAGGCACACATGCCCCTCCGGCAAGAAAGAAAGAGAGGGAGGGAGAGAGAGAGAGGGCTCAGCTACATTAGTCAAAAAACAACGTTTTGGATTCGTTGTAAACATGCAACACCGGATGGCGCCAGAGAGCAAAAATATTTCTATGCCATTTTTACATAGCGTTTTCTTTTTCTTTGGTTATAACGATTTAATTTCTGACTTATTTATGGCGTGTGTGTTTTTTTCTCCCGTGTGTAGATCCACCCAGAGAGAAACCTCTTCTGGACTTTTGGCAATTACGATCGTATGTGTATAAAAGGAAATATACTTCCTAAGGAAGTGGGACCTGTCATCCACCCTTTTCTTAAGGACTTGCCTTGAAAATGTGTGTGTGTGTGTGTGTGCGAGAGTGAGAGAGAGAGAGAGAGAGAGAGAGAGAGAGAGAGAGAGAGAATGAGTTTCTGCTTGCTGCAGACATCCAGGGAATCACCTTCCCCCACCCTCCATGTCTTGTTACCTGAAGTTGTATCCCGACGAGACGGATTTCTCTGCAAACTTGTTATCCAGCCGGCTAAAAGAATAGTGAGGATTGCATTCAGAGGGGGGCTTATCAAGGTCACAGTCCCATTCAATCTGAATTCCTATCACACCACCCTTAACGAAAGAGAGACAAAGGTTTGCTTCAGCGGGAGCTCCAGGTTAAGGTCGCAGAGCCCTCTTTCCCCAGGAGGTCCCGCGATCCCCGCCTGATCCCCCTCTCCCACTAAGGCTCTCCCAGCGGGATGTTGTCCATTCCAGTTGTCGTGAGATGTATGTGCCGTCCAGGAACATGCCTGAACGGCAGATCAGGCAAACGGGATTGTTTTGGCCCTTTATGCCGCAGCATCACAGTCTTGGCTCAGGCCTGCTCTGACCGGCAGTGGCTCTCTGGCAGGGCCAGATATGTAGGTTTTGATAAGGCCCTAAGCTACTGAAGGTAAAGGGGCCCTTTATATGTCCAGCTGTCCTTTGTCAACAACCAATTGCCGCTGTTTTTTGTGTTGAATATATGCTATATAGTAATTTATGGACCTAATAGGTATCAAAAGCCATTTGCACATGTTGCCATGCAGAATGTAGGCACCCTATATATAGAAATGAGCAAAACAGTGATATTTTAGGGAGCAGGCTAGCAGGCGGGGCCCATTATTTACATCATAGGAGCCTACACAACACAAAACACTGAAGAAGTGTGCATGCACACGAAAACTCATACCAATAACAAACTTAGTTGGTCTCTAAGGTGCTACTGGAAGGAATTTATCATTTTTTTCCGAAAGACTTCAAAGAAGTGTGACTAGCCCAAGGTCACCCAGCAGCTGCATATGGAGGAGCGGAGACACGAACCCGGTTCCCCAGATTACAAGTCTACCACTCTTAACCACTACACCACACTGGCTCTCTCTTCAGGGGTTGTTTTTAAAAGTCTGGAACAGATTAACTGTACAGTCCCTTAGCCACTGAACAAGGCCATGGGGCTGCCTTGTACAGACAGTTGCTCCATCTAGCTCAGTGCTGCCACCACTGACTGGCAGCAGCTCTCCAGGGTTTCAGGTAGGAAGTCTTTCTCCCAGCCTCTAACTGGAGATGCCATTGGGGATCGAACCCAGGACCAGATGCTCTGCCACTGAGCTGCAGCCCTTTCCCCCCCCCCAAAGGAAGCAGAACAGCGGGCTTCTCCATACCTCTGACGCCATTTCCTGAAAGTTGCTCCCAGCCCACGAGACGAGGTTCCCCAGGTGGAATATGGGGCAGTAAGGGTGGCCCGGTCCGTAGCGGCACGTTTTCAGGTAGCTGTCATCTGTGGTGTCGAGGACGTTGGTTCTGCGTTGAGGGAGCGCAGGAAGTTCAATTGGCAGCCACATTTTTTTTTAAGACATTTTGTTCTCCAACATGGAGTTCAGGATGGCTTTTAACAACCAAGCAGACAAACCAATCGTACAAAAATGACATGCCCGTTCTTTAAAACCATGAAGTCATGACCGCACTAATGCAGGAGCAAATAGTAGCCATGTGTCCCATATACAAAACCAGTGGGTTTTTTTCCTGGGGGGGGGGGGCGCATACCTCTAAACAGTTTGTGAATCTGTACTTAGGACCCTCGTACCTAAGGGACCGCCTCTCCTGGTATGTCCCGTGTAGGACCTTAAGGTCCTCAAATAATAATCTTTTGGAGGTCCTGAGCAACAAAGACGCTAGGTTGGCCTCAACTAGGGCCAGGGCCTTCTCAGTATTGGCCCCAACTTGGTGGAACAGTCTATCACAAGAGACCAGGGCCCTGCAGGATTTGGCATCTTTCCACAGGGCCTGCAAGACGGAGCTGTTCCACCTGGCCTTTGGGTTGGTTTCTGGTTGATATTTATGCTTCATTCTTTTATTGGTGGGTTATTTGAAAATGAGACTGCAGTTTTAATATTGAATTTTTAAACTTGTATTTTAATCTGTTATTTTAAATTGATTGTGTTTATGTTTTTGCTGTGGTTTTAATTAGTGTTAGCCGCCCTGAGCCCGGTTTTTGGCTGGGAAGGGCGGGGTATAAATAAAAATTTATTATTATTATTATTATTATTATTATTATTATTATTATTATTACTACTACTACTTTTGTCCATTTACTGTATGTACCGTATTTGCCCGAATATAAGCTGCACCTGCAAATAAGCCGCAACTTTAAAATTCAAGGGGGGTGGGGAGAAAAAAAAGACAATACTCCAATATAAGCCGTCCCCTTAAAATTCTCCATGCACTCGCACCCGTTCCGTTTTACCGTATGTCTGCTTCAGCAGCGATATCGCCAAAGCCAATTTTTCTAAGGTTGCGAATTTAAGCTGCACTTTAACTTTTCAAAGTCAGAATTTTTTTGGGGGGGGGAGTGAGGTTTATATTCAGGCCAATAAGGTATTTATTTCCTCGGATTTGAACTATAAAATGGTGATTTTTTCTTGAGTCAAAATGAGAGTACCCCTAAACATTTTTAAAGGAAAAAGAAGCATTGTACAAAACCTCCAATATCTGAAGTATCTGAAAAAGTGTGCATGCACACGAAAGCTCATACCAATAACAGACTTAGTTAAGGTGCTACTGGAAGGAATTTTTTATTTATTTTTTATTTTCTTCCAATAAACCAAACAGCCAATAAATCAACCACTGATAAAACTCACAATCAATTTATGGGGAGGTGGGGAAAGGATTTTCCCACTTAGGCTTATTCTCCAAACACTTTTTGTACTTTTACAAACCCTTTGGAGGGTTCCCCAAGTTCTGCTGATATATCCCTTGCACCATTTTGGCAAAATAATTATCTGCACTCACCAACTGAACATTGGGAACAGAGGGAATGGAAGGCGTCTCCTCTGACAAGAGCGCATTGCTGCCGGATCTCTCCTCCATAAATCTGGCTACTCTGATTTCAAAGCCCTCCGTGCCTTGAGCAGAAGCCGTTCCTTCTGCTGCGACTGCTAAAAGTTCAGCAACAGGGAAGACGGGATACTTACTTGGAGAACTTAAACCTGGGGAAGCGGATGGAGTTCTTGATGTAGACAGTGAAGTTTTCGGCATTTGCCAGCAGAGGCTTTCTAAAGGAAAAGCACAGGTTGCTCGGGTTCAAGGAAGTGTGGCACAGTTGGCCTGTATTTAAAAATTTAGAGTGATTTGATTTTAAGTAAATAAATAGGGACGCGGGTGGCGCTCTGGGTTAAACCACAGAGCCTAGGGCTTGCTGATCAGAAGGTCGGCGGTTCGAATCCCCACGACGGGGTGAGCTCCCGTTGCTCGGTCCCTGCTCCTGCCCACCTAGCAGTTTGAAAGCACGTCAAAGTGCAAGTAGACAAATAGGTACCACTCCGGCGGGAAGGTAAATGGTGTTTCCGTGCGCTGTTCTGGTTTGCCAGAAGCGGCTTAGTCATGCTGGCCACATGACCCGGAAGCTGTACGCCGGCTTCCTCGGCCAGTAAAGCGAGATGAGCGCCGCAACCCCAGAGTCGGACACGACTGGACCTAATGGTCAGGGGTCCCTTTACCTTTACCTTTAAGCAAATAAATAAATGCAAGAACTAGGACCAACCTGGGCTTGCCTTTCTTCTCCACTGGACACCAAGCTAAGATCTCGCACGTCCCACTCAAGCTGTTGCCAACCTTCAGACAACGGCCAGTCTTGACTCCTGCAGGGCAGACAAAGTTATGGGGTGTGCGGAGATCAGCTAGCTGGAATTGTTTGGGGGGTTTTGTGGGGGAAGAGTAATGTTTGCTAAAATGGACAGAGCACACAGCTTTCAAGGAGCTACAGAGAAGGAAACTTTTAGAAACAACCGCTCACTTTTATAAGGACGCATGGATTGCTTATTTCAGTTATTGTCTGGCATTCTGATAGCCCTCCCGCCTTTGAAAATCGGGGTGGCTTGCTTCCCCAGCGATTTAAAAGTTACCCCCAAAATATAAAATAAAATCAACAGCAGCGGAGGCAACAGTTTAAAATGGAAATTTATCTCAAGGCAGAATTGCCCGCAATGCAGCAAACCCGTTTGTTTTCCAACCTGGCCTTTGACACTGGGGTGAGGCCTTTGGAAATTGCCTTTAGAAAATCCTTACCGTTGCCCGCGACGACGGCTTCTCCAGAATTGCAGTCGCTGTTGCGGTAACAGAGTGCATCTGGAATTCCAGGGCTCTGTAAGGAAACGGGGAAGGAAATCTCGTGAATTAGGGGAGAAGGCAGAGACTGGCACAAAGGTCCGTCACCTGGTGACCTGCGTGGCTGAGAGGGGGTTTGAACCCAGAGTCTCCCCAGTCCTGGTCTGATACTCTAACCACTGCGCCACACAAGCATCCTTCCCCAGTCTGCACTGGGGAGGGGCTGATGGGAGTTGTAGTGCGTAGCAGCAGGAGGTCAGTGATGGCTGATTTAGAGTGCATCCCAAACCCTTTTAATCAGAACTCCACCAATGTCCTTCCTCTGTGTATGTGGCCGGGGGTGAGGATGCTATTTCCACCCTTGTGGCTGCAATAGTGAACATAAGATCTCAAGAACCACTTGCTGGATCAGGCCAGTGGCCCATCTAGCCCAACAGCCAGTTCTCACAGCAACATTTCAATGGATTAAGCTAATGCAATTATTATACGGTGGCACCTTGGTTCTCAAACTTTATCCGTTCCGGAAGTCCGTTCCAAAACCAAAGCGTTCCAAAACCAAGGCGCATTTTCCCATAGAAAGTAATGCAAAATGGATTAATCCGTTCCAGACTTTTAAAAACAACCCCTAAAACAGCATTTTAACATGCATTTTACTGTTTAACGAGACCACTGATCCATAAAATGGCAGCAATAAACAATGTACTGCAGCCACACAATCAATGAACCAGTAGCTGAACTGGGTTCCACAAAGCCACAAAAGCAAAAAGATCTGCAAAAACAAAAATGCAAAATAAATAGCAAAAACAGACAGACCTCAGCGTAATACCGTACTCAAAACGGAAGTGTGGCACTCAAATCGGAAGCGTAACAGTCAAAACGGAGCACATTCGGCTTCCGAAAAAAAGTTTGCAAACCGGAACACTTACTTCCGGGTTTGCAGTGTTTGGGTACCAAGTTGTTTGAGTAGCAAGGCGTTTGAGAACCAAGGTAGCACTGTACATAATTCCTGTAGAGTAGAAAACCAACGATTGCGAATACTACTCATATTAACTTATTTTGGAGGAACATGCAGGAATCTCCATTCCTCTTTCTAACAAAATTCTCCCACTCCCCCTGGTGGTTGGGAACCAACGTGAATTTAAACAACAACAACAACAACAACAACAACAAGCAGCTAGACCTCAGTGTCCTTCGTGGGAATTCCAGAATGTCAAATCCCAGTTCTCTTAGGTGGTTCTAGATGGCCTGTTTAATGTGCATTCAACCTGATTTTTTCCCCTGCAGCATCATCAACAAAGATGGCTACTTAACGAGCATTCGTTATTATTTGTTTGCGGGGGGATTATATATGCCTTTCCCCATCACTTTTCTTATTGCAAAAAAACCCCAATATTTTGAGGGAAGCGGGTTTGCTGTGCAAGACCTCCCAATCCAGTATAATTCTGCAACCTGATTTTTTGGGGGCATTCAACGGAATCCCACCCCACCCCAAAACAGTGTCAGACTTGGAAGCACCTCTATTCCTTTCCTACTGCCATTGGACTGTCCAAGTCATCACTGCTGAAATCTTTACAGCCCACTGTCTAAGGCACAAGCACACTTCTCCGTTTTCACAAACGCCTACCTCCGCACAGGTGTCCTGCCGTTGGTTTGGAGTGACAATCAAGTTGGTCATTACAAAGAAGACGCTTTCACCCTAGGGAGACGAAGCAGAGAAAAGGGGTTGGGGGGAGAAGAGAGTTTCAGAACTTTGCTAGGGAAAATCTGAAGACTTGAGGACAAAGAAAATAATATGTGGCCTGTGGTCAGGGTGGGCTAAGCAAAGATCAGGCTCTACTGGTCTATATTGGCCATGTTCTTCCTCTACTGTTGGAGGAAGAATGATTCTGAATACCAGTTGCTGGAAACCACAGACTGGGGAAGGAAATTGCTGCTGGACTCAGGTCCTGCTCGTGATGTTCTCGTTGGGGCGTCTGGTTAGCTGCTGTGAGAAATTACTAATTGTTTTAATTGCTTGTTTCTCTACCATTTCACACCAGATTCATATCCTTTATGGAGGAAAAGACTATCAGTGGCTACTGGTTGAGATGGCTATTTTTTACCCACACTCAAAACAAAATCGAAAATTCTTTCTAGTAGCACCTTAGAGACCAACTGAGTTTGTTCCTGGTATGAGCTTTCGTGTGCATGCACACTTCTTCAGATACACACTTTTACCCACACTGTTCTGGTAGACATCTGTAACGGACCAACCCTGTGCCTGGGTGTGAGCAGGTGCCCAGCACTCGAAGAGTTAACACCCACTCTAGATGACTGGCAGCACAATCGCAGAGGCGGGTCTTTTCCACCTTTTAAAAGGGGAGAATGGCAGTTGGGGCGGTTGTTGTGGGTTGTGGGTCAGGGAGTGAGGGTGAGAGGGAGAGCGGGTTGGAGGTTAGGCTTAGGTTAGGAAAGGAAAACGTTTATTCCTGATTAAAGTTGTATCCAAGCTTATGTACCTAAATGAAGAACATTGTAACCGCATTCTACCTTAACATCCTTGGTTTAAATGTTACCTCAATAAACATATTTTGTTTTGTTTAACGTTCGTGGACTCTGGCAGTGTGTCAGTACCTCTAGAGGTGTGGTTGAGGGGAAAAGCACATAGAGGTTTCCTTGAGGAAAGGGGACGGGTGGCTTATTTTCCCTAACACACAGAGGACTGGGCAGGGAAGCCAAAGGTGCCACGCAGTTGCCAGAAGGAAAGGGCAAGCTGCAGCAGTTTGGGAACCCAGGGTGGGAGAATCCCAAGGTGGCAGGAGTTTCACTTTAAGAACGTGGCGAACTGAGGTACCCCGAGGACTTCTCTCATAACATCATTGTGGGGATTCATTTTAGTCGTCGGTGAACCCTAGGGAGAGACACAGTCAGGGGAAACGTTTTACAGTTGTGAGGGCTCTTGGTGGGACACTGAAAGGGCTCGTCACAATTAATTGGTGGCAGCGTCGTGATTCGAATTCAACACCCACACGCCTGTTTAGTTGAGAATCAGACGACTGTATTTATTCTGTCAGAAAAATGGCTCACCTAAGGAAAGCTAGGGAAGCTAAGGGTGATGAGAGAGCCGATGAGGCAGAAACCAGAGAGAATCCTAACGCAGAGTTAGAGATGATGAAAATGAAATTAGAGATGGCCAGAATTGAAGCCGAAAAAGAGAAAAATAAATTAGAAGCTGAAAAGGAGCGTTTAGCTTCAGAAGAACGGGTACAATTAGCTAAAGTAGAGGCCGAAAAGGAAAAAGAGAAAAATAAATTAGAAGTAGAGAAAAATAAATTGGAAGCTGAGAAAGAAAAAGAGAGATTGGCAGCTGAGGAACGAATGCAGTCAGAGAAATTTAAAATTGATGCCGAAAGAGAACTTCAGTTACGTAGACTGCAGATTGAGGAATTGAGAGTGAGGTCAGAATTGCCTCAAAGTCAAGCCTCAAGTGACATTTCTTCAGTTAACCAGAAACGCTTTCCTAAGTTTGTGAAAGGAGACGACGTCGAAGCCTTTCTTTTTAGTTTTGAAAGAGTGTGTGCTGAGTTCAAGATTAGTGAAAATAACTGGATGATGTACCTCAGACCACAATTATGTGGGATTCTAAGTGAAATCTACTCTGACATGAGGGAGGATGAGTTATCTGACTATGAGAAGTTTAAGCAATTGGTAAAAGTGAGATGTGGGTTAACGGCCGAACAAAGCCGAAGGGCGTTTCGTGAGGTAAAACGCAACCCTAAGGAAACATTCTCCCAGTTAGCCAGCCGGCTTGATAGATTACTGGAAAGGTGGATCCAGGGGAGTGGAGTAACAAAGTTTGAGGAGCTCAGGCAGTTAATTGGCTTAGAACAATTTTTTAAACAAGTTCCCGCCAATTTACGTTGGTTTTTGAGGGACAAGAAGTTACGAACAGTCTCTCAAGCTGCCGAGGTTCTAGATGAACTAGAGGTTGATTTTAATGAAATACCTTACACAAAATCACCTCAGAAGTTCAAACCGTGGAAATCTGGTGAAGGCAAAAATAAACCAGAAAATTTTCCTGTCAGAGAAGTTGGTGTTGACAAGACAGGGAACAAAAAAATCGTTTGCTATCAGTGCAACAGGGAGGGGCACATTCGCTCCAAATGCCCTCTACTGGCCAAAGCGCAAAGTACACCATCTACAGCAAAGCCAGTAAAATTGTTAATGCAGGCTGAGCCTGGAAATGGCCCTCAGTCCGCTTCAGAGGAGGCGAATAACTTGTCAGAGTCCGCCTCCAGAGTCATGCAGGTCTGGAGTGCTGAACCAAATACAACTCCAGATTATTTGGAGCCTATACGATTGAATGGCAAAGATATGTTTGGGTTAAGAGATACTGGAGCGCAGGTTTCTCTTGTCAAATCCCAATTTATTGAACCTCATCAGTACTTACCAGGACAAACTTTCAGTCTGAGAGGAATATGGGGTCCTGAGTTCGAAGTCCCCACAGCAGAGGTTTTAGTTCAGTACAAGAATTATCAGGGCAAGTGGAAAGTGGGTGTATGGGATCGGTTGGAAAATCCAGTTTTGATTGGGAACGATCTGGCAAACCCCACACCACAAGTTAAGGTCATTACCAGAGCACAAGCTCAGGAAATGGCTAATCAAACACCTGCCTGTACTGAGACACCTCTGATTGCTGAGGAGAGTGACATGCTATTTGAGATACCCATTGCTCAAGAACACAGTGCCAAGTTCTTAGAGGAGCAGAAAGGGGATGTTACCCTTAAAGAATTATGGGAGAAAGCCCAAACCTCAGACACAGAAGTATCCATTGAAAACCCCTGTGTTTTTAAAATTATTGAGGACAAGCTTTATAGGGTAGCCAAACGAAGGAAACCAGCTGCTAGGTGGGAGGAGCAAAAACAATTAGTATTGCCCATGAAGTACAGGATGCAGGTACTTCAGATGGCGCATGATGCACCTACCGCGGCTCATTTGGGCATAAACAAGACCCGAGATCGAATCCAGGCAAGATTTTATTGGCCTCGGATGGGAAAGAACATCAAAGAATATTGCAGGTCCTGTTTGAACTGTCAACTAGCTGGGAAGAGAGGCGATAAAACAAAGGGTTTGTTGCAACCCATACCTGTGATACAGGAACCTTTTTCGCGTTTGGCAGTGGACATACTTGGACCCCTGTCTAAAGCACCACAGAGGGGAAATGGTTTAAAGGAAGATGAGGAAGAGTCTGAGATAAAATGTTGGGAGGTGACAGGGAAGCAGCAATGTACCATTCAGGAAATAAAAATGGCTCCTACCCTAACCCAACAGCGGCAGGAAGAGGCATTTACAATCCTGCAAGAATATGCCAGAACTTTCAGTAACCCCCCAGGAAAAGCCATGAGAGTGGTGCGTTGTATAGACACTGGAGAGGCCAAGCCAATAATAATAAACCCCTATCGAACAACTGGGGAGTATATGGATTTAGTAAGCAGTTTTAATTCCGGGATCCTGTGGGATGAGGAACGGGAAGCCCCATGTTTGGAATACGAGGTTTTTATATTTGACATTGAGGGGCAGGCCTGGATAGTTTATGACTGGTCACATATCCCCACAGTGGCGATTTTTGGAAAATATGACCCAGAGCTTATGGGTTACACCCATTCAAAAGGAGTCAGAGTTGTTTTAAAAAGTGAACTATCTGTGAGATCAGTTAGAACAACTATTCAAAGTTATGATAAACCATTTATCAGTTGGAAATATAGAAAGAAAAACATACTGATAGTTATAGTTGCCTTGGTGTCCCGTCAACTTTCTATAAAAGTGAAAGAGTTTCCTACACTAGAGTTTGTGTGGTGGGAAGATGGGTACCCTGCTGCTCAGGCAACACAAATAAATGCCCAAGATGAACGTGGTTGCACAGCATTAATGTGGCCACCACATCAAAGACATAAAACAGTCATCTTCAAATTGCTTGAAGTGGGAACTGATAATTCAATACAGACCAAATATGGACTGACAGCAAGGGAGATTGCTAACAACAATAGGCAATCAAAGCTTTTTAGTCTACTTTCATTAAGTAAACCCGGTTGTCCAAAAAGCTTCAGCAAGCTGACTAAAAAAGCAGCTATCCACAAACTTCTGAAAGCAGTTCCCAATGAATTCAAAAGCCAGACAACCAGTTCTTATGCAGCTTTTGATGACATGGAGATGTTGGTGCAAGGCATCGAGCTTGAGCACGTAACAGAGATCCTGAAAGAGGGAGCGGTGGATCCAAGAGAGCTTTTGATCCTGAGAAACAAAGACTTTACACAGCTAGGAATCTACAATCGTTACAGACGTGTCGACTGCAAGGACCGGAGGGGGACTGTGTCATCCGGTAGAGGAAGACAACCTACATCCCATCACGTGTGGCAGAGAAAAGACTGGTGCCCAGAGAAAGACACTTCTTGCGGCGGTTAAAGATAGTAAAAGGGACCTTGAACATCGTGGCTGTTACTTTGTCCAGGAGACCAGAGGAAGAAGACTGTTGGTGCATTAATAAATTGTTTATTAATAGTATGCTTATTTAATGCATTTAACAGAGGTATTTAAATAAGTAATGTATTTGCAGATGCATTATCTCGTTTCTTTTAAAGAAGAGATGTTATTTGTTTGTGTATATATCAAATATAAAACAGGTATTTTGATCATTTGCTGGTATAAAGAGGGCAAAGCCTAAGGGGGAACGTTTGTTTCTATTGTGTTATTAAAGTAACCCTGTTATTGAGACTCTTTGCACCGGCATTACTATCCTTTAGGTAGTGAATGCCTATGCAAATTCTCAGAGGTGGGGAGAAATGTAACGGACCAACCCTGTGCCTGGGTGTGAGCAGGTGCCCAGCACTCGAAGAGTTAACACCCACTCTAGATGACTGGCAGCACAATTGCAGAGGCGGGTCTTTTCCACCTTTTAAAAGGGGAGAATGGCAGTTGGGGCGGTTGTTGTGGGTTGTGGGTCAGGGAGTGAGGGTGAGAGGGAGAGCGGGTTGGAGGTTAGGCTTAGGTTAGGAAAGGAAAACGTTTATTCCTGTTTAAAGTTGTATCCAAGCTTATGTACCTAAATGAAGAACATTGTAACCGCATTCTACCTTAACATCCTTGGTTTAAATGTTACCTCAATAAACATATTTTGTTTTGTTTAACGTTCGTGGACTCTGGCAGTGTGTCAGTACCTCTAGAGGTGTGGTTGAGGGGAAAAGCACATAGAGGTTTCCTTGAGGAAAGGGGACGGGTGGCTTATTTTCCCTAACACACAGAGGACTGGGCAGGGAAGCCAAAGGTGCCACGCAGTTGCCAGAAGGAAAGGGCAAGCTGCAGCAGTTTGGGAACCCAGGGTGGGAGAATCCCAAGGTGGCAGGAGTTTCACTTTAAGAACGTGGCGAACTGAGGTACCCCGAGGACTTCTCTCATAACATCATTGTGGGGATTCATTTTAGTCGTCGGTGAACCCTAGGGAGAGACACAGTCAGGGGAAACGTTTTACAGTTGTGAGGGCTCTTGGTGGGACACTGAAAGGGCTCGTCACAACATCTGGGTGATTTGCAAAGCTGCACATTATTAAGAGCTACTGACATTAAAAGGCAGCATCGATCATTCCTCATATCTGCCGGTTTTATGACCCTCCCGTTTCAAGCAGCCGGTCAATTTTAAAAGCACTTTAATTTGCAGCCCGTGGATGCTCCTTCTTCCTCTTCTTAAAAAAAGCCTTTGGCTCACCTTGCAATCCCTGTTTATGGCTACTACAGTCATTGGCTATACTTAGCATGGGGGCATAGAGCCACATCTCTGCAGAGAAAGGCCCAGGGGACTGGGCTGCATTCACCTTGAAAAGAAACCGGCAAGGAATCCAAAAAGGCCAAGAGGATTCGCAGGGGAAATCCACTGACTCAGAGAGTCCTGGAAAGACTCAACACACACAGGCTTGACCATCCAAATTTGCCCAAGTTGGCGGAGAAGGGACGACTCTGGGGTTGCGGTGCTCATCTCGCTTTCTTGGCTAAGGGAGCCAGCGTACAGCTTCCGGATCATGTGGCCAGCATCACTAAGCCGCTTCTGGCAAACCAGAGCAGCGCACGGAAACGCTGTTTACCTTCCCGCTGGAGCGGTCCCTATTTATCTACTTGCACTTTTTTTACTGCTAGGTGGGCAGGAGCAGGGACCAAACAACGGGAGCTCACCCCGCCGCGGGGATTCGAACCTCTGACCTTCTGATCGGCAAGCCCTAGGCTCAGTGGTTTAACCCACAGCCCCACCCGTGAAGAAGTGTGCATGCACACGAAAGCTCATACCAAGAACAAACTTAGTTGGTCTCTAAGGTGCTACTGGAAGGAATTTTTTTATTTTTTTATTTTGTTTTGACTATGGCAGACCAACACGGCTACCTACCTGTAATTGTTGTTCTACAGTGAGCCTCACCAACAGAGGGGAATGGCCAGAGACGTTCCTGCAGATGATCTCTGCCGGGATATAAAAGTTTCAGCTAATCCCTGAGCTACCCTGGATTTAGGGCTTGTATATTAATCTTCCTCTTCTTCCTTGGCAATCATTCATAGCCATGTAAGATTGTCTTCCATAAACACGGTTTTAATAATGAGTCCGTAGGTGACTGTGGAAGCCAATTCTGGATCCGTACGTCCTTCCACAGTGGGGACATAGGTTCCTGGGCGGGAGTTGATCCCGGTGTGGATTTGCCAAGCGTGCCTTCCTCTTAGCGAGTTTCTCCCTTGAGTCCTGAGTTCGAGTGTCTTCAAAGTCCACGGCACCTTTGGTACAGGCTGTTCTCCAACTGGAGCGCTCGCAGGCCAGCGTTTCCCAGTTGTCGGTGTTTATACTTCATTCTTTTGAGAGAGTCTTTAAACCTCTTTTGTTGACCACCAGCATGACGCTTTCCATTTTTAAGTTCGGAATAGAGTAGTTGCTTTGGAAGACGATAATCAGGCATCCGCACAACATGACCAGTCCAACGAAGTTGATGTTGAAGAATCATTGCTTCGACACGGGTGATCTTTGCTTCTTCCAGTAAATTGGCATTAGTTCGCCTGTCTTCCCAGGTGATGTGTAAATTAATGGAACTAATATGAACAGTATAGGAAAAATGCACCCAACTAACAGGCGCTGACACATTGGTAATGAGGGACACATGAATATTTATCTCCCTTTTGCAAAAAAAAGGGGAAGTGATAAATATATTTTAATAATGATGGTGGTGATGAATGGAAATTTGAAACCTTTTAAAAAACAATGTGGTCATATATAGATATAGATATTGATATAGATAGATAGATAGATAGATAGATAGATAGATAGATAGATATAGAGATATGAGAGACAAATGTTGATGCTTAGAATCAGGGGAAAGAAGGCAGCAAAACTGCAACAGTGTGGGTACCTGTGGGGGGATGACATAGTCTGCGACATCCCATAGCCTCTCGCCCAGCTCAGAGGTGTTGGTGAAAGCCACTCCTTTCACTTTGGTGATGACAGAGCTCTGGATAGACGTATCCACATCTTGGTACCCTTTCTTGACCACAAAGACCCACCTGGAAATGCAAAAGAGAGTGAAACAACAGTCGACACAGATTTTTCTGAAGCAGGGGCTAAATCAGAGCTGTGGTGCATAGCAGGCCTTCTGGACATGCCCAGGGGCACTTTTTTGTAGGTAATTAACAACCCATTCGTTTCTGGACTTCGCCTTTCCTTTGGGAAGGGGTCATAGCTCGGCGGTGGAGCATCTGCTTTGCATGCAAAAAGTCCTGGGTTCGGTTCCTGGCATTTCCTAGTCAGTCTCTAGACAATACGGAACTAGATGACTCAATGAAATGCATGCTGTACTGAGCTAGATGACTTGGTCTAAGGCAACTCCCTATGCTCTCATTTAATCACCCTTAAATCCAGAACCATGAGGACTAGAACTCTGTTTTGTATCTCAGGGAAGAGAAGTAGCTCAGTGGCAGAGCCTCTGCTTTGCACGTACGAGGTTCAAGGTTCAATCCCCATTATCTTCACGTAGGGTTGAGAACGTCCCTTCCTCTGAAACTGTGGACTGGGAAACGACTCCTTGTGCAAAACCCTGGAGAGCTGCTGCCAGTCAGTGTAGACAATACTGAGCTGGACTGAGCTGGTCCGCTTCAATTAAGGAAGCTGCAAATGTTCCATCAGAAGTCAGTTCTTGGCTTGGGTGAAATTAAAAATCTGGGCTCAAACCAGGCACAAAACAGCCAGAGAATGTCCTGTGTGAGTGTCTGGAGGTGGTTGGAGGATGGATGGCGGGTAATAGATTGAGGTTGAATCCTGACAAGACAAGACAAGACAAGACAAGACAAGACAAGACAAGACAAGACAGAAGTATTGCTTTTGGGGGACAGGTGGTGGGTTGGTGTGGAGAATTCCCTGGTCCTGAATGAGGCAACTGTGCCCTTGAAGGACCAGGTGTGCAGCCTGGGAGTCATTTTGGACTCACAGCTGTCCATGGAGGCACAGGTCAATTCTGTGTCCAGGGCGGCTGTCTCCCAGCTCCATCTGGTACGCAGGCTGAGACCCTCCCTGCCCGCAGACTGTCTCGCCAGAGTGGTGCATGTTCTGGTTATCTCCCGCTTGGACTACTGCAATGTGCTCTATGTGGGGCTACCTTTGAAGGTGACCCGGAAACTGCAATTAAACCAGATTGTGGCAGCTAGACTGGTGACTGGGAGCAGGCGCTGAGACCACATAACACCGGAACTGAAAGACCTACCAGTACATTAGCTCCCAGTATGTTTTTGAGCACAATTCAAAGCGTTTGTGCTGACCTTTAAAGCCCTAAATGGCCTCAGCCCAGTATACCATCATTCTGCCCGGACACTGAGGTCCAGCTCCAAGGGCCTTCTGGCGGTTCCTTCGCTGCAAGAAGTGAGGTTACAGGGAACAAGGCACAGGGCCTTCTCAGTAGTGGCGCCCGCCCTGTGGAACACCCTCCCATCAGATGTCAAGGAAATAGACAACTATCTGACTTTTAGAAGACATCTGAAGGCAGCCCTGTTTAGGGAAGGTTTTAATGTCTGATGTCTTATCAGGTTTTTAATCTTTTGTTGGAAGCCACCCAGAGTGACTGGGGAAACCCAGCCAGATGGGTGGGGTATAAATAAATTTATTATTATTATTATTATTATTATTATTATTATTATTATTATTATTTTGGAAGGGTGTTTCACTTCCAGGAATATTTCCAGTTGGAAGCTAGAAGTCCTAGGAATTGCTGCCAGTGGCACCTGGGCACTCATTGTTGTCTCCCTTTGTGAGTCTCCGGGTGACCAGGACTCCATCCTTCCTGATGCACAGATTGGATTGTGGCCTCCTTTCCCTACTTTGGAATTCTCTGCATCATGCCTTAGTTGGAACGGCAAGGCAAAGCAAGTCACTGGCTTCTCCGTGGGGAGGATAAAGCATTCCCTGTTGAATTTCTGCCTGTCACACAGCTACTAAAAGTCACCGCGGCCGTGTGTGGTGGGGAGAGAAAGGTGGTGGCATTCTCTTGTGGGGGGGAGGGGTCTGCTTTCTTTCTAAACGAAATATCTTGGGAGGTACGGCCACCTCAACGTGGCTTAAATTACTCACTTGCCGAGCCCAGGCGGAAGCAGGGAATTAAATGTAATTAGACGCTGACAGCTGCGTCAGAAAGTATGTCGTTCGACAGCCACGTGCCGCGTAAATGACTGGCACAAAGTGGCACATCCTGGAGCACCCACGCATCAGCGAGGCATCTCTCGACACGGGAGCAATTTGTTCTCCTTTGATGCCTACAGGGATGTGGGTCATCACATCAGCCATCTTCCCAAGTGAAAACTCGTGCACGCTGCCGTAACAGAAAAAAATTAAAAAATTGCAACCCATAATATCTCCCTAAGGAAAGTAGAATTCTGCAACTTATAGAAAAAAAAATGCTGCGTTGGGTAGCAGCCCACATGGCTCACCTTCTAGCTCTGGCTGCACCCACTATAGGCCCGTGCCCCCTAAGTGGTTGTCCTTGGGCTGAGAAGGGTTTGCCACCTCCGTGGGACGTGAAGTCGCGGTGGGCCACGCCTGCTCCCAATTTCTGCAGCACCGGTGTATCACTGCGCTAAAGCACCCGCCACACATCTCGGAATCGCGGAGGAAAGGCCACGAGGCTGCTGCCATGGCAACCTGATCTGCTGTCGTGTGCTGAACGGGGCTTTGCAGAAGAGCATCTGAAAGCCAGTTGCAGGCAGAGGTGCTGATTTACACAGTCAGCCATTGGTCCATCTAGCTCAGTGCTGTCTGCTCTGACTGGCAGCAGCTCTCCAGGGTTTTTCAGACAGGGAATATATCTCAGTCCGACCTGGGGATGCCATTGGGAACTGGACCCAAGACCTTCTGCGTAACCACTGAGTTCTCAGCAATAAAGCAAGATTCTAGTCCTCATGGTGTGGAATGAAAAGTTTAAACCAGGAGCACAGGAAGTTGTTTTGTACTGATTCAATAGATAGATAGAACGCTTGGCCGTGTCTACACGCACTGACTGGCAGCAGCTTTCCAATGTGGGGAGCTTTCAACCCCCCTAAGCTGAGATCCTTCATCAATGCAAGGAATCGAACCCAGAACATTTCAGAGAATCATCAAGTTGGAAGGGACCCCGAGGATCCTCTAGGCCAGGCTTCCTCAACCTCATCCCTCCAGATGTTTTGGGACTACAACCCCCATGATCCCTAGCTAGCAGGACCAGTGGTCAAGGATGATGGGAATTGTAGTCTCAAAACATCTGGAGGGCCGAGGTTGAGGAAGCCTGATCTAGTCCAACCTCTTGCAATGCGGGAATAATGCAGCTGTCCCAGACGGGAATCGAACCTGCAACCTTGCCAAGGTTGCAGGTTCGATTCCCGTCTGGGACAGCTGCATTATTCCTGCATTGCAGGAGGTTGGACAACACTCTAACCAACTGATTTAAATTCTCACACGTCCTTCTATAACTTGAGCACCAGACTATTTGTAAAGGAACTGTGGTTTTTAAAAACCCCGCGGATAATGGAAGGATTCCCATCTTCTTCCTGAGCCCAACCGCCAATTCCATTTTGTACCGACTCAACAAAACACGTCTGACGTCTCCTTTAAACCTCCAGCTGGGGACGGACGGGACATTGCGGGTTTGTTAATATATGCAGATGTTTTAGCTGATTAAATCAATCCATTCAACGGATCCATTAATCATCCGAGTCTGTGTGCATTCCCCAAATGCACTTCCAGAGGGGTAGGGGGAGCAAACGCTTGGAAAAAGAGAGGCTTATTTCTGAATAAATATGCCCAGGATTGTAACATTTTCTTACGGGTTGGACAGCCACACACACAAACGCGCTTATGCTGTGAAGCGTGGTGGAAATAATAAATTCTGCATTCAAGAGTCCTCCTGCAAATATCAGTGCTTTTTGCTCTTGATACAGAGGGCCAGTACTATGCGAATGCCGGACCAAAGCAAACTGAGCATGTACAGAGTTCCCAGTCTGCGCCAACATCAGCCACAAATACCCCGTTCTGAGATTACAAAATGATGGAAAGCCCTCGCTTTTGCCCACAGCCGGTCATTGCAAATACCCTGAAATGCAAGTGGTAAATGGAGAATGAAGGAAACAGGGCAGAATGGGATCAGAGCGTTTCAGGGCAGGAAAGGGGACCCTTGAGCTCATGTAGTCCAGCCCATTGCTCGGTGCAGGATCTGCAATGCCAGATGAGACGAGTCCGCTGCCTCCAAAGAGAGGCTGTTCCCCTGTTGAACAGCTCTTCTTACAAGTAGGAACTGCCTCCTACTGTCTTGCTGAAATACGCTTTGCTGTAATAATTGAGCCCCGGGTTCAAATCCTGACCTGTGGAGCGACAGAGAACACGTCTGCTCCATCTTCTATGTGACAGCGCTCCAGCTATTTGGAGACGGCTGTCATTTCCCTCACCCTTGAACTTCTTCCCTCCAAGCTAACCGCACTCAGCTCTCTTTCAGCCGTAGCTTCGCAACACAAACTGGTGTGCAGGCCCCTTGTCCTCCTGGCCGCCCTTCCTCTAGGTTCCAGTTTGTCAACACCCTCCTTAAAATATGACATCCATAACTGGGCATGGTACTCTTTGGAAAAAGAAGAGGCAAAGGGTGCCCCTAAGCATGCCCAGAGTGCATTTCCCTCACCACCGGCGGGTAACTATGGAACATCTCCCGCACGAGTGATCAGGAGAAAGGTTTTTCAGATCATAAAGACAGACTGAGTCCTTCTGTTTCCTAGGAATCCAACACCATATCCCTTCTCTACCATGGAAAATGGTTGCGGGTCTACAAAGGTCTTGATTCTCTTGGGACAATGAAAACAAAAAGAGCCTTGTTGGAACAGGGGAAAGCTGAGGAATTCTGCCCAGTGTCCTGTTACCAACAGGGGACAGCCAGATATTTTTTGATGCTCCCATGCAGGAGGCAACAGCAACCCCCTTGGTACCTGTCCCCAGCATCTGGTACGGCGAGGTGCACTGACTGTGGAGGTTCTGCTCAGCTGTGGTGGCTAACAGCAACTGACACTCGCCAGACAGTATTTTTTTTTTTTAAACAGACCGTGTCTAAAGAGGTCTGTCAACGGACTGCTAAGTAGAAACCCCATGCTCAGGAGCACTCTACCTGGAACGAGATGCAAATGAACTTTTTTTCCTGGTTCTGGTTGCAGGGAGGGAGGGACGCAAGCTGAACGGCATGCGGCAGGTGCCCACCGGGAAGCACCCCCACCCCCAAGGGTGGTGTTTCGCCAGCAAATGTCCCGTTCCTATCTGGCGGGGAGCGATCGCCCGTCGAGAGCTACCCCTGGGTGCAATGCGACGGAGACACCCTGCACACATGCCTGCCCTGGAGACTCCGAAGCAGCCGTTTCCGAGAAGGAATACTTTTGGAACGACAGGCATAAACCACATGGGTGACGACAGTCAACATCCTGGGCATCTGCCAAGGTCCTAGCAAAGCAAGGGAAGTGGGCATTGCTGATCTGTGCCCAGCTGCTGTCCTCAAAGCCCAAATACTCCCCTCTCTGTCTCCCTTGGTGGCTGAGGATCCTGACCCCACACCACCAGTTAGAAGCCCCCTCTCCCCCAGACAGCATCTTGACAACCCCCCTGCAAAAAAATAAATAAATCTGGGGTTGCCCAGCCTTGCAACAGAATTTTTATGCCCATCCCCAAAGGAGCCCAAACAGCAGAATGTTTGGCATCGAGCAAAATCAGTGCAAATTGGCAAAATCCAAACGCCAGTGGTTTGTTTTTTTAAAATGTACCTATTCACTGCAGCTTTTCCAGGCTGTAGGATGAGTCCTGTTAGGTGGGTTCAAAGGTCAGGGGGTTCTGAGCAGTGACACACCAGCCCCCCCGACCCCCCCCTTCCCTGGGGATCTCACAACTATTAAAGCCCTGGGTTCAATCCCTGGCCTCTCCAGTTTCAAAGGATCTGGCAACAGAGAGGACCCTTTGCCCCCCTGCCCAAGGCAACCCCAGAGAGCAGCTGCCACTCAGAGCGGGCATCACTGGGCTTATGCAGGCCGACTTTCTGACCTGGCTGGTACAAGTCCGTTTGCTCAGCTCCTGCGACGTTTCCCTGCATCTCAGTTTTCCAGCTGAGCCGCGCAAGCCGTAAAGCAATCCGTCAATAGCAGAGCACGAGACTCTCAATCTCAGGGTCGTGGGTTCGAGGCCCACGACGTTGGGCAAAAGATTCCTGCGTTGCAGGGGGGGTCAGACTGGATGACCCTCGGGGGTCCCTTCCAACAATTCCATAATTCCATGATCAGCCAGAGACATCAGAAAAGGTGATGGAGAAGGACCAGCCTGGTCTGGTTTCTCTCTCTCTCTCTCTCTCTCTCTCTCTCTCTCTCTCTCTCTCTCTGTGTCAATGACGCAGAATTTTTTTATTTTTTATTTTAAAGAAGAGCAAAGATTCTCTGCTTACCCCACAATGTAGGCCATGATGGATAACTGGACCACTCGGTAGAGCACCCCCACTTTCTTGTTCTTGGCGATGACATATTTCTCCGTCTTATAATCGAACAGCGACAGGCACAGAGCTCTCCAGGCCACCTGCCCCATCCTCTCCCGGCTGGCTCAGCATCTGAAGGAGGAGAAGGACCGGCAAGGGGTGGGAAGGAAGGGGGGGAAATGAAAAACGAAAAAGACAGGTGGGGAGGAATTAGCCACACACGTGTTCCTCCTGCTAGAAAGCTGAAGCGCCAGCTCCGGTTCAGCTCTGCTGCTGAGCCCTCCTGCGCTCCCTCTGTTCTGGATTCTGTGTGGCGAGGAAGAGCTCAGCTGAGCATAGCTCTCGCAAAAACAGCAGCAGCCTTTGCTGGTTGGACAAGGTATGTGGAAGAACCACCTTCCCTTTGGCTGCCTGTGATGGAATCTCAAGGCTGAGTCAGAAGGTCCTCAGCCTTTGCAAGCCTGCAGTAACAGCTCCGCAGGAGGAGATGGAGAAATAATAATAATAATAATAATAATAATTTTATTTATACCCCGCCCTTCCCAGCCAGAGAACCGGGCTCAGGGCGGCTAACATCAATTAAAATCACAACAAAAAACATAAAAACGATCAATTTAAAATAACAGATTAAAATACAAATTTAAAATTCAATTAAAACTGCAGGTCTCAATTTCAAAATAACCCACCAATAAAAGATGAAGCATAAATATTAAACAGAAACCAACCCAAAGGCCAGGTGGAACAGCTCCGTCTTGCAGGCCCTGCAGAAAGATGCCAAATCCCGCAGGGCCCTGGTCTCCCGTGATAGGCTGTTCCACCAAGTCGGGGCCAATATTGAGAAGGCCCTGGCCCTAGTTGAGGCCAACCTAACGTCTTTGTTGCTCGGGACCTCCAAAAGATTATCACTTGAGGACCTTAAGGTCCTACATGGGACATACCAGGAGAGGCGGTCCCTTAAATACGAGAAAGCCGAACGCCTTCGCCTTTTCACGACCCACTTTTGCAAAACGGCCCCCTTGTGATGCTCCGCTTTTAGGTGCACATGGCAAAAAACGTTCCTAGCAATCATCCAGGTTTGGGGTCCTTAATCAGGAGGTGGGTATTAAGCGTATTTGTGGCCTCTTTGTGTATGCATTTTTGCTCAGCTTTTTAAGACAGGTGGGATGAATTAGTTCTGCCCTTTCCCCCCCAGTATTTTATTGTATTCTGCAAACACATGGTGGAAAGCACATTTTGAGTACGTTTACCCCCCCCCCCAATAATCCTGGGAATTGTAGTTTGTTAAGGGTGCTGGGAGTTGTAGGTTTTGGGAGGGGGGGCAAATTACAGATTCTCTATTGGAAGTGGATTGTGCTTTTAAATGCATTTTAATTGTATGCTGCGTTGGCAGGCTTGTTTAAGTTTTTATGCTTGGTTTTAACGTTTGTTTCACTTTGTAAGGCCCTCCCACTTTCATTCATGACAAAAATAAATAATAAAAGGAATAAATATTTTTAATAATGATAATGCAGGAACTGGAACCCAGCTCCCCTTCGAAATCCACCTTTCCTGAATGTTGTGAGTGATGCCGTTCTCCAACCATTGTTTACGGAAACGCGTTATTAGGGCGACGCATTCATAAAACAGAATGCAGTGCAGTAAATAACATACAATTTATTGTAATAGTAGGGGAAAGTTGCTTTACCAAAGATGTGTGTGTGTGTTATTCAAAACAGCATACCCCCAAAAAAATGTGTTAATTGGGACAGATTTGCACTAAATGGCTTCCAAATTTCATGAGGATTTAAAAAAACAAAAATTCACAAATTTCATGGAAGGAAAAAAAATTGGGGGTGCTTTGAACACCCCCTCCACATGAGCAAGAGGCAGAACATGCCTACACCCTGCAATAAAATAAAATAAAATAAAATAAAATAAAATAAAATAAAATAAAATAAAATAAAATAGACAGACTAAAAAAGAAAGCAGGCCACGCTTCCCTCGACCAAATAACATACCCAACCGCAACAAAAAATCTTTTTAAAAGCCCTAAAAGTCTGGCGTGTGCCCTAACCTTAAGGTGTGGTCAAAACAAAATCGAAAATTCTTTCTAGTAGCACCTTAGAGACCAACTGAGTTTGTTCCTGGTATGAGCTTTCGTGTGCATGCACACTTCTTCAGATACACTGAAACAGAAGTCACCAGATCCTTAAATATAGTGGGGGAGTGGGGAGGGGTATTACTCAGAAGGGTGGTGGGAATGGGTGATAGGCTGATAAGTCCACACTTATCAGCCTATCACCCATTCCCACCACCCTTCTGAGTAATACCCCTCCCCACTCCCCCACTATATTTAAGGATCTGGTGACTTCTGTTTCAGTGTATCTGAAGAAGTGTGCATGCACACGAAAGCTCATACCAGGAACAAACTCAGTTGGTCTCTAAGGTGCTACTAGAAAGAATTTTCGATTTTGTTTTGACTATGGCAGACCAACACGGCTACCCACCTGTAACTTAAGGTGTGGTGTCTGGTACACAGGAAGCTGCCTTAAATGGAGCCAAACCACTGGCCCATCTAGCTCTGTGCAGTCAACACTGACTGGCAGCAGCTCTCCAGAGTTTCAGGCAGAGTGTCTCTTCCAGCTCTACTTAGAGATGCCATTGGGGATCGAATAAGAAGAAGAAGAGGAGGAGGAGGAGGAGTTTGGATTTGATATCCCGCTTTATCACTACCCTAAGGAGTCTCAAAGCAGCTAACATTCTCCCTTCCCTTGCTCCCCCACAACAAACACTCTGTGAGGTGAGTGGGGCTGAGAGACTTCAGAGAAGTGTGACTAGCCCAAGGTCACCCAGCAGCTGCATGTGGAGGAGCGGAGACGCGAACCCGGTTCCCCAGATTATGAGTCCACTGGTCTTAACCACTAAACCACACTGGCTCTTGAACCCGGGATCTTCTGTATGCAGGGCTGCTGGTGCTCTCCAACTGAGCCATGGGCCCTCGGGGGTTAGATTTCTGAGCAAGAGGCAACCTTATAGCCCACAGTGTAATGATCCTCTCCAAATGAAGTCCTACCCAGCAGATTCAGATTGTGTGTGGCCAACACATCCTTTCTCTCAACCTCCATCCTTGGCAAGTGGGTGGCATTATCAGAGTCCAAGGACACATAAACAGCTAGGCAAAAACAGTCGAGGAGGGTAGGAAGGAGGACCAGTTCATGGTGCATTCTGGGGGCCTGGGAAGAGTTCCCAGGGCCAGCTTGAGAGACCTGGAGGGCCACATTTGCTGCCACCGCCCGCAAGTCCCGAGGTTTGCCCGCCTCTGCATTCAAGGCCTGGTCAAAGATACCCTCCCAGTTAATGCTATATTGATGTGCAGCTTTCATTATTGGTCTCCCTGTGCAGTTACTATTATTACTGCCATTACCGTTCCCATGAAAATAAATTTCAAAGGCAACAGCTCAGAGCCTCCAGTCGGGGCGGCTGAGCCGAGATGGCACAGCATTGCAAAAACATATATAGCGATGTTGACGTTGCCCTTATGTCCGCCAGAGAAGTGATTTACTGGAAATGGTCGCGAGGCAGGATAACAGCCTCATCATAATGAAAACGGTCCCCTTCCAGCATTGTTTAACACCCTGGCTCTGCTGTTTGCTGCTCGGAACAAGACCTTCCTTGGCTGATTTATATATTTGAAGGAAATAATGGGATGCCAATGGTCGGGAGTATCCGAAGCATCTGTCTATCTACCCAGTTTTTCAATTTCCAGTTCACTTCAAGAGTGTGACTTATGAGATGGAGAATGGATTGCCTTCTTCTTCTTTAGCTGGATTTATCTGACTGGCCTTTCAGACTGTTTATTCCCGGTCTTCTTTCGCAGAGCGGTTTAGGCAGTTCTCCAAGACTTCTGCTCCTTAGGCCCCGGCTCCACCATTAGGCAAAGACAGGCAACCTCCTTAGGCGGCACCAGGGGCTGCTCCTTGCCCATCCACCCCCCAGCTATTCCCCTCTATTGTCTCACCATGCAGTGTTGGTGACATACTGGCACTAGCCAATAGGTGCCTTCCGCAGCCGTCTTTTCAATGGCTCAGTTGAACTGTCCGGAAGCTTGGCAGAACTTGTTTATTCTCTCCACACCTATCAGCCCACCCTGGAGAGAGAGAAAATGTACACACCATTCCCTCTAATAATCATAATCATAATTATGATTTCATTTCTATACTGCTTTATATTTTCAAGAAAAACAACACAAAGTGGTGTTGGTTGGCATCCATCTGTATTGGGAAGGCGAAATCAATTCGTTGGAGAGTCGCTGCACCTGCTGTGGCCGCAGAGACCGATACAGGAGAGACATGTTTTGTTGCAGCCGGGGCAGAGGAAGGCATCCAGTTGTGTTCCTGCTGCAGATATACCATGGCATTTCTTCTCTCTGCGCTCTTCCCAGAAGGCATTCCTCCTCTGGTCACTCCTGTGGATGCACAACCCGACTTAAGCCTTGTACAGTGGTACCTTGGTTCCCAAACTTGATCCATTCCAGAAGTCTGTTCCAAAACCAAAGCGTTCTAAAACCAAGATGTGCTTTCCCATAGAAAGTAATGCAAAACGGATCAATCCGTTCCAGACTTTTATAAACAACCCTGCATTTTACTATCTAACGAGACCATTGATCCATAAAATGAAAGCAATAATCAATGTACTGTACTATAAAATAAACAAGACAGTATTGTAGATGATAAAAAAAAATTCCCTTACACGCACTGATCATAGTCATTGTTTGGATGGTTTTTTTTTTATCCATTTCTGCAATCACACAATCAATCAATCAATCAGCAGCTGAACTGGGTTCCACACAGTCACAAAAATGAAGTCACAAGCCACAGTCACAACGAAGGATGTTTTGTTGCAGCCAGGGCAGAGGAAGGCTTTTCACAGTAAAAAAAAAAACAACAACGAAAAAGCCACACAAAGAAAAATGCAAAAATAATAGCAAAAAATTAACAAATGCAAGAGCTCCAGATATCACCTCTGTGTTGTGTGGGTGCTTGGGACTCAACAGCCGACAGACTCAACATGAAGCCTCTCATTAACAACTAAATTCACAAATGGAACACACTCAACAGGAAGCGGAACATGTTCTGCTTCCAAGGCAAAGTTCACAATCCAAAACACCTACTTCCAGGTCTGCAGCGTTCTTAATCCAAGTTGATCATAAACTAAGCTGTTCTTAAAACTAAGGTCCCGCTGTATTGTCAATCTTCAGGCTGTGAGTGCCCTTTCTTTATGTAATGGCATTGTCCGCATACAGGATAGGGCCAGAAGGTTTAGGGAACACCCGGCCACATACCCCGGTTTGCAGAATGAAAAAATAAATAAATAAGCCAGGTGGGAAGGGGAAGGGAATGGAGTATCATGAAAAAGGGCAGGAGTGGGTGGTCGGCTGGAACTGTGAACTGCATAGTGCAACTTTTTCATTGCAGGCCCCCCAATCCCAGTGAAAGAGGAGAGCGCAAAATATGGTCTGAAGCTCAACATCAAAAGAACTGAGATCATGGCCACTGGTCCCATCACCTCCTGGCAAATAGAAGGGGAAGAAATGGAGGCAGTGAGAGATTTCACTTTCTTGGGCTCCATGATCACTGCAGATGGTGACAGCAGTCACAAAATTAGAAGATGCCTGCTTCTTGGGAGGAAAGCAATGACAAACCTAGACAGCATCTTAAAAAGCAAAGACATCACCTTGCCGACAAAGGTCCATATAGTTAAAGCTATGGTTTTCCCAGTAGTGATGTACGGAAGTGAGAGCTGGACCATAAAGAAGACTGATCACCGAAGAATTGATGCTTTTGAATTATGGGGCTGGAGGAGACTCTTGAGAGTCCCATGGACTGCAAGATCAAACCTATCCATTCTTAAAGAAATCAGCCCTGAGTGCTCACTAGAAGGACAGATCCTGAAGTTGAGGCTCCAGTACTTTGTCCGCCTCATGAGAAGAGAAGACTCCCTGGAAAAGACCCTGATGTTGGGAAAGATGGAGGGCACAAGGAGAAGGGGACGACAGAGGACGAGGTGGTTGGACAGTGTTCTCGAAGTGACTGGCATGAGTTTGGCCAAACTGCGAGAGGCAGTGGAGGATAGGCATGCCTGGCGTGCTCTGGTCCATGGGGTCACGAAGAGTCGGACACAACTGAACGACTGAACAACAACAACAATCCCAGTGAGGGGGCTCCCACTGCTCTAAGAAATGTTACATCCGTCTATGCCCAGAGATGCATTTTACTACGATATTTCAATAGTCGACGCTTATTGATTTAACGTTTCCCAGCCGCCCACCTCTTCTTGACTGTTATTTACTCCATCTTAAGTTGGTTTTCCCTGGAGGTGTGCCAGAGGTTTAATTCATTACATCTTGACAGCTTGTTTTGTTCTGTGTTTATAAGTTCTCCCCGGCTCCTTTAGTTAACGGTGCCCATCTGTCAGAGGCATCGGAAATAAACAGGAGTCCTAGCTGTGAAAAGGCTAGGATGGGAGGGTGTGTGTGTGTGTGTGTGTGTGTGTGTGTGTTCGGGATGTCACAGGAGCAGGCCAATACGCACAACTGAAAAACGTTACACTAAGGATTTCTGTGGAAAGACTTTGAGGGTTGGGGGCATCACAGATGCTAGCCAGATGGCACCCTCTGCAGCTGGCTTCCCCCCAGAGTTTAAAGGGCATTTAAAATAAGAACTGGAGAAGGAACTGGCAATCCACTCCAGTATTTTGCCAAGAAAACTCCATGGACATGGAGAAGAAAGTGAGTTTCCAAGGCATGCTCTGGTTCATGGGGTCACGGAGAGTCGGACACAACTAAGACAACTAAACAACAACAACAACAAAATAAGAACATGAGATGCATTTATAAAGGCTCATCCTCAGACAGGTCCATGGTTGCCACTGTTCCCCAGCAGCAGGGATCATCTGTGTGTGTGTGTTTTTTAAAAACCGAACCACAGGCCATCGCTTAACAATGATGATGAAGAAGAGGAAGCGCCCATTCAGCCACCGAATTGGTGCCGGACTCTTGCAAGCTGCGCACCCACCATCCATTTAAAGCACACACCCTCCCAAAGAATCGCGGGAACTGTAGTTTACCTGGTGCAGCACTACAGTTCCTAGCATCCTTAACAAATCAATTCCCAGGATCCTTCCTAGAGGTGAGGGAGGTGAGGGAGGTGAGCTTTAAATGGATGGTGGGGATGCAGGCACGGTAAAGAGTTCTGAGTTTGAGACCAGCTGGTCCCAACATCAAGGCTCGGAATGTGTTTTAGTACAGACCCAATAGCTGTTGACCTTCAAAAACTGCATTATTCCCCTCCAATGCTTTGTTTTTGGTCAGAGACGGGGGCACTATGTGGACTTCCAGGTGACCTTAGACTCACGTCTTCCATCAACCCTATCAGCCAATGGCGCAGGATGATGCTGTCCCCGCCACATCACGAGGACCAAAAGTTATCCATTCCTGTTTAACGCCACATTCATACCATGCATTTAGGGCATTCTGGTACCACTTTAAACAGCCGTGGATTTCCCCAAAGAATCCTGGGAACTGTGCTTTAGTTAAGGGTGCTGAAAATATTATTTCCCGCATACGATTCCCACGGTAGTTTAACAATCAATCCCTCTTCACAGGGAACTCTGGGAGGGGAATAGAGAGGTCTAACCGCTCTCAACTCCATGACTGCTTAAATTGGTATCACAGTTGAACGTGGCCTTAGATATTATTTCCACCACCTCAAAACCCCAGCGCCCAAGTTCTGACATTGACTACAAAACCACAGAGTAGAAACCAAAATTGCGTTGAGGAAAACTTCCAGTGTCTCTCTTTCCCCTCACTTTTTCTGCACTCCCCTGGAGCGATGTTTTTGCTGACGGCGAGCGTCTTTTTGAGAAGGTCATTTTTCACCTTGATTTGTGTGTCTGCTGCCCTTGGGAGAGGCCACGGTTGGCCTGCCATCTCTCTTCTCAAGCATCACCGCCGGCGGAGTTAATCAGGTGCATTGTCAGAGATCGGGGCACATTCCATCAAGACAAAAAACATTGGGTGGGTGGGGGAATGAACAGCTTAGCTGACTGAGGGATGTGGCCTGGAAAGAGGAGGTGTGGCTTGGAGAAAGTTTTGAGGGCCATATCAAGAGATCCAGAGGACCACATCTGGCCCCCAGCTCTGAGGTTCCTCCATCTTCTTTTTACTGGAGATGCCAGGATTTGAAGCTGGGACCTTAAAGTGGAGGTTTCACCCACTGAGATATGTTCCCAACTTCAGAGGTCCTGCTGCTGTTCTGCCTATTGAGAAAAGGCAGGGAATTGAGATTGGCTGGCACAGACAGGCGGCTTGTGTCGGGAGTTCACAGGAGACTTTTTGGTTATTTTTAAAGGCTTTGCCCTCCGCAGATGAGCAACACACTGAGATGCCCCCATCCCACAGGACTTACAAGACATGCAGGGCTGAGGCTCCCTCGTTGATGCATAGATCTTCCTTGCGAGTGGCTCACGGTTGCCACTTAGGGATTTAACGGAGCAGAATGGGACATTCTGGATTAATGATCCAGGAAGGAATCTGCTGGAACAGCAGTCTGGCCCAACTCCCATTTCTCAAATGTGCTCCTACAAATCTCCTTCTTTTGTTGGGCCAACTGCCAAAGGACGGTCAGTTTTATGCCGCTCCGACTTGCCAGGGATGATCACACTGCAAATATATATATATATACGCAGCACTTACTGTATGTCTGGCTCAAATATATATGCATTCCTTATGTTCATCTGCTTTGTTTTGACAGGGTCTCCTGCCTGACATAGGACAGATCCACAGTAGCTAAGGGGCTTGGCTGGAAGAGAGAACTTTGTGTGTGGCTTGTGTGCCTGCCAACAGCATCCTTCTAACTCGGATGTGGGGGAACTTTGGCCCTCCAGACATTGCGGAACCACAACTCCCATCATCCCCAGCAAGCATAGCGAATGGCCCGGGATTATGGGAGTTGTAGTTCAGCAACAGCTGGAGGCCCAAAGGTTCCCCCACACCTGTTCCAACTTCTTATAAGCACAAGAGATTATTTTATTAATTTAGTTTAACGATGGAGAACCTGTGGCCATCCACCCAAGTAAATGATGTTGGATGCATTTCTATCAGATCCAGCCAACAGAGCAAAAAGTGAGGGATAATGGAGATTTAGATTTCTTACATTAGACTGCTATCTACCTACCTTATCTATCTATCTATCTATCTATCTATCTATCTATCTATCTATCTATCTATCTCTAGTGTCAAAAGGCCAGGGTAAAGAGTTGTCTTCTGCATAAAGCAAAAGCCATACAATGAAGGTGCCAGATGCCAGTTTAGGGGCAGTCAGTGCTGCAAACCTTTTGTTAAGCAGACATTCCAATTTTCTGCATCAACCCATCCCCCCCCCTCCCCGAAGAAAGAGACATCTGTTTATATATCCCCAAAGTGTCCTCGAATTGCTGGATTGTTTTGCCTACATAAACTCCCCAGAGTCATGTGAAGGATTCCCCAGGCTGTGACTAAATGACATGGAGGTCTGATGAGAGAAAGAGCAATTGCTGAAAAAATGACAGGTTGCGTCTTGCACTCAACTTGCACAGGAGACAAGGCCACATCCCCAAGACCTACAGGTGAAACTCGAAAAATTAGAATATCGTGGAAAAGTCCATTTATGTAAGCAATTGTTTTCATTACCTGTAGCTACTGGAGTTTAATATATGAGATAGACTCATGACATGCAAAGCGAGATATGTCAAGCCTTTGTTTGTTATAATTGTGATGATTATGGTGTACTGTTGATGAAAACCCCAAAGTTGAATTTGTAAATTTGGGGTTCTCCTCAGCTGTACGCCATAATCATCACAATTATAACAAATAAAGGCTTGACATATCTCGCTTTGCATGTCATGAGTCTATCTCATATATTAGTTTCACCTTTTAAGTTGAATTACTGAAAGAAACGAACCTTTCCACGATATTCTAATTTTTCGAGTTTCACCTGTACTGTCCAAAAAGATAATGGTATCATTTAAAATGGATGGAGGGTTTCTCTCTAAAGTTGGATGGTTCCTGCAGCCAGGCCCTCGGTGCCAAATAAATGAATGCCAGCAAGCCATAACAAACTGGAAACACTGCCAGATGGGTCAAATAGACACGGGAAACACAATGAAGGAGATTAAAAAAAAAAAGCCTTGTGCAGATGAAAGAGAAGCTTAGGACCCTCAATCTTGCCAGGTCCACCTAGTCTTTCCTCTTTTGAAGAAACACAATGCTCAGAAAAGCACAACCAAAATTATCAGAGAGTTGGAACACCTTCCTTATGAAGAAAGGAGAAAGTTTGGAGGGGTTGGGGGGAGAATCCCACACAAAACAATGAAATTCTATACTTTTCTTCTCAAAAGCAAGCCCCATTGAATTCAATAGAAATTACTCCCTGATAAGTGTTGAATTGAAGCTTAAATGACTGTGTTGGGATGGGATGGCAGGGAGGAGGAACAACGTTTGTAATTTTAAATATGTCATAAAGAAAGAAGATAGACATTTTTTTTCTACCTCTCGTAATACTTAAGTTTCATATTCAGGGTTAGCCAACAAAACAGATTGACAGGAGGTAGAGAAAAGTCCAGGAAAAGAAATAATTTCCCAAGACACTTCTAATAAACATAGATAATTTTCTACCCTGAAGGACTTGTAATGTCAGCACCAGCTTGGAAGGTTTTAAAAGGGGGTCAGATGCTTTGCGGAGGGTGGAAGCTCCACGAATGGCTACTAGTCCTGGTGACTACAAGGACCCTCCGGGTTCAGGAGCAGTCTACCACTGAATTAGCAGCTGCTGGGGAGAAAGCCGATTGTAGACAGGTGCTCTGCAATTATGAAAGGTCCTCGGGCACTGCAAAGTTAAATTCACTCCAGTCTTTTAAATGAACAATTGTTCTTCTTTATATGGAATCAAAGACCAGGAAAATCCAAAACAAACAAACAAACAACCCCAACAACAACCCACCAATATTAGGGCAATACTTTTATTAGGCTGACGAGAAATGCTACAAAAATAGTGTGAAAGCTTTCGTGTTCCCCAGGAGTCTTTGGCAGGTTGGTAAATAAGAGAAGAAGAAGAGTTTGGATTTGATATCCTGCTTTATCACTACCCGAAGGAGTCTCAAAGCGGCTCACAATCTCCTTTCTCTTCCTCCCCCACAACAAACACTCTGTGAGGTGAGTGGGGCTGAGAGACTTCAGAGAAGTGTGACTAGCCCAAAGTCACCCAGCAGCTCCATGTGGAGGAGCAGAGACGCGAACCTGGTTCACCAGATTACAAGTCTGCCGCTCTTAACCACTAAACCTGGGAGGTTTGAGGAAGGAAAATCATTGGCGAAACCACGGGCCCCGGATCACGGTCTTAAGATGGAAAATGGGAGATGATGGATGACGGCAGGAGTGAGAAAACGGGCGGGGGGGGGGGAAATACGTTCACAATCTCAAGCTGGCTGTGAACTAAGCCATGCGGAGTACGAGGTTGCCTCCAAAAAAGCCACACAAAGGCCCACGAGGCTCCCAAATTAAATCCGCCAGGGCTTTCTTTTCTAGAAAAATAGGTGCCGGTACTCACTGTGAAGTTGCTACAGTAAGTGCCACACATTTTAACAACAAAAGAGAGAGGTGCCGGTACTGTGTGCCCGGGGGGGGGGGGGAGTGCACTGAAATCCGTAATAGTGGTTTTCAGGAACCCAAGACTAGGGCAAAAGGTTTATTTTCAGCCTACATCAAGGAATACATTAATAAAAAGCCAAGTTGCAATCTGACTGTGCCTCGCAGTCTGAGGAAGGTTACCCATCGTCCCATTCCAGAATCTCTCTCCACTTCGTTCTCAGGAATCGCACTGTTCTGCAATCCTATTTTTGTACTTTCTTTTGAAAAAACCACACTAGAAGGGGGTGAAAAGAGAGCAGAAATAAGCAACGGGGAATCCAGCTAATTTGTTCCGTTTTTTTAAAAAAACAACAACAACAGAAGTTTCAATTTTAAAGGCAGAGAATAGTAATAGACGCCTTTCATGTTTGTAAAAGAACGTGATGGGAGAGTTCTAATACAAACTCTCTGGCGTGCTCCTGTGCCATAGAAGTTCACTCTAATCCTACGGATATGGGAAAGGGGAGACTGTGGTCCTCAGGAGGTTGTTAGACTCCAACTCCCATCAGCACCAGGTAACAGGGCTGATGGTCATGGGATGATGGGAGCCAGAGTCCAGAGCCACAGGCTCCTCATCCCTGTATATACATGGGAAGGTGCTTTATACAGAGTCAGGGCACGGACCCATCCAACTCAATTGGTGCTCTTCAGATGCTGCTGAACTACAACTCCCAGCATCCCTGATCCTGTTGGCAGCTGGCGCTGCTGGGAGTTAGAACCCCACGACATCTGGAGGGTACCATGTCTCCCTGCTGATTGGCAGTGACCCTCCAATGTTTTAGGCCAATGTCTTACCCGGTCCTGCCTGGAGATGCTGGGGGTTGAACCAGAGACCTTCTGCATGCCAAGCAGGTGCTCTAACACTGACCTACAGCCCTTTCCAGGTATAAAACCCTTCTGTTGTGGTCTGTAGCAAACCCCCTTGATGCTCGCTCACAAAGTCACCCCCTGGCAGCAGCGACTCAGATCTCAGCATCTTCTCACGGACAACATCCTAAAACAATCTGGACCACCCGCTACCACGAGCACAAGCGCCCCAGCGCCTCTGGGGGAGGCCGAGTGAGTGGCCCATGTCCTTCTGTATTGCTCCTTGACTGAGAGCCGTGCAAAATCTTTACTGAACCCCTTTAATTAAATCTGTCAGGACAACCAATGCATTTTACATCCTTTTACTCCCCGGTGATCAAAATGCATCTATTGCTCTCAGTGTGGCCAAAAACCCGCCAGGAACTGACCCCAGACATTATGTACTTTTTTTTCATCTTTGGAGCTCTTGACATGACTACAACAGTTTGAAATGTTGGCGCCCGTTTTATTTTACTCTGTGCCGCTCTTATTATTTTATCCTGCTGTAGTCATTTGGATAATGCATCCTACGCGCGCTTATTGCTTTGCTTCTTCAACGCAACAGTAAATATTGGATTTGACTTGATCTAGCCTATTTTTAAAACACGGCTCTGTGGAAGGAATACTAACCTTATAAAGAACGGCGATAATTAGCAGCAGCAGCGCCACGCCGCCCACAGAGCTGCCAATGAGGAAGGGAAGGAAATCGAACACTTTCTCCCTCAGCAAGATCACCTTGATCTACGTACAAGGGGCAAAAAAGGAAACAAGGGAAGCTGGTGAATTTTGCAGGGGAAGCAGTCCTAAGCCCTTGAGGCATTCAGTGCTCTGCTACAACCTTAAATCGGTTTAAATGTTTCAGCTCCCTCATAAACGTGAGTGGACTGCACATCCACAGCTGCCTGAAAATCCAACCATAAGATAATAAATCATATTATTAAGCATTTGCTGCCCTTTCGTGGCCCCCCCTCCACAACCAGTCGCAGAGGGAAGCTGCCCCCCCAGGGCCCAATGACAGGGCTGGCCCTGCTGTGCTAAAGATTGAGAAAAGCTCCATTTCTCACTTTTGGTTCTCCTTTCATCCCTCCCTGTAGAAAAGGGCCTGAAGTGCCTTGCCTCCCGCTAGTTACCTCTGTTTTGTAATTTTCCGCATTCAGGCCCACGTAAAGGTTCCTGTCGAAAACGATTTCCCCTCGAACCAGCAAGTCAGTCCTGTTTTCTAAGACCTAAAAGGAAGGATCAGCGGAAGCAGCAGCAATGTTTATGGCACCCAACTGGAATTTCCAATAGTTAAATGAGGAAAGTCAGTATCAGCCAGGCGTGGGGAACCTTTAGCCTTCCTGCTGTTTCTTTACTTATTTGCTGCATTTACAGTATATCCTGACTTTCTCCTAAGCTGGCATTCAAGCCCCAGCAAGCATGGCCAATGGCATGAGATGGAAGGGAGCTGCAGTTCAGGGGTCAGAAGTTCCCACACCTGGTGTAGACAAAGATAGATCAAGGATCTGATTCAACACAAAGCAGCTTTCTAAATTTCAAAGTTTCTCCATGGCGCAGAGGGGGGACTATTAAGGCTATGTGGACCAGATTCTTGCCTCTTGGGTCAAATTTGTAAAGAGGACAGGGCAACCCACCTGTTGATCACCTGATGCCACAATAAAACGGACTGGGCACTTTGAAACCCCAAAGTCGGGACGTCAAAGCACTCATCAGCTTTTTCCCAGGCTCCACAATTGCGCTCCCTGCAGAGAACTCATGCAGTTGATCCAGCAGGCTTTGGGCTGAACCGCCGAAGCCTGTTTTCTCTTGACTAAGCACAACCAGGAGTGCACTTCGAGGCTCCCAGTCGTGTCTGACATCACACATGATGCCGGCTGTGGGGTGTGTGGTTTAGGGGGAAACAGCCTCACCGGTCCATTCTGAACCTGTCAGGACAAGTTTGTCCCGATGGCCAGACATTCCTCACCCCTGATCTACTCAGTGGTGGAACTTTGACCCTGGAAAATAACCTCTCCCCGCAACATATACCTGTAAGGAATTGGCTAAAGGTAGCTCTGCCGTCACAACCACGTCCTCCTTCTCCGATGTGATGGTACAACTCACGAGCTGGTATCCAACTCCCTCGCTGTCCTGACAGAGAAAGAGCACAGTTATATTTCAAAACAGAGCGGATCCATAGGAAGAGAGACAATAATTGTGCACAATGCGACTCCACCTTCACTGCAGGATCTGTTTTAGAGAATCTTGGATTCACAAACTCTATGTACAATGTCAATACTTTGTGTACACTCTGTCTGGAACTGTGTGAAAACAAGCTATTATTCAGGAAGGTGACACCCCGGTTTGCCTGACTCCACCTTAGTATGTGATGTAACCATGACACTTATCCCAGACAACCCTGCAGAAAGGAAGGCCCTCCTCCATGCCAAAATGCAAACTTTTAAGAGGAGTTGTTTTTACTTAGTTCTGGGTCCTTCACCTCCTGATAAAAGGGGGGTGGGACTCTGTTGCAACAGATAATTTAAAAAAATCAGCTTTGCTTTCACTGGATTTCTGCCTCAGCTCATTAATCTCTGACCGGTAATGAACTTGGGGAGTTGGGCCATCAAAAGGCACCATTTCTCTGGTAACAACTTGCAATGGGTATTCTCCTGGTAACAGAAGCAGCCTTTGATTGTAACCCACAAATTTTGGTTGGTAAAAAAAAGTCACCTATTAATTACATTTGGGTTTTGTTTGCTTTGAAAAAACTAAAACTCCTGGTTATTTGTTTTTTCCACTCCTGTTTAATTTCTCTGTCTCCCCCCCCCCCACCCCACCAACTTTTGTACTGTGTGGATTTCTTGTTGTAAGCTGCCTTCTTAAGAGGCAAAAGGGCAGGAGTATGATCAGCAAACATGCTTCCTCCCTCCACAGTCCTATTTTTACCTTTGAGTCTGTGCGTCCAAGGTCCGTTTTGCACACAGTGGTATTCTGATGAAAGAGGAGGGGAAAAAATCAACGAAACAAGGTTGTGTCCAATGTTGGTCATACTCAGAGTAAGCAACACGGAAATGAATGGGTGCTAATTTCAGCTTCATTGAGTTCAATGAGTCTACCAAGAACACTTAATTAGATACTACTCATAGCACTTAGGCCATGTACACAATATACTTTTAAACACATTCCTTATCTAAAAGAATTCTGGGAACTGTAGTCTGTTAAGAACTGCTGTGAATTGCAACTGTGTATAGGGTAATCCTTTGAGGAAAACAATGTTTGAGTGCACTTTTTATGTATAGAGCGTGTGCAGTATTAAAGCCGTACAGATTTCTGATTGTATACTGTTGCCTCTTTTAAAATAATAACATTGGCTTGTACCCAATGTTAATCCTACTCAGAGAAGACCCACTGAAATTAAAGGACTTAAGTTGGAACCTGCTGCTGTATCAGTTAGAGCCTGATGCCAGCATCCTATTTTCACACTGGTATTGAAAGGCATACCCTCCAACATTTCTCCGATGAAAATAGGGACGTCCTATTCCATAATGATAATTTTACTATTTATAGCCCACACATCTTACTGGGTTGACCCAGCCACTCTGGGTAGCTTCCAACATATATAAAAACGTAATAAAAACATGTAACATTAAAAAAAACCTTCCCTATACAGGATTGCCTGCAGACAGCTTGGGGATCGGATAACTCCATACCCTCCAATGAAAACAGAACCTAGGGCTAGCCGATCAGAAGGTTGGTGGTTCGAATCCCCGTGACGGGGTGAGCTCCCGTTGCTCAGTCCCTGCTCCTGCCAACCTAGCAGTTCGAAAGCACGTCAAAGCGCAAGTAGATAAATAGGTACCACTCCAGGGGGAAGGTAAACAGCGTTTCCGTGCGCTGCTCTGGTTCGCCAGAAGCGGCTTAGTCATGCTGGACACATGACCCGGAAGCTGTACGCCGGCTCCCTCGGCCAGTAACGCGAGATGACTGCCACAACTCCAGAGTCGTCAGCGACTGGACCTAATGGTCAGGCGTCCCTTTACCTTTACCTTTAAGGAAAAGTGGGACATTTCGGGATCCAATCAGAAACCGGGACAGCTTCTCTAAATCAGGGATGTCCCTGGAACCTAGGGATACTTGGTCTGAATCTGACAGTGGAGGTAAGCATCATAGCTTGTGGCCAATTGAAAGCTTGATCCACCATGAATTTGTCTTAATCCCCAAAGGGCCCAGAGATAGGAACACAAGCCCTCTCCACCCCAAAAAAAGGGGTCGGGAAGTGTTTTATTGCCACCCTGTAGTCCAGAATTCTTATGCCCCTGTTACAAGTGTAGGGCTGATTCTAGCAGTAACTTTTGCCACTAATAATAAATTGAGTTTATTTGCATGCTTCCTTTCAGCAGTGAGTTGCGAGATGCTTTGGGGACAACAAATTTTGTTGTTCAGTCGTTCAGTCGTGTCCGACTCTTCATGACCCCATGGACCAGAGCACGCCAGGCACGCCTATCCTTCACTGCCTCTCGCAGTTTGGCCAAACTCATGTTAGTATCCACCTCTTATAAAAATACAATCAGTATGTGTGTGTGTGTGTGTGTGTGAGTGTGAAGGCAGTTTACAAAACAGACCAAGGAGGTCAAATAGAACAAAAACCAACAATTTGGCAGACACAGAATAAATTTGGTATTACAAAAAGCCACACACACAAAAACCCACATATTGACTTAAATACGTTCGTGCAGAGGAGAAAGAAAGTCAGCAGATGGTAAAGGTTCGAGCTGCTGGTGCTTGTCTTACTGTACACCAGGGACCTCGGCAGCCTGGCTTTAATTACTTGGTTAATTACATGTTTATTTGAACAGTACAGCTGATACAATGCTCAACCATATAGTTTATGCGGAGCTCTTGGGGAGGGAGCTAATGAGAAACTTTATTTCTAATTATTATCAATTTTAAATGTATCATTTCAAAAGGCATTAACTATTTATGTGCTTAATGTGCCACCTATTGCAGATTGCTGTGTTTGGAATTCATTTTATTAGCAGCAATTTAAAAATTGCACTGTGCAAAGCAGTCCTGAGGTGGGGGGAGAAAATTCATGTGGGAAACATTAGACAGGATGCAAAGGCAGCTGGATATAAACGTTTCAACAGGCATTCTAAGGTGGTTTTCTGTTTTCATGATGAATTCATATTTTTTATTGTGTACGGTTTTTCTTTGAAGTTTATGCGCACTGCTTTGAAATCCTGCTTATTAAGAATATAATATAAATATAAAGAATATAAAAGAAATAAACGGAAAAGAAATATTTTATTTTTTCAGCGTTAGTGATACTCAAAAGTTGACCCATAAAAATGAATGGGCTTGACGTCTATTAATTTCAATAGTTCTGTGCATAAAAGTACATACAGTACCACCCGTTATATATTTATAATACACACACACACACTTCTTTCAAACATGTTTTAAACTCACACCTCAGTCTGGAGCAGAAAGAATAATCTTGCCACACACCCTCAACTGAACGCAGCTTTCCCCAGCCTTACCCCTCAAATGGCGAGCAAGAACCCAAACAGGACGCTAAGGTGTACGAGCATCGCCCCTATTCCCCTTTCCTCTAGGGGCCGTCAAAGAGGAAAGAAGCGCGGGGCGGCGCTCTATACCATAGAGACGGGAAAGGCAAGACAGTAATTGAAAGGAGCAAACCGCTCCCGAACCCCACCTCTTCCCGAAAAGCTCGCGAGAGCTTGAGCCGCGCGCCGCCTCTCCCGATTGGCTGCGGTGGTCGCGGAAGCCTCTCGCGAGGGAAAGCTTCGCCGGGGTTCTCGCGACAGCTGGATTTGAAATGGTGGCGGCCGCGCCGAACTTCCCCCCGTAGCCTAGCGAAGGAGAAGGGACCCGCCCCTCGGGGGCCACGCCCCCTCGCCCGCTTCCGGCCGACCACTTCCCGTGTGGGGTGAGGGGCGCTCGGGCAGGGCCTGGTTCCGCTCGCATGGAGCAGCCTGGGGCCCGGCTGCTGAGGACGTACTCGGGGCTGCGGAGGGGACCAGGCGGGGCCAGGCCGGGCGCGGCCTCCGCTGCTGCCGCTCGCCGGGCTGGGCTGAGGCGGCTGCCCCCTCCCGCCCCCTGGATCTCGCCCCCGGTGGACAGGAAGCGCCTCTTCAGCAGCAGCTGCTCCTCCTCCACGTCCTTCGAAGAAGCGGCCTCCTCTCCCTCCTTCGGAGATCCCCGCAGGAGGATTTTAAAGGCCCGAGGGCAGGAAAAGGCCCCCGCTGCCCCCCCTTCCTCCGAAGACTCCGATTTCCTGCCCCCCACCAGGAAGGCCCGGCTGCGCAAAAAGCCCCCCCGCAGGAAGGGCACCGCCAAGAAAAAGGGGGAGGGGGCCAAGGAGAACAAGGCCCCGCTGGGAGAGCTCGGGGGCCAGCCTGCTGCCACCAGCACCTTTGTGCCCCCCACCCCGCTGCGCAGGAACATCACTCAGCGCCGCCGGAAGCATGTCCAGAGAGGGATGAATATACAGATCCCTTTGCTCTCGAGCACCCCTGGGCTGCTGCAACTGGCAAAAAGGGATTTGGAGGAACAGGGAGGCGAGGAGAGCATCCTGCGGAGCAGCCCTGTCTCTTACGCCTGCTTTCATCCCAACCACCTGCAGGAAGTGGTGCAAGAGGACTGCTGTCGTGGTGGCGGTGATGGCCTCTCTGAGCTGAGCTCAGTGAAGATGGATGGGGATGCCAGGGAGATGGGAGGCAGCTTGGAGCTGTTCACCCTGGAGGATGTCCCGAGTCTACAGCGGAAGTCTGTGCACGAGGATTCCCAGGCTGAACCTCTGCCTGTGACGTTATTTCAGCCGCACTGCAGCAGCTCACCTAATACACTGTTCAAAAGAAGCTCTGCCTTGCAGTCTTGCAATTCCTGCAGCAAGACAGGAGCATCTTTGCAAAACAGGGAAGGGCTCACAATCTCGCCGGGGTGTTATGTGGTCAGCCCCAGTTGTCTTCAAAGCCCAGATGCAGATCATGACCAGAGCCTCCCAGTGTCACCCAAAGAGCCTCTTTGTGGTGTTTTGCAGCTACAAGCCAGTTTGCACGATGACAAGATTTACCTCTGGTTTCCAAAAGATGCAGCACCTCTTGCTAACAAGAGGCAGCGTGTCTCAGTTCAAGCATGCACCAGTTATCCAAAGGCAGTTGGTGAGCTAAATGGAGCAGTCTCGGAAGAAGGGAATGATAGCATAAAAGACTATAGTAGCCCCCAGCTTCAGCCCATTGTGCTCCTGGACAGTCGGGTGGTGCCAAACTGGTTGGCTAGTCAGTCCACCAAAAAACAAGCGATAGTCAAGCTTTCTTCGAAAAAACATAATACTTTGCAGTCAGATTCTCTCTGTGGCCTATCTGACACCAGCAAAAAGTTGGTCCCCACCTGTAGCACCGTAGGCACTGGTCGAAAAGCTTGCATCAGCGGATTCAGTACCAGTCGATGGGGACAAGGAGGGAAGCTTGAGAAAGCAAGGCAGAAGAGAAACTTGGGGTGGAAAAGGCAGGCTAATCCTTCCCTCCTTCAGGAACGCCTGAAATTCAGCAAAATGGAAGACTATCTTTCCTCGTCAATTTTGTCTCCAGAGTGCTCATTCAAGAACTCCAGGTTGTGGCGCAGGATCCGGGCTTCTTTTTCTCTCCACAAGAAAAAGATCATCCTGTCTGAGGCGGAAAGCTCAAGTGGCAGCATTGCCAATGCTTCTTATCCTTCCGTGATGGAGACTCCCAAGACCCCCTTCACTCAAAAGCTGGGCTACTCTATATCCCCTTCCTCCTCTATGGTCCTGCTGTCGTCAATGACCTCTTCTGCCACATCAGAGAGGGTTCTAACGGATGAGGAAAAAGTCTACAGGGAATGCAAGCAGGACGGCCCCATCTCCTTTGAGGAATTCATCACCCCTGATAAGATGCAGAAGTGTGAGAAAATTGGAGAAGGTGTTTTTGGGGAGGTTTTCAGGACAGAAGGTGAAAGGGGTCTCACAGCTTTAAAAATAATCCCCATTGAAGGGAGCGACCGAGTCAACGGAGAACCTCAGAAGACCTTTGGTGAGATCTTACCTGAGATCATCATTTCAAAAGAGCTCAGCCTTTTGGCAGATGAGGAGGTTCACCAAACGTCTGGGTTTATCGGCTTGCTTTCCATTCACTGCGTCCAGGGCAGCTACCCTGACCGTCTCCTGGCTGCCTGGGATGAATACCACAGGCTGAGAGAGTCTGAAAACGACCGGCCAGACTTCTTTGGAGAACGGCAGCTCTTTGTGGTCTTGGAGTTTGAGTATGGAGGCATGAACCTGGAATACATGCGTAACCAGCAGCTGAGCTCTGTGCTGGCCTCCAAGAGCATATTGCACCAAGTCACAGCTTCGCTGGCCGTGGCTGAGGAATCTTTGCACTTTGAGCACCGAGATCTCCACTGGGGCAACGTGCTGGTGAAGAAAACCACCTTAAAGGAGGTGAGCTTTACGTTGAATGGGGAGACCCACACGCTCCCCACTCACGGCATCCTTGTCAACATTATTGACTACACCTTCTCCAGGCTGGAGAGGGATGGGTTAACTGTGTACTGTGACCTCTCCACTGATGAGGAGATCTTCCAAGGCAGAGGTGACTATCAGTTTGACATTTACAGGCAGATGAGAGAGGAGAACGCAAACAGCTGGGCTGACTACTTCCCCCACAGCAATGTCTTGTGGCTTCACTATTTAGCAGACAAACTTCTGAAAGAGGTTTCTTACAAAAGGAAGCCTACAACTTCCTCCTTGAAAAAGGCACAGAAGCAGCTCAAGCTGTTCTCTGAGGAGGTCCTCAGCTTCAAGTCTGCCACAGATTTGCTGAGCACAAGCAATTTCTTTCAGTGAGTAAACTGAGCCTTGTAGTTGTCGAATGGTGGAACTTTCAGGTGCTATTGTAAGCACGCAGGTATTTCTTATGATTTATGTATATAATAAAAGATAAGGTGTTTTTTCTCTACTTTTAGTTACACTTTTGGTCAATTGCAATGGATCTTCAAAATAATTGGTTTGTGTTTTGTCTAATAGATTTCAGCCTAATTTACACCTCCCCTCCACCAAATTGCTTTTAAATTCAGAATTTTAATTCAGAATTTAGATCCATGCATTTTTAATTAAAGCCTTTATTTTAAATCTTTTTATAAAAAAATAACATTCAGACTGTAGCATGCACTTGCTAGTTTAACTTTTACAGTATTAAACCTGTTAAGAGCACTTCTTTATATTGGTAAAGATTTATATGGCGTCCAACTTGTATGTATGTATGTATATTTTTAATGATTGTATTTTTGCAATGGTTGGAACAATACAGTTTGTCTACCATAAATTGTACCCATTCATGTCTCTTTAGTAGGACCCTTGAGGTTCAGGAGCTCTCCTCTCTAACAACCTAGTAAACCCAGAGGTCACATAAATGAACCACATCAGTCTAGCCAGGTTTTACTTTATCCCCAGGCTACAGAAAAGGTGCTGTTCTACAAGTCCCATCATCCTTAGCCACTAGTCATGCTGTTTGGACTGATGTCTTTGTTCAGCAACATCTGGAGGGCCAGAGGTTCCACACACACCTGGGCTGAAGGGTGGTGGTGAGCTACAACTGTGTTGGGATTACAGTGCAAGATGGTCCATTGGGGGAGTGACAAACTGCTTCCCCAACTTCAGTCTGCCTTCTTACAACCAAGTCCAGATTGCCAACTTCCTCGGCATGGAAGCCGGCAACCTAATTCTAGCATGGGCTAGAATTGTGTATTTGCTGGCTCTGACTCCACTCCCCGTTTGGGCTCCCTGCCTTCTCTGTCTTAGCAGGCCGAATGAGCACCCGCCACCAGTGGTTGGGGAATGCCCCCTCAAGACGCAGTGGGGCACATGCTGGCACCGCTGTCATCCCAGCAGCTTCATATCTTTATAGCTGTACTCACACGTAGTTTTTTTTTAAAAAAAAAAAAGGTGGGAGGAAACCAGAAAACTTACCTGCACCCCTGCCACGTTCTTTATGCTTGCAATCTGGCGGTTGTCTATGTTGACAGGGACCCAGATCCGCAACTCAAGCTGTGCCCCAAATTGGTTCCCTGTGATCTGCAAAAAAATAAACAAATAAAAATTGAATGAAGGGTATAAACAGCAACAATCAGGTAGCAATGAACCTTAGGGATGAGAGGAAGAGTACAGCCACTTTGTACCTACATTAAATGTCAGTTGGGTGCTGTGGGAGGCTCTTTCATCCAGGCTCACATACACATTTGGAAGCTGCCTGTGGACAAACATTTTTAAAATAAATTAATTGGACAGCTGTTTGATCATTGGAAAACAAAGCATTGGCAGAGCACAAGGAGCAGAGGGAACTTGGGTGATGCACACACACTTCCATGCATTCATGCCACCTTGGTCTTCCTTGGATCTATTCGGATATGGCCACACACACACACACCTGATACCAAGTGTTTATGGTGGTACCCTCCAGATGTTCGACTCCTGACTTGTCACTGGCCAGGCTGCTGGGAGTTTTTTTTTTTTTTTACTACTTTTTTCATTTTATTTAACACAATCTATATACAGCTTGAAGGGAGGGGAGAAACAACACTCTTAACATTTGGAAAAGCAAAAAATAAAACCTTAAAATTATCAACTGAAAACGGGTTTAAGGTCAACGTAAAGGACCCCTGGACGTTTTAAGTCCAGTCAAAGGCGACTATGGGGTTGCAGCGCTCATCTCGCTTACAGGCCAAGAGAGCCAGCATTTGTCCACAGACAGTTTTCCGTGTCATGTGGCCAGCATGACTAAACCGCTACTGGCGCACAGAGGACTGTGATGAGTGCCAGAGCGCACGGAAACACCGTTTACCTTCCCGCCACATTGGCATGTTTTTGAACTGCTAGGTTGGCAGGAGCTGGGACAGAGCAACGGGAACTCACCCCATAATTGCGGGGATTCAAACCCCAAGAGGCTCAGTGGTTTAGACCACAACATTCAAAAGAGGATCAAAATTTAAAAAATAGCTTAAAAAAATTAAGCACAGCCAACTGCCTAAGTCCTCTCTCATTCGTTTGTGTCCAAAGAGACTTTCTGCTTTTGGCTAATCCTGAACTCGACCTGGTGAGGATGGCGTTCATGGAGTATCTCACACCCAGGGAACGGTCTTCTCTCAGGGCTGTGCTGTTTTTGTTGGCACTGTGAAAATCAAACAGATGAGCTGTATCATTTATATCCCACCTCTTTCCCCAGAACAGGACTGTCACCTTTCTGCAGTACATGCTGACTCTAAAACAGCCTTCTCCAACCTAGATAGTGGCCTCTGGAAATTCCAGCTCACCCACCCACCCCTTTCCCACCACCCTTCTGAGTAATACCCCTCCCCACTCCCTCACTATATTTAAGGGTCTGGTGACTTCCATTTCAGTGTATCTGAAGAAGTGTGCATGCACACGAAAGCTCATACCAAGAACTAACTTAGTTGGTCTCTAAGGTGCTACTGGAAGGAATTTTTTATTTTATTTTGTTTTGACTATGGCAGACCAACACGGTTACCTACCTGTAACCCACCCACCCCAGTCTACTTTGGCAGTGCGCATTAATAAAACACCAGCATAAAAAAGGCATGCACCGGACATGATCATTTGCCCTGTCCGAGTCAGTTGTTTTCGGCAGAGGTTGACCACTTACTTGGCAACGTTAAGCATGAAGTCAGCGAATTCTGTGGGGAATTTTTTCCCATCTAGTTGCCAGGTCACTGAAAAATTTGCCTGTGCAGTAAATGAAATAAGAGAGAGCAAGAATTAGATAATGAGTATTTAAGCAAAATAATCAAATCCTGGACTCATCCTTCCACTTTTAAGCTTGGATGGGCAGCCTTTGAAACAGCTGTTTGGTTTGACTCACATTGCTTGCCAAACCTCCTGGTACACCTGGCATTGACAAAGCGCCGCATGTGCTGCGTATATCAATATTCTTGTGACCGCCTGAGCAGCTGGAATATTTGGCAAACATTCTGTGATGTCATGCAGCAGCCCAGCCAATGGCTGGCAGGGGGTTGGTGTCAAAGGCAACAGGCAAGAGAAGCCTAGGGAGCAGCTGAATGCGTGCGCAAAGGAACTTACGGTAGATTTCTTGAAGATCGGATGTCCAACCCTACAGCGGAGAGATGAGAATAAAACTGAGACTGGCTGAGGTGTGTCACAGTCGGTGACGGAAGAGGAAATCTGTTGAGACATGTGGGGTGGGGCAGAACAGGAATCTTCCTTCAATCCAGAATGTCCCAGAAACCTTTGATACAGCGCACACCTGAGGAAATAGCTAGGAATGCAAGACATACTGTTTTGAGGCAACGGGGTGGGTGGGGGACTCCTTGGTCCTGAATGGGGTAGCTGTGCCCCTGAAGGACCAGGTGCGCAGCCTGGGAGTCATTCTGGACTCACGGCTGTCCATGGAGGCACAGGTCAATTCTGTGTCCAGGGCAGCTGTGTATCAGCTCCATCTGGTACGCAGACTGAGACCCTACCTGCCTGCAGACTGTCTCACCAGAGTAGTGCATGCTCTAGTTATCTCTTGCTTGGACTACTGCAATGCACTCTACGTAGGGCTACCTTTGAAGGTGACCCTGAAACTGCAATTAATCCAGAATGTGGCAGCTAGACTGGGGTCTGGGAGTGGCTGCCGGGACCACATAACACCAGTACTGAGAGATCTACATTGGCTCCCAGTACGTTTCCGAGGACAATTCAAAAGTGTTGGTGGTGACCTTGAAAGCCCTAAACAGCCTCGGCCCAGTATACCTGAAGGAGCGTCTCCACCCCCATCATTCAGCCCTGATACCGAGATCCAGCACCGAGGAGGGCCTTCTGGCGGTCCCCTCCCTGCGAGAAGTGAGGTTACAGGGAACCAGGCAGAGGGCCTTCTCGGTGGTGGCGCCCCGCCCTGTGGAACGCCCTTCCATCAGAGGTCAAGGAAATAAGCAGCTATCCTATTTTTCAAAGACATCTGAAGGCAGCCCTGTTTAGGGAAGTTTTTAATGCTGTGTTGTTTTTAACACTCTATTGGGAGCCATCCAGAGTGGCTAGGGAAACTCAGCCAGCTGGGCGGGGTACAAATACATTATTATTATTATTATTATTATTATTATTATTATTATTATTATTATTATTATACCAGGGTCAGACCCTTCAGCTGTCTGTTCTGACCAGTAGCAGCTGTCTAGAGTCTCTGGCAGAGAATGGGCCTTTCCCATCAATTTAACTGAAAATGCCAGGGGTTAGAATTGGGACCTTTTGCGTGCAAAATAAGTGCTATACCACTGAGCTATGGCTCCTCCCCCCTAAAAAGAAAACAAGATTCCAGTCATCATGGTTCTGAATTAAATAGAAAGCTGCCTTATACTGATTCAGTCTTATTTGTCCATCTATGTTGACTGGCGTGTTTCATACCTGGAGATGCTGGGAACTGAGCCTGGGACTTTCTGGGCGCAAAATAAAGTAAGATTCCTGTCCTCGTGATTCTGAATAGGGACACAGGAAGCCACCTTTTCCCGTGTGAGACCCTTGGTCATATAGCTCACTGACTGGCAGAAGGTCTTCAGGCTTCCCAGCAAGGAGTCATATCCCAGCCCTACGTAGAGATGCCAGGGATTGAACCCTGGGCCTTAGGCACGCAGAGCAGGTTCTCTGCCAATGTGCTGTAGACCCCCTACCAGCTCAAATTGGGGTACAGAAGACAGTTAAACCCTGGGAAAGTTCAAAGAAAGACATGACCTCTTGGACGTTTTTAAAATGGAGGTTTGAAGGGTACTGCACAACCAGAGACGTCATGTGGGAGTTGTCGCCACTGTTGGACAGATAGATTTTCATTGCCAGTTCCTTGGTGGAGCCAACCACCAGCTCCTTCCTGCAAAGGAAATAAAGAGATAATTTTTCGAGACCCACAGACATTGTAAAAACAGCGCAAGGTCTTGTGGCATCTTTTTTTTTAAAAAAAAAACTTAGCACAAGGGCTATGAAGCTTTTGTCAGAGAGCCCAGATCAGCAACATCCACAAACGGTAGCGAAAGTGGGATTGCCATGATACCATCGTGAGCCCAAATCATCATGAATGCGCAATAAAAAGTATGGCTGGAAAGGGACATTTCTGGTTAAATTTATGCGCTGCCTCTACAGCGTAGGCTCAGTGAATGGATTTTACTTCTCTCTGTTCTAAGTGGGGTGGGTCACACAGGCCACAGTCATACCATCTATGAAAAGCACTTTGATAGCACTTTAAATAGTTAGGGCTTTCCCCCCAAATGTGGCCAAAAGCACATTACAAAATGAAAAAAGCGCTCAGAAGACTCACTCAGTTTCGACAGCTAAGCTCAAGCGAGGTGTGCAGACGGATTTGTCACCACAGTATTCCATGACTGGCAGCTGACAGGGATGTCGGGAGTCAAAGGGACAAGAAAAGAGTACCGGTATTATTATTATCTTTATGCCTGTGGATACTCTTGAAGCCAACCAGAATCCAAGCAACTCAACCCTTCCCAAAAGGAAAATGGGAATGGCCCATGTTAGTCCTTCTCAGAGTAGACCCCACTGAAAATGGCCGTAACTCACTTGGGTCTACTCTATGTAGGACTTGATTGGCTACAACCCCAGTGTGTGTGTGTGTGTGTGTGTGTGTGTGTGTGTCATTCCACACTTCCAGCCTCACAACAATCCTGCAGAGTAGGCCACTCTGAGAAATGGTGACATTTTTGTTTTGGCAAGCCTACCAAGTGCCTGCTTAGAACGTTGAGGCAATTTTAATCTGTTTTAGTCTTTTAACTTTTGCATGTTATAAAGTTTTGGTTGTGATTTCCCCCCCTTGGTATTATTGGGTTTAAAAAAAAACAAAAACAAAACAACAATCAAGCAGTGTATACATTTTATGAAATAAATAAAATAACATGAACCCAGTTTTGGTATCTGTTTTGTTTTGTTTTGTTTTTTTTTGGAACTCCTTAATATTGCATATGGAAGACATTGGTGTCTGCCAGGTCCCCCCTTTGGACTAGGGTTCTCTTGGTTGGGAAGGACACTTTTGACGGCAGTTTGGTTTCTGTGCAAGCTCCTCCCATAATATTTGGCCAGGGCTCAGACAACTCAAACAGCAGCCAGAAAACTGTAAGTGGGACCACATTGCACACCTTTCCAGGTGCCTTTCTCTGGTGGAATCTATAAAAAAGTTGCAAAAATCCTTTAAAAAATGTTTTGAAATATATATTGAATTTGCCATAGCTCATCATCGCCATCTAGTGTCACATTTGCACTTTTCAACACTTAAAAATGTTTTATTTGCAGTGTAGCTGAGTCCTCAGTTTAAGCAGAAGCACTCTTGGGCACTCTGCCAGAAATAATAATAATAATAATTATCATTATCATTATTCTCATTATTATACTGCCCTTCATCCAAAGCTCACAGGGCAGTTTGTAGTATAAAGATTAGACAAAGTTAAGCCCCCTAAAAAAAACTTATATCTTGTTACCTGGAAATACACTTCAGGTTTCTGATACATATCAAGCATTGGCTTGGGGTAGTCCAGGACTTTTCCGTCAGGGTCATGAAGCTCGTAAGTGAGGCGCAGAGTAATGTCAGAGTAACAGTCATCAGTACAGGGCTGATATTGAAATTGAAAAAGGGAGAGATGAATTTGCAAGCAAGCCGGGCAAAGGTGGGGAACCTCAGGCCCAAGGGCTGAATGCGGTTCTCCAGATCTCTCCATCCGGCCCCCGGGACTCTCCCCCAAACCACACCTCCTCCCTAACCACACCCTCTCTCCTCAGACCACACCTCTCACGAGCCCAGCTTGGCTTCCTCAATGAGTCCATTTTCCTGGCTGGAAACGTGCCTTTAATCTGCCTTTTTGCTTGACTGGATGGAGAGAGACCCGAGTGGCTGCTTCCTTTGTTCCTATGATCAAATAGTCCGACCTAGCTAAACACAGCTTTCTAGTTTTACTCCTGCTCTGGTCAAGCTCAAGACCCAGCTCTTTTTAATCATCAAAGCACGAGGGATGGGTGAACCTATCGGTTTTTTGTTTCTCTCACTTTGCAATTTCCAAATTCTTCAGCATTTTATAGTGTCAGTTTCTCTTAACACACCCATTTTTGTATGCAATTTTGCACACAATTCTACACAATTTTGCATTCCCTCTCTCCCCCTCCCCCATTTCCGTATGTTGTTTTCACTAATTCACTAATCCTGTTAGGCACACTTTACCCTAGTGCATGCATTTTTGTAAACAATACCGTACTTAGCCGGAAAAGTGCATTGTAAGATTTCTAGAAGTGTGTTTTTTAAAGAATGTCTGTGTTGCAGTCCAAATATTGTTTCGGAATCTGCAAATTAGGCAGGTTTGACCATTTTGGTTGCCCTCCTCTGGACACATTCCAGCTTGTCAGTATCCTTCTTGAACCGTGGTGCCCAGAACTGGACACAGTACTCCAGGTGAGGTCTGACCAGAGCAGAATATAGTGGTACTATTACTTCCCTTGATCTAGACGCTATACTCCTATTGATGCAGTCCAGAATTGCATTGGCTTTTTTAGCTGCTGCATCACACTGTTGACTCATGTCAAGTTTGTGGTCTACCAAGACTCCTAGATCCTTTTCACATGTACTGCTCTCAAGCCAGGTGTCACCCATCATGTATTTGTCCCTTTCATATATATATTTTTTGCCCAAAAATGCTTCTAGACATGGAGGTTTTGTTTAGCTAGTGACAGATCTATCCTCAATGCATGTTGACTTTGCAGCGAAGAGGGTGCTCTCAGGCCAATGTTTATGACTTGGGGTATCTCCACCACGGTGTCCCCCCCCCCCCGCCTCCAAATTGCAGCTGCTGCTTGTATGTGCACCCACAGCGTAGAACTCGCTTTCTCCTTGCACTCACCAGGATGTGGAGCTGCAGTTCAGGACAAGAATTCCCAGTGTAGGGGGTCTCGCTGCTGCTGGAGACTGTTTGGTCCTCAAACTGCACCCTCTTCTTGTCCATCTCAACATCTAAATCCACAGTGTAGCGAAGAAGGAGTTGAGGCAGCCCTAGGAGGAAGAAAGAAACACTTGGCAGTGGGGAGGATGGTGAAAAAAAGTCCAGGGATTAAAATATTATTATTATTATTATTATTATTATTATTATTATTATTATTATTATTATTATTCTGCCCTATATCTGCAGGTCTCAGGGTGTTTCACAGGATAAAATCACAACATAAAAACACAAAGTACATAATCAAAATAGAAACAAGAACCCAATAACAATGGTATCTTGGTTCTCAAACGTAATCCGTTCCGGAAGTCCCTTTGACTTCTGAAATGTTCGAAAACCAAGGCGCAGCTTCTGATTGGTGCAGGTGCCCCGGAAACAATAGCCGACAGCCGCATCGGACGTTTGGCTTCCGAAAAACGTTCAGAAACCGGAACACTTACTTTTGGGATTTTGGTGTTTGAGAACCAAGGCGCCACTGTAACCTGCCCGCCCCCCCTCCCCACATTTTAAAAGGGCAATGAATGAATAATCTGCAACCTCCTACAGAAATGTGAACAGAGTTTAAGAATTGGGGTAGGGGTGTGTGTGAGAAGCAGAGAGAAATCGAGAAGGCAGATTCATCCAAAATACAGAGTCTGAATGGAAAATGGGACCGGGCTGCCCCTTTGCTTGACCTCCAACTGTAGCTTTGCAGAGCTGTTAGAGTACTTCATGCCAGCAGAAAGATAACTTCCTTTTTGTTTGCTGCTAGAGGAAAATTGAAGCAACGCGGGTGGCGCTGTAGGTTAAACCACAGAGCCTAGGGCTTGCCGATCAGAAGGCCAGCAGTTCGAATCCCCACGACGGGGTGAGCTCCCGTTGCTCGGTCCCTGCTCCTGCCAACCTAGCAGTTCGAAAGCACGTCAAAGTGCAAGTAGATAAATAGGTACCACTCCGGCGGGAAGGTAAACGGCGTTTCTGTGTGCTGCTCTGCTTCGCCAGAAGTGGCTTAGTCATGCTGGCCACATGACCCAGAAGCTGTACGCCAGCTCCCCCAACCAATAAAGCGAGATGAGTGCCACAACCCGAGAGTCGTCCGCGACTGGACCTAATGCTCAGGGCTCCCTTTACCTTTACCATTAGAGGAAAATTAAGTGCCAACCGTACGGCACAGCTGCTGCTGCGTCCCTGTTGGGCTAAAGTTAACGGCTGCTAAAATGCTTGTCATGTGGATGCTCATTACCTGGCTGCACGGTCCCAGGAGGGGAAGCCCTATTGAAGCACAATCTGGCCGTAATGACGCCGTCAAAATGGACTATTCTCTCCGGGGTAAAGCGCATGGTGGGTTTCAGCCGAATAATTGGCCTGGAGCTAAATGGAGGAAGAGGGAAAGAAAGATAGGCTTGACTTTAAAATCAAACCCCAAAGGCAAGTGGAAGCATAATATTTCAAGGACGGCTGCCTCTGCAGAGCGCTCCAATTCAGCGGCCCAGATTATTATAGATGCAGCAGAATAGGGTTGGTATTTGGGCAGTGAGCTGGGGAAGTGAAAGGGGCATGGTTTAGGGCAGGGCTGGGGAACCTCTTGGGCCAAATGTGGCCCCCCCAGGCCTCTCTACCTGGCCCTTGGAACCGTCTCTCACTGGCCCTGCTTCACATCCTCCTTAAGTGGCTTTGCCCAGCTGGAAATATGTCCTTGAACTTTGATAATGTCTCTTGCTTGTCTGGATGGAGGGTAGAGTGGGGTGTGCATGTACAAAGTAGCCTCCTATACAATAGGCCTGGGCGATTTCTGGTTTGGTTTTCAACATCGGAATAAATCACCAGCTAGACATCGCAATATACTGATATATCACGATATTTGTAATAAGGGTGGAGTTATGTAGAGGCATTGGCTGGCTTCAGGGTCCCCTCCCCCCCATTGTGATTTTTGCAAAACACACAGACATCCTGATTCGCCATATATTTGCCAGGTCAAAAATTATGAAACCAATATCATGATATGGATTTGAAACCGGCTTTAGATGATACACCGTCCAGCCCTAACACACACCCTGATTTGCAACATATTGCCAGGTAAAAAACTATTAAACTGATATCGCAATATGGACTTTGAACCGGCTTTGAGCGAGATATCGATAAATCCCCCAGCCCTACTGTGCAAAGATAAATTTTAAATCCATTGCTCTGCCCACTTTTACATCTGCCCACCCCCCCACCGTGCCCCAAAAGTTGATCAGAATGGAAGGAGGTGCTTGGGCTGAAAAACACTCCCACCCCTGGTCTGGGAGGGTGGGAAGGCTGAAAGTTCTCCATCTCTAGCCTAGGAGCTGCTGATTTGATCAGCTCTGTAACATCCAACTCTCCCAAATTTACCCGGGACAGTCATGGACACCGACACTTGCAACATGGACCCCAAATTGCCAACCCATGCCTACCCTCATGACTGCATGGAAAAAGGGCATGAATTCTGAATTTATTTGGCACGCTGATGCTAGACACGTTTCCCCCCAACAGCTGAAAAATGTATTTTTGTCTACAGAAAAACTCAGCTCAAGAAGACTGCAAACCAGAGGGGTTTTTAGTCTCTCTTTTCCCCAGGAAAAAACCCAAAGATCATTACTACCTACCGGAGCAAAGTAACAGAACCTAATGATCCAACAATAATATCAGGGAGACCGTCCGCAGTGAAGTCCAATCCACCAGCCATGGACCTTCCAAAATACATGAGTCCAGATGGACCGGTTTGAGAAGCTGTTATCCTCTGGAATCAGAAGAGGGAAAGGGAAGAAGGGTGTTCTGAACCAGGGCCCTGGAGGTAAAGGTAAAGGGAACCCCGACCATTAGGTCCAGTCGCAGACGACTCTGGGGTCGCGGCGCTCATCTCGCTTTATTGGCCGAGGGAGCCGCCATACAGCTTCCGGGTCATGTGGCCAGCATGACTAAGCCGCTCCTGGCAAACCAGAGCAGCGCACGGAAACGCCGTTTACCTTCCCGCCGGAGCGGTACCTGTTTATCTACTTGCACTTTGACGTGCTTTCGAACTGGGAGCTGGGCCGAGCAACAGGAACTCACCCCGCCGTGGGGATTCGAACCGCCGACCTTCTGATCAGCAAGCCCTAGGCTCAGTGCTAGTCATGAAGCCTACTTGGTCTAACCCACCTTACAAGATTGTTGTGCAGGTAAAATGGGGTTGGAGCAGGGTTGCCAGCAATCGGCTATCGGAAACAGTGTCCGGGCAGAATCACTGAAACATCCGGGGAAATCTGGACATATGGCAACCATGTCAACAGTGTCTTTTTTTTGCGAAACAAAATAAAAAATAATTATTTTTGTGATTTCCCTTAAAAATAGGGAACTTTGGGCAAAACTGAGAAAAGCTCAACGGCTTTGGCCAGAACAAAGCCCAATGAGTTTTTGGTCTGGATTTTCACTTTTTGAAATATGTCAACACTAGATAGAACCACAAACACCACTATTGAGCTTTTTTAAGGATATAATTGCAATAATTAAATAATGGAAGAGGGTTTCCCTTGAATGGGACAGTTAAACGGTGCACTGTGAGGGACTAGCCAGTGTGCCATGAGAAATAAAAGGAGTCTTCATAATCGTTTAAAGCCCCCCTCAAGGCGAGCACAAAATAACCACCTGCAGAAGAGGCTCCCCGGTCTGACTCTGTGTGAGTCAACTGCTCTGGGCGTCCCCCTTTCCAATTAAGGAGAAACAGAAGGGTAGAGGGATATCTTTAGATAGCCAGTCTAGAAGCTTCTAAGACCTAAATCACACCAAACATTTAAAACAAGGCAGCATCATGCCACTTTAAACAGCCAGAGCTCCCCCCCAAAAGGGAACTGTAGTTTGTTAAGGTGCTGAAAATGGTTTGGAGACACACGCACATGACATCTCATTCCCCACACAAAGATAAAATATGCAGAGTGGTTTAACAAGACCCTCTTGCAATTATAGCTCTGTGAGGGGCAGAGGCATCCTAGTAACTCTCAGCACCCATAACAAACTACAATTTTGGGGGGAAACAGCTGCAACTTTAAAAAAGTGTCATCGTAGTGCTTTAAATTAGCAAGCCTCAAAGCTTGACCTTCAGCCCAGCAGCTTTTGACACAGGCGCTGGTACTCATGAGCTAATCTCCCATTAGTGGGGAAAAAGCTACTTTCTCAAAGGCCAGTTTGTTACCCAGAGACCTGAGTCAGGGAACTGTTTTCTTCTAACAAGAAAACCATTTTCTCGACTGCTTAACTCATGTGGTAAGTCAGCTGTTCAAACCAGCCCTTTGATCAGAGCCACGAGGAGAGGAATTTTGATTTATGATTAGGGGAAGGGTCATATACGGTAACTCAGGGGCAGAGTGTTTCTTTTGCAGGCAGAGAAGACCCCAAGTTCAACCTCCAGCATCCCCAGGTGGGCTTGGGAATGCCCCCTGCCTGAGCTACTACCCTGGAGAAACACTGCCAGTCAGTGTAGACCAGAGCTTTCCAAACATTTCATGTTGGTCACACACTCCGTAGACATGCATCATTTCGCACGACACAGCAACCCAGTTTTACGAGCAAACCGGAGGTTAAACTAGCCCAGGGGTCAGCAAACCTTTTCAGCAGGGGGCCGGTCTACTGTCCCTCAGACCTTGTGGGGGGGGGCGGACTATATTTTGGGGAAAAAATATGAACGAATTCCTATGCCCCACAAATAACCCAGAGATGCATTTTAAATAAAAGGACACATTCTACTCATGTAAAAACACGCTGATTCCTGGACCGTCTGTGGGACGGATTTAGAAGACGATTGGGCCGGATCTTAAGTTTGCCTACCCATGCTGAAGAGCAGCAAAAACTTTGAGGTGTGTGTGTGGCGACACACGGTTTGGAAAGCTCTGGTGTAGACAGGACTGAGGTAAGCAGATTGAAGGTTCAATAAATGGCCGACATGGTCTAATCTCCATGTAAACAAATCAGTAGGGATGCTCAATAAACCTTCTTTCTCTCTCTCTCTCTCTCTCTCTCTCTCTCTCTCTCTCTCTCTCTCTCTCTCTTTCTCTTTCTCTTTCTTTCTTTCTTTGAAATACAATTCCACAAGGCCCCCTTACCTGGGAGAAGGGATCCCGCAACCCCTCCTTGCCACCATTAAAGATGTAAACACTGCCAAAAGAGTTGGGGCTCAACCCATGGTCCTCGAGGGGCGCACCAATGGCAACATCTCCAAAACCATCCTGGTCCATGTCACCAATGCTAGCCATGGCAAATCCAAACCTGGAGAAAAGGGACCCTGGCTGGCCGTATAAATGTCTCTGTAGAGTAAAGTTGTTGGCCTGGGAGAAAGCAGGAGAGAGAGGAAAAGGAGAAAGTTACATGACAATGCTTCTTGCCTGCTGCTTCCACCTGTTGGTGGAGGTTCCTTCAACTCAATTTACCAGGCCAGGATTCAAGCCCTTAACAGCTTGGGACTAGTTTACTTGAGGCATCCCCTTGCCCCATGTATGTTCACTCCATCAAATAAATAGAGTTTTCATTTTTCTACATTTCAAATCAAACATTTTACAAACTTTGAAATATCCAGTGGCTTCCCTTCTCCTCCTTCCATGGTTCGTTTCATACTTTTCCTGCCTATTTTACTACAACCATTCAAAGCAATTTTCCACTTTTACATCAGTCAAATATTGTTTACTCTGTTGAATTTATCTGAACGCTGCCAGTGCTTTCAGCTTCGTGCAATTATTTTCCACATATTCAATAAATATTTTCCACTCTTCTTTAAAAATACAGTGGTACCTCAGGTTAAGTACGCTTCAGGTTAAGAACTCCACTTAAGAACAGAAATCGTGCTCTGGCAGCGCATCGGCAGCAGGAGGTCCCATTAGTGGTGCTTCAAGGTTAAGTACGCTTCAGGACCAGAGGGAGGAAGCGGTGCAAGATGATTGGAAGAAATTTAGAGATTATATGAAAAAATGCGAAAAGATAGAGATTTGAATTGGTTAATAAAAATCTTTATAAAAAAAAAAGAGATTTGAATTGGAAATCAGTTGGACTAATGGCAACAGAATAGATTATGTTTAGTAAAAGTAGGATATAATTGATAGAATTGTTAAGGTGTATAGGAATGATATAAGTTGTTAAAGCTAGAGATAAGGTGATAGATAAATAAGGTATAGATTAATTGTGAATGATGATTTAAAGTTGTTATAAAGTTACTAAAGTAAATTGGTAATGAACGCAGCATAGAAGATGGGAGGAAGTCCACTAAGTAAGAAGTAAATAAGTATAAGGATGCTTAGGATTTTTTCTTTCTTTCTTTCTTTTGTTTTTTGTTTGTTTGTTGTTGTTGTATTTTTGGTGTTTTTATTTTTTGTTGTTTAGTTGTAGTGTTTGTATTTTGTATTTTGTATTGTGTACTTTTATAATTTGTTTTTCTTTTTGTGATTTCTGAAATATAATAAATTCTCTTAAAAAAATAAATAAGTACGCTTCAGGTTAAGAACGGACCTCCAGAACGAATTAAGCACTTAACCTGAGGTACCACTGTACGTTCATCTCGCTCTCTTATTCTGAGGGTTGAACCTTCAAGTTCTGCATATTCTAAGTTGCCAAACCTCTTCGCAAGGGACCTCGCTCACTTTCCACTGGAACTGGACGGGCCCACTGGGAGTTTGCTTTCATTGCTGTGGGACCCCTTGGTGTCCTGGTCATCCTCAGGACCTTCGAGCCACCCTCAAGCTACCCCTAAACTCCCAAAAGCAGCAGCTGGGTTGCTGCGATCACAGCACCGGCTTCCTTCTCCCCTCACGGCAAACCGGAACATTTTTTGTTCAGGGAAAGCTATCCAAAACATGTCGAAGTTGATAAGGTGTTTTAATTAGTTTTTTTCCCTAGTCTAACTACTGATTTTAACTACATTTGTATTAAAATATTTTTCTAAATCCTCATTTTAAGTTTGTCTTTTGCTGGCAACCTTTTTTTTTGTAAACTGCTTAGAGTTTCCGCTTACAATCAAGCAGAATACTGTACACATTTTGTGAAATAAAAATAAATCATAAATGCATTTGGAAGGACTCTCTTGGTCGTTCCACCGCCCTCGGATTTCGGAGCAGTGGGAGAGGGCATTTTCTGTGGCAGCTCCTAAGAATTGTGTAGAATTCTGTCCACTGAAGACACTCTTCTGTGTTAAACTGATTAGTAGTAAACAGAGTAAATTAGAGTCCCATGGACTGCAAGAAGATCAAACCTATCTATTCTTAAGGAAATCAGTCCTGAGTGCTCACTGGAAGGACAGATCCTGAAGCTGAGGCTCCAAGACTTTGGCCACCTCATGAGAAGAGAAGACTCCCTGGAAAAGACCCTGATGTTGGGAAAGATGGAGGGCACAAGGAGAAGGGGACGACAGAGGACAAGATGGTTGGACAATGTTCTCCAAGCTACCAACATGAGTCTGACCAAACTGCGGGAGGCAGTGGAGAATAGGGGTGCCTGGTGTGCTCTGGTCCATGGGGTCACGAAGAGTCGGACACGACGGAACGACTAAACAACAATAACAGTAGTAAACAGGCAGCCTGTGCAATCTTTTTAGCACAGGTGTAAAATGTGCACAGTAGGGTGTTTTACCTGGCTATCCAAGCGATAAAGGTAAACCTTTCCTTCCTCCCCTTGCATATGGAAAAATGGAGCTCCAACCAGCAGGTGATCTGTAACCCCATTCAGGTCGATGTCCAACAGGCAGAGCTCGGAGCCAAAATAGGACCCAATCTGCAATCCAAGAGAACAATTTCTGTGCCGACCACTTCCAAATGCTGACCACAAAAAGGTATCCACTATCTATCTATCTATCTATCTATCTATCTATCTATCTATCTTATATCAGATAGATAGATAGATCTATGGATATGAGAGAATATGGATATGCTTGATTTAAGTTCTTGGAGTGCACTTCCCTCTTGTCACTTCCGCCCTCCCGTCTCCTAGCCACCTGATTTCTCAACCATTGAGCCTTTTGCGAAGGCACCTTATCTAACCTCCTAGCCTTGGGACAGAGAAGCTGCACATCTTCCAGTGACAGAGAGTCTGCTATCTCACTCTCTTCCCTTTCCTCTCCTTGCTGTTCACCCCCCAGTTCTGCCCAACTATTATCTTCCAAACTGTCACCCTCGGCAAACCGTTGTTCCAAATCAACACTACTCCACTGTTCCTGTGCAGTTTCAGGATCCTGGCCATGAGCGGGGGGGTAGGGTTGGGGTAGGCTCCCACCATTCCCCATCAGAGTTGTACTCCTTAGCCTGGTCTCGGACACCTGGGGGGCGGGATGTGGCAAAGGAGGAAGCATGGTCTGGGGAGAGCCCACAGGGCCAGATAGAGTCCTGAGGTCCCCAACCCTGAGCTAGAGACGAGGCTGCCGTTATTAAAATGAAATCATGTATGTGCTTTGGTTTGTAGAACAAGAGCTAAACAATTTCTTAAGTGGTCCAGCGAAACCAGCCAGCAACTTCCAAGTGTGCTAGAGAGGGGTGGGTGGGTTGCGAACCGCTGGTCTGGATCCAGAAGGGCACTGATCCAGGAAATGCCTGAGAGCAAATGAGAAGACGAGGAGGACCTAAGGCAGGCGTTGTGGAAGAACCAGCGATGACATACCTGTTCCCCATGGAGGATCTGCTTTAAATGGTCTCCTTCGAACACCATCACTTTCCCCTTGATGCTGTGTCGAGGGGCCCCCGCCACGACCAAAGTGCCCCGTGCCGTGTCGATGGCGCCCACACTGTAGCCTAAAGCAGAACAGATCAGAAGCAGAACTTCCTCAAGGTCAAGAAGAAAATCCGAAGCTGGTGGGACTTTTACACACAAAGAACAATGCAGAGCGATAGACGGTTGGTTTTGGGGTTCTCTCGTTTTTCCCTCCTCATGAGTTTATGAGTGCATAGACCAGGGGTCAGCAAACTTTTTCAGCCGATCCACTGTCCCTCAGACCTTGGGGGGGGGGGCAGACTATATTTTGAAAAAAAATATGAACGAATTCCTATGCCCAACAAATAACCCAGAGATGCAGTATGTGTCGATGATATAATAGAAAATAATAATAAACGCAGTGGAGACTGTTCCACTGGGGGGGGGGGGTAGCACTACCCCACCAACCTCGCTCTGCCCTCAACCAGCTCCCCCTTGCTCTGACTCCCCCTACTGTTCGTCTCCCTGCCCGCTGCCCTACCAGTCCCAAATAGGCACCAGCGACTGCTGCTTCCAGGAGCAGATGGAGGGACACAGGTTCCTCATCAAACCTCCCCCCCAGGGGATTCTGCCTTGTGAGGGCAGAAAGTCAGAAAACGGTTGTTACGAAAGAAAGCTGGACCTCTTCCCATACCTAACTCCTTGAGCATGGATGAGGATAGATGGCTCTGTCAGCAATGAAGATATATACGATCTCATTGTCCTTCTACAGGCCAAGAGTTGCATCGATCTGTTTGTTCTCACACTCCCAGTCAATCAGCGCTAAGTGGATGAAACCCATTCATTCGAAGCCAATTGAAAGGGCTGTAGCGCAGTGGCAGAGCACCTGCTTTGCATGCGGAAGGTCCCAAGTTTGATCCCCGGCATCTCCAGTTAGGACTGAGATAAAGACCCTTTGCTTGAAATCCCAGAGAGCTGGACCAGTGGTCTGACTCAGTATAAAGTAACTTCCTATGTTCCTGTTTACTTCAACCCTTAACACAGAACCACAAAGACTAGAATCTTGCTTTCTTTATAGGGGAACTCGATGGCAGCGCGTGTGTGTGCCTGCTTTGCATGCAGAAGGTTTGATCTTCCTCCAGGCAACGCTGGGAAACGGCTCCCTGCCTGAAACCCCGGAGAGCTGCTGCCATTCTGTGCTGACAATATGGGGCTAGATAGATTAACTGTCAGACCCTGAGGAAAAGTAGCTTCCTGTGTCCCTAAAAGTCAAATCATTCAGAGGAGTTGCGGAACAACAGTCATCTGAGAGGGTCCTTACCTAAATAGCCGTTTTTTGCACCCGGAGTGCCCATTGACTCATTCAAGAAAACCATGGTCTTGTCTGCCGTGTCGTAGAGAAGAACCCCTCCGGCCCAGTCAAACGCTCCCACGGCACCAAAAAGTATGTAGCGCTGAAACAGATAGTAGTTGGGTCAGTGAAAGTTTAGTCGATAGATAGATAGATCCCCTGCTTCTCTCTCTCTCTCTCTGTCTCTCTCTCTCATCTATCTATCTATCTATCTATCTATCTATCTATCTATCATCTATCTATCAATCATCAGGGTCCCTTTTTATTAGTTATCCCCACCTAAATCAGGGAGCATCCTGCTAATATAGATTAGGGTTGCCATATTCCCCAAAGTGAAAATCTGGACAAAGTTGGCAGCCCTAATGTAGATCGAAGAAATAAAAGGAAATCAGATCCTACCATGTGTTGCAATAAATCAATGTTTTGTTTTGTTTTAAAATGTTATTTTAGTATTTAATATTGTTTTTGTTTTGAATTACATACGATGGGGTGTGCCATAATATTTTCATTAGCCTCTGGTAAGCCTTTTCCTCCATTAATTTAGGTAATCCTCTCAGACCGTGTGAATAAGTGCTTTCTTTTGTCTGTCTTGGTAGCTGTAGTCCCACGACAACTAGAGAACCCACAGGCTGCTCATCCTTGGTTTAAGAAGTTAAATAGGTCTTTTTTAAAAAACCAAAGAAACTCAGATAGTACTGGCTGGCCAGTAAGCTCATAATTCCTGCATTACAGGGGGTTGGACTAGATGACCCTCGGGTCCCTTTCAACTCTACCATTCTTTGTTTCTATTGCCCGCCTCCCAAAAAACCCCAACACCACATTTTTACCTCATGCAGGAGGCGAACGCTGAAGCCACTTTGGGCCAGATCGAATTCCAAGATGGCACCTTCCGTTCCTGAGAAGGAAAGTCAGTGAGGTATTTCTGAGAGGGCCAAAGCTCAATAGTGGAACACCTGCTTTGCATGCAAAAGGCCCCAGGTTAAATCTTTGGCCTCTCCAGTTGGGGCTGAGAAATATTCCTTGCCTAAAACCCTGGCAAGTCCCTGCCAGTCAGGGTAGACAGTACTGAGCTACACACACATTTTATTTTGTACTAGCTGGCCTGGCCACGCATTGCTGTGGTTTTTTTTTTTTTGCTTTTTAAAATTCTGACCCCAAAAGTATTCTGGAAGCTCCTGTTTTCGTTCTTCCCTGTCCCTCTAGAGCAGGGGTCAGCAACCTTTTTCAGCCGTGGGCCGGTCCACTGTCCCTCAGACCATGTGAATGAACGAATTCCTATGCCCCACAAATAACCCAGAGGTGCATTTTACATAAAAGAACACATTGGTCGGTGGTATTGATCACTTGGGACTGTGTGTGTTGAACATGCGAAGCTGCGGCGGCCATTTTAGGTGAGGGCACTTGGGAAATTTTAAAATGCCTGTGAGTGTGCAGCGGCCATTTTAAGTGAGGGCACTGGGCACCTTATGGAGGCCTACTGCGGGCCTTGCTGTGGTTTTTTTACTGTAAAAGCGCACCCCACACACAAAGACCCCCCTCCTCACAATTAACTGGCCCCATGCTCTACGCCATTAAAAAGAGCATTCTCCCCCACCCCAGTCCCAAAATTACGCACCCCAGCGACAAAATCCCCTCAGAGCCAGTCTTTTTTTCCTCCCCCATCTCTTCCGCAACTGCCCTGCCTCCCGCTCCGTCTTTTTCCCACATTTCCACTAAGCAGTTTATGTCAGAAAGTCCTTGGGTGCTTAAAGATGGCAGTTATAAAATGGTGGACGGGGCATTATTTGTCGGCGCAGGTCTGATGACGTCAGCAGGCAATCCGCCTTTCTATTGGATGCTGTTGGAGTCGTCATTCCTTTTGCTGGTGAGGTATAATAGGCGCGCCACTTTTTCCCCCTTTATCCTTTATTTTAGGTGTGGTTTTTTTAAAAAAAATTTTTATTATGCCAGATCCTTCCTTGATGGTCAAGTTACGCTTTGTCCTAATTTGATGCTGTTTGGTGCAGCGGTTACGGAGAACATAGGTTTCCGGCGTACATGCAATGGGAACATTTATATATATATAGAAGATGCTGCCTTCCCACAGTTCAAACCATGCTCAAGGCGGCTTGTAACCGGGGTGGGGGTGGGGATTAGATAATGAGCGTTCCCCACATAAAATGGGGTGCGCATGTTGCGGGGTCGCGAGGAGACCCATTGGATCACAGTGGCAGCTCCTGGTAGTTGGTCTGGCTTCACCTTCCCAGGTTGGGATACCTGTGGACTCCACCTACTCTAGCAGCCGCCCAATCCCAGCTGGGGAGGTGTTTCCAGGGGATTGGCCAGGTAGAAGGAGGGATTATGCAGTACACACAATAGAGATTGAGTCATACCTGGGAAGCGACCTATTGGATTCAGAGCTTCCCCACCCTCCACACCCTCAAGTAACGTTTACTTTGCAGGTTTAACCACCTTTTTTCCACAGCCACACAGGCACGCAGGCGCTGCTATGACAAGGTCGCTGTTAAAGGGCCGGAAAGGAATTTCCCTGCATTGGCAGGTTTTGCCTTTCCCGTAGCAATTCGTCACAACTTTGGCGGTTGCAGGCCTTGGGCGGAATCCTTTAGTCATTTACAGGATTGGGGGGGCGTGGGGCGGTGACCCCCGCCCCCATTGCGGTGGCGATAACAGGGTTCCCGTTAAAGGGGTCTCAGGGGGAGGCATTGACCAAACGCCCAGGGTCGTCACTGCCCTCCCCTTCCAGCGGCAGCGAACATAGGGGGGTGGGCTATCTGCTTGAACATATGTTCTCCAGACTAGCCCACTTCCCAATCAGGCTGGATAACCCTGAAGTTACCCAGAACCCCAGCTGGGGGCCTGGGAAGGATAAACGCCCAATGCCTGAGCCAAGGTCTTCCTACATCTGAAATATTAATAAAGTTGTGGCCAATTTAATCCCATACAACGTTGTCATGAGTCGTTATTTCCCTCAGGGGCTGCCCCGGGGTCCGGGGGGACTTCGCCTGGCCGCGCAACTACTACAACATAACAAAAGTAGTCTTGAAAAATAAATAAGACAGTAAAAAAATTCACAACCAAATGGAACAATTTCCACATAAATCACAACAAGATCTAAAAAAAGATACAAAAAACCAACAGCAACAATCCCCCCCCCACAACAAAACCCCCCAGTCCCAATGGTCTAAGTCAGGGGTAGGCAACCTAAGGCCCGGAGGCTGGATGCGGCCCAATCGCTTTCTCAATCCGGCCCGCGGACAGTCCGGGAATAGGTGTGTTTTTACATGAGTAGAATGTGTGCTTTTATTTAAAATGCATCTCTGGGTTATTTGTGGGGCATAGGAATTTGTTCATTCCCCCCCCCCCAAAAATATAGTCCAGCTCACCACATGGTGTGAGGGACAGTGGACCGGCCCACAGCTGAAAAAGGTTGCTGACCCTTGGTCTAAGTTGCTATAAGCCAGCTTCCTATATTCCTATATCAACCCTTTATTCAGGACCATGAGGACTAGCACCTTACTTTATTTTTAGGGGGGGGACCCCAGGCCTCTGTCAAAGCACCTGTTTTGCACGCCAGGTTTAACCCCCAGCACCTCCAGGTATGGCTAGGAATGTTCTGGAGAGCTGCTGCCAGTCAGAGCAGGCCAATCTGGTGTGAGGCAACTTCAGTTTGGTGTAGTGGTTAAGAGCGGCATACTCGTAATCTGGGGAACCGGGTTCGTGTCTCCGCTCCTCCACATGCAGCTGCTGGGTGACCTTGGGCTAGTCACACTTCTTTGAAGTCTCTCAGCCCCACTCACCTCACAGAGTGTTTGTTGTGGGGGAGGAAGGGAAAAGGAGAATGTTAGCCGCTTTGAGACTCCTTAGGGTAGTGAAAAGCGGGATATCAAATCCAAACTCTTCTTCTTCTTCTTCTTCTTCTTCTGATGTTCTGCTCAGGAGGACATCCTGGCTCATAGCTTACTCTCTTAACTTACTCTCTTAACATACAGACTTTTAGTTTCCTTTGCTGTCCTTTGGGTTCATCCCCTTCCCCTTCAGCTCACCTTCAGATTTGCCTGAGACCAAATACTCCAGATACCCTCACCTTCAATGCCGATGATCTTCTCCTGCAGCATGGACAGGAGGACGGCCAGGGCCGAATAGTTTGTCACGCGGAAGAGGTGACTTTCATCCGGGTCGGAGGCGATCAGCTGCAGCTCCTGCAGCGCTTTTGGCTTCTGGAAGGCCTCCCCGACCTGTAGATGACACCCCAACCCAGGCAATACTGGATGGCTGCAGATTGTGGCAGCCTTTTCCCCAACCGGGTGCCCTCCAGATGTTTTGGACTACAGCTCCCATCATCCCCAGCTGGCACAGGCTGAATCTCACCCGTCATTCTTTTCCCCACAGAGGCTACCCAAGGAATCCAGAAGCCAGGCAGGACATAGCAAGGCCTCTCCAGGTTTCCTGCCTACCCAACTGATATTTTGGGTTAGACTGCTTCTGAACCTGGAGGTTCCATTTAGCTACCATAGGCATTTATTTAGGTATTGACCATTGGGCTCTGCAACAAAATGTTTGCAGTGCAGGTGGCACATGTTCCTTCCTGCCAGCCAGCCATGCCTTCTTCCAGCATATTCCATTCCCCTGATTTTCCACTTAAATCACCCTAATGCCATCTAGGGATACTGAGCATGCTCAGTTCTCATTGGGCTGTTTTCACACGCACACATGCACACACACCACAATTGTTGGTTTTTGGTACTATCAGCAAATATTCCTGATGCCTTTCCCCCTTGTGCGTGGATTAGCAACAGACAAATGGGTCAATTTTGGTCTCTAATTTTTCCGATTTTAAGTTTAGTTCTCCACATTTTCTCATCAGTTTGCAATCGTTCTTTTAAGTCCTCATGAAAATTCATCAGCATATTAGTGCGAATTCCTCCTCATGTTACATTTCTTTATGCAATTCTGCCTAAAATACACATTTTACAAAGCAATTTCCCCTAATCCAATGCATTTTTGTAAATTATTTTCATTGATATATACATTTTTGTGCAAACCTTACCACCCGCCCTGGGACCTTAGGGCGAAGGGTGGGTTGTTATTGTTGTTGTTACTATAATTAATTAATTAATTGATTGATTGATTCCCTTCACATGACCAAAACCCACCTCCCCAACCTGATGTCATGCCAAAGAATGCAGGTTCTGATACGCCCAAAGGATAAATGCCTGTAAGATCCTTGCTGAATCCAGAGAGCTCACCCCAATGGCGTAACGTGTGATGCCTGCCTCCCTGGTCGAACTGATCACCGTTTCTATGTCCAAGGGGTCCAAAAAAATCTCCCCATCTGTCAACACGACTATGATCTTCAAGGCATTCAGCTGCGACCCATAGTTTGGGTTGAAGATGGAATCTCTGTTTAAAACGGGGGGGGGGGGAGAATTAGGACTGTTTGGTTTGCAAGCTTTGGGGCAGAATATCCCAGAAGCAGACCTCTGGGTCACACAGAGTTCTTCCTCAAGGGTTCCCATTAACTCACAGGACATGCTGGATGGCAGATGCAGTCCAGGTCATGTTGCGCACTTGAGTCATGGCTTTAATTTTCCCCAGGGCGGCGTTGCCCCTCTCCTCTCGCAGGTCAAATTCTGTCTGGATGATGTCTCCATACTGAACTAAGGCGAAGGCGCACTGGAATAAAGAAGGAAACTGTGTGAGCAGGCGGAGATTGCATTCAGGATATGACACACCTGCCCTGGTCCCTGGCAGAACCCCGGCACCATTGTGATAAGTTTAAGGTCTCAAATATGTAAATTAAACGTACAAGGCAAACATGTACATAAATCACATGTCTGAAACAGTACAGGAAGACAGTCCTGAAACCATTTTGACTCTCACAAACTCACCAAATGTTTCTCTGCAGGGAGGGAGGAAATGAAAAAAACCTCCCCATTGTCTCTGTGCTCACAAATCCTGCCTTAAGGGCACATTTAAGGTGTGAACAGGGTGAGCCTGTGACCTGACTCAGGAATTAAGTGTTTACCTTACAGGTAGGTATCTTACAGGTAGGTAGCCGTGTCTGAAGAAGTGTGCATGCACACGAAAGCTCATACCAAGAACAAACTTAGTTGGTCTCTAAGGTGCTACTGGAAGGAATTTTTTTATTCTATTTTGTTTTAAGTGTTTATCATTACAAAAGAATGGCCAGCCTGGCAGTGACCACTGACAGGTTTTCTGCCAGACAAGATTTTGCTGGAAACCACCTCTTTTTGTGATGTATGTATGATGTTTCTGGGGGTGGTTTGGAGTTTGAGGGTGGGCAATTTCAAAAGTCTACATAAGGGCGGGCACCCCTTTGTTCTGGGTCCTCCTCCTCTCTCCTGCGGGGGGGGGGGCAGTGCTGTCAAGTATCCCGTTTTCCCCGGGATTCTCCCTTATTTTAAGCAGTTTCCCGCTGCTCTCCCTTATTTTTTATTTCCCTTAAATTTCCCGTTTTTAATGGAAGCAGCTCCTCCCCTGCTGGCCAGGGACTGGGTGGGAAGACCTCGCCTACTTGGAGAGAAAAGCCTCAGCCCTCAAAGCAAGTGGGAGCCGTTTCCCGTGCTTACAGGGGGGTGTATTCCTCCCCCTGCATCAGCCCCTATCCATTGCCGCTGAGCCCCTCAGCCGGCCAATAGGGTTAGCTGGCGGGCGGAGCCTGGCTGCCTTTGAGCAGCTGCGGCTCCTGTCCTGTTTTGATGGGATCAGACAAGAAGGGGCTCCATTGCATGGAGCACATGGCTGCCCTCCTCTTTGCTGGCTGCCCTCCTCTTTGCTCCGCTCCGAGCCCGAGTCCGCTTGAAGTTTACATTGCTGCTCCGCCCACTTTTGCTTCTGGCTCCGCCCACCACTGATATGTGACTGTCCCCGGGATAGGTGAGATTGCTGATCCCTTATTTTCAAATCCGAAACTTGACAGCTATGGTGGGGGGAGCACCTTGTCGCAACAGTTTTCATAAAGTACAGGCTTACTAGCTGCTTTGCTTCTCAATATCCTCTGGTTGGCCTCTGTTATTTCCTCCTACCGATAGGGAACCCACTTAAGGACTCTATACGGGCTCTTGGGTACCCCATAAGGGGAAAAGGGCAGATTTTGTTTACAAGACCCATCTCGACCCAAAACGCAGAGGCAGTCACCTCCAAACACTTCTCGTAGGACGTCTTCACCAAGCTGTAGGTGAAATTCCTGGCTCGCTCAAAGTCTGGTGGGTCGATGCTCCCGGAGCCGTCCAGGACCAAGGCGATTTCAGTCCGCAGGTCTGCCGCGAAAAAGATCACGGAGGTAGACGTTGGAAGGAGGTTTAATCCAGAGCCCTTAAACAGACTAATTTTAATACATGATTTCTAAAAGTGAGAGGTTTGGGGGCCATCCTATACTCTTGGACCAAGACACCCTTCTCTCTAAGCACAAATGCCTGTGGACTGTTGTGGTTGCTCAATAGTGAAGGGGGTGGCAAAGCCAGGGTTTTTCTTGAGGGGGGGTCCCCCAAAACTTGTTGAGCTTTATTTGGGAGATCGCCCCCAAACTTGTTGAGCTTTTTTGAAAAAAAAAAACCATGGGTAAAAATCCCTCCAAAAAGGGCAGGCTTTTGTTGGGGGGGGGGAGAACCTCAGTTAATTGTTTTTAATGCTTTTCAATACTTTTTGAGGATTATGGGAAGCTGTGTGCTGCCCCCCTTGGCTTCGCCCATGGTGGGACTTTAACCCGTGGATGTTCAGAAACCCTCTCAGCTATAATAACGACTTTTGGTATTTCAGACCAGTTCTGTGCTGCTGAACCCTGGGCCGAGACCGTAGCCGTCAGGAGGAGACAGGGTAAACAGAAGGAAACAAACATTTGATTTATTCCTGATATTGGATTTATTACTATCTTAGATTTATACTGCAGACTTGGGGTTCCTGTGACTCTCAGGATGTTGTGTCTAGATGAGCCCCAGGAACCAACAGTTTGGGAATGAAGGGAGCTTGAGTCCTGGACATCATCTATATAGATGTGCCTCTTCTTCCTTCTACACACATTCCTGACTTACAGGATTCATCTTCCTCCTCATCCTCCAGGTAGTAGTTGTTTCCGTTGTTGTTGTTGTTGTTGTTGTTGTTGTTGTTGTTGTTGTTGTTGTTGTTGTTGTTGTTGTTAGATTCAAGAATTTTGCAGCCAAACTCAGAGCTCCCATCTGTAGAATAGTTTTCTTTAAAAAGGGGGAAATAAAGTATAAACAGTGTCAGAATAGGACTGTTTCAATCAACCAACCAACCAACCAACCAATCAATTAATCAATCTTTATTGGCAAACAGAATTCATATTTCAACTCAGCCACGAAGCTCATTGGATGACCTTGGGCCAGTCAACCATCTTGCAGGCTGACCTGGCTTGCAGGGTTTTTGTGAGGATGAAACGACAGGGGGAGGGACAATTTCTACTAGAATTCCTTGGAGGAACAGTGGGACAAAATTGTAATTAAAAAAATAAATAAATTGTGAAGGGATTAAGGATTTTAGAGAGGGGGGAGAATAAGAAGGAGAAGGAGAAGGAGAAGGAGAAGGAGAAGGAGAAGGAGAAGGAGAAGAAGAAGAAGAAGAAGAAGAAGAAGAAGAAGAAGAAGAAGAAGAGGTGGTGGTGGAGGAGGAGTTTGGATTTGATATCCTGCTTTATCACTACCTGAAGGAGTCTCAAAGTGGCTCACATTCTCCTTTCCCTTCCTCCCCCACAACAAACACTCTGTGAGGTGAGTGGGGCTGAGAGACTTCAGAGAAGTGTGACTGGCCCAAGGTCACCCAGCAGCTGCATGTGGAGGAGCGGAGACGCAAACCCGGTTCACCAGATTACGAGTCTACCACTCTTAACCACTACACCACGCTGGCTCTCACTGGGTGACAGTAATCACTGGGTGACCTTGAGCCAGTTGCCATCTTTCAGCCTAGCCACTGCCCACCTCACATGGTCACTGGGAAGATAAAATGGAGAAGGGGGGGGAGCATGTACACCACCTTTTGATCCTTGGAGGAAAGCAGAGTTATTTATCTACTACCAGTGCTTTTTTCCCCCAGGGGTAGGCAAGGGGTACACATACCCCAAAACAATTTTGTGAACAATTGTACTTTTGTCCATTTACTGTATTTATTTTCCCCGATTTGAACTATAAAATGGTGATTTTCTTGAGTCAAAATGAGAGTACCCCTAAACATTTTTTAAGGGAAAAAAAGCACTGTCTACTACTAATAACAGAGGGACACGGGTGGCGCTGTGGGTTAAACCACAGAGCCTATGGCTTGCTGATCAGAAGGTCGACGGTTCGAATCCCCGTGACAGGGTGAGCTCCCGTTGCTCGGTCCCTGCTCCTGCCAACCTAGCAGTTTGAAAGCACATCAAAGTGCAAGTAGATAAATAGGTACCACTCTGGCAGGAAGGTGAACGGTGTTTCCGTGCGCTGCTCTGGCCATTAGGTCCAGTCGTCTCCGACTCTGGGGTTGCAGCACCCATCTCACTTTATTGGCCGAGGGAGCCGGCGTACAGCTTCCGGGTCATGTGGCCAACATGACTAAGCCACTTCTGGTGAACCAGAGCAGCACACGGAAACGCCGTTTACCTTCCCGCCAGAGTGGTACCTATTTATCTACTTGCACTGGCATGCTTTCGAACTGCTAGGTTGGCAGGAGCTGGGACCGAGCAATGGGAGTTCACCCCGTCGCAGGGATTCAAACCGCCGACCTTCTGATCGGCAAGCCCTAGGCTCTGTGGTTTAGACCACAGCGCCACCCAGCCATATGCCTCCAGCAAACCCCAGCCCAAATCAAATGTAAATGATATAGTAATAATAATAATGTAATCAATTAAACCAAACAAAAGTTCCATCTTTCAATCTCACCTTTGCATACAGTACTAGCAACCAAATCAAACTTGTTGGTGTTGACGGCGCCGATTTTGTGACTGTTGGTGTCCCTTTTCCCCCGCTCTTTGCTCCTCTGGCTTAATAACTTGGTTTCGACTACAGGGAGTGCAGAAACCGATAAAAACAAGAGCGACAGTAAGGCATCTGAAGGAACAGGAGGACCACCTGATAAGAACCTGTGTCTGGCTACTGCAGGGAGACCACCCTTTTGGAGCCAGTCAAAGGCAGCGGGAGAAAGGCTGAACAAAGTCAAAGAGGGATGCTCATGTGTGACAGTCAAAGCAAATCAGCAAGCAGTGCCATAGCTGTCAAGTCTGCCTTTTTTGTGGGAAACTCCCTTATTCCAAGCCGTTTCCCGCTGCTATCCCTGATTTTTTAATATCCCTTAAATTTCCCTTATTTCAAAGGGAATATTCCTCTCCCCAGGCACGTCTCTACCCTATGGCGCCAGTGGCGCGGGAAACCAGGGCCGGGCGGCAAGCTGAGTGTCCGGGAAGGAGAGTTGGAGTCCGGGGAGAGCAGAGCTTCTCCCCCCCCGCAATCCTAGAGCACCGCTGAGGGAGGGGGAGGAGAGTCCACCACCCACCAACCTCCTCGCCTGCGCAGCTGGAGGACCATGCTAGGGAAAGAGGGCACATGTGCCCATCAAGCTGTGCGTGGGAATTATCCCTCCGTGTGTGGTGCTGTCAGGAGGGGGTCGTGCAAATGCTGCACATTGTGCAGAATGGAAATATTTAGGTGCGATGTTCTGTCCATGGATGCAGCTTGCAGAGGGGAAATTCGAGAGGTCCGCTGTGGGGAGCGGAGCGCATTTCTTGCGCGCGGGTGCCTGCCTGCAGAAGGGATTTGTGCTGCGGAGCTGTTGTGGAAAATGCTTATGTGGCTGTGTTGACAGGTGTGCAAAGGAGGGGTGCAGAAGCTAAAGGTATCTGTCTATATGGCGTTTCCAAAGGCCAGGTTGTGCAGTCAGCTGGGGCCTGTAAAAAGCCAGGCCGGGAGCCACCTTAAGTTGAGGCCTTGTGGTGCTGTGATTCAGATTCTATTCAGTTGAACCTCTGGTTACAAAGGTGACATTTTTTCAGCAATGCCCCCCTAGTGAGCCTTTTTTTTTTTTTTTTTTTTTTGAGGCAGTGCACACCTATGTTTGTGGAACTGCAAACCTTTCCAGTCATGTGTTACTCCAGTCAAATCCCACTTATGAATGTGGGGAAAGATGATGGTGTGTAGCCTGGTGTAAATTAATTTGTAGCTTCGGGGGGACTGTCCCTGAGATCTGTAGACTGTCTCCGGGACAGGTGAGGGCGCTGATCCCTTATTTACAAATCCGAAACTTGACAGCTATGGCAAGCACACATTCTTTCCATTGTACCTGCGTAGAGCAGGGATGAGGGGTGAAATTCAGGCCAGTTCGCATTTCATTTGGGCTTCTTGAAACCATATGCAAACTGGAAAAACCGCCGGGGGGGCAGAATCAGATCATGCAAAATGGCTGCTCAAGGGACAGGGCTAGGCGCAACTTGACAGCGTCGGGGGAAATGGTGGCTTTGGGGTTGGAATCAGACACAAAACCACAGCTCAGGGGGAAATATGCTAGAGGAAATGTCAGACACAAATGGGGGCTCAGGACATGGGGCCAGTTTCCTCCTGCACCCGTTGAACCAAGCACGGCTGCGGCCAATTCTATCCAAATACAGATCTAAATCTCGTACTGATGTCTGTGAGGTTGATAAAAGCCTTCTCCTGGAAGTCAGCCGCAAGCAGCACACACAGCCCGTTCAGCTCTTCCGTGACTCGACGCCGCTGACGCCGTCTGTGCTGGAGACAAGCCTGTCAAGGGAGAGAGGCAGGAACCGAGAACCAAAGACTTTATATTGATATGAGTTTGCGGGCGCTAGGCGACTGCGATCTCCGGACTGAGCAAGTGTCAGAATTTAATAAATGTTTGGCAGTGCTAAAACTGGGAAATACCGTATTTTTCGCTCCATAGGACGCACCGGACCATAGGGCGCACCTCATTTTTAGAGGAGGAAACAAGAAAAAAAAATATTTTTCTGGTTTTCTTCCTCTAAAAGCCCTGGTTTTGTTTTTTTTTGTTTTTTTGAGGATCAGCTAAAAGTTTTGCAGCTGTTTTTGCAAAGGCAAAAGGCCTTTTTTTTAAGGATCAGCTAAAGGTTTTGCAGCCTTTTTGCCAAGGGGAAAGTCCTGGGGTTTTTTTTTTTAGGATCAGCTAAAGGTTTTGCAGCTGTTTTTGCAAAGGCAAAAGGCCTTTTTTAAGGATCAGCTAAAGGTTTTGCAGCTTTTTTGCAAAAGGGAAAGCCCTGTTTTGTTTTGGTTTTTTTTTTTTTTTTTTGAGGATCAGCTAAAGGTTTTGCAGCTTTTTTTGCAAAGGGAAAACCCCTGGTTTTTTTTTTAGGATCAGATAAAGGTTTTGCAGCTTTTTTGCAAAAGGGAAAGCCCTGTTTTGTTTTGTTTTTGGGTTTTTTTTTTTTTTTTGAGGATCAGCTAAAGGTTTTGCAGCTTTTTTTTGCAAAGGGAAAAGCCCTGGGTGTTTTTTTTTAGGATCAGCTAAAGGTTTTGCAGCTTTTTTTTGCAAAGGGGGGGGAAAGCAAAGCTCCTTTTGCAAAGGGGGAAAAGCAAAGAGGAAAAGCCCCATTTTTATGGGGTTTAACTCACATTTCTGAAAAAATCTTAAGGAAAGGGAGCCATTTCTACTGTTTGTAGACAGATAATCTAATCAGCCAGTCACATGTCCTGGGGAAACAAACAACCTCCCTCTGCAGCACATTCAACAAAGGAGGGCGGGGCTGAAAGGGAGCCGGGACTCTTATCTCTCTCCCAATCTCTTGCTGATCAGCTGCTGAGCGGGGTCCTTTCAACACTCCCTTTTCTCTTTGTAAAATAAAAAGCACAATCTGCTTTTGGCCCCTGGGCAATTCAGCTCCAGGGACCACCATTCGCTCCATAAGACGCACAGGTATTTCCCCTTACTTTTTAGGAGGAAAAAAGTGCGTCTTATAGAGCGAAAAATACGGTAGTGTATCAGACAGACATTAGGCCAGACCTGTTTGCATTGGGCTGTGTGCTAGACAATGCTACTTCTCTGGAATCAGCATGTGTTAAGTGCTAAGTAAGCCAGGATGGCCTCCTGGGTGAGGTGCTAGCTTGGGGATGGGCCATTCAGAAGAACGCAAAAGCATCAAAGAGAACTCTGTGTGAGATGGCAAAGGGGTAGAGCCCATTTCACTTTACAGATGGAATCGTGGAATTGCAGAGTCGGAAGGGACCCAAGGGTCATTTAGTCCAACCCCCTGCAATGCAGGAATCTCAACTAAAAGAATCCCTGATAGATGGACATCCAACCTTTGCTTTAAAACCCCCCCAAGGAAGGAGAGTCTACAACCTCCCAAGGGATACCACTGTCCAGCAGCTCTTACTGTCAGAATGTTTTTCCTGATGTTTACGGTTACAGGAATATTAGTCAATTACTCTTTCTCACTCTGCTCCAGTTAACTTTCAGGCTTGTTCCCAGGGATTTACATGAGGTCTTCCCTCTGGTCAGGGTTCACTTCCCAGTTTCAGATACTTTTCAGATTTTCTGAGGTCTTTACCAGAAGGCTTCAGTTCACTCTGGTTACACGACTAGACTTTGTTGCCACAGTCTTAATTGTGTCCTTGGCTTGAGGCAACTTTCTTTGCAAAAGCAGGACACGCTCCACTCCATTCCACTCTGCAAAAATCTCTCTGCGACTTACCAAGATATGTTCCGGGCTTTGGGCTACAGCAATACCAGACCGGAGCTTCTTCAGTTTCCGAATGTTTTCTTGAGAGGGAGAAGAAATTGGAGATATAGATATGACTACACACACACACACACACACACACACACAAATTCTTTTCACCTCCTCTATTCTGCTGTTCCACTGTTTGGGGAAGGTTTTAATGTTTGATGTCATATTGTGTTTTAATTTGTTGGAAGCCACCCAGAGTGGCTGGGGGAACCCAGTCAAATGGGTGACATATATAAATATTTATTATTATTATTATTATTATTATTATTCACCAACCAGCAGAACAGAGAGAAAATTGTGCTGGAAAGAATCACAAGAAATAAGGGCTCATGGAAGAAATAAGCAACAGAAAGAATATTGCTGCATAATTGGACAACCACTCATTGTACTCGCAATGTTTGAGGGTGAGTACTACCGAAGCACACCACGAATATCAGCTTTCTTAATATTTGGCTGAACCCCAAGGTTTGCGGAATGACAAAAATCCTTAGAAAAGGTGTCATTTGCAAAGTAAGTTCTTTTAATATGGGACATCCCTTATTTTGTATCCATTTACGTTTCTTGAGCCTGGGGCTTGCCGATCAGAAGGTTGGCGGTTCAAATCCCCGCGACGGGGTGAGCTCCCGTTGCTCGGTCCCAGCTCCTGCCCACCTAGCAGTTTGAAAGCACGTCAAAGTGCAAGTAGATAAATAGGTACCACTTCGGCGGGAAGGTAAATAGCGTTTCCGTGCGCTGCTCTGGTTCGCCAGGAGCGGCTTAGTCAGGCCAGCCACATGACCCAGAAGCTGTACGCCAGCTCCCTCAGCCAGTAAAGTGAGATGAGCGCTGCAACCCCAGAGTCATTTGCGACTGGAGAGCTGCTGCCAGTCAGTGTAGGCAATACAGAGCTAGATGGACTACTGATCTGACTTGGGATAAGGCAGCTTCCTATGTTTGTTGGTTTTCCAGGTTGCAGCCTGCCTTTGGTTTTTTTTTTTTTTAAGGCTGTATTTTTAAACTTATATTTGTAAAAGGTTTTGTTTTTGTTTTTTTGTTTTTGCTCCTGTTTTTTATTTTATCTTGCACTGGGTTGGTTTTGCACGAGCTGCCTTGCCTTGCATACTTTTGAAGAAATACCAGGCATGGATTCACGAATATGAAAAATGAAGAAGAGTACGTACCGCCTAAGCTTACTGCTTCGCAATGGTTATCCTGCGGGTTGCATTTATACAGCTTGCCCAAGTCGCCTGGCCCCAAGGAAGCAGCTACAATCCTTTTTTGGGTGGGGGGGGGGAGAGAGAGAGAAAGAGAAGGTCTCTTAGCAAACAGAGAATAGAAGAAGAGCAGTGGGGATAAGAATGGTCAGATCCAAAGAAATGGAGAATATACCCAGCCTGCTATTTTGTGTGAAACTCTGTGAAAGTAGAGATCTGGAGAGCCACGATCCAGACACAAAAGCTGTTGAGCTTCGTTTTTTTGGCAGGGAGGCGGCCAAATTTGCTGAGCTTTTTTAAAATTTTTGTTTTTCAAAATCTCCAAAATAAATGAAAGTGCGGGGTCTCAGGAAAAGCCACAGAGGCCTGATCTTGTCCTGTTTTTTTGGTTAGCCTAACTCAGGGGTCAGCAAGGTTTATTTTGCCTGGGCTGGATCGGTCCCGCGAAGATCGCTCCGTGGGCTGGATCGCGCATGAGAGTGCGCAGACATGATTTTCGGCGCCACGGAAGTGTGTAGCCGCGCCACGCCGGTTTAGCACAGCGCGCAAGCAGGCAACTTGGTTCGTGGGCCAGTCAAATTACCTCTGCGGGCTGCTTCCAGCCCATGGGCTTTAGGTTGCTGACCCCTGGCTTAACTGATGCCATTTTGCTTCTGTAAAAAAAACACTGCCTGCTTTAGAATTTAGGAGGGTGAGCCACAAATATGTGAAGACCAGATAACGTTGCTAGGTGATTTTCAGGAAAACCTCCCTCTGCCAGGCAGCTCTCTCCTTCAAGGTCTCCCAGGGTGTCCTATTTCGAACAGCGCAAGGAACCCCGAAAGGAATGTAATAAAAATTAGGTTCAACCCCAGAAAGGAAGTCCACGAACCCGGGGGAGAGCCTTAGTAGGGCTCCCCTCCTCTCAAGAGCACTTATGAATAAATAGAGACGATACAGAATCTCCCAAAGCAAGGCGGTAGCCCTTTATTAGAACTGCTGCAGCAGGGTGTTTTTGCAAGCAAAAGACCACGAACAAAGGCGCGCAGGCTCCTATATAGATTTTTTAAATTGCCCCCCCTCCAGCTGAAGACCACCCCTCCATACATTAGAATTACTGGTACATCACAAATTGGGAGGGTCTGGTAGGTAACAGTGATCTGAGCATCTTGGACCCTGCCCCCATGTCTCCTCTTGCCCTCCACCAAAAACCCATCAGGTGAAACAAAAGATATTTACATTTCCCTATATCCCAGCCAAGTTAATCACACCCTTTTGTCTGACACAAGGTATCAGGATGCCAGAGATTATCACTCAGGCAGAGGGCTTCTGAGTAGCTGGAGGGGCAACCCGCCCCCCCTTTGTTCCTGAGACAAAGAAATACTTGGTCAGTTGGGAGTCAAAATGGAGTGAGGCCTGTCCTGCGCTGCTTTTCAGACATGTGGCCTTATTTGTTTTGGTACATTAATAATAATTATTATATATAAATAAAATACCTTAAAATTCTTACAACAGGGGGAAAGGGAGGGGGGATGCCTGTAAAAAGTATGAACAAAGGCTATTTGGCGTGGCTTCACCATCACACTGGTGAGCGTGGCTCGCCCACTCTGTTTTACTCAGCTGAATAAACGAGTGATTATGGGAATCTCCTCTGTCTATGGCATTGGCTTTTCAGTGAGCAAGGCAGTTGCAGGAAGTGGGGCAGTTTCCTTTTCCTCTCAACCAGCCTCAAGACGCTTCCCCTTACCAGTTCCGTTGCCCATCTGTGTGTTGGAAAACCTGATGTCCAAAGGATGAGGAGACTTGTGGTGAGACCCAACTCCAGCTGGTATCAACATTAAAGCTCTTCAGAGGTTCTAGAGCTGAGAGAGAAAGACCATGAGTGACTGGCGGGTTGAAATGACAGCAAGTGGGAATTGGTTTAAACATTAGGAAGTACATTCTGGTGATACAGCAATGGAACGGGCTGCCTCAGAAGTCAGTGGGTTTTTAACAGAGGGTGGTGGGTGGCCACCTAGCCCACTGGCAGCAGGGGTTCGACTCAATGGCCTTTGGAGATCCTTTCCACCTTATTCTAGGAAGGAGAAAGAAGCCACAAGTTGGGCAGGAAAGCTATGGTTCTGATACAGCAGTGGTTCAGATGTAACTCCAAACCTTGGTTTAGTGTTACATAATGCCCAGTGTGGAGTCTTGGGCTCACCCGCTTTCTTCTCTTGCACTGATTTTAAGCAAATTTTGCACAAGGGTTCCTGAAGTCGTGGAGCAGGTTTTTGTCTATGCTTGGATACGGTTGGACAACGTTTTGAATCAAGACGGCAGACTGAACCTGCAATGTCTACAGCAGGTCCATTCCTTGGGCCCCACCAGGGTTCCAGAATACTCTGGCCTTAATGATAATTCTAGAAGGAAGAATACCAGTCTGTTAAAACAAAAACAAAAAAGGTAAAGGACCCCTGGATGGCTGAGCCCAGTCAAAGGAGACAATAAAAATTACATGTTAAAAGTGCAGGCCAAAATTATATGCTCTGGTAAGGTTGCCGAAACAAACATTTTTTTTTGCAGGTGCCGAAAACGATGCAGTGAAGGCATCTTTCTAACATCAATGGGCTGGGAGTTCCAACAGTAGGTGCTGCTGCTTTAAACAACAGGTTCAGTGCAAGTGTGGGATGGAACTGCTATTTTTATTGATATGACTAAGCTCCCCAACCCCCTGAGAACACATTTTTCTAGATGGGGAAGTCTCATCTTGAAGAAGTCTTGCAGAGCACCGTGGTTTCTGTGGCATAGCAGCTCAGATCCAAACTAGACATGACGCTAAATGTGTCTCAGCATTTAACATGCAGCGAAAGGGGGGGGGAGGAGGTATTTTCTTTGCCTTTCCTTAGCTGGAAATTTGCAAAGGCTCATTATAATTCCTGAAGGTGAATCTTTTACAGCTGAATCAAATTTGCCCAAAACCTTTAATGCATGGATCAGATCGGTACGTAGGCAACACTGATTTGTGCATCAGGTACGTAAGAAGGTACAGAGCAGAACAGTTTTCGTGGAAAAGGAAATTATCTCAGCTCAGACCCAAGCCAGACATGATGTGAAATGTGCCTCAGCGTTTAAAATTATTATTATTACTATTATCGTGATTCATCATCTGTCCTTCACTTTAAGGTCCCGGGGCAGTTTGTGTGACATTTAAAACACAATGTTAAAGCTGCTTAAAATTACTTGCAATGTAAATGTGGTGGACTTGTGATAAGGTGGCCACATTCTGAGAGGATGTGTTTAAAGAAATTGGAGATAACAAAGTCTAGTCAGTGGCCCAGATTTTACTTAATCTTTTCTAGGAAGACAGTCTGAACCTGCATTTTAAGCATCTTTTCGGCCGGCTTTATTAGGAGCCAGGCTGGTAATACTGGAAATTCTCAGAAGGTGCAACATTGACGACTCAGCATAAAAAAATAGTCTGGCCATTAGCGCTGACGGAAAAATTAACCATTAAACTAAAAATAGCAATGGAAATGAAACAAAAAGACACGTATCCAGTGGATTGGCGTCCTTTTATTATGCGCAGTGCAAAAGAGGAGAACGTGGGACCTTCTCCACTTCATATTAAAGAAATGTTGCTTGCTATGACTGTATGTCACACAAATGGACTATGACAATTTAAGAGATGTGAGCTCTGACCTCGCGTCTTCAGAAAGGGTGGGAGGGAGTGTGGGTTTTGTTGTAGTGCTTTTTGTAATGTAAAATAATAATGATAATAATAATTATTATTATTTTTATTTTTAGAACTTACAATCACAAAAATAAGGTGGGTCCTAAAATATACATCTCAAGCGCCAAAAGGAGTTAGGGTTTTCTTAGGTGAAAATTTGGCAAATGCTCATTATAATTCCCAAGTGTGCATCTTTCGCATTGGGATCCGGTTAGTGGTTAGTGGAAAGCGTAATGTTGGTGGTCAACAAAAGAGGTTTAAAGACTCTCCCAAGGCAAATGTTAAAAAAAAAGTAGTATAAACAACGACAACTGGGAAACGCTGGCCTGCGAGCGCTCCAGTTGGAGAACAGCCTTTACCAAAGGTGCCGTGGGCTTTGAAGACACTCGAACTCAGGGCGCAAGGGAGAAACGCGCTAAGAGGAAGGCACGCTTGGCAAACCCTCAGCGGGATCAATTCCCGCCCGGAAACCTAACGTCCCCACGGTGAAAGGACGTGTGGATCCAGAATCGGCCTCCGCAGTCACTTATGGACTCACTGATAAAACCCTGCTTTGGAAGACCATCGTGCTCGGCTACGAGTGATCGCCAAAGAAGAAGAAGTGGTTTTGAGTGTTCCAGTAAAACACAAGCGTGGATCCCCCATGAGTCTAGAAAACACATGCCCTCTCACCGCCTCACTGACTGGCAGGGCCAGCAGCAGCGTTTGAGGGGTCTTCCAGGTGACCTGTTTATTGAGTATTCATTCTGACTTATTTGTGGGGAGGTCAGAGGAGACATTGCGTCAGCCCACCACGCTCTCCAGAGCATTTCTCCTTCACTTCCCTTTTTCACAAAATGAATGTTCAGTCATATTGATTTGTATGCTGTTGGCGGATTTCTGTCGTTGTCTTGTTGGGCTGTGTGTGTGTGATAAAGGGGAGCCATACCCCTTTATAGCGGTGCCCGCCCTGTGGAACTCCCTCCCACCAGATGTCAAAGAGAAAAACAACCACCAGACTTTTAGAAGACACCTGGAGGCAGCCCTGTTTAGGGAGGCTTTTAATGTTTAATAGATTATTGTATTTTAATGTTCTGTTGGAAGCCGCCCAGAGTGGCTGGGGAAATATATAACAAAGAGATGGGTGGGGTATATATAACAAATTATTATTATTATTATTATTATTATTATTACTATATACCGGGGTGAAAGCATCTTCTTCTTTTTGTCCCCGTGTCAGTTTCAGCTTATTGGTTAATTTTTCTAGTAAGGCTGTTTCCCATACTATTTGGTACCATTGGTCCATGCTTAGTCCTGACAGGTCTTTCCAGTGTCTGGTTATTGGTGTTTCTGGCTGCTGAGAGGAGGTGCGTTACGAGTCTCACCATCAAAGGAACACAAGCGAACAACAGAAAACCTGCACAAGCGACGCTGACCTCAAACCCTACATATATTATGTAAAATAGAAACATCGTCATCCGACCCCACCCTCACCCATCTTCCCCCTCTGCTCCACCTCTTTCCCCCTTTCCTTCCTAATGTCTCAACAAACGAAACTGACTTGCAAAAATGTTACATGGGGGGGAAAGAGACACTGCACATACCTGTACTTTTGTAAATCAAGAAAATCTTTAATAAAAATACTTAAAAAAGAAAAGAAAAGAATATTCAGTGTTTTGGCAAAGCGCAGGGCCTCCTCATCAAGGATGATGGTGCAGCCCGGATTTGCAGGGTGTGTGACTGAATCCCACCCGAAGTGCCCTGTGACAGGGGACAATTCCCAGCCCTACCTGGAGACACCGAGGATCAAACCTTCTCCGTGCGAAGCACAACCACTGAGCTACAGGTCTTCTCCTATGAAACAGAAGCCTGCCTTGGTGCTAAGTGCAACATGTATTAACTACCGGTAATCAACAACTTTTGGAAAACTTGAAGCTTCCTGAGCTATTTTATCGACACGGCGACTTGGAGAATTGGGGTGTTGTTGCTGCTGCTGCTGCTGTTATTAATCTGATTTCTTGACCTGCTCTTCACCCTAAGGTCCCAAGGCAGACCCCGACAATTTAAAACGAGACATTAAAAACAGTTTAAAACAAATGACTGTCTCAGGAATACAGTTGGTCCCAAGAATGTACATCTCAGTTGTCAAAGGAGATGCATCTTCATATTGAAAACTTGACAGTGAAGGTGTCCAACACAGCTCCGTGGGGAGGGAGTCCCACAGCTTGGGGGGCTGCTGCAGAAAATGCTTCGCTCCAGGGCTGCCCCCCTTCCATGCTTCTGGGGGTCCCCCTCCACTGATTTTTATATCTGTGGAAGTCTGTAGGGGCCGATATTTGGGGCCTGAGTATTTTTAAAAGCACATACAGTGTTGCAAAAACTGCTTTATACTAGGTTTCTCCATGACTTGTTTCATTTACTGAATGAATTCTTTTGAAGTTTTTTTTTTAAAAAAAGAGTAAATAATTGCAAACCACTTTGAAAGAAGCTTTTGTGCTTGGAAAGCACGATAGGATACAGTTTGGATTGGGGGAGGAGGAACATAACCTAAAATCACATCCCAGATAATCTGAGGAAGGCACATGATTCTGCTCTTTGCAAGCAGAGTTCAAAGCCCAGCATCTGCAGGTAGGGCTGGGAGAGACCCCCGCCTGAAACCCTGGGGAGCCATGCCCAGTCAACAATATTGGGCTTGATGGACCGATGTTCTGACCATGGCATAAGGCAGCTTCCTGTTTAAATCGGAATAACGAGGACTAGAATCTTGCTTTATCTTTAGAGGAGGAGCTGTAGCTCAGTGCCAGAGCACTTGGTTTTCATGCAGAAGGTCCTAGGTCCAATCTTCAGCAGCTCCAGGTAGGGCTGGAAATGTCCCCTTGTCTAAACCCCCCGAGAGCCACTGAACTGGACAGTAGACAATACTAAACTGGATGGACTTCAGTTACAGATGGGTAGTCGTGTTGGTCTGCCATAGTCGAAACAAAATAGAAAATTCTTTCCAGTAGCACCTTATAGACCAACTGAGTTTGTTCTTGGTATGAGCTTTCGTGTGCATGCACACGAAAGCTCATACCAAGAACAAACTCAGTTGGTCTATAAGGTGCTACTGGAAAGAATTTTCTATTTGGATGGACTTCAGTATATGCACAGTAGCTTCCTATGTCGTGCAAAAAGGATGCAGGGAGGTGGACAGAAAAATATCGCCACCAGCGCTACATTAAAAAGATATATATATATATATATATATTTCTGTTAATTGTGCAGAAGAGATGATTCACTTACCCAGAAGCAGGAGGAGGAACTGAAGAGTGGTCATGGCTGAGATGCTCCTGGGTGAACAGTGCAAAAGCTTCTGAGATAAAACTCACGAGAAGCAGCCGCTCGTGGTGTGAAAGAGGGGAGGCCTTTTCCAGAACGGCTGCCTCTGTCACTGATGAGACACAACTCGAGACAAGCCCGTTGTGGGTTTGCTCACATGAGTTTCAAGATGTGGTTGAGCCTCTGAGGCTTCAGGCGAAGCCGAAGCGCCGCTTGCATCAAAGGCTATCTTCACGTACCACCTTTCCTCCACCTGCTCTCTTTCAAGCCCACTCAAAGGGGTTTCAGTTTTGCACCTGTCTGTGGGCCGCACGTCTTTTGTCTTCCGAAATTTTGGTGTTTTTTTCCACAATAATTTTTATTTATTTTTCATTTTTTGTCAACATAACATGTATGACATGAACAAGTATTTTACATTCATTTTCTCATTTACACATTTGATGTTTACTGTTTTTAGATTCTCACTAATTTCTATTTACACACACGTTTCCTATATCTACAATGGCTTCCAAGCTTCCTTAGCTGTCTTCCTTCATTCATGTTTTACAGCGCTTTGTTTTACTTAAAACATAAAAAGTTACACTTAACGCACAAAGGATTTTGTGGCATGTATATACATAATTAATTTGCTTGTTTCCCCTTTGTTGATCCAATAAAGTTTATGTATTTGAGAAGTTCAAATGCCAAATGTGATTTATTTCAACTCTACTGCTATGTAATCCATAAATTTATTCCATTCCCTGTCGAAAATTGCCTCATGTTGTCTGATTTTTTCCTGTTAATTTAGCAATTTCCGCATATTCCATTATTTTTTGTCTCCAGTCTTCTATTGAAGATATTTGCTGTTGCTTCCATACCTGTGCTAATAACAATATTGCCCCTGTAGTTGCATACATACAGAATTTTTTTTTATCGCTTTTCTTAACGTCATCGGCTACCATTCCCAACAGGAAGGCTTCTGGTCTTTTCTTAAAAGTGTATTTGAAAATTTTCTTTGGTTCATTGTAAATTCTATCCCAGTATTTTTTAACACTCTCACATTTTCACCACATGTAAGAAACTCTCCTTCCTCCTTGTCGCACTTCCAACAGTTCTTACTACCTGATTTATACATTTTAAATAGTTTAGATGGTGTAAGGTACCACCTGTACATCATCTTGTACAGATTTTCCTTTAGCAACGTACAGGCAGTGGATTTTATTCCACAGGTCCATAGTTTAACCCATTTATCATAGTCTAAGTTATATCCTATATCCATTGCCCATCTCGTCATTACTGCCTTGATCTCTTCATCTTTGGTGTGCCATTCAAGTAGGAAGTCGTATAGTCTAGACAGTGGTTTGGTATTACTCTGGATCAGAGTTTTATCTAATACTGAGTTTTGATATTCAAAACCTTTTATTTTCTTGTCTTTTAAATACACATCGTGTATTTGATAATAATCTAGCCAGCTCCCCAATTTACCTTTTACCGGTAACTCATCATACGCTCTATCTTCCGAAATTTTGAAAAGCAACATCTTCTAGGCTACATTTGCTGCTTCGTTCAGAGAGGGGAAAGGTGGTTGTAGATAGAACAGGCCCCAGACTCTACTCACCTGCCATAGTTTTCTTTGGGTGCTCTGACACTTTCCAGGCCAAAAACAGCACCACCTGAAGGACAGATTTTATCTAGGGACTGCCACACTTGTTGGCACCCTACCCAGAGAAAGGGTGTGTGTGTGATATTTGGTTCACTGGATGCTGCTGGGCTACAACTTGCCTCACCCCTGACTACAGACCAAGTTGGCTGATGGAAGCTGCTATCCAGCTTTGCATGCAGACGGCCCCAGGTTCAAATCCCAATTATCTTTGCTTACAAGGATCTTGAGGAGCGAGTTCCGGGAATGACCTTTCTCTTTCTAGGAGCCTGGAAAGCCACTGCCAGTCAGTGCAGGCAACACTGGGCTACTAGGCAGACCAATATTAATTTGGGCACATTTTTAAATACAGTAGCTAAGAAGCTGCTTTCCCTCTGCCAGAATATGAGAACCCACAACAGGGTCATCTCATGAAGCCAAATGCTGAAAGATTCAGGAGAGACCAAAGGAGGAACTTCTTAATGTAGTATATTCTTAAACGATGGCATTTGCTACACCATTATTTTTATTTATTACGGTACATTTCTATCACACTTACCCTCCACAGAGCTCACGGTGGAACATGCATGTATCCCCCACTTCCCTCTCTGCTTCATCTTCACAGCAACCCTGTGGGGTAGGCTAGGCTGGGAAGGTAGCAACTGGCCCAAGGGCACCCAAATGTCCTACACCATCAGCCACCAACTCAGGTGGTTTAAAAGGAGCTTAGACCTGGGATCCCCAATGTGAGGCCCATGGGTACCACAGCACCCTCAAGTGGGGGTCTCTCTCTCTCTCTCTCTGTCTCTCTCTGCAGTAGGGACCAATAAGCTCACATTAATGCTCAAAATGCAAATTCATAAACAGATCATTCTTTTTAAATGTTTTTTTAAAATAAATGTTGGAAGCCGCCCAGAGGTTTAAATGTTGTGTCGCTGCTCCAACTATAGGTGGCGCTCTGTCTGAAAAACTAAGGCACTCAGCCAAGCTGCCCTTTCAGGAGATCTTTAGCAAGAAAGTTGTTACCCGGGGTGGGGTTAACATCACTCCATCATTGCTGGTTGGTTTAAGCTGCAAATGGAGCATCAGCTTGGCTTCCAAACTTCTAACGCCCCATAGACATATGGGCAAGCTGTACTTTCCAAAGGCAGCGAGTTCTGCAGAGACTGCCTTTATTCACATCCTGAGGAATTTCGGCTCAGGGGTTGGAAGGATGCTGAAGAAAGCCTCCTACTTCATCTTAATGAAGTGAGCAGGGCTTATGTGTGTTCCCCTGGCAACAAACCACCTTGGGGCAAGCCTTGCAAGACCCTGACAATTTTGGCAGCAGCCAAAAGAGAGGGGGTGATGGTCAAAATTAATCCTTTCCACCCAGCCCCGCCCCTGATGGAAACGCAAGTAACCCCTTCTCTGGTCATCACATCCATCATTTTATGCACTCAGTCTTCACAAATTGGTTGGGGGGGAGGGGGCAGCCCTTTACTTAGGTGTGCTTTTTAGCCAAATAAAGACAGCAGCATCGTGGGAGGAGTTCAGATTTTATTGCAGGTTGCAAGTAAGCATAAATGATGCAGAGGAGCTCTCCAAATTCTGGACCTAGAATGCAAAATTCAAATGCTTTCATAACACTCTCTAGCTCGTGAACAATCCCTTTCAGCAATATGATTGGATAACAGAATGCATGAACAGCCTGTGGACCCCTAAAACTAATCTCATTGGTCAGAGCAGCCTGCTCCTAATTACTACAGCAACAGATAGTTTTGAGCAAAGTTTATAAATTCATTATTGTTTTTCCGTTTCATGCAAAATGTTGCTATTCTTCTACCTGCTACATGAAGTTGTCTGAATTAGTGAGTGTTACTGACATCCACCTGCGTCCCAGGGCACGACACCCAGGTCTCACTGCACTGCAGCCAGGCCCTTCTGATGTTCTTCGGCTGAAACTGTTTGATAGGAAACTCTTTGAACTCCCAAGAGACTGTGATCTACTCACAGAGTTAAAGACTGGCGGTGATCTACCACCTTTTGGGGGGTTCAGGTCAAAATTGTTGAGCTTTTTTTAGGAAGGAGGAAGGCCCGTTTTTAGCGGTTCATGACAAAGTTGTAGGGGTTTTTTTAGGGGGGAAGAAAGGGTGTAGGGCAATTATGTTGAGCTTTTTTAGGGGAGCCAAAGTTGTTGGGATTCTTTGGGGGGAGCCAGTGCTCTACCAGTGATCTACCACAGTGATCTAACGGTAGGTCATGATCTACCTGTTGGACGTGCCTGCTCTAAAGCAAGACTGTAAAAGGCACCCTTAACAGTGATTTGTTTTGTTGTTGCCGTGTTCAGATTGCTCTCAAGCAGTTTAAGGAGCATAGCTGGAGAGGTGGGCGTTCATGTGGTCTGAGCAATCCATCATGCCCTCCTGGCGTTCTCTCCCTCAGTGGCTTCCGTCTCGCAGCGGCGTCTGTTCCTCCGCCACCTCCGGCATTGTGAAACGTGCCCTCGCCCCCTGAGACACTCGGTTCAACAGGCGCTTCCCTGGAATGGGACAGAATGGGGAAGTATCTATCAAGGCTGTGAAGCAAGAACAGGCAAGTCTCCAAGGAGGCCAGCGGTTGTGCCCAGGCAAATAAGTTAGGAGGGGCCGTAGCTGGGCCTTTGTATGCAGAAGGTCCCAGGTTCGATCCCTGCTATCTCCTCCTGATATCTTTCTGCCTTCACTTCCTGTCCACTCATGATTGTGGTGCAAAACTCTAGGCATATTTTTGTCTGGAATGAAATAAAGCTCCCCCAAAATCCATTCCCCCTTCATTATTGTATGGCTTTCTTCCTCTTCTTATAAATTATTATTTTTTATTTATTTTAAAAAATGAACCAAAGATAAAGAGCATAAAGAAATACTATTATAGCAGGTTGAAAGCAGCATGAGGTTGGATATAATCACTGAACTTCTTGTTCCAAAACAAATCAAAAATTTCATTTCCCCTCCAAAACAAAGTTAGGCTGGTTTATATAATGTTAGTTTAATCATACTTACCATGGACTAAATTTTCACAACATTCAGATAAAGTAGGATATATGCCCCACCCTTTAACAATTCTAATCATAGCAGTAGTTATAGGGTTGAACATTATTTCTTGATCATTTTCCAAAATAACATCTTTTAGATAACCAAGCAGAGATATTTTAGGATCCAAGGGTATATGGTATCCTAACATATCAGAGATATTAGCCTGAAGAGATTTTCAGAACATTTCTATTTGAGAACAATCCAAGAAGATATGTATGTAATCTGCTTTGTTTAATCCGCATCTCCAACATAAAAAAATGTTTTTTAAAAAACAAAAATCCTGGCTCCTCCATAAAGAACTGAGAAAGACTCTTTCCTGAAAACCTGTAGTGCTTCTGAAAATCTAGGAAGTATAGAGAGAGCAGTTGTGACATCATGAATATTATCTTAAAAAATAAATAAAACAAAAATACTCTTTAGCCAGGAGAAGTCACTCAGCTGCAGGCATGAGACTTTCTCCTGCAACTGGTTTCCTGATTCTGATAAAGCAACATCACCTGCTGGCCAGCCAAAGAAGAGAGAGCCACAAGCAGGCTGTGGTGCTGTACAATAGCCTCAAGTGCCACATAGCCTTGCCTGATAGTGCATTAATGACTGTGAAGGCAAGAAGTTAAGCAAGGCTTTTGAGTAACAGAGAGGTGGATTGCCTGTGGTTTCCTCCAGTTGTGGCAGGATATCAACTCCCATCACCCCTGAGCATTGGGCCATGCTGCCTGCTGAGGGTTGTAATTGTGCATCTGGAAGGCTGCAGGTTCCCCTAGTCTTGTTTAGGACAGGTTTGGTGAACCTCCAGATGTTGTTGGACTACAACTCCCATCATCCCCAAACACTGGATGTACTGGAGGGTCACAGGTTCTCCACATCTGCAGTAGGGTTTTGTTCTTCACTTGCCTTTTGACACTGTCTCGTTGTGGTCTGAGTCTGCAGGATCCTCCTTGAGGACTCCCACCTCTTTCTTCCAGTTAGCCCAATCAAGCTCTTCTACTCTGCAAAACATACAAATACGGTAAATGGTGAACCACCTGAATCCCATCACCCACTTGGGGGAAAGACAAAGTCAATATATATTTGCTTATCTGTGTAGCCCTTGTTGCTCTATGGACCTGCAACAGTGCAGGGCACAGTCAAACTCACCGGAAAAAATATCTCTTATCTTTCTCGTCTTCAGAGCCGATAGACAGCTGGCAACCAGATCGCTTGGGTTTCTGCCAATGCCAAACCCAGCTTTTCTCCAACTCCATAATAGCAGTTGCTCGCTGTGGGTACAATTCAGGAGGAATAGTCACATTTTCAGATTTAGGGGTGATTTGAATAGGAGCAGTGGAAGCTGTCTTATATGAAGTCAGACCACTCCTCCATCTAGCTCTGTATAGTTGACCTGACTGGAAGTGGCTCTTGAGGGTTTCAGGCGCGAGGGACATTCTCAGCCCTTTCCTGAAAACTGGAGGGCTTGAACCTGGGACCTTCTGCATGCAAAGCAGATGCTCTGAAATGCTGTCCCACTTGTAGACTTGCCATAGGCACCCAGGGGGCCACTTTGGAACAGGGTGCTGAACCACATGGGCTTTTAATCTGACCTTGTTCCATCAGGGCTCTCCTTATGTGTGAATCCTTTGTCAGGGTTGAGCGAATAGGCAGCTGTCAGAGTGGGATCAAGAGTTGGGGAATGAGGAGACAGGAATTTGTGTCCTTATTTATTTACAGGATCTGTATGCCGCAACATATAGCTTTATGTTCCCTGGCCAGTGAACAATGCCAACCGTGCTTTTCAACACCAATGAATTAAGCAAAGAGACATGTTGCAGAGCACACAGAAACAACCAGTCTGGAGGGGCCTTTGGTGTACTGGCCCTGGCTCATATTTTGCCCCACCCAGCAGAAAAAGCGCCAGTGGTTCTGGACTTACCTGCAGCTTCCAGATCTTTTGACCGTCTTCAGAGACCTCGGTGACCGTCTCGCTCATCAGGGCAATCAGCATGTTCAGCAGGAGGATGTAAGTCATGATGACATAGAAGAGCAGGAGGAACATCACAAAGTACCTGAACCTTATCTTCTCTTGAAACTCCAACTCCCCCATCCCAATGGTGAACTTGAACAGCTCCAGGGAAGTCTGCAACAGCCCGACATACTTGACTTGGTCTTTGCCATCACTGCTGACGAGGGAAGACCCATTCTGGGCTGGCTGGGGAACCTCCCCGGTAAGTATGACAAGGGCTGAAATGATACATCAGAATATTTAAATCAGGGGGTCCTTGAAGAATCTCCTTGTAAACCTCTCTATTTGCATGAGAATCCTACCCCGAAAGATGTCACAACTCAGGACCTACCAGTCAGAGACTGTGCCATCCACAACTCATCTTGGGTTGCCAGTTCGTTTCCAGGTCCAATTTGATGCGCTCACGTGAGTGTTTCATGTCATAAATGACATAGGCCCCAAACAGCTTTTTTGGGGGGGAACCCCACCTACTTCCCTACAGACCCTCCTGGGCATTAAGAGCAGCAGAGGGGGCTCCTTGGAAGTTCTGTGACCCTCTGAAGTTTGGGGTAGGTGACCCAAGAAAGGACATTCTCTGTAGTAGCCCCTAAGTTGTGGAAACTTCTCCCCACAGAGGTGCATTGGGCACTTCCATTATATAGTTTCCGTAATATGCCAAAGACACACCCCTTTACCCTGGCCTTTGCAGGGGAGAGTGGAATGCACGAATATCAATGAATCCCCTTACTCTGCCTAATAGCAGGGCCAGCCTTGCAACTGAGATCAAGCGGCATGATTACTAGGCATGATTAATACTATGTGTCATTTCCCCTTGTCTTCGTATATTGGATGCATCTGGAAAAAAAACAGTCAACGGTGCTGCTAAAGGAGGAAGTGGGTAGGATTCTGGCTTCTGCTGCCAGTTCTGGCCCTTCCCTGTTAGGACAGATAGAGACTCACCTGTTGAAAAGCTGAAGAGGAAGATCACATAGACCATGAGGAAATGGATGAGGTTCCGCAGAATAGCCTGGAACGCAGAGCAGGATATAAGTGAATTGAGGAACCCCAGCATGATGGAGGACTGGGCAGAGACTCGGGTTCAGATTTTTGCCCAAGGGTGACTTTCAAGTGGTTGACCTTGGGCCAATCACATTCCCTTGCTGTTTAACAGTAGTGTGGTTGCGAATTCAGAAATGCAGGGTCCCTTCATGGTATCCACAGAAACGTGCCCTCACAGCCATGCACCCTTCTAATATTATACAACTCAAAGTTTGTACAATATTAGAAATATATAACAATATTTAGGGATGCGTTGCAATAAGCAGTACTCATCTCCATGTGTTGCCATTCAGTTAAATCAACTTTTCTGAGCAAATCACATGGGCAAATTATTTGAGTGCTCCAAAATCTTCCTTCTCAGTGACTTAATTTGTGTTTACTTGAAGTGTGGGATTAATCAGCTTCATATAACCAACAGGCTTAACCTCACACAGCAAGCCTATGAGGCAGGTTAAACTGCATAAAAGGGAAGAAGAAGAAGAAGAAGAAGAAGAAGAAGAAGAAGAAGAAGAAGAAGAAGAAGAAGAAGAAGAAGAGGAGTTTGGATTTGATATCCCGCTTTTCACTACCCGAAGGAGTCTCAAAGCGGCTAACATTCTCCTTTCCCTTCCTCCCCCACAACAAACACAATGTGAGGTGAGTGGGGCTGAGAGACTTCAGAGAAGTGTGACTAGCCCAAGGTCACCCAGCAGCTGCATGTGGAGGAGTGGAGATGCGAACCCAGTTCCCCAGATAACGAGTCTACCGCTCTTAACCACTACACCACACTGGTGGAATCATCACACCCCTTTTGGAGGAAATTGGAGTAAGCAGAAGTGAGTCAACCACGGAGGGTGGGCTCCTAGGGTCACTCTGAAGAAGGTGAGTGACAGGGAGAACACGGAGGGGAGGAGGAGGAGGAGGAGGAGGAGGAGGAGGAGGAGGAGGAGGAGGAGGAGGAGTTCTGTATGCTGCAAACTGAGCATTTAAGAACACTGCAAACACCAGGTGCTTAAGTTTCAAGAGAAAGGTGTGTCTGGTCTATTATGTACAGTGTGTTGGTTTTCATATTTTGATATTTGGCAGAAAGGAAAAAATAAAGAGGCAATTTCCTGAATGCCTAGATCCAGTTACAGGTAGGTAGCCGTGTTGGTCTGCCATAGTCAAAACAAAATTTAAAAAAATAAAAAAAATCCTTCCAGTAGCACCTTAGAGACCAACCAAGATTGTTCTTGGTATGAGCTTTCGTGTGCATGCACACTTCTTCAGATACCTAGATCCAGGTTTCGGAGTACTCTTTGGTGAGAGGGCGCAAGCAGAGATTGAAAATTGCAGAACATGCAGCAAAGTAAAGCATGGGAATACAGGCTGTTAGACCTTTAGAATATGGAGTTATACCAACCTTGTGTATCATGACAACGTAGATCCCAGTCTGCTGAAAGCCTCGCATGTAATACAGCAGGTTTATCCAGCCGAGCAGGAGGGAGAAAACCATCAAAGACAGGTAATCTTCCAGCCCTGCAAGGTACATCACTGCCGAAACCAGCAGGGTCACTGACTGCAACAGCCTATGAGAAAATGGGGGGGGGGGTGAGGTGGGATGTAGAGATGACTCCACTTAGAGAAGGCGCCTTTCAGGCATACAGGAGTCTGCTTGGCCTGCCTACCACACAAAAGCTAAGCCAAATGTCACAGCTAAGCATGAATGAGCTACAGGGTGGATATTCAGTGGGGGAAAGGCAGCCTCTTCACTCCTCCCTTGGTCCTGCTGCCGCCACACAGTACCCAGAGCTAAGCCATGGTTTGGATATTGCATTACATTCAAAGCAGGGCTTCTGATTTGTCCTAGGGGGTAAACTATGACCGGTGAAGCAGGAACAAACCACAACTACATTATAAATGTCCCAATGAGAGACCTTGGCTTCAGTAATTCCACACAAAAAAATATTATGAGGAACGGCTTAGGGAGCTGGGTATGTTTAGCCTGGAGAAGAGAAGGTTAAGGGGTGATATGATAGCCATGTTCAAATATATAAAAGGAAGTCATATAGAGGAGGGAGAAAGGTTGTTTTCTGCTGCTCCAGAGAAGCGGACACGGAGCAATGGATTCAAACTACAAGAAAGAAGATTCCACCTAAACATTAGGAAGAACTTCCTGAAAGTAAGAGCTGTTGGACAGTGGAATTTGCTGCCAAGGAGTGTGGTGGAGTCTCCTTCTTTGGAGAAGAAGAAGAAGAAGAGTTTGGATTTGATATCCCGCTTTTCACTACCCGAAGGAGTCTCAAAGCGGCTAACAATCTCCTTTCCCTTCCTCCCCCACAACAAACACTCTGTGAGGTGAGTGGGGCTGAGAGACTTCAGAGAAGTGTGACTAGCCCAAGGTCACCCAGCAGCTGCATGTGGAGGAGTGGAGACACGAACCCGGTTCCCCAGATTACGAGTCTACCGCTCTTAACCACTACACCTCACTGGAGGTCTTTAAGCGGAGGCTTGACAGCCATCTGTCAGGAATGCTTTGATGGTGTTTCCTGCTTGGCAGGGGGTTGGACTGGGTGGCCCTTGGGGTCTCTTCCAACTCTAGGATTCTATGATTTATTTCATAAAAGTTTTGTGCTGCTTGAATGTAAAAAATAAATAAATCAAAGCTCTTTACAAAAAGCATGAAACAATAAAACTATCAGTTAAAACAGTTTTAAAACAACTTTAAAAAACAACAACCCTCTTCTCTCCCACCCCCCCCCCCCAACATACAGAAAAATCTCGATGTAGCCATCCTGAAGCAGAGTTGTCAGCGACCGGCGCCTTCTCCACAGGTAAATAGCCTAATAAGCAAATGGACAGGAACACTCTTGTCAGTACAGCAGAAATAGTGCAGTGGCAAATTCAGAAGTGCAAGATCCCTTCATGATAAGTCAGAACTAAGTCTGAACAACCTTCTAAAATTATACGGTATTAATTAGCGATGCATTGCAATGATCAGTGCAGACACCCATGTGTCGCCTTTCAGCCAGGTATTGTTGTTGTTGTTTAGTCGTGTCTGACTCTTCATGACCAGGTATACATACAGGCCAGGTACATACACAGGCAAATCATCTGGAGTGCTCCAGATCTTCTATCTCAGTGGTTTAATTTGTGTTTTCCTTGAAGTTGTGCATGACAGAACTTGCACAATGGTCTCTTGAAACTTTAGCAGCTTGTGATTTCAGTGTTCCTAAATGATTGGTTTTGGAGCATGCAGAACAACTCTTCCTCAGTGTTCTCCCCCCGTGCCTCTAATTCTCTGTGAAATATTCATTTTTGCTTTATCGTATCCTTGGGTTAGGATATCTCTTGGGTTAGTTAGGATATCACCTATTTTCCCCCCCAAGGCTTCACATCATGGTGGGTTGATTGAAAAAAACATAGTGAGTCTGATGTTGTAAGCTTGTATGTCCAAATTAACCATAGTTAGGATAAACAAATCATGGTTATGTGTGTGGAACTTTAAGGACTAGGTACTTTGTTAATTATTTTAAAATGAAAGATTTGATGCTCTATAATTCTGCAGCCGCGGGTTAAACCACAGAGCCTAGGGCTCTCAGAAGGTCAGTGGTTCGAATCCTCACGACGGGGTGAGCTCCCATTGTTCAGTCCCTGCTCCTGCCATCCTAGCAGTTCAAAAGCACATCAAAGTGCAAGTAGATATAGGTACTGCTCTGGCGGGAAGGTAAACGGCATTTCAGTGCGCTGCTCTGGTTCACCAGGAGCGGCTTAGTCATGCTGGCCACATGACCTGGAAGCTGTATGCCGGCTCCCTCAATCAATAAAGCAAGATGAGCGCCGCAACCCCAGAGTCGTCTGTGACTGGACCTAATGGTCAGGAGTCCTTTTACCTTTACCTTTAATTCTGCAGCCAGTCCTATTTTCTTCTGGCTTTCTGTAGCCAACCTAAGACATCAAACACATCCCAAACAGCAGCAGGAAGAGCAATAAGAGTATGTTGTACCTGATCAATGAGGAGATACACGCCTCCAGTTAAGACAATGAACTGGCCAATGAGCCTCAATACATCTCCAGCAGTGAATGTCACTGGAAAAGGAGGCTGTGAAGTTTAAAAAAGATAGGTTGGGGAGAGAGAACTTAAGTAATTCATTAAGATAAAAGCAGAGACAATCAACTATTTGTCAGGGTTTGCAAAAAGCTGCAGAGAAGTCTGAAGAGGGTGTTGCCAGTGTCAATCAACTGGTTGATGCTACCCTCTTTTTGACCTACACAACTTTATTTCCCTAACAACTATAGATGTATGGATCTGTCAGTTCTGGCTTCTCTCCTTTTCTCACTTTCTCCAATCTTCATAGAATCATAGAGTTGGAAGAGACCACAAGGGCCATCCAGTCCAACCCCCTGCCAAGCAGGAAACACCATCAAAGCATTCCTGACAGATGGCTGTCAATCCTCCGCTTAAAGACCTCCATTCTGGTTCCCTGCAGCAGTTTGCAATAAAGAAAAAAGTCATGAAAATGGATTCCCATTTTAGAAACATTCTCACAAAAAGCTATGCACACATTGTTCTAAGTACATGCATTTCATTCTCTTTTTTGTACATGCTGTTTGGATGGAGAATTGCATTGTAAAATTCAGAGAATGTGAAAGGATGGTCGCGTTTCAGTCTATGGATTGTTACGAAAAGTGGAAATTAGGTAGGTTTGCCTTTAAATGCAAATTTGGCACACCAAATTTAAATGCAAATTTGGCACACCAACTGTCCCTAACATAACAAACTTTTGTATGTCATCTTCCACTGATATATCCATAATAATGCACACTTGTTCATCTTTGGTACACGTTGCTTGGCTGCAGAACTGCAGTGAAAGATTCGGGAAATGTGATTTTCAAAGGATGATTGCCTTTCAGGTCATAAAGTGCAAATTAAGTACCGGTAGGTTTGCCTTTCAGCGCAAACTAAATTGAATCTCTCTCCCACCCTTACCCTACATCATGTATGGGCAGGTGCGTGCAGCTTGGCCCAAAAGGGCCCCATAGAACAAACAGGGAGCTTCCACACCTCTGCGCCTAGAGAGCAACCCTCCACCTTTCTCTGCCTCCCTCTCTGTATCCCCCAAGCACCAAAACTGCTGTTACCTTCCCCTCCAGAGGCCGATGATAAGCAACAGCTGAGAACACTGACATGAACACCACATAAGAGAAAAAACTGATGTAAAATCTCATGGCAGCAAAGGAGTCCCATTTGCTTTGAAGAAGCTTGTTTATAGGTTCCAGAACTACCATCTCGTACCGCTTCTGTATGTAGGAGAAAGAAAGAAAACAATTCATTGATTCAGGCCCCACCATCCCTGGTTATTAGCCAAGCTGAGGCTGGTGGTAGTTGGAGCCCCAAAACATATGGAGGGCCAGAGGGTACCCTAGCCCTGCTCCAAGTTGCACGAAACCACAGCTTATTTAGCCTATGACCTTTACTGGTGTTTATATGTTTGTTTCAGGATATTAAACTGCACAATTGTTTCAAATTTTCTAAGCCATGTACAATAGAACAAATCAGTATTAAAATGCCAAAACAAATGTCATAAAAACAGATAAAGTATAGCAATCCAAGATTTTATATTACAGCTTTTTATAGGGAGAGGCCATCGATCAAGGTAACCTATTTTGTTTTCCCAAAATAAGTATCCACAAAGGCACCAAATCAAGACTCTCCAAGACAATAGTAGCCCTCCTGGATTAGGCCAATGGCCCATCTAGTGTCACACAGTGGCCAACCAGTGCCTTTGGGAAGACCACAATTAATTTATTCTCGTGGAGACATCTTCAAAGAATAAAACAAGTATCTAATCGGTCTGTGCAAACTTTTTTTAAGGGGGTGTTGCTCAGTACTGGAAATAAAACAAAGATGGCACCAAGAAAATCTCCCTGAAGAGAGAAGTCTAGACGCAGAGAGAACTGAAGGATCTCCCTTAGGGATTATTTTGAAGCAGACAAGTCACCTTTGTCGATCATCTCACCGGAGTATCGCTGCTGTAGGCAAGAATGTCCAACACAGAGTTCTCCTCATAGCTGTCAATGGAGGTCAGGTCGTAGAGAGAGATGTGGACAGGCCCATAGGTCCATTCAGTGAACTTCCGCGAAAGGTGACGGTACTCCGGGTCTTTGATTTCACGGTGAATAATGTACTTGAAGATCTAAGAAAGACCAAGTAGGGGCAGGAATTTTCTTTGGGTTTTTCCTTCCAACATTTATGATTATTTCTACTTAAACATCATATGAGGCCCATCATTGTGCTGCAGAAATAGTAACAGGAGTTCAATCCCCCGTGACCCCGAACCACTACAGTTCTGCCAGAGACGGCTATAGCTTGGAGGGTGTGAAGCCTAAAAATAGTCCCAAGGGTTGTATAGAGAAGCCTTGAGAGTTGAACTTGGGACATGATATCTGAGCTTGTGCACTGTAATGGCAGACTTGTGAAATCATGTATCCCCTGGTACAAATCTTCTTAAGTTGCCTTCTGCAAGTTGCCCTCTCACTCTCAGCCTCCTACCTGGAGGTTGACAGCACTGACCTATCTTGTGTGGCCTGAATCTCTGCTAGCATGACATGAAGATGCTGCCTTCCAGATATTGTTGGACTTCCGTCTCCAAGTAGCCAGTGTAGCCAGCAGCCAGGAGAATGATGGGAGCTGGAGTCCAACAACATCTTGGAAGGTCACAGGTTCCTCTGCTCAGAAATGCAGCTGATGCTAAGCTCCCAACTGACATACCTCTATCTTTCCAGTCTTGACAGCCAGGGTCAAAGGGTTGAAGCCTTCCCTGTTGGTTAATTCCTCCAGTTTCTGGCGTAGGTTGAGCGTGGCACTGTGCATCAGGATCTTGTTGTACATCTCGATCACCAGCTCCCTGTTCTTCTTATCCGCATCATCGGCCGCCATCACCAAGGCGTGGAGGACTGTGTTGCCCAGGGAATCCTGCTCTGCCAGGTTGGCCTTCTGATGAGGGTTATCCAGGAGATAGCTGATCACTTCTGGTTGGTTGGTGCAAGCAGCTAAGGAGAGGGGAAGCTCACCTGGAGGAGGAAGGAGATAAGCGGAAGCAAAGCTGGGAGAGGAATGGCTGCTTTTGGCACAAGTTACAGAAACTCAGCACCCACTTCAAGAATCTGTGACAGCAGACTTTAGGCACACAGTATCAACCTACCAAAGTAGAAGCATGCCCCTTTCTCTTGCTGGTGGAAGAACTTTCCACAGGCCTTGGCATGGATGTCTGCGCCGTTCTCCACCAGGAGCTTGATCAGATCTAGATTTCTCGTCTCAATGGCAATGTGGAGTGCTGTGTGGCCTAGCAGAACAAAAATGGCATGAAAGAAAATCATTAAAGAAGTCAAACATAGAAAACAAGCATGTTCTCCTACGCCCGAGTGGAGGAGTTCTTTTTTTAATGCTGTCTCCCCACCCCTAGGTCCTTACCTTTATAGAAGCTATCCTTACAAGCTACATTGATCAGAGGCCTTGGGTTCTTGGTCTCCTTGTCTATCTTCAACAGCAAAGGGATGGTGGGGTTTGCCCCATCTTTTAAATTCAGCAAGGCCTTCATCAAGCAGGTCTTGCCCGTTTCTCCATCTGGAAGAGAAGGGATTTCCATCCTTTGTTTGGAGAACTGAATTTCTTTTTTTCTAACAAGGACAGTTTAAAAGGTCATTCAAGTCTATCAAATGCTTTAAGAATATCCAAGGAAAGAAACTCAGAAGGGTGCTGTAAAGCTTTAGATGGACTACCAGGTGAATTTTAGAAGGCCTTCACAAAAGAGCTCATCTCCAAATTAAGGATTGTGTTCAAAAGTTGTCTAGAAGGAAAGAGGATCCCTCAGTCTTGAAAACAATATTGAGTTGTAGCTATTTTGAAACCTAACAGAGACCCAGCAGATCTATGATTCTTTGGACCAATAGAACTAGCTAATCAAGATGAAAATATTTATCTGCTGTCTTTACACAGAGACTAAATATTTTAATCACAAGATATGTGCATAAAGGTCAAGAAAGTCTCATGCCAGGAGGCCAAATAAGTTACCCCACCCGCATTTCAAACATTCAGGGAAGAGCAAATTTGGATTTGTGAATTAAGTTGGTTCACTTTGTTAACTGAACTGAACTTATCTGCAATTTCTAGCCTTGCTCCTCACCTGCTCTCAGATCCTTTTCACTGGAACTTCACAGGGATTTAACCTAGGGTCTTCTGCACACAAAACAGGTAAATGTACCACTGTGCTGTGGGTCCTTACGACATCATTTACTACAGCGTTTCTCAGCCTGTTCAACTGGGTCATGAAATCTGTGTAGCTGGGTCACATAATGATTGAACCCAACATATCCTGCAGTCAGATGGTGTACATGCATTCCCATAAACAACACTAATTTGTAAGTACCAACTATTTTTCAACAAATTTCACATTAATTGGGATGTTAAGTTTTTTTTTAAAAAAAATTGTATGTCTGAAGCAACAGTTGTACAATAGGGAAACTTGCAGTTACAAAATCAATGGCCACAAAATATGTAAGGTCCAAAACCAGGTGACTATTTTGAATCAATATGGCAGAATATGCATTTCAAAACTGCGCTGATTTTAACCAACTTTTGCATGTTGGCCCCTGTGACCAAGCAGCAGGTTTTTGTCTAAGTTTGGATACAACTGGGATCTGTTTTGATTCAATATGATGGGTTGAACCTTTCAAAACTGAACTGTGTATTTGGACACCTCTTAAGGTATTGTAATCATATATTGCATGATGATTTGCAAGATCAGGAAACAGTTTTTTGTCTGCTCAACTGAATCAAGATGGCAGACTGAGCCTTTCAGAAACTGTTCTGTTTTCATCCACAAGTTATTTTAATTCACATCAATGAGAAGTAATACTACTGCTACTACAGCTACTACTAATAATAATGATAATAGCCCCAGCTCTCAGGCTCATGCCCACCTGTGTACTCAGAGTTGGTAAGATATTTGCCACTTCTTCTCAAATAGTCCCCCAGTCCATCCAGCTCCTCAGGGTTCCCCCTCACGATAGCACCAAAGAGGCGGTCCTTGTTAAAAGTCTTCTCTTTACTGTGGAAGAATAGCAGAATGAACAAAGGCCACATCTGCAGCATACATTTAAAGCAGCATCATACCAGTTTAAACAGTCATGGCTTCTTCCAAAGAGTCCTGGGAACTGTTTGTTAAGGGTGTGTAGAGTTATTAAGAGACTCCAGTTCCCCTCGCAGAGTTACAATTTCCAGAGTTCTCATGGAAGAGAGGAACGGACTGCTAAAGCTCTCTGGGAATTGTAGCGCTATTAGAGGTCTCCTAACTCTCAGAACCTTTAACAAACTATAGTTCCTGGGATTTTTTTTATTCAGGGAATCAATGGATGTTATGTTGGTATCATAGCGTTTTATACTATAGATGTGACTGGCTGGCAATATTAAGCCCGCCATGTGAGAATCCCTTGCAGGTTTGACTTCACCCCCAAAGGCACACTTTTCCATTGTCTCCCGAGACAGATGGATGCCAACCAGCTCGTCTAGGAAGGACTATACCTCAGTGGTAGAGATCCTGCTTTGCATGCAGAAGGTCCCAAGTTCAATCCATGGAAGCTTCTCCAGGAAGGGCTGGAGATTTAGGCTTTCAGTATCTTTCCCCCTCTGCAGAGGTGGAAGATCTCTTAGTATGGCCCGTCCTTGGAGACTGATTAATCCAGTGCATTTCCAGATGGCTCTGGGTGGTTTACCTTTCAGAACTCTTTAAGAGTGTCAACAAATATGGATAGCAGCCAACATGGCCATGATGGAAGTTGTTGTCCACCGACTTCCAGAGGGCCACAGATGATCCCCAGCCCTGAAGTAGATGGCTTGACTCCTGAAGGAAACACCTTACCTCAAATTGGGAGGAATCTTAATCCTAATCTTTGGAGGTGGTGGACGTTCTGTCTCATAGGAGGTTTCCATGGGCCGTGGCTCTCCCTTTCCCCCAACTGCCTGCTTCTCCCTTGTCTCCACATTGTCCAAAGTGCCATCATCTATCTCCACTATTGGTAAGTTATGCATCACGCTATTGAAAGTGCTGGCAAGAGAATAGAGCACCACAAGAAGAGTTCTTTAATGTACAGCATATATAAAGCATAGTAAAATATCAAACATAAAAAAACTTCCCGATACATGGCTGCCTTCAGATGTCTTCTGAAAGTTATGTAGTTCTTTATCTCCTTGACATCTGAAGGGAGGGTGTTCCATAGGGAGGCCGCCACTACTTAGAAGGTCCTCTGCCTGTTTCCTGTAACTTCACTTCATGTAGTGAGGGAACTAGCAGAAGACCTTCAGAGGACTATCTCAGTGTCCAGGCTGAGCGATGAGGGTGGAGACCCTCCTTCAGGTATACTGGGCTGAGGCCCAAATCAAAGCACAATATAATAATTGAAACAAGCCAGCTTTATTTTATGAAACGTGTATTAGGAGAGTCTGAACATCATCCAAAATGCAAATACGTAGTGGGTACACAAGAAGCAATGAGTCACTTCCTCAAATATACAGCATATGAATGGAGCAAATATGAACCCTTATTCCATGTCACTTTCACTCTTATTGTTGATGAAGGGAAATTTCATTATCCTTCCTCCTGATGCCAAACTTTATTGATTTCTATAGCAAGGGTTAGGCAAATACATGGAAGATAAGGTTACTAGTGTGAAAGGCCTCTCTGAATACCAGATGCCAGGAACTGATTCCTATAGCACTCAGGTCTTGCTTTGAGGCTTCCCATTGGGGGCCTCTGGTTGTCCCTTGTGAGAACAGGATGCTGGACTAGATTAGCCACCGGCAGTCGGGCGCTTCTGATGTTCTTAACTTCTTTCAAGTCTTCCAGGGCTCAACCCTAGAACCTGAGAGGCCCCAAAGAGCATTGTCCCTAACAATGTCTATTCTCATTCCTATTGCACTGTACCTGGAGCTTTAGGAAGAACAGGGACTGCATGACAGGCAGAAATCCAACACATTCAGCGCACACATGCATGCATGCATGCACACACAGACACCATTGCAATACCTCTAGCCCAATTTTATATCTCACTTCAAGTTTTTAGTGAATAACAACTTTATTAAAAAAAAAAAACCAGCAAGAAGGCAATCAAAATGATCAAGGGTCTAGAAACCAAGTCTTGTGAAGAATGACTGAAGGAGCTGGGTAGGTTTAGCCTGGAAAAGAGGAGACTGAGAGGAGATAGGATAGCCATCTTCAGATATATCAAGGGTTGATACATGGAAGATGGAGCAAGCTTGTTTCCTGCTGCTCCAGAGAGTAGGACTCGAACAAATGGATTCAAGTTACAAGAAAGGAGATTCCGACTAGACATAGGGAAGAACTTTCATATATTAAGAGCTGTTCGGCAGTGGAACAGACTCCCACAAGAGGTGGTGGACTCTCCTTCCTTGCAGGTTTTTAAGCAGAGGTTGGGTGGCCCTCTGTCATGGATGCTTTAGTTGAGATTCCTGCATTGGACCTTGGGGTCCCTGCCAACTTTGCAATTCTATGTTTCTATGATTCTGAGAAATATCTGTTGGTTCACCCCCTCTGATTTAAAAGATCATTCCCTAATCACAGACATACGGGGCTGGGTTTGTGGCTTTGATGACAAAGGGGAAGCATTCTGCACAGGCTCTGAAACTCTTCTTCCTGACTGACAAGCAAAAAAATAGTTTTTCACTATTTCACAGTACTACAGGTGAAACTTGTGAAACAGGTGAATATCGTGGAAAGGTTCATTTCTTTCAGTAATTCAACTTAAAAGGTGAAACTAATATATGAGATAGACTCATGATATGCAAAGCGAGATATGTCAAGCTTTTATTTGTTATAATTGTGATGATTATGGCATACAGCTGATGAAAACCCCAAATTAACAATCTCAACTTTGGGGTTTTCATCCACTGGACGCCATAATCATCACAATTATAACAAACAAAGTCTTGACATATCTCGCTTTGCATGTCATGAGTCTATCTCATATATTAAACTCCAGTAGCTAATGAAGACAACTGCTTACATAAATTAACTTTTCCATGATATTCTAATTTTTTGAGTTTCACCTGTATTTTCATTCCTCCCCAAAAGGTTGCTTAATTTTCCAGTTTCCCTTAAAAGCATAGGCCACACCAAGCTGAGGTATGGTTATGCCCTAATACCTTTGGGCCTCTGAAAGTTCTCTGTTGTCCCTAACCTTACCAGAAGGGAGCTGGGGTGTAATTCTTGCAGCAGGAGCAATTGTACTTATGAAGCAAGAACCATATTAATTAGAAGGGATGGTTTTATAAGCAGGTTTTCGGAAGAAAAAAACACAGCCCCACGAGGGCTAGAACAAACTAAGCACAATAATGGTTAACCAGAATCGTTCTCCAAACAGAATAGCTGCTATTCATGAGAGGATAATAATAACCAGCTTGGGAATTCAATTAGAGCAATAACAATGTAGCCCCACTCATGAACCAGATACTGGGCATAAGCCATCTTTGCACCATGATACTGGCAGTAGGAACAGCCATGGTTGATGGGAAATACATTATATTTAAGGTGCCCTCTGCCAATGGATGAATCCCCAACCGGAATTAAGATTGCCGGAAAAAATATCAACAACCTCAGATATGCTGATGATACTACCTTGATGGCAGAAAGTGAGGAAGAATTGAAGAACCTTTTAATGAGGGTGAAAGAAGAGAGCGCAAAATATGGTCTGAAGCTCAACATCAAAAAAACTAAGATCATGGCCACTGGTCCCATCACCTCCTGGCAAATAGAAGGGGAAGAAATGGAGGCAGTGAGAGATTTCACTTTCTTGGGTTCCATGATCACTGCAGATGGTGACAGCAGTCACGAAATCAGAAGACGCCTGCTTCTTGGGAGAAAAGCAATGACAAACCTAGACAGCATCTTAAAAAGCAAAGACATCACCTTGCCGACAAAAGTCCGTATAGTTAAAGCTATGGTTTTCCCAGTAGTAATGTACGGAAGTGAGAGCTGGACCATAAAGAAGGCTGATCGCCGTAGAATTGATGCTTTTGAATTATGGTGCTGGAGGAGACTCTTGAGAGTCCCATGGACTGCAAGAAGATCAAACCTATCCATTCTCAAAGAAATCAGCCCTGAGTACTCACTAGAAGGACAGATCCTGAAGTTGAGGCTCCAGTACTTTGGCCACCTCATGAGAAGAGAAGAATCCCTAGAAAAGACCCTGATGTTGGGAAAGATGGAGGGCACAAGGAGAAGGGGACGACAGAGGATGAGATGGTTGGACAGTGTTCTTGAAGCTACTAACATGAGTTTGGCCAAACTGCGAGAGGCAGTGAAGGATAGGCGTGCCTGGCGTACTCTGGTCCATGGGGTCACGAAGAGTCGGACACGACTGAACGACTGAACAACAACAACAACTGCCAATGGACTGAAGCTCCAAATGGGGAGGTTGTTCTGTTTTCTTTTCCTGATGTTGTACCTTCTTGGGTCACGTACGAGACTTCACTCACCCTTCCAGACTACCCAAGCCACACCTCAGGGAAAAGCCAAACAGAAATTTCAAAAGGCATCTTACCTTTCTGAAGGCGCCTTAAGATTGAGGATTTTGTGCTGGACAGCACGCAGAGACCAGCAGAGTCCGATGCAGTTATAGATCCCAGGCGAGCTCCCACAATATGATCTTTCGAAACGTACGCCAGCGTCATCCCTCTGTTTTCCGATATGCGTAACAGGAGAGTCACATTACCCACCTGCTCCATAGGTGCTCTGAACATTTGTCCAAAATGCAAATATTTATCCAGTAGTTGACACACAACAAACAACGAGTTACTTCCTCAAAT